>NC_135064.1:5000000-6250000 GCF_051401765.1 Calliopsis andreniformis
TCTTTCTGAATAAATCATGCCTTTAAAGTAGCAAGAGTAGGTACAAGTTGGAAATCTACAAACAATGGAAATGAATCAGTGGAAACTAAAACAAAAACAAAAAAAAAGAAGTGGTCCTGCATCCCTGCATGTGACTAACTGACGTTTCCTCTGTGGATTTATCTCCGAACTCCACATACTGATAAGGATAAGAAACATCCGGTACGTGAACCACAGAATTTTTTTGTCCAGATATTAAGCTATTTTAGGAAAGAAAAATGAAGATTAACAGTGAAATGAACCCCACAGAAGAATTCCATTTATCTCTCAAAATGTAATACTGTTATTTATAAGAAACTATAAAAAGAATAAATATAGAAATAGAAAGAAGCCCTAAATAGGTGAATCATACATTTACTTCTATGTATTTAGCAATATTTTTGCAATATTTTAGTTTTAAGATTTTAATGGATGAATGGATAAGATATTGTGGATTAAATTTTGCGAATGAAATTTATTTAAGAAAAAGTTAAATCGATATTATACAATGTAGAATCTTTATATGATTATTCAGGTCTTAAATATTCGAGGAATCGACAGATCCAGTTCTCGTTGGAGTCTTGGATTCCATGGAAAGAAATCGAAAATTTGTTATAATTTAATGAACTTAGTTTTAAATAATATGTAATACTGGTCTTGTGATTTTTTGTAAAAATTATACTAAATATAGTTATAGACCAAGGGGTAGCTATTTCCTAAAAACGGTAACATTTATAAAAGAATAACAGCAGTCTTTGTTACGATAAACAAAAAACTTAAACGATAACCGAATTAACTATAGTACAACAAGCAAAGAAACTTACCCTAATTTCAACAGATAAAAATTATATTATTTTTAATTTAGATGTTCGTAACGATTTTTTAGCTTTAAACGGCGCTGTTTTTAAAAGCCATGAAATTCTCAGTATTAAAAAACCTAGTAACAGAAAAAGGTAAAAGTGTAATTATTCTGATCTTATCTCACATTAGCATATTTAGCAACGAAAAAGCTGATAGAGCAGCAAATTAATTGCAATATTCTTACCAATTCCTCACTCATATTACTAAATGACCTAATTAAATATTCTTGAAACAAACTTAAGAGTAACTTGGGAAACAAATGAAAAGTACTGTGTAGTTGCGTGTTTTGAAAACTGAAAATTGCTCGTTCATCAAAAAACCATATGCAAACGTCAACAAACAAGCAAATATTACTAGATTAAAAATTTACATAAGGTTTACATTAATATTTTCGAAGTCTTAATTTTCATTATTAAGTTTCAAACATTCTAAATTTGTGTAATCCATATATTAATTTAAACTATCTAGTCGGACCTAGATATCAGTTTTGGAAAAACTGAAAAAAAAACTGAAATTGAAAAAAGAAAAATTTTTACGTTAAAATATACTGAATATTTTTTTATATCTAGTCAAGGATAAAAATTCGGTCAATGGTACGATCGGTATATAAAATTTACATGTTACAGTATTCCCTTGATACAGGCTTGCGATTCACTATGTACACAGAGAATGGCAGCACATTTTTGAAAACAATTTATTTGCTGGTAGAACGTTTTGATGTTACCAAAATAATTTCAAGGTGCATTGAACAGGGAACATAACAGGGAGCATATACTGAGGGAGTCCTGTATTACCCCTTAGGCAACTGTGAGTCTACATGTTCGCGCTATTGTTATAATTGTTAAGCATTTTATCGCTGATTGTTCTAAATTTCTAAAGACCGATACAGGCTCAGATACAATTGCTGGAAGCACATGACGACAACAATCCTTCTTTTTCTATCTAATGGATACGAAGGCAGTCAATATACATATAAAATTTCCAATGATTATATTCGAGTCCGTACCAATCTATACGCAGCATAACAAATCAAATAGGGTCAAACTGTAGAGACAAATCCCTTCATCAGAGAAACAAAGTAATTTGATAGACTGATTTAAACTTCAATGTTAACACAACTTCGTGTTTTATCTTTTGTCGCTAATAACCATTGAAAGCGATCAATGCAACATTGAAGTCCATTAAAAATTAGAAACAAACTTCTACTTTATTTCCTGAATGCTGGACCAAGAAGCACGTAGACTCAATGACTACGTCACTATGCAGGAATAGTTAGTTCCCTTTTAGAGATACACAGTGAAAGGCTAAGGTCATTACTTGGACTCCTGAGATGGTGACAGATCTTTGTAACAAGTGCGATGACACGTCTTCTATCGTTCTAAACATAGCAGACGTGATCGGAAACACCGACTGCCAGTTGAAAATTACAGAGGCCTTGTTCGGCGCTGTCCTATCATTAGGTAGTTTGCAAATTTAAACAATGGTTTCCTACCGCTAACACGGACCGCCGGTATGTGGCACGGTCAGGTCGGGTTACGCAATGCCTGTGACGACGCTGATTGAAGCCGATGCGTCGACAAGGAACCGTTCAGCGTCGATGAATCGACTAGAGATACGCGATCCAGTTCCCTGCTTTGTTAGAAAATTGATCGAAGATATTAGAGAAAGTACATAGCTTTTAAAGTAGGTGATTTGATGGGACAGGTTCAGATAAGGTTAGTTCCTCGATAGCAGTTATGCTAGGATGATTCTCAAGTTTTAAGAAGTAATTTGATAAGAGTGGGAGCGTCAAATTCGAGGGGAATCTGGATTTGTTCCAGATTTAATCCACATTGAGCTTAACTTAGTAGTAATTCTGATCTAACTTAAATTAAGCTTAAATGTAGATTAGAGCTTTACACAGGCCCAGTTCAATTTTAACTTATTGTTCATTCTTTTTCTGACTAATTTAGCTGTGGTTTACATTTACCTAATTTAGAATTACTTTAAGCTTATCTTAGGTTTCATTTACGCCCAGCTGAAGTTTATTTCAACTCCAGCTTAACTTTAGATAGAAGATAGAAGTCGGCATTTTCTCTACCCAAGGCAAATCACAAACATACTAACATTTCCATCTGCTAAAAGAGACTTTCTGGTTTCAGACATTTTCCTTTCGTTTCAAGCTTGAATGACATGAACAAAATAAAACCTTTCTGTTGAGAAGTATAACATCATTAAAGACATGTCATCTAAAGAATAAATCAAGTAAATGAAGGTTTTAGGTAATCTATTCTTTAAAATGTTACAGAAACACTTCACGGGACATTTGTTACTAGTCTCTACCATATTTTATTTTCCATTGGAATCCTTTTTATAAAAACCTCGGCACCAAGTTTACATTCATTTACATACTATCTCCAGACCATTCTTCCTTACCCAACTCTTGACTATATGTAGAACCGATCTGGTACCAACGCAAGCTTAAGCTTATTCTTGCAGACAGGAATAAGAAGAATCCTCAGATCTATACTGACCAAGATTGAAGATTAGACTGGAACCATCTGTCAATCTTAATTCAACATAATGTCTAGCCATTAGGTCCAAATTATTTTCTGTGCATACTCACTTTGTTAGATGAAGCTTTTCAAAAGTAGTTAATCTAATTGGTACGTACAATCATTCATTATATTCGACTTAGTTTTAAAAGATGTAGGTGCAATATAAACAAAAGTTTAACGTTAACTATTGATTCACGTGACTTAATGATTAGTGAGACAAATCATGTTTTTCGAGGTAGGGATTTCCTAAAGAGCTTGCCTTGAATATGTACATATAGACAACTTTAATGAAGAAGGTATAGGGAGTACAAGTTGAATATTTTTCTTTTTTTCTTACAAACCTAATGTTTCACTTTCCATGATAAATTATGCTCACAGAACACGAAATACTGCAGGAAATGTCTGAAATATGTTTCAATCTCGTTTTGCTGCCTACTACCAGTCGGGGACAGGAAGCACTGTCTTCCCTACACTAATGTAAACACGCGACGGTAATTTTCGTGATCATTATCATACAGTTATGTCATTTAAAAGTTCCACGTGACTCGAAATACTCCGTTTCAAAAGCATTCTGCTTTGATTGTAATTTTTTAAAATAAGAGATTTACTATATTAATTAATCTTTTCACATATTTAGATAAAAATGGAAGATACGGTGATTATACTCATGCGTGTATATGCGTGTAAATAACTTTAGTGCTAGAGTTTACTAGAGTGCTGGTTTGCGAGAGAAAGAAATTCCTTCATGTTTTTCTCTGCAGCAAACAAACAATGTTAGTATGACAATTTTTAGACTGTGATCATCATGTAACTACAGTGTAAGATTTGAGTATTCAGTACATTAAAAGTTAAATAACATTTCTATAAATTTCACGATTTATTATATTCAATTAACAGGTTCATTTAAATTTATTTACTTCAACGCCATAGAACCCAATAGTTTCCTATGTATTTTTCAAGAGTAACAAGACGAGAGTTTCAATTTGAAGCAATTCTAGTCTCTTTCCTTATTTTGTTTTTTTATTATTGACAAAAATAAACTTTGGTCCCATACAGGCCTACTGGCAGAGATTTTAATCTAACCAAACACGTTGTATATTATCAAGAATTACTTAATATTAATTAGTAACTGAGTTTCTTCCATTAACGAAACAATAAAATCTCTAAAAAGATAGCGCGTTCCTTTATAAATTAAAAATTCCCGCTCATATTTGCACTAAAAATAGTCAACTTAAAGTCGAGATCAACATAGACCACGCGAGATTCACTGTAAAGACGAAAATAGACAAACGAACTTGTGTATACTTTGAACGCGGAATTGCACAACCAGCTATGATCGGGGATGATAGAACAGCCACGAGACGTCTTAATTGACCCGAGGGAATATGCGTGAATATGAATACTGTACTAGATACAATACGAATGTACATACTAGAATTGTCTTACACGAAGCGTTGGCCGTCAGTACGCCTAATCATTCCTGCGCAAATACTCCTGACGCCTGGCTAGCATTAACCATTCATCTTTAGTAACGATTGTTCGACGCATTAACTTATAAATTTCCAGTTGATTGAATCACTGTCTTGCACCGCATCACTTCGAATATCATTTAGGTTTCAGAAATGTAAAAGAAGATGAAAATTCATGAGTGTAGAGAATATCAGCACAAATAACAACCAGAAAGTTGTTTTTTCTATAGAGTATAATTGTTGAAGACAAGTCTGCACTACTGGACTTCTAAGTGTGTCGTGCACAGACCAAAGTGATTATCTCCACTTTTTGAAATTCTTAAAATTTTAGTGCCAAATCATTTGATTGATGTTTATCTTTTTATATCTAAAATAAATATTAATATTTTTCTTCTATAAAATTAATCGAGTCAACAAATGAGCGATACAAATGCAATGATGTTTTTAGACCAAACCAGCGAATGCTCGCTCTTCTCCCATTGCAGCAAAATTCAATTATATTGTGAATAAATAAAATCGATAAATAAATGAAGAAATGCTTGTATCACTTGAATTTTATTAAAGTGAGAGAAGAACGAGCATTCGCTCGTATGATTTAAACGTACCATAAGAATGTTCTTATAGTTTTCACTTTTAAAGCTTTTGGGTGTAAGTCGTGGTGTTTTGGAAAAAATTTCCGAATCTTTCACTGCTGCTAACTTTATCAGATGCTTACTCTTGGCTAACACTTTGGCAGTAAGTGTTATATCAAAACCAGAAGTCTTCGTTTTAGAAATTGTGTGATTTTGAGATTGTTTTCGAAATAAAAAATTGTTCTTTACACAAAAATTAACATCACACAAACCTATTCTAAGGATGATGCTAGAGATGCTATAGATGACCGAGAAAATATTATCACAAACGCTATTATTAACTTTATTACCTTTATTTATTCTTCAATTTTTTTACCTAATCGTGGTTCGTGTTTCTTTTAACAACTTTCTTAATTTTAAGAAAAATGTGAAATAATTATTGTTCTAATATCCACATTCCCAATTTCTTGATATTATACTAAAAGCATCATCATTTATATTTATAAATATGTGTTGATAATAATTATTGTTTCACATAAGATTTTCAGGATGCATGTAGGCAGGGAAGATACTTAACTCTTTCCAGTCGTTTTTTCCGTAAGCATGGTAGTCATACTGGTCGGAATCTTTTTGGGTTGCCGGGAATATCCGTATAATATATGTATTGTAACATTATATGATGGAATTAATGCTATACTATTTATAACAATGTACCGACAATTCACGTCTCAATTTATGGATATCTTCTATACTAAATATTAAAAGTTAAGTAAATTAGCAGAACTATTGTGATTCCATCACACTAACTATAAGTTAATAAAAATTCTTACAATTAGCTTTGTGACAGTTGATGAAGGTGTGATAGAGAAAGAGAGAGAGAGAAAGGAAATGAAGAAAGGAAAGCTTTTCGTCCAGGGTCTACTAGTGCATTCGTCAGTAAGGCTACCTAAATAGCAGGCTATATCTTAAATGCAGAGATGGTCAGGTCAGGTCAGAAGGAGTATTTGTATGAGAGGTTGGTTAAGAGACTATAGTGCCTTTCGGAAGTATAATGACTTCGTAAAAATAGCAAGCGTTCAAGTTCTTCACGACTCAGACAATGAGTGTTTTAGTAGCTGGAAACGGTTTAGGTACGGTGCTAGTTCTTTGAAACCCCAGAGCAATGCTGTCCAAACGAGGGCTCGGGAACCTTGTGGACCGTGTGGTATTTGAGAAAGTAAATATGACCAAATACGATGAACCCCCGAACCAAATAGCAGAGAACACATTTGGCAGCTTGCACCCACAATGGTATCGCACAGCACGCCACTTGAGTGAGTTTCACCTATGTTACTTTATTTTCGGAAGGCAGTATACTTTCGGAAAGGTGGTAAATAGGTGTAAGTCCTTTTAGTAATGACGTTTTTACGGAAGATGTGCCACCACAGCTTCTTTGACAAATACTTAACCCCTTCGCGACTTATGACATGTCTGACTCGTGGTCACAATTTCAGGCCAAACATGAATATCACGAATTCCACGATTTTGAGTCCGCATTTTACTGAGCTAATTTGTACTGCAAGGAGTTAATCAATACCTAAGATGATGCTGGTTAATATAAATCACAAATAAATCTATAATAGAAAGAATGCTACTCTTCCACTGATCAATCATGAGTTCTTCGTACTTCATTGTACGTATATCCTAAATTCAAAATATTTTCTTCTAAGTGCTCTTCGGAACACTTAAAGTTGTCGTAGTTCGTGAAAAAGAAACTTCAGATCCAACTAAGGTGTACGAAAATTGGGCTTTAATCCTTTGCACTCTGAATATTTGTATCCAGTCTATTGTCACGTTTTTAATAAATGTTGAATCTTTTAATGAACACAAAATGTGAGAAAGAAACAATTTCTCATTTTTGCCATTACCAACAAATCTATTATCTTATGAAACGTCACTTTGCAGTACCGGATAATAGACATGAATCAGAGAAAAATCAATTTTCAACTTTAGTGTCAGAGAGTAAACATATTATGATGTACGAATGCAAAAGGTTGCTGTTCAAACTTCCTTGCATTCGCTGTCGTAAGTTTAAAGCAGTTTGAAGTGCCCTGAGGCTACTGCCACTTGTCATCCCTTTCGTTCGAACTGCCAGTGTCTTGGAAATCCAAGCGGAACAAAGCAACCAAGATGAAACTTCTTCCGCTTAGTATCGGTTTCCCTGGCCTGCGTACAAATTGTTATTACCGAAGTCGGCACGATAGGCCCAGAAAAAAAAGGGGGATGGCGTTGCTTGTTGCCTGATTGCGCACAGTCGTTCCGCTTGCGGACTATCGAGTTTTATTCGACGATTAATTAGAGAAAAGAGCGCTTAAGAGGAACAGTCGCCGTTCCGTTAATACCCACCTGTTTCGGCTATCGCTGTTGTTCGCATTCACCGATTGGAATTATAATCACCGCGAAATTGTTTTCCGCATTTCTGGAGCGGCGCGGTGATAACGACCAACGATGAAGATGTGAGCCTCTCAAACTCTGAAAATTCTATTTCAGGGTACTACTTACATTTTAGGTGCGAATTTTTTTATGGAACCCTTTCTTAGAAAATATCGCGGAAAATCAGATTGACGTTTGTTTCATAGATAAACGGTCAATTTTTTTGTCTTCTGATTTTGATGTCCTTTTGTAAGGTAATGATATAGATACCATGTTTATAAGATCTCCGTTGACATTTATAGTTTGTTAAGTATAATTTTCAATCATTTTGAGCAGACAAGTAATTTTAGTTATACCGCTTGATGAAATATCTGTACATGCTTACTATAGATGAAAACCTTTGTTATTTGGGAGTAATATGGAGAACTAAATGAATAGATCGTACGATGGAGGTTTAAAGTTGAAATTCTGGTAATTTTATCAATTAATATCGTCCTAAATAAAATTGACACTTTATTGCGAAACGTATTAGGAAAATGATTGTTTCTTAAATCATTGAGTATTCGTATCTATCGTTTATAATATGTCCAATTTTCCTTTTATATGATAAAGAAGTTTACGAGAAACTAGAGTGTACATAAAAAATAGAAGATTGGTTCCAGACATGAAAACCCAGTACAAATATTGGCAACTATTTGTTTTTGAACAGTCCTTATCAGAATCTTCAATTAAATCTTTATGTGATTTTTATTTATTTCAATACCGTTTTATATTGTAAACTGATAAAAATAAATAATACGGGGTTAGTAGAGTGGAAATTCACTTTTTTACACAGGATCCTATTGTCCAAGTCAAGCAGTTTAAACGTAAATTAAGTGTTATAGTACGTTATTAAGTACGTTACGTTATTAAGTGTTATAGAAAGGTGTGAATTGTAGTTGACGAATGAAATGATGAAAAATTTTTATCAGTAAAAATTAATAAATATATATCATGTATGTAAAACTTTGCAAATAAAATTTATTTGATTTTTTCTATGAAACGTCTAAAAACTTTTAACTTTAAAGGCTGAATAAGAGACTAGAAATAATTTAGATTTCTATCAATCCAATGCTTTGAGGAGAATTCTCCTCTTCTTCTTGTGTAGGAATATTTTATAAGAGTTAAATTCAAGTGAATATTCTTTAAAAAACACTGTTTGAGCCATGTTAAATCAAGATAAATCGTGTAAGAGAAAGATTGAAGGTTTTTCTAAATTGTGTTAAATCCTCATTCTCATCACCTAATTACATTCTCATGAGAATATTTTGCATTGTCATCCTATGAAAGTATATACAAAACAGAAATAGGGCAAGTTTTGAGCAAGGGTGCTATTTTTGTCGATACGAGTTTACTGAGAGGCGATATGCAATGGTTCAAAATTTGTTGTTATACCTACTTGATTTTTTTTAAATGTAACTATTGGATAATTATCTATTTATGTGTTAATGTTAAATGTTACACGTGTTAATGTAAAATGTTATTGACATAAAGAAATATGAATACCCCTGCTAATTAATATGATTTCATGAGTAGTATTGTTTATTTCAGTTGTTGTGTTCCGTTAACTCAGTATTTTATTACAAACGAAACTTACAACAATATTATTACAAAACGAAAAACTTACAATTGACAACGTTCAATAGATATTCGTATATAAGTCCTAGACAATTCAATGAACTGTTGCTGACGAATAGTAGTAAAAGTCTAACTCTCGAAACATCGATATATACATATATATGTTCGGCAGTTTTAAGACTGGGGTTGTTTTGGATGTAATAGATTATTAAGGAATGAGACACTGAGGATAAGGTTTGAAAATGGATAAGGAATGAGTAACTGAGAACAGGGTTCACGGATGACTCATGAAAAGGACTCATGAAGGAAAGAATTTGAGTACATATTGATTATTAGTTTAGCTTTGCAGGAGATATACGATAGAGATAGAGGAAAATTCAGAGTTGACATACAACACAGTATATTCATCGTTTATTAATTTTTCTAAGAGTGTCCCTAGTATTAGTACCTTCCTGCACATAATTTCTTATGTTGTTGACAGTGAAATTCATAAACCAGTGTATAGTACATTGGAACTCAAGGGATGATGTAATTTGATGATCAAAATATGTAGAACTGATCCTATACATAACAGAAAAATGTTAGTTTTAATTAAGCAGAAAAACTTGACAAACAATTCTGCTTAATTTTCTTGCTCCGCTAGTTTGATCTAGTCCTCAATGGTATAATGCAACGTTTCACATTTCCAGCTTTAAGAGATGTAACAATTCACCTATTCACATGAATGAAGTTTCAAAGTATGATAATAGAGGAGCTAGATTTTAATTTCAGCCAAGAAGGTAGAGTTAGAACTTCAGAACACTTTTCCTCAAATTCTTTTGCGCCCTCAAAACGATAACCTACTATATAGCAAACGTCTATAGAATAATATAATGCTTCATATTTTCAGTTTCAACAATTACAACGATTCCCTTATCGATACGACTGAAAATTTGTTCAATAATAAAAGAATCATGTTTTCCTATTGGCTGAAATGAATGAAATTTAAAAACACGTGTAATAAATCTCTGGTTGATGTTCTAAACGAAACGAGGAAAGACTTATTAACTTAAACGATAATGTTATTATATAACGTTCTCAACACCGTACATAAGTTCTGTATCTACACTAGGCTGCTACGTCAAGTGTTGCCCATTTGAATGTTCTACAGTCTACTGTAGATGTTAGGATATTAGGTGTAAAGTTAGACTATTTCAATAGATCTTTGAATGTTTTCGATGATTTTACAAATCTTGGATCAGAACATTATTTGCAAGTCTCCAAGTATAATAAGAACCTTTTTATTAAGCACAGGAGGAAGGGCAGAGTACTTTAAGAAATATTTTAAATGCTACGAACAGAAAAAGAGAAATATAAAAAATCACCTAACGACTGACATTTTGGGCTTTTGGTATAATAAATCCATAAAACACAGATTTTCCTTCTTTAAAATTAACTGCAGAATTGTTCCTATTTTAAAGAAAAATGAATGAATTCAATTGATAACACTGATTACGTGTAATAAAGAGACGGAAGAGTCATTCTATCAGTAGCTTATTGTTAACAAGGAAGAAAGACAAAACAGTGTAATTTAACCCAGTCACATAGATCAGTTTCGAAGAAATACTTAACAGTTCTTCGTAAATATGAAAAAGGAAACTGATTCGTTAAGAAATAATAGAGAACGTAGGACATATTCAAAGTACCTCCATTATAAATGCGTGATTAATTTCCTTGCTCCCACAATTCGATAATCTGTCACCCACGGCATAGCGTAGCACCATGTATTTCGAACTCCATTAAAAGTCGTAATTTGAATGTCAAAGTTAACTAGGTCAAAGCTTGCTAAACAGTTTTGGAGGGATAACCTGGAGGTCGCGAATGCGTAATTTTATCGAGGAATCGTTGGTGCACGCGCGAAAGAAGGCGACCACACACATGACACGTGCGACTCGCGAAGCAACGTGCCCGCGATGACACGGTTGCCCCTCTCGCTTAATCGGATGATTATTCTGAGATCATTCTTGCACAGCTGATGCCAGTCGGCACGATTCTAACTGCCATTATACCAGCCACTGTTCAATCTGCCTTCTCTTCCTCCTTCTTTGTCCTCCCTGGACGCTCTCGGCGCTGTTCCCCGAGAGAGGTCCATTGTTAGGAACGACTTGGGTTTCCGTGCTTTACGAGAGATTTGAGAGAAGACGATGAAGTGATTATGTCGAGGAACGCGTGTGATTTGCTCTCAGGTGGAATTTGAGGAATTTACCTTGTAGGCAGTGATTTCATTCGTTGCGATTTAATCACTTTGTTGGCTCACTTTGAGAGGGAACACAAGATTGATCTTCTTGGGATCGTATGATCGCTGTTATGTGTAATAATTGTTATGTTTATTAGATGTGATTGAAATTACTGTAACATTTTTTGTGTTGCTTTTCAAAGTTTTTGCTCTATTGCATTATTATTAGTCCAACGGATTGTTAATGTTACCAATATAAGAATAGATTTATGTTTCAGTACGATCTATTATCATCGGGTAGTTAATAAAATATTAACCCATATGCTGCAATAATTGACTAACAAGAATCTAATATATTTATTGTTTTTAATTTTGATGCATAAAGAATATTCAATATGTAATTAAACCTAAGCTATTTTTAACGAAACGATTACTTTTCTTAGCAAGAACCAAAAACACAATCTTTACTTCGAGAAGCGTTCTGCTTCTCTCATATTCCACTTACTATTGAACTTTTATCTTCCCTTAACTGAAACAAATGTTTCGTCACTTTTTGACTTCCTAAAAATGACTTGCATTACTTTAATATTCAAGACAATGTTCCTCTCTTTCTTTATTTTATATAAAAAGTTTTATTATTTTTTCCTGAAGAGAAATAAGAAAAGAGAAAATCTCGTTTTGCGTTTTCTGACGTCGACGTCGCCAATTTTGCATTTCCTAAGACGTTTGTTTATCAGATCTTTAAATATTTCAGTAGCCTTTAGTACCAGCGTCTTTTAATTTCAGCGCTCCTTAATCTTGCTAATGGCCTGCGAGATAGAGCGAAAATAAATTCACGGTGCCATCGAAACCATCCTTCTTGGGAAAGTTACCCCGGTTTTTGAGCTTCCGTCGACTAGCAAGTACGTATTCTCATCGACCGACAATGAGATAAAAGGGAAGAATGTACGAGCGGGGAAAATATTTGCTGCTTCCTTTTGGCGCAGAAAGGCACTTTCATTCGGTAATATTTTTAAACGTTAATGCTTCCTCCACTTTCAGTAGCCCATCTTATTACTTATAGCAGTTGTTTGAATCTTAATCAATATTTAAAGTTTCAATTCTGATCATTATTCTAATGAATATCTTTCGATACTTTAATCTCAAAATGTCTTGCAATTAGTGTCATATTGTTTATTTACTTTGCGATAAAGGTAAGTAAAAGTGTTCATTTTTAAAGGGTTCCTTATATTTATAATCTGTAGTGAATTGTAATCTCTGATACGGTTATAACAGTGAAACAAACACGATTACATACAATATTAACTATGGACCTGGCATTTAAAAGGTATGTGTACAGATTGCTAATGAAAATATGACACATTTTGATCAAATAAATAGTGGATAGTAGAATAATGAGATTATATATTAATTTATAATTTGACTGTAACGAATTATGCCAATACTTATTTTCGTAATTGAGATTAAAGAAACCAAATTAAATTTGTTTCATGCTCTAAGTATTATAAAGTGTATTTAACTTTAAATATTTTGTATATTTTTACGTGAATTCTATATTTCAGAATTATAATTTTCCAATTTTTTCATAAGATTTTAATTCCTAGGATATATCTTTGTAGCATATCACAATGCTAAACTAAACTGTTTTTAATACTTGGGGACGGCGTCGATCCCTGTGGACCGATACTGACCTTTCCATTTGGCCAGCGTCAGTCCCTAGGGACTGACATTATACATATGTCTTAGCTCACGTTGAGTTTTTTTTGCCAGCTGAATGGAAAGCATACTAAAATCGGCTCTGTACGCAGCGTGTTAATGTTAAGCTCACACGCGATCTGTGTCTCAACTATTCAGTCATGCAAATATCTACATTTGGCTTTAACAATTCTCTGTTTATAGTTTTGTGCTAACATTTATTTGGATACTTTTGTGACCTTTGCGATGTGTATGTTGCAATAAAAAGCTTATATTTTCTGTATACGATTCTGGATTTGTGTTAAACGTCATCACTGTAATTTTGGCGGCCATAACTGTACCATATACAATGCTCTAATATCAACAATTTCGTATTACAGGTATACATGTTATGTTTACAGAAATTCGCTAATAGCAAATGATCAATTATGCTCAATGTTGGCTCCGTTTATGGATGCAAATCTGATATCGACATATTGAATTCATTGTTGATTCAATTTCATCATGATTACATCCAATTCTTTCATATGAGATATTGATTCTTGTACATGATTTTTGTGATTATGAACGATTATAAAAGATCCTTTTGAGCATAAGTTTTTCCTTTTGGAGTGGTCTATAATTTATTGAACAGTCTGAGTGTACCATTCGACGCCCCGTAGAAAATCAGTTAATATATGATTCGATTTCAAAGTTACGTATCAAGATTTGACAGATGTGGAAAATCGGCATTAGCTTAGGTTGGGGCTTTGAGGTAAACAAGCTTCCAAGGTCAATTTTCTCGCTTCGACGAAGCAAAACTACATGATTAAAGTAACATTCGATATTAAAGGGTCATGAGTGTCTGTTTCATGATGCAAACTAATAGGATATGGTTAAACAATGTCAAAGAGTAACTCGGTGTACGAGTTTATACGCAAAATGGGGGTCAATTATATTAAAATTTCTGACGTAAAGCTTAATTAATTATTTATCTTTTCCTAATTACTGTTCTGACTACATTGCGCAGTAGAACTTCAGCAGAAAGTTCAGCAACATGAAAGACATATGGATACCTATATTGAGAAAGTAAGCTATATTCTTAGGTGCATGTGATTCTTTCAATTTTTCTCCGGCAGTTAAAATGAGAGTTGATACATTTTCTAGCAATGAGTTTTGGTTACTTATGTTATGCAAGTGAAATATCAATTTGCTAATATGTAAACAATTTTCATTTGCTATTACACTGTCTCATTTGAGACTGTTTTGACACATTTTATCCAGTGAAAGCTGGCATAACAAGAATGAAAGAAACTTGTGGTGTAACTGTGGTGTAACTGTGATGTAAAGGTCATTCCATTACCTACTACTTATATTTTACAAGAATCTTATAAATACTTTTATTTAAAATGGAAACTTTTACTCTAATATTTTTTCAAGCAATTTTAACTTAAACGTTAAGTACGTTTTTAGTCTACCAGTGTTGAAAACAAGCACAATAGTTCTTTAAATATTCATTATTCGTTTCACATAAATTCTTCCTCATATTTCATTCATCTGCGTCGAAAGCGATACTTTGAAAACGTAGTATTTAAATAATACATGTTCAATGGACCCACTGAACTCTGATCATAAAACGATAATTCAACACGGAAGAACGAAATTATAAAGCCAAATTACGGAATCGATCCGACTAACATTAATTAAGCATTCGAAACTGCATCACTGCGATTCCATTGACCCGCACGATTGGCCAGTATCCAAAGACCGTTCGCCTTCCTTCAAGGAAATCGCTCACAATGCAATTTTAAACAGTAATCATGCTGTATATATACGAAACGTCTCTGGTTTATAACTTGCACATTAAAAACATACCTCAAGTAAGCTTTACGACATGTGTACAGTTCAGTGGTTATTTGAAAACACTTGGTTTTAATACAGGGTGTACCAGGATTAGTGGTAAAAGTGGAAAGAAAACGATTCTATATGAGAAAATAAGTCGAAAATATAGAGTGCTTCGTTTTCGAGAAAATTAATTCTGAATTTTAACCGAGGGCCAATGTATAGTGTTTCCCAGAAATATGGTGACTTTGGTGATGTGCAAGTTGCCAAATGTATTCTTTGCTATTTGCATCAGAGGTGTATTTTATTTGGCTTCATTTATTTTCTTATTCCTCACAAGGCTTGCAAGGCCTCATTTAGGATTCCAAAGAATTAGTACTATTAGGTATTTGGTATTTAGGTATTTGAGAAGTTAATAGGACGAAGGGAATGCTTCTATCTCACCATAGGTAGAGGCAGTCAGCGATCAGATCATAAGTGTTCCTCGTAGAATCTTTTCACATTGTTTGGTTTTCGTCGTTTATTTGAAAAATGGATACTGGCTGATTATCGATCAGTATAATGCTCATTTTCTTCGCGGCCTTGCCGAGTAGATTTATCAAACCTATTTAAAGCAAAATTGACATGGCCGCGTAGAAAATGAACATTATACCGATCAATAATTGGCTAGTATTCATTTTTCAACTTTAGGACGAAAACCGGATAATATGAAAAGGTTCTTACTCTATGTGCCCTTCAAGTACACAAAACTACACTTCTGTATGCTTGTGTGTGTTTTTTTTTTAAAGCAATTACTGTTGGAATTATTTTGCATGCATTACTCAACCCAAAAAAATCTAATGAACATCTATGTTAAACCTTTATGTATAAACTCTTTGCAATATGTTTCACAAATAGGAAGGAAATTTATATTAAATGTAGTAATATAGCAAAGTGGATTATCAAAATTATTCGACTCCACTTTGTTATCACTTTTTCTAGTTTTATCACTTTAACAAGATAGTTTATCTCAATTTTCCAAACCACCTCATCTTTCAAACCACAGAAGATAGAGTGTATGACTAAAGAGAATATAAACTCCTTTAGGAGAATCACGTCAAGAACTATAATAACGTTAACCAGGATATTCGAGGAATTCTGATACGCTAATGAAAGAGGTTCAAGAACAGACGTCATAATCAATCTTCAAGATTCACGTTTCCTAGGAATCGTAGCTCGATCTTCCAGAATCATCTCAGAATTCTAGCTCAATTATTAAAGCCTCCCTGCTCTCAGTTAGTCAACAGGATTGATTTATTCTGACTCCATCCAGGAAGCGACAAGTATTTACGGGACACGGATTCTAACTATAAAACTAACCTTTGATCCGTGACGTGGCAGATGTCAGATGCTTCTTTAAAGGTTCGACTAAAAATAGTAAGGTCCGCCTGTGCGAACACAGATATCGCATCGAGAGATGGATATTTATAACGAACGATTCTTAAAAAATGCACACCAACGCTGTTTGTTTTTAGAAATCATTCGACAGCCTCCGCTTTATCAAAGCGGTAATGGTCGTTGAACTATCGTTGATAACTTTAATGTGGTCAAGAGGATAAAAGTTAAATAGTCTTTCGTGAGAAATGAATGAAGTATGTGGCCACTTTGGCCTGATTAGTGTTATATCGTCTAAAAATACACGTTTGGTACTTAAGACTGAGAATGGGTGAATTTACTATGTGGAAACTTTTATTGATATTTTTATGAATTATAGTAATATATTTCAAATTTGAGAATATAAGACATAAGAAGTGCCTTTTTGGACATTAATGACCTTTTGTGAATACTAAAATGAAATACACTAAATAGGTACAAATCTTTGAGTTGTATTATACAAGAATATTTAAAGAATTTAGTTCATTCAATTTGAAGAACACTAAAATCTGAAGTTAGAAATACTAAAATGGAGAAATAAGTAGATTTTGATGGGTATTTGAATTTTAGATGATTTGTTAAATTGTATTAGCTGATAATTTTTAAAAAACTAGAGTTTACAAGTCTTGGGTAGACATTACGATTTCTGTCAACTTGAAATTCAGTGAACATTATAGAAATTTCCGAATGGTCCAGAAAAGGAGCTCACTATATCTACAAATCGATCTATCATAGTATAATAAATTATCAGAAATAAATATTCAAATATCATAAATTGGTATAAGTCATTACTATTCTGAAGAGCTACATGTAATATAGCTTTATTTGCTACTAAAACTTTCAAGAAAAGTATAGCATAGCTTCCCATATCTGAACCATAATCCAAATACCTTGACATTCGAACATCCTGTTTTCCGAATAGAAATCTCCTAATAACCTTACCTCTTTCTATTACAAATATATAGATAGATAGTATATAACTATCGTTGTCGATACGAGACGATAAGAGTATCAAAAATACTGTGCATAAGAATTCTACACGAACTAAAACAACAAAGTAAGGTAACAATGAAGACGTCTTATATCAAAACGTTTGAGGTATTTGAAAAATGGCTTTGAAAGTTTGAAATACAAAGAATGTAACTGTACAGAATTACTTATCTTAAAAAATCTACGTGAAAAAGGTATGGGATCCTTAAACATTGCAAAAATGCTAAATGTTGTATTATTTGAATGAATAATTTTTTAATAATTATAATTTTTGTAATTCTATAATTATAAATATATTTAATAATTATAATTATTTAAATAAATAATGCAACATTTACCATTACTATTACCCGAAAATTCCCATATTCGAAAACTTTTCTCTTCTTTCTAATTTGGAGGCGTAACTGTACATGTAATTGTTTAATGTAATGTTCCCTTAATACATTCAATGAGGGTGACGTGAACGTACGCATCATAGGAATTTCTTATCTCCAATGGAGAATGATGAGAACATATATGACATCCGTTTTTTCTGAATAAAAAACTACTTTTTTGTTAAAAACTTTTTACAATATTAAAAGCAGCAGACATGATTCAGTTAGATAAGATGAAGCAGTATTTTTGAGAAACATCGATTTTTATTACTAAAGACCGCCTTTGATTCTGAGGGTTGCATTGAACGGATTAAAACTGGCCAAGCATTGAACTGTATCAACAAATATTGCAACTATCTTTTATACATTCAATCTTCTAAATACCTAATAGTCATTAGACTTTGCCAAAACTTGGCAAATACCTCTCCGATCCATTTTCTTTTGTTCAACCGTATCATTTATCATTCCTAATTACTGCTCATATCTCACGTACTAAGGCAACAATTTAAGATCCCTTAGCAAGGTTCTTCTTAAAACTTGCATAATTGAACGATCTTCCTTGGCTCGACAGTCAAGAGTTGCTAGAAGATAAACCATGAGGATCGTTAGCAGTCGCCAGAATGGAAATTTCAGCATCTACGAGAAACTGTGCCTAGTATCCTTGATACTATCGATAATTAGGCAAGATTCTGAGAGAGGCAATTTGAGGCAATTGGCGCCAAATGTACGGTGCAATGTTCCACGAATGATTATAGTACGACGCGCGACGCCTGGTAATTTTAGGTAAAGGAACCTTCGAATTGACGTTGCGTTTACAGAAAACTGGAGAAAACATGTTTTGAAGAACTTTGTAATATCTACGTAAATGATTGAGGAAGATTTCTATAAATTATTGTGAAAGATATAAATAAATATGTTAATGTGTTATATGAGTCTTTCAAAAGCTAAACCTCAGATTATAATTTGAAAACATCATATTTAATATTCTTATTGTGTCTTAATTTCTACACAACATTAGTTTTTTCTGCTTTTAGTTTAATGGAATTGATCATTTTGGTTTTTCAGGGATTCATATGCGGAACCGTTTTAGAGAAGAATGCAAAATTCAGAGTCGGTTCAAATTGGGAATTCAAGATAAACCACAGAAAGGTCTATTCTAAACTACTTCTTAAAGTGAATTAGTTTTTATACCCGGAAGTTCAGAGTTACTATAATTACATATTGAATGATATGCCAGTAAAAAGTACAATATAAAGTTTTTAAAACATTTATATTTAAAAATTTTTATTTAAAATATGTTACTTTCATTATTAAATGAGTAAATTTTTTAATATTTTCAACTGGGTATAAATGGAAAACTAACTGATTATTTTAAACAAATTGTCTATTTTAGGGCTGTTGAATCACCAGCAATTTATTTACTTTTATTACAAACAGACTGATATCGAAAGATCTATAAATATCCTGATATAAAGCATTCATGACAGACTTGTTTATATCAGTTACGATAGAAATACCACAGATTTGTCTTATCAACCGACGATAAACCATGTATCAAATTTTTTCACATTCATGCAGTGCAAAAATTGTTGCAAATAATGATATTATGTAGGTCGTCTATTTTAAGCTAGTTCTGAAGCCACAAATCGATCGGCCGAGTCCAAAGGAGTGCATTATCTTGCTCCCGCAGGACGAATATCTTTTCTTCCTTCGGTATTTCCTCGAAATATGTCGCCGTAGAGAGACGTATTCTACTTCTTGCCCAAAGAATTCAACCTCGATACGAGAATGTGCTTTATCCTACCACGAAAGACAAAGACTGGAGATCCCCAAAGAGTCTATAATTCTTTCAACCTACCTGACACGACAGAGTATAAGTGGGTCCGATGAAATTTCTAAATTGGAGTATCTGTTCCCCGAAGGAGCGAATTTAAGACCTTGACGCTAGACAGACGACTTCTCGATAAATTAGTTTTGATAATGGACGCTATTGGAATCGATGCTTCCATGTATGTATAGCATATAAATCTAATTTCACAGAATTTTTAAATTTGAAACGAGAAGAAATATAGAATGTTTTTGAAGTAGTGTTTTCCATAGTTTTATTTCTGTAGGTACTTCTGTATACAGGAGTCCCAATTAATAATAGCGGATTGGGTTCACTGAATATCATTAATACGCAATGAGTAGACATTTCCACGCTTGACTGGGCTAGTACTTAATTAGATCTTATTACTAGAAAATATTTTTACATAGAATACCTACATGGTGTGTAAACTCTCCAAAGGGTTAAGAAGAAGTCAATTAAATACAGTCGTATGAAACGTATTCATACCTTATTTCGTACAATTTGTAATACAACTGAGAAAAAGATTAACGTTCGTAGAGAATATAAATTATGTTCAAGGAATAATCTTAGCAATCATTTTGACTGCTGTGAAAAACTCGCATAAGATGAAGTAGGGATACATTTAACATACATGTACAGCTACGTATACACATATCTTTTCAATGTATGTTTAACTCTCTTCATGCCGAACGAAAAACTATAGTTGTAAGAGTTAAATCTATGACTAATGTGTTTACAATTTTGTAAGCTGAGAAAACAGTGCTTCACTAAACAACTGTTTACTTCAGACTACTATCAAATAGAAAGATGCCGAAAGCTTTTGTCTAACAATTTCTCATATCTAGTTTCTTCGATAAGAATCTGCCCCTATAAATCAGTACACGATGCAACGTAACGAAGTCATGACGACTATGTTTGGAAGGCCCTGTACTGTTCCAATATTAACCGCAATGGGTTCATAGAGTCATATGTTATTCAATGTAGCCGGATTTATCATCGATTGTTTCCTCCAGCAAGATTCTGAACTAGGTCAAAGCCGATCGGCGGCGCAATCGCTGAGAAGAAAACCTTCGACCTACGTTTCGTTTGCTTTGGATCTCTTTGCTCGCGGCAAGTTACTCTAATTAGACGTTTTAATTGGTAATTGGGGCAGAGTGGTCCACGATTTTCGTGCTGTAACCCCTCGGAATTCGCTCCTCGTTAGCGAAATCGTTCCGTTCGATCTGTCTCTTTGACCATTGGACTTTGAATTAATATTCGACGCAGGGATATTTTACGATCTACTTTTCGTACAAATTAACTGATCGTCGAGGACACTTTCTCCCCTCAGTCTGACTCAAAGCAAACCGGTCACAGCCAGAAACAATCATCTCTTCTTCAATGTTGACGCGAACAAATTCCCTACGAAGCATCACCGACAAACACGGATATAATACACAGCATAATTGTGATTTTATAATGAGGAGATACTTTTTATTGAACAATGCAGTATAAACATAATTGTAATTTTAGCCTGTGAAGCTTTTTCATTCGGTTTCAAAGCTGTAGGGTGTGTATAGACTTATTGAAACCCTTTGATTAAATTATACAACTCGTATTTATAGTAACTGACAAAGTTGTGTTGAAGAAACGGTTCGTATTATATTGAACTAGAGTTTACCTTATATTGTCAATTTTATTATTAATTGAGTTAGGTACTACTAATTATAAGATTTCCTATTTGTTTGAAATAATAGACAAATAAGAGACTTATTTAAAGAAATAGAATTCTCGAACAATGTGTAAAATCATTTAAAAGAAAATGTGATATGTGAACAATATCATAATTTAGTAGAAGCCACAGATTCCCATCAATTGCATTATATGTATAAAGTGAAGAAAATTTCCCAGAATGATCTATTTCGAACAGTAGTACCATCAATACTTCGTGGACATGGAATTGTACTTTTATTTTCCTAATACATTTTACTAAAATCTCAAATCGAAGACCTAGCCTATATCACATATATTAAAAATCCTTTCATTAAGGACAAAACCATAATTTATGTTCTTACATTCTCTAAAGTGCCAGCGAAACATAGATCACCTCCCTCACAAAAAAGGTAGCCTCCCATGCCAGAACGAGGTACAAAGTCGCTAAATCATCGCGCATAGAATTTAACGCGATCAATATTGTTGCCTGTTAAGGGTGAAACAATTCGACAGCCACGAGGAAGACTTACCGAAAACTGGAGCAAGGATGTATGACCCAGTGACCCGCAGCCTTTTGCCTGATCCGTTCCTTCATCAGCGCCTTCTTGCTGCCGAAGAGTTTCATGGCCAGCTTGTTGTCCGTCGGCTGGAACAGGGCCTGCAGTTGATTCTTCAGGAAGCTCTGCTTCACCTCCTGACCCGGAAGACCCGGGCCCGGCTCCTCCTTCGGTGTCCCGTAGAGGGACACATCGTCCACCCCGAAGTGGACCTTCCCACTGCCCTTGTAATTCATCTCGTTGCCTAGAAAGGAGATATTCTGTTAGTGGTGTCGTTCTTTGAACAAAAATGTAGAATATTCTGTACGTATTTAGGAAATATTAACAAACACTTAGGTCTTCTTACATTGTATTGGTGTTGTTCTATGAGAAAGTCTTGTTACAAAAGAAGTTTATGAGAATCTTTTTGGGACAGTTTATAACGTGTAGTGTTTTGAAATTTTGAATTTATATTGAATTACGGCTGATATATGATTTATATGGTGATACAGAATTCATGAAGCACGTATTCAGAATATAGAGTAAAAATCAATACTTTTTTATGTATTTCTGCTTATCCTTTTAACTATCTCTTTTCAAGGAACCTTAGAATTATTTTTCCAAAGCCTTTTGAATATCCAGGACAAATAGGATAGTTTCTGAAACGTAGGCAAATGCTTCCGCACTACCGGATTTCGCAATTCCCTCTGCAAATGATCGCAGGTGTTCTTTGCAGAGGTACTGTTAGGATCCAACTTGAAGTAAACCGATTCGCGATTCTTGACTCAGATTCAGACGTACTTGCAGGTTTATGATATGTCTGTTGCTATTGTTACGTAGTGTCACCTTGATTTATACGGTTAAGAATCTAGGAAACATCGCACGTTTGTCGAGGTTTTTAAAAAACATTTTAGAGTAGATGGAGTTTGGAATGATGTGATCATGAGCTCATGATTATGAGCGGTCAAAATTTTTAAAATTTTGTTTAATTAGCAAATTCAGACACAAATATATGGTTGTCTAGCAAATTTTCCTTTGATGTTTTTATAAATTTTTATTTAAAAGGGTATCTTTCGACAGATTAGAAGACTGTATGATATGATGATAAGGAAGAAAGATAGGCACGAGGGAAATTCTGTCATGACTGAAGCTGATCATTACAGGTTTCGGTTGCTTCGATTGGCCTGTTCATTTTTGTTACAACACCGTAATAAACCTTCTTCATAACACTTTAAAATTTTTTGTAGAATAACAAGCCTATTGCCTTGGAAGTTGCTAACGCTAAATTATGTTCCTAAACAAAAGTGAATATTTGGTTAATTGGGAATGAATATACGGGAATGGGATGGAGAATGTGGGGGCGGAATTTGGCTAATGAGAATGGAAGCTCAACGAGATGGTTAGTACTAGACTATTCGTTGTGAAATATGTTAAGAAAAAATCAAAAAGAGAATACTTTCAAAAGATTTTTGACACATTTATAACAGTTATTGAAAGCGAGGATGTAGCTTCTCGAAGTTCCTATTAGAATCTTGGAGTTCTCCTGGCTGTGGACTAATAAAGCAAAGAAATTCGAGCTATATGTGTGAACAATCATAGTCTTCAAAAATGGAGAAGCAGGTGTCATCCGTATGATAAACCTACTTATTTATATAATCCTTAACATAAAGAATTTAAATAAATTTATCTAATAATACATATCTGATTAAACAGTAGGAATAAGTAGCATCAAGTAGTTAAACAGTTAAAAACATTCTATAAATTTTCTACATGACAGGGTTTCTAAGCGAATATAATCTCCTTATGGTATTATAACTGAATTTTATATCCTGGGTATTATTAACCTTTACTGAAGAAAAGCTATAAGTAGGTCAAAATGTACATACAATCAGATATTCGCATACTTAAATCACTATAGACCATTTATATAGTTTTTAGCGACCTAACATGGTCACTGTTACCGTTCTATGGAAAAAAATATATAGAGCAGTTTCTAAATTCTAGAGAATCTAGAGTCGGTGGTTAAGGAGACCTTCAGAAACTTTTGTGAGTGAAATATTCATTTCGAAATTTGTGGAATAGAAAGTAGATGAGAAAATAGATATATATTTATTTAAGCTAGATGAGTGAATATACTGTGTTAAATCCTACACAAAGTTTTTCAACTGTTTTTTTATTAGTAGAAAAAGAACATTCAACTTTAAAATTTTTAAAAATCAATCTAACAATAAGTAATTTTAGATATTAAACATAGGGTGTAGTATTTCCAAATCTTAAAACTGCATTAAAATTAATTTTTAATCTAGGTATTTCTAAAGTTCAAAAGTACGATTTTATATATTTCACCGGAGATCTATATTGACAGTGGAATGAACGGACGAGTGTCAGATAACTACGAATCTTGAATTGCCTTTGATAATTTACGTTTGTTTGATTACAGGAACAGACTATATCCAACAACGCACGAAATCTCCCATTCCAATCTCCCATCAACTTCCTTTCTAGTTTTCAAACGCACACCATTCGCACTATCAATGTACACATGTGAAATATAAAAACCTCCAGGCACCGTTCACTCGTCCACACCATTAAATACAGTTAACTGCATTAAATACAGTAACTACTCTATGTAATGGGCCCAACACTCGCAAGCGGAAATCGCGAATGGTACTGTTTCTAGAATTAACTTTAACAATGAAACTTTCCTATGTTCTAACAGTCAATAGATAGAGACTTATATTTTATTTATCAGTGAATTCTAAATAGGTACGATACAAGTTAGCAGAAATGGATAACGAAGTGATATAAGATGTAAGAACTCCAACAGCATGTACGAATGGACTTTGTTCAAAAATTTAGTGAACATTCACTTCGGAGAATATTTACAGCCTGAAACGTGTCATATAGAATTTAGTTAATAAGTTCTCAGAAATTGCAATTGGCGAAGTCTGTATTATAAGTACGTCATTAAAATCAGAAAAATAATCATTTTTCATAGTCATTCGGAGACGAATCCTGAAATGAGAAAGTAGGCTATAAGAGAGTACCAAAATGGAAAAGAGGTTGGTTCTCCTAATTTAAAACTTTTTAAATTTCTACTACGTACTTATTTCATCAAATCGCTAAAATTGCCCATATTTACCTAGACAGAATACATTATTATATGAATAAAGACGAACTCCTAAGTAATCAGATAACATTATACAAAAACTTCTCCCATCATAAAAAGAGAACTTCATAAAATTTCCAAATATCAAAAGAAGACAAACGACTGTACTATCAGTAGTATTTAAAGCAACTCCAAGTTGTACCACTTATCCAATTATTTTTAGAAGACCTGAACAAAATCAAAACAAGACACCAAATCGTCAATCTCCGAATCTACCACCCTACTGTTATCTAAACCTACAGTAGTATATAGAACATTACTGTTTAAACGAAATGCAGAGAAAGGAAGTCGACTGAAAGGTCATCCAGCCTCGGGACATTGATCAAGGCAAAAAGGACTGACCATTGCAAAGACACAGACAAACTCACCAAATCCACGAGCCCTGCGAGCGTACGACAGCTCCGGCCAGCTGGCGATTAAGTTGCTATAGCCCTTCTGCCGGATATCGTCAGCCGGCAGTCGCTGTTTTCGTAGCAACGGTCTCTGCTCGTCCAGTGGGCTGACGCGCGCCGGATAGTTGGACATCGCCCGAAAGCAGCCGCTTCAGGATCACGCGAACGGTCTCTGACTCGTTTCAGCCGATGTTTCTCTACCGCGACCGTTCCCCGGAGCAGAGGTTGACTAATGACGAACGGAACACGCGGCGCAGGGAAAAAAATAAGCGAGAGCACCGTACAACGCGCCGTGAAACCAGCATGTAGAGAAGGAAGAGACAAGGGAGAAGAGAGAGAAGCACTGACCGGTTTTATTGTGGAACCAGAGGCAAAGAGAGAGCAGCGCGCGACGATCTTCGATTCTTTTTAGAGAATATACACGTGCAGATTATCCTTCTCGCATGTGCGGCAGTCTCTCACGTCAACCTTGACACTCGGAGATGTTCGAACTCGGGACCCACACGCTGGGGTCCCCCAACCGATTCAAATTATCGCTGCTTGCGCGTACTACTTTGGACCCAGTGACGCATTCTCTGATAACCGCCCGATAGACTCTTCCTTAAGCTTTTGTTGGGTCTCGCAATGGTTCGAGGGATCGTTCCGGGAGCTCATCGAGGAATTCAATCGCCAGGGGATCAGACGCGGACTGAACGTGGCGGTAGTGCAGTGATCCTGGGGATTTTCAAGAACTTCCGAGGACTTGGGAGGATTAAGAGGATACATACACCTGGAAGGTAGAAGAAGAGGCAATTTCTGGAGTTTCCTTTTGGTTAACTGTTTAACCTGCTGGACTATTAACTAGTGCTGTGATTTATGTTTATCCAAGTGTCGTAAAATTAAATTTTGATGGATTTTTGAGATGATGCCTTGGTTTAAATAGGATATAATAAATAGTGGTTTTTGGCTGACTGAGGTTGGACACTTTATACTGACAGCTCTGGTGTAGGAAGTATCGTGACACTTCTGTTGCTTTAAAAATTGTACACATTACTGACACATTTGCCAAATTAATACAGTTAGCGGGTTCCACGACACAGTGTATATTATTCAGTTAGAATTATAGTATCTAAAAGATTAAAGTTAAACAAAATATAGAAATAATAGTGCTGTAGACCTCGGAAAATAAGTGAACTTAAAATTTGTTTACTCAAATAACTAATAAATAAAATATGAAAATTTTGATAAGAATTTTTGTTAGACAACATATTAACAGTTTCTACGTACATTGTGAATTATTTAACAGTACTATCAGTTGTATAAGAATGTCTATCATTAGGTTGACAGGATCCTGTCAACTGACACGCAGCACAAAGCACAATTGGAATAAAACAAATTAAATATTCTTACTATACAAGTATAAAAATAAAAACAAATTTTTTCGATGTAATATACAATTTTTGAATAGTTTTAAATGGTAGCTATTGGAAAAAGATTTCTTTTTCTAACAAATTCAACGTTTTAACCAGTTCTTCGCAAGAGTGCTATGGGTATACGTTAATTACAGTCTTTAAAGATTCGCTGCTAACATTTGACAGATGTCCGTGACGTTCTTGTTGTTTAAGACTAAATCATCATTATGATTACTGAATCTCGTAAATCAATATTGACATTTTCTCACCTTCACTCTTCACCACATTTGCACCGCACTTTATTAACATTTTCAGTAGCGTATGTAGCATTTACGCTTTTGTGGAATTCGCAAAGCAAACAGTGTCTTATGTACATTTTGTCAGTATTCAGCGAATAAACACTATTAATTACTGACTTTAAATTCGGATTAGTGACTAAGTATTGATATTATACTGATTCTCGAAACACAAAAGAAATGCTAAAATGGTGTAAACAAAAGATAAATAGGTAGAAATGCGTCACAACTGTATTCTATGAATGTAATACTACGCATATGATTATTACGTGAATGTAAATGTACTTCTGAATTCTAAACTGATTCTAAACTATGGATTTGTTCATATTATGCGGTAGTTACTAAGGTTGTCACTGATGTAAACACTGGCTACATTAATTATAATTTCCAGTTGATGCATATCTATAGTAATAATGAAATTCGAAGAATCAGTTTGCAGCGTTTGTGAGTATTCAGGTTCATAACATAGACGACAGAGAGAGGTTACTGATAATAGGGGCGGGAAAATAATTCTTCTTTCTACTAATCACCTTCAAACAGGTCATTTTTACTACGTGGCCTTCAATAGTCACTCTACGTATATTAGCGTGAATGATAATGATGTGATAAGTAAATGACTCATACATGTATTTACATAAGCTTATTCTTTCCTGTAGAACAACGTAGTTGAGTTTAGTCTTTAGTAGTCATTAAGATTGTGACTATTTATTACAAGAATAATTTTGAAGAAAATACATATAGGTAAGGGAAATAATTTTTCTGAAATTTTTTTGAAATAACATCCGTTAATAATTTCTTACAGATTCAACTAAAAAAGCTAGTATGCTAATCGTCTAGATTATGATTAGAGTAAGTCTCTTATGGAAAACAGGCTTCATAATTTACCATCTTTATTCATTAATTACACCTTACTTTACCTTTACAGCTTTTTATAGTCAGTGAAAATTTATTACAGGTATCTCACATGCTATAACTTTTATATCAACTCTAAGAATTCGAAATTATTTATCACTTGTTTTAAAAATAATAATCTTTATCTATATAATTCAATATTATTTTAAAAATAATAATCTTTATCTACATAATTAAGATAGAAGTTTAATATTATATTCCTTGTAGAATCTATTTTTTACCATCAATACTATTACATTATTTGCGTATATTTCGTTAGTTATAGTTATAACACTTTTTAATAATATTATATTTAAGAATTCTATAATATATTTAAGAAATTAATATAGTGTATTTAAAAGATTTAAGAAATTTTGTTATGTATCGATTTTTATATTTATACTTTTTCTAATTAAATATAGAATTTCTGGAAGAGAAATTTTTTTGTTTTGTAATTATTTACAAAGCGAATGATCTTAGTGATTTAAATGATTTTCAGATATTATCAACTTGAATGTCCATACACACCTACAAGGTATTCTAGGCCTGGTGGTACAAGTAGACACATGGTGATTTTACATGACAAAATAATTCGAAAAAGTAGAATAAATTTCTTTGATGTTGTACCTCATTTTCGAGAAAATTAACTGTGAATTTTAATCCTGGTCGAATGTACTGAAATACAATTTTAAATATTTGAGGAGTAAACGGGGAAATAGGAATGTTACTAGTTTACTTACAGAGACAGTCAGTAGTCAGACAGTAAATGTTCCTCTTATTTTGTGTACCTTCCAAGCACACGAAACTATACTTCGATACCCTCATTTTCGGTTGAAATTCAATGTCAGTTTTCTCGAAAACGAAGCATGATATCCAAAAATGTTATTTTACGTTTTCAACTTATTTTGTCACGTAGAATCATTATCTTTTTGCTTGAACCACTATGTTCTAGGACAGTCTCCATAATCACCACTCAATCTTAGTTTTGGAAATACATGTAAAAGTATAAACAGGACGTTCGATGACAGGTGTCAGAAATTTTAAGAGGTGATTCTATACGCTAAAATAATAGGAAACTGAAGACAGAAATTGCGCTGCAGGCTTTGTTTTCCAGTTATTGCTTGTTGAGACAACGCCTAAAATATTCATGAAATGTGTCTGGTTCGGTACTTATTTTACTCATTTCGCTGTGTTTGACCTGGCTAATACATGTCGGCAGTAGAATAAGTCTCAAATTAGGTACATTTGTAACAGTTAATAACTCTGAAACAAATCCTCAAACACAGTTTCCTCATTCTTGACTTTTGGCTTATTTTGGAACGTAGAATCACCATTTAAAACTGTTAACACCTGTTGTTAAATATCCTTTATATCCTATTTTGATGCTTTCAATACGTATATTATTGAGGTGTTCCGCCATACACACCACACTGCTCCTTTATTATTTCGATTGATATTGATTTCGTACATATATGTATCTATTATACATATCGTAACGTTGCGTTGTTTTCAGTCATTTGTTTCAGTTCCTGGCTGTTCACAGAAAAATGTCTTATCTAAAGTATTATAGTAATTATTGACTTTTCTGCTGTCAACAGAAAATTACAATCCAAAAATAGTATTCATAACTTTAGAAACACATTCATTAAGAAATTATGCGTTTTTATAAATTACAATTAGTGGTTTCAGTTTGCTTCGCAGATTATTTTCATGCCATATTGATTTGTATACGTATTCTAATTGATTAATGATATTTTCGCTTAATGAAATGTGTACATACGAGTAGGTAATTATTTAAAATCGAGAAAAGAGGTCTCTTAAAAATATCTAATTCAAGATTATTCTTATCTAAATTTTTTTCCCAATTAGGAAAGTATTCAATTATTGTACGCTTCAAGCGCTTGAAGAAAAATTGTAACTTAATATTCGACAAATTCCTCAAATTCCATTTAAAAGAATTTTTCTCAAATCGAAAATTGATTAAAGCTAAGTTAGGTCAGGGGTGGCTTTGTATAAATGATTTGTCCCTCAATTTTAGATTTTCATTTCAGGTCACTCAATGGCAACAGACTACGTTTAAACAAAATAATTTTAGACTATATAATACTTTTGCACATATCTTCGAAACTAAAGGTGAGTGGCGATTATAATAAGTATGAAGAAATTGTTCAGGACATTGATCGTAATATCTGAAGGCTATTGAAACCGACAAGGTTGTCCACTTTGTAAATAATTATCGTTCAGTTCATGGAATGTTTACGTTCAGTTTAAAAAGTTAATTTGTTTCTATTTTATCTTTTAGGAAATTAGTTTGTCTAGTTATATTAAACTAAATACAAATTAGTAATAACGAAGAAAGCAAAATACGAAGTAGACTGTATAAGAATTTGGAGAATTCTGTCTGTTAGGTTACGTAAAGGTATAAAAAGGAAATTATAGCTAATTCCTATTGGCTAAATCTGTTGTATTAAACTAAAATTCTACTATTGGTGGACTGTGGATAAGTGCAGGCGATAACAATTACAAAGATCGTTCGGAGAGTCTGTACGGAAAGGAAATTGTTCTTTTCCATTAGTTTAAATCAGTTTCCAAATTTCTGGAGATTGTCACAGAAATTGTACTTTTCAAAATAGTTTCGTATTTTCTAAAGCTTTGAAACGCAATCGTCCAAAAACCCTTTACTTTTACTCAAAAACGTCTTCTTCTGAAACCTTATAGTTTGCAGTAATAATAATTAGACTGCGAATCTAAATAACGTACAAAATTCTACGAAATATCGAAAATTAAATACACTTTATAGTATTTGGAAGTAGAAACAAATTTCTAACTAGGTTGCACTTCTCTAATCTTATTTATGAAAATCGGAATTTACATAAACATTCGTAACCTAGTAATAATACAATAAAAGAAGAGATGACAGTGATTATTATATCTTTTTAGTTTCCCTATATGTACAGTTTGTTATTAATGAATTCTTAACAATCAAATAGGCAGTGTCCTAGATTCACGGAAATTAGCGGAAAAATACCTTAAAAAATAAAGGAAATTCTTCCTTTTTGTGGAATTCACTAAATACAGAACTGTCTTTATTCTGCAAACTCCTATTTAGCGTTCTGGTACCTACGCACAGCTTTTGCACACAAATTGCACTTTGATGTAGATTCTTCCGACGATATGCATACTCACAAGTAACACTATCCCCAGGAATTTCTCTTTTTTACCTCGCTGAACCGCAGAGAGTTGGGCTTCTATGAAACCAGTAACGAACCAAAGCTTTATAACATTAAGTGTTTTTATCGGATCATTTTAAAGCATCTGCAGAAGAAATAGAGCAAAAACGGTCACAGAGAGGAAACTTGGAGGGAGACTAAAGCATAGAATGGCTTTGTAGTAGTCGTATTAGAATAAAAATTAATAACACCAATAATAATAAGAAAAATAAGAATATCGCTGGAATATACGTTGATATTTATAGAACTTGATAACACTCTTCAATATCACACTTGAATATACCTACATCGATGCAGCTAACAGACCACAAAGAGGGTAGGATATGGTATCGCCATGGAATCATCAACTATTATGCAAAGTCTTCTGAAGTGAGTAAGTACATATCGTTATGCTGTACGAAAACTAGCACATTTCATTTTTCTTATGATAAAGAACACATTTGTCTTCGACACGATTCAAAATATTACGTTCCGTTTTCTCCTACGAAGAAAGGATATTTGTACGATTTAGTACAAAATAAAGCATGTTATCATCTTTAGTGCATAATATCATAATAAAACATCGGCAACATCCAAAATGTGCGACCTTCTTGGCACAACAATACGTGTAATGTGTTACTTTTCCCGGCAAACATCCAAATGTGATCTTTTTCTGGCAGAATAGTGAAATTAATTAGTTTCTGCAGTAAATATCCAAACGTAGTCTTCTTCCAGACAAAATGGTTAAACAGATGATCTCTGTAGTAAAGCCGTAATATGTTACTATTCGTAACAAGAGAAAGAAGATGTATTCTTCTTCTTGGATAGCTCAATACGCTCCTTTTCGTAAGACAAATGAGACATGCTGGTTTTTGTATGTACAAGCGTACGACATGTATGAAACTTTTTCACGAATAAAATACCTCAATCTTCATTCTACTATTATTTATGCAGACTTGCTATCAGTATTAAAAAGTACCAACCGTAACGTTAATAGCAGATCTAAAGAACTAAATCATTTCATTAAGTTACAATATTTGAATCTCTCTTTAAATTAAAGAAGGACGTTTTGTCGACTTGGATTCCATCACAGCAAGGAAATTGTCGAAATAAACGAGCATCTTTAATTGCCACCAGTAAGAAACTCATTTCATTTACAAACATTCTGACTCATTTGAAATTCTTATTCAATAAAGAACGGAAGGAAAATTGTCGGTCTAGTATGCAGATAAAGACATTCCATGTTATATTCTCAATCGTAATGAATGAATAGCATTTCCCTGCTTCGTAACATGTTGTACAAAATTAATACGTTAACGCCTTCGCAATCCTCATCGTACCAAGGAATCACTTAGAGCTCAAATTCAAAGTTCTAGGAACTGCAATTATTGAATAAAAAAAAAACCTTGAAGATTTGAAAATTAAAAAATGTTGAATATTTGAAAATTTAAAAGATCAAGATAGGATTATTTGAAAAATTGAAGATCTATATATTAAATATTTGTGTTTTTGAAGATTTCAAATGAAATTATGAAATTCACATAAAAACTAGAAAATCTGAGAATATGAAAATTTTAACTCGCTGGTGTTGAAGGAATATTGAGATTCTTCAGTGATCTAGCCTCCTAAATAATAAAAGAATTGTAATTCTCCAATACAAGTCTATGTCATACTCTATCTCAACACAATATATTCTCTTTGAATGTTCTTAGTGTAATCTCTACATTAATCTAAAAATCTCTAAAAAAGGGAGGAGGAAGAAGAAGAAGGAGATACGATTGAGAATATCCAATACGTGAAATGTGTTGAAAAGTTAAGAAGAATTTTCGATCAGAGACTGCTGGTAAACAGTGGCTAGTTTAACCTGTTATTTTTTCATTTAAATGCTCTTCCTAAATACTCTGTGTAGAATACTCTTTGTACCTTTTCATTTAAATTGAAACGAATTTCCTATTTTTTTCTACGAGGATGAAAGAAGTACTGAATGATAACTGCAAATGAAACACAATTCTCAGGGAGATCAATTCTCATTACCTTCCCAGAAAAGATAAAAAGGAGCGTAAGAAAAAACTCATTGTCAGAGAAAAGCTAAGAAATTCTTTTGGAAAGTTAACAAAAAAATTGAAGAAAAGCAGTCAGAAACTACAAAATATCTTTTTTGCTTTTCTTGATAAAGCAGTACACGTATGTCTTAATTGTTATTTCTAAGAAGTATCTAAACGAAGATAAAACCAGAGGAAAATCTGACGGTTTAATTAAAAAGGCCATAGGTAACGTGTACGTGGGTATATCGTATATAAAACAAAATGAAATAATTACTTAGTCCAATACCATGAAAAATCTCATGCCAATTCTGTCTAACGTTGAAGAGACTTTGATTCCCTGTGGTTGTTGTGTGTCAGTAAACATGTCCGTTAAACGCGCCTCGATTACTTTTCTAGATTGCGACTGGCGATAATGGACTCGTTACGGGCACTTGTCGACTAGCAAACCAGCAATTCAATAAGCATTCTTACGCACACGTCAACGTGCGCTCCACATTCTCGCATAGACAGGTGGACTTCTTCAATTCTTCAAAAAAAGCTTTCTGTACAAGTGAAATAGAAATATGGCGTACATGAAATGTAAGGAATTACTTTTTCATCTTACAAGGGAACGTCACGGAGTGTAGATCTTCGATTTTGTTGAAATTTGGTTAAATTGTAGAATAGCCGAAAATGTTCGACACGTATTTTTTTATCGGCTATAATTCATGTTAAAGGGGTGAAAAACACATTTGGCTTAATATCTCGAAAACTATTGTGTCTAGTGAAATGGTATACATGGCGCGATTGCATAGTTTTAGACGGTGAATCTACCTACGTAAACAGTTTTTGAAAATATCGATTTGTTTAAAAAATATATTAAAAATAGTACATTTTTGTTGTTTTTACTGACTAAATGTTGATCGATCATTTCATAAATTTGTATGTGAATACTATGAATCAAAATACAAAATAAAAGTACGATAGCCAAGATCCAAGGTTCGAATCTCGCAACAGCTTTTTATTCTTTTTTCAATTTTTATGTTAATAAATTCTAATTTTCATATACCGTTTCTACATTAGAATTGTTATGCAATAGAAACAAGCTTGATTAGAAAATGGTGCGAGCTGTCCTGAATTTTGACGACAGAATCATCTGGTGTCGTTGCGATTCTATCTCCAAAATTCAAGATAGCTCGACTCGACAAGATCGCTCGATAAGACGGTTCAACAAGACAGCCTCAAGAGTTGAGTGTAGTTTTCACTCCTTTACCATGAGTTAGAGCCACTAAAAAAACCTGTCGAATATTTTCGGTTACTCTACAATCGTGCCAAGTTTCATAAAAAGGATATTTGCATTTCGTAATATTCCCTTGTTAGACTAATTAGGTATAAAATTACTATTTACTCTTCAATTGAAAATTTTACTTCAAATAAGCTTTTATGGCTCACCAATTACTTAAAGCTGTCCAAACATTGTAGGCTTTTTCATTAATGAATGTAGAGCATGAGAGAGCTGTTGCAAGTAAAAAGTTGCCACTCTGCTCTCTCCCATAAGAACCCAACGAATCGATGTCTCAGGTAACTAAGAAGTTGCCTCAGCTGAGTTACCAGTGCATGATTAATTTTAAAGATTAATGTCATTTTGTTGAGCTAGATTACTTAGCATGTTCGCTAGTGTATGGTGGCTTTTGGACAGCAAATTATCAGCCTTTTACGAAGAAAAAGTAGACTACGAAGTTTGTCGAACGTTAACACTCCACTGTAAACACCAAGAATTGAACAGAACGATAAATAGTAGAAGACAGAAAAAAGTAAACGTCCAAGCTAAGTGTAGGTAACATTTTACATACATCGTTGTACAATCTGTAATATTTTGTAACCAAGGTTACATATACTACTGTGTTGATCCTATATCTGTGTTTTAACGATAAAATAATGTAAGTCACATGTTTTTGCTTTGGAAATTTTAACCTTAAAACCAAAGAAGAATCCTTATTTTTAAGTGAAAAAATTATTTTAATGCCTTTTTTGTTTCCTGAAAATAGAAACTCTACATTCTAGTAGATCTTAATTAAGGTCTTAACTCGAATTTTTTGAAAATGTAACGTAGATTGTTTTGCCTTAAAGTTACAGATATAAAGAAATAAGTTAAAGATTTTGAGCTTTCAGTCCTATTTTACTTCATTCTCGAGAATAGATTCGACACTCAGAGAGTACATACAAGATGGAGAAACCAATGTTTTATAGTGTTTTGAGTAACTGTAATAAAAACACGTATATGAAAAAAGAAAAATATAAATAAAAACAGAGCTTCATTATCACAAAACTAGTGGTAAACATATAGAACTGAAAGTGTTCGTTGTAATTAAATTTCCAGTGCACCAATTCAACTGTAAGTCAACACCTCTGATAATATGTATAACGATACGCTTGTAATAGTTACATGTACACAGATTTCAGATTCTGTTTTATGAGAAGGAATAGTACTTCTAGTATCTATGAATAGTAATTCTAGACATATGTTTTTTATTACAATTTTACTAGCTAAAGTTATTTAACTTTACCATTTTTTACTAACTAAAGTTATTTAACTTTGCCACTAAAGTTATTTAGATATTTGTTTAGTTAATGTTTATAGGAGGATTTAACTATACTTTGAGTTACATTGTTTGATGTTATTATAATATGCCAATTGTACTCCCAGCATTGCCAATAATAGCCATTATAAAAATGGGACACGATTAAATTCTTTGTGATATCTGTTTCAACATGAGAAACCTAAATCGGAAATAAGTTGACACCTGAGGTACCTTGTTCAAATATTATTGTTAGTTATGAAATATATTCTGAAGTTACAGTAGAACCATTTCTATTATGAGCACCAAGTGCAAGAACCATGTCCGTGTACTCACTGCTATCTACTGTAACCCATCATTGCGATAGCTTCATAGACATTGATAATTGTATGCCTGTACCACCTTGCAAGAATTTCGAATATCATAAAACTTTGTCGCTATTGCTACTAAGGTAAATGTCCCAGTAGCCAACCATGTCTGGGTAACTGAACACTAACGCTAATTTTATTTAATTTTAAGCTTAAATGTTCGTGTAAAATTAAAAACAAAAATAGTATCATAAAATAGCATATTCAGCTATCACAATAGTGTTCGAACGTGCAGTTTTAAGTTTTTCACTTATTGGGACATTGGACATCTTAAGCATTCGGGTATCAGAAAGATTTACCTTACTTCTTGATACCTGTGATTGTCTGACGGAAACTCATCTGTTGATTTATCAATAACGTAAAAAAGAAAATAAAAAGTGGGTGATAAAGGACAACAATGAGCAGGAATAGACAGAGTATCGTGGCTTCAAATATCCTATGATTTTTTTTTTGTCATTTTGTCATTTTATTGTTTGTCATTGATTACTTTTACTGGTTTTCGACTCCTGTTATTTAGTCTTTCTTTTCTCTTTCACATTGTATACGCTACCTAAGGCAAGTGTCCGTTAAAAATCAGGTTCACAATCACTCGAATCGCGAAATAAATTTGTTTCTGGTCTCGAGTGGCAATCCTACGTCGAGGAAGTATTGTTCCGTATTCCATCCCGTAAAGAACACTCGGTTCATGAATCATGATGAACGCTTGGCACTATCCCCACAATTTCTAAGAGTTATGTGGAGTCGATTCCTTGACGCCAAACAAATTAATAACGACCATTTAACCAATAAATGAAATTTAAAGACAACATTCTAGGTTACATTGAAATACTGTCGCTGTCCCAGAGACATGAACATTCTTTAGGGGAATACAGTACAGTATTTCCACGCTATACCTATACTTGTTTCTGTTCTTCCTACTTCTGGGAATTACAAGGGAATTCTATGGATAACTTATAGTGTCAGAAACATGTCCTTTAGTTTCTATAAATTTCTCATTAATAATATGTCATGAACTTAAAAAATACAAGGTCTGTATTACCCTAAACATATTTTAGTATTATCGACAAGGTACTGCATTCGTAATTTTATTAATCAGAAACTGAAGTTCTTTTCGCATTTTTGACTATTTTATTTACTATTTTAATTTTTCAAACTTTCAATTAGCAGTGAATATTAGAATTTTCCTTCAATGAGACACATTTTACGCCTGCAAGTTTTCGGAAGCCGAAATTCAAGCTATAACTGGCTTCAAACGATATAACCAACGTTGACCAACACTGGCAAATGTTTATTCAGCCTGGTCCTATCCACCAATTTCATACCACGTTGCAAAGCCAATGTTGGTACTGACCAGCATCCGCACGCGGAGCGGTTTTCGTACACACAATGAAGGAAACAAACGACAACGTCAATCTTGGTGTGATATTAAACATACCGAGTGGGCATCGAGTGAAAGCGTATGCTATTACTCCACATGTACTAATGTTAGCTACATCCTCTGGAGCCACCTCACGGAAGACTTTAGATTTGATAATTTTATTTAAACATTTATATAGAATAGTAAACGTGAAATTAGACTATTGATGAACATGAAACAACTTTAAAAAATGAAACTTAAAATACAAGAACTACAATCACTTGGACAGAAGCATGGTTCATCAATTTTCAGAAGGTTTTCTCGTCAAAGTTAAAGTGGAAATATATATAATGGTGCTGATCCGTTACAAAAGTAATTTTCTATGCTGAATTTGCAATTAGCCTTATGTACAGTTAGTTCCAAAAGTATTCGACCACCTTAAGTACTAAACGAATTTTGTAGAAAGCTATAGGTTATACTTTTCATTTATTAAGTCATAGTATCATAATGTAGGAAGAACAAAATATCTAAGAAGAAAAAATACCTCGAGGTGAGTCTTATCGTGTAGGGAACGTTTAACGAGTTTGTTTCAAAAATTCAAAACAGAGTAATATTAAAAACAGAATACTAACACCGAATACAGAAGCTTCACCGAAAATGTAACTGCTTATTCTACAGGTTTATAAAATAGAAGAATACTTTTGTGATGTTCGTTTGATGTTACTTCTTTGAAATATTATTTTTATTCTAGCATTTATTATTTTATTTACAAATGTTATGCATTATGGTGAAATAATCAAAGAAATATTCATTAACAATAGGCTTTGATTTAATGTTTTACTTGCAAACTTATAATTTTACACAAACTTCGTTTAATACTTCTGGCCGGATTCTTTTGGGATCATCCATATTATGAAAATATATGATTCTATTTATTATCTTCAAAATTATTGCACTTAATATTCTACGGCTATTAATAGAGGTCAAATTAACATTCCAGAGTAATGAAATGTTGCTTAAATAGTCAACAGCATTAGAAGACAAAATAAATGGACTACCTCCTAATCTATATTGTGCATACTATGATACGAGTCTTATTTAGGTAGATATGGACTCAAGAATTATACCCTCGTCAATTAATTATATAGCGTTTGTGTTATTTGATTATACCACAATCAATTTTAATTGAATCTGAATCGAAGCCCACTAGAAATCCAAAATTAACTATTTTCAAATAATTTCAAAGCTCTGCCGGAATCCCAGAGTCAAATTGTATTAAGTTACACTGAAAACAATTGGATATATTACACTCTTTATTACATTCTGGTTCTGGTGTCTACATATGTAAATTGCACAGAACTACACATTAGGACCAAGTATTTCAAAATGTAGTTTTTGGATTTATACTGTTTCAATTCAAAGATTTAATTGGTGCAGCTAAAAAGGACTAACTCACCTGTGTCGCCCAGGAAATCAGTGATGAGCAATGTCTCGTCGTCTAGAGCAGTGACAAGGCTGTCGGTACAGGTGTTGGTGTTCTCGATGCTGATCTTGATACTGTCATCTTTATTAAGCCGTGGATGATTGTTCGCGGCGGGGTTATTACCGGCGTGGCAGTTATTGTTGTTGTTGTGGTTGTTATTGTTGTTGTTATTATTGTTGTTGTTGTTACCGCCCTGCTGCTGGCTGAGGTGGTGATGGGGTGAACGAACGGATTCTGTGCTGTTGGTGTGCAAACTGACCCCTGTAGTCGCTCTTCCGTTCACCAGCCGTAGACTCGGCGCCCGTCGACCTCCACCTCCTCCTCCACCCCCACCAGCACTGGTTACGGAACGGCCGCCACCGCCGCCACCCTCGCCCTCCCTGAAAATATGTTCGATTTTTCATTGAAGATGTCTCCTTATAAGGCATGTGTGTAGAAAACGTTTATAAACGTTAAAACATACAAATAATATTTTAATATTCACCATTAAGCTTGCATAAAGTAGTTGTAATTGTAAGTACAGTAGAATCTCGATTAACTTATTCGAGCCAAAAGTTGCATGGACGCAAACAAATGACTGAAAAATGTAGATTATATACTCTATACATTATACACTTTATGTATTGTTTTTATCATAATATACACTGTACACTGTATAGATGTCCACTAAATGAAAAGATTCACAAAAAAATCTATGACTTACAAAAAACTAATATATTTTACTGTTATAAATATTTTAATTATTTCAGTTTTTGAAACATTGTAGAATCTAGTTTGAAAAAGAGAGATAGTAATGGAAAAAATATCAAGCTAGTTTTGGTGATTCTCTTTTATAATAGTAACACGAAGAAACAGAATTCAGTAATGTAAATTAACTAAAAACAATGACAAGTAAAATGTAAGGTTAACATAACTTTGAACCTTAATGAATTAACCGGGTCTCAATTATTCACAACTTCTTTTTCCAGAATAGATGTTCTCTAGAATAAGGTTTGACACCCGTGATAAGGCTATTCATCGAGATTCTATTGTATTTTCAGACTTTTAGGTTTAAATTTGTAGATAAGTGTAAACATAATTGAAAGGAAACAAAGTGAAACTAGAAATTACTTAAAAAAATGATGCTCCTCCCAAAGTTTTTAACACAATAATACTATAATAATACCTTTCTGACATTAACTTACGCAATGATAAGTAAGTTTGATTGGATTTAAGGCCAATACGAAAGAACATAAGAATAATTTCCAAAAAGATGGAAAACAGCAACAAGAAAATATTACTCCTTTCCTTTTGCTTTTCTTTTTATTATGTTCTGTTTCCTTTCACGAATATTTAATATTTTTTGCTTTGTTTCAATAGCAATAATGAACGTAAGGGTATAAAAGGTATGCTTTGATAATTTTTTATTTACATCGTATTGCAATCAAAGGTTTGAAAAACCTATAGATTACAGAGGTTTTTTACACCTCTAATATTGGATACTCTGACAAAATCTATCGTATTTAGAACACAATTGAATTCAAGTGCCTTTTGAAGGTATAACTGCAAACCAGAAACACGAACGAGCTAAACAACTCTAAGAAGCTAGATTAACATCAGAGAAGACGTAACTATAAGAGCGTGCAGTTCTTCTTCAGAAAACACCCTCAGCTTTCCTTAATTCCTTGCATCATGTAATAGTCTCTGTTAGCATAAACAGCAAAGGACAAAAGTATCGATTTGCAAATGCGGGAAGAAGGCAAATCGGCGACCAATCTATCGAGAGCGATAAAGTGCGATGATAAGAGCGAGAGTGTTCCGAATTGTGAGGACAATTCTAAAGAGATGGAAAGATTAAGAAGTGGAACAAGCGTCGAGGACGATTTTGCAAACGAGCGGTTTAGAGCGCTCCAAGGGTAACCATCGGGAACGTGGGGGGGAAACTGAAAGCAAAAGATATACGTATACTGATAGCGATTAAGATACAAACGTTGCTCTTCCCACAACGACCTGCCTGCTCGTTTCCTGGAAAGGAATCAGTGTCGCCTCCCGCGCATATACAAAGATCTGGACGCGTGACCGCGCTGCGAATTGCATTCGCAATTTCATTTTGTCTTTCCAACAACGAAGAATGAATACTTCGTCGTTGGAAACGTGGCATTGAAACTGAGAAATGTAACACGTCGTATTGTCATGACTAATCTTTTGCATTTGGATTCATTTCGCGTAGCTTCTCGTAACATCAACTGCTATTTCGTACATGCATAGTGAAACCTGCCATATCCAAAGTAACAGGAAGGCAAAAATGTTCGTATAAGAAAATTTTGGGACAGTAGAACGATTCTATTTAAGCAAAAACATGCAAAATTGACAATATTAGCAATTTTGGGATTCCACGTGTTTTGGCTACTTAAGTACTATTCATGTTCTATAAAAAGTCCCAGCAGCATTAAGAAAAATGCTTTCCAGGGGACTTTTTATGGAACACGAGTAATACATAGCTTTTTCAACAAAAGTAATTTTATGGAATTATATTCTTTTTGTACTTCGAATCTTCGAAGCCTTTTTTTAAATACCTTGTATACTTTAACATAAGAAGACACATTTTCACACTTCTGTTTGCAGTTTTAGTTTGTGTAAAATAGATATGACATCTTGATCATTATTATTATGTTTATCGCAGGATGAATATTATATGTACAAAGTGTAAAAGAATTAATAGTCGTGGCTTTAGGGAGTGAATTTACACCTCTGGCTCGATGAACATTTGCAAAAAAGCCCCTCTGCAAAATTGTATATAATATTGAAAATAAATGTTCATTTTTTTATTACATAATCATATTCAGATTCTTTAGCAGAGAAAATATTTGAAAGGAACTATAAATCGCAAAGGAATCGTTTAGTCTGGAAAAATTGTTAAAGATTTGGCATCAATTTGACTGTGTAGTCACACATAGGAGCATGGGTCTACCATTACTCTACTACACGACAACGTCTGCTCTGAATGTGAGACCCAGCATAGTGATGTTGTGTACCCCAATATCGAAGGTCTAGCAAGATGCATTGACCTAATAAGTCTAATTCAAGTAACTTTTCTTTCTTTTCAGTACTTCCAATATCATATGGCATTAACGTTTTTACACCCTGTACATACCTGATACTCTGTATTCGGTACTATATACAATATTTGCTGCTTTGAATGCAGAAAAGTACGCACTCTGCATAAATTCTTATTTTTAATGGAAAAAGGTGGGGTTTTTAGAAGCCCTTCTATTAGGATGACAGAACTTCTGCATAGTAGCAATGAAAAACTTTTAATTTGAAATATCTCTTATAATTTATCAACTGACAAAAGTTGCACAGAAACTGAAAAAAATGTATTACAGATGACAAAAATAAGTTATATTTCATATATTATACTACAGAAAGTGAGGAAATTCTTTAGAATGGACCAGTGATACTTATTAGTTATAATTTATCTTCACTTTTAGTTCTAGTCAACATTATACTCTTAAGTAATGTTAGTAATACTATTATTAATTTAACCTGAAATTTATTATTTAACCAGGGAATCAAATTTCTAGGGCTTCTATATAAATTTCATAGTTCTATTTAAAAGAAGTGAAGTATTCGAAATATTTAAAGTAGAACTCTAACTTCGCTTGGTTATTGCTTTTTACTTTCGTTTAGTTGTTTCTGTCTTGAGAATTTTATTTAGTATACTAGTAGGTACTATTATCCTATTAACGTGGTTTTGAACTTCCACAAAATTTTGATTCTCTTAAATTTTACAGAGATGCTTCAACCGCTGCAGGTACAAGAAATTTCTAGAAAAGAAATCGGCACATGATAAGAAGAAAAGCTTATGGATGGAGATAGATCAGAAGAAAAAGATTCAACGACAAGGGACAGAGCATAACGATCCTAAGTCTCTGCTATCGACAGCTCGTTTAAGGAAAACGGCTTCTTTTGCAGTTTCTGAACACAATATCAAATAAATGTCTATCCATCCACGATAACAAAACTTTTTGCGTACCCTCTGTTTTCAATTCCTGTTTCTCCTTTTTTTTTTTTAAATATTACATCGAAAGTTAAATACTATTAGATCCCTTTTTAAACTATATTGCAGACATCACAAGTTATAAAGAGGATAGAAAGATGAGCAAGACTAAAGATTCACGCTCTTGAAATTATGGACATTCCTCATAACATCACGATAAGCTTATGCATTAAGGGGTTAAAACGTTTACAGCAAATTTAATAATTTAGAAAATAGTAATTAAGAAAAAAACGGCACTTAATTCTTGCCATGGTTTGTTCTCGAAAGACGCTGAAATCATACAAACAGCCTTTGCCTTTTAATAATATCTTGGGAATTCAAGAAGCATTTAAAGAATGATGACAGATTTATTCGATAATCGAAATACCATTCAAGCTAATGACGAAAGGGAAGCACTTGAGGCTTTAATCACGATTTCATCGAGTCCTCCTTGACCAGCTTGATGCACTCGCCTCGAGGTTTTGATGCTCACTTTATAAGAGGTAAACACGTTGCGATTTGTATTCAGGAAGCATCTTCGGAATCCCTTGATTTAATATTGATAAATATTCAGCACCGCACTCGAAATTGACCTTACACGATTGAATAGCATGTTATTATGTATTCCTTTCAGAGATTAATAGCGATTATGTAATGCAGGTTAGAATTGTTTATATTTTATGATCAACAACTGTTTGTTAATTCTGCGGAATAATTCTGGAATGCAAAGAGGCAAAATGATGTTAGAAGATGCAGCATTTCGTGTTATTCATTGCATTTTGATTGATGTAGCGGATTTAAATTTACTTTCATCGAATGCCAGGAAACCTCATATGGCAGATAAATTCGCAAATTGATTCTATTGGCTTTATGCGTCGTGAGATGAATATGGTTTTAACCATTTATCGAATCGCATTGAACGATTCTCTCGTTAGAGAACATTCACGAAAATTTTGGATTTTGTTTCCCGTTATCCCCTTATCAAGTTTCTCATTAACATATTTTATATTACTGAGTAACGAGTTATAAATGAGCACAGTCAAAAGAAAACGTCAGCTCTTTGACAAAGGCACGATTCACTCGTTACTATATTTTTTCTGTCGTGGAATTACCAGAAATAAAGGTATAGTGTATTTTTACGCATAACTTAAACAGACATGTCTCTTGCTAGAAGCCTGTTTATTACTAAACTGTAAGAAAATATTATGCTTCACTTTTTGAGTGCAAACTACGCTACTTTTTTTTGCATTTTCTCTATAATCATATTTAAATTTACTTTCACAAAAAGGAAGCATTATACAGAGTAAGTGACGAATATTATTCGAAAAATACAGTGTATTTGGATTTATCTTCTTGCATCTTAAATATTTATGCATAAAGTAAATGCATTCTTTTATAAAAGATATGGAATTTCCTTACCTAATTTTTATACATTATACTATAGTTACCACAAATCAAAAAGGTATATTACGTAATTTACATACACGTAAATAAATTTAATAATTAAGATTTGTACATTCCCGTTTTTCTTTAGTTTGCTTTTAAGTTCTTCCCTCATATTTCTAGGAACAGTCCTTATTTTTCAATTCAATTTTATAAATTTTGTATTGGATTGTGGATGCAAAGACTATGAATGTGGATGCAATAATTTCAAACAGTTATAAAGTGAAAATTCTTAAAAGATTTGTACTGTATGCTTTGAGTCGTTATTTTAATAATACTCTGTATGAAGTTATCTGTTAAAATATGTAAATACTTGTTTTTATTCATAATAAGGCCAAAGAAATTAATCTGTTCAGTTCATCGCTGGAAATACAGGCTCAGATATAGCCCATCCTTTATCAACGAAGTAAATAGGAGAATTCTGTCTGCAGGGTACAAGAAAGTGAAATGACGTTATTTTTGGGGACAAAAGTATATTCAATGTACTTCGTTCACATAGATGAGTCATGATATGGCGTAGATAATGATACTGAATTATATGCAAAAGAAGAAAAGATAATTAACATACATAACCCTTAGCTGCTCTGGTGAAACACAAGAATCATAACACGCTAGTAACAAGATAAGAACTGCCGTTTACGAAGAATATTTTTCTAGACTATATTACCAATACACTACACAAATAACAATCGATAACACTAGTTGCAAAGTGACACACGAAACAATGTGACTTAACTGAAGTTTACTGGGACTCTAAAAGAGCTACCTACCTGTTAACAGATAAGAAAACTACCAACCTATACGATAATGTCTGGCGTTTTGCAGTACATCACAAGAACAGTTAATATATAAGCGAATACATTCAAATATACCTTAATGTCCAAGTATTTTCAATACACACCTTACATAAATTTTATCCCACCTTTTCAATCCACTTGTTACGAAAAAGCAGACTTTAGCAATTTACATTACCACATTCAATATGCAATCTAATTAACAACTTTCTCGTTACGATCCACCAACGCCAGACGTATAATACACAGCATTCAAGCACTTCCGTATTCGAACTCATTTGTCTTGAAATGGAAGCCTCGCGCACTACACCTCTACTCCACCTTTTGATCTTACTTTTCCATGAAGAATCATTCTGTGCACTTTTGCATTACGAAATTCACTGTGTAAGCTGCGTGCACGATCGTTCATTGCGGTACACCAACGTTAGGGACACAGAAGGACACAATATCAATCAGTGTAGGACAAACAAAACACGAACGTTCAGGAAACGCGGGACACTCACACGATCTGACCGCGAAAACCCGTCGACCTAGTTTCCGATCTGTCGGAAGCATGTTATACTGCCTATCGAGAGCGAGAACACACGCTTGTCCATTGTGATCATTCTTACTCCGCTGAAGCGAGTCGCGCGACCGACCCGAGCGCTGATCGAACGCTAATTATCCTTTCCCCAATTAACAAGCGCCGATACGGGACCACGAACAATACGGCTGGGGGTGGAGGGTGTGCGAAAATAGCGACGAGTGGCTGTCTCACCTTGTGTGCGCGAGGCTGCGTTCGCACGTTCCCCTCTTGTGCAGAGAAAAAGCGACGGGACGGGTCAGGGCGACAGACACGAGGAAGCCCGCGGAGACACGTGAAAGGAAGGGCGGCGGGGTGGCGAAGAAAACTGGAAAAACACGGCTGGAGAGAGCAGCAAGGCACGCGATCTTTTTATGTGCGACCGAGCCATCGCTGTAGACCAGCTGGATGTCATGCATGGATGAGTGCGCCGCGCATACACCTGCAGAAGACCCTCGTAATGCAATCTCCTCGCACAATATGGTCAAGAACGGAGCGGTGCTGTGCATAGCGAACGCACCAGGGCCTTTCATGCCGCACAATCTGGTGCAGGGTGTTCCCGATCGTAAATGCCTTGATCAACAGGAACTAGCTTAGATTGTGTATGATTCGTGATTGGAGTTGCGCTGCTATTAATGCATGGTGGATGAGGTAGAGAGTGATTTAGTGAACTAGGATTGCTTTTTAAGTCAGTGCCAATAGGACAGGTAAAATGAGCGATTGTCAGAGAAGTAGAATTAGGAGAGTCCACGATCAGACAAACACGAGTTGGAGGCATACTTGATGGAACAGAAGAATATCATACTATGTAGAAACTTTGATTTCATTGAACGAGATAAAAACGCATGATTTCTTAGGCAGTCGTAACTGAAATATTTAGAATTCGTGTTTTCTGTTTCCCAACACTCAAGAATTAGAAAGTTGCTCATCCATTGCTAATACGTGTTTCATCTAAGAGACCTAAAAGTAGACGAAGGTAGGTGCGCGAATTATAACTGAGAAATTAACTAAACACAAATTGCAACCTCTAGAATAGAAACGATAACACAAGCTGAAATATACTATGACCTAAGCAAAAGGTGCTTCCGCACGGTACTCGGAATCTACGAGGCGCGTTAGATTTAGATACCCCACCTAAGTAAAGTTCAACGATAGTTCTGCGTTAATGTGCGTCTCACCTGGGATCTTTCAATTGAACGCAAATTTTTCTTGTTGCACGGAAAAGTCGCCGGAGAGACTGAAAATGAGACTGAAAAGCAAACTTCCGCGACCCTGAGGAAAACTATTGTCACAGTTAAATACGCGACGCGGCGAGCCGGCTTGTTCAACGGGATTCGCGTGCCTCCGATGCACAACGGAGAGACATTCAGCCGTTCCCTCTCGAGTGGCTTCGCCCTGTGTACATTCAATGCACATGCACACTGCAACCTCCTGCCCGGCACTAGAATCTATTTTAAGAAACTTCCCCGCTGGCTGATGCGGTCGACCGAGGAGAAAAGCATATATCCCCCGGAGTCGAGTGCGCCGCCTCTCGAAAAACGACCATCAAGGTAGGCGGCGGGAGAGAGAGAGAGAAAAAGGTGTCAAGGTTCGCTTTCGATTGCTACGTTTCCAATTTGCCCGAAGAGAACGGGGCTCGTGCCGTTCCAGGTGACGTTCCAGCACGCGCTCGAGATCAAAAGCTCGAGAGGGGAAACGCGGGCGCGCGTGTTCCTCAATGCGCGCGACTGTTGTTGTTGCCTCGCTGCTTCCATCTCGTTGGCTTCATGCGATTGCTTTTGTATTCGTGTTTCTTTTCGCGCCCCTCTCGACTGGTATTTTTCCCCGACTTCCTTCTGCCCCTCATCAGCATCTGTTCTAATTAATTTTACGCGGATCGCGGTGCGAATAATTGCGGGGATATTTTCACTTTTGCGACGGGACGCTGGATGGCGTTTAATTGTAACTGCGAAGCCTACGAGACAGATTCTGCGAATGTTGCGCGGGTTTGATGACGAGTTTAGTGAAAATGAAGAAGGAGAAACTGATTTTGCGTTAAACTAGCTAAAGGATAAAGAACATTAGAAGTTCTATTGTTAGTGTTCTAATAGCTGGTGACGTTGATGGATAGCTTTAATAATAGTCTTGTTTGCTCAGGGCTAATGAATATCAATAGGGTCAATATTCTCATAGTCAGCAAAAATGGAGAGGCTCTAATACGAGAGCCTTGGTTAGGTCACAGTTGAAGAACATCAATAGTTGTAATATTTCGACGCTTGTTGCAAGCTCAGGATTGCTAACAGTCGTCCCTTATTTAAAAACTCACGATCAGTATTTAATATTTTTTGAAGGTGAAACATTGCTAGAGAGTTCTACATGGTTAGGCAAATTTAAACATGGCTAGTAGTCCCATTATTAACATAAGTAACGTACTCAAAATATTACTAACGATAAATATTGTAATTTTATTCTATATCTAAGCATTTTTCTAAAAATAGAATCATCAACGAATAATCTACATTCTTTTAATATATTCATTACATTCATTATAAAGGCTTTATATTATACATCATAATCTAAGCATGTTTCATAAATTGTACCAATATAAGATATATAAATTATAAGTGAGAAATTCATCTGGTTGTTTATCTAATACGATATTTTTCAAAGTGTCAAACTAATGACTTCGCTTCATTGAACATAATTTATACATACAAATGTATATAATGGTTATAAATCTTGATGGAACTAGCACTGTCACAGAAACGACAGAGCTTCTAAAGAGCATAGAACGCTAATCTTGAAATACGTATTTTTATCCTCACAATAAATAAAAACAAAAAAATGTCGGTGTATATTTTGGTTTTTGGTAATGTGCGTGGCTGTAAGGTACAACGACTTGAATCACATTTTCAAAGAATTGAAGTTAAGGTCCTAATGGAGATCTTGAATGCAAAATTTATATTTTCAGAAAGAAGAAAGGACATCAAAATATTTTTCTTTTCCATTTAAAAATAAAAGTTCAAAACGATATATATCCATACGTGAGACAATATTAACTTTCAAAGGCAATGTCTCAAAGATAAAAGCGTGACTTAGGCCATTTTGCCTTGTAACCACATATACATATGTATATTGATTTTGGTATACTTTCTCTGACAGAATACCAGTATGAAAATCATACCAGTTTTAAGTTTTTGAGATTAAGAAGTCAGTTTATAGATATTGGTAAAAACAAAAGTAGAAGGAGGAGGAAGACTGTTATAATCGTTAACTACCAAAGGGAACACTGAACTTCATTAGAATTACAATAACATAATTTAAGAAATGTTAACTTCTTTGCAATTTAAAGCATTGTAAGCTTTATAAGATGAACTATTAAACACATTTATTAGATAATGCAATATACCCTGCGACATATGCATTGTCCTTTGCCATAACGTAACACGGTACTAGCACTGGTGTACAGCTGAATACAGATCGATATGCTTCAACTTTGATGCATTTGCGAGGTCAATTATCGGATTAAGTGCTTTTCTCTGTCACTGCATGGGTACTCTCGATTTCGTCGCGAGTTAATTAATGTAAAACAATCCACCATTCCGCTGTGACACGATTATGTGGTAAATGAAAGTTCATTTCACAACTGCACGTGAGGCATTCGGCGAGCCATGTGACTGTTTGTTCCTCCCAAGAGTTGCAGTACCTACCTTCAACTCTCGTCACTCTATTACGAGTCAAACAATTTCTATTCACATTTCACCTTCAGTAATCTCTTGAGAATATTATGTTAAAAAGTTACATCAGCTAGTATACGTAATTGATTTATTAACGATTTTTTGTAAAATTTTGTCACAGTTGATTTACATTTTTAGGAAGATATCCTCTTAATATAGGATGTCCTAAAACTGTTGGTACAAGCGAAAAGGGTAAATATTTATACAGTAGTTATTTGACTAGTGCACAAGATTAAACTAGATATTTGCTGCTATGATATGATATAGGAGAGTTAAAAAAGTATTGCAATTTCGGTTTTGATACAAGTTTAGAAGAAAAGATTGAAAGAGATTGATTAGTGTTTGTCAATAGAAACGGTTCTATTCGAGTAGAAAGAGAAGTGACGTGTAGTACCATCGTGACAAGTGTCTATTTTAAAACTATACTTGGTTTTTGTTTGGTTTTGATGTGTGCCGAATAAGATGTAATGGAGAAATCCTGTTCACCATTGAAGTACTTTTTTCGAAAGGATTATTTTTAACACCACTATGTCTTGATTAAAAAAGTTTTTGGAAGATTCTCTTTTCTAATATGATGTAAGAAGAAATAAAACCGAATCTTCAATGCGGCAGATACTTTATTCGTAAAAATCGTGAAGTTATATTGATAAAGAACAAAAATTACTCTGTATAAGGTCATTATCTCAACAATAAAAAACTAATTTTGGAAAAGATACCAAATTTGTAGAAAAAGATACATAAACGTATGAATATTTTAAGTTTTCTATTTGACATAAACCCTTAATGTCATCATATAGTTGACGTAAAACTGCAGAATAAACAAACCCACATGCAAATGATGCTTCACTGACCTTTGCAAAAATGAGAGAGGTATTCCATAACATAGAGTAGAAGAACGGTACTCGTAAAGCTGCTATCAGCTCTTCTCATTCGCCGAAGAAAAGTTTACGACTCTGTTTAATTGCGGAGCTTCATTGCTTGTGTTTCATTGCAAAAACAGAACATCAGTTTCTGCGTTTTTTCGTGTACAACATAACTGAAGTCCGGTTTTACATCGCTTTGAGCAAAAACTGATGCAATTTTTATAAAACAATACACAGAACGGCATGCTCGTTAATACCTTGTGTATTTTATGAAAGGTCTTAATAAAAACTATACCAATCAATGCAGCTAGATCAATTCAGTTCACAGTGAAAGTGGAACGTAGAAGGTTTTGAATATTAAACATGATCTCTGTTATAAACTGACAAATATTTCTTTTGAATTTATTGTAAAGTATAAACGTAAAACGACAGATAGATTTCACGATGTACAAATTGAACTGAAAAATAAAGTTGTTGGTTTATGTAATGGAAACAGACGATAAAAGTGGTACTAGGTGGTTATTAACCCTCGCACACTATAAGTAAACTGACAATGAGACATCGACTCTCATAATTCGTACTCCGAAAGTTAATGACGTAGTTATTATCAAATTGGAGGACCACTTTTGAGTTTTATGTATCCTAAAAACAGGGAGAACAGTTACATACTTTGTATTTGCGCGAGAAGAAGGAATGTTAAGGAAGCACTGTTGATATCATGTATAGTAGCCTTAAGCAGTCAAAAGTCCGAGATCCATTTCCTACGAACATCTCAGAGTATGAAAGCTTTATAAATAGGGTAAGAACGCCAATTATTGTGTGCTGACTAATTACTGTGCCCCCCTCCTCATTTTCACATACAATGCAGAATCATTATTCATCTACAAAACTTGTTTCACCAGCTCTGGGATACCCTGTATAACAAAATGCAGCACGATTAAACTGAAGTTATTTATGTTTTCTAACGAAATAAAATATTCTCTGTTTAATAGTGAATCTTATTATATGTAAAAATAAAGGGGGTAGAGCAGGGGAGGTGGCATAGTAATTGATCAGCACACAATAATTGTTACCCTCAGTCCAGACTATGGATCTTTACGCATTTACAGAAATTTGCAATATTTACAAAGCGACGAAAGTTAAATACATTTTATAATATTTGGACAGTGAAATAAATTTGCAATTAGGTATCATTCTTCTAATTCTGCTTATGAAAATAGGAATTCGTATAAACATCCACCGTCTACTTATAAAAGCTAAACTGTAAGAGACACAACAAAATGTATTAAGACCTTTGCTGTTTATTGCTGTTATTCAAAGTATCTGTTAAAATTACATCCTCTGATTAGTTTAGCGTATAGACATATTAACTTTAAATTTTAAAGCATTACGTATTACTTCCAAATGAAAGCAGATCGAGCATTTTGTCGTAGGATATCTTGTGTTATATTTGAGCTCTCCTACCACTCTTTAAAATATTGCTAAATATATTATTTCCACCTTGTATAGATCCATATAAATACATATCGGAGGTTAGGCAAAATTAGGGTCATTTTTCAATATTGGTGAAACTTGTCATATAAGTAGTGCATTAAAAAATTTCAGACACGTATGTTTTGTTGAGCTGCTGATATTCATGTTCGTGAATATCTTGAATTTCCTTTACGTCATCTTGATGTTGATAAAAAATAATATTTACAATTTTCTTTGCACTTGCATTAATTTCCACGGTATTCACAAAAACGTATTTTCCACTCCAGCACAGGGGATGGTTTTCAACCTCTACACGTGAATATCACCAGTTAAAAAGCATACGTGTGTAATATTTTTAGAAGCACTACTCGTATACCCAGTTTTATCAAAATCAAAAAATAACTAACTACACTGATGGTTCTTGTAAGTCACGTGTTCTTATTTCTGAGATATAAGTGTTCAAACTTTTCAACTTCAGCTACTGTCTTATGTACAGACTTATATCTTTGGAATTCTTATTTTTAAGTAAAAAAATTCTTTTAATGCCTTTTCTTCTTTCTGATAAATTAAGATCCCAATTAAGCCACAGATATTTGTATCTATTACTTGAGCGTACGAGACACAAACTAAACAGTGAAAGAGTTAAAGTAGTAAAGTTAAACGAAGTTCTTTTTTTAAAAAATGTTATTTCCTGATCTTCTGTTTCCTTCCTATGTTTCCTTTTTGCAATTCACTATTCTTCTCAAGCTAAGAAGAAATTCAAACACGATTAAATAGTCGTGGGAAACACGGCAAAGAGGACGTGGACGAGCGATTTTATATTCTAGCTAGTCGTTTTGGAATACAAGTGTTTGGAAACGGTACGATGCGACACAGCAGCGCGGCGTGGGCAAAAATCTACATAAACCCGCAAAGATGTAAATATGCATAAGTCTAGCTGCAGATGTGCAGGTTACGTGGCATGGTTCAACGATAAAAGTACCATAATAAATTTTATATTCCTGCAATATTAGCGAGGTAATGCGATGTTGACTGCTCATCGGCGAGTATGCTTATTGCAAAAATAACAAGAATTTAATTATTCAAATGATTCCATCATATCTTCAGTACATTACGTACATACATTACAGGTTATCACACTGATATACGTTTTGATGTGGAACACGTTTGCTAATCTTTGTTATTTCGAAGTAATTTAGGTAACGTTCACCTTCTACTGCAAATATATAATAATTTAGGAGAAAACCTAGAGATACTACCTCTGTGTCGAAAAACTGTATATCGGATCTAGTTCCAATACACATGGCAATTTATAAATGTCTGATGAAACGACTCCCATTCGCATAAATCATTTCCTCGTAGTAGACAGCTCGAAATGAACATGAATAATGGAAAACCTGAATCACGTGAGCGGCGGAACAGGGAACATATGAAAGCACAGGTGAAATAAAAAGAGTTTTAGATATTTAAGAGTTGTGAAATGGGATATACTTTTGTTTAAAAAGCGAAAATTATTTGTAAAACTATTTTGTTGAACATTAGTCTCGTTTCGGAATCGGTGGCCAAGGTTCGAGGTTCGAGGTGATATACTGGCTGAATAAAAATTGAACGACAACTTATATTAAAATAACTTTTTAACAGTACTAACTGTATTTAAATAACTTGTGTTACACACGAGTTGACAATAAAAAAGGAAACTATTTAGCAGTACCTACTTTGAAAATAAAATTGTGAATTGTAAAAAAATGAGTTTATGAATTAAAGATTGAATTTTTTTATACAATTGTATTATATGTACAATAAGAGGATCACAGAGACATTGTGAAATTGGTTTCTCACCAAAAAAGTGTAAAAAAACCAATAAGGTCACGTTTGATGAAATTAGCTAGGAAGTTTGAAACAAATATGTCTGTTTTGGATAATCATAACAGAAACGTTAGTGAACCAAAGTCAATTCAAACAAACGAAAATCTTGAAAGAGGAATGAAAGTTCTCGAAGAAAACTTTTGTATTTTTCAAAGATAACTTGAAAATCTTAGTTTGAACAAAGGATCAGCTCAGAATATCGTGGAAAATGATAATAAAATTTTTTAAATTTGATAAACTAATCTGCTTTTATTTTATTTCATTTGTTTATGTAGTTTGTTTATTAAAAGTTATATTTATGAATTAAAATGTCGCTTAATTTTTGGCTGGAAATTTAATACATACATAACAAGAAAGGTATAACGACAAAAAAGCCATCTTGTAATCCACATTAAATAGCAGAAGAGAAAGTAATAAAAAGTTAGGTGATCCCATACTTTTGGCTGGCAGCGTATAATGCAAATAATACACGAAGGTATTCAAGGTGCACATGAACTAACTAACTTTCGTTAAAAATTGACTACTCATAATCGGAGCAAGTAATAAATTTATAAAAGGATATATTTTTTCAAAGATATCCTCAGCGAGGATAACTCATTTTTGTCGTACCAAAAATGAAAACAAAGAAAATCGGAAGTAATTTCAAGAAATGGAAGGTAAAGTTAAGCTTATCAGGTGGAAACACTATAATTGGTTCTTTTCATTAGGAAAATCCTGCCAAATATCCTAAGAATTATTTCATAAGGATAAAAAGGGCACAGAAATTTAATTTGTCCTTAATCAGATGGTAGACGCATTAAAACAATTCGATTTTATTTTATTCGATTCTACCTTCTATTTTTATTACGAATTTCTAAATATTATTTTAATATAGAGATACTATGAAATTGAAACACTATCAAACGTCCGTCACCATGTTTCGAATAACCTGATGCATCGATATACTAGTTACTACGCGTATCCAGTTTTACATATTTCTTTGAAGTGTCAGCCAACAGTGGATCGTGAGGGTCATTCACTTTTGACGAGACAAAAATCCAGAGGAAAAAATCGCTTCAAAGGTGAACAAATTTTTACGCAATATGTGCCACAATATCGACGCATATACATTATTTTTTAATTGTTGATTTTGTTTTCAATAAAATTGGTGAACAGAGTTTTGTTACATAACATATGTGTATTAAAAATATGCCTGTGTAATTCTAAACTCAATTTAAATATATAATCAAATTTTTTCTACCATCCATAGCTGTTTGCTGAAATTTTCACTTTTAGAATTTTGTATCAAGAGAATATCCTTTTTTTAAACAACTGTAAAACCTTCTATTGTAACGTAACTAAATTAAAACTCGTAAAACTTATATCATTCTAAAAGAAAAATATAGAAATCTGGAGCAAAAAATTAGAAAAGAAACAAAAATTGGGGATTTATTTGAATTCAACAAAAAAATATTTGAAGAGTAATTTACAACTACTCAAGTAAAAAAAAAAAGAACTTTTTTGCTAGTTAGCAAATAGTTTAATCATTGTATGCAAAGTCGACCATAGTTTGAAAATAGCATTGCCTAAAATTCATAAATAACTTTCATGCAAACACGAGCCAGTAATAAATACAAAGGTCAATCTCTGACCGGCTGCCTTTAAAAATCATCTAGCGCTGAAGGAAAATGTGTCAACGACCAATTGCTCGGGATTCCACGAGCTTCCTTCGAAACGGGCACAAATCTCGTAGACAACACGCTCCAAAAGCTTCGAATCAACGTTTAGAATACGAGGCGACGAGACTTTGCATCCTTTTGACAATGATCTTTGAATGTTATATATATATTGACCCACGACACTTGACAACTTGACGAGAAACATTTTTACCCACATGCATCACTTTCCTGTGCAATCAGTAGAGTATAAGAATGTATAGTATTTGATATAGTTTCACTTTTTATTTATTTTATTTTACTCGCATAATTTAAGTTTAAAAAATATTGTCTTATATAGAAATAGGTATTTTATATTTAACGAGACTCTTTGAACAAAAGTCTTTTATTTTCTTTCTGTAAAATATATTTGTTTAAATAAAATGAAAATTAAGAACGTCGAAAGTACATTTGAGGTTTTGCTTCTAAATTAACAACTGCTAAACGTGCACTTTAGAAAGTAACTTGACACACTTTAAGAATCTGTTTTTACTACTTCAGTGTAAAATAAAATGTTAGGAACATGGCAGGTCTTGTGAGAAATAAACAACAGGTATGTTACAAAACTTATAAGTGTTCCAATGATTCCATCAATGCTCTACAGAGTTGGGATTTGAACTCTGGAAAGTTCTTTGCTACTCTGAAAGTCAAGCCTAATAGATAGCTCTAAATTGTGTTGTAAAATGTTCACATATCATCTTTCCGTTAATTTACTCTTGATAGAATGTAAATCACACATCTCAGAATCCGAGAAACAACCCCAAACGAATATATGTAGATCCACCACTGTGCTTAATGGTAAAGATAATTAACATAATTGTGAGGTTTTCTAGATTTTTGGCACCCCAGGTATATATTTTAACTAAAATTATTTTATTCTTACAATTTTTTATGAGAAAATATTCTTTGAAGAATGTAAAATGTCTGACTTGGGAACGTAGTCTACTGATGATAGCGTTGTGTCTCCTGGGTATTGCACACCGGTAGTAGAATAAGTCTCCAAGTCAGACATACTTCATACGCGTTTTAAAACTCCGTCCTTGCAAATTAATAAATGGGAAACGAATCTTCGTTATTCTTAATTCTCAATATAAAATCTCCCTTTGAAATTATTGTCGAATGATCTTAGTTTTACATAATTAACTTCCACTCGCATAAATATTTCATGTGTGACTCTTAAGAAATTTCTGTTTTTTTTTTTTCGATTTAAAATGTAAGATGAAATATAAGATAAAATGTAAGATAAGAAACAACGTCGTTTTTATAATAATTTACTCTGTCCTATATTTTTAATGAAATGAAATAAATCAAAAAGTGAATGAAATTTATATACGTTTTGTAACAAAATTCAATTTTGTACAGTGTTGTGAAAAAATGACGGTAAAACTCGTCCAATACAGTAGATAATATTCCAAAGTGCAGCAAGAAACGGAGATTCCCACTTGTGCACGAACCATTGTTAAGTGTACTTTTTTACACATTGGTCATTGGATTTATTTTTTATTTATAGTAACTTTCTAAGGTCTGAATTCCATATAATGAGGAGAGACATACAAAACTAGCACCAGGTTTGGACATTATCAAAATAAAGTATTTAAAAAATGATCATTAAAATAATATGTACGTATGTTATCTTATTTGACTAGAACTTATTTGGAATAATCATGTGTTACATTATTTGAACAGACAAATGATTTTTCTTTAAATTGTTTCGTTATTTGATCGAAAAAAATAATTTTTTATTCTATTTCTTATCAGATCGAATATTTATTCAAACAGTTTCTCAAATGCTCAATATGGATGTTTTTCTGACAAACCATTTGAAACGAGAATAATTTTGAGAATTAATGTGGTTAAATTGTAAAATATCCAAGTTTTAAGTTTAATAATAGATTTAGTTTAACCATCTTTTATGTCGAACTATTTATTCTCTCGCTTCAGTGTATCAACCCAAGTAAAAAATTATTTAAAAGAAACTTATTTGAACTTAACGCAAAATAACGTTGCCTTTCTTACGTTATTTGAAAAATAAAAATAATAAAGTATTTGAAATAGGTTATTCATTATTTCGAATAATTACATATTTGCTATTTTTATTGAAAAAATATGCCCAAGCCTGACTGGCATTAGTAAAATATTTTATTTCTCGTTTGCTATTTCTCAGTTGCTCTATTTTCAAAAATATAGCTTGATGATTAGCATTACAGTACATATTATGTATACTTGTTTATTAAAAATAAATTGAGGCCTACTACCCTTCTGATGTAATGTAAAAGTTGTAATTTGATGAATCCCATATTTATAAAATACCATTCCATGTGCTATTTAATAAAAGTGCTATTTATAACCGGAAAAAATAAAAATATGACTAAGTAACTGGTATATACTTTACCAATATTTAATGGGGCATTTAAACTGGTTTCACAGTATCAGTAAGGTATAGGAGAGTTTATAAATTCGGTAAAAATTTAATCGTTATAAGAATTTTATATGTACGTGAAATAAATATAGAATATCCCACAATGAATCTCCTTTTATAACAATATAAAAATGTAAAATAAATTTGAATTATTATATTATTATGTTACATATACAAGTATTTTCTACATTATAGAAGAGATCTACTATGATTGAAGCATATGTAGGTATGCGATAAAGTACCATAAGCATTTACGTCAAGTGCATGCAACATCGAAATTATTCAAATGGAATATAATGTCGAATACACGTCCACGTCTAGATAAAGGACTATAATATGAACAGGGAACCAAATATCAATTTTTGAACCCGTATTTGTTTGAATCCTTAAAAATCATAAAATAAGGAAGCAATAATTAAGTAAAGAAACCATATTTTTTATAAATCTGTTCAGAATTTGGTCATGCTAATTTTTGGGTTATTGTAGAATTCTTTTATATGTCCATTTAGCGAGTTTTCCAAATATCATACAGTTTAGAATATGATAATAAAGAAGACAAGATATAAAAAAAGAGAATGAAACAGTATAAAAAAAAAATGGTTCTTAATTAAGCTGGTACAAGAATTATTATTTGTACTCATAGCTACATAGTATTATAAACAGTTTAGGTATGTATATAACTTTGCTATTATATGTATAACAAACATGCATAAAAAACTGAATGCATATGTAACATCATAAACGTCTATAATTCTATAGAAAAGATACTCATAGGGATGTATATGATATAATACATACAATTTATCGACTAACAAAAGATAATCACATAAGATCGAATTTTCACTAGTTACACTGTAAAATCTGATAAACCACATAAAATCCAATGACTTATTAACATTAGCATCGAAGTAACAAATTCATAACTGAGAAACTTAGTGGGGAAACAGGCATGTGCCACAATTTCATACTTCTAGAGAACATATTGAAGAAAAGTCCAGTTTCATAAAAAATGCAGTACAGGATCATATTTTATTTTAAATGATTAAATGCTTTAAGCAATACAGAATGTTCGATAACAGGTGCCAGTTTTAAGGAGTAATTTTACATGCTAAAATAAAATGAAAATGCAGAATTGTGAAATCGATTTCGGGGTTGTGTTTTTGAGGTATTAATTGTTAAAAAATCGCCTAAAGTGCACGAGAAACATGTCTGAGCAGGTATATTCCATGTCTTATTCTACTAACATCGCTGTGTCTGACCTCGCTAATGCACGCTAGGAGTAGAAAAAGTCTCTAAGTCAGACACATTTCACACGCGTCTTGAGTGTATCTTTAACAATTCATAACTCGATAATGAAACCTCGAACCAATTCCATTATTCTTAATTTTCGTTGAATATTTCTGGCATTTGTTGTCGAACACCCTGTATAAATTAGACAGTAAATGACGAGTGTTATTAAATTTTATGTGCAGAATTCATTTTATAACTACATTTTCTATTATATTTAACTTTGAGTGAACTACAAATTTTTCTTTTCAATGAATCATGCACAATTTTACCCTAATATATTATCAAATGAATGAGAATACATGTATAACGAAGAGAGTAATACATAAACGAAATAATAATACACAAAAACCGAACATATTCATCGACCATAAAGTAGGCTTGCTTTTATTAAAAATGTTACTGCACATTCCAATTTTTGGCTAAAATACTGTGAATCAAATTTTTTTTCTCTAAAGACTTCACGCTAATGTTTTTTAGCGATACTTATTCTTATTTTATCTATTTTTTGTGAGTGACGAAACTTTATTTAACCTACCGATCTTAGTCTACGATTTTTTATTGTATAAAAAAAATTGCTGGAAAATGCAAAGGAAACATGCACACCTTTGAAACAAGGTTTGTGGTTTATAGAGAATGTAAACAATAAATATACTCTTTTTACTGTTAGTTTAACGTGACATGTTAACCTTAAAAGCCGAAATAAACTGGGATACAATTGCTGGAAATAAATGACGTCAACAACATTCTTTCTTTTCCTATATAATTAGATAAAAAAAAGAAGGAATGTTGTTGCCGTCGCCTGTTTCCAGCGACTGTATCCCAATCTATACGCGGCTTAAGGAATTATTATTCGGAAATGGAAACAAATCGAACATCCTGTCATACAATATTTTGTGTCCTATTTGAACTCCCCTACTACCTCTTAAAATATGGCTACGTATACATATAGTTTTCGCCCTGCATACATATGAGTTTAACATTTAGTTTCTCCTTTTAAGAGAAAGAAAAAGCTTTTCCGCTTCTTTGTACCGTGAAAATCGGATTTAATTAATTCCCATCGATCGATGGCCCAAGGATTCTAGCGGTTCTGCTTGTAGTGTTTTCAGGATTAAATCTGACGCCCTTTTAAAAGATTGTTCAGAAGCTGGCTGATGCATCGACAAATCACGGATTAAATATTTCATCTTTCAATACGCTCACCATCCTGGTGCTTCATTCACGATGCTCCGCGAGTGAAGCGAGCGTGTAATTGGATCGATCGCACGATATCTCATGAATTTACCACGACGGATTATTTAATTCAACGATTTGCTTGCATGATGTAACGGTGTCAATAATGCGCGATTCCCTTTCAATTCCTGATAAAATTAATTATTAGCCGATTTATTAGGGCGCCGCGTAATTAGAACGCTTGTTAGAAAAGAGGTAAGAGTCGTGATATATATCTGCCTTTCTTCGGATTCATCGAGTAATACCTTTAATCTGGGATTATTCTTTTGGAAATCAATTAGATGATGAGAGTACATATAAGTCAAAGGAACAATGAGAACGTCCTCACGGGAAATATCCTCGCGCAGGATTGCTCCTACTAATTGTACTTTCGATGTGGCTGATCTTAGAAGCTAATTTCTATTATCTACAAAGATAGCCTTGCTACAGTATGCAATGAAGTGAAATGGAAAATTTATGAGATAGAAATACATACATACTGTGATGTTGATATTTAGTTTCATAGAGGCTATCATTCAGATCGATCAGTGAAGAATAGGTTTTTTATGCAAGCAATAATATGATAAATATAGTGGTGTGCAAAAAGTTAAATGTTTCGAATATATCAAAACCATTAAGGCAAGTATTGGTTATACGATGATACACTTTTATTAGTGTATGCACATCGAGAATTTAATAACCCAGGTATGAAAATGGACGCAATAAACATGTGCTACGAATAAAATGGCTATTCGATGCCATAACGTTTATTCTCTTCATTTTGTCAAAATTGTTATATAAATATTTGCAAATAGGTACTTTTTATTCGTTTTTAATTTCTTGTGCTCATGTGCAACATGTGCTCCAATAAATTATTCGATTCTGTTTATATATATATGCTTTGATCTTATTTTTGACCTATTTCAGAAGTGTACAACAATGTTTGTGTTACTGGTAGACAATTAACGCGAAGATATGTATTAACAGTACCACTTGTAGCATATTTTGAGGATAGTTGATTATTATTTTCGTTTTCGTACTGAATTGAAAGCAAAGATTTATGTACTCACGTCTTGGGACAAAACCGACTACACAATTTTATCCTGAACAATTCATAAACTAATGTGTAATTTAAATTATAACAGTTCTGAATCTAGGACGTAAATAATAGAGAAAAACTAAAATTGACAAAAAAAACGAAATTAAGTGAATTTAGAAGAAATACAAGTGAGAGTAATTTTTATGTATACAGTTGCAAAAAAAATGGCTTGAAGGAAGATTAAGAACAATGTATCAAACATGGTGGTTGAAATTTTTAGCTTCTCCATTGTCAGTTAAGATGAAGGATAATGTTGTATACTGTATACAGTTTTATCCACCCATATGGGGCGAAACCGGAAATGGTAGACATTCCGTGTTATTGTTAAAATAAGTAGTATGTTTAAATTTTTTAATTATATTGTTGTTTTATGTTAATTAGGAATGCCTTTGATAGATAAAATTTGAATGTTAAAATTGAATTTATAAATTAAGAAGTTATAGACCTAGAAAGTTAAGTATACGATTTTACCCCACCTTCCTTTAATAGAACTGAATAATTTGTAAGGAATAATTTGGTATAACAATTAGAGCTAATTGTGGCAGACATTAATACGATTACAATGAATAACAACAGTTATTGATGTAATAATATGTGTATAATAAATTAGAACAGTTGTCAATGCAACAATTAATATGTAATTTCCATTATTTTCAGCATAATTGTTACCTATTAAGACTATTACTTAATTATCATCAACTTTCACTAATGTTACAGCACACTAGCCTACATCTTTCATCATTGACATTTTAGAAACTTTCGTAACTACAAATGTAAACACACATAACAGACATTATTGCGACCTATGCGTATATTTTGCAAATTATCACGAATATAAATGCAACTATTACTGCGTTATATTTTCAGCAATGTAACTATGATTAACTATTATAGAGAATTAAAAATGTAACTATTTCTAATTGTTTGTTAGCAATACTGATCTATAATGAGTTCAAAATAACGCATACTTTTATCAGAAAAAATCAGCACTAATTGTTATAATCATTAATACAATCGTATTTGTTTGCTATTTAACGAATGCCATTTAGTTTGACTATAACTAAATCTACCATCGGAACTGAACTAAAAATACTGCTATCTTTTACTATCAACAGTATTCTACTGATTATCATTATTATTACGTATAACTATCATGAATGTACAATAAAGAGATAAGAAGTTCAACAGGACTGTACAGAGACAAGAGGGGTTCCTTAATCCAATTAGTATGTCTGATCATTTTAGTTAATAATACACTTGAACCAAAAATACGTATCACATAATGTGTGATCCCTTCCACTCTGAACAATTAAACCAATATTCCTTCGGCGAGACTTTTTCTCATCTCTGCACGCTAACTATGGACAATAACAGTGACTTTTCAGACATACATTAAAAATATGTCTCGCAGCTACCATCAATTGTACTCATGGGCAACATACATACATCTGCTATTGTTTCTAGCGACAAGATATACCACCATAATCGGCATATTAACAGTTACTAACTAACGCAAAAATTTATCGACTGGAACAACTATCATAAACTCCTGTAACAATCTTCGCTAAAACCGCGCTACAATAGATGTTGGCAAGCTTAAAAGCTTATCTAATAAGCTCATCTAATAAGCTTATAAGCTTACAATGTCAGCTGTCAAAAACAAATTTGTTCCAAACAATTCCCAAAATCTGTAACTATTAGTCGAGGTGAAAGATTTTAGCAAATATCGAACAATTTTAAAGCACTTGGTACGACTGAAAGTGCACAATCGTATCTTTCTCCAAATAGACCATTAGATTATACAACATCTAACAAATTTGCCCGATTTTCACAATTCCCCATAGACCTAAACTCTTGGCTAATAAATCTTCAAAGATTTAACATGGGAGCTGTCGTAAATCTCTCTTGGAAATAAGATTTAGAACATCCATTCTCAAGTGGTCATTTATCCTATCCGTGGCCACACTAATTTGTTTGAACAACAGAAGGTTAACAAACCACGATAATACGTAGTATCTGCAGCGAGTGAATGCAACAGATTCTTTCTGTTTGCACGATGGATTCCAGCACCCAATATGAATACAGAAGTACGTACATACAGTGTGTCGTGCTAATATTCAGACACCACGGTGTTTGTAAGTTTATTGCTCTATACTTTCGTTTATAACAATGTTAACAAACTGGTTGTTTTTTACTTTGTTAGGAATAAACGTTCATTGATAATTAGTTGAAAAATGTATCTTATTTATTTAATAGATTTATTTACTCGATAAATTTTTAGAAATTAAGTGATAAAGTAAATAATACATATTTGATATTGCAAAAATCTTGGGACACTTAAGGAAAATATAACAATTTTCTCAAAATTGTATGTATACATATATATGTATATACAGGGTGTCCTAGTTTCTCCAGCAAAACTTTGCCAGTATATTTTATTAACAAAAACAAGAAATATACGTTATATAAACATAGACTTATAAGTGGTTTATTGAAAAGCTATAACAAAAATATGAAATAACAACGAACTAGTGTTTCCTTTGACACGAGCATATTGCCGATGTCTGTTTAATATGTTTACAAAAAGTTTACGTTAATTTGTGGTTTTTGTTGAAATTAATAATATTTAGTATTTTTTAGTACTTTATACGATTTCATATAAAAATGCCGCGAGTCTTTTTGAGTCATGAATACGGTGACATTCGTTTTATTTACGGTTTTATACTATTTATTTTTTGCAATTAAGGAAACTCATCAGCAAGAAGTCAGTGATGCAATACATTCAATTTTCCGCAGATGACAGATCTGTATTTATAATAACTGGTAATATTTTGAAATGGAATTATAGTGTAAATCAACACTATTTCTGTGTGGTATCAAACAAGAAAATAATTCGTTATCATTATATATTTTTTTTAAACTTTTCAACAAAACATTTATAAACCTATGTTTATATAACATTCTTTTTTAGGTTTAGAAATAGAATGTGTTGGCAATGTTTTGCAGAAAAAGCTGGAACACTGAATCTTATATTGATATTCTTTTCTTATATCTTTTTCGATATTCTTGTAGAACATAAAAAATGAATTCAACGACCATATTAAACATATCATTTTAGTCATTCTATCTCGAGATATTTACATCTGAAGATTAAAATTATTTAAGAATTCACTACAAACGAGGAATTCTGAAGTAGTTACTTCGTTGATCTGACCTCGCCTCATTATATTTTTATATACAGGGTAAACTAAAAGATGTAGTTTATCGTGAAAAGGTCTAATGGAGTAAAGTCAGGTGAACGAGAAGGCCACTTAGTTTTTCGTTTGTTGTAAATTCTTAAATGATATTAACCTTCAGATGCAAATATCTCAAGACATAATAACTAAAATGATATAATTAATATGATCGTTGAATTCATTTTTTATACTCTGCGAGGACATCGAAATAAAATATTCCATTTGAAAAAATACTGATGACGTTGAGATATCGCTAAAAAATGAGTGAAATAGCTATAATTTTTTAAAAAAAAGGTAGCACTTAACTTCAAACAGCTGTAAAATCAACAATTTTCAAAATTTTGAAAAATCCTTTGGGGTACGTTTAAATATCGTTAAAGACTACAACATATTCAAATTTGAGCAAATTACAAGAACTTGCTCCGAAACGTGCCCGATTTCGCGTGGAATGACCCATACACAAACCGCGTCTAGTAGTATACATGTATGTTCTAAGGTCTGACCTGACTAATGCATACCGAGAGTAGAATAAGTTCCAAATCACACATTTCCAGGAATTTTAGACATTTTTCCAACAACCAATAACTCTGAAACGAATCTCCAAATGCAATTTCGTAATTCTTAATGTCTGTTTTATATTGACACGTAGAATCACCTTTTAAAATTTCTAACATCTGTTATCGAATAGTCTGTATAGCAACGATCTCTCAAACACTGTTATAATCCCATATTAGCGCGAGTCACCATAAATGCATACATGTCGCTCAAGGTGTCGGATCGTACAGTCGGTATCACACTCGAAATTATCGCGCCACGTAATGGCATGCTGAGTTAACAGGTCGCGAGCGATTGGTAGGCGTGAAAACATCGGAACCAGAACGAATCGTGTCGGTAATGATGGTGTGAGCGGGATAACAGGTTTCCTCGAGCTACAGACGTGAACGAGGTTAGTGACAAGGATGAAGTTCACCGAGGACTTTGAAAGCGGGATTTCTTAACGAATGTTGGCAGTGAAGGTTCATCGAAAATAGAGGAGGCGTGTTTGGTGACGTAGTGTAATGGATTCGTGAACAACCGGGATTTTGGTGATTCGAGGAACTAGGAAACAATGCGATCCTGCTGTGCATAAAGTAGCCCAAGATTTGTGATCGACCTGAGAATGGAACTGATGAAAATTGTTCAAAAATAGTACACTACGATATGCGATTTCTAATTTCAGTTTTATAATTTAAAATGCACATTATAATTCAGAATTGTAACAAAAGAGAATGGAAAGTTGTTTAATGTAACAATAATTATAACTATTATTTCGAACTCGAAAATTGGAAGCTTCGAAGTTATTAAAGCTATAGAGAAGCCATTGATTGTACATGTAATAATAATAAATTAACAAGATGTTAAATATGATGATTTCGATCTGTAATATTCGAAAAACAAAAATTTGTATACAATTATATGAACGATTAAGGAATCCACCTTCATTTTAGATATTACAGAATAGATATTTAATGTTGATAAAATAATAAAATGTAGAAAATAACAATACCTAGCAAATTGCATTGTAAGAAGACCCAAAAAAAATAACATTTTCGTAAAATTTCGAGAAGATTTTTGACACTCTACTTAACACTGTAACTACAATATGGACAATTATACTTTACACACGTATTATTTTTATAAATCTTATTCTTTTATAAGGTAACGCTGAATACAACTAAAAAACATGTGAATAAATGTAATTTTCCAAAAATTTATAATTTTGGCATACGGTTAAAAACATACATTAACCACCGTAGTTCTAATGTTAATATCAAAATAATTATACACCACGTGTCAAAGACCTGCAGGTTTTCAACTAATGACTCTCTTAGAATTCTCACAAACATCACTTAACCTGGTGACCCAGCTCTATTACCAATTCTACTTTAAAAGAGCTACTAATTGAAACATATTTCACTAACAAACAAAAGCTCGTTATCTCATTGGTTTTGCATTTTTATTGCTAGGCAAGAAACATTATACGTTTAGTTGGTTATTCATAACGACCGTATGTTAAATACAAAAGAATTCTATTTACAAAAGCATTCCAAACGATGTGTCCCTTGTTGGAATTCCACGTTCGTGTTGATTTTCTCTTTCATCCTTGACCCTGCACGCAACACGGCAACTTCAGTATACATATCTATACATGTACAAAGTAGTTCCTAGAATTTCAATGGAATTTTATGCCGAATATAAACTAATAATTTAAATACTGGTTTCGCAACATTTATCGCATTTTTCTAAAACAGTATTGGAAAAGAGTGATTTATGAAAAAAAAGTGATTTAAATGTGAGCAAAGTTGCTAATAAATTTATACATGATTTTCGAATTTATATTCGCCTAAACAACAGACGGATCAAATTTTTAAAAGTCTTTTTATCAGAGACCTTTGTATATTATTTCAGAAAGTAGCATATACCACAAGACGAAGATTTTATACTTTCTTTAAACTGTTTGAAATGCCCTGAGCAGAAACCTAAGTATACAAATCTTGAATAAAGTTACTACTAAACTCTAATTTGATGTAAACATTCATTGTACATAAAATATAAGAAGTTTTGTTTCAGATATTGATCGTAAAACACATCTAAAAATAGATAGATAATATAGTTCCCTGTGCTTCCCAGTCTCTCCTAAAGGTAGAATAAATGTATTACACCTCCCTACATATACTTAATTGCATCATTTTCAACATGTAGGCAGGATAACAAAAATTGCTTCCGTAAAAATGTAAGCGTATAAAAATTCCGCGAAGTAAAAGTTCCATGAATTAATACGAATTTAAAAATATTATAAATATAGAATTTGAGTAATTCCATCTCTGATTTTCGAGGTTATGCTATTGATATACTGCATTAAGGCGAACTTGAAGTTTCTATCTTACGTAGAATGGTACAAAAAGGGACCTGAAGAAACGATGTCACGAATAAATTTGTAAAAAGCTAGTGTAACGGAGTTAATGAAACAGCCTGTACACGGAACGCGGATACGTGCTGATGGCACCTGAATGCACAGAACGTGTGTTGGTCCCAATGTCAGCGCGCCAATTAAAAATGAACGCCTGCTTAGCAGACTACCTTATTAAGTCCCCCCTTATTTTTCCCCTCGTGCTACTCACTGTTTTCACTCTTTCGGACATCTATTACTACCGAGAGAGCAGGGTGTAACTGTATTCAGTTAACAAATAAAGCTTCTGTTCTGTTAGCGAATTGTACGTGCTTTTTCCTCAAATTCAAATTTGTACTTAATTGTGTGATCATTATTAGCATTAGCTTGTTTTCTTTATTGCGCAAGAAAATGACTCTCTGACGTCAGTTATTGTTCGTGAAAATGGGGAACATTGAGAATGGATTTTGTTTGACTGCAGTTTTGTTTAATTTTATGAGACACTTTATTAACACTCGTTATATTACTATGTTTTGTATTCGGTCTATTTTGTAATACACTGGGTCATATTAATAGACTGTTTTTATTGTAGTGGACATCATTTATAAAATTTTATTTGAGATGTTTTTGTTACCTACATATATGTAGATTTATTAACTTTACATTATATATCAAATTTCAATTTATGTTTTTAAATTTTCGTACCATTTTTATATAAAACGTTTAAATGGTAATCGGTATATATTTGTTATTTCTACTTTGAGAGTAATTAACCTGTGTCTTGTATGTAGGCAATAAATGATTAAAAACTGATTCTAAACATGCTCTTTAGAAATAAACTATTTTTCTTGTTCTGTATGTATGCAGTTAATAATCCATCAAATGTATGTGTATCTAAGTATTTAACTGTACTAAGTCATGTGTAATTGCAAATACAAAAATTCCTTGAAAATTTAACTACGTAGATATATATTCTATTTATTATTGAATGCGTTATTTCTTATTATTAAAACCCTTTATATTCTTTCACAATAAACTCCTTTTTATACAACAGAATAATACATCAAAGAAAATCCATTTAATCGTTCTTATCTTTCCAAGGACTTATAGCAATTTGTAACGAGATTTCTTTTTCCGTAAAAAATGTATCAAGGAATAAAGTTCCAAAATTGAGTGTAGAACCGCGATTGCCAGATTGCAATATCAAATGTATCGAAAGGTCAAGAGTTAACGTGGTCGTATTATCACGAAACGAACAAAGAACCACCTCTCTTTGAAAGGTTGATACTGCAGTAGAATGTTTAATATGATATTCGAGCGCTTCTTAGAACGTTACAGACGCAATCTATTCGATAACGTGAAATCGTGTCAAGTAGCTTCCTCACGATAAACATAATTTTCTATGACATTAATTAAAAGTCGATCTGATAAGCAATTTATTATTGAAGTATGATTTGCAACATATGTCAATGTAGAATAATTAAAAAATGTCTCGACGCATCGTTTCAAGCACCAACGAGATTTATTTAAAATAATCATGTGGGGATTTAATCTTTGTAAATATCGTGAAAACATTGCACTCGGTTAATATTTAATTTAAATATCAATTTCATTTGCCATTCATGGCACAGAATTTTAAATTGAACGAAAATAGATGTTTAATTAGTTTATTTACAATAAACAATGTTTTGTTAATCTGAGTTTGATGTTCAGAATATTGAAAAAAATTATATTTGGGTAGCAAGTTGATTAGTTAGTTTCATTTTAACCATTTATTTTGTTTCACCTGTGTAACTGATCGATGACGTTCTTCTCCGAAACTGAACAACAAGACGAATGAATCAGTGTACATAATTTGATTCTAATTACTGATCAATCGGTAGCAAAAAATGGATTTAACGGAGCATGAACAGTTTCTGTGTTTTTCCATGTTTCGTTGTTTACAGAGTTATTCAATTGTCTGTTTTTTAAACCATTCTACAATGTACTTCTTTTTAATATTTCGACACATATTTATTAACTACTCCATTTTCTTGTATTTCTTATATTTGAAATTTTCAGTTTTTATTATTTTCCTCTGTTTGTCTTTTTCATATTCCCTTATTTAAATTAACTAACTCAGTCACAAACTGAATGTTGGAAATTTAAATGTTTCCATGAAACTATTTTTTAATGTTCCCAACCTATTCCAAGAATATTTAAAGCATATCTGACAATACAGACGTTGTTTGTTAAATTACCTAGTTTTCATTCAGTATGTCAAACATTTTTCTACGCAGAATTACAGATTCTAGATATTCATTGGTTGGAGCACGTGATACTGGTCACGTAATTACATCGAGACGTTTTAATCGAAACGAATAATAAATGCTCCCCTCTCCTAGTAATCGGGAAGGTAAAAAATCGCGGTGACTCGTAGTACGAATTACTGAAGAGCGGAGCTCGAATTAAATCCGGATTGAACTTGATGGAATGAAGCGCACGCGACTTGTGAACGAGCCCAGAAACGAGACGTATGTATACATATACGTATACATGTAAGTATAGTACATACTAAGGCACGTAACTTCTTATGGAAGCGTGTATCACAGGATCTGAAGTATGTACTGCGTGCGTCAAAGATCTAGAAATCGTTCACCCGACCACAGACGAAGTGAAGAATATATCCATGCTTTTACTTATTAACAAGCAAAGAGATTTGGTCTAAGTAACTTAATAAATTTACGCACAATCATTATCAAAACTAAATTCTGGTTAAATAATAGACAAGTTGTTAATAAAATCCTTAATAAAGAACGTCGTGCGATTGAGATTTCTTTAGAATAAAAAGGTTTGAATTCTCCTTCAAAGAAAGTAATTCTCGCGTTTCTGGAGCATAATGATATATAATCATATAGGTGCATAACTAGCACAAAGGTTTGGAATCATTTTCAAACTTTTGACATAAAAGAATCGAGGGTTCCTTTGCTAAACGCATCATCCAAGTAAGATTAAACAATTGTATGAATTTTTTCCACAGTACTCAGAGAACGAATACTGCGACTATTACTGAAAGCACTAAATTTAAGTGAAAAGTATTTTGCTATGTACTTAGTGTACCTAACTTCAATAAGAATGCCTAAGCGATTTTAAACATTTACTTCTTCATAGTAGCGGCAATGGCAATACTTTTTTAAGAAAATCTGCAACCCAAAAATGGAAGAATATCATTACTATCAAAATATATAACTTTATTTTAAAATGTTATTGTTAATTCTAATAAACAAATGGATATGTACATATTTCTATATATAGTGTTCGATAATAGGTGTTAGAAATTTAAAAGAATGATCCTAGATGCTAAAAGAAGATGAAAATGAAGAGAAACGAAATTCTGGTTGAGGCTTCATATTGGAGTTATTAATTGTTAAAAACACTTATAATAGTAAAGTATGTCTAACTAGGGATTTATTCTACTCTTATTATTAGTTAATTAGTCCAACGTTTCCTAAACTATGTTTCGAGTTTCACGAAACATTCATGTTCTGCGGAAAGTGAATAAGTGTTCCTTGAAAAATAACCAAAATTAATATGAACCTGGAATGGTTTTAAACGCTGTAACAAGCTGAAACACGTTTGAAAATCAGGCGCTCTTCACTTTGTCTATAGATTGTATTATTAAGGCCAGCGCAGATTTTCATGTTACGCTGTAACTAAATGAAACTCCGGAAACGCACTTGATGCTGCACTAGATATGAGAATTCAACTTTTCAATATTGTGCCTGATATCAAGAAAATCTGTAATTCAAAAACCCAGAAACGAAATTTTTCTATATATTTACACTAGTTTATTTTGCTATGTTTATATTACTTTGTTTTAAACAATTAGCATTTGGGAATAAATGTTTTTTTCTTAACGCTTAGATTTACCCATTTATTTTATTTATTATTTACATCTACCTACCCTACAAAATAACCAAGGTGTTCCATTAAAACTTCAGGATTTGTGAAGTGTTCCATTACAAGAAAAGTTTGGGAAACGCTGCATTAGCCATGTTAGACACAGCGAAATCAGTAGAATAAGTCTCGAGTCAGACATACTTCACGCGTATTTTAGGCGCCTTCTCAATAATTATTCGCTTAAAAGCAAAGCCCCAAACATGATTTTATTTATTTTCGTTTTCGTCTTATTTTTGCATATATAATCAGGACTTAAAATTTCTAACATCTGTTATCAAACAGCCTGTATAACTTGATAAAACATCATTTAATTCTGAGAATAAACATGGCAGTAAGTAATGATATTAAATAATTGTAAATAAATTTCTGCTGTTTAATAGACTGACTTTCGTCTTATTCTTTGAACAAATTTTCTAATCTTCTGTTTGAAAAAGATGATTGTGAGACCACTTAAATCATACAAGTTAGTAAATAGCATTACTAAACTTGACTATGCAAATTAATTCGATGAATAAAACGAGTTAATTATCGCCACTTCTACTTCTTCAAAAAAATATCTGCCTTGGAAAATTTTAGTTTCCATTCACTTTGAAGAAATAAATCTAATGCAACTCTAAGAAGTTACCGAACATCTTAAATGAAAGAATATAGAAAACTAGAAAATAATGTCCATTTATAGAGAATAAGATCGTTCACCATTGTATAGATGATTTCTTAAGCATTATTTAACTCTTTTCCAAACATTTTTATAAAAAACTCGTGTATTCAACTTACTTAGTTCTATTAGTGAGTAGTTAATTTTCTTAGCTCTATTAGTGAGTATTCCGTCAAAAGTTGCTTAAAATTGCTTCAGTGATTTAGTAGAATTAGGTTTATGAAGTTCGACAATTCTCCATATGGATAGAGTTCGATTGTGGCTTCTCTTAAGAAGAATTAGTGGAAAATGGTCAGCCAAGTTCCTCTATTTTCAATAAACGTAAGGCACGATCGTAAAACGACTAAGAATCCTAACAATACATTTAGCCGAAGGAGTTCACTCGTAGAGAGAACAATTTTAGATTCTTACAAAGATGAGTTTCTACATAAAACACCGTTATTAGTTATTTGAATGCATAATGTAGGATAGTGTACCACAATGACACAAATTCAAATGAGATGATTCATATATTTTCCGTCTTCTTTGCAGTTGAGCTCAATGATCCTAGAATGCTAGTACTTTTACAAGCTTATTAGTAGACAAGGTGTTTTATAGAATGTATGTATATGTGAGAAGTATTAGAGGGGTGTATTGAGGACACAAAAATAACAAAAGTTTATATAAACGTATATCGGATATGACCTTGTTTCAGCCGAGTTATAGCCTGTTTTTGTATCATGTCAATCTTTCCTGTACATGTATAGTTATAGTACTGGATAACGCTTTATTACTCGCTATGTGAAGAATTTAAAGGGACAAATCCACTTGGAAGCTTTGATTTCAGATGATTTTTAAAATAAAGAATTATTATGTAATTACCAACCAAAAGTTTTGAAATTTCTCTTAAATATTTAGGCATTCTTTAAAATACCATAGTTATTTTCACATTTTTTTTTTACACTTTTGTTTTACACAAAGTTCTTACACATTTCCCTTAGTGTGTCATTTCTTATGCCTACAATGATGTCTTAAGAATGAAGTGATGAATCTTCAAATTTTACACACGATAAGTAGATATTCTTTTCCCGTGTTAATTAACGATATATTCATATCGACAGTAGCTTTTCTCACGAACTGAAGAAATAAAAAACTTTGTCACTGTTTATTATATATGGCCACCATTTTGTCGAAAGTTTTGCTTCATTTTAATTCAGATGATAGCAACTGATTTATAGAATAAAATCATTTCACAATTATTTATTTCAGGTGAATAAAATGACACAAATATGTGGCAATTGATGCAATTATTTAAGCGACAATAAACATAACAGTAAACAAATTTACCTATGTTATCTTATTATTTAACAGAAATTTAACTGGTCATGAAATATGACCAAATACTATATAAAGTTTGAAGAGTAATAACTTGTTTGTAAAGTTTGAAAATAAGAACAAATATTTTATACCAAAAATCACTATTTAAGAGATACTCCCTCTAAGGGCTATCAAGTTAAATTAACTTATAAATACTCCCAGTGAACCAGGATACACAATTTTTGTGAATATAGACAAATAATTGACATAACATAAAAATAATTGTCATTTAAAAGCAAAGTCATATTGTACTTAGATTTATGTCAATTTTTTGTGTTATTTCAATGCCTTAAATCCACCCTTGCAATATTTCCCACATACTGTAAAACACCCTATACATTCGGCCAAAAGATACCTTACACTCTAACCCAGGTACATCGCCAATTCGATCAATCACGGATCTGGAAGAAAGGTGATACGACCAATCGTAATTTCTGTTATTAGCAATGCATCTGTGTTAAAGTATATATTTTAGTCGATTGCGTATAATATTTCACTTTTCCTTGTTGAACAATTATGTTACGCAAATACATGTAGTTGTCTCCACCGTTTGTTAGAAATCTGCGCAGTAAGTGATCAATCAATAAATTATTAATGGACCTTAAGTATTGTAGCTCAAATGATATTTTGGAGAGTCCCAAGTTGCAAGTGTTTTTACTGCGAATGTTTATGCGAATTCCTATTTTAATAACACAATTCAAAAAATAGAAGTTAGGTAATTAGAAATCTATTTGAGACTCTGGAAATTGTGATATGTATTAAACTTTCCATAGTTTGTAGATTTTTCAAACTATATGGATTCTGTACTTTCTTGCATATTAAAATTTCTCATAAATGCAGAAGAATCTGCACTCTATTTACAACACAATCACCTTTTTTACAGGAATTCATGTACTGAGGCTATATAAAGTTTATAAATCATGCAAACTGACTAGAGGAAAGATAAAAAAAAATATACATGTTTTAGAACACGTATTTTACTTTGAATATTTTGAATATTTTCGCATATTATGTTTATTCTCTAGTTTTCTCTCATAAATACATAAACTTACAAGAATTTTTAATAAATAAATTAAAGCAACTCGGTCATAGATGAAAAACACAGCAGAGTTACCATCTCATTGTGGTTTATGCCACGAGAACTGAAATATTGATCTTACAAGAAATTTAAAGCTTGTTTAACTTAACCACACGATAGAAAATATTTATGATTTTATGGTAGTTCATGTTACAAGAACTCAAGTATTAAGATCATGAGACGTCTAGAGATCATTCAGTTCTACCACTGACGAAACAGATACATACGTATATCGTTGTATCAGAACTTGTGTTACAAGGACTGGAATATTGGCTTAACCAGGTGATCATGAAATCTACGGAAGAACAACGTTAAAGATCTATGAAAAGTCTTTAGCTGTCAGATGCTTCATAGCAACGTGAAACTGGATAAATCCACTTACTGAACCTTGGGAGGCAAGCTGGAACAACAAAAAGCAGTACGGAAATCGAAGAAGTTGGTCAAGAAGCTACATCCGCATTTTCACTCCTTGAACTCTAAAGTTTAATCGAAAATAAATGCACATATCGGAAACTTCAGAATTATTCAACTGAGCTGTACTATCTGTATTTACACATTGAATTGATACAAAACTATAATTTTTATCGAATATTTGTATGCATGAAATTTAATGATTAGATTACCTAGACGTTTGTAACGAAAACTGATAATCGTCAACCTCAAATTACATGCTACTTTCACAGATTCAATTGTCACTGCTATAGTAACATCCTAATTCTATACCATCGTGAAATACTGACCAAATTACAGCTCTTCTAAACATTTGTTGCAACTTCTGAGTTCACATTATTAAGATTAATTTATAATACAGTTATTCTCTAAGAAAGATACTTTTTAGCCTATTTTCTACTTGCTAATGTGTTTATATAAACGCATACACTTTTAATCTAACATAACAGTGATATTTATTATAATATTTTAACTACGTGAGCACAACTACAAAGACATAATTTGGACTTCATGCTAAAACAAAAATGGTTTCGTTTCCCAATAATTAATTGTTAAATATGAAACTTGAATGACTTATTCTGCTGATAATAAGTTATTCTGCTGACATTGCTATGTCGGACGTGTATGTAAACTGACAATACAACAAGCCATCGAATCAGACACATTTCACACGAATATTAGGCATTTTTGGAACAATGAATTAATAATTCTGAAAAGAAACCTCAAACTAAATTTCGTCATTTTTCACTTTTGTTATATTTTGACACGTAAAATCACCTTTCAAATTTCTGACACTTGTCGTTGAATGATCTATACTGTAGCACGAAACATTATTTCAATTGAGGCTGCAGGTCTCGAGTATTTTTGATAGGCGAAATATGACTCCTATTATAGCAAAGTTTGTCTACTACTGTTATAGCGTTTCTTCGACATGTACAGGCTCACTACTCATTATCCAGTTTATTGCATGGAACATATTTTCTAGGTCAATTTATGCTTATAGTGTCCCACGTTGATCTTATCAAAAACTGTGAACGACAGTGCGCGCAAATAAACCTCTTTCACTCTAAATAATTCCAATGTATAGCGAATGTAAGGCCATAATTACAAAATACTGAACCTACTTTATTAATCTGTATCATTTCTCAATCACTCGCGAAAAATTCGAATGATAGTTTACGATAAAACTGCACCTACGAGTGCAGGAGAACCGGAAAAAGGAATCTAAAGGCGCCATTCTGATCGATTTAAATACCATCGTCAATTTTTATCTTATCGTCGACGTCCCCGTTACATACCACAAACGCACCGCCGTGCCATCGCTAATATTTGTGGTTTACATTGACCTTCGGCCATGTTTGGCCTGCCGGCTCGTGCACTCTAATTCTCTCTTTGCTGGATCAGCAAGTGATCTCTGCGCTCCGATTTTGCCTCTGGAACTTCCTATTTGTCCGTTTGTATTTCTACAAATCGGGATTCCTTTGACAGGCGTGAAAGGCAACTCGTAAATCGCAACGCAAAATGGTACTAAACACAGACGTACACACACAACTTTTTAGATACTGAGCTTTTTAATCAATCAATATTTGAGTTCCTACTGCTACTCTTGTATTATAAAAGGTGATATATTTTTTTAATGAAATTGTATCTTTTCTACTGTCAATAGCAATCGACAGGAAATAGATTGCAAAATAAATAATGGAATTAATACATATGGTAGCATAGACTTAAATCACCTTTATCTTACTCTTTTAATACTCATACATATACATGTATAACACGAGTATTGGCCACCATTGCAACGATATAATAGCAGAAACCATTTTATGTTAACACAGGGAAGCTCAACAAATTTCAAGAAAAATGAATTTCAAAAAATGGAATACATTTTTATTATTATGAATGCATAGTAGCCTATAAAGGGAATTTTATTAGAAAAAATGATCTAACCACGTATATTTACGTTTTGTCGTTTCACTGGTAAACTAATGGAAAACAAAGAACATACAAATTTTGAAGACTCCTTTCTCATATTACGTCTTTAACTTTCTCAGGCTCTGAAGTAGGCCATTTTAGCTGACAAGTAAAATAATCAACTTCAGAAAAGCGAGTCTATTATACAAAAGTCCCCTTATTCCTATTAGTTCTGATAATGGAGTCATTCACCGTACACCAAAGAATGCGCAATTCACGCGTAAATGTACATTTCCACTTCACCTCGAGCACGAAAGAGGAAGGAAACAAAAAAGAGACTGAGCGAACGTTCCACGTGGCGTCGTTCAATCTCGTCTCTTTTCTTCGGGACACAGAATAATTCATACCGCGCCTCGTTCGATCCAATTTGCCCAGCCAATTGAACTGGCAGATGACATTCGTCAAATTTGTTTGCAGACCTACTAGCAACCCAGCGGAGAACAACGGTCTCATTAATTTTATGGTCGAAAACTGTCGTGATTATTTTTAATTAACCCCAAAACAATCGGCCGGTTACTAACTAAGAAGAACATAGAGAGAAGAGACAGCATAAAAGAGTCTGGCATTGAAATATGTATATTGGTCTGTTTGAAATCGTTTTCTCCATGGTTTCCTTTACTTATCAGAGAAACGAGCGTGATTGCCTCCAATTGGCCTGAAATAGGACACCACGAGCGTGTTAAATAAGTCTCAACATGTGGAATGCTTTTTTGGCCAGATCACATGTACCAAGTGTAACAAAATATTCATAATTAAAGAATGGTTTCACTGGTTTCTTCTTTTCCTTTCTCTATGATTTCTTCAGTTTTTAATATTTGTTTCCAAAAGATGTTAGTCAATGTATGATAACTAACTTTAGTTTGACCATATTTTCATTTGAAAAGTAAACGCATTTTGCTGGGACTTTTCCTCTAATTTAGTTAAATTTCCTCAATCAATTTATATCGATTTTCCTATTCATATTTTAGCATTTTAAAATGATGTATCAATTAGAACTAGCAAGCTTCGTTGTATTTCACCTAATAGTGGGATTGATATTGTGTAATGCGAGACGGAGCGGAAATTAGACGCTTATGTACATACAATTAGATATTTGAGTATTTACATTATGACGATAAAACTCATTAGAGTTGGATTTCAAATTCTCATTAGAGTGAAGTGGATTCCAAATGCTAAACAGATATCTGACTTTTTCCTTGAAATGAAGAATTTATGACATGTACCTTTACATTTAACTAGCTCAATGAGTTACAATGCGTTTCTTTCTTTAAAGACACTTTTACCTTTAATATCAACATTTGATATTTATTGATATCTATTTATTGGAACATTTATTCAAATTCCTTTTGTATAACTTTTTTTTTCTATTTCATCTCATTCTATTTTTTTGATTATTACCTCTCTTTTCCTCATTTCCTAGTCTTCTCTTTTTTCTTATGTCAGTAGGCAAATAGGTACTGATAAATCTTCAAATAGTCATTTCACTTTTTATTAATACGTACATGTACGTGTAAATTCAACCCTGCATACAAATAAAATATAGAATTCTTGAATGAGCTTTTTAAATATTATTTCTAGAGCTGTAAGTACATGTTCTGCTCTATTACCTACGATTTAAGTAATGTAAAAGTAAGACTGAATAAAAAACTACTTTCATTTTTAAGTAACCAATTATTACACACTAACATACAAAATTTTAACACGAATTCATGTTTCACCTAACGATTGGTATTATTAAAAAACGAAAACTAACAAATAACCAATATCGGACCTCATCGATAATTTACACAGAACTGTCGAGGAAACGAAATTATTTAACTCCAGAGAGATGAAGTCATTGATCGTGTCACTACCTTTGCCAACTATTATCCAATTCTGTACATTCAGAACATCTCTCAACAAAATGTATGAGAAGAGATTAGCGCCTCGTCAGGATTACTCCAGAAAGTCTGAAAGGTCTGCAAACACGATTCTTTCTCTAATCCTAGTTCGCGAACATTTCCTTTTACCGACCATCGATCGCCCTCTGCGAAAGTCAAGAGAATGCGCGCCTGACGCGAATAATAACTCGATACCTTGTATCCTCGGCTGCTCACGAAACCGAGTTGAACGCGTGCAGCGGTCAGAGACGACGGTTACGCTCATTGTACTACGACGACGCTCCAAACATGCGTCGATTCTATTTCTGCTCCCCAACGTTCCATTCATTAACCGGCGTCGATAAGGCGCTGCTCCCCAGCAAGAGGAAACTAAAATTGAGATTCTGACTTGGTCCGTTGGCCGTAGGCGGACCTTAACTGTCGCCTCGGCTCGCGTGAAAATTAGGGACGGAAGGGAAAGACGGGATCTGAATTATTCTCGTGGGAAAAGTGAGCTGAGAACTTTAACTTGTTCGTCGGACTTTCCGTGAAGATACGTAGAACAGAAGCTGTAATTTATTCCGTTCGAGTGTTGATTAATGTCGGATGGGAACTAGATAAGACGGCTTTGTTAACAATTAGTTGATTTTTAGGAAATGGAGTTTTAGTTTGTTGACGATCTTGAGCAGGCCTGGAGAGAAATTCTTTCGAGTAAAATGTAAGAGCAATACTTGAAATAATTATTTGAAATTTATTTGGGTTGTTTTAAACATAACTTAGGAAACGTCATCTTATTTTGTGAGAAATTGAAATAAATCTCGAACTAATTGTTTTACCTATTTAGTTAGCCGTTTTTAAATTTGATTTATAGGAACGTTTGTTCTCGGGATTGTTCTGATATCAAATATTTATGTCATTTACAATCGTATCGGGATAAATTTATTACTCTGGCAAATAAAGGAACCTTTTCACAAGAAATAATAACTGCAGAATTGTATTATATTTCAGATGAATTTTTTTAACGTTTGTCAAGAACTAAATTCTCCCTTGGGTTATCTACACAGTTATATTTATTAATATAATTGGGAATCATTTGCAAAGTGATTTCAGAAGACTTGTTCAAATACAAACAAAAATAAAGGAATTATTGGAAAATAATCGAATAATGAAAAAAATTAAATATAAGTTTGAATCAAGAAATATAGAATTATTTGAAAATGGATTTTAAACTGTTTGGAACACATTACATACTAGGTGTGTAATACAACATATTCAGCTAAATGTAATAATAATGTAATAATAGTGTAATAATGTAATAATAATAATAATAATAACTATGTAATGATAATAACCAAAATAAAAATTTCAGCTTCTGAAGATCGTCTTATAAGAAATCTTTCATCCCAAATGAATTAATGAAATAACGTTGTAATGGTATCAATTTTTAGTTTGCTAATAATTTTAGTCAAATAATAGTCGAATTTGTTGAGATTTATTTTCTTGTTAATCGTTAATTAGACAAATATACAATTTTTACGAATACAAAATACAATTATAGGTTTAATTTACATAATGGAATATTCATACGTACAATACAAAATGTTCTAATTTTTCCGATAGATTGCTGATATTTAAAGAAGTAAAATTTTTTATATGACTAATTCGATTGATTATACAAATACCAAGATCCAATTCAACGGACTCTTGACGTCATGAAAATGGATCGAAATGTCCAATTCACGTGACTGATAACTAATGGTATAGACGCAAAATGTTCTAATTTGCATGGTAGCTTATTGATGAATGAAAAGTGATTATATAAGTATGTAGGATACAGATTCTAACTTGTTAGATACTTTATTGCTAGGTGAACTATTGTATTAGAATTTTTTGTTGAGTCACAGACAACGTACAATAACTATGCAGATTCTAATCATTCGAATAATTTTTTAACGAAAAATTAGAGTTACGGTCTAATTTTCATAATAAATCATGGATAACGAAAGTTATTATTAATTAAGGATCTAACTCGTATGATGAATCATTTAATACAAAGAAATGGAATGAAGTATCTGCTTCGTGCGTGGAGAATTCAAAAAGGTTAAAAAACTACATTACACAATATTTCATAAATAATTTAATATTTGAGTGATTCACTAGCAACTGATACTGTGCATCGTTGAAACGGAAATATTCTACTCAGGGATCTAACTTCTATAAAAAGTAAATCATTAAAGACAGGAAAATAAGAGTGAGAGTTCAATGCAAACTTTTTAAAAGTCACACCTTGGTCCTACTCCTTCTCAGTTACTACGATCTGAATCTTGCTCTTCGGTTCCAATTTTTTTATTCGACTGGAGTTCACTTCAGACTTTCTAACTTCCTAGATAAGATCACTAATGATAGAAAACTGAAATTGAAGACCTAATTGATGTGTGAAGTATGTAGTCCCAGGAATAATCACATATGATTAAAGTGAAGTGTTTATTTAAATGACTCATTGTCAGTAAATAGATCAATAAATAAAATAAGAATCGTAGCTTGACAGCTCGTGACTAAGAGGAAATTGAAACTGAAGACGTAATTATTCTGCCAAACAGGAAAAATGCAGTTAGGGTTTGCGTCAATAGAATATTTTCTTGCAGCTCGGTGATCACACACTTCGTGGGATCAATGTTCCACTTTCACCAATTTTTAATCTTATCAAGGCAAAAATGACCTGCTGATACAAAAACGAATGTCACATGTGATACCCCTTACACTTTATTCACTCCTTTTAAGCTGTTCGTATGCAGACAGTAAGCATTAAATGGCAGAGTACAGGAACCGTAGGCTCACGTTACTTGGTGCAAATTTAACCAAAATGGAGTAGCGCTAGGATTAAATGACTAAATTATTCACTAAAATCTCGACAATGGAAGCCTAGAGTTAGCCACCTAAGTTATTCACTGAATAGACAACGATACGACAGTGGAATTAAAGTTCTTATCAGGCAGAACATTGCTAAGAGAAAACTAGAACCAAGGGCACGATCCAAAAAGAAGTAACAAGACTTCAATTCGTTCTTCGGATTGAGAACTGAAATCGACAATTCATCCAGGATACCTCAGCTCGCACTGGCGTTCGCCAAACCACAGAGGCAAGAGCCTAAACTCCGTCGGTGACCGCTGAACGCAAACGTCAAAAACGACCCCGAAGTTTACACGATCAATCACTGACACCGTCCAAATAAAACTCCTGTAACTTACTCTGTCGATAGCCGACGATCCTAGGCCCTTTTCGCCCTAAAACCGTCAACTCCCATCCAACCTCGAAGAGACCAGCGGCTTCCTCTATTCCCAGTGTCTCACGACAGCTCCATGTTCCTCTGGCACAACAAAGTGTCTCCTTCACGGTCGTTCCGACGCACCTTTTGAACGAACACTACCCGGCGTTGGTCGACTTTCACGTCGACTGTCGCAATCTCATGACGCGGTGATCCTGCCCGCACAGTCGACGCGTGCAGAAACACAATCAGACGAACTGACACTGAACAGAGGGTCCGCGGGTATCGCACTCCGAGGGTGAACGATGAACGAGCCGCGAGCGGTGGTTGCGACGAAAAACGCGCGCGCGTCGCGAGGATACGAGCTGGTAGCTGATCAGGCGGCGAGGATGGAATGAAACGAGGCACACGTGCCGTTGCCTGTGCTCGCCGATCACCTGCCACCACCACCAGCTGATCGTCCGGGAGTGTGACTACTCTGCCACTGACTTGCGTGCCCTAGCCTCACTGACTGACTGCACGGCCGAACAGTTTCTCCGGTAGAGGCTGCGGAAGCAGGACGCGCTTCGAATTGCGCTTGCTGTCCGACCACCGAGGGGGAGGGAACAGGGCTGAGCGGGAGTGTTTCCCTGGTGGGCTCCTCGAGGTGGCTTCTGTGGATCACCGGTGATACCGCACGGTCTTTCGGAGAGTTGAAGTTAATGGTGGTCGAGCGGTAGGGTGGAACGAAACGCAGGGGTAGAATTCTTTTTTATTATTTATGGTTACTGGTATGCTAATATCTAGTAGACGAAAGCTGTCTTTCACGATGGTATTTCAGCTGGAAGGATCTGAATCTGATCGAGGAATTTGTTGAGATGCTGCAAACTAGAAATTGTTATTTTTAACTTGACGAGATTTTTCTGGTTTTGGACTATTTTTTTTTACTTCTTCTCAAGGTCTTTACAGAATATAAAAGATGTTGATGAATTTTATATATTGTGGTATTTTGAAAGATTTTAATTTTCTGTCTGGCAACATTAATTCTATTTCAACCCTCTGAGTGTTCATTTATAGCGGGTGTGATAAAACAAGGTCTACCTGTTTTATTGTTTATATTACTTGTATTTATTATAAATACTGTGAAATGTGTATTATAAATTTTCTTTTTAAGTATTTGGTCCTTGATTGATATATGTATCTACGTATTTATTGTTTCACCAAAAGCATTAGAAAGGAACATCTTTTAACTTAGAAATATAAAACTATTAACAAATACCAAATTTGTGAATGATATTCCGATAAAAATAGAGAAGTTAAATCTTGCAACAGCTTAAAAAGTAATGACTGATAAAAAATACAATAAAGTAAAGTAGATTATATAGATAGAAAATAGTTATAAAACTTCAATTTTTCGTTTTAGTTACTGAACAACTACATATCTGTGAGGGTCAGGATTGGATATTATTTGCGTTATATCAAATAAATATTTAACTAACTATCCTACTTAAGTCAATGGTTCGTTCAAGTAAAAATTACTTGCTTTTATAAAGTATTTGCACGATTATACTCCGATTTAAACTTGCACCCGTTAACAACGAACAAAAATTTCATTTAATATTTTTCATAGAATGAAAGTTCTGTATATACGTTATTAATAATGCTGGTGATACGTCGTTATGATATTTTTTAATTAATGGTAAAATGGAGTAGTATAAAGCAAAATTATATGAAGTGTACAATTTTTTATTAACTCTGTATCAAACACTATTCAATTAATAATTGTATTTGACTTGATATTATGTGTAGGTACATAACATTCGAAAATTGTATTTTCGAACATTGTATTGGTATTACACATATTCAATAAAAAACAGTCATTTTTTATATTATTTTCCTTTACTTTTCCTGCCTGCATATCCATCAGTATGTATTTAGAACTCAAAAGAAACGTAAAAGTTTATTAAACTCGAAATTTTTGTACATGAAAATTTTAACATTTTATTCTGATGTATTAAGATTCAGCAAAAATCGTGCTGCTATTAGGGTATTCTAATCAGTTTAATTGAATATTCAAATTACAACAGCGGCTTGATCTCTTTTTTTTTGCATTCTATGCTTGCTTAATTAACAAAGTGTTTTGTATCGAATAGAATTCTTAATTATTTGAAGCATTACGTAACAGATAGATCTTTTAACACAAACTAGTAGTACATGTATAGTACCTACTTCGTATAATATGAAAATATTGTATCTTAATGCAAGAAAACTTGAAATTTTGTATATTGAATTAATCTTTTATAACAAAACTATAATATCAGCTCAATATGCGAAATCCATTCTTGAAAATATTCATTCATACCGTACATTGAGTGTATTATTATAAACATGAAAATCTTAACGATATCAAAAGGAAGATACCTATTTTAAAATTTATTTAATTATTGCATTATAAAACATATCTTAGCTAAACTTTAATCAAAAATTTGTTCAAACTTGGGATATGGTATACATATGTAGATATAAGGTATTAGAACTTTTATTTTATCCTTATGTAAACAGGGAAAATGAAAGTGGTTGAAAACTTTTTCTATTATTTTATTAATAATGCTTACCTAATAGTTTTAACTGGTTAGAATATTGTACTATTAATAAAATAGTAGTTTTCTATTAATATAATAATATTAAGAAATATATGTATAGATATTATTATAGAAAGTTACTATTAAACGACCAAACAAGTTAAAAGTATTAATCAATATTTTATTGCAAGTAGAATATAGATACTGTTTTTCAGATAGAAATAATTTTATGTAGCTACTTGTAACTAATACTTTGATTTTCAAAGTTCTTACTAGTTTAAACTGCAAAGCTTTTCACATATTCCATATATTTAAGAGCTTAGAAGTGATAGAAATTCCCATACAAATTTGATACGATTCGAAATACGTTTAAAAGTGAATCCACCTGATACTCATTATTGGTGAGATTTTCATTGTTTTAAAAATTTACATATAACATGAATTCGAAGCCATTCAGTTGTTCTTGAATTTATAACTAATGGCACTCTCTAAAGTCTAGTTGGTATACTTTACTTATACACTATGCAGTCAATAAAAAATATTACTGATTTCAAAGTAAATTAAACATTTAATGGTAATTAATAAGAAAATTATGTAGAGATGAATTTCCTATAAAATTCTATAAATTTTCTGTAAAGTGTCATTTCAACAATAACACTAACTAACTAACGCTACCTGCTGCCACTATATGTCTAATAGATAAGGTAACGAAACCAGTTATTTTTAATACACGATTTATTTTCCAAAAATATTAAGTTTACTTGAAATTAATGCCAAATATACAATGAATTTGTTGAAAGTAAATGTGCGTGTACTATTGATAATTTTAATATTGAAGTTATGTATGTACTATTCACGTTGCATGAGAAATCCCCTGAAAATATTAAGAAATTTGTTTTGGAATGGACTTCTCGTGGGACATGAATAGTGTTTATGTAAATATCATTTCTCAATAATTTTTTAATTACTCCTATATTGTAGTGTGTAGCTTGTGTATTCTATCTCACTTCATTTGCAGTAGCACATAGTCAAAATTTGTACAAGAGGTATAAAAGTGTTTCGAAATTCTTTATTCCAATTTTCATTAGTGTTAAAAGTTTCACATGAAAACTGTAAGAATAATTCCTCTTCAAAACGTGTAATGACAGCTTAAATATTTAAAACATTATCTAAAAAATTCGTCTCATAATTTAGTCTCTAATTATAATCTGTTTCAGCATCCACTAATTATTTCAACAACATTTTTGTGGATTGAGTAGAATAAAACATCCGCTAGGTAAAAGAAAATAGTTCAAAATAAAATTCCCCAGCGAGTACATAAATATTATTAACGATGGAAATTCTTTACACGGCAAAACAAATAACTTCAGTTGCAACTTAAATAATTAATTTTCAGCGAAGAAGAACGCGCCAAGAGATCCTGCTCGTAATCATGGAAGCAAGTGACTTCTTAGGCAAATTTTTATGAAAAGTATAAACCAACCTGTCGAGGCTTTCCGCATAAAAGACGTACAAATAGCTGCTCTATTTTTCGCCTGAGGATTTATGAAAGAAAAGGTAGAGGAGAGAACGAACAGAGATGAGGCAAGGAAGCCAACGGTTCCCCTTAAAATTCTGCGTTTCTCCATTTTGAAGGAATGCTTTTTTGGTCGAAACAGTACAAATTACCTATGCCGACTCGTGTAAACCCAAGTTCGAAGAATATATGCCATTAATGGGTTTAAATGGACGAGAGTAATTACTTCCTACGCGTATTGTTTCATGAATGATCATTAACCGAAATAGTACGTAATAATAATGCGTAATGGATATTTCCTACTCAATTAATATTTCTCGTAGCTCACAATTACTATAACACAAACTGCTTAAATTTTTAAATGAAAGGTCAAATAACACCTATTCTCTCTGCTTTTGCGTGGAGAAGAAAAATTTGTATGAAAGAAAATTAGACACAAAGGCCTAATGACTTTACTGTCTATTAAACATAAAGTGGTTCTGAGGATCTCGAGAGTTTTCGCTTAATTTACGAATCAACTGTAATATAAATCTTGTCTTTGGGGAACCATGAAAATGAAAGAGTAAATCTTCCGGACTTATGAAGCAGGTTAATTGGTTGGGATAATTTTATTAATTAGGATGATTGCAATTTCAATGTAACGCATTGCAACGACTGTGAATCTCCCTTTGTATTCCATGTTTTTGTCATAATTTTTTAATACAACGTTTAGGAAGATATGAAAAATTTCGAGTAATAAAGGTAAACTCAACAAAGGTATGTTCAGAGAAAAATACGTTTTAAGCATTTTCTGTAAGGGCAAACTCAACAAAAAGTACTTATACCTTTATATAGGATTAGCAGTTCCTTTTTTCGTTTTTTCCTTTTATTTATACATATAATTACAATTGAAATAATCTTTCTATTTTTCATTTAAAGAACATAAGCAGCATACGAAGAAATGGACTTGGAAAGGGATGGAGGTAGCCCCAGCAAAAAAGGGACTGTGGGGAATCATAAAATCCACAGGACATACCTACAGGAATGTGTGTTGGCTGTCATAAAACAACTTTGTAAAATTGAAAATTTTTTACAAAATGTATTAAATTTGCCCTTACTACTCTAAATGTTTCATAATATGTTTACTACTTTCTTTTTTAAATATGCAAGACAGTGTGTACGTGTAATGTTAAGAACTAATAGATGTCTAACAGTAATAATAAAATGTATATGTTATCAGGTAAAGTTTACTTGCTCATTGAAGGTCTACTCACAAATAGGTATGTAGAGTATGTACTAATTGTATAATTCTGTCAGTAATTTCCCTGACCATTATAGTATTTATTCGGTACCTATATACGCGTCATTATCTCTACCACTTCTATGTTCTTTCGTAAAATTACTATCAGTTTCATCTCATCCTACTTCCGATGTAGGAATTACGGATCATTAATATATTGATTTACGTCGAAAGTGTATGTTTTACATTCGTTAAGCTTGTTGTCTGTAACGAGTGTAGACTATATTTACAAATATTCATAGCCTGCAGTTTATTCCACTTACTATAGGGGAAGGTTGGATAAAACGAGGTAGTCGGATAAAACATGTTAGGTACTCTTTGTTATAGCTTTTGTAGGTGTTGCTATCTTACTTTGAGCAGGTATAATTGTCCTCTGTGCAAAATGCGAAAGTAAATCAAAAAGTAAAAGCAAACTACATTTAATGACTTTAAAAGAAGAAGATAACTGTGTTAGGTAACACTTATCTATACAGTCTTCATGGAAGACGACGCATTTGCTGAATCGTTCAACTAGATTTTGTATTCTTGTAGGTTTTTTGGTTGCTCCTGAAGCCAGGTAAGCACCGCTAGTGACAAATCTTTTTTATTTAATTTATACAGTTAAGATTCGCCACAAAGAAAAAAATAAGGAAGACAATCTTACAAACTTTTAATTAATATAATTCTGAGTACACATGGTCATACTACAATTAAGGAGATTCCCATTATTACTTCCTCATCGTTGCTGTATTATTCACAGATGAAGAATCGATGAAACAAAGTCTCCTGTACTTCAGAAACCTCCTTGGAAGCCGACGTCTCTCTTTTCTTTAATATTTTTCCTATTCTTTCATCAATTTATTTTCAACGGGACTTATTGTCGAGTCAAGTGAACTCACGTTATATATTATACCAAATTTGTTTCATATTATAGTAAAATAAGTCTAAAACAAGGGAAAACCTTGGCTTACACTATGGATTTGCTATAGTATGTAACGTGAGTTCACGTGATTTGACAGTAATGTGTACGCACCCATAAATACTCAACAGGTTTGCCCTGATGTATTTATGTCGCGATATGGGAGGAGAATTCGACTCATCGAACCCTACACACTTCCTTTACTTCCACAAGTGCATATCCATAACTGATGTCCAATGTGATGTACATCTATGCCATTGATTTACTTTTGTGTGCGCGATATTGAAGGGTAATCATAATGACCTTCATGGGTTACAATTCTTCTTTCAGTTTTAAACCTTCCTTTGATTTAAGGTGCTATATCCATTCTGAGTTGACATTCGACAATGAATTTCTACAGATTTCACTCCCTCTGTCCAAAGAAAGAGCACTACGGCACGTTGTATTATTTCTCAATGATGCAATTTTGTAACGAAATGACTATATTTCTGCCTTTGTGGCTACTACGCTATACAATTAATTTACGTTTACATGAGGCAATTTTTGGTCGGGCAACCGAGTTGATTAACCTGAAGTTGATCAAAGTTGTCTGTATAAACCCAATTTAAAACCAGTTGAAACGACAATTTTGATCGATTTTAGGTTGATTGACTCGGTTGCCTGACCAAAAGTTGCTTGATGTAAATGTAGTTTTGAAGTCTATTCACACATAACCATACCGTGACCGTATCGTGTCTTGATCGTGCCATGACTGTGTTGCAATCGTGATTTCACTGACAACCAGACTTATTCAGACCGCATTCTTTAGTATTTTCGAATTAGTAGAATTCGAAAGGTAATCAGAATTATATCATGTTTGGTACCATTTTCATCAGAACAGTAGTAGGAATCGTTCAGTAACATTTCTGTGAAGATCTAATAAGAAAGATAGAACATAGAATTTTCATTACTAGCAGATCTATTGCTGTCTTTGTCCTTAGGAGTGAAATGTTTCGGGTATGAAGTCCCTCGCTGTGAGGTGTTCGATCCGCGTACTCGAAGGATCATGAAAAAAAGAGTCTCCTGCCGATTTCAAGGGTCCTCCAGTGGAAAAGCAAATATCATTTGTCAAGAAAACCTAACTTTTACAGTATGGACACGATTCAGGCACAGCTGGCAAAATACGGACTAGTACGAACCGTTTCATTTGAAAACAAGGAAATGATATCTTTACTACTGCTATTGAGCACGATTTTACGGTACGAGCACGGTTCGAGTACGTGCAGAAGAAAGTATGGTCTACTGTGAACCGCTCTATTCCAAAGCTAGAGAACGATACTTTTTAGCACTGTCACGGACAGCACCGTGTCGTCACGATACAGCTATGTGTGAATTCTTCCTTAGAACTCGAACGCTCCATTGTATGTGTATAGAGGGTATTGATAGAGGGGAATCTCTCCTTTACTTTTGCAGATTGAACGCTTTATCACACTTCATTTTTTAAAACTATAGCTAATGTCTGGTATTAGGTGCTGTCTAGAGGTGGGACAACTCCCTCTATATGTTGCATTTTGCTAGCTTCTCTTTGTTCCAGTTGTAGCATAATTTAAAAATTGTCTTTACTTTTTGAGAATCCCTCGTGGACACATATAGGACAGAATTGAAAACCATAAACTATATCTGGGAAACACCTAGGGAACAATGATTTGCAGAAAGTTATACTATCAATTTCGTATAATGGTATTCTCACATTTTATGGAAGGTGTTTATGAGTATCGGTGAATAATATACAAAAAGTAAGCAGTTTTTTAGTAAGATTTTATCTGGCGTTTTGAATATGTTTTTATATTTTCTGTAACCTGTTTAGTTAAATAACGCCAGACGTTTTTCTATAAAATCGCTCAGTTGAATAAAACAAGGTATCGGTATCGATTGAAAAAAAAGGTTATTTAATTTTGTCAATTAATTCCAATATCATTGTTATATTACTACAAAAATAAGTAAATCATATGCAAGAAGAGTATATTATAAAAAGGAAGCAGCACCCTAGAAGACTAATGAGATGCAGAAAAATATATCAGATAAAATAAAAACGTTTCATGTTCGCGTTCCTTATTGAAAGTATTAAAATATCTGTTATTACTTTTTTATAATAGTGAATTGCTATACTTCATTTATTTATATCGACTTTTATTGATTTGAACAAGTATCTGATTTTATGCAACCTGTTAAATAAAACAGAGTAATTTGACATTGTTTAGAGGAACAAAATTGTACAGAAAACGGTTAATAATTATTAAATGAAAATTATTATACGTTATACAACACATCTTACTATATATGATTTATCAATGTATATTATTGTGTATAAAAAAATTAGTCTCAGTACTCTGTTTTGTCCAACCTTTCCCTACATTTCTTCAACAGATTTTCAACCGACTACTAACCTCTTGATTGAAATGATAGCGAATTTGATGTTCATCAGAAAATATGTTTTACAGTTTCTTTAATCGAATAAAGTTGAAAAGTGATTAATAAAAAACAGTTGGCGAGTCAGTCTCACACACAAGCATTTATATAAATATGAGGATTCACAGACTGTGGACACAGGTTAGCTCCAACCTCTATCAGATCCTTTGCGACAAACATATAGCGAAAGTTTACTGCATCTTTTTGGTAGCAAATCAGGAAACAATCATGTGGACAAGACCACATTATTTTTTCGAAGAAATCATGTAATGGTGATTACATGTCGACACATCGTTATGAAACACATTTGAAGGAAAAGAAAACCAGAGTCACGAACAAGTGCAAGCAGTATCATTTTCAAATAAAAAACCAATACCTTTTGCCATTGATTTTGACAGCATTAAAGATACAATTGATATAAAGAACAAACTATCCAGAATTTCACTGTCCGATGGCTGATCCAATACTGAAGAATAAATATGAACTATTCCATTTTAAGCAGGAAATAATATTTTCTCACTAACACTGGTAATATTGTATTGTCACAGCCTGGATACGTGGGAATTCATCTGTAAATGTCGTTTTGATGACCGTCTTTTGAGTGACTTTCCAATTCTTTGATAAGAATAGTTCCCTGCCGTTTCGAGCCTATCCTTCTTTCCTATTGTAAACAGCTTTTCCTACGGACGAACCATTATTGGTCAACTTTAAAAGTTTCTCCTTATCGTAATTTTCCTCTTTGTTAAATGGACCCTGCTTAACAGCTTGACATCGACATCCCGCCGTGACGGTTCGCATTATACCGTTTTGGCATTTGCGCATAGCAATTTATTATATGTAGGTATTACCTTCAGGTCATTTCATCTAACTTTTGTATTTTTCAAAATAGGCAAACACTGTTCTATCAATAAAAAAATATAAGCGGTTCACTTTTTTGTAAAATTAGTTGTGTGCTAATGTAAGCAATCTTGAATTTTTAGTAGCTTGAGGTCATAGCAACTGAAGCTGTACTGAAGCTGTTGCGCCTGTCATTGCTATTCATCTAGAATAACTTTTCTAGATGATTTAGAGTAGGTAATCGTGGAGTTGCGCTTATGGATTTCACATGTAAAACTTTAGAACCCCAGATCACGTTTTCCCGTTATCCGATCGAGCCCATCTTTTAAACATAAGTATTATTTTTTATGCATTCGAACCATTTTGGAGGATGAAAACATCTCCATATGGTAAATACTCTTGCTAGTATCTGGTTTTGAAATCTTTTTTTACCAGTAACATTCGTTTGATAAATATTTTTGGTTTACTTTTAACACATTCAGCATGGCACAGCTTTGAATATTTTATTTCAAGTTTTGAATTCTTCTTTTTGAGAATTTTTCGCTTTAGGATTTTCCTTAAGATGCACGAATCAAAGCTAATTCAAATAAAAGCTACAAACTGATACTAAATAGTTATTACAAGATAAATAGATTTTCAAAATTCTATGGTGTTTCCTTCTTTCTTAATTTCACTGATGCAGCAATGCCTATTCTGTGATTTGTGTCATGAATAGAAATAGCTCAGTATTATAAAGCAAGATGTTAACGAATCCTACAATTGAAGTCTATTCATATGGAAAACTGTCGAACTTCATGACCCATTTTCTTCCAAACCACTAGAGTGATTTCAATCAAATATTGACTAAAACTTTTGACTAATTGCGCTACATAAATTGAATACACAGTTTTTTAAACAGTTTCTAGAATAAAATTACTTGATAAACAATTACATGACAATAATAACTTTTGTTCTCTAAATGTAAGCATTATTTTTCAATTTCTCTTATGTTTCTATTCAGTATATTTAATAGCTCTTTAAAAGTTACTATAAAAATTTAATTAAATTTCCTACTTTAAAATCAGAGAAAATGAGTCAAAATAAATGAAAAATGAGAACCATTTTTCTAAGAAGCTGTAATGATTCATTTATCAAGTATTGAATCTTCGAAATAAAAGTTTATACGCTTCTAATATTCAGAATTGAATAAAATGCTACGAAACTATGCGAAAGGATCTATATCTATTATTGGAATCACTAAAGAAGGAAAATTGTTTTTTTGATACACTTTAAGCTATGAGTTTCCTTAAGAGTACTAGATGACTCTAAATTACTTGATTTTTCTAAAGATCATATTGTATAAATATATACATTAAATTGTAATATAAAATAACAATTGTATCTATTTATAGTGGTAAAGTTTGAACAATTTGGGTCTGAAAAACATAAAGAAATCCATAATCCAACAAGATCTATGATGGCTAACCGTGTATGTGGCAATGATTAATTTTCATGATGTGACGGAACGCGATTGATACGCCTGTCGCGTACCTAACGACGTTTGGTAAATAATAAATTGATGACACCATCATGCTTGCCGGTGACATATTTCCGATCGCGATGATAACGAATGGACCAGGTAACAGAAACTATCGAAGGACGATTCCCGCCGATTTACATCACAGAAACGGGCGACGAGTGTCTTCATTCGCGAACAATGCTGATGACACAAATAGAGACACTCGTTGCCAACGATTATTAAACGACAGTAAGTAGTGCTAGCATTACCCTTTTGTTTACATAATTGGAATTAATATCATTAATGAAAACAATGGTTGGATAATTCGAATTTTAACAATTCTTATGCATCGTATTGTGACAGTACCTACTATTATTTACTGAAATGTTATTATTATTGATGTGCAAAGGATTGTAATAAAAAATAAAGTAATGTAATCATTTAGAAGTAAAAAGGGGTTTTATTTTGTTTGATTTTAACTTGAAAATGATAAGTCCATTTTCTTCAGTTTTTTTGTTTGTGCTTAAAAGGAATGCTTCAATACTAACCTACGTCAGAATTGAAAAGTTGAAAAATTCAACAGGTTCTAATTATAATTATTTTCATAGCTCGAAATTATCAAAAAGTATCTAATAATGTTATTGAATACCACGTTCATGAACACACGAAGTACTGAAAATTTTGAAGATAAATTGAGAAATAATATGAAAAAGTAGTTATTAACATAGGAAAATATTGATAAATGAACGAAAGTGTATCTACAAAAAAGTAATAGAGCGACTTGTGTACTGAAAATCAAATTTTTCGATATTTTTAGCGCAGTTTTTTTGTTCAAAAACAAAACAAGAAACAGTTTTATTAATACTGGATTGATTTAGGACATCCGAAACTCTAAAATTGTTCTTCTGCAAAATGTAGAAAATGTGAGTTATCAAGTTCTTACCAAGTTTCCATGTTCCCTATGATGTTAATTTATTTTCTATTTCTATCCATTTATTATCTATTCCTTATATTCAGTTGTATTTATCTTAATTATTATTATTGCCATTGCCATTGATATTGCTATTATTATTAATCGTACTGAGGTACAATTGGATAATACTTTCTACAGAAGTAATAAATGCATGTAAAAAGAAACTTTGTTGTATATAAAGTCAGTTTTTTAAATTACTTGAATTTTTGATGTTTGAGAATAAACTGCATCTCGCAATAATTCCTAATAATACTAGTGATACGAATTAATTAGAATTTTAGTTTTATTTCCTTTTGCGCTATCTTTTTATGTAGTCTTCTTGCAAAAAATATTACAGACGTAGGTACCTATGGAATAACGTTTTCTTTTTATAATGTATTATTTTGGAGATAATTGATTTTAAAATGAAATATTCCAAGATCATTATGTATTTATTTTTTTTTATCCTTTTTGTATAATTTATTTCTTATTAAGTCTACAATCTCCATGAATACTCAACTCGTATCGAGTTTATTACGATGTAGCTAAATATTAAACAAAACGTTTTCTTAATCGTCGCATCCAGATGTACGGACGACAGAAAGTGGAGCAATTGTCATTTGAACGGGAGAAGTGTGCGTAGAAAATAAATCACAATCTTTTCTATTAAAAGCGAGCGTCGTGAGAACACTCACGACGATTAAAGGCTGAAAATGCATTTGGATCATTTCGCTCTTCCTCTCGATCCATGAAACACTATTACATACAGTAGAAAAATCGTTAGCAAACTTGGGGTCCATTCAAAATCAATTAAACTGTTTTCGTTACAAACTCATTTTACGTAATCACTATTTATAAAACAAAGAAATTTGTATTTGTATGCAGATTAGTATAAATTCTTCAAATACAAATGTAAATAGCTAAAACAGACGAAGAGTAAACGATTGAACAACGTTGAAGAAATAAATATTGAAATAAAAATAACGCTAAAGTAAATACTCAAACAATAAACTTATAAGAAATTGTTTCTACTTTCTGACTGGTCAGATTTTTCTCTTACAATGAGATTGTAAATATACGGTCCTGCACATATTCTAAATAATAAAATACTGCTAACTGCAAAAAGAATCTCACAATCAGCTGTATTTGAAAACAGGATTGTGGTTTTATTACCACAAGTATTCAGGTTTTTAAATTTCTAATTATATAAATGGCGTCTAATTATAACATTAAAAAATAATACTTCTTACAGTAAACATTACGTATTAGTAAGTATCTAAGTCAATATTAGTAAATATTTCGTTGTTTGAAAATTGATTTATCCATGTATATTGCTTATTAATTCGAGGCAAGTATGTTTATACCAGTGCATATCAGTTCATTTTACCACAAACATACTAAAATGGCATCAAGCGATCGTTATTATTTGTTATTTTAATGTCAAATTTAATGAATCGAATAACAATTCGTATTGAATGAATATGGGTACAATTATCAAAGGAAAACACATAGCTGATACAATTATAACAGTAACAATATAAATTACCTGAAGCTAGTAGATATGCATTGAAAACAGTATTGCAGGCACGAATATGTACATTTGCAGAATACGTAATCACGGGACGTTTGAGAACCGGTAGTACAATCCAAGCAGAAAGGTGGCGATTCTGCATGAAAAAATAAGTTGAAAATGTAGAATAAAATTTATTGAGATTCGTTTTATTTTCGATAAAATGAAACTTGAGTTTGACTAGGTATCAGTATAGTAAAGAGAAAAAGATAATACATGTATGCCGTCATCATTATCACATGCTATAAGTATGATAGCATAAAAGTTATTGATGGTTTACTACTGACAAAATTTATTACATCACTTGAATGGTAGCGAAAAATTGTCATATATTAAGTTCCACAAGTTCATTAATATCCACTTAAATTCACTGCAATAAAACGTGTTAAAATCTAAACTTCTACGTTTGAGCCCTTTTTCTGAGTCATAATAATATTACAATATTAAAATAATTGTTTAGGATATACAATTCTACAAACAAGTGAAAGACAATAAATGGAAAATTTCTTAGGGAATATCTATCTTCAAAAATTTATATTGTATGTTTTGTAATATGCATGGATTTAAGGAAAACTGAACGTACACTCAAGTTGGTACTCAAGGAACAAAATCTTTCTTTAAATAGGGTGTTGTCAAACGTCACAGTGTTTGCAATTTTGGCATATAGTATCGAAAAGTGTGATCACTTTTTTCTAAATCACGCAGAACCTCAAAAAAGACTGCCTTTTAACGAAGTTATAGATGTTGCAAGAAATACCTGCAGCTTCAAAGTTTGTACAATTATTGTTCATGGCAATTTGTAACAGTTTTTTTAGATGTTTTGGAACTGTATTTTTACCAAAGAAGTCGGTGGGCTTTATTTTGTTAATGGTACAATAAATACTATTGTAAGGTGTACATTTTACAAGAGAAATTAGTGTCCTCAATTTCCAAACCCCTTGAGTCTATAGAAAACTGTATTTACCAAAATAATTATCAGTCAGCAAAGATAAATGATCACACCTTTCGATATTATACATGAAAATTGCTCATTTGTCTATACAATATGTGCATCGGCTGTCAAACATGAAAAAAGTACAATTTGCCAACCTCCCTATTTAAGGGAAGATTTTGTGCCTTGGATACCAACTTCAATGAAATCACGAAAAAGAATCAAAATGTAAAAGCTTCAAGATTTACCATACTTTCTTTGTATTCAATTTGAAGTTTGACAATTTCTCACTACTATACAAGTGATACAATAAATTTTGCCAGTAGTGTATGTAAATACTTTTTTGTGTGCTTCTTCGTCTTATACCTTTGATATAACATAAAAAAATGTATTAATTCCTGGTTACATAACTTATATTTTGTCAAGTTTCCTTTACTTTTTATAATAGTAATTATTCGCTTCCTTAGAGATTTATATAATTTTTGGTACGTTTCTTCTGTCGAAATTGTTAGTTCCTTCACACAATACATTGTCTTAGCTCATCGTTGTTTTTAAACTGCTCGTCATTAGCACACACAGCTCTCACAAGGTTTTCGTAGAACTTTTCAATAATGTTTAGACTTAATATTTTCCTGGCTAGTTTAGAATTCAAATCATTTTACTACTGCTAGTGATTCTTATCGTGTGGTTGTTTATTTGTTTCTTTATAACATCCATATATTTGCTACTATTTATTCTCCTTGCAATAACTTTTACATCTGATTTGCTATAATAGCAAGACCAGTCTAAAATATGATACTATCATTACCTATTTATAGATGGTTCACAGTTGTTCATCTTTACTTAAATCGTGATGAAACAAATTCGAAACATTATGAAAAAGAAGCGGATATTAAAAAGATAGTAAAATCAATACATAATATCTCATGTCTCAACTTCATAATATTCAAGAAGATATTAAAATTTAAACAGGACTAGTAAATTCTTTTATAAATTCCAATCTCTAATACGAAAGAGCTATCATTTTGTCCCTTTTCGTTTCTGTTTTCGTTAACAAGGAATTTATTCAAGTTAGGTCAAACTGAGTGACTTTTATATTTTTGTATAAGGTAGAATTTACATGTTATCTAAAGCTAATTTTGAAGTTATCATAATTATAATACGAGGAATTAGAAATAGCAAACATGTTCTACATATTATGTATTATTATTGTGTGATGAATTATGACTCGCAACTCTTATGCTGTTTGAACACTAGATACGGTCCCTTAATTTTGATTAAAGTTATACTTTTAGATCATCTTTTTTTGTCGTATCTACATAAACATATACATTCTTAGCTTTCTATAACAGTGATATCCACTCTAATATTTTCAGAATCTATACATAGGGGGAGTTCCCTTAGTGTTGCATGGCACCTAATAGCGGCCATTAGGTATATCTTTAAAAAATAAAATGCGATGAAGTGGCCAAACTGGGAAAGTAAAGAGGAGATTCCCATCTATCACTTTTGCGGTTTGGTTGCCTTGTCACGTTTCATTTTTCGAAGATATAGCTAATGTCCCGTTTTAAGTACTGTTCGGCGCTAGGGGAACTCCTCATATATATGTATATATAAAACACTATTCTTATAAATGTCACGTTCGAGTATTTCTAACCGATGCACAACAGCTTCTATTATGACAAAGTGGGGTAAACACTCGTACCTGTACGTTTACCTGCTTATACAGGATATTCGACGACAAGTGGAAGAAATTGCAAAGGGTGTTTCTATATGCTAAAATAAGACAAAGGTGAAGATAGACGTAATTAAGTGTTAGGCTTCGTTCTTGAGTTATTACTTGTTGAGAAAATGCATAAAATACTCGTGAATTGTGTTTGACTCGGAATTTATCCTACTGACTCCCCAGCATTTGACTAATGCATACGGGCAGTAGATAAGTCTCAAGTCAGACATATTCCACGCAATTTCAGATGTTTTTGTAACAATTAATAACTCTGAAACGAAGCTCGAAATGTAGTTTCATCATTCCTAATTTTTGTTATACTTTATCATGTAGAATCACTTATTAAAATTTTTGACACCTGTTATGAAACACCCTGTACACACTCTTAGATATTTCAAAAGAAACGAAAGGAAAAGAAAAACACTATTTAACGACTAACTACCTGTTAGAGTATACGACAGAAACATTTCCTTCACTAGTGTTTTTGTGTATCTGTACTCTGTTATAATTTAACGCCAATGTTATAGGAAACAATGCGGGACGTCAGAAAATTTTGTTCTATCTTTCCAAATTATAAGTTTATGTAGAATTATCATCTTCCCTCTTATACCGCAGATTCTAGTACACCTTATATGTATACATAAATAAATGAAGTATTAATAATAATATAAATAATATATACAACATACTTCCAATGTTAAACAAATAAAAAAAGTGGCGAATGTGAGACAAACACATATAGTTCACGTGTTAATCAAACTCTCTATAACAATTGCATTTGAGAACTGTATTCACCTTTTATAGTCGAACGTCGTTAAAGAAAACTTTATAGATCGTCATTTGGCGAAATTTTACCACGTTACTGGGCAATTGGAACGAATAATAATCGACACTCGAACGATCGCCGGAAATATCGCAACCTCTGCTCTGTTTATTTGCTCGCCGTCAATTGAAACGGGCAATTCGCGCGGGAATTCTTGGTAACACTAGGCGTAGCTAAATTTGCTTAAAGAGCCAGCTTATTTGTCGGTTAATAAGGATTAAATGATCTCGCGGGCGTCTTGTGTTTCACGCGGAATAATATATCGTTTCATTTCGTTTCGTCGAACCGCTCACGCGTCAACCAATTGACTAATTGACTTTCTCAAGGAGAACAATGGACATGCACGCAAATGAATTCAATTCTTTTTCTTCTTCTATTCAGCTAGGAGCTAGCGTTTCTATCCTGTTTTCTGCCTCCAAAATCCTCTGAGGAGATATTATCGTTATCATTATTTACGTAGTCACGATAGAATTCTTTCTTGATTTAAGGGCGTTTGTTACTTGTCATATTGCACATGTATTTCAAAAGTGACACAACTCAAAAAAACGCGACTTTTTTTAATTACAGTTGTAAATCAGTTTGATAAATGCACCTCTATTTATGATAAACGAATTATTAGTTAAATATCAATATTATAGAATTTATTCCAAGGACTCTTCAAATGTAAATTATAAAGGATTTACATAATAAGAAAATCGTTTAATGCAAGGAATATATAACTAATTTGAGACTAATTATTCAAGTAAGATAACCTTTATTAAGTAAAACTACTCTTTATGTCAATATTATGTATTTAAAAAAATAATTTTCTCCTAAAATTATAAGTAGCTTTTGTTTCCTCACAAAAACATCTTTTAAATTTAGAATTTTTGTGTTCGTACCATTCATTTCATTTAAAATTTTGAACCACAAAGTATATTTAGTTGTCTTTTACTTTTTAGAGAAGAATTCAAGTATTGTTTTAAATGCAGTATTAATTTTTTGTGTTCTTTTACTGCTTTTCTTATCATGATTAACGACAAAAAGCTTCAGTAAATTCTTCGTAGTTCTTTAACCGGAAAAACTCGTTTACCTGGATATTAAAGATTCTTGGACTTCTGCGACATACTTCTACGATTGCTAATATGTATATGCGTAATTGAGTACGTAACGTTTATCATTCGAAAAGGTCACTAATATTTTCCGGTTTCACAGATAAACGTAACCATAAGCGTTTCTTGGGAAATAATTGTAGAAATCACCTATGTAGTTGAATAAACAAATCTATGAAGATCCTTCATAGACTTGATGAAGGTGTATCGACGTACGAAATAATAAGAGCTGAAGCGGAACGTTGTTAAAGTGTGTTTCCAGAGGGCGGCAGGTGGAACTTCCTACTTTACCAACTGGATGAGGAATATCGCAGATGAAATATTCTATAAAGCCGCGAATCCACTGACAAGCTAAGCTTACAAAGAAAAGACATGGATATAGAAATCATTTTTAAAATGACACCAGATGCAAATTGTAGTACAAGTATAGCATTGTAAAACCCTCATGGGTTTTGTCAAGTTGGGCTTCCAGGTCCGAGATATTTTCATTTAAAGCTATACCCGTTAGTTCAAAATCTTTCTTGATGTACTACAATTATTCTTCATTATAATTCAATTTTTGTATTACCAAACAAGCTTCCTTTTGTCTTAAATGTGAATTTAAATTTGAAAATGCACTTTTTAAACCGCGAACAGTAACATTGTAACCGAACGCATTCATAACAACTTGTTGGGAATATATAAATAACAAGCGTAACATGTAAATTTATATAAAAGTATCTCGAAAATGAAAGCCCATCGTAACAAAATCCATTATGGTCTCTCAATACTAGATTTGCACTACACTTATATATAGCATTATTTTAAGCGTGATTTCCACACTCTTGACTTTACCTTGTAAGGCATGTTGTGCCCATGCTAAATTTAAAAAATTTTTTTCAATAGAATATATATACGGAAGCGTTTTCATGAAAAGCTAAACAAAGTTGTGCTGTGTTTTTCCCGGAAGCTACATTATTAGCTTGACGTAGCACCAGATTGCCTCGGGAGCAATTTCTCAGCAGCAAGCAACACATAAGCATCCAAAAAAGCATAGCACAACCTGGCTTAGCTTCAGGTAGAAACCATTTCGTACATATATATTGTATCGATGCAAATATGTTTAAAGTTAGTATAGCTTAGCTTAGCTTTCTAGTAGATTCCCGGCTTAATCATGCCTGTGAAAGCATTTTCCTTAAAAATGCAGTAGCTGCATGGTTATATCCTAGGTACATTGATTTTGTATGAAAACAATATTTAACGAAATAAAGTTTCGTATAAGTGTATTGGAGGTACATGGACATAAGGGCAAAGAAATATTTTAATTTCAAAGATAATTACCTTTTACAATGAAGTAAATAAATTCTTTTTGAATAAGATAGAGAAATTAACAAATTATGGAAGTAATGAAATAAAATCTTATAACATTGCGATGTATTTACATGTACAGGATAAAAATATTTTCATTTCTACGCTGAACGCTTGTATAGTTATTATACATGCATATATATCGGTATTAAAGAGTAATAGACTTTTTATATGTATATTCTGCAAAAACGTATAGAAAAATATGCGAGGGTGGGGTTTTGCATTAACTATACATAAAAAATCAAGTGAAAAATTATTAATTAAATTTTGCAGTTACTTTTCTGTCGTTCTGAAAACTTTCATAGGGTGTATCTTGTTAGAACGTTTTTCCTATAGAATGTAGGTTACGATGCTTATCATGTTGCGAACCATTATAAATAAAATGAAAATAAGCTTAAAAAATGCAAAGAAAAAATCTTGAAAAGTGTGGTTTACCCAAATTGACGGTTATGCAAATTCACTTCACAAATGAAGTAGTGAAGACTACTCTATTTACAATTTATTTTACGAATTATTATAATCAGGATGGCAGTTTATTCGACGTTAGTTATTTAATTCTTAGGGAACGTATTACTATGAAATAATTCATCTTTATCCCGTAAAATTCATATAATATCATAACTATTATTATACCTTCATAATTATTTCAGATTTAATCTTAACTCTTATACAATTTTATGTGCATGTGCTATTGTTCAAATTTATGTGTTATACTTAGAACTATAATACTCTATTTTACTTTAATTAATGTTTCTTTAAAGGCAAAATTAATCTCCTTTCTCTTGTTATTTTATCAAAATACATATTTCTGTAGCTTTTAGGTATTACAGTTTATACAATTATAGTTAAAGCAAAATATTTACAAATTATAATTTAATTGGTAACTTATATATTGCGATGCTTTTTATTTTTCTAGTCCACAATATTGTTAGTAGTTATATAAAAGAGGGTATATCTCATGAATTTTGGGGATCTTCAGGTATACTTATCAAGATCAATATCCTGAATAATTTTCTGGATGTGGTGTCTCAGAATTGATTTTACATGAAAAACAAGTCGAAAAGAGAGAATAACATTTTCTGATATCGTGTTTCTTTTTCTAGAAAACTGATTTTGTATTTCAACCGACAAAGGGAGAGCCAAAGTACAGTTTTTGGCACTTGAGGAAAAAACAAGGAGGAGGAAATATTTCTAGCATACAGTAGAGAAAGTCAATGATCAGACCGTAAATGTTTTCCTTACTCCGTGTATGTTTTAAGTACCCAAAACTGTACTTGCATACATTTGTAGCTGATTGTTACACAAAATCGATTTTCTTAAAAACAAAGCACGATGCCAGAAAATTTTCTTCTATATTTTCGACTTATTTTTTTTACCAATTCTGAGACACCCTATATAAATAAAAATTACTCAGGACATTGATTATGACAATTTATACGTTATAATTATTTACCATTATGTTTTTAGAAGTACAGAAGAAATCACACTATAAAAATTTAAATTGGTAATATTACTATTAAAACATATGCGAAAATAATTTGCAAATATATCATTAATAAAATTGTCATATTCATTAGTGCAACGAAATAAATAAACAACAACAAAAGCTTCAACTTTCAGAATAGCATATTCAACATGTTAAAGTGCATAACAAACTTCGATCAAAATTTCACATAGCACAACCAGCCAGAAAGCAGTGATTGAAGGCCCGTCTGATTAGTAGCTGGCTTCTACCACTTGAAAGTGATCGACATTAAAGGAGGGAATGAAGGATCCGAAATATCCGCGCTTTCAAAAGATTTCTCGTAACAGTTACAGGATATTTAAGTCTAAATCGCGTACAGAAACTCGTAGAACCTCATCCGTGAAAACGACACCAGATTTTATGTAAGGAATGGTTTTATTACATCTCTACAACGTCTACTCACACAAAGAGTCAGCGTTGACGTTTATAGCGATACACGAGCCTACAAAATCCAGCAGGTTATCGATTGGACTTGTGCCTACTGCAAATCTGGACGTGTATTCTATTCACCTGGATATATCCGCGGTGTGGCACGCGATTTAGGTCAGTGGATCACATAACCGCATTTTTTCTCCTTCGCGACTCAATTTTTCAATTAAGCGGCCACGCTGCGGTTCCGCTCCCTGGACATCCTTCGCCCGCTTGCGAGGAGGTACCCACCATCTGGCAGACGTTATCATATAATATTTTAATCCCATTCCCGGCCCACCTCGGTCGAACGATTGATTCCTGCTGTCGGCTTGGAACGCATCCATGGAAACGAAACGAATTACTTCCTGGAAATGTCGAACCTCCCCCTTCCCCACTTGTTTTCTCCAACCAGGTTTCTACTACTTGTTAGGCTTAAGTAACAGTATTAATCTATCTTTTGAACAATGACTTCACAATCATTGAACAGGACCTTTTTGTCTCATATTCCTTTAGATGATTAATCTATAAATTAGGATTCAACATTTATACGCAATGCCAAGGTGAAAATGTAACATTAACGTTTTTATATTAGTTTTTCCTTACAATTTCGATTTTACTAATTCCTGTGTACACGTTGGAGCAAAAACTTCGATTACCATAAATGTATCCTTAGAGACATGGAGAAACTTGTCAAACAAAAGCTGTATGATATATAGAGGCTATAATATGACAGTAATGATTTTTTATAGGCAGAGGATTTTTAATTTTTTTGAGGTCACTTCCACTCTTTTAAATGACATAGATATAATTGTTTAGACCAGCGGTTGATCAATAGATCTTTCTGGTTTTGTTGAATTTTGCACGTGGTGTGCCGACTAAGGTTTAGCTCGAAGGACCAGAGATACCAATGAATTCTAAGTTGTATCTAATCTTTATTTTGATGAATCTTACTTTATACAGAACTGAGTTAGAGGGAGGAGAAAATATTTACAAATAGGAATCCTCGTAACTCCTTAGAGGGAGGCCTCTCTGGGGTAGGTATGCCCCAAACTCCCACCACAGACATGGGAGGGAAGCCTTCATCGACAGCGCGTGGGGGTAGTGGCTAGACTCCGTAGGGTGACATCACCCCGGAAAGGCCCAAAGGGTGACGGACCCCGAGGGTAGCGCGCTAACGGAAGACGCTCGGGTTTTATGTTTACGATACGTCAATTGCTATTGAGCAGAGACTCGGAACCCTAAAGTACATGTGTTCTCCAGACTCGTAAAACGATGAAGCGATTTCTATACTTCGTTCACTGGGAGAACGCAGTTGTCGGTTGACGAATTTTCGTACCCTTTGCGCAGTTCACGCCTACGCTCATTAGTTATTGGCTCTGTCACTCCCGAGCACATCCCTACCCATGAACCCCTTGTTGGGCCCTTGGAGGTCCTACCATTTCTAAAGAAAGTCACTTCTTCAAGTGTTAGCGCATAAACGGTGTGAAAGAAATTTTGAGCAAGCAAACGATATTCTTTTAGATTTTAGTTTTCTCCGAAAATATTAATGCGGCTCTATTAGCAAATAAAAATCTTCTTGAATATCGTCTCTGTCGACCGAAAACGTACTGGTACTAGTCAGAATTCTTACTGCGTTGCAATACCATAAACGACCCTAGATTTCCCGTGTCATAAACTACCTGGTCGCATCGAACATTTTGTAGGAAATCCAGGAAACAGTTCTACCGTTGCTGTTTCTTTATAATCAAATAAACTGTGGATTCTTATACATTGATATCTCAATAAATATTGTTTCTTAATAGATAGAAACATTTGTTTCATTTGGACACTAGGTATACAGAGTAGAAAGAAGCAAGGCGTGTCCTTTTAGGCTCTTGAATCCTTCACCAATCTCAGTGGAAAAGTCAGTCGGGGCAATGGAAGCCATCTGCGTGAAACGACTGCGTTCTCTCAGTGAACGCAGTATAGGGTCTTTACTCCTCAATTCAAATTAACAAATGATTACCAATAACCTGACAGTGTATTTCCTCAAAAATAGCAAGCCCAATTCTTCCGTATCGTAAACCTAGTCTACCAGATGTCACACAATTATGATCGTCTTAACAATAATATTTTTCTATTTCTAGTAAAACAGCGAGTATTTAGAAGATTTCTATCATTGTTTTGACCTAACAATTATTGTGAAATGTGCGTACATTATTTAATATAAAACATATTGTACCATGCTACAAGTCGCCTAGTGCTGTCTCAGTAAAAGTGCGCTTTTATGCACCACAGGATACTCTGTATAGGAAACCTATGTTTCTCTTTTACCTATTCCTATGTCTAGAATCATCTTTTAAAATTTCGCCATAAATAACCCATAACAGTTTTCACCTTTACTGAATTGGAATAAGTATGACAGCATCGAGGTATGTGTGACATTTATTATGGATGAGATAAGATGATACGCTTTTAATCGCACTTCATTGCGTTGGTATCACGTAGTACAAACATAGAAATGGTGATCGTTAGAATCGATTGAAGCATGTACTTTTGTATTATGAGTTTGAACCTGTCTACTATTTAAATAGGTTTGAATCTTCCATAAATGCTTTCAAACAAAAGGATAATACTTTTTTAACTAAAGATCATCGATGTTGAGAAAATTAGATATACTTATACTGTATTGCCATTCAACTGTTTAGGCATTATAGATAACGTCTATGAAAATAAAATGTTACGATAAGTCTGAGACCTACAGATTATTTCTGTGACTTTGGATTTCAAGCACAGCAAAAGCGCAAGAACCATTTGCGAGGGGTCAGAGGACATCTGAGGTCATAGCGTATTTTTTGATATGCAATAGATTTTGCAAAAACATCGGCTATCCGTGGTCACAATACAAGGCACTGTGCTTTAACCCCTTCAAAGAAATCGAACTCAGGGTGAAATAGAGGGTAGTTTGGTACCATTTTTAGTCAGTCGGATTAGAAAGATCAGGTTGGAATTATTGTATTCCCTGATATTAAATCTGTAAGTTAAGACAAAATGACTTCAGTCACATGTTTTTGTTTTTGAGATATTGGTGTCTTATATGTATACTGCCTTATGCGCATATTATGGTCAATCTTCTTGAACTCTTATACTTAAGTGAAAATATTCTATGTTCTTTCTTCTTTCTGAAAATATAAATTCTATATTCTAGGTCTCGATTAAGGCCAGAACTCGAATTTTTTCAAACTGTGACATAGATCGTTTTGTTTTACAACAACAGAAATATAATTATTAATTCAGTACATGATTTGAATAAATCAAAGTCATAGGTTGTACAGAGTGTTTAACTACAAGTGGGAAACAATTTCGATCGTTATTATAGATGTCACAATAAAACGAAAATCAAGAACAATAGAATTACATCTGGAGTTTTTATTTCCTAAATAACACATAAAAATACTTTGTGGTAGGATTCTATGGCACTCGATTCGGGCATTGGCTATAACAATCACTGTTCTCTAATGCGGTAATTCCTGGCTGTTGCTACAAGCTTTGTGTTGATAATGCTACCATTCGGTTTGCTGAGTTTCAAACGGATTTTATTAATCTTTAATCGCTTATAATTGAAAACAACTGATTCTTAATTTTCGTTTTATTTTTATATATTTCTGCCTTAACAGATTCCCTGTCAAAGTGTTTTTGATTAAGTCTCATTTCAGACCACGTGTTGGTACAAAAAACGACACATGTTATCAAATTTTATAAATATATCGAAATGTTCTTTTTCTGTCACCTGAAAATCTACGTATTAGTCCAATAAATATCGAAACTCTAGATATACAAGGTGTGGCAAATATAACCTTTAATATTTTAAGGGATGGTAACAGATCCAGATTGGATCATAAAATGTCCTCCAACATACTGCCTAATCTGCCTCCGTTTTGCAATAATAATCCTTCAAAATTAACATATCTATCTATATGCTAAACTGACAATCGGAGAATTTAATGATTCTACAGATGTATTGAAGGCCTGAAATAGAACTAAAAAGTCTTAATACACTTTTTTATATCTCTTTCAGTTTAACTTTTATAAAGCTTTCTCCAAATCCATCCATTTGATCAATTTCCTATAAATATCTTGAAGCATTGCACCTAATGCTATGTAGTACAATAGTAGTACATGGGCCAGTATCGCGTGTAATTTCAAACTCAAGAAGTTAAATACGGTAGCATTTCAGTTAACACGTTTAATTCTAGATTCAAACTGGAATGATCCTTTCATTTTTTGTGTTTGGTTGATTGGCATTATATTATAAGCAGTATGAGTTTTAACTGAAAGTCAAATATAATAGGCTGTTAACAAAAATGTGAGAAACTTTTAAAACATAAGTTTGTAACATCAAAACACGGAAAACAGTTCATATACACATACCTGGACATAACATATCATACTGTTTGAAATACAACATTGAGACGCGTGCAAAATAACAAATATGTGAAACATTTAAGAGAGGGCATTTTCTAGACATGGAAACAGTAGGAAAAAGGTTGCGTGCTTATAAGCCTGGAAATGCTTAGTTTTTTAGTTAAATACCATTTTCTGCAACGCAGCTATTAACAGAATATTTCCATATAAGCGAGTACGAAATGCAAAATAGCATTAAGCTAGAGAACTATACACTTCCGGGCAAATATGCATATACAACTTTGTCATTGTCTTTGTGGTTAGAATTTAGTTTAAAAAATGTCCAACATTTTTGTTATTTTGTATATTCTAAAGTTGTATTGATAGAAAGAATTCTAAAAAAGTTGAAATTCTTTCTTGCTTGACGTCACAGGGATTTATATGACAAACTAACTGATAAATTCAACGTTTTTATATTTTTGATTTATGGTTAGACCCCTTTCGAAATTACAGGTTTATTTAGGTACATATTGTACCTATGTGTATTTTAAAAGTTACACAACCCAAAAGAATACATTTCTTAGGGAAATCAACAAATAAATATGGACCTAAAAGAGAATTATGTACTAAATAAATAAATAATACTGACATAAAGAGTAATTTTATCTACTGAAATCTAAATAGTAATTATATAATATATGAAATGTAAAGAGTAATTTTATTTACTGAAGTAATTTTGTCTTGCTTGAATAATTAATCTGAAGAAATTATTCGTTATTTACAATAAGTAGATGATTTTCTTGTCGTTATTTTAGTAATTTGGAGTTTATGTTTAACGAGTTCCTTAAATAAACTCTACAATTTCGAAGTGTAGGTAGTAAAATTTTTGTAACGAATAATGGTATATTTACCACACTGATTCATAGTATTAAGTCGGAAATCGCATTTTTTTAGTTGTATCACTTTTGAAATACGTGTATGATATGTGTATCAGATATACATTGATGATTCTATGTTTCAAATATCTAAAAATAAAGATTGAACATATGTGTGTTATTATTGCTGAATTACTAAAGAAGATCAATCTTTATTACTTACTGAAGAATTAAAGTTAGGTCAAATCTAAAAGATATACCTAACATGTAAAACCTTCTGTAGTAAGATCGTAATGACACGTGGATTAACTTAAGTAATAGAAATTAAATATACAGGCTCTACATGAAACAATAGGTTCAAAATATGTAACAAAATTCGTTTCTAATTTGATTCGTTTTCTGAAAGACTGAATTGTAATTTAAAACAAGTACATGTGCACTGAAGTACAGTTGTAGGCGTCAAAAGGGTACACAAAGGCGAGGGAAATGGTTGTCATCGCGTCTGATGATGAGAGCGACCCTGCCAATGCTAAAGAAGGATATGTATTCCTCTTACGTCAGCGCACTTTGGCACGGTTGAAACAGTATGCACTTCGGTGCACGCGTACTCGAGTTAAATTCAAATTCACCTGCCTGAGAAACCAGTAAAATCGCTGGAAGATATTGCCCTACATGCTTGATTTGTTTTTATATTAAAAAGTTATACTTCTCTTCGTATTACCAGTTACGAGATATTTTGTATTTACTCACTTTATGTCTTTAAAGAATTCAAGTTTCAAATGAAATCTGAAACGCTAATACAAAAAATGATGCTAAAATATTGAATTATAAAAAAGCATCATGGGGTTTATGCTAGCTTGGCGGTTTAATAAATCGGTTGCATAAAATGGTAACTTGAATTCTACGACAAAACGTACAAAAAGTCTCACTGAGAAACTTGCATTGATTAATAACAAAGATACCTATTATTCTTGAAGTAAAAGATTACGCGGCATAATAAATGTTTACAAATTTAGACACGTTGTTCTCGAAACTGCAATATTTTATCTGATTAATTAGTGTTAGTGATATTTTAATTAGTGCTCAATTTATTCTTATGAAAATTTTTCTTAAATAAATTATCTACAATATCACCTATTTTTTATATCCTAATTAGATTTCAGAATGTAAACAAAAATACCGGGTGAATAACTTACTTTGCCTTACTTTTGTTTCAAAATGTCATTACTTCTAAATTCTATTGGAATAAATCAGATTTGATTTATAAATCAGATTTGAATAAGAATATTAATTGACTTCCGATATTCATGTGTTGTTATTGATGAAATTATTGATACAAGAGCATAGCATGTAGTGGATGCGGAAAACGCCATTTTTTGTTCTTATTTATAAATATGTATAAGTATAAATTTGTATATTTTTCATACAGCTTACTGTATAGAAGCAAGTCGTTTAGTACTGACTAAAGCTAGTTCTCGTTTTCTTGTCTATATCTTAATTCTTTAGATGAATAAGCAAGTGCAAGTAACAATTCCGCGTAACATTTTGGGGTAATATTATTAACTGGGCTCATGTTATACAAAACTTCATTGCACTTGATGTTCTGAGATGATACACGTATACTTTAATAAGTGAGTCAAAAGTTGTTTTTTAGAGCTTACCTTTCATTCTCCAGATACTTAAACGACTATGTACTATACAGGATGTTCGACAACAGGTGTCAGAAATTTTAAGAGGTGATTCTACATGCCAAACTAAGACGAAAATTAAAAATAGCAAAATCGTGTTTGAACCTGCATTTCAAGAATATTAATTGTTACAAACATGTCTAAAATTTTCGTGAAACGTGTATTGGGACTTATTCTACTAATGATAAGTATTAGCTAGATCGGACATAGCGAAGTCAGTAGAGAAAGTCCTGAGTCAAATACATTCCATACGTATTTTAAGCATTTTTTTTTTTTTCAACAATTAATAGTTTGGAAATGAAATCTAAAACGCAATTTCGCCTCTCTTAATTTTCTTCTTATTCCAATATATAGCAACACACCTTGAAATTTCTGGCACCTATCGTCGAACACCCAGGATTATCTTTAGTCTGTTAAGTATAATGAAAAGTCCCACTTTTACAATTTTCTTTGTGAATTACACACCAGGGTAACAAGTCTTTTCACCTATTTATCATCAAATATCAATCAATTAACTGTCGACCAAGGCAAACTAAATTTTCTTTTACCTGTGATTTTAATCCGTTGGCAACAAATAGGAGACTAAATTTTGATGAAGAAGTCACTGAATGTGTCGTTTACAAGAAATTACTGAACGAAGATTGGGTGCAGTGTGGCAAACGTAAAGGTTGAGCACATGTTAAATGCACAGATCAGGATAATATAAATTACTTCACTTGTACTGTTTATAAACGTAAATTTTGTATAAAAACTTTAATATTGTAAGAACTAAGTGGTTTAGCCATCACTACGTTGCTTGCGTTTACTTCAACGTCTAGCGAAGAAATGGGGTCGATAGATTCTTTTACATCCCAGCCATAGGAGGACCATCGGCCTGTTTTATTATTACCAGTCCCTAACCAGTCATAAAACCATTATTAGGCCCAAACCCCGATCTCTCCGGTTACATCGGTTGTGTATTTGTCATGCTCGATCATAGTTTTGCCCTTTTAACGTTATTCATTTTCTTATGTTTTTTAACCTGTAAATCCCTTTTCATTAACATTACTAATCACTTAGTTCTAAAAATATATTACCGAAATAACTAGTCTGCACTGAATATTTCTCGACAATTTTTCGTTGTTTATAATTATCAAACTTTATTATTACATTTCACAAAAACATCGTCATCGTTTTATTAAGTCCCATTTATACTAAAAACGCTCTTTTAAAATCTGATTTTTGAAAGTGTTTCTTAGCCAATTGTGTTGGTCAAATGAGAGTTCGTTACAAAACTATGAATATAAAATTAGTATGGTACTATGTAAATTACAGTAATAATTTTTAAATATTTAGATTTATTGAAAAAAGTTAAATTTTAATATAATAGGATATTCAACTGTCTAGCTTCATTGCAATTGATACACCAATTTTTACACAAATCTCTTTTCTTATTAACAATTACGAAAAAACTATACGAACAGTTTTATTGAATTTAATATATTCGCTTCGTAACATTTCACTATAATCTCATTTCAATTTCGGTAACATTTTTCAATATGGCTTTCCTATTTCAGACATTAAAAGTAGCTGAGAAGCAGCTTTTTTATCCTGCCGTATGTCATGGTATTAAAATGCATCGACTTTTATTAATAATTTCGCGATAGCTATACGGTAACTCGATTTCAGGCTTTCGAAAAGAAGTAAATATGACCCGTTTTGCGCAATAACTTTGTGGAAAAGTGAGAATGAGACACCTCATACAAACTGACCCAGTTTTTAATCTATCGACGAATTGATACGATCAACCAGCAAATATTCTACCAACAGTTTGAGAACAATTAGCAAGGAATTGTTTCTCAAAACGAAACCTCAACCGTGAGAAAGCACGAGAACCAACAAGGAAACCGCAACACGCGACCATAAACGTTCACACTTGACAAATCTATGCGTGTTACGCGCACGGCACAGGACACGCACATCCGTGCGGCACGAAACAGTGCCCCAGAGCAACTTCCGTTATACTCAATACGTGACCTTAGCCCTGAGAATGTGATTAATATCGTGGGTCACGTAAGACTTAAGTCTGGATCAGGAAAGGGTGAAAGTTACGAATCACGGACTGTTTTAAATGCCATTTCCTTAGGATAGAGATAGAAAAAATAGCCTAGCCAGGAAATCTAATCACCTAGGACAGAGCAAGAACCTATGGTATCATCGAGCTTAACTGTTAAGTGCTGATAAGTGCAGTCGTTTCCTTTTCCTGATATATTAAAAGTATTTTTTCAGGATTAAAACGGTTAGACACGAAAATAGTTCCACAAAGGAATTTTATCCTCCAGAAATATTGAATTACGGATATAATTTTACCTCTGCTGGAAATAGCAGAGCTTTAGGGTTTAAGGAATTAAAGTCAGTATTTTCGTTTGTTACTGGATTGAATACGCACGACTGTGATACCATTAGGATAAGCATTTAATGGATAAAAAACTCTTTTAAGCTTTTAATGAATTTTTCTAATTGTGTCTGTTGACCTTCTGGAAAGCTTGTGGGTAGTGATGATAATGACCAAAATTGCATCAAAACCAGGTCTATCTTAGCTTTCGAGATATTAAAGAAAATATAGTACAACATTGTTGAAAAAAGTGATTAGAATTAGTCTGAAGTTTTTTCTAGCGAGAAGAGATGGGGCAGCAGTTGCCTTTCCCATAATAATGGAGTGGATTCAACTTGTTTACGAGGGATTCAGTTGTGTATTAAAATGTATTGTAAAAATATGTGTTTCTTAATATCTCGAAAACTAAAATAGATTTGATTTTGGTGCAAAGGAAAAAGTTGCTTAAAATATTGTCGTTAGTGCATATTTAAAACTCATGCCGATTGGCCATTGTGTAAAACTTCGGCAAGTTCACTTATTCGTATTGAATGTGATCGATATTTGTATTTGGAAAAATATACAGATTTAATGCAATTACTCAGCCAGCAGAAAGTAAAAAAAATTGTTCTCAAAGCTAGTAATATATTAACTAAAAAACGCGGTAAAGTAACTGAAAGATAGTATTGAAAAAATAGTATTTCTCAATTTTGAGTACATTTTTTACGGGAACATTCCAAATGAAAATACAATTTCTCATCTTGTGCTGAACAAATAGCTTCAACTTACAATTCCAATTAAATACCACTAAATAATGACTAATTGAAAATGTTAAAATATATAGTACTCAAAATTGTCTCAGCGTTAACTGCGAGTCTTTAATACACACCCAAAGAATTAATATCAACCAATTTACTTGTAAATAAATGGATTATTGTAGTTTAATGCATTAATTCAAACCCTACCAGACTATAACATTGATTCCAAATATAAATAGAATAGGCAAGTGCGAAGAATTCCGTTCGTCCAACTCTCATTAACTATCAAGTACACGCGTACTTGATGGAACTTGCTGGTCGATTTTCTCGGAAAAAAAGCTACAAACGAAAAAATTTGATTATTCTTTTTTAAACTATCTTTACATGTAGAATCACCTTCTACTCTACTGAACCATGAATTTTAGTACACCCTATATGTAATTTCAATCACCAGTTATTCTTTCTTTTTCATCAAAATATTTATTTTATTCATTTTGTTGTATCCTTTCTAAAAATATTATTTTACAAATTTAAAATCCATTCTTTTGCCAAGAAGTAGGGAAAGAAATTTTGACGCTTGGCATCTACAAAATATCAAACTGCTTTTTATTTGCGTTTTAGTATTAAATTGGTAAAAATTAATGAAATAAAGAGTGAGAATGTTGTACAGGTATGCATGGACATATTTGGAGAAGCGGGAAAAGGTGCATAGGATTGCGCGGGGGATATGGAGTGCAGGGTAAAACTAGATCAATACGGACGAAAGCATAGCACGGTCGCGAACCCGCGACACACAAACGAGGAAAAAGGGCAAAGTCGACCAGGCAGACAAACGGTTCGACAGGCACACGAAGACAGTGAAACTTGACACATGGGTCACCAGTAAACTGTGGATGTTTCTTCAAACTCCTATTTTCACAAACTCAATTAGAGAAGTGAAACCTAATGTAAAGTTTTGTTTCGTCCATCAAAGATTATAAAGTTTATTTAACTTTTAATATTTTGTACATTTTTACATATTATATTAACACAGTACTGTATCGTACATTAAAATTTGTCATAAAAGCATAAAAATCCATAGTCTACTCATCAGTGATCCACGATACTTAAAATAAATAAATTCTTTTTAGAAATCTAGATCTACATTTTTATTGTAAACTATTACTGATCTTTAAATTATTTTTTAATCATTTTTCTTTATACATATAGCTATTAATTTTTATTTCAATGTATCGAATACTTAGATTTTGTACTGGATTCGACTATTCTTTTAACTTTTATTTTATAGTGTTTGTATTTATATGATGTCACAGTGGATATTTAAATTTAGTTTTTATAATTTTATTATCTTCTATGTTTACATACTATGTATGTACATGACATATTCATATACTTTCACCCATTTGTTTATATTTTTATTCATAGCTTACTAGATAATCGGGTGTAAAGTCATTTGTGGCGCTGAATGAAGATCGCTTTAGACAACAATAAATATAATTGGTGATTTCAGCTAATTTAAAGCATACGTGTCAATGAATGCAATTTAGGGAACACGGGTGACGGAAGGAAATTTAATAAATGTAGTAATGAATGCAAAGGGGATGGTAAACGTGATAAGCATGAAGCTTTATGCGTTGGATAACAATATAATTTAACGTTTACAATTCAGATCATAGGCTAGGGCTAGTCAATAGTTGTATTTAAAAGTGAATTTAATTGCAGAAATTCTATTGGACATTTTATGCGTCCAAATATTTGAACATTTTGATGATTGAAATGTTTAAATATAGGTATCAATTGAATATTATGCATTTAAATAATTTATATTGTATATATGAAAGGTGACGAACACGATTTTAATGATCTGTGAAATGAGATTAGTACTGATGAAATTAATTGATCAATAAAAAAAGGAAAGCCTCGCATATCCGGACATCCATTACTTGAATGTTTAAACATTATATTACTCCAAGATTCTGTCTTTCCTGTTGCAAATTATAGTAGTTACAATCAATGTATATTTCCTTTGCGTTAACTAAATCAATTCTGATCGTAACAATTAATGTCAAACCAGCAACATACGTTGTGATAATGATAACTAACAATAAGTGGAGATGTGTAGGTCCAATCAATTATAGTAACATACGAAAGAATCAAGAAGCTTGTTTTAATAGTTCAACTCTTCGTCAATGTGTCGCACCATACCATGTATTTTATAGGAGCTATAGGTTCGAGTACAAGTTTAAGTCGAAATCGAAATTATGAGACGAGTCGATAATAGTAGTACCTGCGCATCCCGACATTGTATCATGTGCAAAAACAGTCACTTGATTGTTCACAACTGCTAATAATGACGTTCTGTAAAACAGCAACAATCTGTACTGAAATTCGTGTTATATTAACACAGTAATTAGTTATTAGTTAGGTGCACGTGTACTTAATTGATTTTCAAACACATTTTTCTCAAAAATGAAGTCTTCAACACAATTTCGTTATTCTTGATTTTCATTCTATATTAATTTATACAAATCTCCTTGATACTATTTGCACCATGAATTATAGACCGCCTTGTATATGTATATATGTATACAGGTTCAACAACAGACGTCAACAATTTTAAGAAGTGATGACAAGTGTTTGAGGCCTCGTTTCCGAGTTGCTGGAAAAACACCTAAAATATGTGTGAATTATGTCTGACTCTAGACTTACTAGAATAAGTCGTAAGTCAGATAATTTCACGCGAATTTTAGATACTTTACAATTAATAGTTTTGAAACGAAGCCCTAAATGCAATTTCGTCATTTTTTATTTTAAACCTATTTTCACATGTAGAATTATCTCTCCAAATTTCTAACACCTATTGTTGGACACCCTGCGCATGTACACGTTAAAAATTGATACAAAATGTCAGGGAACAAGTGACACAACCCGGAGAAGGGTGAGCTAAATGAAAAAATAAGTCGAAAATATAGAGTAACATATTTTCATACGAACCTTCATTTTCAAATAAATCAATGTTAAAGATTAATCGAGTACGTTTGCACTTACACCTGATCTCACGGATGTCTTCGTTTAATAGATATTCTAATACCTGCATTGCTGTTGAATTTTATTACATTAGATAGTAAAGGATGAATAATAAGTAAAAGTGTCTTTTGCTGAAGAATCTTTTGTATGTGGCTATTACAACTGAACGACAAAGACTGAATCTAAATCGAATATGATAACAAGCCATGGCATTGGTAGTGTTTATAAATTCAAACGCAACGAAGACTAGGTATTTAGTCTATTCCATAGTCAAGTGCACGTGTACTCGACGAATGTTAGACACTGATTTATTCAGAATCGAAGCTTCGTATGAAAATATATTATTCTATATTTCGAACTTATTTTTTCATGCAAATTCATCGAATTCAAATACTCGAGATTTATTTATAGACTTTAATTTCCTAATAATATTAAAGCATCGAATTATATAATGAAATTCAAATATTTATATTCGAAATTTAGTACTTCCAATTTATTATATGAAATGATCCTCATCTTTATGTCCATATAGGTGAATTTAAGGGGGATATAGTGTTTCTACCTTGGATCGTATGACGCAAACGACGCAACACGTATAAACTCATGCTCCTGGCTCGCTATAACGTAGCCAAAAGTGCCCATGACTTTTCAGCGTGTATCGAACAGCAATGAGGAAAATTGTCTTATGGATCAAAGGTTGGGAAATGTTCGTGAATTTTTCACCAAATCAATTCTCCGCGTGGGTCGTTTTAGGTAGTATCATTGAACAAATCGTGGACATTCCGAACAAAAGCAGAATAAGATTCAATAATACATTCTGCAATTTATTTCTAATTGTTTTTTTATTTTTATTGCCTAAGTTTCTAGCACCTTCATTTCTAGCAGAGTGAGAATGGTCTTATGAACAATCCATAATTTTAGGAAGTGCTGACTTTAGGAAGTGTTTTTTTCTGTTCTCTTGAATGTGAGTTAAAACATATACACATTACTAAAAGAAGAAATTGCAGTTCTAGTCTAAACATTGAAACACTAAAAACATAGTCACTTTTTCGGACAATATAAATGCAATTCTCTAAAATTCATCTTGTCAAAATTAAAAGTCGTTTTCAGATATATATACACATTTGTATGTGTATACCCATTGCAAGGTTATGTCTTCTTGAGTTATTACATTGCCAATGTTTGCATTTCTTCTATTCTTTATTTATAAATTTAATAGTATCTTGAACTGTAATAACCATTTCAAGGCTATTATATAAATGAAATTTGAAAATTGGAAATTTTGCAGATTTAAAGATTTAAAAATCTTTCAAGAAGATAAGTGGACAAAGTAACTTTTATGGCTAATATCTAGTAAATTATTGGTCATATACCTTCAGAAAAGAATAATGTTGTATTTGACTTGAGAAATGCTATTCTTTCTAAGAATACTTTTTTTTTTAAAAAATGCAGAGAATTCAGATTTTCATTTTTTTCGGGCATGTAAATCAGTTTTTCTCAATTCATAGTACTCAAATTGGTTATTTATTTTTCTAGCTCCCCGTGCCTTTTCTTACATTCCACAAACGGTTAATATAATGTAATTGAAACAGAAGTGACCGATAAACGTGAGGTTACGAGATTCAGAAACCTCGAATGGTTTACAGGGGCCTAGAGGGCAAATACTGAAGGTAGTGGAACATAAATCGCCTGTCAATAAACACATTTATTCCCTTGTTTATGTACCTTTCCAGACCTTTTCGGAAGTCTAACTAACTTCCCATCTTCTGGTCGATGTTTATTGTGTTTAATATAGATGTAAAGGTCAGTTACTTGATTCACCATGCACCTTGCTCAAAACTTTATAAACACTGATGTTGCACTATAGATATCTACGCTACGAGCGTGCATAAATATTTATTGATTCGCATCAGCTGGTCACATCCATCGCCTTTGCGCGAAACTGCCGTCATCGTTTGATTTTTATTTATTTTCTGAATTCTGTTATCTCTCTGTGTTTCTAAAATGTACATCCGCAAATTTATATCCCAGAGCCGCTCCTCGTTTAAAACATTGATGGCGCTATTATCTTGAATAGCAGCATAATTTTAACTTATAACGATAAGCTTTATACCACATTGGATCACAATATACATAGAAATATGAAGAGTAAAAGAAAATATCAAACACTTTTTTTGACATTACCACATTTTGAATAGAATATTGTTGAAATAGTTTTCATTTTCTAGAGTTTAGTGTATTATATATTACTTAAAATTATGAGTAACAGTTGAAATTGGTGCAGAATAAAGTGAAGAATTAAATAATGTTTTATTCTGGTATAAGTGAAAAAATATGAAATTGTGAAATTATTCTTTCTTTCTTTGTTTTGTCGAAAACAAAGCACGTTATTTTTTCATACTCTATTACTCTTTTCTCGATTGTACCACCATTTATAAGACACCCTGTATTTATAGGGTATTTTAATATTTGTGCAATATTAGAATCTACATCTTCACGGTGTTCCTTTTAATACTTAAATAATAGTATATAACAAGTGAACACTATTCCTCTTTCTATGTATTTATATTGCACTACAATGTGGTGCGATATACTTTTGTTGCCTGTTGCATAGTTATTTAAATATAGGGCTTACAAATTAAAGTTCTGTATACGTTTACTATAATATTCGTTATATCATAGACTATCAAAATGACGAAGACGAAGGAGTTATATTTTGGTTTGCAAGGAATTTTCTGTATAAATCGTTCTAAATTGAAATAGTACATCCTGGACATCTATATAATCTATGCATTTAATTACTGAAAAATTTTATAAATGTACTTGTAGAACCTTGATCATTTAAACGACTACTTGAATAATGCAATACACATCTTCTCATTGTAAGCTCCTTAATACAGTAAATATAGCTTGAAACTATTTAATGAAAAAAACTTTTGCTGGCGTACATTCTCTCTCATCCATGTGTACAAGGAAACTTCAGTACATAAATCAACCTTAGAATTGTATTTTTTGCTATAAGATCATTAACAGTTTTTGCTATAAGATCATTGTGAATCCATAATGATAAAACACTGCACCACCCGAGTAATAATAGAAAATAAACTTTCTCATGAATATCTTTAAGAATTATTCTAGGTGTAGCAAAATCAATATTTACAGTTATACAACATATCTTTTTATGATACAATTTATTCATACCGAGCTTTGTTTTTAATAATATTAGTTCTGTCTTTTATTCGAAATCGAGTATGCATATGGAAATGCACTTTTTAATGCTTAAGCTTAAAGAATTCACGAAGCGAAGAGAACGTTTTTGATTTACGTAAGTAGATACAATCAGTGGTGAGACTGTGTTTCCCTGAACTTGTATATTTTTCAAATGCCAGAGTTCTACTTCGATACATGCGTATTCGATTAAAATTTAGATTTAATTTTATGGAAAACAAAGGGGAGTATAAATAAAAATTTCTTCTATATATTTTTCACTAATGTTTTTTCACGCACTATCAGAACCTTTCCGTTTGAACCATCAATTCTGAGACACCACGTATTTAATTAATGGCACGCAAATTATTATTTTCTAGGTAACTTTTACCTTTTTTAATGAAACAATATGTATGTTTACAGGTTTCTTCAGTTAAACATATAGTCAATTTCATGAGAATTTATTGATCTATTATTTCTCGATGTGCTAAAGTTTTTTTTACTTATTCATTTGAAGTATTTTCTTGAATAAGGAATAACTCGGAAAATGATTAAGTAGTAAAATTATAGTGAGTTACCCTGATTAGTTTACATATTATATGTATACGTAGGGTGTCCTATTCAGCTACAAGTAGGAAAAAATTAAAAATTTGATTCGAGACATTAAAGTAAGATGGAAATAAAAAATTATGAAATCATAGTTTCATTTGTTAACTATAATTATTTAGGAATTCTTAAAATCCGTCAGTAACTTGGAAAATCGAATGGTAAATCATGACACCATTATCAACACAAAGTTCGCAACTTCTTTCAAGAAAAATTATTACCCCTTCCGATATTATACACCTAAATTGTAAACATATATTGCCAACACGATACATTAAGCATCAAGATATTTACATTTTAAAAAACTGCTATTTCAGGGAAGGTTGCACCTCTTAGGTATGCAATTAAATGGAATCAGAAGAAAGAGACAAGTTAAAATGAAAGAGATTCTTATTGCATCGAATTTTGATGAAAAACTTTGATTCTTGACAATTTTTCACTGTTCAAGTGATGCAATAAATTTTGCTAATAATGTATGTGAGATAAGTGCTGTCTAAAGACAGAATTTCTTTACTTATTCTTTTATTTGCATAATCATTTCGAGGTGATAAGAAGCACAAACGGAAAGCAAATTTACAATGTTATCAAGAAAAATATCTCAATCAGAAAGATGGGAAAATCAAAACAGGTATTGAGTAAAATAATTAAATTTTCGTTAAGAACAACAAAATAAAAGAAGATCGAAATTTTGAGATTGTGTTAAAATTATGCTCTGTGACGGAGTTTCTTGTATTTAGAAATTAAGACTCTTAACAGTTACAAAGTTCCTTAGTTAAATTTAGTTGCAGAGAGTTCCGTAGTCTATAGTTCCTTAACTTTTAATGCTTAGTTTTCGTGAACTTATAAACGAATTTGAAAATATTTACTGGAACCGCATGAATATCATACAGTAAATATAATACTTGCCCTTGCATTACAATATTTTCATTGATTGTTTATAAATTTTTATCATATGGACATCTCATTACTGGAACTGCTTAGAAAGTTAAGATTCTACTGTAGTGCAATTGTTAATGTTTTTAAAGTATTCAACAGTTTCAAACATAGAATCATATTTACAAAAGACATTTTCTGCTTTTATACTAACTTGAGAAACTACAACATTTTCGTGGAGGTGCTTACCACAATTATCCTAAAAATATCTCCGTATGTGTCCTCTAAGCTCAAGACGCAGAAATAAAAAAACATGACTCATGATGCGTCCTTCGATGGCTCTAAAGCCTTAGCTATAGTTCAATTGCATAGATAATTGACTTTCACGGAACAACGCAGAATTGTATTCATAGCTCGAGTTAGAGACTAAGTAATGCTTTCAGTTTGTATCTACATTCTTATCGAACAAAGAAAGAACACCATCTGACTATAGCACACTAATTTTAATTGAACTTGGCACAATGATACAGCAAAGAACTTGATATGAGTACATGTATATTTTCTCAGCTGGTGATATGCACGTTAACCCTTACGCTACCATATTCACTTATAGTCGAACGTTGTTATAAAGACTTTTCCAACAATGGTACCACAGGGAAAGGGGAGATTCTTCGTAAAAAAGTAAGTCGAAAGTGCAAAATAAGATTTGGAGTCTTCGTTTTCAAGAAAATCGAGCTTGAAAATTTGATAAATTTAACTATACTAATATTCGATTCGTTGGATTTCTGTTTCTGTTCGTGTTCATATTTATAAAAGTAGGAAATGTTATTATTTGCTTCCTGTCAATACTACTATCATTCTGATTGTCGTACTACAATATTACGTATTTGATTAGAATGATTTCATGAATAATTAACATCCACATTTGACAAATTTTCAAACTCGATTTTCTCGAAAACGAAGCCTTGTGGGGGAAAACTGTATTCTGTACTTTTGACTTATTTTTTCATGAGGAATGAGTATCTGCCCAGTTGTACCATCATTGTCGAGACACCCTGTATACCCTTTTGCTGCCAATTTCTTTAGTCGACGCATCCCTATTTTTATAACAATATGTATGTTAACATGCATACTGATATGTAAAATACAAATAGAAGTTAAAAATTAAAAATTTTTTTTTCGTCTAAAATTGACACTTTTCAAGAATTGGCCAAAAATTTAACTTAAAATTACCAAAGTTATAGGCTTTTAAGTGACATCTACCGCATTAGTTTGATATAAGCGACTTAATTTTGAACACTTTCTGTAGATTAAAGAATATACTTTATCGTAGAACTTGTAACATTTTGAGTTTTTCCAAATTTACTGATTTTGAGAAAGTGTAGAATAAAAAAAATTGGTAAAAAGTTATGTTTGAGTTAAAGGTATCAGAAAATGATATAACAGAATTGTTTCTTTCCTTTCACATGTTCACCCCCTCAGAAATTTCGTACAGTTTAAAAATATATTCGATTTTTTAGATTCCGATTTACAGTCGAGGTGCTAAATGTCCCACTATTCCAAGAGAATTTTTCAATGACTACTATGGTAGCGGCACGTACGTTCTTAATATTTGTAAAAAGAAAAAAAGAAAAAAATTAAAAAGATATACAACCTTTTTTGTGCCCAAAAGACATAATAAAACTCCTAAACCCATAGACTACCATTTTGTGTATTTTATTACAAAAGAAAAATCCTGATAGTGATTATAATGTCGAATATCTTCATATGCTCTATTATTATGCTTCCCATTAAAATTTATAATTAATATGACGCAGTTAGGCGAGTAATAATATTTGCTACTGTCAATTATTTTGCTAATTTTTGCTTTTTGCTTTAAAAGAAGTATCAAATATACTTTTATACGTTTGAACCGTAATCTATCAACCCATAAATGTACTATCATTAAAATTGCAACCAATATGTAAAATGAAATTATGTTTATTCACTTTATTTGTGAAAAACTGTGAGTAGAAGATTATTAACTGTACTACACGGAGCATAGCGACAGAAGACAGAAGGGCATGCAGCAAGGAATATGCTAATACACTTTGAAGTATTGATTCTGTTTACGTTTAATCTACTGTCCTTTGGAATTCCAGATGTTGAGGATGACAACATGGATTAGATGTATGAAACTGTGTTCTTGAATGAACTCCCCAAGCTTAGAATATGAATAACAAATACTCGAGATAGTGTTGGTTGTACAACAAATCCATTGGTTATTCAAGACTGACTGAGTAAGAGAACATTTGGATGATTCTTAGCTGGTGATTAGAATTTGGGACGAGAGAGTTAATTAGCAGTTGATATCCGAGATACATTCATGTAACAGGAAAACCAGTGTAAAGCACTGGTTACTTACATTTATACCTCAATATCTTCTTTGTTTATATATGAAAACATTACCCCCCTTTCCCCAAGAATCTACGAATATTTTTGCCTACAGTTTTGCTTAGATTTATTATTAGTTGTAATGTAAATTAAGCTGTAAAAGTGATTAGATAAGTTGTTTAATTAGAGAAGTCTGAAACAAATTGCGCTTATCAGTTTGAGAATGAAAAAGAAATACAAAAAAAATTGAAAATGTGTGAAAATCTTGGGTGAGTTACAAAAATTTGTATTTGAAAATGATGCTAAGCATAACTTAACATATCTATTGTGCTTTATACTATCAGCGATTTCGGTAATGTAGCAGTTTAGTGACTTTTCCCAGCTTTGAATGTCTGACTACAACTTTTATTTTGAAAGTTTTAATAAATTACGTTACCTTTGATTAAACATAGCGTAATGGCAGAAAATCTCTTCTACATTTACAAAGCCTATTTTGAAAAATTACTAGAAGTATGAAACGTTTAAATGTCACTCACACATGACTATAATGATTCTACTAGAAAATGAATTGCTTTAAAAATTCATAGTGCACGTCGTTCGCTTTTCAAAATAAACTAAATAAAACAATTTAATGAATACATAAACATTATTACATTCAGCAAAAAATGAAGTAAAAAAGTTATGCTGTTATTTGAAAAGTTTCTAGAGAAGACTTTGGCACAGAATGTATTTACGAAAGAAGTCCAAAGCATATTAAAGTTAAAGAATAAACAAATGGAAGATATATGTTTAGGAAACCAGCTAGTACCTATCAATCTGTTTTGAGCTCCGAATCACTCTGATGAGTATCGTAGATTGCGAGAGAAAATCATGTTTTCCGCCCAATGGACGAGAAAACAAACGACAACCAGCCATGTAATCGATTCGACTGTTCCAGCGATCAGGATCGCATGTGTCCCCCGAACAAAATGTCCCTCATCAATTGTTGTCGCGACAAATCGCACAACTTCATCGAAACACTTTAATTCTGAAAAAGTGGTTTATCCACGGACGAAATTCTGCTCGTTTGTACGCTTTTAAACATTCTGTAACGACGTAACGCGTATTTTTTATTCCCACCTTTTCTGTCGTACCTTAAAATGCCAAGGTTTAATGCAGCGTCTTATTGGACGAACGTAGTTCAAGTGAACCGTTTGGTGATCTACATGCGTGATCGTTAGCGTGCCTGTTTCTTCCCTTAGCTGTCACTTAGAACTTTGAACGCTGCAGACACAGAAAGCGACAAACAAAGCGCAATTTTATACGTATGGTACAATGGAAGAAGGACTGTTTTTTGGGAATTAAGGTAACAGAGCTGCATGAAATGATGCTTTTTGACTCGTTTTTCAAAAGTATTTTTCAGCTTTTCACGTTATACTGCTAAGCTGTGTTCAGACGAGTCCTTGATAAAAATTTAAGGAAATTGTTAACAAGGACATTGTCAAATGATTTTATAAGTATTTATTATTTACTCGAAATAAAAATTAAGATTAAAGAAATTTCTGAATTATTGAAGCTTTGTGATGAATTGCTTAGGTACTGAATTATTTGAAGAAGCTTAATTTGATCCAGGATATACGCTATGAGTGCTGGTATAGAAACAGAATAAAGAGGAAAAGTGTTAATTATTAGAAAGTTTGTTTTTCTTATTCATTATGTTTTATCAGTTCTGTTTACTTAAGGAACATGATCAGAATGTGCAAGGTCACTTTTTGAAATATTAAACTTAACTTGTTAAATTGAAAATATCAAGTATCAGAAACAATAGTTTCACATTAGGTCAATGTTTCTAAAGATACATCATAAGGTATAAAGAATATACGTAGCAATATTTTAAAAGGTGTTAGGGAAGCTCAAGTGAGACACAAAACGTCATACGACATAATGTCCGATCTGCCTCCATTTTGCAGTACTTAATAATTCCTTAAAGCTAACATGTCTATAAACTAAACAGTCAGAATAGTCTGTAATTTTACAGATACATTGAAGAGTAGCTATGGGTCAAATAAGTTTTAATACATGTTGTATTTTTTATAGTTTAACTTTTATAACGCTTTAAAAATCCGAGATCTATAGATCTATGATTTCATGGATTTTACCATTACCAATGTATCTGTGAAGTTGGAAAATTCTCTGACAGTTACTTTAATGTATAACATTAGTTTTAAGACATTATTAGTATAAAATGAAGGTAGATCAAATATTATGTTATAGAACATTTTGTGTTCCATCTGAGTTCCAATATCATCCCTTAAAATATTATTACGTACATATTATTTACACCTTTATACCGAAAGTTCAGTTGTTGAGAAACAATAATTCAAGATTCAACAATAAATATTCATTTTATACAAAACTCAAGTTGCACACTTTCATACGTAAATATTCTGAAAGTGATCAATATCATAAAATCTATTTTTTAAAAGTAATCCTAGTATCGGGCCATATCCTGTGTCCAATTTCACCCAGCTCTGACGCAACAGTGCAAGCGTAATCAAGCGACAACAGAAATAGCGAAACATTGATGGCTTTATTAAAAAATTGTACAACGACATCTCGTTGGTGAACACCGAAAGCGCACAACACCCTTCACGTGTTTTTGAAGCCAGCAGCAACTGCGCGACACAATAGTGTTCTTTGTTTCTCTCTGTGTCAAACAACATACAACAAGCTGTTTTGGCGTACATCAGAGGGTTGTTCTCTTGGTGGTTCGCCGGCTGCGAAGTGACTGATCTCCGCGGCCTCCACAAGGCCAGTCTCGCTAATCCGTATTTCGTCATGTTTTCCACGAATATCTGCTCTGGTTTCCCTCGGTTCTTCGAATCCCAAAACGTCTAGAGTACTCCCAGCGATCACCTGCTGTTCGACATCGTCCTGATTCGTTCTACGCACGCGCGATTACGGGGATTCACCTCTTCAGAGCGTGGCCAATTATCTGACGTGTCTTGTCGATGCACTTCCGCAGGATGTGACGGAATGACATGTTGAGCGAAGGTCCACGTGCATTCAGACCAGAGGATCGGTTTTTAGAGGACGGTGATCCAGCTGATTGAACACGTGACAGTCGATTTTGGAACCCTTCAAAGTCCTCTTCGTTTGAACAGTTTACTGACTGTTTCATTCAATTTTAAACACTGAGGACGAGGACCTCTGATGAGTCTTTCTGGACGATCCCGAGGCATGCGTGTCGCCTCGAATACTAGAAAGTACGTAGCAAAAATATTTCTCTCTATTTTAGCGTTCTTTCGAGAACCCCTGCGGTCGATTATGAATCACTAGATAAGCTCTGACGATGTAACTGCACAGCCAATGATGAATTTTCCAATAGGACTTGTTGAAGCAGGTGTCGCGGACTCCTTTAAGCGCTACTTCTCTTTTCACAATTTCACAGTCTCTCCTTTTCACACTCGTGGCCGCTCCAACGTCCAGCCACGAGTGGCAGGGATTTCTTTTTACCGCTTCACCGCGAGTGTGCGGTGAAACTTTGATATGTGCGTCGCCTCTCCACCCCCGCGCGCCTTCTTTGCGGCTCGCGACTTCGGCCAAGGTATCGTAGGCGTCTTCTTGGTAGTCAAGGCACTGAACATGCGCACCGACTCAAGCACCTCGCATTCGCATTGAACCCCCGCGAGGCCAGGAATCAGCATAGCCAATTTGAATGTTCGTGGATACTTATTTTCTAAGGCGTGGACGTTCACAGTTGCTTGGGAACGAATGCACTCAAACCTTCCCTAATAACTCGCCTATCGATCTTCCTAGCCAGAGGCTGCGATCGCTCGATCGCTTTGGAAATTCTTTCAGGAAGGTTTACAGATTGACCTGCGATATCGATCTCTTACGATTTGTCCAGCTGAACTATAGCTAAATAGAAAATCTTGCTCGTAAAAAACTGAACAAGTAAGCTCTGCGTGTATCACCAAGCGTTTTATTGTCCTGATCTAACAAGCTTCTTCTGGGGAAGGAAATCAATCTGTTTTTACTTTATAAACAGGACGTATTGACTGATTTCTCCTTGAAGACGGATAATTGAGCGGACGAATATAGGAGTAGTTTTAAATAAAGAGTCTTTCTTAATATCGTCGTTGATTAGAACACTGATATTGACGAATATTCAATTCCGATCAGCTCACTGATTATAATAGTCTTCTTTGCGATTGCCATTGATCACTAACGCTAATATTAGCGAAATTAGAACACAGACGTTGGGGACGAAATACTGAAGCTCTTTTTGCATGAAAGATAATCACAGTTCACACGTAGCTCTTTGAAAACAGTCCCAGATGAAGAACCGTCCTTGATTTAGACGTTAATTTACGGCATTGAGATTAATGAGGATGGTTCACTGCTATCATCGACGTCTATTCAATGATATCGCGAGAGTCATGATTCGTTGACAGCGTCTAAAATTAAGACTAAATCGTCATGTTTGGAATCCTGATATTACATTATCGAATTCAGTTTATTTGAAAAGTAGTCACTATTCACTCTTGGTTCCTCGAAGAGAGTACATCCGAATAAAGAATCCTTATAATCGACAAAACTAGCACACTGGCATTACTGAAGATTACTGTGTTTTAGTTTCACCCTCGATTCCTTAGAAACGATAGATCAAAAGAAGAACTCTTTTAATAATAAACGATAATAACGACTATTCAATTTCAGTTTATTTGGAATGTAGTCACAGTTCACTCCCGATTCGCGATGAACGTAGATTCTGAAAGAAAAACCCCATCGCAGTTTAGCATTGACCTATGACCTGAAGATCAACTAGCCTGAAATACTGACATTGATTACTATCAAATTTCACTTTGACGTGGTCACTGTTCACTTGATTCATCGAAGAAAGCAGATCGATCAGGTCAGAGTTACATCGACTAAATTATCAAAACCTATAGTTCATCGCGATTTGAGGACAGTGCCAAGCTTCTGAACATTTCCGACGATTTCCATCGACCCACGATAAAGATATCAACAGAACCGGATGACTGACGTCATCGATGAACGTTTCATCCCCGATCAGCGCCAAAAAGTCAACTTTCCCGTTGCTGCTATCGATCCTCTCTCCCTCTCTCGCTCTCTCTCTCTCACTCGCTTTCTCTGTCTCTGTCCCTCTCCCTCTCTGATGGCAGTGTCGCGTTCAGGCCGGAAACCGGAAGGTAAATTCCCGCGACGCGTCGTTAGCGTCGAAAAGTCCGTCGAGGCGCGCGATCCTCGTGATCGATGTCCAGTTCGTTTTGCGAGTCGGGAGCACTCGTATCGTCGACTTGCGTGTCGGTTCGTGGCACACGTGACTCGAAGGTCATATTCCGCGGGATCGATCGGGGAGTGGAATACTTCAGAAGGCTACACACCGTTGCCGGAAGCCACGAGTCTGCCCATATCAACGATCGGTTGGTTTCTTCGCAATCGATGCACCTGGTCGCCAGGATTCCTCGCGCCGCGACGACGTACCAGGCCAGATTTCGCGTCTATTACGAACCCTCCGCGCAGATCCCTTGGTCCATCTCATCTTTCGCGAACACGTCATCCAGACGTGCCAATGGAGCCAGTCTCCCTTATCTTTAGGCCGTTCGAGCGAGTCCCAACATTCATGGAAGCCAGACACAGGACTCGGGCACAGGACGGTTTCCTCTCCGATCAACTGGCAACGCTGATCGTTCCACGGGGTTAATTGACCACTGCCTCCTCAGCACTTCGAGTCACGGCGCGAATCCTGTCACCAATTACGCGAATCTTGGAGCTTGAACGACCGCTGCTGATATATACGTGTACACGCGGCGAAAACCCGTCAGTCTACGCGGATGACTGCTCGCGACATCGAGCGGTCGCGCGACTGCGCACACTCGATTCCCGTTCGACCCTCGATTTTCCCTCTCGTGCCCTTCTTTCCGCAACTCGTGCTCCCTTTTCGCCACGGCCAGGCGGCAGGGGCGCAGAGAAAACATGGCAGAACGATCAGCGTTGACGGAAGGTCGAGGTCCTTGCTCGGGATGTTGCTAGGTGGACTCGTTTTGCGAAGCGGTCTTTTTACTCTTCGTGGGTTATTCTTTAATTTAGCTGCTCCCAAGTGGAACACTCGTTTCGGATTTCTTGATGCAGACGTTGCTAGGTGAATTCGCTACCAAGGAAAATTTTATAACTTTTGTAGGTCGCTTTTTTATTTAATTGCACAGAGATGAAGAATTCGCTTTGCGAGGTTGGAAGAGGATGTCGTTAGGTGGATTAGTTGTGAAGTGAACTGTTAACACTCTTCGTAGACCTAGTTTTAATTTGATTGCACGAAGATAAATCATTCGGTTTTATAACCTTAGATTAGATATTATTAAGAACTTGCTCTAGAGGTTGATTTTTTAATTTTTTCTTAGGTTTTTTACTTGAATTAATTTACTTTGATCACTTACTTTTTAAGACTATATTTGTAGCACAGTTCCCTTATTTTTTAATAAAACGCAAATTTTGGGAACTAATGGTAAAGCGGATTTCTATTTGAAATATTTAAAGTGCCATCAGAAGACAATTATTGAACTTAAAACCATTTTCAGCGGAACTTACTGAAATAAACTGTTGTTTAAAATAGAAATTTGTTCAATACTTTTTATTTATAAATTTATTCCTCGTATTTTTCAATTCCATATTTAAGCCAAAACAAAATTCTTCTATTATTAATACACTTTATGTATCAAGCGTTCTTCTCTTCCCAAAGTACCAATTTGTATTCAGCAATTCTCTGTAAAAAAATGTTTGTCTTTCGAAGTATTTCTCCAAAAGAATAAACAATTTCACATAGCATACATTCTCAGATATTTCTATCGTCATTTCAAGTATTTCTAAATAAGAGAAACATCTCTAGCAGCGCATTCCTAGCGTTCGAGGATGACCATTAAATAAAGAAATATTTGCGGACAAATACACTCGATGCCAGCCAAGCCGGGAATACAGAATTTTCTTTATCTACTGTAGAAGTGGCTCTCCATTCCATTGACTTGAATAACAATGGAGGCGCAAAGACAACAAGAACCATCGACTTTCTTGCTCCAATTATAGGTTCGTACAGCCACGGCGAGCCCATTCATCGCGAAACAATCATTTCCCAAGGGCAGCGCGTATGCGCGAAAAAAATGTGCAACCGATCCAAGGAGGAACGCTCACGATAGTTTGCAGGGTCGGGCTTTCTTATCTGATGGTTAAGGGAACTGTGCAAACGTTAGGTTCCTGTTATATTTCCCTGTTTGTGGAAACAATCGATAAATCGATGAGAATATGCTGCATGTCACCGATGCTCCAACCAAATGAATGATGGAAAGAGGAAGATGGACAAATTGTACAGTAGCGATGGACGAAGTCCGTGCATCGCGAAAATGTTAAACCAGATTTATAAATAAACCACGTTATCAGATGCTTGCCGAGCTATTTTAAGGTATCGACCAATCAGTGTTAAGGTCAAGCGCGCCCACGATTAGTCGAGGACTATCAAAATTTATCCGGCAGAACTAATCCTTGACTTCTTGCACGCTCGTATAAAGTCGTGTTAGACTTTGTTCGTAGAACGATGTTGGTGCTATTTCGGTGAGTTTTCAATATGATATAAAGATTGGGAATTCATGTTATTGGTTTTTAAGTGACGCTACACGATTTGAACAGTTAGGGAACAGTTACCTATATTATAGATACTAGGATCTTAAATCGTATCTCATCGATTTCTTTGGTTTTAATAAATATATGTGCTACCTATCTGGTGTTAAGAATAGAGAATAAATAAGTAATGGGAAATAGAAATGGAGGATTTCCAGATTGCGTCTTATCTTCTGCGAGATATAGATATTTTAAGAATCAAATAAATGATACCATTTATTCAACCCTCGTCTATATATAGTTAGATAAGAATTTTCTTTGGGAAATTGAATTGTAGAAAGTTAAAGTTCTCAGAACTTTATTTTATACAGTTTCAAAAATGGGGACTTAAATAAAATTTAAATTCAAATTTCCTTTAATCGAGATTTGCAGAACTTAAATTGGAGAAATGATATAAACAATAGGATAGTTCGAAGAATTCAACTCAAATAATTAAAATATATGAAATTTCAGTTTATGAAATGAGAGTTTAATAAATTAAAATTAAGAAGATTAAATATTTGAAATATAAATAAATGAAGAACATCTATTTTCACAATGTTAATAATAATAATAATATTATCGAATTCATATAAATTAAAATAATGAAATTATAAGATAATGCTTGACGATGAAATCTCCAAGGCTTCAATAATGTTTATCGTATTCCATTTCTTAGATGCAAGATTTCTATTCGGTATCCTGTTACGTCATCAATTTCGTAAGCGATACTCGTTTCTTTGCACGTCTATGCATCCATACGAGTTGGATGCAATACCCTGAGTATCACCCTGATGACATAATGATGAAGTATTATGATATGTATTCATCCATGCAATCGTGATACATTATAAATTGGAAAAGAGAATCTATTGCTTGCTTCTGTGCACAATCCATCAAATAGAAGATTATGAATAAAATTATAAATAGCAGTCCCTAATTTAAGTTTATATTATGACTACAATCTGATTTTTTTATTAAAACTTTTGGTTAATATGTGAAGTGAAAGAGAAATTAAAGTTTTAAATTATGGAGCTTCAGTTAAGATAATAAATGGCAATAGACTCTATTATTTTTACGAGAAAATACTGGTCTCTACCAACATAGAAGAATTGAATTCCTTTATAGAAAGAGATCTCAAAGAAAAACTCAACTTCGATTTAAATGTCTTGTAGCCAATACGTTCGAAATGAGGCATGTTCATAAAAAATGTCGTTAAAATCGAATCTCCGACAATAAATATATCACAAGAAGTTTAGTAGCTGGTAAAAATATTTCATGAAAGTAGGTATTATTTTAACAATAAAAAATACCACAAAAAATTACAAAACATAAGAAGTACCACGGAAACATTATAACTCGATGTTGGTACTGAAACTTCATTCAGTGTACTGTAGTATACAATAGTAATCATTGAAGTTGCACCAGTTTACAAACACCAATGCTTTTAATTAACTGTCACACGAGAAGTAATCGTTTGTGTTATTTGTCATTATTCAAATTCCTCTATATACTTGAAATTCTGATTTGTACAACAATTTTGATTTACATATTTAGGCGCCACATTTATAACTACCTTCATATTCAATAAATAGTAGTTTTAGCATGTGTTGCAATTTTATTAATCACTACTGTACAAGCAGTGAAATATTTTTAAAAGCACATTATTTAATAAAACAATGTTAGAAGAAATACAAATTTGTGGTGTACATTTAAGGATATACGAACAGAAAGAAAACAGTTTCGAAGAACAGATAATTGAAATTCAAATATGTGAAAGGATTTGACGAATTGAGGAATGTAACGTTTCCGAAATTTCTTGCGGAAGTTACGTAACTACCCTTCGCGTCACTGGCTGGAGTTTCTCATGGTGTAATCCCAAACTGGCATGATTACAATACTTTTACTTTCCATCAATCTGCACAGGACTCCGAGGCGTCATACGGGAGACGTTTCTGTGCCAGCGGAAAGGTCGACAGAACCAACGACGAATAAATTTAGCGAGGTGGAACGGGAGCAAGAAACCAGCGACAGAACGAGACGGGAACAAAGAACGAGTCTTGGTCTCCGTGAAAATTGGAAACATGCCAGTGGCGCTATCGCGCGGAGGGTGGCACAAGTTGCAAGGGGTGAGGATGGCCGAGTAAAGGGTGACATCTAGTCGCGAGGAAATATTGACCGTAAAAATGGCGTCAAGCCGAATTCATGCGAAAGGAATTCTATTAAAAATTCGGTGAACTGTCTCGCTCGAAATTCCATTGGTCTTCCTTTTCGAAAATAATTCAGCAATTTCTCGCATTTTTTATGCAACAGCTTTGATCGATGAAAAATTGAAACCGTAGAATCAGTGGAATTATATTTGAAACTGTGGTCATTACAAAAGAGTAATTAACACGCGACTATTATTTAATTTGTAGAGACAAATTATTGGTAATTCATAAATGAATTATCAATTCTTAATTATGTAAGAATTCGCCATTATGATGTTGAAATATTGATTTGAAATTGATTTTTTTTAGAGACAGCAATTAACACGTGACACGTGAAAAATCTCCATAGATTTTTGTATTTATTACAGAATGATTTTTAGTTCACAATAGATGAATGGAATTGATTTAATGCAATTTGTAAACATTAACTTGAACTTAATACAACTAAAGAAGAATGTTATATGACTTATGACAGATTGCTCGTTTTGAATTAGAAACAATTGGTGACATATAAACCTAATATGTAGTTTGTAATTGTTTCAAAAGGAAAACAATAACATTCAAGCAATAAGCTGTTACCAAGAATCGAATCAAATTTTTAATTTTAATTAATAAAATTTATTTGCTAAGCTTTCAACTTTTAAGATATTTTTTCTCTGTTTTAACTCCGTACTTTAACACTTTAACTTTTCTGTGACAGTTTAGTTTCAACAGTTATTTTGTGATTGATTAATAAAAGTTCTGAATGATCACAACGCACATGTAGTATATATTTCACATTTTCATCATTGTTACGTAATACATAACAAAACATGTTCTTTAAAAACGTTAACAAGAAATGTTACCTACTCATCGTTTGCAAAAAAATTATTGCCTCCACATTATTTGGAATAATTTAAAGTTACTCAGGTTTTGGAGTTCAATTACTAAAATTATTACGATGACTAGAGGTTTGTTTATTGAAGTGTTTCACGTTTTCCGAGTAGCGACTTTTGAATACATATGTTTTTAAAAGATATTTTAAATTTTAAGGTAAAATATAAAAGTTAGAATTATTTTTTAATTACCACTATTTCAGGACTTGAATGCAGAGTTTATTTTGTTATACAAATACTGCAAGAGATAAATGTAACAAATGTTTCATTTTTAGTTGAAAGAAAGGTTTATTTTAAGACTTGAACATCAAACCTATGTACCCCATCAAGTTTGCTTACAGAAATTCAACTTTTCCAAAGCAGAGTAAATACTTCTGTTTAACTGGAACCTTTTACGATTTCCGAGAAAATAAAAATTTTCTATTTGTAAAAATTTTAAGTTTTATTCGATCCGTAGTTTTCACTTATTTAAGAGCAGAACATAACACAACAATAAACTAACATCAACGAATTCATATTATTATGTACCTATACCAGCTGCCCATTTGCCAAAATGTTTAGTTTCACAAAACAGAAATATTTATTGTTATTTTAAATATGAACAGTTAAGTATCAATCAAATGCTTTAGGATTAAAATTTTATAATATTCAAAAAATGGAATTTGAATCTTAAGAAGTTCAAAATCACTTTAGCCTGTGAAAGACTTATATGTATGTAGTTCAGATGTAGATACATCCACCTATCCATAATGACACAGAATCGACAGCCTCTATCCACAAAAAATACTACATGCGCACATTATTGTTCATTTATACGATTCTGACTAAAATCAAAGTTACACGAAAAGCTATATATGCACGCAAACAATGATTTATATTATTGAAAAGTGAATTAAAATAAAAAGTTGAATTCTCATGAATGTACCTTCTTGATTAATAAATCATCAGTGACCCTACGAAGCAAATATTCGGTAACAGTTTGTGTCTTTACTAAATAAATTCGTGTGAATGATCTATGAATGCACGAGCTCAAGCGAAACTTGATCATTTTCTCTATTGTTTAAGGAAAACAGCGAGACTAGAAGTTAGAAGTCTAAACAATTATTTGATTAAAAATTGTAAGCAATCTCCTCTGCGTGGATTACCAATAAATGATTTGAACTAAAGAATACTCAAATATCTTCACAATATGTACCATCGATGGCCCCATGAGTGAAGTATCATCTCTCTAATAATAGCACAATACCGAAATAAGCAAACCTAGCTCTGTCTCTACTGTCCTCATGGTAGATAATAACAACACTTCTCATTTTTTACATAGAAAGCAAAACTTTATACATAGTCTCAGCGAAGCGTTCAGCTTAAGAACTAAGTAACCCCTGGATCATCATTAACCTCAGAAGAAATATTTATATTATTTCTTCTGTTTTCCTAAATAAATAAACTTGCATAATCTCAGCGGAGCATTTAACTCAAGAAATACGGAAAAAATAAGTTCTACCGTACTTTGTTCCGTTTAACGTGGAAATCGACTTGCATAATTGCAAGCAACTACACGAACTCGGCAGAACGGTCGGGTAAGCAACTTTTAAAGTAATTTTAGTGGACTTACAAGGAAAACGGCCAGGAGGTTTCGAGCTTCTGTGACGGACGCTTTTCGTGTTTCGCGGCATGTCGATTCTCAATTCCATGGCAACTGTATAAAAGGGAAAGAAAAGGTCAGAATTAATTCGTCACGTTGGACGCAACAATACAAGAAGCTTTGCGGCTTAGACAACCAAGCGAACGATTGCTTCTTCTTTTTTTTTCGTTTGGAGAAGAAGCACAACGGTCCGCGGCGACTTGGACCAATCGAGACTCCATTTTATACTTTCTCGACTGTCAGAAGCGTGTGCACATAATCGCTCATTGCAAGGGAAAGTTGTTTAAAAAAAGAAAAGAATAACTTATTCTAGGAGTGATTTATCGTGACGAAGCGCTTCTGAATACAATTGGAAATAAACCAAATTTAATTTGCAAATGGAAAATGGATTAATATTATCCATTCGATTTTTAAATGCGTTCTGAATTGTAGACAGTAAAGTTGGATGTTCTTTCACTGCGTGCAAAGCAGAAACTCCAATTCTTTGGCCCCTTTTTCAGAAGCTGTAATAAAAGCGTATGGTTACTGTGATAAAACTTTGTAGTAAAATTTTGCGAATTTTGTTTTATTAGAACAAGAAATGTAAAATTATGGTTTATACGGTTTTCTGGATTTAAACGTAGTAAAATAGTCCCATTAAGATTGTCCCTTGTGAGATATAAACTGCTTTTTTGAAAATTAGTATGCTGGACTGTATTGCATTACTTTAGGAGAATTTTGTAAATGATTGTAATAAAAATGTTATTAATATTGTTTATTAAGAATTAATATGATATACCTACTGAAATTCGAATAATAATTTATGTTGCAAACATTACTGACATAAATTGTGTTTATTATTTACCACGGTTTACATATTATTTTATAAGAATAATGAAAAACTATGATAGTTTCACATAAAAAATAAAAGATAAGATTTATATCTGCTTTTGAAAAAATGCAGATACAACAATTCTGCTTTATGAAAGTTATACTGAATTAAATACAGCAAATTTTATCTACTATAATTTTGTCTACTATAATTTTGTTTAAATTTTAAAAAGAATTATGAAATTTAGTGGCGTGTATCACGTAAGTCATTTTTTATCCACATAATGCTTTTAACTCTTTAATGCACAAACTTGCATGATATACCGACATAACTAGGGTTAGAATGAAATAAATTTTACAAATAACAGTTATTTACTGATCTTTTAACTTTTAAGTTATTTCTTTTTTGTTTTGAGATAACTTCATATTTTAATATTTTAACTTGTTTCAAAGGTTCCATTTTACTAGATACATTGTATTCGATTGAAGAAATTATTTGAAGAATTATGTATTTTTTAACATATTTTAAGGTAAAGTATAAAAGTTGAAATATTTTATTTTTTTAATGAGCATTATTTATGAAATTAGAAGCAGGATCTATATTGTTATATTCTCAATTGTTTTAACCTTTTATAGTAATAGAATGGAGATACTGTATAATAAAAACCATTAAATATAAATTGTAAAAGACAGCGGTAACAAATCACTTATTTTATATAAAAGCTTAGTTCAAAGTTTCAACATCAAACTTACGTAGCCCATCGCGGAGAATCTGCTTGCCAAAAGTTCAACTTTTTCAAAGCAGAATAAATACTCCTATTTCATTGGAACTTTTCTCCGCTAACGGAAAAATAAAAGTTCTTTATTTGTATAAAAATTTATGAAATTAAAATGTCAGTCGATAAACTGCATTTTCTAACTGTCTTCTTGGGTAAGGGAAAATAAGTCAAAGAATTAATTATTTTACGTGAATTTTTGGCCGCAGAAGAAAATCACACTAAACAAGTCTGTTACTATGAAAAAAAATATTGAACAGAAAAGCTAGTATGAGTTACAGAGATATTCATTTCAAATATTTTTACATTATCAGCTTAATGCCATCACGAAGAAATGAAGAAATACGCTACACAAAGAAAACAAAACATTAAGGAAGAAACGTAATACAAAATTAAGACTCGTAACCTAAGATTATAATTTCTTCGAAAATGTTATTACATAACGTGAAAACAATCGCTAAGAAACCGCGTAAAGATGAATCGCGTAAATTGATATAGAGTATAAAAAATCTGCCTAGACGAAAGGACTATTTACTGCATAAATCAATGGACGAATGTTGAAATTTTACAGCTAGAATTTCATACATAAAGAAATCAATCTGTTTCTACGAACAAAATAAATAATTGTAAGTAGTCCATTGGAAAATTAAATCCTTGTTTTGTTTACATAATTCAAGTTCTATCAAACTTATGATAAAATATGATCTATATTTTCATTTTCAAAGGAAGAAGCTATTTTCACTAAGACAATGCTTATTTTGCTTTAGAGTCATAGATATACGTTACGAAAACCAATCACCCAGTTATAAAAATAAGAAAACAGAAATCTAATAAAAACGGCGCGTATAATGAAGTCCTAGACGTCAGCTACATTTTATATATATACTTATTTATTATTTTTTTAGTTCCAATAGTTAACGTGGAACTGTGAAAAAGTTCACATTAATGAGTTTCCATTCGAGCTGAGTCGCAGCAAGAAAGTTAAAAATATTCAGCACCTAGCGCGGCAGTTTGTGTGAAAGTCTACTAACAGTGACCTAAAAGGATGAATAATAAAATTCGCAAGACTTGATTCCGCGGAAACCACAATTTCCCGAGGACGCGTCCTCTGATCCCCCCGGCAGTTATCGATTCATTCATTGTGCACAATGCTTATTGTGACCGCTTGAAAGCGTGAAAACTCGAAGAAACCCTAAAGCAACTTTATCCAACGTGGAAAACGATAAAAGCAAAGTGTCCGCGCAAACTACTCCTACCAATTTCCAAGCGTCTCTGGAACGAACCAGTGACGTTCGACAAATTATTTAGTCGAGGTAGGCGAAAATGCGACAGTAGATCTCCCGAGTTGTCCCAAATTTACAGGTAATTTCGGAGTGGAAAGCAACAGAAGCACAAGGTCCCTTAAACCTTGTTCCGTTAACAGTCAAGCGGGACTGAAGCAAACTCACAACGCTCAACAGTCCATTTTAGTCGATTTCTTTCCTGTTGACTAAATCAAGATGGAATGTAGGCGACTCTTCGATGCACATCTCGAAAAGGCCTTCGTCATGAACCACAGACGTCGAACAAAGCGTGGATACGCTGTCTTTCGATCAGAAATGCGTGTGATACCGCAGTCATGAATTACAGCTGCGCCAGAGGGATTCTGGACGCTTAAATAATTCATTAGTCACCGAACAGAGATTTGCATCATGACAAAGAAGTATACTGCTGGTGCTAGCGAACAAATTAACAGGTTAAGCACACCTGGACAGTTCGAAAAGAGCGTCTAGTTCGAAACTTCTATTCCAATAAAGCATTTACTATTGCTAATCTAATTTGTTTTTATTCGGATATACGTGCACGAGACGTTGGTATTTCTATCAACATTGCGATGATCGTAACTGCTAGCTGCTAGATTAATTTGAGTGATTGATTCAACAATGGATCTTGAATAACGCGTGTGTTTTGATTTTGTATTTGAATATTCGAAATAAAAATTCTTTGACCCCAATATTTATATTGGAAAGATCGTGGGAAGTGGTCGGAATGTAAAATCGTATCCAGAGTGTTCGGGCAATTACTAGCCAGCATTTTTTATCGTGATTGAAATGAATTCAAAAAAACATGTAAGATGACAAGTTTCACTGCTTTTTACAATTAATATAAGATAAACGTCTCAGTAGCCGGCTATGCCTCAGCACCTGAACATTAACACTAATTTATTTAATGTTAAGCTGAAATTCTAGTATAATTACAAATAAAGAATAGTAATCATAAAATAGTATATTCAGTCACGTCATAATTCAATTATTAAAACATGCATTTTTAGGTTATTCTCTTAATCTCTCTTCTCTTTATCTTAATTCATTCGCAACTGCGTCAGTAGCTATAGGACTGGCTCAAACCTCCAATCAACATGAGTTATTTCTTAGGGCACGTTTAAATCAAACGAGCAAGAACATACAACAAAAACTAGAGCGTTCATTCGTTTTCGTGTAGAGTAAACAGTCATCGAGCAATTTATTCGCAGACGTGTTCGAATGCTCTATGAATAGCAAATGACAAAGACGAACGAATATTCATGGAGACTAGAACGAGCATCTTGAATAAATGCAAAATTCAAGTATATTTCATAAAACCGCCCATACGCTTTTTCTGCATCAAGCGAAGATTCACAGAGCATTCGGACACATTCGAATTTCGATCTCACGATCAACAAATGACGAAAGAATGCAGCTGTCGCTTGAATTTTGCTGAAGTGGGAGAAGAACGAGCATTTGCTCGCTTCGTTTAAACGCATCCTTACAAGTCGCCGACCGCGTGTTAGGCTTCTTCCTAATTGAATGTTGCACAACGACAAAATTGTTGTGACAAAACCGAGCGATGTCAGTGAACAATGAATCGTACCAATGTAATGGTATTTAGGATGTGGCACATATAAATATTATTTGTTTAATTATTGTCCCGACGATCGGTTGGATAAATTTTATCGCTGTACGACATCCAATTAGGACATAGGATTATACGTGTATATTATAGTGATTCTGAAAAATCAATACATGTACTACTTCAGAATATTGCATTGTATGTACCTAAGTACTACTTTAACACTACATTAGAGTCATTTAAATACATCATAGTACTTGACGTACCAGTACGTCATCGGCAGAAATGGCAAGGTTGACTTTGACGTGCCAGTACGTCATCTGTTGCGAATGGGTTAAGCGTTCGGATATTGGGACATTTACCTTAATAGCATGTGCCTAATCTTAATGTTTGTAATATATTTCAACAAACGAAAGCGATTTTTAACTGTTTAAATGGAATTTTATACAAGGCAGATCATTATTTACTGTTGTGTTGGAATCCTACGAGTATTAAAATACACAATTACTTTTTGTAATTATTTTGTAAGTAATGTATTTCAAACAGGTGCAACAATTAAAAAAGCTATGAGGACTGACTAGTATGTATTGTCGAGGAAAGCTGTGAGTACCGAATTGTCTCTCACATTTAGGTTTTTCCAATATATATTAATTAGTTTTTTATGGGAATATGAGAACTTAGCCCTTGCCTTAGTCGCGAGCTAAGATTTGAACTCTGATTTACAAAGTGTGCACAAGCAGTGACCTAAGTTGTTTTGAACGGACCTCTCTTATCACATTTACCGTTTATGAATCGGGACTAACGCTAGTCATCCAAAAGTTGTGTGAAAGAACTATTCAGGACAAAGTTGCACTGTTTTAAAGGGTCATGTAATCGTCAAAATAATTTTTTGTCAAGGTTATTTTTTTAATGAAGTTTCAAGGTTATTAGTATCTTTTTAAATGGAACCATATATTTTTTTTAATATCCTTGTAAAACATGAAAATCGAATTCAACGATTTTAGTAATCTTACTATTTATTCATTCTACCTCGAGATATTTGCTTTTGAAGGTTAAAATCTCTCAAGGATTCACAACAAACGTGGGATTGTGGATTGAAAATTTCGTTCACTTGACCTCACCCCATTAGATTTTTGTCTGATGGGTAAGCTAAAAAATATAGTTTACCATGAAATATTAACAACTCCGCAGGAAGTGAAAGAAAGAATTGTAGCTACATGTGCATCAATAATGATACACGGAATAAAAATTGTGCATGAAGGAATACTTAAAAGATTCCAACTAGATATGCATTAAAGCCAACTGCCACCACTTTGAACATCTGTAGTCTTAGAAATTGCCAACGTAATATAAAAGTAAGTATGCTTGCTTCTAATAATAGCTAATGTTAACGTTCGAATACGAGAATGTGACACGATATGCCGCGCGAATCCTTCGAAGTATCTCGAGATAGAATGATCAAACTAATATCGTTAATACAAACGTTGATTTTGTTTTATCATACTCTACAAGGACATAAGAAAAATTCTGGATTCTATTTAAAAAACACTGACGACCTTGAAATCTCGTAAAAAAGTGACTTTGACAAAAAATTCTTTCCATAACTATATGTGTCCCTTAAAACAGTGCAACTTTATCCTGCGAAGTTGTTTCATACAACAATAAATAAGGCACATATTTCGGTGATCCCATTTAACTGGTCCATTCTGTATATTTTTTCATGTCACATATAAGCGAATATCGCGACAAATACAATCATACGTGATACAGTGTCCTTTATGGTCACACAAGACAGCATAAGGAATAAGAGAAATATTTTGAATATTTTGTATCATTATATTTACAAGCATTCAGCATATATAAAGCAATTTTAATTCGCTGTTAAAACGTTTATTTTCGCCTCTATCGCAAAATCAATTCAGTTCAATTTCGAAAAGCCGTTTAGTAATATTCTGGTGTGATAGGCACCTACATCGATGCATGGTACAAAATTAGATAGGTAGATATAACACTGATATGCAGGAAAACTACCATTTTACCTTCAGAAAGAGATTTCTGATGATGCAACAGGATTCTATAGGAATGCCTACAGAATCCTGTTTGCCCTAAGTGTTCTACAGGCAAAACAAACTGACTTTTATTCAAGTGCACACAATACGGATATTTTTCCTGGTATTTCAATTTGTTGCGTCTCTCATTTTTATTGTGTGTGCAATAAATGCGTCCGTACTTCCCTTTTATCTACCGTCTAACAATACATTATATGAGGTATCACTAAACGGTTTATGAAGTAATGCTAAATTATTTATGTAATACTAGAAAATAAAGTAAACACACTGGCAATGAATAGAAAGAGAAAATCAGTTATATAGAATGAGCTACTTTAGTAATAATATGTGCCTCTAAATATTAGATTAGACGAGTCGGTTACAATGTTTTGATGAAACTTTTGATACATGTAACTTTATTTATAAAAATATTTATTATTTGCAGTTTCAGTAGTAAATTTGTTTCTAACTAAAAAATTGTCTAAATATTTGATAATATATGTAGCAATTTGTTGGTGACAGATTCGGAAAATAAATTATACTGAAGTTAATGCAGCTTTAAATGATCGTTTATGTTATGTTACTCTCAGCCGTTGTTGTTGTAAAAAAAATATATCGTTCCATTTAAATCACTAAAACTCACTTTCATTTATCAAAAAGTATTAAAAACATAAAAAGTGAGCATATACTATATATTATATCGATATAAAAAGACAGTAAAATTCAGCCTTTTTTGACATTTTTGGAATATGTAGAGGAATAAGAGAGAAATATGAGATGTGGTAGAAGTACATAGTATGGAATATTAAGGTGTTGATCCATACATAGTAGTCACATATTTAATAATGGTTAAAAATTATTATTATTATTACTGGTACTTATTGTTATATATGTGGTTATTATTAAACTAAATCAAATGTGATTGTATTTTTATATTTGCACTTATATATCATTAGAACTTTTTCATTAATACTCTAATGATTAACCCATCAATTATATAAATTATATAAAATTATAGACCGAATATGTATATCAGTGGTGGCCAAACCTTGTTACGATAGGAGCCATGTTTTGCCTATCAAAAATATTCGAGAGTCTATAGTTTCCATTAAAACGATGCTCCATACAATAATACAATTTGTTCAACAAGTGTCAGGATTTTAAAGGGCGATTCAATATATCAAATAGAACAAAAATAAAAAATGATTGTTCAATTGATTGTTTCAAAAATACTTGAAACTTGCGCAAAATGTTTCTAACTTGGGGCCGATTTACATACAAGTCAGACGTAGCGATCTCAGCAGAGTAACCCATTGTCAGTGGAATAACTCATTTTATTATAATACTTAATTAATTACTCGAAAACAAAACCACTATTGATTTTTATTTTAATTTAACATTCAGAATGCAGTCTTAACTTTTCTTCCACTTCTAGTCAAAAACCCTACACAGTAGTTAAAGTATTATGACTGATATCATTGTTATGTTAGCTTAAAAATACGTACGCTTATATAAGTACATTTATATGTAGAAAAAAAAAACTAAAATATATCTTTCTTAGAAAATAGACATGTTATAAATGAATTATAATAATATGAACTCAGAAGTCGCAGCAAATGTCTAAAAGCGGTTTGGCCACTATTATAATATATTAATGGCTTTTTGTAATGATTTGCTGCACCTGAACTACGTTTATGAAAGATTGGTCTTTTTATGGAATTTTATTTTTGGATTGAAAATATGAATATATTTTATACCTTAACCATTATAAAAATAGTTGTAGGTTTTTAGAAAATTTATTTGTTATTCAAAATAGCTGTTTTCTATACAGTGAAATATTCTCTTCCAGAATATCTAACGACGAAAGTAATTTGAGAACAGTTTTATAGAAGATTCATATTAACAAATACGTTTTTTACCTATTTGTGTAATATTTCTCTGAAGAGCTAAACAATACTATAATATGTAGTTGTAATTTTAGCTGTTGTCAAATTTTTTGGTCAAAGGGAAAGATTGTCCATTTTTAAACAATTTGTAAACCATGCAACCAAAGAAACTCGTATGTAAGCAAATCTTTTGATAAATTCTAGATACAAATTAATATTAACTAGAAATCTTGTACATTAGTAGAGGAAGTGGTGTAAGCTTCTTCAATAAATTACTCAAAATGATTATATTGTGTTTCAATGCATAGTTTCGAAATATCTGCTGACTAAGTTCTTGACGCGTTCGAAAATTCTGGATGTTGTTCTAATTTATTATTAATCTTTTCTAATACGTTAGCATAATATTCTTTGTATGTGTAAGTAATACATTTTCAGTATTTCTAAACATAAAAGGAATAAAAAACCAATCAATTTAAATCTGACAATTAAGTTCACCAGATGGTTAAATCATGACTGTACTATTTTTTGAAAATTATTAGTACCAAGCGGACAATGTGTAACGAATTATAAAATATTATATATAAGTTATGAAGTATCGATAATAAATAGTTGCATGAAATCGGTTATATTAGTTCAGTTTGTAACGAGAATTATTGGAATACTGAACCAGCTTTAACTCGGAAACAAAGTTTATTATGTATATGCATGTATAACTATTTTTATATGTGTATCTCTTATATGCATTGAAACATCCTACATTGAAATATGCATTTTTTAATAAAATTTTATAAAATGTCTTAAATTGCTTTCAATTTTAAAATTCTCAATGTATTTATACATATATATAAGTAACCCAATGGTGTTAAAGATTAATGTCTCTGAAAATATGTATACCAGTTACTTAAATTTTTATATTGATCACTTTGATAAGTTAAATAATGATTTATTAGAATGCCATTTACGGGGACACCAAATTATAAAGGCAAACAATTATAGGTAGAGAAAAGTGACTAAAATCGAATATGTTTTGTTAACTTTCTTAACTCTGCTCTGGCATAATTTATGTAAAAAATTACAGTGAAGAGCATTTTTGAATTTACGCAGAAATATCAAAAATAATGATTTAGAAGAAGGACTTCAAAGACAGACTCTCTTTTTGTCGCATGCTAAGGCTGCCTTTCATGAATGAATTTTTTTGCGGAATAATTAAAAACAGACTTTAGTTATGCAATAAAATGATTTATTTACCCCAAATTTTAAAACTTTTTTTGTTAATTTTGTTTACAAAAGTGATAAATATATTTATCCTTTTCCACTCTTGAACATTCTACACGAACCCACCCATTATATTCTAGACATTTAATCCACGATTTATCATAGCAACTGACAACTAAAATCTCTCACAAAACATGCAGGCAATATCGTTGTCGCTCATTAGGAACTTAATCACTGCAACGTGTAGTGATCCGACTTAGGAAAAAAGAATTGTTTTGGAAACATATCGTTTAGGGGAGACTGGGGATAAAAGCACCGCCGTCATGAAAATAACAAGTCTCCTCCACCCTTCCAGAAACATTTCTAGAAATTTTCTTTTACGTGGTTACATCTGAATAGTAATGTGTTTCTTACTTTATTAATTGAAGCTGAACAGTAACACGAATTGCAGATAATCATCCAGATCATCCAGATAAGATTTTTCTCTTTTTCTTCTTCTTCTTCTTCTTTTTTTTTAAATATTCATACTTAAACAAGAAATATTGCAGTTCTTGTATGTGTTTTCAATAAGTTTTTTGTAATTTATAAGGTATAACATTTTTATTTTAAAAAACGTGTGTAAGGACAAAACTAATACGTCACTATGGGGACGGAAGTAACATGTTACTTTGGTCCACATGAAAGTTCAATATGTACATATTGGTAAAAAAGAAACGAAGAAACATGGCGAGAAAAATAACATGCAGTGAATAGGAATTCTTCACACAACAGTGACTATATATGTGTAGTTTGTTGAAGCCCTTCAGCCAAAGCTATTCGAGAGAGAAGTTATCTAAATTATAAAGTTTGATCCCATGAAAACTGCACCATGGTTCTAATGAAAGACCAATAAACATACTTTTTTAAGGCATTGGTTTTATTTCTATGTCTTTAAAAGCTAATTGAGAACTAGGTTAAATGTAAAAAATGTTACTTTCGTCCCAGCTTTCCCCTACTATAATCTTCTGGAAACAGTCAAAAATTCAGAGAGATTGTTATGCCTACCTTATTTATACAAATTAGAAGTAGGAAATTAATACTTAACCATTTGGAAATCAAATTATGTTGAAAAGAAAACAAAATGAACCAATTTCACGAATCATAAAAATGGAAGCCATGTGATACTCACTAATGTTGAATAATAAATAGATGCATGGGACTTTATTGCAATGCGTGTATAGTAATTAGATGTGTAGTTTTTTATTGAATTCAGTTCCTATAATCTTAACCTTAACATATCTGGTCAAGAATACTTTCTTTAGTAACTCCTAAGAATTTAAAAAATTTTAGCCATTATTCATTGGTTACTTAAAAAATGTTTACAAAAAATGTTCGAAAAATATGGTACTTATTTATAATAGTATTTCTATTAACCTTAATTATCTCTACATATATATTTTATCTGACAGGTGAAAGTTGTTCTTGCAAAGCCAAAGAATAACAAATAACAAATAACATTTTTTGTTTAGTTATATTGACTGCTACCGAAACAAGTGAAGTAAGAAATCAAAGTAAAATATACTACTGAAAGCATGTACATAATATGTACAATCAGTTAACAATAAGCGGCAGAAAATTTAAAAACTCTTAGAAAAATAGTTATATAAATGGTTCGAAATATAAGTAATTCAGAATTACTTAAAAGAATATTTCAAATCAGATTAATCAATATTCAGGATATCTCTATAACAGATGTAATTTTAAGAAAATCGTAATAATTTTAAAACAACAATTTGCATAAATTGTACCACAAGCATCAATTTTACCAAGAAAATGAAGTAAGAAGTTAAAAGTTAGTTATCTCGAAATGCTCTAGTACACGTGATGCAAATGTCATCGAAGACTGCATCGAACGACAGAACGGAGGGTATTGAAGAACGCAATTGCCTAAGTTAATTCGAAATATTCCAGATATACTCATTTATGAAACGAAATGGGTCACCCTGTATGTACTCAGAGAAAGTTGCGTCTCGCATTCAGGGAACTAGAATCGCGAGGCACTGTTTTAAGCTTATCAGAGGCTCGAAAATTATAACAGGATGTTGCGAAACGTCTGCCCTCGGTGTAAAGCGCTTTTTGACCCAGAAAACGGACCCCCAGACCGGTAACCCTTTTGTTCTACTTTTTTCCAGGAGCTTATCGTCGGGAACAATGATTTGTGAAAATTCCTTGCTCATGGGGATTGTACTAGAAGTTTATCTCCTGCTATTCTTTTATCCCTTTGACTTCTAAAATACAATTCATGGAAACTGTTCTCGTGTCAATGGAAGTGTCTTTCTTCGTTGGCGAAAAGAGTCCTTTAGCTCCCCTAATTTCTTTTAAAAGTAAACGTACGTTCAATAGCTGGTCCTAGTGGAACGTAAAATTGAAAATTGGAAATTAGACAATTTCTGCAATGTTTGACACCTTAACGAGTTTCAAAAAAATCTACGTAACCGTTGTAATTTATTACATTATTAACTTTTTTCACCCTTCCTACGAATAACTTTGTATTTAACGAACGTTTAAGAGGAAAAGTTAAACTGAACAGTAGAAAAAATGTTTGCAGTTATTTAGTACGAAAGTGTTCACATAATTCTCTATAATTTTAGATATATCCAAGATACAAATCATAGATAAACTTTGGAAAATTTATATTCAAAGTTCATTTATTTTTATCATTTTTATCATAACTTTCGCAGAAAAATCTAGATTCAAATTTAAATCTAAAGAATCTTTTAACCGATGGATGAAGTACAATAATCAATTTATTGTGATTGATCAAAGAAGCTATAAAAGCATAGAAAAATGCAGTAGCAGACAAAAGAAAGTTTGAAATTGATTTTTGTATACAAATATTAATAACTTTTATAATAGATATTTTATCTTATATTGAAAAGATTTATCCATTCTGGTGTATACATACAGTAACAACAAGGTTAAAATGTTAAGAAGCACAAGCACTGAAAATAAATTTTATGATAAAATTTATTATTATTTATGCACTATCAGTTTAGATAATTTTACTTCGTCTAAATATGCTATTCTATCAATTTTCTTTCTCAGTCGTTCTATAACTTTATTAATATAAACAGATAAAATAATATTTACAACAAAAGCAATGAATACTTAGGTACATTTGTGTAGAGAAAATAGAAAAGTCTATTTAATGCTGCTTTATAAAATAGCGTAATATGTTGTTTCGACACCTGTAAGATGTAGCAGTAAAATTCTTTCCTAGTAGGTACTATATTAAATGATGGGTTTTTTATGGCATTAGTAACACACTGTGGCTGTTTTTTCCAAGATGATAGGTGAAGTTGTTTTACTAAGTAGAATAGAATTATACATACATTTTTAAAACATTTTTCTATTCCACACATAATTTGATGGCGAGTACATCGATGTATTTAGTGCTGCACTAATTGTAAGAAAATTGTTATTAAAGAATAAGAGTATTCAGTTGCTATCTTGTATACAAAACAATTCTAAGAATTGCGACGGACTATAATTCGATTCCTATAATGTCAGATTTGCATAATAAATTCTATCATCTTACAGTGTAATTCTTTTCACAGATGCACCGATGCAGTTCTACTTTCTTTTTAAATTTAACTTAATTACTTTTTTTTACGTAATTTGATTCTTTGCATTATTTTGGGTATGAAAGATCTCTTTCACATTTGTTGAAAATTTACAAGAAATATTCAAACGATTCACGACTGTGTTATGTATATGTATATTTTTATCTTTTACTTAATACTTCTAAATACATGATTTAATTGTTCAGCATAATGAGTGCAAACAAATTTCATTCTTTACAAAATGTCGTAAATAGGATATAAAAAATTTAAATCGAGTGATCGAGGTAACTAAGGTACAGAATTTGTGGGTGCTAAACCAGTTTTCTCCATAGGAAACCATTAAATATTTTATTATCCTAGTATTATGTATTGTAAGTAAAATGCTACGAAACGCGATAGCGATGTGGTGATTCAATTTAAACATAGTAAAAGCACTTAAAAATACACATAAATAGACACTTCAAAATATGGACTTAAGAAGGGAAAAATTCCATAAAACAGTTTATCTCGGAAACAAAAACTTAGTCATTTTGGTTTACAACCACAGATGTGTACATTATTAAGTCTGCATAACTGGACTTCCATGAACAAGGACGCATCTCTGTCACTCGTAGGCAAAGCAAGAAGCAACCTAAAGAGCGAATGACGTTACAAGTCATAAAACAAGATAGGGAAGTTGTGCTCTACCAAAAACTAGCGATTAAACCTGGATCTATCTAAGTGGTGTGCTGCACAATATCTCTGAAAGTATAAATCACCAAATGTGTTCTTTACTTCGTGGTGCAGGAATAATTCATGTAATTGTACTTATTTTTTTATGATTACCAGTTAAATATAATTTTTGCACAGTTTAAATTTAAAATTTGTATTCTTTGTAAGATGTAAACTCACTTCAGTAAATTTTTATAGAATTAACCATTTATATGTTTATTTTTGTATGGGTTCTTTTACGGAGTTATAGGAACTTTGGTGCGTTTAAAGAATTAATACATAAATCAATCAAGTACATGTATATTGGAAATTCACCCTTTCGTAACCGAATACTTTTCTAGCATCTTTTATTTTTCTTTTTTTATATTAACTAGGTTTCCAATGTTATTCTAAGTCCAACAAACAAATAAGTAGGGCATATATATCCCACTAGCCGCGAAAAGGTTAAGAAAAAAATAACTGAACAGAAAATGTAGCATACATATTTTTTATATTAGTTATAAAACTAGAAGTAATATAAATAATAAAATAAACCGTCCTTACTTTAAGCACACTTTCTTATTTTGAAAGAATTAACTCCTAATAAACAAAATGGGGGCATACAGGAACTTCAATACTGCTTTCACAGCACACGTGGTTTCAAATTTCTAAACTTTCTAATTTCCACCACTTTACATTTTCAGACATTTAAAATGCATGTTTTCCTTACAAATTGACGAATTTCTGATCTCGTAAGTACTCACAGGAACTTAATTATTAAAACAAAAGCCCACACAAGCTGGATGGAAGCAGGCACGGCACGAACAGAGCTATGTTGTGTCTGCAAACTACCTTATTTACTCCTGCGCCGCAATGTTCAGCTAGCCATCTTCTCATTTATGAACAGTAGTTCAGGCATGGCACACTTAATGCACCTCAAGACAGGTTTCCGCGAGCAAGAGCCAGGAAGTGGTGATAAGCACATAAGAATGCTTCAGCAAACAACAATCCCATAGTTGGAATATCGGCGTACGTGTAGACTTACGAGTAGAATTCGTAATGTAAATTCCAGTGCTGCATTAAGAAATACTGACTTCGTAAAAGTACTAGAGTGCAGCTTTTTCACGCCTCCGAGAGTTTCGGTGCCAAGTTAACCCTTATTAGATTAAGAAGTCACTCAGAATTAAAATGCAAAGTTCCAGGAACTGGAGCCCAGAAATGAGAATAAATACTTAGAAAAACTATGAAAATTTGAATGCTCTGAATTCTTGAAAGTTTGAAAGTTCCAAATTCAAGCATCTGAGAAGTAGAAGATTTGTATTTTAAAAGTTTGAGAATTTGAAAGTTCGGAAATTTGAAAATTTACGATATCTCTCAATGTTGACGTTCCTTTCTGTAACAGAGTCACCACTTGTTGCGGCCTTGTGCTCTCTTGTATACGCAGTTTTAGTTACAAAAATCGTTTAAGGTGTGTTAGACGCGCATTTGATGAAAATGAGCCTTTTACGTGTGCACGCCATTACATTAAAAGCTAGTCTTTGGTACTGCACATTCTAAATTGCACGTTTGAAAACGCCTTATGTGCTTGTCGTTAGAGACACATACTACTATAATTAACTTAGCTAATATATGTTCATATATGTTGTACTGAAACACCCTAGACAGTAGAATTATCAAGGATTAACATAGGCGTATACATTTCTGGAAAGTTACGGAGATACTTTAAGAAGCCACTATTTCTTTAATTTCATTCAGTTTTCATTGGAAGCTAATATGTAATATTTTTAGAGAATGAATCGTAAATGATGAGTAATCACATCAATCATTTCAACCGTGTTGATAATTCTAGAATTTGAAATATCTTCACCACGTTTTAAAATTAATTCTATTATTATTTATCATTTACTATAAACGGATTAAAGAATCTGTTGATATAAGTAGTAACCATTTATCTATAATGTTAAAAAACAATAAATATATAATATATTTAGAAAAGAAAGAAGAACAACAAGAAGGAAAGAGAAGATGAAAACGATTAAGAAGAAGGACAATGCAAGCAAATAACTCTCTAAACAAACATACTAACGCATTGTAGCTTTGTGTATATCAGATATCAGAGAAGAAATCAATTTCTTCATATTTATTACACGTCTAAAATTAGTGTCAAATGCGTCTGACTTAGGACTTACTCTACTGTCGATATGAAGTAGCCAGATCAGACACAGCGAAGACAGTAGAATAAGTCCCGAGATAGACACATTTCTCGCGCAATTTTATCATCTCAACAATCAATAATTTGAAAATGCAATTCCGTCTGTCTTCACTTTCCTGTTATTTTAGCATATAAAATCCTCCTTTATCCTAAGGTGGAATCATCTTTTATATTTCTGACACCTGTCGTCGAACACTTTGCATACAACATAGAACATAGACATAAAATGATTATGTCCTTTTAGATTCTCAAAGAACGTAGAAACTTAATTATTCCAGAATCATTATATACTTTACACCGTTGTCGATGATGTACATATGTAGGTACAAAAATTGTGACTAATAAAATTAGTTTTCTAACAATTAATAAATCTAGTCTTTGGAAACAAGAATTACGACTGGTACTAGATAAAAATACTACAGCTGCATTTAAAAGTGATTGTTCTTAAGAATTTACATTCAGCGATTCCGTTTCTACTACACATAATGAATTTTCAAATATAGAAATCAAATTATAGACTCAAAATTAGATTGTACAGAAATATACTAGAACTTGGAGTATCTGAACACAAATTATTCGAATATACTATTATTCACAGACTATTTTCTAGTGACAGATTCCCTTTTTATTGCACTTATGCATACTTTCCCTTTTTTCATTTAATGAATTCTGATTGTAAGAGTTTAATCTGAAACTATACGGTATAGGATAACGATAACCATACGGAAGTATGTAGTTTTAACTGTTCATAACGAATATGAAATAATTAAGAAACTTGAAGTTGATGAAAATGCAGTAAAATTAGCAAAAATATATAATATTAAAAATTACTTCTGGCCCGTAGAAGCATAATTGGGACCAAAACTCTCTGTAATTTTATGTGCACATATACCTACAAGTAATGTTGAAAAATAGATGTAACTTAACAATCAAAGAAATACAGGATTCATAAATATCTAAAGAAATTGTTAATTTCTTGATTTCTGTTTAATCCTCAACTAATTACGTGCAGTTTAGTAGACTCCACATGATATAATTTTTATTAGTACTCTCATTTAAATATAAAAGACTTTATAATGAATGTTATGAATATATATCATACCTTGCTTCTACATTACAATTAACATCATATTACATAAAGGTTGTAACCCGTTTAATATAATATAATATAATGTAATATTACTTGTATAAATATTTAATGTCAATAGGATTTAATCAAAGTCTTTGTAACTTAAAATCAGGTACCCGTACATGAGGATTAAATACGTGAAGGTCAATATCACAAAAGTTACTGTCCTATTATCTGAAGATTCCTTTATTTGACCAATTATGTCTCTCTATTAATTGAGATATAGAAGGTTCTACTGTATCAAGGTCCAGGAAAAAGTCACCATATAGCCATCCCTAATCAACAAACATTCAACATCGATTTCCTAAAAGCTCAGGAACTCAGCCTATAAAAATTTACTTTGCGCTTTCGACCTATGTTTATTTAAGGAATCGCCCCTTTATTGACAGGAGAAGCTACAATTGCAACACCCGTCCAGCCGCGCCCTCCACACCGTCCGCATGGTTCGACGGGTCGTTGTGTACGTTTCAGGGAGTGTGTGCACTCTCGGTGGTTCGGTATCGACCGCCCCCGTGACACCATGGGCCTGAAAGGGGGCTGCAACTTGCCGTCGAAATGTTTTCAGCCTCATTTCCGAACGGTGCGACGCGAGCCGCCACGTCCACCCCCGCCCCCAACGAAAATAGAGTTCGTCGGACAAGTGTCTGGAATGTATTTGAAATTGGGGCTTGATACACGGGGAGAGTTCAGTGATTTATTTGTCGGTCGAGTCGCTGCTATAAGGGGTCTGCCTCTGCGGTGGTGAATTTTTCTGACCTACCAGAAACGAGAATTGTTTGCCAATCTGACCACTTGCCTGTGGAAATCTGTGAGATATCGATACTTCTGGATAATGTATTTCCGTTTACTTATCTATAAGAGTATCTAACTGTTTCTGGATTACTAGGATTGCTATGGCTGATGTTTAAAAATGTTTCTCATACCCTTGGAGAAATGTTTCGGAAGCTTGATGATAACATCGTTATTCAGAAAGATAAATATTTTATATATTAATTAAAAACTAGAAGAAAGATTGAAAGGTACTGTCGGATTTTTTAACAGAAAATAAACTTATTATTACTGAAACTAAGTTATTTGTTAATTTTTTATGTAAATTTATTATGTCTCGTAATGGACTGTCTACAGTTAACTAGTATGTTTATCCTACGTTCTTCTATTTAAGAAATAAGAGATGATTGATTTTTTTATTTAATAATTTAATATTATAGTTGCTATGCGCGAGCATTTATCGTATAACATACTATGGACTAACTACGTAGAATCGCAAAAAATGAAATTAAGACGTTTATTGGAAATCGTTAACGACAGAACAGGCAAATCAATCGTAATTCATTATAAAAAGTCGATATATTATGAAAGTAATTAATAAAAGAATAAAACAACGTTCCACTTTGCCATGTCTTTGCATATTAGAAACATAGACATGTCATTCTCTGTATTTCCTATCACTTAAAGAAACGAAATAACTCGTATTAAAATTCATAAATTGAAAAAATTTGCAATATTATGGATGATAGACAAGTCTTGGTCTCATCTTGGACTTTGAATTTGAGTAGTAGAAAGGCACATACAACACTTCTCAGAATTCATACATACACTACCGATCGAAAGTTTGGAACTATTTTTTAAATTAAGGAAAACGAAGGTTACTTTATTAAACACAGAATTTAAATAACGATAAATAATTGTATTAATTTTTTTCGTTCTACTGAGGTAAAGAATATTGTAAGTGTTTTTTGAGGAGTACTAATTTCAAATCAAAAATACTTTGTGATGATACCATTATTAAGGAGATTATATAGATTACATCCAGTGAACAACTGTCTAGGTTCGAATACTGAAATATTCCCCGCTGGAATACTAGTAAAAGCAAGGGAACAAGCACGAATGGATACAGGTAGAATGAATAGATCAAGTGGTTCCTAGTAAAATAAATAGGAGTCATATAAAAAGTCTACTGATACATAACAAGACTGCTGCATGAATGAGACTTAAGAAAAATACATGTAACTTTAATCAGAATTAGCAAGTGATTTCAAACTTTTGGCTTATAGATCATATATGAAGTCTGGCACAAAAAACAAGACTATGCTTGCAACCCTTTTTACTTAAAGAATTCAGAAAATCAACTACGATTGCCTTCAAAGTAGTTCCCTTTTGAATTGACAAAAAATCGCATATGATACTGCCAATGTTCAAAGCAATTCCGAAAATTGTTTTGTAAGGCTATTGAAGACTTTCGCCGTTTTTGTTTCAATATTCTCAACAACAAGAAATAGGATTCTTTAATCACCGATTTAATCACTGATTTAATCTCAAGTAATTATTGAATTCAATAAATATGGCTCACCCAAAATTGTGTTGCGAAACATTCAAATAGAATTTCTTCTGATGTCCCCTTGTTCACTTAACAACATGTTTGCAATCACTTTTGCAGAAACCTTTGTCATGTTCACTTCTGTTACAATTCGTCGAACACTTTTCCCTGTCCAAATTGACTTTCTCAACTATTGCTTAAACACCCAACCTTCCGAACCTTTCCAATCACATCTTGCACTTTTTCACAGTTGTCATTGGTAACAACTGTGCATGAACGGCCTGAGTTATCATTACCTTTCACGACTTCACTGTCTCCCGAAAATCGTTTATGTCATTCAAAGACACGTATACAAGACATTTAATCTTTAAAGTAAGCCTCAGTCAATAATTGAAAAGTTTCCGATTTCTTCAATTTAACAAGAAACTTAACATTAACTTATTCACTTTTACAATTCAACATATTCCGACCGTGTCAAGAACACGTCTACATTTGAAAATATGTCCACTTGTAGTACATAAAACGATCAAATTGAGCCTTGCAACACTATTGCAGATCAGAATACGTTCTATAGCCATCTGTTTGTCCCTCCTGTCCCACCCTCGGTTTCTGAGTTATAAGGTCAGTCTCGTCCCTTTTCGTGTCAGACCTTGTATCGCCACATCTATGGGCCCTTTTGCAATCTATATAAAACACATCTCGCAACAAAGCTAAGAACGTTCTGGATGACTCGAAGAATAATTGAACGAGCGCGTTGAAACCGGACCATACATTGTACACCGTTCACTCGGGCAGAAGTGCTTCATTGTCTGGGCCGGAGAACGCTTGACCTTCCGCAACGTATCGAGCACCCCCTGTCTTCCTTTCACCCGACCGTACGCGAGGAACGAGAGGCTCGCCATAGTATAAAAAAAAAAAACCCTACTTACAATACCGGCCACCTCTTCTCGGATATTAGATATTGTCCCTTGTCGCCACGCCGCGGCACCGCGATGTCACTTCAGTGCATCTCGATCTCGCGACGGTCTCGTTCCGATACGTCTGTGTGGCGCAGATAGAGGCACGTAGACACGGGGGCACGTGCACTCCTCGCCAGCAGCCCACCTCCTGGCACCGCCCCGGTTGCCACCCCGTGCGAGGTCGAGCGCCCTTTCGAAATTTGCCGATGGGCAAAGGAGGCCTCGAGGACTGCTTAGCTGACCTCGAATCCGAGATTCTTATCTTTGAACCGAAAGACGCCGTTTATCGAACGACAGCGCTACTCACGGCCGTCCGACGCGGCGTGCGGTCTCGGTCTTTCAATAGGCGCGGGTTTCGGTATCTCGTCGTGGCCCAGAAACCGATTCACAATGAATATACTGAAATATAAATACGCCAGCATGCGCCTGCGAGACGATCGAGGGTTGGGCTGCGTCGAGAACGCCGTGACGATCGGGCTAGATTGGAATCTGACGATCGCTCGGGGGATGGAATTCGGGGGCTTTGTTTGAAGAGCGCGACACAGTACTCGTAAGTTTCAGCTTGATGGGACGTGCTTTATTTTGCGACGAGTTCCGCGGCAATCGTAGCTGCTGGCTTAGTCCTTTTTCTTCCATGTGATTCTTACAGACTGTGGGAAGATTCCCCTGGGAATTTTGGAAGATTGCTTGAGGGAAATAAAGTTTGCAGCTATTGCAAGTTGAGAATTAAAGTGTGTAAATGCATCTATGTAATATCGTTCATCACGTAATTTCATTCTTTAGAATATTTCACGACATAAACGTTAATATGTATTCGACGCATCTAGGAAAAAGTAATTTTGTACTGTTTTTTGCTTTAATGTCGAGTGAATGATAAATATTGCGGTGAATGTTAATAGTAAACAAATTTATGAAACCACGATGATTTCATATTTCATTACAAGGATATATGTAAGTGTATGAATATGTAAACGTTTACTCGAAGTATTTATACGTAACTAATAATACTATCTGAGACGTTTAGAACAGCATTTAAGTTCTATGTATATTATTCTATTATTATTGTTATTGCTCTTATTACCTTATGTTTAACATGTACAATACATAAATATTCCGTAATATTTATGTAATAATTATAATCATGAAACTTTTTAAACTTTTTAATAGCAAACAGTTTAACAAACTACCTCTACAGCATTTATATGATTAGAAATGCTAAATATAGATGTAAATATACTTTTAGAAAGTCATCAATTATATTAACAAATATTTTTGAGGTAGGTGATATTATATGCACTTGTTCAAATCTGTAATCTGTAATCTGTTGTATATCTTATTTTGCGTAATCAAAATTAAAAATTTGTAAGTGTCCGCAGTTCCAACTAACTGTAGGATAATTACAGTAGATATGTCACACATTTTGAGAAATTAACACTGTGCCTGTATGTTAGAACAGAACATTTTTTTATAGTCAGGTATATTTAGAGCATTTTATCTTATTATTTTCTGTTAAATAAATAAACATTTCAGTACATATCACTTCTACACAACTGAAACTATAAATTGCGGAAATGATACTGCAGTTCAAAAAATGTTTAATCTTCAATTTAAACTTGATACTTTAAACTTCTTATTTCAAAAATTAGTAAAACCAAAGTAGGTAAATGCAATTTCTGCTGCTATTTTTCTTTTTGTAAAATAATATTTTCTGGAGAGGTAAAAATTTTCACCGATCGTTTTCTACCTGTCGAATTAAGAAAATGGGGGACAAATTTTATGTAGATGTTTTGAAGGTAAGATACATATTTTCAGATACGTGTTTCGTATTTTAAAAATTAAAGGCAGCATTTCAGTCGATTTACAGAGTATAAAAAGTATTCGTACAGTAATTAACTTGAACAAAAACTTTGCAGAACTTTGTTTATTACAAAAATACGTTAACAAAAACATACATACATACTCTTGGAAATCGATAAAACAAGTGTCATTAATAAAAGATTATTTACTTATATTTATTATGAAAATATTAACAAATTTCCAGAAATTGGCGTAAAATATACGCGTAATAAGTATTCGTACACAGCTAATTTAACAACAAAAACTAAATTTTAGTACATAAACGTAACAAAAATCAATCTGTTTACTATATTATTATCTACATAGTAGGATTCCCTTTAGACTGTATAATCGCTTTAAGCCTTTATGGATCGAATTTACTAAATTTTTGGTTATAGTATTTTTGATTATAATATTTATATTTGGTTATAGTATTTTTTAAATCTTCTTTCGAAGAAATGTGATGGTTTCGAATTTTTTTTTCAAGATGACTTTATAGGTGCTCTATGACATTTACGTGTGAAGACTGTGAAGGGATTTTTAATTGCTACGGCATATTGTATAGGATCCAATGGCATGTCTTATAAGCATTATGCTTCAGATCATTATCTTTCAAAAATATATAATTGTCCTGTAACTCCATTTTATTTGCACTAGCCTGAAGATGCTCTTTTAGAATATCGATGTATATTTTGTGATCCATGATACCATCGATAAAACGGAAAGATCCAACCCAGCTCACATTCATACAGCCTCAAACTGTGACTGATCCTCCTCCATGCTTTACGGTCGGCTTCAAATTTTTTTTTCATGTTCGGTATTTTTTTTTTTTTTTTTTTTTTTTTTTTTTTTTTTTTTTTTTTTTTTTGCCATACTGTATATCGTGCACCTGACCCAAATATATTATATTTACTCTCATCAGTAAATATAATACGGTTCCAGTACTCCACAGGAACATTAACGTACTCTTTCGCGAATTGCAATCGTTTCTTTTTATTAATTTTATTTACGAAATATTTCTGACGAGCTACTCTGCCATGATATCCTCTATGTCGTAAAAAATTACACACTGTACTACTGCATACATTAATATTCAGATCATTTTTAAGTTCAGCTGTGATTTTGAAATTTGTTAATATTTTAATGTTAAATATAAATAACTAGTTTTTTATTAATGACATTTGTTTCAAAGATTTCTAAAAATATGTATGTATGTTTTTGTTAACATATTTTTGTAATAAACAAAGTTCTGCAAAGTTTTTATTCAAATTGACTACTGTACGAACACTTTTTACATTTAATGTACAAGGGAACTATCCGAAGTGATAATTTTCGATTTTTATCAACTTTGCAGATTTGTAGAATAGCCGAAAGTATTCGATACGCGGTTCCTTTTATCATCTGTTATCCATGTTACGGGGGTAAAAACAGCCCTCCAAGTTGAGGGTGGAAACCATATTTCATCTAATATCCCAGAAACCATTGGATGTAACAAAAGAATTTAAATTAGTCGAATATTTATTTTTGAACGTTGAATAATTTTAAACAATTTTTGAAAATATATATTTGTTTGTAAATGTTTATTCTACGGTTTATTTCTTTTTTTAATTGAAATATGCGACTGCTATTAAAGCTAAGGATCTTCTACTCAAGAAAATTTGATTAATTTTCTTCTTCCTTTACTTAGTTCATTCAATAATCGAATTAAAGAATCAAAATGGTATGAATTAAATAACCACACGACACAGGAATAATTATTACCTATCTTCTCATAAAATCAATAACAATTATACACCAAAAATTGAAACTTGTGCAATTCCTTTTGCACAATAAAAGAACTACAGTTTAAAACAGCAAACCTCAGAAAATAAATTTTGGCACTGATATGCAAAATGATATGTTTAATTTTATTTTTAATTACAAAATATAAGATTTAACAGTAGTTTCAAGAGAAAAATAGGTACACATAATATCCCAACAATTGAAAGAATGTAATTAAAAGGAATACTAATCCGTGAGATAGCAATCATAAAAATTTGAAATATTGAACACGTAGTTCACATTGCAGACCAGGAAATTCTCGTTCAAATTCAACACTGCTCCTATTGTGGATTCTATATGTTATTCAGAGAAGCTAATTTTTCGAGAGCACGGATAATCAGTGAGCAGAAAGATACGGAGTATTTATCAGAGAGCAAATATCGGGAGCGCTGGTTGTTCGAAATGGCGCGCTTGCAGATTGCCACGGTATCCGGACGATTGAGTTATCGTGATAGTTCCGAGGAATTCAGTGAAATAACTTTGCCGATTAAATACACACCGTTGGCGTCAAAATATTGTACGCCGTCTGCCCGATGTTATCGTAACACGACGTGAAACGTATCGCGTCTTTATATTGATACACGGTGAACCGAACCTATTGACTAGTTTTTGCTTTTTCAACGATACAATACCGCCAATGTATGCATATGCATGGTTGCACCCACTACTGTTTCTATAAAAAGTAAATATGAATAAATAGTGATTCAGAAAAATCAATCGATATTATTGAAGCTTATTAATTGGTTGCTTGATTGAATTTCTGAAAAATTTCGCATGCTACCTTTATTGGTTCGAGTCTTGTACAATATTGCCTTTCACTCTGATTTTGGTGATATTTTATTAATAAAATGTGCTACACAGGAAATTCCAAATATAGCATTGATACGTATTTGTGCTGGTAGATAAAATTATAGGCGAGGCGTAAGTAACATTTTTCAGTTTTGTAAGAAAACACAGCTAAGACAAACCGACACGACTTTCTGCTTGTCAAGCTCACTTTACGCTTGTTTGAAAGCTAATGAAACGAGATATTCAATGACACGAAAGACCATGTTTAGCTTTTTACAAGAAATCAAGTGAATTTTACTCGAGTAATTAGTTCATTGGTATGATTCATAGAACTTCTCCATTAGACACTTTTAATAAATATTTTCAATAAAATAATGACACAGCTTTTTATTTTTATTTAAAAGAAAAGATTTATTGTTGAATGGTTCACAAATTTTTTCTGAGAACATTTGTCACATTACAATAATTCTATTGTAGATAATTCTGCAGTTTAGTGATTTTTTCCAACTTTTATCTTTTTCCCTCCAACTTTTATTTTAAAAACTTTATTGTAGACTACAACAAGAAATCAATGACAGGGAGTCGAAAAATTAATACATTTTTGGTTACTTTATTAAAAAAAACGTCATATGTAAACATTTTTCATTAATTATAGAGATGAAATATTATGAAAAAGTAAAACGAGGTTATAATATTGGTTTTCTAAGATAATACTCTTATTTAGAAAACAATGTTCGTCCTCGAAATTGAATATTAGACAATTTCAAACACTTTGTCTGTACAGCAATTATGTAAAAGTAAATCAATCATTATCATAAATAAAGACACTTTTTCAGTGTGCGCCAAAAATTGATATTATGAATTCAGAAAAATTTTAGTTTACTGTGTAGCTAAACTCATTAATAATAGATTAATTGTAAGATTATCAAAAAAAAAGTTGCAAAATACTTCAGCGAAAAGTCATACGCTTACAAAAATAAATTAACATAATAAATTCAAAATTACTTTTGATTAATTAACATAACATAATTTCTTATTTAAATAATCAGCTCCGAAAAGCTTCGTTTAAATGATTTGGATCCATTTAAAGCTCAAATTACCTTCATATTGTTTAAACAAGACATTTAAATCCATAAACGTAACACCGCGTATATTTTTATCAACAAAGGGTTCATATACACTAGACTATCGCTCCATATTCTCTCAACAAGTTGTTGCATTTTTCACCCAGAAATCCTAGCCGAAACTTACGCACAAATGATTCTGTCAAAGCGAAAACCTTTTACAGAATATTGTGTTACATAGTGTATTCTGTTTGTGCAACGGAGCTTCTCCTGTCGCTTGTTACAGTCAGTATAGTAGCACAGCATGGTTGAACGAGCAATAAGTTTATTCGACGCCTGTAACACCTGGCGTGGTACTGTGTGTGTGTACACAGAACACGTGTACGTGTAATGATGATCTGATTAACGTACGCGATCCTTTTATAGCGGATAAATCAATGAGAAACGGAACGGGCAATCGCGTCGGCAGATTTGAGGGGCTAATACGATCATTCATTATGACAGCTAGAGAACTGAGCAGCTAAAATGGAGCTTGATAACATATAGTAGTTCGACAGTTTCCAATTTCATTGTGATACTTAAAATCGCGATAGGTTCGTCGTATAACAAGAAACATATTGCAGATACTAAAAGTTAGAAAAAGTGGTTTTGAGTCTAAGAAGCACCCACTATTAAACTTATAAGGTTGAGTAGTTTTATTGTGTAGATATTTAACAGAGGTGCGCAAGAATGCGAAAATGTTGGTTACGCGATGTTCAGGACGAGTCTGGCTTCCGAAGAACTTGGAGAACCCAAACTATATTTTGAACGGCTGTTTTTAAATGTCATGGGCTTGGGGTTTATGCAATAATGAAAGATAAAACACCAAATAACTGATATAACTTTAAATATGCATGGAAGAAATATAATTGTTCAACATTTTCATTGGTTTTTTCCAATGCTATATAATAATATTATCATAACAAAAAGAACGAAACCATACCGTAATTTGAAATAAAATACAATAGAATTTTGATTAACTTGTTTAACAAGAACAAAACTTAGAAAATTCAAATCTGAACTATCTTTCTGATAGCTGGTTTTATTATCCTCGATAGACTACTATTAAATCGTAATTCAAGTCTCAATCAATATTCTATTGTAGGTACCTTCATTTTCATTATACCAAATAGATATAAACCTGAATACAGAAATGCAGAGGAAAGCGGAAAAACAGAGAAGAGTGTAAATAGAAAATGCCAGTAGAAGAACTGTTTAGACCTGCAACGGCCTAGTCATCAACTGTGCCCGATGGTACTCAGGCGTATGCGAATCCTTGAAGAAATGAAGGAAGAATAAACCGGAAATTGAAAATCAAAAAAGTGAAAATTAACAGGGAACAGAATGGGCGAAAATAGAAAAAATAGACAATATGAAAATAAAGGTAGAAACAAAAGTGTGGTGGCAATCCTCTAGTCGTTACAGTAGTATTCGAAAACACCTCAAAGATTAAATATTCAAGACGACGGTCGTATTCTGAAAAAGGAGTCTCGAAATGTGATTGGGTTCTTGAAATTCTCGAGAATCTCGGTATTCTTGAGTTACGAGATGCTTTCGAGAACCTGACCCGACCCCAAGAAAAACTCAATCCAAGCCGACATTTTCGGATTCTTGCACACTTCTAGTATCTAACTACAATACCTATACGACCTGGCGAACAGTCATTGTCAAGAATTTTACGAGGCCATTCTATGAGCAAAAATAATACGAAAACCAAGAATGACGAAATTGTATTTGAGAACAATTACATAAAGATAAGAATGCAACTCAGGTTCAACGATGGTAGGGTCTGAATTATTCGGGAAAACTAATTGTACAAAGCTGAAAGATTGACTAATGGAAACACAGGATTTGATTGGTTATGGTACAGCATTGTCTCGATACAAGTTCGCGACTTGAAATCACCTAGGTATTTAGAGAATGCAGGAATCATTCCTCAAATCAATTTTCACTCTAGCGGCTGTAGAAATAACACTGTATGATTTCCCTATGTTGGATGACCAACTTTCTGATGATCCTCATTTGAGACACTTAAAGGACCTAGCTGATAAATCTAAATAAAGACCTGTCCATGATGCGTCCGAAATAAGTTAGTCACTCTGTTTTTACATTCCCCTATAATAGAGGGCTTTGATCTCAATCATACTTGATTTTTCAATCACTCCGAAATACAGCACTCATGCCTCATCTATTCTTGCCTTGGACTATGTCAATGTTTTCTTTTTTTTGATACTTGATAGGGTGTGTATAATGTATAGTAACGACCTTACGATACAAAGAATTTGTCAGTGATTTGTAGACAGAGTGACATATACTGGGCCATGCGGAGTCAGCAAATACCCCTTGTCACTGTGCCATTCAGCTAACCAATTTTCCAGGCCTGCACAGTGCTTAATTTGTAGTCGAACTGATGACATACGGCGTCACGTGGTAAGTGGATTATTCTAGATATACACTGTCACTACTGACTGTAAGTCTGACCAGTATAACGTGCTCCAGTAGTAAAATGGGCCCTCGTGTCAGATATATTTTATGTGTATTCTAGGTGTCGTTTGAACGATTAATAACTCGAAAATTAAGCCTTAAATGCAATCTTATTTTTTATTTTCGCCTTATTTTGGTAAGTAGCGCCATTCTTTAAAATTTCTGACAGGTGTTGACGAACACAGTGGTATGTATACAAGTGTAAATAATAAATTATCAGTTTATATAGTGAAGTATTGAACTTTGTTGTTCACTTACGAAAATCATTTTCTACTCTAGAATACTTAACAGCTGCGTATTTCGAATTTCGAACTTCTGCCAAATAAATTTTTAAGATGCTGCAAAAGCCTTGATTTATTTATTTTTTAATTCCTAAAATATATGGAGACCTAGAATACATAAACAAAGTTCGATACATGAATCTTTTGATCTTTAATCTTAAAATTTTATAATTAATCTAAAGTTTGTACAAATAATACAGTTACCAGTTTTGTCATTTGAGACTTCGAACATCTTTTTACTCGCACAACATTTTTTTTAATCTCTCTGGCAAAAGAAATATGATTAGTTTTTTCTTACAGCATCTTTTGGCCAATTATAACTCAGGGAAAAGTATTCCTGCTATCTTGCTAGAATGATGAATCGAAATTATAACATTTTTATGGAAACTCATTTTTACACAAAATTATTCGATGCAAGTATTACGATGGTATTCAATTTTCAAAGAAAGTTTTTATAATATCAAAGACTCGAAAGAACTTTGATGCAAAGCATCTGTTGTGCATAGTAAATCAGGCCAATTGTTGTGTTTATACATTCGGATGGTTCATATAAATCTAACAAAAGACAAGTGGAAGGGGAAAGTATAGCACTACATGAATCAGTATTTTTTAGATGAAAGTAGGTTTCAAATGAAAAAGCAATGTGTATAGTCTAGAAATGTTCAAATATACAAATATACAGCAATACAGAAAAATACAAAAATAATTATAGATTTAATTTACATTTTCATACATATTTTATGTTGTTAAATTTTTATTTAGAAAGAATGTAAAAACAAATGCCTTCAATACAAAATAGTACTTCCATTGAAGTAAAAACAAATAAAACCAATATTCGTATAACAATAAATTCAAATTTTTGCCGATGTTGGCTTGCACAAAAAAATGGTCTATACCTACATATTTCGAAATAAAGTGTTGGTAATATTTGCAGTGTTCGTTGATATTAAGTTTCAAATACGAGTATATCTACATTATATTTGTATGCATAACAGTGTCTTTATTTCATCTTTTAAGACACACTACTAATTGTAAAATTTGGCTAGAGAATTCCGTACACTGTACATCAGAGTTATTTACACTGCAAGCTATAATTATGGTTCTCTTAAAACTATTACGACCCCATAAAAATCTTCGAGGTAATTTACGATATTATGAACCCAGTTAGATTATCGCAATTTCTTTAGCACTCCTACTTACTTAGATTATTTTATAGCTATGTGGAATGTCAATAATAAACTTTCAACCATAGCTTTACCAATAAAAGTAGAATGATGAGTATAATGGTTATAGCCCGACTTTAACAACTAAAAATTAACGATTGTTCAGTACTGATGAGTAATTCGCCAACACTGTTCACCAACAATGTTTGCAAGCAGATCGTTAACTTTTAATAACCATTACTTGATCTTTTCGCGAACACCAAGAACCGTATGCGAATAGGTACGCGAAGAGACGATTTTTAGAAAACTCAATTTACACATTGTTCACGAATAGTTTGCGACTGCTGGTAGAGACACGTCTTAATTGACCACCCTCTGTGAAAAGAAGGAATCTGAAAACTTACTTGCTGTACGAAAATGGCCAACCCTGGACCTCCTCCTAAATCAGACCTCCACTTTATTTCGTTAAATATCTATATGTTCCAATCAAATGATGAACTGCATAACTATCTCAGAATAGTGTCATAAAACAGTGGAGTCCCATGCATCCATTTGTTATTCAGTATTAGTGAGTGACACACCGGTTTCAATTTTTCTAATTTGTGAAATTGTTTCATTATGTCTTCTTTTTGACATACCTTGATTTCGAAATTGTTAAGTGCTAGTTCTCATATCTAAGTTATACAGATGAGGTGAAAGTAAGAATATACCTACAGAGTGTCCCAGTTTTTTCTGGCATAGCTTTGTCAACATATTCTACAAGCAAAATGAAGAAAAAAATGTATGCATTATAATTCCATTTCAAAATATGCAGTGTCAATACGATAGTGGTTAACTGAGCATTATCCACCATGATGGACAGGTTGAGAAGAACCAATTGCTTGTATGAAAGAAAAAATTTACTAAAAGAATTCGTGACGCATTTGCTGCAGTTACGGAAAATGAAAAAGAAATTAAAAATGTACTAAATTCAATTTTTTTAGATGCCAGTTCTATATTTTGAATAACAGGTAACATTCTGAAATGGAATTATAATGCAAATCCACCGAGAAAGAACTCCGTTGTTATTTGTATTTTTATTATGATTTCTTAGTAAACCATTGAACAGCCTATGTTTATATAACATTTTTTTTTCTTCATTTAGCTTGTAGCATATGCTGGCAAAGGTATGCCAGAAAAAATTGGGACACCCTGTATAAAATTTTTTAACTGTTTCTTAAAGATTATAATGAAGGACGATATATTTCCAGAATAATTTTCTTTTCTTAAGTCGGACCTCTACGCATTTCTAAATAAGTGTAATAAATAAGCTCCTAATGATCGACAACGACGTTATCTACATGTTTTATCGTGTGTTTTGGTTGTCAAATTGTCATGATGAGCCGTGAAATAAGTAACTAGAATGCAATCATTGAACTCGTACCTACATAATACTCAGAAGCAGAGAAGAATAAATATGTATACTTGCAACTTTTACAAACAATATTAACAAAGAAAGTTTTGAAATTTATCATAAATAAATCATTTTCCTACATAACCAAAATCTACTTTTATTTTTTCCGCAAAAAACATTCATAGTAGACAGCCTTAGTATGCGAAAAATAGGGGTGCCAACTATAGAATCCTTTATCCAAATTCTCATTTCTGACACTCTGTCGTAAATTCGAAAATGCTCTTCATTGTCGTTTTTACATGAATTCTATCCAGGCAGGTTTTCAGATAACTGGTCAAAAGACTCGGAGAGACGACAAGAATAGAAGAAGAAAAACCATTAACTAGTAATTTTAGAGTTACCATTAAAAACGTTACACAGAAAAATCAATTGTGAAATTCGATTTTGGACGCTGTCCTTTGTACCCTTGAATATCCACAGAATTCGGAGAATAATCTGCGTACACACGATATCCGGGCTGGGACGTGATTACATAACTGACTTCATTCTTTGCTGCCGAGCAATTTCCTTAACTTACGTATAATACCACCTAGAAGCGTTCGACGGAGCCGACGGGTCACGGCGCGGCGTCTGAAGAGTGAACAAAAGTGCATCTTGCGCCGCTAACGAGAGCCGCAGAGAATGCCAGCTAAAACTGAGAGAACCGTCCCGTCTCGTTTCGTTTCTATTCACCCTGATCTCGTTCTCGAGCAACAATTTCCCCCGCGATTCTTTCAACGTTAATCGTTCGCGGCTTTATGACACACTTCAGCGTTTGCTTTGCGTTTCAGCCAACAACTATATACGTGGAATTCTTTCTTTCTGGTAACTATTCTCAACTCGACAGCACAGTGACAACTCGAGGCATAAATTAATATCTTGGAGGTGAGAAAGAAGAACATGAATTTAGAGTTTAGAAGCTGTTTAAGGTTGCAATTTAGGTGAAGGTGAAGGAAATTGTGAAAATGAAGTGAATAAGTACGTAAAGTTTGCTGATACTAAGATTGTAATATTTCTCGAAATACCTAAATTTTTTATTAGAATTGGCTGTTATGTCACATATGTGTGTATTCACACGAGGATTTTATTTGTACAGTTATGAATAATACTAATGTACCCAACTAAGAATTAAATTAGTAAGCAGCCTTAATGAAGCTCAAGGAGGATTCGAAACTATTTTTCATAAAATGATAGTTTAATAAAAAATGTATTAAAACGACTACAATATTCATACTAATAGCAGACTTCATTATGTTTTTATTAAATAAGAATTCCCTAAAAATTCTCATTTTTTATAAAATCAAGGGAAGATATTAATTATACTAATCGATTAAAAATTAATTCTGTTATACTGTGACGTCTCTTGTAAGTCAATTGTAGTCATATTACCGAAAGGAAAATTATCATAACATAATAAATATCTCATACAAATTTATGTTAAATATTGCAAAACATTCTCAAAAAACGTCTGTTTTTATCGTTTATTTCTTAAATTATTATCAACATTAATATATTAGAAACCTAAGCGAGTGACTGCAGTGTGATAGTAAAACATTAAGTAGGTATACATTTTATAAAACATTCTAAAGATCTAAGAGACAATTACCGTTTAAACCACCATAAAATAGATACATATATCTTCTTCATTTTATTACAGTTTAACGACTTGATGTATGTTTCCCTTTTTATCTCGTTTTAACTATTTGAAAGAACTTAAATTACTTTTAAAAAAGTTCGAGTTAAAAAGATATATTTTCAAAACTTATATGGGTTCTTCTGGTGCTTTTTTACTGGACAGTGACTTTGGAAACGCCAGTCGGTTATATCTAATATAAAAAACTGAAACAGTGCTGTATTAAAAATATTAGTAGCTCTCGTGTACCCAAGGAAATTTCCAAAAGTTTAAAAAATGAAGGAATGTAACATATCGAAGAAAAAGTTCGGTTATTTGGAAAGAAAGATCTACATCCTTTTTTTATAGTCAGAAAACGAGGAACCATCTTATTATTAGAAGTCGATTAATTGTCAGGGTCATCATATTGAAAAAATATAGTTTCGAGAAAAATGAATTTCAATTCCTTGAACAAGCTACCGAGTTACCTGCATCATTCCATTAAAAATCCTAAAGCTATCTTAATTGTTAGAATTTTTTCACAAAACTTACTTTAAGATATTTTTAAAATGTTAGTCTACGTAAATATGCAAGGAAATTGGACTTTTTGAAAATTTCAGACGGTTACCCCCTCTTATTTTTTAAGAATTGCTTTGAAACATATCAAAATTTCAGTTCCATTAACATCCTATAGATTCATTTGATTACTTTGGTTTCAAGGCTGTGCAGGTACTATGAAATTGTACTCTTCTAAATTAATTCGAATTATGATGGATTTGCAAAAGCTCATTACAGCAAGAGTGTTCAAATTGTTCCAGAATAGCGCTTCGACAACTTCTCTGTGAAAGAGGGACGATTTCCCTCTTTCACGAATCTAAGGACAAAAGACTTGAGAGAAAGGCTGGTGCTTGAAGCATGTTACATGAATCGGTATAGTGACATACATGTATCTCGTACTCCATTACGAATGAGAACGAACTTAATACGCCTACATGAAGTCTACATAAAGACAAAATCTGTAAGACCTACTTCAAACAGGACACTTGGCGGCTGGCAACTGGTGTCCATGACATATTACCTTGACGGCAGTTTGGAAGGTGGAACGTGTGTGAATATGTGCTCGAAATGTTAGTCATGAGCCACTAATACGGTTTTTAGAACTTAGCCAATTTCAATTCTTGCTGTCCAATTTTTAGTCACTCTTTTTAAAAAACGCTTCCTGTATTATTTATATATGTAGAATTACTAGGCTTTCATAAAGTATAAATGCATACTTCTTTATAAGAAAACATTTGTTTACTGGGGAAATTATTGATAACTATTGCCACTCTACAGACAAATATAAAAAAGTGAAAAAATAATAACCTAAAGTAGTTATATTTGTTCTTAATCATTCACAATTAATTGTAGCAGAACTATATCTAATTTCTATAAATATTATTCAGTTTTAAGCAATCTCTAATAAATCTTTTAATCAAATTCTACCTTATTAGGACTGATAAAAATGGGTTTCATTTTATGTCAAATTACTTAGGTAAATAAGCTTAAAATATAGTAAATATAAGTAACAAATATTTAAGATAGTACAAAAAGATTAAACAATTTCACTTCGGTCGACGAATTAGTGACAAATATAGTTGTGCAGTGACGTATTCTAAACTACAATATGCACATTTTGAATATGAATACAATATTAGAACAGAGAAAGTGTATTTTAAAACATTACTCTTAAAGGATGAACTTAACATTATGATAGCCAACTTCCAATTCACACAGACATGTAATTTATGATTCATCGCAGTACTGATGTCTTTTTTGAGAAAAATATTAAACACAAGCCATGTATTAATCACAATCACAGGCATGTACAAATCTGCATAACTAGAATTTTTCGAGCAAATGCATTCTTATCAACCTAGGATAAAGCTAGGATCAATGAATAGAACAAGTGGCATTAAAGTCATGAAACAAAGCGGACGAATTGTTTTAATGATTTTAAACCCACATACACAGATTGTCTCCATTCTCCACCATGGGAATGTTGTTCGTGAAGACGTATTTGCGTGTTTCTAAATACTTTCTACTCTTATTCGTAGAAAACTGCTTCGAAGAGCAATGAATTTGTCCTCGTACAAGACAAATCCCCAGTTGAATAGAAATCTTTGTATACAAGAAAAATGTAATTTACAGAATCATAGAAAACACTAATCAGTGATTAAAAGAAAAAGAAAACGCAAAGAAAAGAACCAAAACAATCCAGTTAACCCTTTTATTCTCCACATAGTTATATCAATTCAAATCAGAATCTTATTTATGTGTTCGATTTTCCACTATTAAGAAATAACAGTAAATGGAATGAAGACTTGAATATCTCGAAAATGTTAGAATATTTCATTATTTAACATGCAAAATGCTGAGAATATAAATATTTCTTTGTAGTCGTTAAACAATTTGGAAAAAAGGGGTTAAAATAGCGATGCTACTTTAAAAGTACCTAGAAACTACATATCTACTGTTCAGAGATAAAACATCGACTAAAGAGAACTCTTTATGTACAATAATTAACTTCTGTCCTATCAATAAAAGACAGTTATGACAATAAATCCATAATCGATTCACTCTAGAAGTAACAGCAACCTAACTATTGAATAGAACTGCCAATTAAACAGAATCGAAGTTTTCCTTGAAACAGGAAATTGCTCTCATCACAAAAACATCCACTTAAATGAAGCATGTGTTATAAATCCCTTGAAGATTCGATTGGGAAAGTAATTTGACCTCGAAGATGCGCAAAAAGCTCACCCCTAGTGCAGGTTAAACCATCGACTTAAGTCGACGCTACTACGCAAACGAAACACGTTGAATGCGTTAAACCGGGCTGTTGACGGTCGGCATGTCGACAATAGAAATTGCCAGCATGAAACCACGCCGCTAAGAGCGTCTTTCGCGCCTGTCGCCTTTAAATTGCTCGCGGTTGTGCTCGACCGGCCGTGCACGTGGATAGGCGGGATGGTCTTTTTGAGCCGCGTATAAAAGCTCTCAACTCTCGAGTCTACCTTCCACAGTCTACCCCCTTTGCGCGCCTCTTTCTCTCTCCTCTGCCCCTACTACTCTTCTCGTTCGAACAACGCTCTCCTCTTTTTATATACCCGGGCTTCGAGACGCGCGTGTACGCACAGAGGGTGGAAGACACGCGCGTTCCTCGCAGACTTGCGATGCCAGACAAGGTAATTGTTTCTTGGAAAAAGTAATACCGAGACTACTCGAGAATTTCGCTTCGAGGGGCGTTACGGCCGCGGTGCACTTTCGCAAGGCAGAATAGTGGGTGATCAGGTCAATTGCTCGTTTCAGCGAAATTCCAATTTAACGAAATCAATGCTTTACGGGTGACAAGTAGCTTGATTGGTTATTTGACAATGTAGGTTAGATAGATGTCAAAAGACTATTATGTGACTGCAGGAACAGCTAATTTCATAAAGGAAGATCAAGATCCAGATGAGTGCTTTCTGGATAAAACCAAACTCTAATTATAGGGACCGACAAAGGGGAGAAGACATTGTAGAATATTCACTGTTTCAACCGATAACTTTTATCGGTATTTTTAAAGGTCTTTAACAGTGTCCTCGAAATTTGGTGCATTGTTTCCTAGAATATACATATCAGAAATGTACTAACAGTAAATGTGGTTAAGAGAATAAGGTTCAATTATCTGTCTAAATGCAAATACCTACTATTAATGCTTAAACAAGCCTTCAGAGTTTTGGAAACTTGTTTAATATAAGTGTGTCTTGACGTTTGAGTATACCAGAAGGGTTTAATAATATTAGAAACAGTTACCGTACGACGATGTAGAATAAGTTGTCATTAGATTTGTTACATAGCTACTCGATTATACCAGTTAGTAGGACACTCTCACAAATACTAACAAGCGTGTATTACTACACTTGCAAAATCTTACACTGCAATTATTATTATAAGTGAGCGTTACCATTTAACAGTTGCTTCCTAATGTAAATTGATCAGCTGGCATAGGTATACTTTTTTCGAATACCTTCTATCCATAAACTAACATTTAGTTAAGTGTATAATATAAAAGTATTATTATTATAAAATTATTGATTCTTGTTATACGTGCAAGTCAATATATTAGCAACTGCGATAATGTTCTTTGAGTATGTAACTTTTCCCGAGATTATTTTTTATTATTAATTAAGTTCATCCCATAATAGTCCTCTAAACAATTTGTAGATGAGTAGCTTAATAAGATTTTTATAAATGTTGTACTATGATCTTTCGAATAAAAGATCTATTTTATATTATACATTTTTATATCACGCAAGATATTTTTATATCGTGCATGTTTTTATGGACGTGCAATCAATTTAAAAAACAATCACGAGAGTAAGATCACAAATTCAAGAGAGGGACAGTGTAAAGAACGTACATGTCTTGATTGAGATCATTCTTTTTAATTGGTCTTTATACTAGTTTCATATTACATTATATGTTTTATAATTTATTTTATATCTTTAAGCGTTGGTTCCGTTCTAGGCGTCTACAATAAGGTCATTTTTAAGATTTTTATTATAACGAACTAAGCAGTCTGTGATTTTCGGGACCTTATTACATGTACAATATCTTTTGAACGTATAAAAAGTTGTATAGCTTTTTATTTCGTTCAAATATTAAGAGCGTTCGCACCGTGCACCATCGCAGTAGCTCTCGAAAAATTCTCTGTTTAAATCGTGGGACGTGTAGCATTTCGACTGTAAATTGGAACCCAAAAAGTCAAATATAGGTATTCTTAAACTACATAAAATTTCCATGGCGATGAACCTATGACAGTAAAAAAGTAATTTCGTTTCTTCATTTTTTGACACCTTAAAGTCAAACATCATTTTCTTACCAATTTTTTCACAATTTTACGTTTCTTAAAAGTTAACAACTTTGGAAAAACTGAAAATATTATAGATTCACCATATATGAAAAAGTACATTCTTTAATTTAAAAAAAAATTCATGTACATTGAATAATTAAAACATGTTTGAAGTTGAGTCGCTGATATTAAACTTATGCGGTAGCTGCCTAGTAAAACTATGCTTATAACTTTGCTAAGTTTTAGAATTTTTTAATTTCCTTTTAAATGCACATTCTTCAAACATCAAAGAGCTAAAAAATTTAAGAAAAAGAAATCGAATATTTGAAAGCTCTACAGCAGAACCTCCCTTTAACGTTTATATTCCTCATTCCTTAACGTATATGTACATACTTATGCTTATACTATCTACGTATGTTCAATTATGGCGGTCATCTTCATTATTGTACTATTTTATTTATTTACTTCTCTTATGTTGATATACATTATAAAGTTATATTACTAAAGACACAACTTAAGTAAGAATGAACAATTGTGCTAGTAAATATACATATATTTTTGAATAAAAAGTACTTTGCTATTTACTTATTGTTAGTACAACTTTAATAAGAATTAGTAAGTACTTTCACAATTTTAGCTGGTAACGTAAATTCTTTATGTAGTTCATATGTATATTAGATCCAGCATTTCAGAATCCTGTATAGGTAGGAAACCTATCTTTTATCTCTCAAAACGTATCAGTATACAAGAAAAAATCTAAACGTCTAAGTTCAAATTGTCATAAATTTTAGGCTTAGGTAAGTCAAACAGGAACTCCACTACTACCAACTCCTCTTAAAAATTAAGGGTGGAAAAGGATTTTTTTTCTCTGATCGCCAGATTTTCTTCGTCCTCCAGACAAATCGTACCGTTAATCTTTTCTTTACAAAGTATATGTATACAGTGTATATTTTACATAAATGAAAGTCACAAGTTACAATCTGGACAAGTAACACTTTTTACTTTTATCCCTACTAACGGTATTTCTTATAAACGTGTTCTACATACTGATCTAACATATAATCATAACAATTTGTATATCTACCTATAAGGTCCATATCTATTGAATACAATACAAGAAAAGTCAGAGTTTTATGAAGCCAAAACAAAAGCATACGTAATTGGAACAGATCCTACAAGTTTACCTCGAATATACGATTTCAATAAAAATACGAAAAACCGCTTATTAAGACGTGATGCCCAAAACTAAGGTGAAGAAGAGATGAAAACGACATGCAAAAATGGAAGCACAAGATTATTGATCGATTAGTATTTGTTTCATAACGTTTGTTACATTCATCCCATGTTATGTTAGTCCCTAGTCTCCCCTACTCAGTTACTGAGACGTCATAATTCAAGTGTCAGTACAAGCATTTTAGATCCACTTACTAAGATATTTGCCATCTTAAGCGAAATAAAAAGGAAGAAAACACAAAAATAAAGTCACAAGGCGATAAAAGATGGAAAACTTCTCCAAATAGAACTATAACTCCACGATCTACCTAATCTGCTCATGGACCTATGACACTATTCTCGTAACTATGACCACTATTGACCGTTGTTACCATAACATTATACTGTTTTTCAGTATTTTAAAAAATAGTATTTGAAGTTACTTTCTATAAAACTTTCTAATGGAAATCAAGTAATCGTTCGAGCACAGCTACAAAAATTTCAAGTACATGTTCTATGCGAAAATTTAATATAGGTATTTCATGCATAACTTATACAGGTCTTCCTAAAATTCATCGTACCCAAAATCTGACTGTAGCCTCGTTCAAATAGCTTTCGTCTACCACGCTATATCCCAACTTCTGCATATGTAATCAGGTTCTTTGTGTAATAAATTAGTAATCATTACTGCCAATACTTATGTATTCTATTCAAAGTAAAGTAACGTTAAGCTTGTAAATTCATAAGCTGCTGAGACTCGATGCTAGTGGTTCAAGGTCGCATCGAATCAAAGTGGGAAATGTTTTTCTTTTTCCGTTCAGGAGGATGAGCCAACGCTCGCATTACCAGCCACTTAAACGACGCTTAACGAGAAGCCTCTATTGTCACTCGACCATTGTTGCCTGGCGCTTTGGCTGCCTCGAATTGGTGCAATCGTACAAGAGTTTATAGACATAATTCAACCAAGTTTTCTCTGGCTTTTTTCTCTATAGAACTTGAAATGCACTGTATTTCAGCAGATTGGACTACCTACAGTTTTTGATCAGTTTTTCCTGTAATGAGCGTGTTTAAATGAGAAGATTCGTGGAAAAATAAATAATAAAATCAAAAAATGTTTCACGCTTCAAGAAATAATGACTTTGTATGATCTGATACAAAGTGCAACTAAATTTTGTCAAAATGCAAAAAGTATTTCGTTATTAAATATCGAAAATGTCTGTAAAAAAATGTGTTCAGTTTGCGTAATAAAGGCAAAGTATTTATAGGTGTGTACGTACCTTTAAATTACGTTGAAAATATAGCAATAAAATGACAACTTTATAAATCTACATTACAAATTTGATAAATACCAATAGGTGTAGAAGGCTTCTGTTGTAAGTTTTTGAGACTCAATCACGAAGAATTCATCATGATTCTTTTTTACTGTACTATTACACAGTTTTTAAACAAGTATGAATACTTCTATAACGTTAATTCTAAGTTGATTAAGAATATACATTTTTAGTCAATTTGATCTATTTTTCATTTCTAAACGAAAAAATTAATAGTGCTATATAAAGATTTGCGAAATTTGAAATTATATTTGGTCATTTATATTTCAATCCAATATTTTCATACAATTTACAATACTCATCGAATAAAAATATTAAGTCTAAATGTTATCAAGAATATAATACTGTAATGAGAAAAGAACTATACATATCCCCTGGAGTTAGAAAATTACTCAAAATAAATCAGTGATTCTGAATTTACAAGCATTGTGAAAAATTAGAATTATTGGTATAAAATAACATTGATATTAAACTGTTCGACTAGTTGTAATTTCTCGATTTAGCAAACCGTCCTTTTTATCCCACTCTATACCCATTTTCATCGATACAAGAATGGCAAGACACCATGTCATTATCATGCAAATGCCACTTTAAGGTCCAATCTGTCAATGCAAGGAAAAGATCGAAAGCAAACTAATCATTCCGATAAAATATATCGAGAAGGATGCCAAAGGTTAATGGATGGTCAATCGATATGTGCCGGACACTTTGTTATGCAGTTCTGTTCTGAAGCTGCCTGCGCTCAGAATACTTGCATATTGTTCAGGAAACACGTTTGCCATATTGTCGAGAAGTTTCCGCGCGCTCGTCAATAAAAAGAGCAACTGAGAAGTAATCGATCTATAGACTCCTTTAATTCACCTGGATTGAGTTGGAAAAGCCTTTGAGCAATAAGGTTACCACTTTCATGGAAATTCGATCGAATTTATCGTGTAATCGAGCACAAGAAGATAACGTGACTACACATAAAAAAGGAAGAAAAGTATATTTGCGTTCGAATTTAACCTGCCAATTGGAAAAGACGAATACACTTGCTACGTGAACATTTTCTCCACGCAGAGTAAACTAAATCCATTCATAGTGAAAATTGAAAGTAAATGTTGATGTAGGAAAAAATATGTATAGATAGATCTAGTTTATGAAATAGCATCTATTATGAACAAAGTTAATTCATTCGTTAATATCTATTTTTGAATTCACAATAATAAATGTTATTCAAGAATTTTTCATTAGGAGTTAGTTTATATGAAAATATCAATCGCAAATAGTATAGTATTTCCATTAAAAAATATTTCAGCTTTACTGGGTTGATGTTATTAAATCATATTTACTGTCAGATTTTGGTAAAAATGTGCAATATACATGCACTATCCTGAAATGTGTTGAAGCTGCTGTATTGAATACGTAGTCATGATCAGTCCTGAGGCTCAACTGCATATATTGTAGAGTCAAATCAGCCAAAGTGTACGCCATTCTTTGCCTATTTACTCTTATTAAATAAAAGTTTATTTCTCAATATATTCAACGTTAATATTATATATGTCAAAATAGGACCAAAATCAAGAATGATGAAATTACGTTTGAACTTTCATTTCATAGTTATTAATTATTTTAAAATTCGCGTGAAATATTTTTAACTTGGGGCTTATTCTACTGTCAACGCACGTTAGCTAGGTCAGACACAGCTAAGTCAGTAGACTTAGCCTCAAATCAGACACATTTTAAGCGTATTTTAAGCGTTTTCTCAATGAATAATAATTCGAAAACAGATCTTGACACAATTTTATCTATCTTTATTTTTGCCTTATTTTAGCAGATAGAATAACACCATCAAATTACTAACATTTGTCGTCGAACACCCTGTACATAAATTCTATCTCAACTTACACCGATTATTGTAGAAACAATTAAAATATAACTTCAGAATATTATTATCCATTAAGCCTATACTATATTTATAACATTAATTTACTTTTGCTTTAACTACCACACTCCTATTACTACTATTTTTACGCATTAAAATGTTAGACCATCAGAAAAATTGTTTAGTTTCTTTGTAAACTTTCCTTAAACCAGTTACAAAGATAAACGAAAGCTGAAAAAATGTCGCAAGTAATTTGTTTACTGCTTTTCAAGTTTCACACACCTGGCAATCCTAAAGAATCTACAAAGATAATATCATTTTTTGACTTCGATCACGATAAGTTGGTATGACTTTTATCCGAATATTTTCTCAGGGGACACACTATCTGTATGTAAGTCTACGGAAAGGATAAGACTCAGGGAAGCTAAATTATCACTTAACGCAATCGATACACATGCCAGCTACTCAATCTCGCAGGAGTCGCGTCCGTATCGATTCAACACGGCCACGTCGGCGCCCGCCTGTCTCTCAAATCGAATTCGGTATCGGTCGTTTTTTACACGAGGAATTAATTGGAAAACTTTTATCACAACAGATAATCCCTGTTCTTTGAATTCAGAAGATTTCACAACTAATTCCACTTCGAATTCTATCATGGAAATCTTTGAGTTGACCACCAACTATCAAACCCATTCGGAAACAAATTAGGGAGCACAAAGGTGGAGATTGAACTTGACGTTTAACGCAACATTAACATTACTAAAGGACAGTATTTGAGATGTGAATCCCCAGCGATTATATTTTATTAAGACCCTAGGTTTTATAAGGACAAAGGTTTTAATTCTGTTCTGGGTATGTGAAATTCAATAAACTCGTAAAATACTTCAAAGGGTATAGAAAATTCGATTCGAATTGCATTTGTGTCTGGAACGTGTATTTTCATTGATCACATTTGAGTAAAAATAACAAACATGGTATTTTTCTGACACGTTTGTAGTTTCCTTTTATTTTCTCGCGTTAGTAAACAATATTAATTTCCCATAAGAACGTACGTGTATTTTTAGTTTACTAATTAATAGTTACGTCCTATTTTTTTGTAATGTTATTTTAAATAAAATTTTTAAAAAATGTTCCAATTCCCTGGAGGATATCCCCATTCACTGGAGGAAATATAAAATTTAATTATTTAAGTGCAAGTTCTAGGTACCACTTAATGATATGTCAAAATTTTGTGCCAAAATTTAATCAAGGTTTAAGTTAACTATTACAATAATATTGGTTATTCTGTTGTTTTATCTTGAATTATGATATTGTTAATTTAAAGATATTAAAAGTAAATATTATAAATCTAATAATAAAATTATAAATATTAAAGCATAAAATATAATTTTTTTAAATTTATTTAAGAAAAATCTTAAATGCCCGATACTAGGGGAACTCCCCCTACTGAAGTAAGATATTCGTTACAAATATTATTCACACTAAAATGTTATTTACAATAAAATTCTAAATTTTGTTCATCTTGAATAGCGTTATAAGAATTAGTGGATTATTGTGGACCACATTTTCAACTAATGTCGTGTTAAGTTTAATATAAAATTTTTTTAATATTCAAACTATTTTAATTTTCTTTGGTTAGTGAATGTAACCATTCTTAAGTATTTCTACTTTACAAACAAAACTAACTAAAAGAACGAATCATATGATCTACTTAAATTGAAATTTAGAAACACGAATTTCTATAAATCAATCCATGTATACATATGTTTTAACTGATGATAAAAATTGAATCGTTACATTGAGGAATAATATTTTTTCCTCTTTAAGTGTATTTTCAGCTGCATGAAAGAATGAAATGTTTAAGATAAAGTAAATCACTTTTTTACACAAGGATCTCAAACTTCTGCCAATCAAATCATCCTGGGTTGCTATCAAAAGACTAGCAACTAATTCCAATCTTTTGATCAGTAGTACTTATATCAGTGTATAAATTCTTGTGTTTTCTACGAAATTTCTATCAAACGAAGGAAAACAGCATACATATTCTAATATTTTCTTTGTAAATAAAATCAATAATGACTTTAAACGTTTTAATACGAGCATAAGATCGTACAAATGTCTTCATTCTAATACATACCATATATCTGAAAGAAATAAAATTTGGCAGCGAAGCAAAGGAACTAATTACTTCAATAGTTTATATTTTATATCATTACCTTGAATGTTTTTACATAAAGAGCTCTTATGACAATAATGTTAAAAAAAAATTATATTCTGATACATATTTGATCTCAGTTAATATGCACTATTAGAAACTAAAAACAGCTAAGTATGATATGTAGTTTCAGTTCCAAATTAAACTTGTAAATAATTTTTCTTTATTTTTTGTATTAAAATGTTTCGATGCAGAATGAAAAGTAGATGTAGGAACATCTCAAATTTCGTTAAAAATGATGATACGTGGTAATAGAATGAAGATACTAATATGGTTGTACGATGTCTATTTATGATATTGTAAGGATAGTAACTCTAACGCTAACCTTACCTATGTTCTACACAAACAGTAGTCGTAATTTTGCCAAATAACCATTCCGTAAGGGATCAAAGTGAATTAAAAAAGAGTATAATAAGTACAACATTTTTAAACACATGATTCTAAATTTTCAGCAGTGAAAGCACTCAATGGTAATACTAAAACATACTTTTGATTCACGGCGAAACAATTCTTCTTGAGACTTCACTGAAATATGCTAATCCTAACATTGAGTGTCGAAACTATGTTCACTTTATTAATACGTCTTAGTCTAGTATATCACTTTTGATTTTCTTCAGTACACATTCTAAATATTCAACATGAAGACACCTGGTAACAATGTGTATTTATTCCAATTCTGAAAAAGTCGACGTGCTGTTATATGTCAGTTATAAATTGCATACTGTACAAAAAAAACTGTGTTAAATCCACCTTGATGTCCTCTAAAGACTTATGAAGAAACTACATACGTATATCGCCTATTTCCTGGAAGACTGATATAACAGAAGAAAACTTGCTAGGAAATTGGTTTGAAAGTTTTAGCGTTAGAAAATTATTAAATATTCAATGAAAACTTATTATTTTCCTTGAAAATTTAGCTAATAGTCTTCTAATTTCAATGATCTCTAGCAAAATATTATTTATGCATACAGCTTACTATTATGGTAGTAGTATTACTTAAATTAAAATATTTAATTTGTGTGTTAAAGTAAAAGGGACATGTAAGGATGTAAAGTTCAGGCGTGATGCTTCTTCACATAAAAATAGCTCATTCTTTTAATTAATTTTTTCAAGTACCTCAAAATTGACTTTTTTAGATGTACCTCCTTTACATGAGTAAAGGTTCTCTAATCTAGATATATTATATTATCGTTTAACAAATACAACATCACCATAAAAACGGTAATTTCGAAATATGTACCATTACTATGTACTATATTTATCACAAATAAGTTTTAGTTAATATTTTTTACTTGACAGATTATTATAGACAGCTAAACAGCCGCCTGAGCTCTTAAAGCATACACCTAAATGGTACATTCTTTCACAGTTCCATCTGTCAGAGCAGACTGTTAAAAAAAAAAGGTTTACAGCCCCAAGGGGTCAATTTTAACCGCGATCACGAGTGGCTGCGGCCGACGCCGAAAACGGTGTGAATTTCACCCCCGAGAACGATTCGCCCCCATTCGAGGCACACTTTGTCCTCGCGTTTTGTGTATCGTCACAAAGGAGTTAATCATCATCAGACCGCAATAGAGGGAGGAGTAGGTCTTGCGTTCGTCCTCGAAGAAGAGTCTAAGGTGCTAAGGGGGGAGGTTGCTTCAGGCTCCGTCGTCAACCCCCCTCTCTTTATCTCTTTTCGCGCAGAATAAAAAGGAACGTTCGCCTATACTGCCGCTTTCGCATAAACGAAGGCTCAACGAGTGCTTTGGAGTGCACGAAACTGCAAAACGAACAAGCCTATTGTTTCAGTCGGTACTCGACTATTTGACGCTTCTCTTCTTCTTTTTTTCTCTTCATCTTTTTGTCTTTTTTTGGGGGAGGGAGGGAGAGCGAAATTCCAGCACCGATGTCGCTTTATGAGCGATTCTGTCAGGTCGTCTTCACGTGGCAAAAGTAAACCACGGAAATAGTGAATTTTCAAGCTTGTTCGATAAATTATTGGCTCACTTTTGAATAAGACCTGTGATCTAGTAAAATCTTTCGTGAATAATTTCCGTTGCTTGCAGTTCTGGTTACAACTTGTTACTGGAACATTATTGTTAAACTACGTATTTATATGTAATTTCATATTTTCATAAATATAGTTAAAGAAATCGCACCTAAATAAAAATTTGCTTCATATATCAGATACTATAATTTGTACTCTATTTTTCATATTTTCTATATCCTTTAATGTTACACGCATTCTGTAATATTTTATAATTTTCAAATTTTCAGAAATGCATAAAAATTCGCAGTCTAATTACACTATTTTAAAACTGTGTAATTATACTACTTTGGCTTACTTTGAAGGTATTACAATTTGAATTTTTTAATCATATAGCGTATATTACGTAAAATTTAAATTTTGTTGTGAATTACTATTTTCCTCATATCTTTCTTTTGAATGAAAAAATACCAAATATAGAACTAACTATTATTGTTTTACACTTTGCTTTGCAACAATGGACACTTTACTGAAAACTTCAAAATCTGAAAAGTTTGACTCTTATTACATTCGTCTTACAGAAACAAAAATTCTTCTATTGTTAATTAAATGTATAATCAATAAAATAGTTTTAAGTTCAAGTTTAGGTAACCAACCTTGCATTGTTTTATTATAACTTGAAATTCATAAAAACAAATTACTGAAAAAATTTAAGTAATAACCAACTGTTCAAATTTTCTGTCACATTTAACTTATTTTGTTGATACCAAATATGAGGGTAAGATTTAATCAATTTATTAGACAAAACCTTGTAATAAATAAATTTGTTTTTAAAAAATAAATAAAAATGAAATACGTATAAGTGTTATGTGCCAAATTATTTAATTTAGAAAGGTATAAATGCGGACATAATTTCGAATAGAACAAACATTTTTGAAAATACCGCAATAATTCCTTTTCACTGTCGAAGTTCTCATTTATTAATTTCTAATTAAATTCGGACTGCTGCAACGACAGTGCTTACATTTAAGTAAATAAAAGTGTACCTATAGGTTTCTCATATGTATATTTTTATTATTCTTACAATCAAAATATCAACATTTATAATAGTCTCCGCAGCAATCCTATGTTTATTTTTCGAAATTAAAACTTTTGCACAACAAATGCTGTCATAATATTTGCGGCATTCTCCAAATTTAATAATAGAAGAAATAATAAAATGAAGCATTTATGTAAAACGCAATTACTTCTAAGAGGCTTGGACGGAATATCGAAAAAAAAAGATCATGATGACAAGCAAAGGAAAACATTGCAAGCGAGAGATAAAGTAAGTAAAGAAAGAAAAACAAATGTTTGTTCAGAGATGCTGCTAACAGAATAGTATCATTAACGCTTCATAGACTAGTTGATGTTACTTAATAGATATTGACACATTAAATACAAGTAAGAAAATAGCTGAAACAGCTCGTCGATATTGAAATAAATTTTTAGGTAGAAAAGTCGAAAATTTCATATTGCAACCTCTATAGAAAGAGATGTGGAAGGAAAACTGCATTATAAGAGAGTAAGGGGAGCATGACTATACATAACCAGACCAGCTTTGTGGATCTATGTATACGATTGAAACTTTATCTTTCTCTAACTTTTATACGCATGATATTATAAAAATTGTGTAAAAGTTGTTCTGGTTTATATAAACTTTTAAAATGTGCACACGCTTTGTGGTAATTTGATACAAAATTTTTAAATAATGCCTCTGTTCAACATTCTAGAAACGTTGTAAATTCTTTTAGTATAAAATATATAGAACATAGAAAAGACTGTGTGTAATCAAATAAATTATTTGTATTTACATTATCGATAATGTAATAAAATTTCTTACTAACTGTACAATTATAAATAACTTGCTATTTAATTCAAAAAAGGTAGCAGCACCTCCACTCTCTTTCGCTCACTCTCTCTCTCTCTCTCTCTCTACCTCTTTTCCAGACTTACCTTCGCCATAGAAAACATCGTTAGAACAAACGAAGATGATAAAAAATAGAATGGAAACCGTAATTTGTAAGTATACCATCAAATTACAATGAATTTCTTTTGAAGCATGCAGATACGATAAAAAGAGAAAATCCAATAATGAGCAATAATGTGCCTCCTACGAAATATTTCTTTTCTAATCGCTTGAATGCAGTATATGAATACAATGTGAACGTTATACCAATATATGTAATAAAATAGTAAACAACGAGGAGTTCGATGAACATGAGAAACAGAGAAAAGGTTGATGGCATGCGAGTTAAGTAAACAATCAGTAAGTCGTGACAACATCTCACGATTTAAAGAATAAAATGTATGTTCCAAGAAGAAATAGGCAAAAGAAACGCAAGTAATAAGGAGTAAACGATACTGTTGGCTAAACAGACTAGACACAAGAAGAAATATTAATCAGTGTGTAAACAGTAAGAATAGAAAAGATCCAAGCATAAAAGAATAATAAAACGTGAAGGGGAAGAAAATTTAGAAAAAAGAGAAGTCAAATGTACCCTATTGCTCATAGTCTGCGATGCTGATCGGCCGGAAGCCCCGACATTTCTCCGATTCCTACCAACACAACAACACAATGATCAGTGACTTTACTCGGTTCCATCGGTCGCAGTACGATTAGATTAATCATTAGACACCGAGAAAGTTTCTGAACGCAGCTCGTTGTGATAACTTCGTCAAAAGTTTCCTTCACTATCTACCATGTTGTTCTTCATTTGACTGTGTACCCAATAACAGTTCAAATAGCTTTTCTTTAACTTTCGCTTTCCTTAAAAAAATGGGTCAAAAAAAAAAAACGATTATCTCCTAATAAAGTGTCTAATAAATTCTACGGATCAATATGGATTCAATTGTAGTAGGGGAAACATTTTGTGCCATATCGTGGCTTTTTATGGCAGCAGGAACGCTTTTTAGAAATAAGTTGTTAGCAGAATATTTATAAGAATTTAAGAATTTGCAAATAATACAATTTATTCTGATACATATTGTTACTTTTACTTTTTACTATTGCTATTACCTTTCTAATGCATAAATATCTACTATATGTAAGTTTCAAAATATGTAATACATGTATTCTGATTTTTTAGTAAACGAATTAATTAAATGAAGACTCTGTTCTTTTTAATGTTTTGATTTAATAAAAATTTGTAGCAGTTCGTAACTACATTCGTTACTGTTTCAAAGCTCCTGAAACTTAAGTCTAAAGACAAGATAAAATTCATTTAAGTGACGCTTGTAATTTTTTTATGACTAGATCCATGACTAGATTCGATAGTTGCCTACATAATGTCAAGCCCTTTATAATTGTATACATTTTGCATTTCAGGCTTAAAACGTTAATTGATTATTTCCTAAAGAGTAAAGTATATTTTAAGATACTTTTAAAGAAATATTTATTTTATTACTCCAGCTTAAAAAAGTTGAGTACAAGAAGCTTTTTTACTTGGTTATCATTTTCATCATTTTTCCTCTTAATGTCTCCCAAAGTTACATATAATCAGTAGCTAGTGCGGCGGAGTAATTAAAATCCTACTCTTTACCATAGGAGTTGTTATTTACTTAAAATTTGCTTATTTACTATTTGAAATAGTTATTCTAAATTATCATACTAAATCATACTAAATTATTTCTTTTAGGAGTGTCAAATGGCCCCACGATACCACTTCTCTTATAACATTCAACGCTAACTAAGAGTTAAATACCTTTAATTATGTCTACAGATGATTTTCATCTCATGTTTAGAGACGAAGACAAAGTTTTAATAATTAAGATGAACGGATTAGTGTATCGTTACTACAAGTGGTAGACAAGTTTACATAACTGAAGGCAGACTTTCGACGCACGAGTTTCAAATGTATGTACGTCTGAAATGGGTTGAATCGGTTGGTAGGTTAAACACTTTGACTGTTCAAAACGCGATAGGTCAATCGATCCGTACAAGACTGACTCAGGTTTAAGCATAGGTTCGAATGTAGGTGCGATTACATACCGAATACGAAATATTCTTGAATACGATTGGCTGTAGGGCGGATCCACTGTGGATGAAAGGATAGACAGATGTTAGGAACTGTGTTCCTTGGAAATGCCGACGGGTCTTAGAAATAGTAGTGGAAATGTATTGTACGAGTGATTAACGAGTATTCGATGATCAAGGCTATAAGCCTTATATTGTGAGTATGTAATAGTTAACTAGTTAAATTGTATTATACAAGGCAGAAATAGGGCAAAAAATTTTAATACATTTTGACATATATCTAATGATTTAATTTTTATAAAGCTTCAAAAATCTGCAATCCCTTCTCTACAAACATTTCGAATTTTAAGAACTTTATAAAAATTAAGCATAAGGGATACATTAAAATGTAGTAAAAGTTTTTTAGTCTATTTTTACCCTTCAATACGTCTGCAAAAGTTACAGAATCCTGTGATGGCTAGATTAGAATATAGGTGTGTTAACTTTGAAGTAAATTATTATTGCAAAACGAAGGCACATTGGGCACTATATCATAAGACATTCTATGCTCCAATTTGGATCCTCTAAAACCCCTTAAAAAATTTAGAAGCTATGTTTGTTACACACCTTTCAGAACACATTATTTAAAAAAGTTCTTCGTGTGAAAATAAAAGAAAATAATATTCTATGAATTAGTTGTATTAGTTGTATAATTTAATTATCCTGTAACTCTAAAACGTTTAGGGATGCCTGGAGCAAACCAACTATTCTATAGTGTTCTTTATACAAATTTTCCTCATACGTCGTTTCAATGTCATTGAGATGTACTTATAGAATTTGATTTCCTTTGTAGACTTTCTCTGAGAAAAATTATTATTTTAAAAACAAATCAAAGTAAAACTTCGGCATCTTTTCTCTTTTGAATGTTTCTCATTCTTAAAAAATCATATGTATGCACATTTTTCGCAGATAAGAAAATAATAATTTTAAAAATACTATAGTATAGACTTCTACTCTTAAGAAAGATCACACAGTGTATAAAACATATGGGAATGTAGATTCTGCTACAATTTAGTGAGAGAATCTCGAACTCACTTCTCAGAATTGAAAGATGAACAAGCAAAAAGGATGGTAGCTTTAAAATGTTTGTTGTAACAATGTGCAACTAAAATAAGTTTTTGTAAGATCACAATGTGAAAAGGGGACAAATATCTAAAACACGCGTTAACCCTTTCAATATCCAATTATAAATCAGAACATAAAAAACGTTAAGTTTTTTTTATTTATAGTACTCGTATTTATCAGAACTATCTAATATGATACTTCTAAGTATCTAATATGATACTTCTGATATAAACTGTACGTATTTTTTAGTTTTTCTTTACTTACTTTTCAACAAAAACTTTTATTTTCTTATACATTTATTGCTTGCTCATACGATGTATGTACTAATTGTTGAAGGAATTAGGACTTAAAATTACAATAACAATACTTGCAGCCTAACCATTGACTTTATCCACTGTAAAATAGAAGCGTTTCTCTGACTGACCAATCAAAATTTTAACTTAATATTTTTTTAAACACAGTGGGATGTTAAAAGGTTGGATTTTACATTCTTAACCTATATTTTTACGCGAAACGACCGCGTTCCACCGATTTTCAAACATCTTGTATTCATATACACGTAAGTCTCTTCTTACATGATAGTTCTGTACCGCATAAAAGTCGAGGAAAGAAATTCGAGTCAACATTGATCAACAGAGGTTGTAACTTGTCATTTTACAAATTGCAAATCAATTTTTACACAACTCTCTTTACACAATACAGGTATATTAATACTATATTGTCAGTTATTACATACATTATGAAAGGATGAAAGTAACTGTTATGAATCATAAGAGATCAATTTTGCAGATAAACCAGATAAGAGATGATTTAATCTAAATATTCATTGTATAGATAATGTGACTTATATTTGCAAATGCCATTTATGTGTCTATGTAATCCTAAATCTCCATTATCTTTCACAAGTATTATTCTTCAATTTTCATAGTAATACTCAATGCAAAGCTATAAAAATCTGCATAGACAGCGACGTTCCCATTCGAATCACACCGCAATCAAAAGATTAATTATAAAGTTTTAAATGCAATATATCCCGAATTTAATTTCGATTGTTGAGTTAGAAAAAATACAGCATTATTAAAATATTACAGCATGTCAGGCCTCAACTTCTGGCCAGAAACTGACCTAAATACCATGTACGGTAGCCTGCAGATAGTCCTACTGGGCGTCGGTTGTCCATAACCCAGAGTTCTTTAAACATTGTAGGAAGAAGTGGTAGACCACTCTAGTCCTACACAAAATATCAACCACGCAAATTTCCCCAGTCCGACCTGGTTATGTGGGTTAGAAACGCAATATTGAAGATTGTAGTGTCCTCGAGGGTGAGCAGGCTGCGAACCTCGACAGAGATTGCTGAGATATGAACCATTCTAGCACTTCCTCCGCGACCCTTTCGCCTGCGGTTGGTCCGGTCGTGGCTTTCAGGCCCACTCGAGAATCGCCTTTGGCTGCTTCCTATTTAGGCGACAAGGCCTAACCGCTGCCAAAGGCCGACGAAGAGAGATTTGGGTCGGCGATTTCGATCAGGGAATATCGCCGTCTTCGTAGAATTAGCGAAATCGTTGTGGCGTTTCTTGTTTAACAAAACCGATCGGGTTGCACCCACCCCCAACCATATTCCTAACGCGAATAATTCAACATTGAATGTATGCCAAACGTTGGAGACAGATGGCTGATATATGGATACACGCTCATCCACTGCAGGTCCTCGTCAAAAGCAACGCGAAAAACACGTCTCCGCCAGACAGGAAATTCTGCTCAGGAGCTCAAAGAGAGACTCAGGAAAGCTTTGATCGCCATCCCCTTCTGCTCCAATAGCCGGTTTACTGTCATCCGCGCAGTGAGTTTTTGGTTACCGGGAACAGTACGCGCATGTGGAAAAACGAAGGAGATAGAGAATGCTCGGATGTATTACTAAAAAATTTGTATGGATGCAGTTTTTTAAACCGTGTCTTTGAGACTGTACATATTAACTCTAACCTCTAAGAATCCTGAATGTTGCCTATTTATAGAAGATACGTTCTTAATACATAGATATTATATCGAGGATCATTTAGAATTTAGAGGATACCTATATGTATGTATGTATATGTAATGAAATTGTGGAAAAAGTATCATACACATACGTAGATATAGTAAATAAAATTTTCTTCTAGAGCTATTGTTTTATGAGATAATTAGGTACCCTTGAGATGCCCGAGTAAATAAGATAGTTGAGAATCAGGATTCGGAATCGGAAGTCAGTCATTTTTTGGTAATTTTTGGCTGTCATCAGCAATAATCGACAATGAACAGAATATACCGTAGGCAATTAACTGTGATATTGTCTGAACATTTCATAGCGTAAAAATATTGAAATATAATGATAAACACTTCAGTAAATTTAAAATATGTATAAATTCAGTAATCAAAGTATACCGAAGTAGTAAGAAGTAGTAAGTATACAGAATAATTAGTAAATATAAAGTTAAATGTACTGATAATGAATTCTAACTAAAGAATCATAAAACATATTGCCAAAACTCAGGAACACAAAATCTCTTTTGTTGAACAAATTTTTTAATTCATTAATCCAATTATGTTCATGAAATCGTTTTCGATATACACACATTTTAGACAATTTTTTACTGTTTTATCATTTGCTAAATTTTATACAAAAACAACAGTAATAATGGTTTCTAATTTTTTATCGTAGCCTTGTATCTTATGTTGGCAAGAAAATGGACTAACTAGAAACAAATATTACATCCACTGCAACTGTATAAATTCAAGTACCAAGAGATCGAGCAGAGAAGTTGAATCTCGCCGCCAAAGTGAACAAAGCCTGAAAGTGACATCTACTTTCCTATTCTTCACCGCTCAATAATCTCGAATCGAACACGCTGTCCCATACTCAAAAGAAAAAAGGAATGGATTACAGACTCGGTAGGAACTAGAATCCATCAAACGTTAAAACTTTATCCTGAATTGCTCAAAGGGAAGAAAGTGCTATAGCATCACGTTCGAAATCCAAATTCCCTCCCTCCTCGAAACTAGATCTGGCATGTCCCCCAATTAATCCATCTCGTAGCCCTGTGAAGCGGGTAACAACACGCGAACGGAAGGAGACGCGAACTCGCGTGCTGACTCGGACAGTTTCTGCTCGGAGCCTCGAGCGATCGCTGGGCGAAGGATCAACAGAAAAGAAAACGTCGCAAAAATAGTCGACGTCGAGGGTGAGAAAACAGCGGACAGAGAGGAGAGCAGAGGAGGGACGGGGGCAAAGGAGGGGAGAACGATCGAGTGTACCAACGGGGGTTGCAAAGAAGGAGCGAAGAGTGGAGAGAAGGACGGGCGGAAGATAGAAGAGAGAGTAGAACGAGGACTACAATATGGGTCAGTTATTGATTGCTCCCTGGTCGACTCTCTGTAATGCCTACCATACACATCTCCGCCGTTTCTATCTTGTTATCTTAGATTCCGAAACGCAACCGCCACTTACCACCCTCTAACGTCGGCGAGCCTCCTTTATTGGCGTGCATACGAACGTTATTAAGAAACATGTACCGTCGTCCCGCAATAACGTTTTCCTCCTCCGTCGCAAGCTGTATTTATGGAATTTACCAGGGGACCCCGACACTGACCAGCAATTAAAGTTCGTTCCGCGACATCGCGGGGGTGTGCGATTTATTTCTTCGAACGATTTCAGTCAATTCTGTGGCCACGAAGCGATCGAGGAGGTTTCTAAACGAAATCGGATGCCTGATGACCCGAACATGGTTTATGGAGAGGAACTCAATAGTTTATTGGAAGTTTAATTCATTTGCAGGCTGTTGCATATTTACAGGTTGTAACGTTTTCGAGGGAAAATAAGGTAACATTAAAAATGTGATAAATGAGGAGGAAAAGAAAAAAATTATCGTCATGAGGTTCGTACATAATTGAATTATTAGTACAGGTACTAATAAATTATTTTGTGCAATACTAAGAAGATTTCTGATAATACGAGTAAAATTAGATAAAATAATTTTTCAATATTCGTAAGTTACAAATCAGCTAACTTTGTTGGCTGATTACAATGACTTTAATTAAGGTATGCCTTTAATTAGATAAGCAATAGCAGAAGTTACAATATGACCCCGACAGCATGTTATTACATTTATTGTATGAATTTTTACAAATTCAAATTTATTTTCTGACATCATCTTTCACAACACTATCTGATTGCATCGCTTCTATGTCATCTTCGCTCGTGAAAATGAAAGAAGAAAATGCTTGATCATGATCAAGGGTACTGAACTTAATACCCTAAATAATAAATCACAATAACTGTTCAATCATCAATGACCAGAGTGCATATTAGCCGAAATAGCACCATTTATAATTCTAATTATTGATCTTCCAAATTCTTAAAATGAATATTTTAATGCAGTTTGTGATAGGTGATCGTTTCACTTTTTTATGTAAGCACAACTTCTTTACAGTATTTTTGTCAATTTTGCAATTAACAAAAAATAAAGCAATAAGTGACGAAAAATAGAGAAAGTGTGATAAAACTTATACTTCTTAAGACTCATTTGTATTCTTTGCGTAGTTTTGTTAAGCACTCATAAATATTGCTGACTAACTGTACCCGTACTAATTTGACTAACTCTGGTATAGAATAAATAATAAAAGATTAGAGAAAGATTAAAAGATATTGGATATATGTCCAAAAATAACTACAAATTTATGTAACTAATTATTTTAGAAGATACCTGACAGATGTATCAAAATCATTGCAGATAGATACAATATATTTCGTCAACACGAGTTTCTAGATGAATTATTCCGCTTAACCTGTTATATGAGACATTTTATATTACCTCCTTTCATTTTAGTATTCAGCTCAGTGGCCAATAAAATTGCATAACTTGCTAAAAATACTATTTATTAAAGTTCAATATATACTATTTATTTATGATAGTAATTAAATATATTGAAATTCTTACACAAATCAAAATTTTAAGTAAAAAAGAAGAAATTAAATTAATGACAAATAACACAAAAACGATTACTTCTCGTATGATAGTTAGGGAAACCATATTCATTGATATTTCAATATTTGTAAGGTAGTGCAATTTCAATGATCACTACTATCTAATTAACAATTTCATATTATGCATAATTTTCAAACATTCTCGGGTATCTTAAATTACTCGATTGTATACAGTAAGCAAAAGCAAGTAGATAATGATATTATTCTAACTAAAGATCGCTATTGAGGCCTCGGAATTGCCCATATTTTCAATTGGACAAATAAAAAAAGACATACGAATGTGCGACAGAAAACTGCTTGTTTGAAGCAGGCCTTATTCTGAAAAAGTAGAATGGCAAATTCATGTTGTGGAAAGTTTTTTTTCATTTACATTAATAAATATGAAAAGCCAAAAGAGGAAAGAGTCTCAATCCATCTTTCAAGAATATATTACATTCAATTATCATCTCCGTTATTAGTGGAAGATAAGTTTAAAAATTTAAGGTAAATGATAGTAATTTATAATTTTCTCCTTTTTTTTATTTTATTTTCTTAGACACATATGATTTGCTCAACATTTCAGGTGATTTTGTTAAAATGGAATAACGAAAAGAATTTTATACTAAGTATTCGTTACATTTTCATCAGTTTGAATGACTAGCAATTCTGTTCATTTCTGGGGTGTGAAACATTTTAAATGCCTTTGCTGGTCTAAAGAACAATAAAAAGAAAATATATTCCAAAGAAAAACTGAGAGTTTAGAGTTCTGAATATGATTTATGGTCTCTATTTACTAATTTATCATAATCTTGACTGATTAGCAATTTGTTATATCCTCTTTAGAGTGTACGAGTTTTTTCTGTCTATTGTTTGTTAAATTTGAATGAGATAAGGATCAATGAAAAGAAACACAAAAATAACTGCACGTTTAGTAATTCAACGTGTCCCCTTTCAGCTAGTTATCAATTATATTTTTCTAAAAATAATGTTTTCCCTTCTAATTACACTATATAGAAAATAAAGAAAAAATAAATTAAAAAGGAAATTAATTATTAATTTAATCCTTTGCACTCGGTTAGTGTCTAAGAGGACTTTATAAAGGCAAAACATAAATTTCCGACTGCAAAACCTTGTCTATTCCTAGATATTTTGTGGAATACCAAATTTGCAACTGATTAGCTATTCCTTATTCCACTAGAAGGGCATACTTTTCTTTCCTTTGAACGCCAAGCATTCCAAACAGAGAGTTGAAAAATTACATCATTTAAAAAAAAAATACTTGACGCTTTGCATATGTAAATGTTTGAGTAATTATTAACGAATACATGAGTTCTATTGGATTAATGGTTGTTAATTACGTAATCTGTTTCATTTATCCAAAAACATATAATAACAACAAAACTGAAATAAAGGAATAAACTCGTAACAAGAATTTTAATGATTCTAAAATACTTCTGTAAAATGCATGTAATTGCCTCTATATTTTATATCTTGTTTGTTCTGATATAAAAAGAGAATGTGGTAATAATGTCGGAGTTAATTCACACCGGATTGAGCACGGATGAGCCCAGTGTTCGCAATTTCTCTGCTTCTGAGTATTCCTTTTTTCCCTCTTTCGGTCGGGTGCCAGTGAAAAACGAAACAAAACACGACTTTTCTCTTTGTTTTTTCAACCCCTCTTGCCATGACAAAGTTAATCGTTCGTTTTTTTAACTAACAACTCAAATTTACGACAATTTAAAAATATTTCCAGTCTTTTAAAAAGCATTGTGTAGTTTCAAATAGTCGCAAAAGTTCTAAAAATCAATTTCGACTAAAATGTTGAATTGTATTAACAGGGAAAAATGCTTGCTCTGTAGAAAGAAGAGAAATCGTTTGTTACGTTTAAACAAACGGTTGAAATTAAATTATAGTCTGAATATCATATTCTTATTTCATATATCATTTTCAATATATCAATATACATTGCAATCGAGGTTTGAAACTTTAAATTCAGAATGTAAATACAGTATGTATATGTATACTCACTTTAAGCGAGTAGAGTAGTCACGTGACTTTTCGAGATTGACAGGTCGGATTCTGCTGTTACAGTTTTCGTTACAGAAATAGCACTACCTACAGACACGTAGCTGTCTAATAAAAGCAAGATGGAGACACACTATGATTCCGAGTTGAGAACGCGACGTAGAAAATTTTCCCCTCCACTATCATATTATTACACGACCCACGTGATGTGAGTTCGACGCATCGACAGCTGAGAGAAGTCGAGAGAGAAGGCAGATGTGATTCTTACTCTCTCGCTCTTGAAATGCTGAGATTCAACTGCTCCTGTTGCCAGTAAGCGACACGAGCCACGCAAGATCTTTTCAATTGCCCAAATATTTTCATTTTTGAATTTGTTAAAAGGGAGCAGTGGCGAATCTACTCTTCAAGAGGCTCCAGACCTCACAAGTTTTTAAAGCCCCATTATAAAAAAATAAATTATTGGCAATACGTATTGTTTTATTTTTATGCAATATTAAATACACATAAAATTAGGAATGTTTGGATAAAGTATTAAAAAAACATTTGTTTCACATTTATCACGATAATAATGTAGCTATACAACTCACGCTCTAGGTGAGAAAAGCTAACAATAAGTCAGTATACTTTCATTCGATTTGCTTCAAATTTTTGGTAGTTGTTACTAACACTAATCTGTTCAATTGCACTGTTACACTGTTGCATGTACGGAATTTCTGGTGAAATAATGAATACGTACATATTTTTCGGGATCCTATCTTACGGGTCCCGAGATGACCTTCTATACGTGCATCCACTATTGGTGAGAACCCCAGAGGTTTTTATGAAATTTTTAGGGATGAGTCTAGGAGTGATGACGTTTTCTGGAATACCCCTATGCATATTTTTCATGAACAATCAAAACAAGTCTATGTACATATCTTTGGAAATTAATAATAGCATTCGGAATGAAGGCTGTTGAGTAGTTGCGGTTGATGATTTCTTTCTAAGTGACATATCCTGCATTCAATATCTAGTATGGAAGGAACTTTTTTTGTCTGTTTCAAATATTTAGATTACATATAGCATTATTCCACAAATACTGCAGTTGTTTTGTACAAATTTTCATTCGTAAATACATATCTAAAAAATATATTTGAATTCTTCTCTACAATAAGTATGTACATATTACATGCATATACATACAGGTGCGTATGTAGGTTGTACGAAGAATTAAAATAACGCGTCTGATGTTGCGGTTAGCCACTGTGTTCAACGCACACAGCCACACACAACACATGAGAAAATAAATGCAATAAATCACATTGAACAGAAACGTTGCGTTGTATGTGTTTTGATACTGTGTCTAGGCACTGGAAATTCCTCGATGAAAGACAAAGAAAAAAGTAGAAAAAAGTTCGAATATATGTGTCAAATATGTATTAAGAATGAAAATTTGTATAAAAAAATTACAATGTTTGTAAAATACTATTATATGCAATTTAAATATTTAAGAAAAGAAAGAAAAGGTTCTGTCCAGACTGAGTATCGAAGAATCTAGGGCGTGTCATTTACAATCAAACTATCACCCGCAATTACGCAACTCCTTATTTTAAGGATACTATAATATTAACTTCTTAACATACAGAATGTGACAGGGCCACTTGGTACAATTGAGAAGAGGGTGTTTGGATGAAACTAAAAATAAAGAATATAATCTTTGTATGAGATACTTAATTTTGGAGAAAATTGAATTTAAAGATTCACCTGATATATGTGTTTTTATGCAATATTAATGTGATTATCCCTGGGCTTCATACTTATATGAAAGAATAAATGGTGTCAATATCATTATTTTATATGTATATGCCTTTTCGGTTGTACCACATACCTTGCTACAATCTGTGTATAAATTCGTTTAAATTATTACCAAAAAATACATATTAGCACGAGATATTTCTCAAAATGTCATCGTTTAATTTCTAGATTCATCCCTCAGGATTTCACACAACTCTCCGAGGATCAAACCGAAGAGTCTCCTTGTAATTGTAAGTTGAAAAGTGAAAATATTTGGACAATTCAAAAGATCGCGCGTGGCTCGTGCCGCTTGCCCACGACTTGGATAGCGTTTAAATTTCAAAAGCGAGAGAATAAGCCTCACTTTAAATTCGCCTTCTCTTTTGACTTTCCGAAGATTTCTGAAGCGTTCATGTATATGCAGCTGATTCGGTAGTATGTGCAATAGAGGGAGAAATTTTCAGTAATGTACGTCGCCAATTTGGATATTACAGACTCCAGTTCCACATCGACAGCCTTCCTAATTAGGCGTCGTCTCGTTTGCACAAGCTCAACTAAACTTGTCACATATTTTACTCCGTTTTATCGACAACCCTGTAAAAAATAATGCTGAAACATGAGTTCATGGGAGCTAACTTTTCGTTCTTATATGAGAAGGTTTTGAGCTGGGAAAGGGTTCATTCGAAAGAAAAAAAGTCCAATGGAACGCACTCTGGTCATGATTTAACGAAATTCTGCTGATATTTAGTAATACATGTGTTATGAAGTATAGCAAAAATCGATCATTCACACCCATGGAATCTAAGCAATTTTATGTAATTTAGGGAGTATTCTGAACGAAGTCATGACCAGAATGCGCTCCATTGAACTTTCTTCTTTCGAATGAACCCTATCCCAACTCAAAACCTTCTCGTATGGTGATAAAACGTTAGCTCCCGTAAATCCATATTTTTCCCAAATTCTATTGGTAATGTCACTTCTCTAACATATCCTAGTCTACCTGGATATAAAAATTCAATTAAAATGAAAATAATATAAAAGAAAATTACTTTAACCCCGGGATACAAACCAACTGTAAAATTGCTACCTATTCTTAAAATATTGTTTCCCTTTTACTGATCCTCCCAGTTCCTTCAATTTTCCTCTCACTTTATTCTTATCTCTCTTTGAAAATCTACGCTGACTAAAATTAGTTACTCCGTTACGTATTTCAAAATCCCATTTCGGTAGGGGATATTTACAATTCGAAAATGGGAATTTCGACCAAGGGAAAGGTGATTCGTCAACGCCACACACAGGGAGACGAATTTTACAACCATCGCGGTTCGTCCACCGGTCTCGAGACCAAGCGAATTAATCACCGACGTATATATTGACGTTATGTAAATTACGCGCGGATTATGCAAATTCGAGCACACACACTTGACGCGTAATCATTTCACGAGTTATCACATTCGGAGCGTGAGAGAATGAGAAAAAGATTGCCAAATGCAAGTGTCCTCGAACAAGATGAATAAACAAATACTTAAACCTTTGAGTGCTGAAAATTAAACACTTTAAGTAAACTTTATATGATGTTATGTCTGCTAAATATGACCGCGAATATTTATAGGATAGGCGTTTGCTGTACATTGTTGTATAGTGGTTGTTTATGCGCTCATGAAGAAGACTATACTGCCCAAATATAGAGAAAAGCAGTAACTACAGAAAAATGTAAAATTGAGATTTTGCATTTTAGGATAATTTTGAACATTTTGTGGTTAGGTTTAATGCAAAATAGCAGTAAAATATTTTTAGTAGATAGGGTTTTACTCTGTGTATAGTTGAACAGTATAGGGGAGGTTGTTAAATTTGGACCATTAAAATATCTTTTAGTAGATTGATAATAAACGCATGGAGAGATGACTGGTATCAGAAAGACTATGAACATTGTAACTACTGTATGAATTAACAAGGACTACAGGAAATACACAAAATTCAGGAAACAATTTTACACAGAATAATTAAAATAATTATAAATTATAGTACATTTTTGGAGTTGGTAACAATAGACACCTTTATTCACCAGAAACAATGAAAATATGTCAAATAGTGGGGAAGGAGGGAATTTAATTTTGTAAAAAGAATGATTTTTTAAAAAAATTTTCCACACAGATTTATGGGTCTTCGAAAATGATATCTGTAACTTTTATTTTAACTATTTTTCATACTTGCTGTCATTTACAATTTATAAGCACTTAGACAGGGCCAGCTCGCATGAAAGGGTTGATCTCTCCGTTAAATTAAAAAAGTGATACCAACCAATTGCGGCTAAATTCTTAGGTAAGTCTAATGAATATTTATGCGTTGTTTCATAAAAATCGGTGAGTATCTGTCACTGGTGTGTTAAAGTTTGATGTTAAAATATTGGATTCTCAATTGTTAAATACTGTATTTGCTTATTTAAACGCCAAGCAGTGCTGTACAATTGCGATTAGTGCATTAGCTAACTTAGCATATAAACAATACATATTGTCTCTCATACGACGCAAATTATTTATACATTACAGTCCAAATTCGGCAACCATCCTCTACATATTTCGTTTTTCGAGAATTCAAGACATGGTTGCAGAAACGATTCAACCGATTAACGATGTTACTACTAACGACAGTTAATGTAGATTCAAGTCAATTTCGGCGAAAACTCAGAAGCTTTTGTTCGTTAACGACCTCGTTATTGTCAATTCAGTAAACTCGTTAAATTATTGTTTGAAATTACGGTACTACTACTATTAAACATTTTAGACTGTGTGATGGAATGTGAGAAATCGATACTTTATGGCTCGTGAAATTCGGGGGAACCACGTAATGCTTGTATGACGTTGACTATAAAAATAATCAAAACTTTTTCTACATTTAAGTACATTTTTTTATTTAACTTTAATTTTAAAATAGTTTGCAAAATAATGTGTTTTATTGTTTGATTTATGTCATTTTCTTTCTTGCTATAAATAACGTATACGCTATGAATGCACAATATATTGAAAATAATTCCATTTTAAAATGTTCAAATATGTATTCTCAGTTTCGAGTTTCAATTATCCTGGTAAATACAGGTATTCAAATATAAAGCCGCTTCAGAAACAAAGCAAACATAATTATTAAATAAAAAGGGCCTGAGTATTAATAGGTACATTAACCTACTAACTAGGTCAGCTTTTGACTAAAAACGTCTCCATATATGTTTTGTACAATTCATAACTATATACACACAAGGTCGACGACAGGCATCAGAAACTTTAAGAAGTGATTTTATGTGAAAAAATAGGATGAGAATAAAAAATAACGAAATTGCGTTTGGAACTTCATTTCGGAGCTACTAATTGTTACAAAAACGTCTAAAATTCGCGTGAAATGTGTCTGACTCAGGACTTACTCTACTATCAGCGTGCATTATTTAAGTCAGACACAAAAAAATCAGTAGAATAAGTCTCGAATCAGACACATTTTACGCATATTTTAAGCGCTTTGTCAACCATTAATAACTCGGAAACGAAATCTGAGACGCAATTTCGTTTATCTTCATTTTCGTCTTACACTGACATATAGAATCATCATTTAAAATTGTTTAATCCTGTCGTCAAACACGTTATGTTGGTCATGATATGTTTTGCTCAATATAGGAAAATTATTGCATAGCATGGTAACTCTTCCTTGATTAACAAATTAACCCTTTCAATCCAACTTTTTTCCTACTGCAATTATTATATTTTTTTGTAGAAATCAATAGCTTTAAATTAAAGATAGGTTATACATCAAAATTGGAAGTTCTCTCTCAATTTCAAAAATTGGGACATATGTGTTCCATCAGTCTTTTTCGAGTGGGACATATGTATTCTGGAATCGCATAGACACTTCTATGCTCAACAGGATGAATAAAAACGTAATAATTTAAAAGCTTTTTAAGCAAAACGGTTACATTATACTATACGTTGAAAAGTTACGATAATAAATTTTAGAGAATTCTTTAATCACGCGCACAAAAGCCGAAATTGCTATCGAATAAACTTACTAAAATAAAAATGATGCAGCACGTTAATACGTTGCTTGTCCCATGACTGTCAAAGACAACAGTATGTAGTTAGATTAACTAAAAAACTATAAAATAACGCACGTACGTGGCACACATTGTTCTACAGAAAATCAGGAAGATTGACTGGGACGTGTATGTTCCAACAGAGTCAAAAGTGTCGACCTCGAGCTTAATAAAAAAAAATGAAAAAGTATTTGCAAAAATTTCCTTCTACTTCCTCCAAAATATTCTAATCCTTCAAAAAAAAATTGTTCCTCAAATAAAAATGGCATTTTAAGCTCTCAAAAAGAATAAATAAGTATCTATTAAGATGAACATGCATTCACAGAAAAGTAACAAGGCGATGCTCAATTTTATTCCCGACTTAAGAGACAACGTCCTCCTTCGCAATTTTTCGCTAGAAGGACGTTCCAGCAGCTTGATCATGTTAATGGAACAACCCTCGACGCGGATTTGACGCGTCATTTAACGCAAGAATATTTGCATAGGCGCGATCGGTCGGTGGGCACAAAGCATTCCCGATGACGCGGATCAAGTTCGAATCCCGAGCCGGGGGCTACAATTTCGTTTTCCAACGGACGTCAGGACCGTTTCCAACCAGAGAGATCCAGGGACGATTGAAAAACGGGAAGGGGAGAACAAGGAGAGCAGTTCGTCGAGAGGAACGTCGCCGCCTTTTTCAGCGCGGTTACGTAACTGTGTCGTTCGCCAAAACGTGTTTCGATCTGCGTTGCTACTAGATTCTCTTAGGAATGAGTAATTTTAAGAACGCAGGAAATGGATCATCATCGAACTACATTCGGAGTGGAAATACATTACTGTTCGGATATGATTGTTGTTCTTAAGGTGAATTTGGACTTCTCACTTCGGGTGATCCTTGTGGATGATTCGTTCACACTGAAAAGTGTAAACATTGTTTTCATCCATATTTCATCTATACTTCATCCAAAGTGAAAAGTCTAAATTCGCCTTTAGACTTTTCACGGTAGATGAATCATTCGTGATAATCATTTAAAGTGAAAAGTCTAAATTTGTCTTTAGTGGTATATCTGAGGTTGTAAGGCAAAATGATCTAAATCACATGTTTTTGTTTTCGAGATACTGGCATGTAAAGCTTGAAACTTCAATACTGTCTTATGCACTTGTGTTTCTGGAATCCCGATTTTTAAGTAAAAAATTCTTCTAATACTCTTTTTTTTTTCTGCAAATATAGATTTTTTATTCTGGATCTCAATTAAGGCCTTAACTAGAATTTTTTAACAATATAACATAGGTCGTTTCGTCTTAAAGCCACAGATATATTATACTATGCACTGTTTACAAATAGCGAGTAGCGATTAACCCCTTAAAAACCAAATAACTCATTGAACAATACATCCTAGCTCTTCTTACGGAAATTCTCAAATTCAGTTTTAACCCTTAACTATTGACAAAGTCTGGCAGACTTCTCGTGATACATTTTTATCGTTGCAATTGCTCCATTGTGATCAATTTTGTAATAAAAGTACGTAACGTATGTCATCATTCATTCCTACAGAACAATGTATTAATTTAATAAATATTTAATATCAATAGGTTTTCATCGAAATTGCCATAACCTAAAACTAGGTTTCTGTAGTTAAAGGTTAAGATTATGTTGAAAGGAGTGGTCTAATACTTAATGAGTGTGGAGGATATATAAATTTCATTAATAGTAGAATTATCAATGATTGAAATCATCTTTCCAGTGATGCGTAAATATTACAAATTTTTCAAAAAGTGTCTAAGGAAATAATTTCTACTGATGCATAATGCAAGGACAATAACTTCGTGTAGAAGAATAAGTTGCAAATATAGACTAAAATCTTTTATAATATAATGAGTATGTATGAGAAAATTGTGTATATTAAAATACAGTTTTGGTCGTTGGAAAAATACACGGGAATAAGAACCTTCGTAAGCGCACGAGTTCTTCGTACTACTCAAGCACCTGAAACTGTACTTCAGTGAAGTCGAGTGCTCGTACTTCGTCAAAATTTAAACTTAATGTTCTGGGAAACGAAACACGTTGCGAAAAAATTTTCTTCTATAATCTCATATTATCTTTTATGTAAAACTATTATCGTTATATTTATAGCATTGATTGTGAGATATTCTGTCTTACTTGACATTAATTTAAAATAAAGTAATTCCAACACTAAGATTACTTGAAAATCAACTGAGATGTAAATATTTTTGTAGATTGTAATTATAGTAGATTAGATGTACATAAGATGTACAAAAGATAGTACATAATAGAGACTAGTGATTTACAAGTTTTATACTTTAATAAAAATTGCATGTAATCGAGCAACATAATATTCCCATATTTTAAACTTGTAGCGCAAGGCACCTTGCAAAGAGAAAGTATAAATTCCAATTACAAGAAATGGTAGAAATAATAACAAGCTTACATTAAGGAAATAGCACACTCTGTCCCTGTTCATTATTAAATACAGTTTTCTATATCGGAGATATTTTGCCTACTTCCTGAAATCCCGTATACCCCGCAACTCTTTCTTTCCCCTAACTCAGTTTGTACAGTAATAAATAGTAATAAATACACTATATGTATACGTATATTATTTATATATCAGAATAGGTTCGTGAACAACCTCTAAAAAACGTATTTAACTCAAACCACGAAAATATAGACAAAGCACTCGAATCGAGAAAGGATAAAATTGAATATACTAATCTTAGAACGTTCAGTTTCAGAAGTTCTAATAATGCAAATTGAAGCTGTGCACACGCAGAAATCTACTGAAGTCTTCAGCATTTGCATGGATTTAGTACTTAACGACGTAAGGAGATCCTGTCAGTCTCCAGCTCTGCGAGAATGGCGACGAAAATCCATCGTTTGTGGTAACGTCGACTCGCGAGAACCGATTATTAGAATAGCTAGTCGTCAAACTGAGAGAATCTCATTCATGCATGCGAAAACCGGTGATCGATTCGCTGGAATCCTCCTCGAAATCGATCGTTTCCGACGATATTTTTTGGTTAAAAAAATGTTTAACGCTTTGACTCTTCTGCGAAAGCTCGCTGGAAGCTCAAGGCTCAAGAAAGATTACAATTTTATGCGTTTTGTTTCTGTCACGCTTAAAACGTTTAGAAAGTCGTTTAAATTGCTTTCACAGTTTTATATCCACCATGAACGAAAAAATGGCTGGTCGATAGTTATATTTATACACGTACTGTTGTGAAACAAATTCATGAAAAATGAACATTGTAGATGGGGATTCCCTCAGAGGCGAACCAGAAGCTCTCGAGTCAAAATTAAATGGCAATTTTAAGTTCTGCCTTCTTTTCTGATCTCAAGAGTTCAGATAACCGAGTTTCCAGCGTCAAAGGGTTTAGCGTTACTACTAGGTACTAGCATTTCCAGATGAGATCAAGATTAATATTATAAACAACGGAGGAATAAGTAAATACCAGATGAAATAAAATTTTCACATTGAATTTTTAAATAATACGTTCTAAAGACATCAAATTGACTTTGATCAGTGATATTTGTTTTAATCAATAGTAAAATAGAAACTGCATACGTACCTATATGAAGTGATTATTATTCTTAAATATGCATAATAAGGAGAACATAATACTTGTGTGTCCTTATAAGTTTTAAAAAGATAATTTGAAAATATGTTAACTAAAATAGCGTTACTTTTCATAAACTGTTTAAGTTCTTCTGGATATCTACTCAAATTTTGTATATACATAGATACAAGAAGTTTGTAAACGTGTTTCATTATTCATATTCGAGTTGTGCTTATAAATTTAAATTGTACAACCATCAGAAATTCTATTGATATAAATTCTAATTCAATTAACAAAGTGAATAAAATATTAATATTAGATACCTATAAAATATACTTTCACAGAATAATTCGGGATTACTGCATCTAGCATTTCATTCTAATAGAAACTCTGATACAACATTTCTTAATTTTACCATAAAGAATCAAAACAGTAAAAATTCATACACATTTAACAATGTTTTCGTATATTAAACTAACATCGCCTAAATTAGTTCTCGAGAAAATATATTCATGAAAAGTTTAAAAGACTAAAGTGAATAAGCTTAACTCGTACTACTGAAATTCGTGGAAGAGAGAAACATCGTAAGAGTTGAATATAAGAGGAATATATCTGCCTATGATCAGAAATTCCTAGAATTCAACCTACATACCTACAATTATATTTTCCAGAACTTTGCCATACATGTATGTTTTAATGTAGAACAAATTATTTAATTTAGAAAGTGCATTGAATAAAATTCATTTAATGACTCGTGAGAATTCTCAAAATTTGTACGTGTCAGAGATTCCTGTATGTATGTCACGTATTACAGCCCTATTTTCCGTCTTAAACCTTTGCATCATATCTGCCTTTGAGTTCCTTCCGTCTTACTAAACTCGTGTATTATTTGGTTCCTGGTAGAGCTAATTATAGTATTAGCAAAGCATTTCTTAGAAATCACAGTGTTTCTTTGGCACAACCGAGTTATTTTCTGTACTGTTTTTTATAACTATTAAGAGCAGTGTTTCTCAATGGGAGTACTATTGCTCCGTTGAGATCGTTGTAATTGTCGTCGGCTGTTAGATATTTCACATTTTATTATAAAGATTAATGGATTAGTAAACCATTTTTTCTCTTTCATTCAGTTCAAAACTAACACTAAATATCTTTTTTGTTTAAGATGTAAATTTTAAAATACTATATGTACATATACGCACATTTGGTCAATCAAATAAACATTCTATTTTTCATCAGAATGAAATATAAAATTAATCACCTTATTATTTAACTGTTATGATATCGTACACGTTTGTTTGAATATTTTTACTCTGAAATAGAAATAAATAAAAATAAATTCAATGGTATCAATTTGGAACAAGCTGCAAAGTGTCCTATTTAAATTCAAATAGTAATCAACCAGAATTAAATTAAATAATACCGAGAAAACAAATCTGAGAAATACAATATTCTCATAACAGAGAACACTCTGCATACCTACACATGACAGATAAAGTTAGGAATTCAATAACATTAAAGAGACGGAGACCTAAAGATATTTGAGAAACAGTGATTTAGAGTTTCGCACTCACTAACATCTCTGACAGAAAATAAACCATCAATTTCACTCCAAAAACATACCACCGTATACAATATCGATAGGTTCGTTTTGTCTCACAAAAGCTACTACAAATATACAATATCTGATCGCAAGCGACTCATATAATTGGGCCTAAGATGAATCGTCCGAAGAATCCTCTTAAAGTCAAGTATGTAACCTACAATAATAACCTTCCAATCTTACTGAACTCAATTCTAAAACAAAATCTTGATCTCATCTGCGGTAACGAACATAAGCATCGCTTGTGAAACCAAGCGAAAGAAGAAGAATAAGGTAACTTACGGGTGAGACACGCGCCGATGAAGGCTCCTCATGGACATGGCTCTGTTCTTGCGGTTCGAACTCGAGTTTGATCCACTGGTGCTTCCGTTCGACGTGGTATGGCGTGGCGCAGCTGCTGGGGGAGCGGACTGCTCCCCCGTGGCCGCCACAGCCACCGCCGCCGACGTGAGGCCCCCGGAAGTCGCCAGGCCGGTGCGCCGAAATGGGCCCGAGCTAGCCGCTAGACGGCGCGCTAATCTGCGGGCGAGCCGACGGGCCAGGCGCGCCCCTGCAGCACCGGCACCCACGCTGACGGTCTTTCAGTCCCACCCCCCGTGGCCAGGGGGTGGTACACACTGGCTGGTGACTGCTCCGCCGGAAGCTGCCTTGCGATTTCGCCTCTTCTCACCTCCCGTTCACTCGCGTCCGTTAGTGAGTATACGGTCAGGCCGCGCCTAGATCTTCTCTAGGACCTCCAAACTGTGCCTTCCATCAATGGTTGTATTTCCTTCTTTTCTTAGCGAGCTGTGGCCAGAGCTTTTGCAGGCTTCAGTTCTTCCTTGATGAGGGCGGTACGCGAGTCGAGTCACTGGAATGAATGCATACGGTTGACTAGAGTTGAACAAGTTTTGCTTGAAGTGCAGCAAGAATTGAAAGCGACGTTTTGATTCTTTATTTATGATATTAGTTTCAAACGAGTAAAATGATGATTGAGTTAAAAGTAATAGACGATTGTAGTAGACTGTGGAGTTAGTGAACCGTTGAGATTGTGTTTATGATTTTTGTAAAAGGGAAAATGGGATTATAAATTGAAGACTGATAGTTGTCTTTAGATTCACAAGCCAATCATTCTGCATTACTATTATTATATTAATTTTCAAGTTATCTAACATGTACGACCAACGATATGTCGCATATAGTTGTTTTAGATATTCGAACTTCAATATCAGAAAGGCCAATTAGATGCTTAAATTAATCACTAGCTAAAACAAGTTCACCTTCTATTTTGTGAACAATATTTTTGAATAATGAAAATTAATCGAAATAAACGTTTAAAAAACTAACAAAGTTGAAATAAAACCTTGATGTTTTTTACTTGTTAGTCTTTCAGATTGCATGTACTAGATTAGTTTGTCCCATCAAAATTAATTTCCTGTTGCCTAAGTACATTTATTCGGTCAGTTTCGTGCAATGTGAGTTTCGCGTGATTACATAGTTAATGTACATGTACGTACACGAGACTTCTATCATTCGTTAAGTGCGTTAAAACACAAATATCGTGTTGATTCACGTTTTCCTGGTGTTGTGAATGGTTCTGAACTGTGTAGATTCATTTGCAATGATAACGCGGAAACAAAGTCAAGGACATTCAAATATTGAATATTTAAGTCTGAAGCAGCAGAGTTTTCTCTAACGTAAGTTCTTAGACATTCTTCACCAGTTTCCACATTTTACATTGGAAATTTCGAAAACTAAATGCAATTTACGTATCGAAGGATCGTTTTAACCCGACCCATTTTAGCGGCATTAAGTAATAAAAAAGCAGTAGCCATTCTGCGAGTATTAAGTGTTTGATCGCAGCGTTCGTTAATTACTTTTTACGCAAAGAGTATCAGTTTCCCACTCAACAATTCCATTTGGCTACATCTAGTTTTAATTACCTTTTATTAAAATCGCGTAAAAACACCACGGAACTTCGAATCGCTTATATATTTCATTTATGTTTGTGAAAGGAGATTTAATAACGCGTTTGAAACTATGTAAGTAACAGGTCTGTAATTCAGTTTTAATAAAATATTTATTATGTTTAATGTTATTTTCAATTTTATTCAGCGTACAAAGCGCTTCATAGACCCAAGAATAATTTTTCAACCCTTTGAAATTCAATCTAAAATATAAAACAATTCTTTTTCGTTAAATTTTGGCCTCAAAAATGACTTTCAGAGATTGTTAAATGCGTGTGTATCTGAGTATGAGTTCCAGGTAAACAGAGTTCAATATAGTCACTATCCTGTTCCGTTTGCATTTATAAATTTTTGCAAGATCGTATCGAACAGGACAATTGAATAATAATTTCCAAAAGTCAGAAGAAAGATTAAGTGTTATGTAGGCTATACTGGCAAAAATCTAAGTTGGAGGCGTATATGTAGGTATATACATACCTAGTGTTTCTCGGGGGGAATCTAGTTAAAAAATTTTGTATTATGCAAGGAAAAGCATATCGTTAACAATTTTTAAATTAATATGTTTATGTACATGTAATTCTGTAAATAATATATTATGAAAACTGCTATTTTGTGACCTTACCCATATTTGAGAGTACAGAACGAACGAAAACAGGAGTCAATATTGAAACCCGCTTGGTCGAAACTCGGTCAGGTGCACGCGTACTCAACAAATCTTGGGAATCAACTTTCTCGAAAATGCAGGTTCCTACAGGAAAATTTTATTTTACATTTTCACTTTACTGATGGATGTAGGATTTGCACCCTCCAATAGTTTTACGAATAAAATCATAATAAATATCCTAAATTATCGTATTCGAAGGATGTAATGTAGAAATAAATTTGAATATACAAGATGTATCATATAAACTGCTGCGAACTAGTTTCTTTTCCAAAATTATTAACAACAAAATTCTTATTTGATATTTTAGAACACAACGAAACTTCTTAAAATTTATTCCATTTAAATCAAACTGTAAGTGATTAAGAATTAATATTATTATTATTATTATTATTATTATTAAATACAAACATCAAAATAACATGGGTACTAATTTGTAAATATACAAATGACGGTTAAGAATTTCAAATATTTAATAATGTCACTTCTAATTAATAATTCTTTGAATTTTTCTGTTACACAAATAACACAAGATTTGAAAAAAATTTTAATTAATATTACTTTTTTTCAAAATACCGGTAAGAAATGTAAATATTTGAATAATATACTTTTTATAAAAGTGAAACAGCATGAAAGATTTCAGCTGTAAGCGTAACAGTAGCTAGGGTGTAAGTAGTTCACACGTGCCATAAGAGTCCCTAATGAACTCCTAAATATCAGAAAAAGATTGTATTGTCATAACACTTTATGAGTAACACCCTTATATAGACTAATAACACCTACCTTAAAAAATAAATTTCGTACCATGTATGTTAAAACATTACTCAAGATACATAGTTTTATAATACAGTTCACGAAGAAATGTGAATCTTGCATCTAATTTTATTTGTAAAACGTATAACCTATATGAATACACAAAGCAGAAACCATTTATTTTTATAATAATTGTCTTCATTACTTCAAATAATAAGAACAAATCCAAAAGGAAGTATCATCTACACGATTAATTCTATTTTTTTTAATGAAATTAGAAATTGCTTTAATCTGCGAGAATTTTAAAAAATTTTAAATCATTAGCATTTTGTAAATAAATTAAATTTAATTAACTTGTATGATACGTAGAGATTCAATGAAGCAAAAATACATTATATTTATTAAAAAATTTATAAATGAAATGTATTTTACTGTCTTACTCTATAAGTAAAAGTATGTATCATTTAGAAATTTATATCTTCTCTCAAATAAGATCTTGAATACCGATATTATCTAAGATATTATTTTCAAATTCTTAAACTTTGTTTAAAAAAGTGAAAAGTTTAAACGGTTTTGAAATGTCAAAAATTTAGGTCTCATTGCCAGAAAAAGAGAATGGAATATCAATAACAAATTTCCTTCCTAAATTTCTTTTCCGTAAAAAACTATAGAAACATTTCAAAATAACGGACATAACTAAACCATGTTATAAATAGTACCACATGGACACAGTCACGAACATTTATATGATAGCTCAATTAGATGAATAAAAATGAATCACAGTCAAACTGTATTTATAAATAAGTCTTTATCCAAATAGAATTTACAAAATTTTTCAAATAAAAAATACAACTAAAAATCGTGTTATAAATAACTACAGAGTAATGACTACTAAAATTGGACCACTTTAGGTAAAAAAATTGTTCAATCCTTTATTGCAAAAGCAATGACAGATATTTTAAGGTAATGCAATTTTCATGACCACTGCTATGTACAAAATCATACATTAAAATGTATTCTATTTGTATGAATATTCAATTACATGTGAGAATAATGCCAAAGTCTGAAATGAACCTCCTTAGATAAATAAAATGAAAAATTTTCTATGAAGTGTTCAACTCACCTGTAATTGTATCACGAGGCAGCCAAAAACGCGTTTCCTAGCCGGCGATTCATCCCACTTGCTACTGGTGTCGTATAGTACGCGATTCGACGTCAGTAATCGAACATCAGGCTCTCCAGTGCGCTAGTTATCGATGTATCACAGTTTATAGATCCGACGCATGCCCCGCGATCAACCATCCTTTCCATTAATTACACTCGCATTTCATCCTCCGGCTCACACGCCGTGTGTCGCGCCCCCTTTCATTCACACCCATGTCTCCTTGAGCGCACGTGTTTACCTAATATCTTCGTTTTAATATATCTTTAGTATCACAATGGGACGATTTGTTTTATTCCTTTTTCATCCCCCTCCCTCCTTTCTCCCGATCCTCTTCTCGACTCGCTTTGTATTTTCGTGTGTAAACCTTAAGCTTAGAAATCACAGTCGCGAATTGATACGAATCTCCGTAGCATGTGCTGTTGTTGCTCGAAAACGATTACACCACTGCCTGACCCTCCCTCTCTTCTTTCAACCCTTCCCTCTATGCCACCCTAACGACGTTACACACGATCGGTATGACTAATCGCTGATTCTTCCATTCAGAACTCAATAACGATGTTCAACGTTCCTTCGTCGAAGGTCTTGTGCCACCTCGCGTTTCGCCTCTCCTGTTCTCGTTCTGGGACGGATTACACGTCTTCTTTCTCACCTGTTTAACGCGAACGCTCGCACACACAGGGGCTCTTCCGTTTTCCGTATATCCGATGGCTCGAAGGAGTTTCACTAGCGACAATCAAACGCGCACGTGCAGCAATCCAACGATGGACAATGTGCCGAATCGTTGTCGTTAGAAAATTGTTGGGAGCCCGACCCTCAGCACCTAACACACGGCTACCAATCGCGGGAGAGAACGATTTCCGTTCGCGTGCCTCGTCTCACGTTGCTGCTTCCTGCATTTCCTCGCGCGATTTCGTCGACGCGGTCCACCACGTTCGGCTGGACCACCCACGAGTGCCGAGGTGCCATCCTCTCTCGCCCCCGTGTTCCCTCTACCAGCTATCTCCCTCTCGTCGTTGCTGATCAGCAGACTGTGCTCTGTCTCCTTCCCACGCCGAAACACCGAGCATCGTTTAAGATCCAGATGTCGTGGCGACCGTTCCTCCCTCCCTCCGTCAAACTCCTATCGAAAATGGCACATCTCAGCTAAGTATCGCAGTCGATGAACACGTCGGTGGGCATCCCCGTGGGCGGCCTGTTTCACGACGATCACTCGCGCAGATCGATCGAAGATCATCAATCTGCTCACCTCAGGCCACTCTCTTTCGCTTGGTCGTACGCTTCGTTACGATCCAGCTTCCGTTCCTTTCCGCGATAGCCCATCGACTGACTGCTCGCCTAAGGCACGCGGCGGAGACCGGAACCGATAGTTTCTCGGTCGACAATTCCGCCACGATCGTCGTCTAGTTACTCCCTCGCTAACGACATATCCGCTTGGATTCCTTCCTAGTTGCTAAGGACATCCGATTTTCTTCAATCCCAATCCCGCCTTATCCAGTTACCCTCTGTTCCACGCTTCCCCTCTCTCCTCCTGCCACCGTTTCCTTCTTCCTTCGCCGCCCTGTCGCGCTGCTAGGGTAGATGTAGTCAGTGTACACGGCCGCGCACACGCTCTCTCCCTTCTTCGCCTCACTCTCTCCCCCTTTCTCTCGGTCAATCGCGACCAGCCATTATCGCCGAGTAATCCGCGACTGCTTAATTACTCTCGATACCGCACTCACCGATAGATCTCGATACTTTCTCTTATCAAGAGCACTGTTAACATGGGTTGACCGAGAAGTTTCAGCTTTCCTGCTTCTTTTCTGCCACTAGGGAACCCTTCGTCCTGACTCGAGACGCTCTTCTGGAAGCCAGCGTTCGCCGATCCTGCGACTGGTAAAGGAGAAAGAAGTCCATTACCGAGGTGGACTGCCTGGGTCTCCTGATCCTCACGCACACACACGGTCTTCTCTCTCTTCCGTGACTTCTTCCTCAACACACACACGTTACTCTCTACCTTTCGCTCTCACCTCACCCACTCTCTCTCCCACTCTCCGAATCTCTCCCGCGACTTTCATTCATTTCGTGAGACTCAAAGGGTGCGACGTTTCCCTCAAGACGATCCCATACACGCGCCCCGTTCCTTCTCACTCGGTTCCGCTCTCTCTTCCTCGTCCTTATCGATTACGACGCATACTGCATGGGAGAAAGGCTGCCCACCCGTCCAAGAACGACCAAGGAAAGGATTCCCCGCGCGAACAGCTCACGAACAGACTCCCCTGCTCGCCTGGCCACCACGAGAGAATCCGCGAGATCTGTGGACACGGGTGTCGCGTGCGATCTGTATGTATGTATGTGTATAAATATATATGTATATATATGTATATGGGTAGGTAGGTAAGTAGGTAGGTAGGTAGATAGATAGAAAGATACGGTGTGGATGTGTATGTGTATATATGTGTGGGTGTCTGCGGCAGTCGTGTTACGTGTACAAGCGTAACCCCGACCTCGATGTTAGGCGGCTGATAGCCGGCCTCACACTGATACGGCTCCGTCGTGACAACCACGGGCCATACCCGCCCCTTCGACACCCCCTCCAAGCCAGCCGAAAAAACTACACCCCTCTGAGTGGAGGGCGTTCGCGGCGCCTCTGTGCGGCTCCGACGTGAAACGATTTACCTCCAATGCTTCCAAATATTTCAGCGCATGCGTTGGAACAATATGTTTGTTGAAATTTGGAGTATTTTAATTTGTTTTCTTGAAAATTATGTAATCAAATCTTATAAGTACAAATGCAAAATATATTAGTCTGAAGAGTTAATGAACCATAATGTGCTGTGCTGAAGTACGGTACAGTGATGTGTCTGACTTGAAGGGGACATTATCTACTTATTGTACTTCATTTAAGTTTTCCATATTTATTTACATGTACACCTGTATAAACGCATAAGTACTACTACGGATGTAGATACTGTAGTATTTACTATAGTAGTATTCACTTTATATCACATGTTTTGGACTTCGTAGCAGATAGAAATTTTAAAACGTGATTTTCATGTGTAGGTATTAAATACGAATATTAGAACTTTCGAATGAAATAATTTTTCATGTAATATTCGTGCCGAGAAGCTTGGTCTTTTTTACATTATATTGTGACTAAAATATCTTAAATGTTGTACTTTTAAATATAACAGAATAGATTTTTAAATAAATTTGAAATACTATACGGAATTTCAGCCCTTTATTTTAAATAGGATTTGAAATGTAGACTTTAATACTAAAAACTGCAAGCTTGAAAATATTAATTACCTTATATTTGCTGTACTTATACCATTTACTATTTCGATACTCATTCATTTATACTACCGTATTTTAGAAATTATGCCTTAAAACAGGCGAAGAAAAAGTACAAACAAAGTAGCCTATATTTTATCCACTAGAATTTGATGCGTGGAAAATATTCTATCTCAATTATTAAATTAAATTTAATAATTATATGTACTACAAAATCAATCGAACGTCTAAGTCAAAAATTACTACTTTCACATACATACATATATTTCAGAAAAATTTAAAATAAAATTGAAAACCGTAAGTGCTTAAAAATATTTGATAACTATATTATTGTACATATTTTTTCTGTTAAAACAATAAATAGACATAGTTATAAAAATATTAATATTTAAGTTAGTTTGAATTGCTATTATGTCATTGAAATGATATTACACGCTATATTAAGTAAACTGACATAGTAAAATATCTTGAAAACAGAATAAATGATTCAGCTATGTATTCATTGCATGCGTATAGGAACAGAGTAGAAGATTGTGTTTTATGTGACGTTTCCTGTGGCACGAGCTAACACTAAAGTTATGCGATACCGAAATCACATATACGTTGACTACGTTTAATCGATGCTGCTGATAAAGCTGGTACGAATATAGGACAAATTTCGTTCGTAACCTCATAAATTTGAATTTCGCAGAGAATATAACAATCGCTTTACATTGGCACCACTGTGAGAAAGCTCAGTGGAATAGCAACGAAAATTTTGAAATTTAAATTTCACATCGAAGTATCATATTATCATGTTTGTTTCCTTCTACTCATTTCTGTTACCTTCTGTTTTAATCATTTTTTATATAAATCTTGTTGACATTTATTATTAATTATACGACTTTGTTATTACCTATTTGTAGTAAGTAATTGATGTCTGCACGACGATGTAAATTCAATAGTAAAGTGAGACAAATCAGTAAAAATGCTATCGTTTAAATGACCAGATACAATAATTATATCATAGAATAAAATTTCTTAATTAACACACCTGTATAATCATGACATTCATGTTTCTGTCAGTTTTAAAATTGCAGATACCGCAGGAACAGTTCGACCGCTACCAACGTTCATTGCGACATCTTTCCGTTAATACAGAAACTTCTATTTTATTCATCTTCATATGAACTTTTTATTCCCACTGAAAAATGGAAATAATTTATTTAATAAGAACTAATGCGAAATAGTTAATTTGATTTTTTGATTCTACTCTTCAAGAATATTTCATGACTATAACCATGTAATTCATGACTATAACCATAAAATACTTTTCAAAGATAATTTAAAATCAGTAAAAATAAATAATACTAGTGTATATACATATATACTGATAAATAGTGTAAAAATACTTACTATAATAATGTGACTACAAATATAAAACACGGTTTGGACATCAGCTACCTTTCGTTCAGAAAGCATTCATTCGAACCTAGATGTCAGTACTATCCAGTAAATTATTTGATAAATTAACAATATCTATTATGATAAATATTATACCTTTTTGAGAAAAGTGATAATATTATTTTTAAACGATTGTAATTTCTATTATTTTTATCTTTCATTTGAAGATTAAAAATGAGAGAAATACTTCGAAGTCTGACGAATCTCAGTGGCGCGCGCTTTTAAATGATGCGCGTGCGTGAGTGTACTTCTTCTTTTCGCTGTTAAGGCTGATTCTCAATAGTATCAGTTCTTTGGCAGACCTCTAGGGGATTTATTTCTAGAGTCTCCAATGAATATGTGAGACTGAAGTTAATTCTTCAAAACAACTTTATTCAAAACTTTGTAAAATGTAAATATAAGACTGTGATTCCAAGTATCGATTAAACATTTTATGTCTTGTTAACTAATAAAACAGTAACGTTCTTTTAACATTTGAATCTTCAATAACTGCAACTTCGTATCAAGGAGTGTCGCCACGGTCGCCACAGTTTCAGTTGAAGTTTCGCTAGGAAGCTTTCCATTAATCGCAACAAATCGAGACAATGGATCGAGAGATCGTTTAATATCGACCAGTACTCGGGTGCAGTCTGTCACAAACACGAAAGTCAACGGGGTTTTTGTTCCTTCGGAATTGCACAGATTCCGAGCAAATTTTTTCCATCATTCAGAGCTCCAATTATGTTGTGATCTTTGGGTGAAGAAGTTGCATTCGCAAAGAAGATATTGTACTTTATTAAGATACTCCTTTGCGTTTCTTTGTAAGAAGCGACACAATATTTTGTACTGGACGCTTTCTTTTTAGCCATTTTTGTAGTTCGATACTAAACAAACGGTGCCTCTTGTGATCCGCCATGGCGGAGACAAATGGGGATGCAAATTTGAATACAAAAAATGGAAATTTTATCTGCGGCGTTGTCGAAGGTACATAAAATAGGCATTGTTTCATTTGAAATTATGTATTTGGTCATCGTTTGCGATAACTTTAAGTAGGAGGGGAGAATATGCTGTTCATTGGAGTACCTTTTACTGCTAATATAAAAAAAATATGTTTTATTGTTTTAGGTTTCTATGGGCGACCATGGACCACAGAACAGAGGAAAGATCTATTTCAGAAGTAAGTATTCTATGCTAATTATTAGACAACTACTTTATTATTTGATCAATGTGTGACCCATTTAACATGTAGGACTATTGAATTATAGTATGATTTTGTCTTAAAATTACACATTGGTCATGTTTAGATTGAAAAAATGGGGAATGGATTCATATCTGTATGCACCTAAAGATGATTACAAACATCGTGCATATTGGAGAGATTTATATACGGTTGAAGAAGCAGAACATTTAACAGGTCTTATAGCAGCTGCTAGGGAATGTGGTATTACATTTTACTATGCACTCTCACCAGGATTAGATATTACTTACTCAAGCGCAAAGGAAGTTACTATATTAAAAAGAAAGTTAGAACAAGTTAGTCAATTTGGTTGTACTGCGTTTGCATTACTATTTGATGATATAGAACCAGAAATGAGCGAAGCAGATAAAGAAGTATTCCAATCTTTTGCTCATGCACAAGTGTGTATTAAATAAATTAATCATTGCTGTAAATATGGAATATCTTGTTTGCGTGCGACTAATTGTATATTTATTCACAGGTTTCTGTAACAAATGATATCTTTCAACATCTTGGACAACCAAGATTTCTTTTGTGCCCAACACAATACTGTGCAACTAGGGCAGTACCAAATGTGTCATCTTCAGAATATCTTAATACGCTTGGGAGCAAATTAGCTCAAGAAATTGATATCATGTGGACAGGTCCTAAAGTGATATCGAGACTTTTAACTATTGAATCTATTCAAGAAATTACAGAGGTTTTAAGGAGGCCACCAGTTATATGGGACAATTTACATGCCAATGATTATGATCAGAAAAGAGTATTTTTAGGACCATATTCTGGTCGGTCTCCTGATTTGATTCCTAAACTCCGAGGTGTTTTAACAAATCCTAACTGTGAATATGGAGCAAACTTTGTAGCAATTCATACATTAGCTCAGTGGAGTAGATGTAATGTGGATGGAAAAAGGGATTTGAGTATGTATTATAATTATTTCTGATTTTAGAATTTGTCAAATTTGTTGCTTTTTACGATCGGTGTGTTTTGCAGACGATTCAATATCAGCTGACATAAGATTAGAAACTGAAACAGAGGATGGTAGCCTTGGTGAGGATGTTCCTTCAACGATGTCGCCGAATATGTATCATCCACGTCATGCTTTAAAGAATGCCATTAATGATTGGTTATTAGAATTTAACAAAAAGAGAACAGCAAGGGGTGTTATAGCAAAACCGCAACCATGTGTCGCTCCAACGATACCAATTCCAATAATTCCGTCTGTAAATACATGCATGAGTCTTACATCAACGACGACGACAGCCTCTGTACCTACAGTACCTGCATCAGTAAATAATTCCAATCACCTTCAAGCATTGGCTGAAGTTTGTTCGAACGTCACGTCTACTGACAACTTCGTACCTCCTTCTGGACCTGTTATGAATTCTTTAATTTCTAATACAGCAGTTGTCAGTGAACCCATTATTTCACCAATTTCCACTAATACAGAAACTACAACTGTGAATGCTATGTCTATAGAACCAATGGATTGTAACACAACACCTAATAATTCACCAGCGCATGCAGCAAAAATTCATACAGAAGATGATGCTATGATAGAAAATACTTCTGTAAGTGTATTTGAGTGTAACCAATAATAGAATTTTTCAAATTTCTCTAATCCTGCAATGTTGTTTTATAGACATGTAGTGAAGCTTCAGGCAGCATGCAAGTAGAAGTAGACAATACTTCACCAGTAGTGAATGGTACTCAAATGATTGTTGAAAATGATAGTGAGAATCACGATAGTACTGATAATGTGGAACAAGATTCTCAAGATCACCTTGATATAGACAAGCAATTGACACCAGAGGATCTGTCATTATTATGCGATCTATTTTATTTACCATTTCAACATGGTGGTCAAGGCATTCAGTTATTACAAGACTTTAATTGGTTGAAAAGTAATGCTCATGTTGTCATGAAAAAGTCAAACAAAGGAGGGACTGTATCTCAGTCTAATGTAAATTAATCTTTATTTATGGTTTAAACATAAATTGTATATGTATATTCTCATTTAAGAAAAATTTTAGATCAAAGAATGGCACGCGCGAGCAGCTAAATTGAACGAAATGTGCAATTCAGTGAACAGATTATTTCAACGACTTACATACTGTAATAATCGTGAGTTGCTATATGATCTGTATTCATATGTGTGGGATATGAGAGGAATGGTATCCCTTTTAAACAGTTATGTGAAGTGGTTGGGTAAGTTCTCCTTTATTTACATAATAATGTAATGTAATAATTTATTGGTATCTGTTCTGACATAAATATCACAAATAAAAAAAGTTGAAGAGCTCTAGTCAAAATAGAAAATAGTACTGAAATGTCATTTTTAATATCACTTAAATTTTTCTCAATCTCAGAACAGTAATAAAATATTAAATAAAGAAAGTTTGTTCAAGATGCTAGTATGCTGGTACAATTGTCATAAAAAAAGATTATTCTCTATCTTATTTTCTTGCAAAATTACAAACTATAAAAAATGCTATTTTAATTTTTTTAAATTTTTTTTATAAACATTTGAATTTTTTTATATAGTAGAAAATTGTATTTGTTGTGCTACAAAAGAGTGCTGTTATTAATTTTTCTCAAGAATACTATAATTTACTACCTATACTTATATTTCAGAACAAAAGTATCTAGAGTATTGGTAAGTGTAATGTTCTATTCTTTTTTTTAACTCACTTGTTTCGTCTTTTTACAAGAAAGATGTATTTTTATATGACATATATGTGTTAGTAACTAAAACATGCTTTTTACAAATGAAATTAGTTCAAAATTACATATTTCAAATTTCAAATTTTACCTTTACATTATCAGAAAAAAATGTTTTATCTATTGTTCTTTGAAACATTTTATATTTACTGTTTTAAAAAGATCATTTTAAATATTTTATTTATTTACAAAATAAATACCACACTACACTTCCTTGTAAAATGACATCATTTGTACAATTATAAAACACGCATAAAGAATAAATGATTAACTCCAAAAGTTACTGATGTTTTGTTAACTTATTTGAAGATAAACTAAATTTATTACAGCTTTCATTCATTTTCAACGCATATAATTACTATAAGTTGAAATGTATATAATCTGTAACATGAAATAAATAGGTTACAAACATTGTTTCTAACTTTATATTGATCATAACAATTTATCAACTTTAACTTAGCATATATATATAGTAGAATAAAAATCATTTCGGTTAAACAATTAATACGTTATTTAAATATTTTTTGGCATTATTGTGAGTTTCAGAAATTTGACTGCTTCTTAATTGAGAAATAAACAAGCATCAGTAATGATTGGAACCAAAGTATTTCATAGATCGCATATCTATGGAATTAGGTTTACACATTTGTTTCTGCGCTTTAGAATCAAATGTACTGCGTGGCGCGCGAAATTGAATAAACACGGTTGCCGTCAGTCAAATTCAAAATGAGTTAAAAATACATATATAGAATGTTCCATATTTTAACATATTGAGCGCCGGCACCGTGTTTTCACGGGATTTACACCCATCGCTCGACTGCCGAATTCCATCACTACTATATGTTCCGCCGACACTCAGACTCCCAACAGCGAATATTTAGCCGGCGTGCAATGTGTTAATTATTCACATTCTCTACAAATACAAATTATTCGTACAATTACAAATAACATTATCTGTCATACAAAACAGAACCAGAAACGTAATATCTCATTCTCGTTAAAAATTAACTAATAAAGTTTTTTTTACGTTTAATTGTACTTAAACTTTTCTTGAAATGATTTACTTATTTGTCGACTAGCGGCTTCCTATTTATGATTCTGTTGGAAAAAAAACGCAAGTCACAGCATTTCTCAATGTTTACGCAGTAATATACATGTATATTATTGTAGTGCCTTAAGTTATTTGTACATATTGCCAATATGAAGAGAATTGATGTGGCTTTTTGGCGCGATATTTGGCGGAAAAATTTCCATAAAAAATACTTTATGGGAAACTATTTAACAGCATCTATGTGGACCTGAACAAATACTGTGTTTTAAGTAACCTTGTGCCAGCTATTAACATATTGGCTGACTTTCTTTTACAGATAACGTTTGACAGAAATATATTCGCTGCCTTAAAATTATTTTTTAATCCATTTAGAGAAGTTAACATGTGAATAGAAGGAAGTAACTGTTTGCAGCGAATAGTTTTTGTCAGCAGTATAAGTGTATGAGGAACGATACAGCTTCATTCTCTAACTAACGTGCATTTCTGTGTTTTTTGTCTTGTTGATAGCGTTTGGCAGATTCTCATCGTCGGTGACAACGTTTACCCAGGGAAGCTACACATGTATGCTATTCATCACTCTGAGTAATCCAAGAAAAAAGCGCGCGACTTAGCAAAGTTTCAAACCAGCAGAAATCATTCTATACTTTTGGTTTGCGTTTGAAGCTTTGTAGAAACATATTACAATTAATATAAGCAAGAAATTTGCGCGTAGAAGCAGCGTTCTGATGCCTTGAAGGATCTAATACATACTCTACATACATAATTTACTATTTGATATACTTCGGTATAAGATGGATATACTTTTGCATTTTGCAAAAATTAAATATCTGCAAAACATGTTTGTAGTTAAACTTCAACTAGTCACGATTATATAATTTTGTGCAGTTTTTTGTATACAAAGTATGTTCATCTATAACTGTTACGAAATTGGCAAAGTTAGGACACAGTTATACCAATTATTAAAAGCGTTTCCTGAATATTTTACTGGTCAAACACAACTAACAAAGATTACATGCTACTTTCATTATTTCTTCTGTTACTTTTCATGATTTATGAACGCGTTTATTCTTTACAAATATAAATCATTTTTGTGAGGAATAATTTTCTTACAAACACATTTTTGATAGATTGTGAATGACCAGGAGAACATCCTCCTTTTGCCAACTTGCCTGTACTAATTACTTTTAGTTCCAGAAACTGTATTTTTTTCAGGAGTAATGAGAATTTTATTTCAGGCGCATTTTGGCAAACTGGATTACCATTCCATCAATCCCATTCATCCCTCCCTCATCTTAAGAATTAATCACTGCGCGAGCTCTGGTGCAACATTCTTTAAAATCAATTTTTATTATTAATTCATACTTATAGTAATTATTTTAAATTTAATACCTGTATACAACCATTTAAAATAGGAACATGTATGTTCTATTAATAAGACATGTCTTACAATATGATTTTCTTTTAAATGTTTAGTGAATGAATGAGTACTTGTTGCAGAAAAGTTTAGTTTTAATATAATTTTGTTTATAAAAATGATGCACCATAGTTTCTCGATCCAATGGATTTCCTCATCTTGTTATACAATTTCTTTAATTTCATAAATAAAATAAAGAGAACACAGTATAGCAAGCAAGATAAGGAAAAAAGGTGCCATTGATCGAATATGCTTATGCATGTTAGAAATTTAAGCAAAATTAGTGCTCAAAGCAGTGGAGAAGCTATTTGAGAAATCTCATAAACTGCATAATCGCGCGTACGTAAGCTCCGTATTTCATAGTGTATTAATATTGTGTCTTGGGATAGGGTTCTCAAATGGTTGGAAAGAAACTTTTATGAGTGGAGACCAAGAACCATGGGTATTTCGTGGAGGACTTACAGCTGATCTACAGGTATGTACATTAATGTACTATTTAATAACAGTCATGTTTTTATAAAAAAAAATTAATATCAATATACATTTTGCAGAGATTAATTCCAGTGGACAGTGGTAATGACTTATTCATTTATAAAGCACCAGAAGTGCCCAGCAGCAAAATCTACACTATTAGACCTTACTTAAGAAGTGATGAAGATGCTGTTTATGCAGTATGCAATAAAATTTCTAATTGCTCAGTATCATCTGCAGTTGCAGACAGGTATAAGCCAAAAAATGCGTTTCATGTATTAATTTGCAAAGTAATATATTATCTACTTAAAAATTCTCACGAATCAATTTTTAATTATTTTTACAGATTGGTTGGAGGTTTTTTAACAATATGTCCAGAACTATGCATGGTTGTCGAAGACGAAAGTGGTATAGTAGGTTATGCATTGGCTGCCTTAAATATAAAATCTTATAATCAGAAGTTGGCTGTTTCATGGATTCGTGAGCTGCGTATAAAATATTCATTAGACGACAGTATAAACAGTTTACCAGAAAACGTTCAGGTATTTATAATTGCTAAATTATTTGTATTATTTCATCATCTGTAATAAATTTCCTTGTAATATATTTTTCAGGATGCTATACGGTACTTCCATTCGTTTGTTCCGGATGTATCAGAACAATTATGTAGACAACATCCATCAAAACTTTTCTGTGCTGTGTTGCCAAGTGTCGCAGACCAGTCTGTCCCTAAAATACTAATCGCGTGCATTCTCGCAGCCTTGAGAGCGAATGGTAAATAACTTGTTGTATAGTTTGAAAATATTTATTTGTTAAAAGAAAAAACAGTTGAACTAAGTAAAAATATTTTTAGGATCTTTTGGTGTACACACTACAATGTCAAATACAGATAAGGAATCCCAAGAGTTCTATAGTAAATTAGGTTTTGTCGAATTAAATCCAGCACATGAAGAGCATCCTGGAATTAAAACTATGTGTAGAAGTTTCTAACAAAGAGTAAGTACACCGATGATATTTGCAAATAAAGTATACTTACTCGGACCATCTTCGAAGAAAGCTTCTTTGGTTTAAGAAGTGTTTGAATGATAAAGAAATTATGTGTTTCTAAAAAGGTCTGAGTGCAATTCTGTCCGTAAATTTTTGTACGGTAGATAAGAAATTGTGTATTAATTTAATTAATACATTTTTGTGAAGAAAAGGAAAAAAATATAGGCAGATTTCACGATACATTATCCCTAACTACTCATGTTTGCTTTTTGAAAACTGTCCAAAAATATCTATCTGTATAAACCATGAAATCACTCAGTGCTTAACACTGCATACATATATACAGTGTATATATCATATAAATTAAACTACAGGGATGTTTGCATTATCAAGCAAAGGAAAGATATGTTGGGGAGTGTAAAACGTGCAATAGTAAGAAACAGAATAGAAGAAAACAATTCGTTATTTCTACGAAGATTTGCGTTTGTGTGTTACAATGCTACGAGACTTTAGTATGTAGCCGGTATGCTTATATAATAATAGAAAGTTTTCTTAAATGGAAAAAATGTATATAATGTGTTGAATGGTGTATGGTGAAAAAAATGCCAGTATGTGTGTTCAACTGATAAATTATCGAAGCTTTTTAACTCGTTAAAAGATATTTTCCTATTGGATCTCGTGTGTGAGCAACTGAGAAACTCAGCCCTTTCGATATGCTTGTTAACATTATAAAAATTTGATTAACATGATCTAGTTTCTAATTTCTGTGTGAGTCATCTAATTCACAGGTATTTTACTGCCCAGTACCAAAATTCTAGCCGTAAAATGTACATAATTGATATTTAAATATGCCTAGTGCAAGACCCTTTTATGTTCAACACATTATTGTTTCAATATTGTTGTTCTTACTCACGCAGATATCGGTATTATTAGTAATTCCTAATTGGATCTATGCTTGCAATATATACGCGGGTGTATATATTGCCATAGGATGTGATAATGTAGAACTATTTAGAAAACTATTAATTATGTCAATAGCACTAGAACTGTATAAGGACATATACAGTTATTTTTAATCTTTCATCGCATGATAAAGTTATATAACATGAGTTATATTTTATATGATTATTTGTTTTAAAGATAATAAGTTTGTTACTATCACTTGAATAACTCGAGTATAAATTACCCAGAATTGTCAATGTTCTGCAAATCACTGTGAAATGTTATGAAATAATAACAGATAACTCATTGCATTACTGGTTAAATACTAACAAACTAGTTGTCCTTATTATATTGTATGCATTAGTATATCAAATGTACAACCAAAAGATAAAAAATATCCATGACGAGGAAAATACGCACACACACAACAGAAAAAGAAATTAAATAAAAAATCAGATTTTAGATATTTGCTTCATAATTACCATAAAAGTACGGTTTATGATTACCATTAAAGCAAACTATTGAATTATGAATGAAAGTACATACAATCCTTGATTCTAATGGAGATAAAACTACTAGGATTCAGTATAGTGCCATGTATAAAAGGAAAATGTTCAATCACCATGAAAATTACTTTTACTGTTCGAATTTATTTTAATTCGAATTACCATTTTGTAGAATTTTTATACTTTATCTTCATGGCGATTTCAAGGAACAGAAAAAAATGTACAGCAATGAGAAGACTGGAAAATATTCTTCTTTTTTGTATGTATCAAGATTTATGTAAGAATTATCTAAGTTTCTCGACCGCAAAGTACATATGTTTATAATTTGATATTTTTGTCAATGATTCAACTAATATAAAAGCTTTTAAGAATTTTCTAATGTAACAAATTTCATGTACTTTTTTAATGTTACTTTTTTAAATTGCTCGTATATTTCTAATTATCTCGTCTTACATGTCTGTAAGGAAATACATGTATAGTTAACATTATAAAACGACATGTGATTACTATTGGATTTATTTAAATAAACAAGTCAAAGACTGATATAATTGGAGTAATAGAAATTGAAGTGATTGGAATAATTGCGTCAAAACACGATCATAATTTTTTAATTTAATTTTGTATATGTAATTTATATATACAAATATTTTATATAGAATTTTAATTCTGTAATAATTAAATTTAATTTAATTTGTGAAGTATTCTTGCAGTGTCGTTGTATTTTTGCAAATTCTGGATTTCACTTTGAAATTGTAGTATCTGAAAGTTTCAAAAAAATACATGGAATCAGTATGATTCTTAAAATGTACTCTCTATTTCTAACTACTATAATTTCACTGAAAATATTCTGTAAAGTAACCTTTTCTACTTGATTCTGCAACAAACTTTGTTTAGTTTGGGGAGATGCTTCGTCTGATGGTTTCATTTGAAGTTGATTCAAGGATTCCAACAGTTCGCTAATTTTTTTATTAATATCTCTGAAAAAAATGAGAGATTAAAGTTATTTTATCATAAGAATTCTTTCTGCAATTTTACCATGTTAATGTTGCTAACAATTTTTTACTTACGCTGGTGGAATAAATTTTGGTTTACTTTTCTTTTTCGGTCGTGATTTTTCCTAAAATTCAAATTGATACAAAACAAAGTTTAATTTTAATGAACATGTACAAATTTGAAGTAAATACAACGAATCTTACTAATTTAGGTTTTTGTTTAAATATCGAAGCGTAATCTTCCAAATTGAATCCAAAAGGAATGTCCTCTGTTAAATAGAAATTTTTGTTAATAAGAAGGTAAATATTGTGAAATTTTTAACATAGTACCTTCATTTCTTCTGAATGCTTTTTCCATAGCTTTTTTAAAACTCCTTTTGTCACGTCTCCATTCTCTCAAAACATTTTCATCTCTAATAAGTAGATCAATTATTAATATATATTTAATATATAATTCAAAGTGTTGTGTTTCATTATAAAACATTACAAGCAATTTTTTATTTTTGAGAATTCTTACTTCATTTTTTGAAGAATTGATGCCTGTTTAGAAAACAATTCTCTCGCTTTGGAAAACCATAGTAAACGTTGCTCCATTAAAACGTTTGCACCCCTATTTTCACACCTAAATACATTTCGGGAAAAAGGAAGGAAATACATTGAATGTAATTAAATTTGATAAAATTTAAGATTTAATTTCATTGATAATAATAGAATACATATTTAATAATATTGTTAGTTCTATAAAAACTGCTATTGAAATATGTTCAGAGGAAATTTTATACACAATTTAACAGTTAAACATTTCTATTCATAACGATTAAAGAGCGACTTCATAACGTTAGAAATAATGTTGAGACACTTGCATTCTAAATAAAGTATTAAGTAAATGTATTTTAATTTTGTACAATATTTATTCCAGTATACTTCTTGCTTAATTTTAACTATTTACAAATCTTCAACTTTTTAGTTACATATATACAAGTATCAGAATTATTTGTTTAGTCCAACATAATTTTCTAAACAAGACAAGATCCATTCAGAATTACTCAATCTCATAGGATGTACTTTAAATCTTTTTCTGTCTTGTGTGATAATATCAAGAATATATTTATATTCTCTATTATTATTATAACATTTTTTATTATTTTCTAAACATGTGTAACTATTTTGTATTTTTGAAGGAAAAAGATGTTGAGATTTGCCAGTGGTAGATATAGATTTACATTCTTTTTCTGGCAATTTATATGTTTTTAGAATGTTTATATTTTGTCTTACATAAAGGGATCTAGGAGATGAACCCATTAATCGCAAAATTTTATTACTTATTTGTTCAGTTTCATCAATTTTAGCAGATGAATTCGTTGTAGTTTTGAAGTGGTTACAACTTTTTAAAGATCTATGTTTTTTTCTTTCACGACTGTGTAATTTTTCCACACAACAGTCATAGGTAAAAACCGAATTTTTTTTAAATAAATGCTCCATACTTTTTGACAAAAAGAACAATTTTTCGTTCCAATACCTGTTACTGGGTTTGTAAGACTTCCGTTTTTCAAACGCATTTGTATCATAAATCGTGTTCTTGAGTACTGCTTTCTTTTTCTTATTTTTGCGTGGGGATTGATAACAAAGAATAGTTGAAAGCTTTGGCTCAATTTTGTCTGAAATATAAAACGATAAATAATATGAGTATTTTTCAATTTCAGTGTTTGTAGTACTTTAATATAAAATATAAAATCAAGTAGATTAGCTTCATTGTCACTTTATCTAGGAAAATGATTCTTTTAAAAGAGTAATAATTGTTCATAAATATTGAGTGATAATTTATCACGCGAATATAGTTACTTGGTTTAAACTCCACTGGACGGGCAGGATGTGCGTTGTTCCACTCAGTTCTTAAAAATTCCAGAATTGCAAAATAACCGGAAGTAATAATATTCTGTGGCGGCTCGATAAGAGGATTCGGACTCACTTGCAGAGTTTTTAGTTTTGGCAAAGTACCTACAATAGAGCACTTTCAGTCTTTTCATTTCGGCGTAAAAGGAAGTAGAAGATTAAAAAAACAGGAAAGTTACAAAAAGTAGGCAAAAGTTTGAATCGGAGCTTACAAAGTTCCAATGGCAGTTTTTCAATTTTATTTCCTTGAAGAAGAAGCGTTTCTATACACGGGTGCGACTCGATGCTGGCTGGTAACGAAGAAAGTTGATTATTTCTGACATCAAACCATTTTAGGTGTTTTAAACAACTGAAGATTTCTGCCGGAAGTTTGGTCAAGCTATTATCTGACAAATATAACATCTAAAGGCAAATTCATGAAACCTGATTAGAGATAACTTAAATAATACAAAACAAATGACATTGTAATCAAAATTGAGTTTTCTCTTTAACTATGAGAAAGGTAGAATTGTAAAAGAAAAAGGTTTATTTAAATTTCGAAGTCATTCTTGCATTCTGGAGAAACAATTTTAAACAGATCCATTTAAAAAGATTCTCATTACCTATTACGTTATTGTACACGACATTCCATTTTGATCAAAGTATTCAAATATTTTCAAAATTAATATACATTGAAACAAGTTTTTTAAATGGATATCCAAGTAATTAATCAACTAAATTATCTATATATTGCAAATTATGAAACTTGTCTTTTTATATGTTATTAATAAAAAATGGAAGTAACTTCAAAATCTTCAAAGTGCATCACCTCGAAATAAAACATTGCGAAACACAACAATGCAAATGTGAAGTAATAAGTCATACACTACGATACTTTGTATGTCTAATTCGAACAGAATTGTAACAAAATGGTTTCAAAAGACAATTTACCTTCAGTTGCGGAAACTGATTCAATATGTCATTAGGAAAATGTTTCAATTCGGTATTTGAAAAATCTGCAAATATTTCGTTGCACACGGGTTGTCTTTTGGGAATCAGTGACAAGGGTGCATTGATTTTCGAAGACTTCTGAGATTTCTTCAGTGTCACGGAAGAGCTATCCGAAGTGATGTCTAGAGAAGAGTCCTCCGCGGGCGTCAGGCTCAAATCACTTCCGTTTGCGTTCTTTGGATCGTTTCCATTCATTTCTACAATAATAAAGAATGATACAAACTTTGAAATGAGTTAATCACTCTTTTAAAATTTGTTAATCGTTTCCAATTGTAGAATTTATGTCGAAATTTAAAAATGCTTGTAAGACTTAAAATATAGTAACAAATCACCTAGTGTCTCGGGCGTAATTATAATGGAGTTTGATGGAAAAATACTGATTAGTTCTTCGTTTACTGCAGAAGATTTTGTGTTTTCATCGATATCACACATAATATTTGGTCCAAGATCGATACTAAATGTATCCACATTTTCACTTGGATTGTATATATCTTCCGCATCGTCCAAAACTCGTGATGATTTTGGATATAATTCATTTTCGATACTTAATTTCCGAGAATCATCGTCTTTCTACCAACATATGCACATACGTATATTAGTATTCTGAAGTGGTAGTGCTATTATAGTTCATTATTCTAATACAAAAATAATCGTCGCCAGTACAAATAAACAATTAAATAAAGTATTAAAGAAATAGAATTATTCATACACAGTGGTTGAAGAAACAACAGAAAATATGTAATTAAGAATATTGTATTTTGTACTTTTACACAAATATAAGTAAATAAAAGAAAATTAAATAAATAATTAATTCTTACCCAAGATTCCTCCTCAGATACATTTTCCTCGTTCGTAGTTACAGAAGCTTCTTCAGTAACCTGTTTCCCGTTGTCAAGCTTCGAATTTTGAACAATTTGGTGAATTAACACCAATTTCTTATTGCTTGATTCTTCACCAAGTCCGTAATATTGTGTCAATAAATTCGTCGCCAGATCAGACATGATGTAGAATAACGAATTTTTCACAGTTTTTATATATATCACTTAAAGATAGTCTTCAAAAGGCGAGAATAACATAGTACACTTTGACAGCGGTTAAATCGATCAATAATAATTCTTGTTTATTCATTACCAAGACGACGAGAAAATTATATTTCCTCCATTTAAAAGAAATCAGAATAAATTACATACGCAATTGCGTCTGTTTAAAAAGTTCTATAAACAAATTAGAAAAACTATAGTAAACAACAGTAATATGATATGATATATGATACATTCAGCTACATATTTTCTTTTTAAATACATATCGAATTTATATGTAATATGTATTTAAAAAATGACAACTCAAGGAACATGATTTTCAAGTTACTACTATGAAAGTTTGATAAATACACATCTATTCATTATAAAAATTTTGCTAATAAAACTTTAAAATTATAGAGTTTATTCAATGAACTTTTCAAGTATAAATAGCAAATTATTTAAATAATAGTAAAAAAACATTTAGGTACTGCAAACAGCATATAACTATTTGCAGACGAATTATTCGAGTAAGAGAGCTTCCGTTAGATAAAACTACTCTTTTTACCAAAATTATTTGTTTAGTAAACAATTTTCTTCTAAGCTCATAAATAGATTGTTGTCTTCCCGGAAAAATATATTTTTTTAAGTTGAGTCATTGTCGAAATGCATGTACGATATGTGTATGCATAAATTACTGAAATAAAATCTGGCGTGAATAATATTCTCTTCTTTTTTTTACCAATTCGATTAGTTAGCTGAATGCAAATATTTAGTAAATTGTAAAACATTTGAATACATAAAGGCACTCCAATTCTACAAAAAAAATTTTTTTAAGTTGATGTTATACATATTTCGATATTTTAATAAAATTATTATAATTAAAAAAGAAAAGCCCTGGAAAAGGAAAAAAGAAAAATTTGTCAACGTTACACGGTATTCCCAGGCGGTCACCCATCCAAGTACTAACCATGCTCAACGCTATTTAACTTCGGTGATCGGACGAGAACCGGTGCTTTAGAAGCGTGATTTGAACGTTCACATAAATATATGTTGTACATATCACTGATATAGTGTTTTATTATTTATGAATTATATAAATAAGTGAAAAATGCTCATATTTTTAAACATTTTCCAAACATTTTTAATAAAAGATAGTCTTATTGTCCCATTAAATATATGATAATATATTCATATTTAATCGTCGGACAGCATCGGGACAGAATGGAACGGAACTGAACGGATTCTGTACAAATACTAATCATTTGTTAATAATTATATTATAATTCTATAATTTATTGTTTCGTTTGTTAAATATGTTCATTGCCCTTAGGTCATTGTCCTAAGAATCTATGTAACATTGTATTAGAATTAGAATACGACGTGTGGATTGAACAGCGAAAGAAGAAAGTCCTCTTGTCTAAAAAATCTTATATTAAGCAAATGTCTCATTGCGAAAATGCATTATGGGAGGCTTAAATACCGGAGAGCGGAAGCGATACAAAATAAATAGACTACTGTACGTTAAAAGTTTTGACTTTGGTTTTCAAGCGTAAGACTGCTTGCAATTGCATTTTATCTTGGATCTATACACTACTTGGTTGAATTTATCAGTAAGGTTTACATATCTAGCAGGCACAGCCTTAAACGCTATGTGTAAATATTTACATATGTATTTCAGAAAGTATATTAATATGTAATAGTTAATGTACTAACACGTTAAACCATCAGTCATTTATAGAAAAATATTAAGAAATCGAAAACAATGTTGATACATGTATAGAGTTCGTCATTGGATATTGTTAGTTGAAGGAAATAGAAATTACGGTTAAAATTATTGTGTATTTAATAATTGTGAACAAAATTTACAGTGAGCTCTTGTAATTTAATGAGTTCTTCGCCAAACAAATATATACAGAGTAATTCACAAATCCATACCTATACTTCAAGGGATGAATTTACATGTTAAAATTAATCAAAAACGTTATATGAACATATTTCCTATGTTCCTCATTTATCGAGTTATGAAAAATTAATAAAAATGCTCGAAGTATCTGCTTCGTGCCTCAACACACGCTACTACACGTTTTGTTAAGTATTTCTCCAACAGTATTTGGTACGAAGGAAATAAAGCAGAACATCATCATGCATAAACCGCAAGTTTTGCCCAATATTCACATCATGTGATGTATTAGAGTACATCATGTAATAATTCCTGAAGGTCATTTCATAAACAGTCCCATTTAACCAAGCTGAAACAAAGTAAAGTCACAAAAGATTATTTCCCACAATTCCTCCCCATACATGAACAGAAAACCGTCATTCATACCTTGACTACAACCTTGCATGTGGATTATCTTTTGACCAAACGTGTTCGTCATAATTCCATACTCCACTTCTAGTGAACTCTATCTCATCACTGAATAAAATGAAACATAAGAAAGTAAGGTTCTCAGCACATTGTTTCAGGAACCAATCAGTCATTTGGAGAGGATACCAAGAGTCTTTATATTACTATGTGAGCAATTCTAGTTCTGTACGAGTTTGCATTTTGGGAGAGAAAGTATGATAATGTATAAGTTGTTAGAAGAAAACTGATCATCCAACAATACTGTAAATTCAAAATATACATCATCGGTGACTGTCATGATGGAGAATGTACTCATGGTAGTGTCGAAAACATTCAGGACAGAGGCCAATTTCCCCTCGATGGTCCGGTGGACAACTATCACAAAAATATTTTGTTGTTTTTTTACAGTGTCTACAAGTCTTTCGTTTACATCTCCCCGGAATTGATGTGGAACGATTAGAGCGTGAAGGATAATGTTGGATTGTTGGAATAATTGTGGGAATAAATTTGGGTGGCCTGTTGGGATAATCTATAGTCATTAGTTTTTCAATTACATCGAATCGGAAGTCATATAGTGATTTTTTGGTCTCAGTCGTATAAGAATTGTACAGTAAGTGGCTGTTCATTAGAAGCAACTGGAAAACATGAATCGCGAGCTTTTTATACCATTTCAGAACTGTGCGTTCGCATGGATAGTAAGAGAGAAGTTCATCCATCTGATTGATGCCGCTCATCCTTTCATTGTATTGTTTTACCATTAGCGGCTTTTTGGCCACAACGCCTTGGCGATTAGTTACATCAACCATTCTACTAGAATATTCGGATGATACCATTAGAATTTCTCGTTTATCTTTCCATTTCATCACACAAATCCCGTCATGTGTATATCGCTCTGCGATGTCATGTTTTCTCAGGACTGCTTCTGTTACGTCAATCGGGTTGTTTTGTCTACTCGTTTTTAATGTTCCAGTCAAGTACGTCCGTTCATTTAGCAAAGTACGAGTAAGCATAACAGTACTGTAATAGTTGTCTATATATACTGAGTGTCCCACTCCAGTCCGTCCTTCCAGTAATTTTTGTACTATCTTTTCTGTATAATCTGTATCACTAACGTCAACGTCTATCGATCCAGCGTGAAGTAACAATTTTACGGCCGGACCGCATGATTCCGCCAACACGTGCAATTTCATACCGCATTTGTAGCGTTTTGTTTGTATGTATTGGCGAAATGAAATTCGACCTCGCCATAAAATCAATGGTTCGTCAATCGACAGGTCGCGTCCTGGTGTAAAAACTAAGTTCATTGTCTTGTTAAAATAGTCAATTATAGGTCGAATTTTGAACAGTCGGTCCATCGGTGGTAGCTGTCCTTCACTCGGATTCCTTGCAAAATGTAAACACTGTAAAATCAGTAAATATCTGTCGCGTGTCATAGTCTCTCCAAAAATTGGTATATACGAAAGACCGTTTTTAGTGTCTCTTGCTGACCAATAAGCCGCCAATCGAGAACATTTAATTGTTCCCGTATGGAAGGTAATCCCTAAGAAAACGAGGAATTCCTCCCTCGTTAATCGCTTCCACCGTTTTATCCTCCCATTTGGCGACTCATTGGTCAGTAAAAGACATTCAGCGAAAGCATTTGTTTCTTCTACTATTGTATCGATGAAGTCGTCAGTTAGTAATAGTCGGAAATAGTCATATGGGGTATGCCCTGTAGGTAACTGTTGCAGTTTTCGTTTTGAAGAGAAAGGAATTCGAGGAATTGTCGGAGGGGAATTTTGCCATAGAAAAGACTGTGTAGTCGTTTGGAGGGGTACTGCTGGCCATTTGAAAACTTGGCTCGTCTCTTGACCATTTGAAGAAAACAGTTCTGGCAATACGTCGTTTTCTTCTCCTTCATTAGAATAATTAATGAATTCATCATTTGAGTCATCACCACTATTGTCTTCTTCACTTGATACATAATCCTGGAGAACATCTGCAAGTATTTTTGGTGTCAAAGCACGAAGTTGAATACTTGAGCCTTTTACAGTTCTCTTTTTGGATGCTGAGGTGGAAACCTTAATATCTTTGTGGTCCACATCAGAAATAGGTTCATCTGAGAATAGGAAAATTGAATTTAATACATAGAATAATTATTAATGATAGAAATGTAGAATTAAAAAAAATTTACCTGGACTTTTATCATTGTTTAGCCTCCTTCGAGATTGTAGTGGTTTTGATGATTCTTCTAGAATAAAAAAATATATTTTATATTCATATAAAAATATAAATATAAGTTTAATATAATATAAGCTATAATAGAGAAAAGTATGGTAATGTGACATTTATTTTATTTTTTGATCTAGTGAGCTTCAGAATAATTATAAACAAGAGCATCACTGAAATTGTCTGACATCAATTGCAGTGAAATACTCTGCACAGACATGAATACTGTAGATGTTATAGAATTTTTGAATATGTTACTTTTCCTGAATTAAGCTAGAATTAAACAAAAGTTTAGATAGAAAATCTGACAACATTACTTTTGAGAAAAATAAGAGTTAAATCTTACTTTTAAATACCTAAAATGATGTTTTTGGCTAAATATTTTAGAGCACCAAAATTTATTAACTTGTTTTTGTATATATTCTCATAGTATTTTCGATGAGTAGAATCCAAAAATACTACTCTTAAGGTAGTTTAGTAAAAGATGATGACAATACAGATTTTGTTCAAACTTGCAACATAACTAGTCTAGATATTAATATGTGTCTGTTTAATTTGAGTATAATTCACCGTTTTCTCATTATGCCGACGCTATAAAACATCGTGTGTAGCTGACAAAATTTTGAACACCACACTCGTCTGTAAGATTTTAAACATAATTTTATCCTAGAGGTTGAATAACAATTGTTATATGTTAATAACAAATATTAACTTTAAAATAGGAGTTCAAATTACTTTAACGCGATATTGGTCCAATCAGGGCAGCCGTTGGATGTAAGCAAATACACATGGATGACGCTCGCTTAGGGAGGTTAGGTCGCTTTCGATAAATAGAGCATTTATGGATAAAACAAACATACAGTTTAAACTTGGAGGAAACTAAATTTGAGTTCGGATTAAATCTGGGCCAAATTTTCGTTAAATTTGAGTTTATGTTAGATCTAAGCTAAATTTTTATTGAATTTGATTTGAGTTTAGGTTAGGTCATAAATTATGAAACTATGTTAAAACATTAAGAAAAAGGTTGAATGACATGTATCTAAGTACCGAATATAACATCACGAACAGAAGCTATTCAGTTTTACAATAATCACATATAAATTTCACTCTCTGGATTTACATATTAATGTTTATTCAGAATATTTGTTAAAATATCGGCCTAAAATATCAAATTGTAATGAATAAAATTTACCATCAGAAGAGAACGATCCTTTTCGCTGCATTTTTAAAAATACGTATGCATATATACACAAAACTTTCACTGTATGTAAACTGCAAAACAACGCGTCATTATCAATATTTATTTTACTCGTAAACATAAACAATAGAAATGATGACAAGAAATTGATTTACACAATTCCATACTCTTCTCCTTATCGATACCTCGAAATTGTTCGTTTCTGACATGCTATTGGACTATTGGCTCTGCCGCTTATTGGAGTTAGACGAAGAATCCAGTTTCCGCATATTAAATTAATTTCTTTTTAAATTAAGAAGGAAATATGAAGTAACTCAATCATTATATTTTTTTAAATAAAATTTTAGATTTTATTTACGTGTATATATACATAAAAGTTATATAATTTTTATATATTTCTTTTCAAATATTAAAAAAATTAATTTAGTGTCCGAAAACTAGAACGGGTGTGGAAATTGAGTTCTTCACCTGCAAGAAATAAAATTTGAAATCCGCTAACGTCAATGTGTGGAAATGAAAATATGGAAGAGTCGCCACAGTAGTACAGAGGGCGCAGTTGAGGTATAATTTCACGTATTTTGTATTTAGTTGTTCATAGAGTCTCTGGTTGTTCAGTGCTTTGTGCGCCTCAATGACTCGAATGGCGTGTCGTGTATTGTGTTTGATGATTTGTAATTAAGATTTGCTTAAATATTACGCAAAATGTCAGATTCAGAAGCAAGTAATTTGTCTGACAACGAAAATGATCGAGGTGGAGGAGGTAGCGAAAGCGAACAAGAGGAGAATCGATCAGTTAAGTCCGCAGCTGGCAGCGATGGTGGCAGCGTTGGTGAGAGATCACGAAGCGTTTCTCGCAGCAGAAGCCCCTCCAGATCACGATCTAGAAGTCCTTCCAGATCGCGATCTCGTTCTCGGTCTGCCTCTGGGTAAATAAAATTTTTGTAAAATGAATTTTATGAATAATCGAACTTTACTTGCTAATTGATAGTATTCATTGTAATCAAGGTTGTATTCAAGTCTGATACATAGGAAATGTCCCCAATCGACAATTAAACATTCTAAGGGATAGAAGAGTACTCAAATGCGTCATAAAAGGTTCTGTCGAACTAGTTCCTGTTTCGCAGTAATGATACATTGAAGTTAATACTAAAATTTTGCTGTAAAAATACCTTATGTTTATTAGTGATACAAATGCATTGGAGTAGATTGTTGATTGGAACCTTCAGCTGTTCAGACAGGAGTATGTCTATTTTTGGAGGTTCTTAACGGTACAAACACGTTATTGTCATGTCACGTGAAATCACTACATACTGTAATAAATTTGTTTCATATTATAGCAAGATAGATCCAAAACAAGAGGAAAACCTTGGCTCATATTATGGATTTGCTATGGTATGTAACGTGTGTTCGTGTGACATGACAATAATTGTTCATACCTTAAGATTCTTATAGCGAAAACTTATGTAGACCAGAACTAGAGAATATTTGAAATAGATTGATAGAAATAGTCATAATTGAAATATTTCCTTTGACAAGTATTATTTCGCTCTGTTATTTTTAATAACGGTTATATGTCAAGCACACAGATGGAGTAGCAGTTGAGATATTTCTACATTCTAGCCACATGACATTTATTATTTTCACTCAGCTATCATATTCCGTGGAAGTGAAATATTTATTTCATAAAATAAATGAATGTATAGATATTCATCTCCTTCAGAAATATGGACAGAGCTACAAAGAATTTATATGCATCTCATTTAGTTTTATTATGTCAAAAGTCGAATTCATTTGTCTTTTCTCCTTATTTGCTCTAACTTTATCTCAGACATTATTCTTTTTTTCAGCACCTGCATTCATTCTTTTCATTCAGTTTTGCTCTATTTTGCTTACATACTATGTTTTTTTTTCCTACCATATTCATTTTCCACATGTCCTCTTGTTCTTCCTTATATTGTTATCCTTATTATTTCACTATTGTCATTCTGAAAGTATTTTAGATATGTTACTTTTTAATAAAATAGTACTTTTATGTTTAATAAATAAAATAGTTATTTTAAATACTTTTTCTATAAATTTTGTATTAAAATAACTATTTGAAATATTATTTGTTTCAATTACAATTGTCTCAAAGAAATATTTCTTTGTTATTCTGACATATTAGTTCGGATGTAGGATAGCTGAGTTTATTTCTACAAACATTTTGGACTTCTGAAGTTTAATTACATTTAGACCATTGCAGCAACATCTTTATCTAATTATCATTTGTATAATATGATATTATAGTCTGTCGTATATTACATGAGAATTGATAAGATTGAACCAAATTAATAAAAGTCTAAAACCAGAGACAAATTATATATAAAGAATTGTTATCCAATAAAGGTCAAATTGTATAATATGTCGGTTTTCTCATTATTGCATTTTAGAAAGAAATTGGGGTTACAAATAATCAGACACTACTATGTATACATATATAGAATTACAAAAACAAGCTTGTTTTCATTTTTACATTAAGTATTCTAATGAATAATTGAAAGAAAAATGTATATAAGAATTATATTTATTAGAAATTATTAGAATTTATTAAATCTTTAGTTCAGAAGATGGTAGAGCAGATGAAGCAGAAGAAGCAAGATCTGGAGATGAAGAATTGGGAGAACCTGAGGAGGAACCTGAAGGTAAAGTTGTAATGCATTATAAAAACACTGAAACCATAAGATATGTAATATGTATAATGTATTTTTTTCATTACTTTTTATATTTGTATCAATGTAGGTGAAGATTTGGATGGGACCAGTGAATATGATGAAGAAGAAGAAGAAGAGGATGATGATAGACCTCGGAAGAAAAAGAAAAAAGATAAATATGGTGGCTTTATTATTGATGAGGCTGAAGTAGATGATGAAGTTGAAGATGATGAGGAATGGGAAGAAGGTGCTCAAGAGATCGGTATTGTGGGAAATGAAGTTGATGAACTGGGTCCCACTGCAAGAGAGATTGAAGGAAGGCGTAGAGGCACCAGTCTTTGGGAGTAAGTACATCTACATGTTTACAACATTTTTGAAACCATTTATATCTAAGCTAATATTCGTAATATTAGTTCCCAAAAAGAAGACGAAATAGAGGAGTACTTAAGAAAGAAATATGCTGATGAATCTGTAGCTGCTCGCCATTTTGGTGATGGCGGTGAAGAAATGAGCGATGAGATTACTCAACAGACTCTGTTACCAGGAGTTAAAGATCCAAATCTGTGGATGGTGAAATGTCGCATTGGAGAAGAAAAAGCAACTGTACTTCTTTTAATGAGGAAGTTCATAACTTATCAGTTTTCAAGTATGTAGCTAAATATCTGTCTACTTCATTAAAAATACGTCATTATTTTTAATCATGTATTTTAATTTATTAGATGAACCTCTGCAGATTAAATCTGTCGTTGCACCTGAAGGTGTGAAGGGTTACATATACATAGAAGCATACAAACAGGCGCATGTGAAAGCTGCTATTGAAAATGTCGGAAATTTGAGAATGGGTGTTTGGAAACAACAGATGGTACCAATTAAAGAAATGACTGATGTATTACGTGTAGTTAAAGAACAGACAGGCCTGAAAGCAAAACAATGGGTCAGACTAAAACGTGGAATTTATAAAGATGATATAGCTCAGGTGGATTATGTTGATTTGGCACAGAATCAGGTTCATTTGAAACTATTACCCAGAATTGATTATACAAGACCTCGTGGAGCTTTGAGGACTGCACAAAGCGAATCTGAAGCTTTAAAACGTAAAAAGAAAAGAAGACCAACAGCAAAGCCATTTGATCCTGAAGCAATTCGTGCTATTGGTGGAGAAGTTACCAGCGATGGTGATTTCCTAATTTTCGAAGGAAACCGATATAGCAGAAAAGGGTATGTTTCGACATGAATTATTCTACTTTATCGCTTAATATTCTTGTGTTTGGTAACAGCACGTTTTCGTTCCAGATTCTTGTATAAAAATTTTACAACAAGTGCAATTATTGCGGAAGGAGTAAAACCAACACTTTCTGAATTAGAGAGGTTTGAAGAAGCTCCAGAAGGTGTTGAAATAGATTTAAGTGGAGGCCCAGGAACTGGTCTTTCTGGTAATAAAGACGATGCAGCAGTAACCCATTCCTTCAGCACAGGAGATAATGTTGAAGTGTGCGAGGGTGAATTGATAAATTTGCAAGGAAAAATCGTTTCAATAGATGGGAATATGATAATGGTTATGCCAAAGCATGAAGAACTTAAAGAAGCATTAGAATTTCAAGCGTCAGAATTGCGAAAATATTTCACTATGGGGGATCACGTTAAGGTAAAAATTAAAGATACAAAAGAAATTGATAGAAAGAATTTGTCATAAATTGATAACCTAACTGATTTAAATATTTCAAGGTCGTAGCAGGAAGATACGAAGGTGATACTGGTCTTATAGTCCGAGTAGAACAGAATAGAGTAGTTTTATTTTCGGATTTATCGATGCATGAATTGGAGGTCCTCCCAAGAGACTTGCAGCTATGTTCGGATATGGCAACTGGTGTAGACAGTTTAGGTCAATTTCAATGGGGTGATTTAGTTCAATTAGACGCACAAACAGTAGGAGTAATCGTTCGATTGGAACGTGAGAATTTTCATGTACTTTCCATGCATGGAAAAGTAATCGAGGCAAGGCCACAAGGACTCACAAAACGACGAGAGAACAGAAATGCAGTGGCATTAGATTCTCAACAAAACACTATACAAAAGAAAGATATTGTAAAAGTCGTAGACGGGCCGCATGCTGGAAGAGGCGGCGAAATTAAACATCTGTACAGAAGCTGCGCATTCCTACATTCTCGCATGTTTGTGGACAATGGTGGAATATTTGTGTGCAAAACAAGGCATTTGCAACTTTCTGGTGGAAACAAGTCCAATATATCATCTATGTCGCCCGTGGCAGGATTTATGTCACCCAGAATTGCTTCACCGATGCATCCTAGCGGGTTAGTTTTTACTTCCTTAATATTTTACATTAACTTATGTATATAAAAAAAATCTTACTGGTTTCATTTTTTTACAGAGGTGGTTTTGGAAGAGGTGGCGGTGGAAGAGGTAGAGACCGTGGTGGAGGAGCTCGACGCAACAGGGAACTTATAGGAACTACAATAAAAATAACAGGTGGACCTTACAAAGGAAACGTTGGAATTGTCAAAGATGCGACTGAAACAACAGCTCGTGTAGAGTTACACTCCACTTGTCAGACTATTTCCGTGGATAGATCACATATCGCAAATGTTGGCGTACAAATGAAAGATGGCGGTTTCAGCAGTCATAACAGGACACCTGGTTATAACGCAGGTGGTCAGACTCCAATGTATGCCAGAGATGGATCGAAAACACCTATGCATGGTTCACAGACGCCTATGTACGAAAGTGAGTATTGAGAAGAGATAGAATATCGTAAAGATGATAGACAGTGAACTAAGGGAGCTAATACACTTCTAATTTCTTAACTTCATAGATGGTTCCCGTACACCTCATTATGGTTCAATGACTCCTTCCCATGACGGTTCGCGTACGCCAGGACAATCAGGTGCTTGGGATCCAGCAGTCACCAATACTCCTGCAAGAACAAACGACTTCGATGGTTACAGTATGGAGGAAGGTGGATCTCCAGGCTATGCACCTGGTTATCCTTCTACTGGTGGACCGTTTACACCACAAACACCTGGTACAATGTACGGTTCAGAGCAGAGTTTCAGTTCGTATCAGCCAAGTCCTAGTCCAGCAGGAAGTGCGACTGCTAGTCCTAGTCCTGCGGGTTATGTAGCTACCCCTTCACCAAGTGGTACTGGATATACAACAAGTCCCCATGGAGCGTTTGCAACTCCCTCGCCAATGGGATATAGTCCAATGACACCTGGTAAGTGTTAGTCTTTATGTTCAGTCTCTTTTGGAATTTGATTTCGAGTATTTATAACTGTGGATTTTTAAGGAGTTGGAGGCAGTCCATATAATCCGCAAACACCTGGTGCTGGTTTAGATAGTAGTGTGGGTTCTGGAGTTATAGGAGGAACCGAATGGCACACTACAGATATTGAAGTTCGAATTAAAGATTCACATCAGGACCCTGCGCTTGCTGGACAACAGGGTGTTATTCGAGGAATATCCGTAAGTGCTGCTTTTTCATTTTTTCAATTTATTTATTATTTTTGGATTCATGTTTGAAAGTTTAGAGATCCGTCACCTTTTCTAGTTTTAAAATTCTGCTGCATTGTTACACGGCATTGATATTTTTACAGGGTGGCATGTGTGCGGTTTTCCTCCCTGTAGAAGACAGAGTCGTGAATCTGCTTTGCGAGGAACTAGAACCAGTTGTTCCATCACGAGGTGACAGAGTTAAAGTAATCAGTGGAGAGGATAGAGAAGCTGTTGGCACACTGCTGTCTATAGATAATCAAGAAGGTGTAGTAAAACTGAACAAAGACGAAGTGAAGATGTTGCATCTGCGATTTTTGTGTAAAATGAAAGCATAATTCTTCATTCCAAGACAATCTCAAGATATTAGATAACAAGCGAAAGACAGTTTTAACGATAATAGTGAGAACTATTAGAACAACATTAAAATTCCGTTAACACAAATCTTTTCGCGTTGTACTCGCCTGTTATGTTCGAGTAGTATACACATTATGTAAAATAAATACATATTATTATTGTAAAGATTATCTAACTCCTTTATCTGTGGTAATTGTAACGACATAAAAGTTATTTTCATCTTTTCAGAAAAATTATGAAATCTATAAAATGTTTTGTATAAAAATATCATTAATATTAATATATCGGATGAGATTAAAAGAAATTTTGTATTCAAATTTTAACTTTTATAGTTTGTTTGAAATGATATAACTTATTTCATGTAAGATCCTCAGAATTATAGAGTAATCATACTGGATGGTTTATTAATCTGAAATTAGTCACGTGATAAATGCCAACAAATACTGGCGAAATAATGATCAAGGAATGCTCATGGAGTCGGTGTAAATTTTCCGGAATTTCGCAACGAAAAATAGCAGTGATCTATATCCGGGATTCATTGATCGGAGCATGAAAGCATGCCTCCTATGGTTCCTGCTGTTGCTTGTGACGACTACTCTCGTTAACATAAAAAGGTACTTAACCAATAACGCTACTGACATCACATTATCTTCATTATTTGTGAAAATTGAATGTCATAAACTTAAAAGGGATTAAGTTAATTGATACCTAGAACAAAAAATTGGTATCATTGGACTGTACTTTTTGTGGTATGCTATTAGGGTGATGGGTGTCAGTAATTTGAAACATGAACAGAATGTCGGCACGGTGTTATTTGAAAAAAGCGATTCAGTTAGACATTGCTGGACCACAGAACAATATATTATGTTGAACAGTAGACGGATGTTCCAAGATTTATTGCCAAAGGTAATTTTGGCTTAACCTTAACTAGTTAAATATTGTAATGTCTGTAGTCCATAATTTAATCTTTACCATATTTAAACCTTTTGTGTTATTTCTTTAAGTTGATTACTTTTTATAATCAAATTAAAATTTTTAAGTTAGATGAGAATGAGTTATAACTCTATTCTTCTTATTATTCCCCACACTTTAGTTTTATCACTTTAGTTTCTACAAGTAATATTTTTGGAATCATTGTGATGCATCTGTATTTTGTAAAAAATGTTTCAATGATATTTTGGCTATCCAACAAAATGCTAGATCTGTTGATAGTGTAATTAAGATTTATACTTATAATCATGTTCACTGTCTGTTATGTAAACTGAAATGAATCTTACTGCATTACAATATCTTAATATTAATAAGTAAATCTTTTAATATCAAAATAGTATTTTGCTTTTATGACATCATATTTGTAGAAGTTATTATATGAACTTAATATGTACATCAAGTGAAGGTCTAGAGTGATGTGAAAGTAAATGAAATAGGGAGAAATAATTCAAAACCAACCCTATAGTAGAGATTTCTCAGAGGCTTTGAGTAACAAATTGTTTTTGTTCTAATCATTATATTACAGTAGTATCTCTTTGCTCACTTAATAATTATCAGTTACAACGTATTAAACAAAGTTATAGTGTGAACTGAAATACCACTATGTGTATCCTCTTTAAAAGACCACGTACTTATTTTCCTCTTTCATCAACGGTTTGTGAAAAAAGTCCGTCTCATCTAACCCAGGTGAAAGTTCTGAATTATGAGAATGATCAGTATATCGCCCTGCTGATGGATTACTTTCATATTTGTTTGGAGAGCGTGCGTAAGCTGTCGATAGGAAAAACGAAGCACCTGATGTTGAAAGCCTTGGCAGACAGTATGGGTGGCTACTTGCAAGTTTACATATTGCCGCTCACCAGACACTCCTATTATGCCGGCAACATAAAGTATCGAAATGTGAAGAAGCTGTTCGAGTTACACGACGAGCTGAAGCTTTTTCTGCGGAGCAACGGAGTCGGATGGCTAAAGCCTTCCTGGGAAATCGGCCATGGGAAAATTCAGCCGATTGTGATTACACCGCCAAGAACGTCTGCTGCGTGTGAAGGGATTATTACCTACCCTGAATGTAAGAACATTTGTTCCGTTTCCTCTCTTGGATTATTCAGACGAATTTTAGCCATTTGAGGAAAATTGTTACGAATGAATTTAAAAAACATTGGTTTTATTCATGGTACAATCAATTATAGTAGAGGAAATAGTAATATTTATTTAAATTATTAACTTTTTTTGGATTTCCTAGTTGAAATGATTTAATAGCTTCAATATTACAAACTGAATACATTTTAGAATATTTTGCAAGTAAGTATAAATTTATATAAACATTTTTAAAATGCTACACGTTATAATTTTTTGAAAAGAAATTATCGACAGCGGATTCGGAATGGCGGATTCTGGGTCCAATTAAACTGAAATATAAAACTCGTTATCTACTTTGCATTCGAATATGTGGGTTTTGATTAAAATTTTGCTTTATTATATTTGAATATATTTTATTTTTTATTATTACTTATTTTTACAAGCTTATGTATTCATAGTATTATTATTATTATTATTATTATTATTATCACCCATTGACTTAGTGAACACAAATAATACAACTTTCGTTTAATAATGTGACATATATCTGTATATGACAGTAATCGTATTTTTATATTTTTTTCTTAGCATTGTCAATATAAAGAATGTATCGTGTACATTGCAGGTGATTAGTAATAGATTCTCTAATTCTGTGCAATTTAGTCCACTGGGTTAGAGATAAATAACAATATCTTTTTAATTTTTATTAAATTTATTCCAAATTGAGATACTTCAGACAAGAAAGCATTTTTCGTTAAAACTAAACTGTGTTTTATTTATAATTTTCAATTCTGAAACAATTTTTAGAGTAGTCTTAACTCCAGTTATTACATATATTATTTTATATTCAAATTTTATAGAAAGTTTATAGTTATAAAAGGAATGTACGCGTTTTGAACACTTTTATTTTTTTATTTAAGATTAAATCTTTCGCCGATTCAGAGAATTTATAGTTAGGTATTATTTAGTGGTAATAAATTCTTAAACATTTTCTTTTGCTGAATTTTTTATTTTTATGCTGTACTATGCGTTGTTAGAATATTGTGCTATTGGGAATTTGGCATTTGTAACGGTACAGAGGTAAAATGAATATTTTTCACAGATTCCGCGTGGTTCTCTATCGTTTAGATTACAAATTAGCGAAGAATCCCTAATTTCGTATTAAGCGTTGCAGATAAGTTGACAATTAGAAGAAATAGGGAATTGATTGACTATAATAGAATGTCTTTTGGTCCACTTTTCTTGACATTTGATACGTCAGCGTGTGTTTCTGTTTTGATATTAAAAATGTATGTTTTGACACTTGAATTATGATGTACAGTAGTTGAGTATACTATTTTATGATGCTATTCTTTGTTTTATAATTACATTAAAATTTAAGCTTAAAATTAAATAATATTAGTGTTAGTGTTCAGGTACTGGGACATGGTCAACTATTGAGACATTTTTCTTATTTGAGTGCGATTGCGTTCTTATGTATGTTCTAGTTTAGGATTTTGTCACTAGAATTTGTAGACAAAACAAAAGAATCTATATTGTGTAAAGCTGGGAAGTGTGTAGCTCTCTTGCCTCTAAACCACCCCTTGAGATTTTTTTTTATAACTTTGCATCGTATCAACGAATCTTACATTATCTTGCATGCTACGTACTACAGTTTTTACCACAATAAGCTTTCCATTCGGTGCAGCTTAGGGAGTCAAAAAAGCGCACCAGCTTCCAAATCGCTTCTTTAAACACTTTTGCTCACTTCTTTAAACATTTCTGTTTTAACACATTCGAGACTTTCAATACATTTTTAACACATTTGAGACGATTAAAGATAATTTTGTCGAAATAAGTCGGCGTTGAATATGTTAAAGCTATCAAATTTAATGTATAGATTTCCGTATGCACATTTTGTTAAATTTGTAATTTCAATTTCATTATCTTTTAATTAATTCCCTTGTACCTTATTTCCTAGCTTCGACTAATAATAATCCAGACCTTCAGCATGTCACATCCAAAAAGAAAAAAAGGCTTGCACCAAAGCACAAACCAACCAAAAAGAATCCCGGTGAGCTAGTCAAAATAAAGTCAAGTGTCAGCAAACGTGTCCCTTAACATTTATAAATTTTTTAATATCACCTTGTTCCAAGGATACAAAGATGATTCAACGAGGGGCGAAGAATCAGTCATCATTCCCCTTCCCTTTTTGGACAACGATGAAGAACCGAATAGGTATCGAATTTTTTTTACTCTTTCTGGTTCGCTGAACAATACGAATGCTATTAAAGAAGAATTCTTCCTTTCATTCAGCATCGCGTTGCCATTTAAGAAGGACAGCTTGCAGTCATTATACACTGAACAGTCAGCTTTCGCGCTGGTTAAATATTACGTTGCCAGCGTGAAGTGCATCACTTTGAAGTCGAAAGTGAAAACGGAACTGCAAGTGTTTAACAGGGAGTTCTTCACTTGGCTGCAGCAATCCGTACGTTGTGAGTCGCTGTAATTGAAAGTGGCAATCTTCGTCAGCCTTTTTATTAGACAGTATTTGAAATTTGTATCCTATCTTTCTGAGAAAAGAACTTTGTTTCACTTTTATGTCTTTAATGGTTTTGTACTGTTATGTTGTTAGTGTGTTGCACAAAATAAAAAATAAAAGTGAAACAAACGTGAATTTGGATGTGCGCAGTAAAAGATAAAGTAAGGTAAATAATAAAAAATAGTCCTTTACAATCTGTATGATTGCTATAATTTTAAATATGAGTGTGAAAGTAAGGAGAAGTGAAATAGTCTGTTGTTGAAGATTAAGATCTTTAATAATACATACATATGCATGTACCAGGGTATTTGGCTACCGTTGGGGAAAATTGAAGCGATAATTTTAGACATGAAAATAAGATGAAAGCTAAGAATCATGAAATTACAATTGGCCTTAGTTTGTCAATTACAGGCGTTTCTAGCAAATGGAATAACACCATTGACGGTATGAAGTCAGTGGCAGGTATCGGATTATGGAGAGTAACGATTATCATAGCTACTGTCCAGGACAAGAATCCTGTTTAATAACATCTGTTTAAAAGACAAGTGTCTGTTTACGTCAATGGCTATGATTTACGACTTTACGTCACTGGTTTCTTTAAACTATGTTTACATTAGACAACTTTCGGTTAGGCAACTAAGTCGGTCAAAGTTGTCCGTGTAAACCCAATTTCAATCCAGTTGAAACGACAGTTTTGATCGACTTTAGGTTGATCAACTCGGTTGCTCGACTAAAACTTGCCTAATGTGAACATAGCTTTAAATACTTAATTAAGAAAGAAAGATATAAACGTCAATTCATTAATCTTGATTTTCGTCTTTTCTGATGTCTAGAATCAACCCTTAAATTTCCACCTTTTTGTATGCAAACACAGATATTCTAAAATGAACCGGCTCAGCTAAACTGATCAGATTTTGTAGAAATTTTATTTTTATTATCAACTCACATGATTAATAGCCGACAGCAACTTTTTAGAAGTTGAAAAATTTAATTGCATAGTTACATCTACTGTCATAAAATAATAAAACTATTTATAGCTGTTAAATAATATTTAACATATTTCTGAATTCATTACGATAAATTTTAGGTTCTTTATCAAGAATTCAATATCTTAAGCACAAAACCAATTATTTCTTAAACAATTCACTATAGTCGATTATTTTGGTTGACTACTTTAAGCTAAATTTTAAAATACATTATCTATCGTACCGTAAGTTTTTTTTACTTTTTCTTTTATGAATTTAGTTAATGTGGCATCTAAGCGGCTGAAATGTTCTTTTCTCTTATTTTCAATAATCATAAATACACAATACACGTATGTATGACATCTAGGTACAGCGACACCTTGATGACGACAAATGGTATCCAGCATTCGGTGGCGTTCTGAGGGTGATCGCCACTCTGGAAGAGTCAGGTACATATGACCATGTCGTTCTTTCTTCGAATCAACAATTTTCTTTAAGGTCATCTCTCTGTTTCAGGGTTGAGTACCAGTCTGTCGAAGTGGGGAAAAAGCGGTACCTATCAGATGATGCCCAAAATAGGCGAACAACCGACTGCCGAGCCTGAGGAAGGCTTGCTACCACTTTACCAAGGTAAAATAGAAAGCTGCTCCGTTTTAACTTAGATTTTTTTACAAGTTTGACCTCTAACGTTACCTTTTCTTGTCAAATTTAGACGAGGAGACAGGAGTCACGCTGGGAACGACAGAATTGATATCGATTGCTCTAGTGAGTGCGTTGTTGGTGTGGCTGCTGGTCGGTCTAAGCCTGGTGTGTTACAGATTCCTCAGAAAACATTCAGACGAAAGCGTTCCATGTGAACCGCAGTATCCTCCGTACGATTTCTTCAATGACTTTCATCATTGTTCTTATAAATTATAATGACGGCCAAAAACATGGGACCACCTGACTTTTTATTATTTTTATAGCTGCTAACTAGTATGAATTAATTTTACAACAATATATCTAGTGTTTATCTCCATTTCATGTGTTGGCTGCTATTATGTTTTTTATTATAAACTGAATTTTTAGAGCGCAATGTTTACACTTTTTTTAAAGTGTGGTCCCGTATTGTTGACTGGCAATACATGAATGTCCCACTTATTCACTTTACACCTCTAGTTACAATATTTTCAGATTTTAACTATGAATAGAAAGAAATTAATCATATTTAACAAGCCAAGTAAAGAAGTTCGTATGACGTACGTTAAAGTGTTAAATCATGATTCGAATTTTAATCAAATTCGTATTGTATGGAGTATAGAGTATAATTTGTACTGTATAAGAATTACACAAGGTGTTTGAGAACAAATGTTAAAATTTTTAAGAGGTGGTTCTATATGTTAAAATAAAATGAAGACCAAGAATGATAAAATTGAGTTTGAGGCTTCGTTTTAGAGTTATTAATTATTGCAAAAACGTTAACAACGTGTCTGGTGTCAACGTGTTAAAACGTGTCTGGTTTGGGATTTATTCTACTACTGGCGTGCAGTAACCGGGGTCAGACTCATTGTCAGCATTGTCAGTAGAATAAGTCCCAAGTCAGACATTTTCATTTTCAGATTTCATTTTCGTCTTAAATTGTTATGTAGAATCACCCCTTAAAATTTTACAATCAAACACCATGTATATTAGAATATTGTTACATATTAATTTTTAACATAGCAATCATTAAGCAAAAATTTATTTCTCACAAATTACTTAGCTGTATTGTGGTTACCTTTTCTCAAATATTAGTGTTGCTGTTTTATATGAAAATAAGGAATATTGTGAAGCGGACACGTGTCCGACGCAAGTCCCTCGTCCAGGTTTATTACAAAAATTGAAGGACTATTGGAAAAGCAAATTTGGCAAGTGTCAGGGAAGCTGTCAGGACCTCTGCACCGATGAAGAGCGGTGTTTAGCTGCAATCAGTTATACCAGCAAGGACACGGTCGATGTTAGCCATAGTAACAGAAGTTATCAGTGAGTATTGTTGTTCCTGAATTGATTAATAACGCGCTAAAAATTTTGTTTTCGCTTTTGAAAAATTGAAACTGTCTTTTACCGAAGAATATATAGTCATGCTTGTAATTTTGTAGTTTTCATGTATTGCATTAGTTTTTATAATCAAGGCAATAAAATCTGTAAAAAATAATTTTTCTAATGTGTGTTAAATAAGAATACTTCTTTTTCAGAAGAAGAAAATTTACTAAATCCGTTTCAGCAACTTTCTCTAGCTTCCGAAAGGAACGTCTACCTATCAAGGTACTTAACAATTGGTATTGAAATTTCACACTTCGTAAAGTAATTTGCTAGAAGTAATTTATACTTAATTTTAATTTGTACAGAGTGTTCACTATAGCTCTGACAGTTCATTAACCACGAATACAGAAAGTCCTGGAAAACCAAGATAATAGATATTTATTAAATACCATTTATCTATCCTAAAGTGTATGTTATAATAAATAAAAGTGAGTCCATCTGAAATAAACCCATGTTTCACTTTATTATCAATTCTTGTAGAAACATATTTAACCTTAGAACCCTTTTATTTTTCGGCGTAAGTAACACTGTGAGGTTGCAGGTGCCTCAAACAAAAATCTTAATATTTAGAATAATATTTATTATTATCGAAAAATTCTTCTTGTATTCTTTCTTGACCATTTTTGTAAAAGACAGTGACACGATCTGATTCCTGCTTATAGAAAAAAAAAGAAATTTTTAAATTACTTTGATAATAGAATAGATGAATAAAATAAGGGTCGTTAGGAGTATGTAGAAGTCTTTGCAGGGTTAATACTTCATTAATTTGTACGTTACTTTTTATTGTAGTATCAATATTAATAATAATTAACAATTCTTCACAAACGAATAATATATTATACACGTATTTGAAAAGTATGTTAAAAAAGAATGCTTTTAGGGAAACAAATAAAATCAATCAAGGAGATGAATGTTTTGAGAAATTTTTGAGAAATTTATAATTTGAGAAAAGCTAATTTTATTAGTCTAAAGTCTAAAGAATAGTTACTCGCTATTTGTAATAAATGATTTTGTCATCTGTATTATGTAAACAATAATTTATTTGAAGAATTCATGAAATAAACTAGAGAATATCGAAGTTCAATTGTTCGTTAAGTTGTGCCACTTTTTAGATACATGGATGACATGTTTAGCCTGAGTAGACTGAAGACTACTACTATAAATACTCTTTTTACTATTGCCGAAATAAGTAATTTTAAAGATTTTTATTAAATATTTTTTTAAACGTTTTAAATATTTCTAACTTTATCATAAACTATACTTTAAAATTTTATAGTAATAAGTTATTCAGAATTAATAAATATTTGATTATATGAAATAAACATTTTATTCTGTTCATTCTACGTTAGTGTGTACTGACACGAAGTATATATTGCTAAAAATAACTAATTTTGTCTGTATACTAATCAGTATCAAGTTTCGAAATATTGAATTTATTGGAGTCAATTACGTCTCTAATATCAATCAATGGGACCCGACCTTTTTTTAATTATCTTTCGTGTTATACAGGGTGTTCGACAACTGATGTTAGATATTTTAGTTGGTGCTTTTATACGTCAAAATAGGACAAGAATCTAGAATAACAAAATTATGTTAGGAGCTTTGTTCTCGATTTATTAATTGTTGTAAAAACGTCTAAAATTCATGTGAAATGTGTCTGATTTTGGAGTTATTCTACTGCGAAGTAAATAGAATAAGTTGCGAGTCAGACATTCCTACTTCACACGTATTTTAAGATTTCTTCAATAATTTTAGCATTCTTTAGCATTCTTTACCATGTCTTTAGCATTCGTCTTATAGAATCGCCCCTTAAAATATCTCACACCTTGTGATATTTGATTTTAGATATCAAAGTAAAACGAAAATTAAAAATAAGGAAATTAAACTTTAACCATAGATATTAAATTTTAAGATAAGAAGACTTTGGTTGAAACCTATTGATATTAATTATTTATAAAATTAGTATGATGTTAATTGGAATGTAAAAACAAGGTATGACACATATTGCCTAAATCACTATAAAGGTTTTCATATTTAAATGAGAGTAATAATAAAAATATATTATATAAAGTCTACTAAACTTCGCGTCAGTAGTTAATAAGGGTTAACACTATTTAGATTTATTGAAAAAAATAATTGAAAAATATAATAAAATACAAACGATATTATAGTAATAATTGTAAAAGTCTTACCATGTATAACTCTTTTTTTAGTTAGCAATTACGGAAAAACTGAGGACAGTTTTACAGAAATTAATATATTCACTTCATAATATTGTGGTATACTTTCATGCTAATTTTAATAAGATATTTAAATATAGTTTTTTTGTTTCAGACAAAAAAAAATAAGAGGAAAACAGTTCTTTGTCAACATTGTGTTAAAATACATTAACTTTCACTAAAAATTTCTTGATAATTATGTGATAAATCGATTCCATTTTGTGCATCAGAATTTCTTGCAATTCAAATTAGTTTTGCTCACAATTTGAGCGAAGACTTGAATTTTGACTTTCACCTAAAAACTACCTTAACTCTTGTCAACTCAGTAATGTTCGACGGTCACATTTTCAAATTGATTTACATGCAAAATTAAAACTATTTATTTTATTGCGAAATTATTTTGTCTAATTTACCCTATTTATTCTACTTTCCAAATTATCTTACCAAAGTTTTCCAAAAGAAAGCTTTTTTCTTTCAACAATTGTCGAAAATTGAAAACAAAACAGCTTCAAAAATTTCGAAATCTTATAAAATGTGAGACTCGAGCCTCCAGAATTCAAAAATTACGTTCCTGTCCACCTCAGAAATAAACCTAAAAAGATTCTCATCAATCAGAAATCATCGGTGGAAGTCCACCCCTGTGGGGTCCCAACTCGTCACTTTAATTTCATTACACCTGCATCCGACGGGGACAGGCCGTTCACAGTCGATTGCACTTCGTTATGCCGTCCGCGTACGTGCTGACTGCGTTCAATGAATGCACGTCCTGAAGCATGCAGCTTGAGCCACGCGCTGCAACTTGTTGCAAGCGTGCCGCGGACCCAAACGCTGGCGTCTCCTGGTTTATCAGAGCGCCTCGGCGCAGCAGCGCCATCTACGCCTTCCAGCGCCTTGGCCGCAGCGAGGGTCAGTAGTGTCGCGCGATACGTCGAACAGTAAGGGTGGTTTGCACAGCTCTCTTCACGCATTCTCGGTTTGTGACAGGACGCGTGCTGTCACGAGTACTTCAACTCGACGCGTCTTTCGCACACGTTTCACGGTGTGTCCACGTCAAGTTCATTAGCAACGAATCGTGCGAGTTCCGTGATAAAACGTTTCGAACAGAGACGTCGGCTCGAGTTTTCTGTCATCGACGAAAACACGTGTCGATTCTCGTCGAGCGTGATCGTGATTTAAAGCGACAACAGTGCATGCGATCGAATCAAGTGTCAAATCAGGCGAACATTTTACGCCAGTTCGCGTTCCCCATTTCACGCACTGTTTCTCGTAGAAACGCGGATTGGATCGTTTCCCGCGTCCAATCGATTCATCGGTTCATTTTGACGCGAGGATCGAATCTGTCGGCAGGTGTGCTTGAAATAGGGGATGAAATTGTGACCACGAGGTGTTCGTAGGGAAGATTTTTTACCAGTTTCGCGTGTATCTTTTTGGACCTATCGTACATCGTGGATGTTTACGGGCTTCTGTTTGTGTAAAGTAAACGAGCACAGTGAACGATACCGAGGTTTCGCGGATCGTGGTTGACACGTGCGCGCGCGAACGTTCGCCGTTTTCGCTGGTGAAGCGATCGGCGCAGGGGAGGGGGAAAAAGTGCGGGAATGCGACGTAGTTGATTCGTTCTTGAATTAGTTCGTGCACCGATTCGGCCGAGACTAATTTCGATCAACGAACGATGCTCAGTACGGGCAGATTCTGGTCTGGCGTTTCGCGCGTCTGCAACTGACTCTGTGCAAAGTGGTGTTCTCCCCCGTTCAAGGACACGATGGGACATCAAAGCAACGGCAAGCTGCGTCTGTTCTTTGCTGCTGTGCTTCTTGCAGCCAGTTTAAAAGGTAAGATTTGTTATCCTTTTTTGGGAAAGGGTGATGGGAATATTGGAGTAATAGAAGATATGGAGCAATAGAAGATATGGAGCAATAGGAATATTGGAGCTCTTCTGTATGTATAGGTTAAAGGTACCTAATATGGCCTAGCGAAAGCTAAAGCTGTCAATTGAAATTTGTCTCAAATTTGTCTCAAAGTAAAGAGAAATTATTTGTGTTTCGTATAGAACAGGTCAGAGCTGTTGAAATCTATACGTTTCTAATCGGGAATTTTTAAAAATCGGAATTGGAGCAATAGAAAGGAGCAATAGAAGATATGGAGCAATAGGAATATTAGAGCTCTTCTATATGTATAGGTTAAAGGTACCTAATATGGCCCAGCGAAAGCTAAAGCTGTCAATTGAAATTTGTCTCAAATTTGTCTCAAAGTAAAGAGAAATTATTTGTGTTTCGTATAGAATAGGCCAGAACTGTTGAAATCTATACGTTTCTAATTGGAAATTTTTAAAAATCGGAATTGGAGCAATAGAAGATATGGAGCAATAGGAATATTAGAGCTCTTCTATATGTATAGGTTAAAAGTACCTAATATGGTCTAGCGAGAGCTAAAGTTGTCAATTGAAAGGTAATTGATATTTTTGCATCTAATTTGTCTCAAAGTAAAGAGAAATTATTTGTGTTTCTTATAGAATAGGCCAGAACTGTTGAAATCTATACGTTTCTTATTGAGAATTTTTTAAAATCGGAATCTAAAAAAGGTGTATGTACCTAATACGAATTACCTAAGAAATATTTACTTATTCGTGTATGTATCTGTGATTGTAAGACAAAACGGCCTAAGTCACGAGTTTTTGTTTTTAAGATATTGGCGATGAAAGATTTCAGCTTCAATATTGTGTCATAGACTCGCGTTTTCTTGAACCTTTATTTTTAAGTGAAGCAATTCTTTCAATGTCCTTTCTTCCTTCTGCAAATATAAATTCTATATTGTAGATGTCAATTAAGGTCGTAACTGGAATTTTTTGAAAATGTGACATAGGTCGTTTTGCCTTGCAACCACAGGTATAAGCTTATAAAGTCATTTTTCCACGTGTCTCTATTATTTATTACTATATGAATGTTTCTTGGCAAATTTCTTTATTGGAATACTGCTTAAAGAATGGTTTTATAATAAAAATATAAAAATACGTACATTTTTAAAATGTCTTATTTTTTAAGACGTTCGAATTTAAATATTAGACAAACAAAGTCTATTTTATAAGGCCTGCAAACTTCACGCCTGCTCATTTTTATCACAAACTTTCGGTTGCTCAAAGATCGACAATTTTTTAGATCTTTGGATCATTGTGTTAGTCTGATGCCAGAGTCATACTTTTCATTCAAAATGCTATAAATTGGTGAAAACAATCGTACATCAAATTATCATTATCAAATTATCAAATACCGTTCTAATAGAGGATTTGGCTTTTGAGTATTTCTGATAGGCGAAATATGGCTCCTGTCACGTCATAGTTTGGCCATCAGTGGCACAGACTATTGAAATACGTCGGATTGGAGTTACAGGCTCTGTTTGGTATACGCTCTCGCTCGTTGGTAAATAGACAAAATGCACATTTGTGAAATTAATTGCTGTGACGAATCGCTTCTATCTTGTCAGAAATGACACCGGGAGGAAATGAGATAATATTTAAATAAGAAAGCAGTGCGACTCGACGCAGCGTCAACTTTCGGCAATTTTCACAGGGCCAATTTTAAAATGTCCATCTTTTTGAAAGTTTGTCCATCAAGGGGAAGGATCAAACTATATTCTCCTTTTTTTTCAGATTTTTAAAATCGCGCATCATCTTAAAAACCTGCATTTGTTTAAAATAATTGCAAAAAAGACGATTAAAAAACAATTTTTTTTAAATGAAATAATTTTTTTTACAAACTTCAATATTTTCTCTATAAGCACCGTAAAGCTCATCTCCATCCACTTACTAGTTCAATAGCTATAATTTTTTTAAAAAAAAGGTAGCACTTAACTTCAAACAGCTGTAAAATCGACAATTTTCAAAATTTTGAAAAATCCTTTAGGGTACGTTTAAATATCGTTAAAGACTACAACATATTCAAATTTGAGCAAATTACAAGAACTTGCTCCGAAACGTGCCCGATTTCGCGTGGAATGACCCATACATATTTTGTGTCATGTGTATAAATGATAAAAGAGAGGTTTAGGATGTAGATGTTAATACTGCCTAACTATAGAGAAAGGCAGTACCTACAGAAAAGTGTGATATTGAGTTTCTGGCATCTTTGGATAATTTTGAACGAGTTGGTGTGAGATCATTGGCAACCATTTCACTGACAATGATTGTATTGATAGCAGTTAACCAACATTAATTTCGTTGACAATGTTTATTTATCGACACGATAAAATCACTGACAATGTTTTCATTGACACTCATGTCACCGATATTAACTTTGTATTTAGCTTCATACTACATAGGTATATAAGGATATCTATAGATATAGGTTAAGAAAATAATAATAAAATGTTGTATACGTACCTCATGTACGTACAATATGTACATTGTTATGATTTCGAGTAAATACAAAGTTAAAGTAAGTAACATGAACGTTGATGAAAACACTATAGGTGATTTCATCGTGTTGGTGAATAAACAGTGTCGGCGAAGTTAGTGTCGGTCAAATGCTATCAATAAAATCATTGTCGATGAAATGATTGTCGGTAATATCACAACAACCCATTTTCAACATTTGTGTCTTGTTTTAATAGTAAAATATATTTAGTAGATACGTACTATGTTTCTAAACATAAATTTTCACATATTTAATTATGTTATATCTGAATATCTATTAATTTTATCGTGTTTTGCTAGCGATTATCTTAATTATCGTCAATTTATAAACTGCAGATGTCAGTCTTGGATTCAAATGGTAAAGAGGCACACAGAACATTTTGTGTGAATTCAGAATCAATATTTTGTATTCTGTACCGCGGGAGTCAATTTTAGGGTCTATGCTGATCAAACATTTCTGATTTCTCACGATGAGTAGGTATATGACCTATACTTTTAGATCTTTTTTTGGCCCCCTTTATACTGAATAGCATCTAGGTAGAATGTGCTATTGGGTTCCTGAGAAAGTGATGTCAGTTTTATTGGTTTCTCTCACTGTCAAAAACCGACATTACTTTCCCACGAAAAGGGTATTACGTAACGTATTTCTACCAAACAAATACTACAAAAACAGTCACAGATCAAATTTGAATTTAATTGCAAATTTTGAAACTTGTAAGTTGTTAGTTGTTAGTTTAAGAACGAAATTCAGTTTTTCGTTTGTTACTTTTTTAAAGAATATTCGTTTTAGAGGGAAAATGAAAGGTTATGCAAAGGTTATCCGAAATGTTGATAGTTATTATTAATCACTGGTGGTTATTGTTACCATCGACAAGTATTTCTTATGGAAATGAGTTTTGTATGTACGTAGCTTCACGAAAGCTTTGTTGCCCTGACGAACAATGGACTTTGAAAAGCAAACTATAACTATTTGAACGTACCATATTGCCAGTCAAATCAGGTTTCATGAAAAGCGCCCTATAAATCTCTTATTAGAATAACCTGGTCCCTCGTAGTTACATAAATTTGAACACCTTTGTGAACTACCTTTTCGTTTTTACTTTCTTGTCATTACTGACAAGATTAAATAATAAAAATTGCCCAGTTTTGTTCATTTAAAAATTCCTTTCGCAACAATTATAATTTTATATACGAAGTAAATTAACAGAGGTTGATTGGAAGGCTAGTAAATCTTATTCAATTGTCTATTGTTTACATCATAGTTTTTGTTTCTTAGACACTAAAAATGTCCTTTTATTGGATAATCTTGCATTATTTTTATCTCCGTTTTGATCAATACACTGCAGTTTTTGATCCTTGAGGATTGAGTCTTCTCTTTCACATTAGTATATGCACATTTAAGCGAAAGATTCAGAATAAAAAATAGGACATTTAAAATATGATGTTTATAAAGGATATTTTACTTGTTGACATTGTAACTGTCCTTTCTTTGGGGAGTGGGGGATAAAAAATGTTATGTTTACATTGAAACGACGATGCATGCAAAGTGCAAAGAAACGATGGAAGCAGTAAGGAAGGGAACCCAAAACATATTTATACAGGCAGCATTTGTGTCGAGGACAAGGCAAAGCAAGCCTGAGTTCCATTGTTCTTGGGATCTGCTCTGAATAACATTGATGGGCCATTTGTTTTTATCGAATGTGATCGGGAGCTTTCTTTTTGATCTCCTCGATATCATCCCGCCAAGCTGGATTGCGTTGAGGTAAAGTTTATCATTCAGTTTGTTTCGAAATACATACTTTCAGAACATGAACTGTTCCTTGTGTGTGAATTTTTCTCTTTACGTAATTTGATTTCTTTCTAAAATTGTTTATGGAATATAATATTCTATGCAGAATGCTAGATCTATTTGGGATTTATTTGTACATGTAAAATCTATATAATTTAACGTACTTTGATGATAAAAGAAAATGTACATAAATGTATATAATTTTAACATAATTTTAAGTTCACACTCTATTGTCTTTGTAGGGTGTTTAGACTGTCATTTTGTTTTTAAACCTTCTTTTGACAGACATTGTTGTTTCATGTTATACGAGGTTTGTGTTATGGAAAATTTTAAGAAAACTGATATAAATAATAGTTAAATAATAAAAATATATCTAATTTTATATAGCAATTAATGCTTGAATCATAAATTTTGGAGCAGAAAATAACATTGTACATATTTGGGTACTATTTTAGAGTGTATGAAAGTCAGTGTGAAAATGTTTATAACAACATTGTTATATTCATGTTTACAACAACATTGTGTTTCAATTGAAATTTTATCTCCTATAAAAGACATTTGAACCTACAAATTTGTTGCCTCATGGTTCGAATTAGACTATCTGTGATAATGAGTACTCCATTTTCAGAATGCGTACTGATATTATGAAACAATAAATATTATTTAATGTTATTAGTGTTGTAACTATGTGAAATATTATGACATTTCACAATTCCTAAATTTCATAATGTTTTTAAGTCTTGTTACTCAAAACTTGTCCTTCGAAACTAAAGGTAGCACTAATTTTTTATTATAATATATTCACAATTAAAGAAACTTACAATTGAAATAAAGTGGTGTAGTTTAAAAAGAAGATGCAATTTTCTGGAGGTGTACCGATGTGTACAAATGCATAAAATTAGTACGAATATTATATATGTACTTATGTATGTTCCATTTTGAACCATGTAATTTTGTTTTGAAAGATCTCTCTGTATTCGTTCATAAAATTTATTATTTCCATTTATGTGGGACATATTTACTACATAAACTTGATATTAGAAGTATTTAAATAACAATTTCTGACGAACAACTGTCCTATTCGAACTTTCACATTGTTCATATTAAATTCCTGAATTTTTAAACCATTTTTATCACGAACAAAATTTTCCAGAGGCAGACACTACGTCTACCAAAAATCCACAGAAAAAATCGACATCTATTTTATTTTCTCTGAAAAAGCATAGTTTTTGCTGCGAATTAACGCACACGTAGCGAAATATTTTTATTAAAACAAAAAAATCGAGCTACAAACCGCTGGGTGTCGAACGCATCCGTCAAAAAAAAGGACTTATATTTACGTCACCTTGAAAATAAATACCTATACGTGCTTCGAAACGCGAATTCTCTCATTTCCCAGTCGCATGGATGTTTTTCATGCGAAAAAAAGAATGGAGGAAAAGAGGAAGCCTCTACCGAAATTCGAATGGAAAAACGTCGACATGAAGGTTCATTTTGCACTGGTCGTTGTTTCGAATCCCATTCCAGCGTCCGATCTCATTCTGGACACGCATGAGCCGGATTAGAAGCGCCCAGTCTCCCTGGTTTCAGATCGTTCAGTCCGTTTCTGACGCGTCGAAAAATCGAAATCGAACACAAAAGAGGGGATGCATTACTCAAATCTAATATTTGTTTTCGTTTGCTTTCGATACGGTATGCAGTTCAAAAGTTAATGAAAATATCCTACCAAACTATTTTTGTGGAAAGGAACTTGTTAAAAAGAGAATTAAGTGTCAATTACAATAGAACTTTAGAAGTACTGAAAGTATAGTTATTGACAGTAATGAGATAAGATTCAAATCGTAAAGCTACACCCCTTTACAATGCGACGTCTGAAATTATTAAATTTTTCAACAATGTCTGAAATCATTAAACTTTAAACTATGTTTGAATTTCAGTTATAAAATACGATTTTGTAAAATGGTTTGTAAGTAGGATTTTATTTGTCTATATAATAAATTAAAATATATATTGAAGAAAGTTTTTGATCGAGTAGTTAAGTTATCATAAACGAGTAAAGTGACAATGATGTTTATTGTAATTATCGCAGATTATAGTTTGTACTATAGCAATTTGCTGTTATTAAATGTAGTCATAAGATGGCGAGGCATTGAGCTAGTCAGTATTTTAATGTTCTTTATGTTATTTTTCTGCAATTCCTTGCGAAGAAACTTAAGATGTGCTTTATTAGGTTGAGATTAGGTGATTGAGATTATCAGGCAAGAATACAGACTTTATGATTAGATTATATCGTTATCATATTGAAAAATTTAGTTTGAATATTTGGAGTTTTTTTAACATATTTTTCTGATCAATTTTGACCATAATTTCTTTCAATTGTTCTTTCACTACAGATTATGTTATTGTCATCGTATTTCACAGTTTGTCAACTATATACCCAAACAATGTAAGGTGTAACATCAATTATACTTATTGGTCTTCAGGTTCTAACATTCATCGACGCATAACCCTTGGTGGCACGAAAATTGTTTTCCATAAACCAGGAAAAATATCAGTCACTAAAAAGGTATTGAAGATCTTCCATAAGTCTTTGGATAAGATAAAGTAACATGATTTTAGCAATTGAGATAGTATTCTGTCCATTCCAGGACCCTTGTGAACCTTCAACTTTATAAGTTCAGAGTATACGTCACAGATTCTAAGTTAATCTTTAAATTCTCCTCGAAAATCCTTTACAGTTTGCGATGTAACAAATAAACCTAACTTTTGTCAATTATCAAGTGTCTAGCCTCATACTTAAGTACATGACTTGGTGAATTGAAGAACAGTATAAGTCCAAAATAAGCCATTTTCAAATAATCTTAAAACGATAGGTATGTAAAATTCGTAGAACTACATGTTGAGATCAAATACTTTAAAATTGTACTTTTAGGATTTGTACTGTCCTTCAACTCACCGATTCATGTGTAATCGAATATTTTGAAAAATAAATTTATCACCACGTCTATAACACTTAATGTGTGGCGAGAAAAAAGGAAATTTTCGTAGTAAATTCTTACTAGCGATTCTTTTTCTTGCGATTTTCACGGCTTTATAAACATTCAACAAGTGGCAACGAGTCCATAGACTTGCGGAACTTCTCAGTTCCACGGTTGTTCTCTTTAAAATCGATCGATCTGCATAAGTATTCTCCGCTTGGCCATGGAACGAAACGAACTTTACTGTTTAGTTTGCCTCGGATTAAACGAGACTCTTTTCAAACTGTGCGAGGGAAGATCGATCACGGGTTGAACGTCCTTTCGGTAGAATGGATTCGCAAACTTGTCGAAGATTACTTGCGCAAACATTCAACGTTAACTTTTCTTTAATGGTCGGGCAAATTGCCCTTTCTTTGGATGTAATATCGTTTCATTGGTTTCTTCTAGTACAAGAATCTATATTGCAGTCAAATTGAAAATAACCAAGATCTATTTCTTGAAATAATTTCTTATCTAAAATTTGATCGAACTGAAACATTAAGAGACGTCTTATTTTAAATTATTAGTGAAAATGTTTTGAAATTACGATGGATGTACGGAATACGTTACTCATTTTTTATAACTTTTGACGCAAATGATATCGAATTTGATGTTAAAGTCAAAAGGAATTAGAAGATAAAATTCTTTCTTAAAACTTTAATGGGTTTATTCCACCATTGTATTTTTCGTTTATTTGTGCAAGTGGGAACTGCTCACCATTTAACTTTTTAAAGCTCATAAAAATTCATAAGGTAGGTGATCCCAGTTTCGCCATTCTACTGTTTAAAAACGTAACGTGATATGATGTTTTTAAATACATATGTAGTGAAATTAATGAATGTTTCATTAAGCTTATTTGAAGCGTCTTTAAGCGTCTTATTTGAAACTTGTAATAACTTATTTTCCCTAAAAGGGATTTTTAATTAGAATTTAGAACAAAATAGTAGAATGGAGCGACTGGCAAAATTGCCATACTCGAGGTACGCAATTTCGCCATATCGTAGTGAAAAAGATTACCAACTTGATTTAAGAGAATTTTTTAGAGTTTACTAGACAAACTGGAAGGATTGTCTGCTCTAGTATCAAATTTGCATACAAGATAAGTTTTACTAAACAGAGAGCTTCGTTGTAAGTCATCTTGAATTCCTTATACGATCACGTCACGTTTTACAAAAATAACTATTATTTATCAGTATATTGTAATTTTTAGTTGAAACGCTACAAGTTCTAAAAATGTTACACTAGTGTTATTTTACAATTTTAATTATGAAGTAATGAATTTTCTGTGGGTGGTGAATTTGAGAGCATTAACGAAATCGGGGTCACTTACCTTATAAAATTATTCTATCATATTACGAAAAACGGAGAACGAACAGTTGAAAAGCATTGTTCCTCTATAAGAATTCTATAAATCTAATAATTCTGATATTACGCAAAAAATTTTAAACGCTGATGCTATGTGAATTACCATTTTAAAATAAATGCACTATGCATAATGTGTTTGCTCACTTTAGTGCTGCACGAGAGTCAAGACAAGACAACATTAGTAAGAATATTGTCTTGTTCTTGAAAAATCTTGATTTATATCCAAGATTACTCTTGCAATCTCGTGCAGCACTTGCTCACTATGTTAAATTCGAAAACAATAAAGATTTCAATAGAATTTTCATTTCACAAGCAATTTTCCATTGTTTTCCCCAAAATTTGTACCGTTCAACTGGAAGAGATCGATTTACATGTATGTACATGTATCTGTTTCATACTCGTTCGTTGGTTTAGTACATAATTGTGAATCTGGACAGGACACACTGGATGCGCGTAATTGGGAACATTTAAAACTGAATTGGACGCGTATTTGTTTCAGTTTGTAAACAATTTCAAACGTTCCTAGTTTCGCGGTAAGCCGAATTAATGACTTCACTTTTAATTACCACCTTTGGTGCAACTCGAGGTATCTCACATTTCTTTCTGCCGATTAGTTTAGTGGTTCTTAACGATCATGGTCCCTTTTTCTGTTCGCAAACGCTCGAGGAGGAACTATAGTTTGAAATTATGAATCAGTAGATATCCTTTTGTTTTTCATTCATTTTTACGAAATCAGTTGAGATTTTTTTTTTTTTTTTATATAGTATTTAGAGTCGCATTGTAGAGAATAAATCTGTTTATAAGTTGAGGTGACACTAAAGCATTTTTATTTGTTGGTTTCTAAGTATTTGAGCATGGCAGGGGAGAATGGGGTATTATGAAAGAACTCTAGATTATGATAACAAATCAGAAGACAAAACAAAACATTTGGTTATACTAGGAGTTTTAAATAAACCATAGATTTTCTGCAAAAAAATATTAAATTTTTTCTTAAAAAAAATATTTAGCAACGTAGGAAGATAAAATTTGCGAGAAGTATTAAAATCTCAGGTTTGTTTAAATGATGAGGCAAAATGACACACGCATTAGCAACCCTCGTGTTCTGCGTTGTGCGACTGTGTGTTCAAGCGGTAAAACTTTTTTATTAATTCACTTTCACGCGGGTAAAAGACTAAATAATATTTCGTTATAAATAAAAAGAAAGTTACATACTATGTTGCAAGAAGTCATAACAGATATACATATAAGCAGTAGTAATACAGGGTGTTTAACAAGTGTCAGAAATTTTTAGGGTTGTTTCTACATGCTAAAATAAGGTGAAAATGAAGACCGATGAAATTGTGTTTCAAGTTTCGTTTCCGAGTTATTAATTCTTGAGAAAGTGTCTGACAATGAGACACGCGTGAAATGTGCCTGACTCGCGACTTATTCTACTGACTCGGGTCTTATTTCACTGTATTCGTTGTGTTTAATCTAGCTAATACACGTCGCCAGTAGAATAAGTTTCAAACAGATACGTTTCACGTGAATCGTACGTATACATTTTTGCAAAAATTAATAACTCTGAAATGAAGCCTCTAACTCAATTTTGTCGTTCTTAATTTTTGTTTTATTTTAATACGTAGAATCACTTCTTCAAATTTTTGACGCCTATTGTCGAATATCTGGTAGATATCATTGGTGTTCTAGCCCCATACGTGACCTTCCACAAAGATCAAAGTAAAGATATAGACTTTTAGAAAGAAAACTGAGGGCTAGGCATAATTAAGATTCAAATATAAAAATATCATTGACAGTAATTAATCAAAGATGATGGATTACGATATTGTTGCTTTATGAACAATTGGTTAAAAACAATAATCTCTGGCTAGAGTTTTCTCATAGTTCTTGAACTATTAGAAACTATTGTCACATGAGTTTTTATAGTAGATACATTTGATGAAAGTGTTAAAATTTTAGACACTCACCAATCCAGTTATAGAAAATTACGAAGAATATTTTTTCTAAAATCTTCTTTTTTCAGTCATAAAACAGCTCGATGTTACTTGTGCAGGAATAGAGAAAGAAAACACACACTTAAAGTTTTGAGTAGTTAACTGGAGTCGTATAATATTAGTAAAATAATAAATAACTAAATAATAGTTCAATTAAAATGGTTAACACTATTGAAAAGTATGTACAAAGTGGAATCTTTTTCTTTTAATTTTGATATAGTTATAAAAAATGTAGCTTATAACACTTCGTAGATCCCCACGACACGCACCTCACGATTGTACCTCGAAGAGTGTCGCTTTGCGCCTCCTACAGCGTCTAGAGCCATCCACTTCGATAAGAGCTTACGCTGTATTTTTATAATGCTGCACGAACAGCTACTTTATGGCGAGGCGTGCTGCCGTTGGGCTTTCTTATTAACGTGAGTGTACGTGCATCTGTATTTGTCTCACCTTCTTCATTTTTAAGCACGTAGTTTACACACGCTTTTTTATACTATTGTACAATAATATACGTATAGATATATGTTTCTTACATCCTTTAGACTTTAGACACAAACGCAATGGTTTATTAAACAGGGTTTCATGTATGTATCTAAATAATTTTACAATTTTATTGAAATTAAATCCTGAAATATTGTGATTTTATATCGTAAGGACTTTGGAAGATTTTTGACACGAGGTTAGATGGGAAAACTACGCGGTTTTGAGGTGTTTGATGATAATTTAAATGTTATAATGAAAGGGAGTTTTGTAAAACGGTGGCTACGTAACTCTCTGCTGGATGTAAAGTACGTCATCGTTGATAAAATAGAAACTTATATTATTATACTTGCATTTTGGAAACATTCGCTCTTAGAAGAGAGACTAGTTGGCACATACGGAACTTGAATTTAGTACCATCGCTTCTGTATCGAGCGAAAAGATTCTGTATCGATCGAAAGACACTACAAATAATTTTGCTTTAATAATACACACTGACCATAATTTTGCAGTAACTTGGTCTAGTGTAAAATTCGAGGCGCTTCAAGTGTGAGTGCATACAGTGCTGGTCTCTATTAGTATACGCTTAAGATAGTTGTTTATTAATAAATTAATTAATAAATACTAAGACTTACATTTCATCTACCCAAAATTAATATTCATTTTTTACCTTTTTCTTCTTTTTATGTCATGATGTGTTAGTAAAAAACAGAAGAGAAAATTTGTCCAGTTAGTTTGCCCTTAGGAATACGCTAAATACGTGAATACCTTCTAGTTCGTACACTTATAAAATAAGTTAATAAATAATTTGGTTAATGATTTAATTATAAATGCATAATAGAGACCAATATGTATCTTACACCTACACTCTCACATACAGCACGAGAAACATTTCTGGTAGATGCAGCCACTGATCAGACTAAATCAGTCGCTATGAGTGTTCCTTTTACTCCCATGTTAAGTTATTGTATAGTACAGTTTATATCAAATCTAGTTTTGCCGATCATGCTTGTCGATTGTTGTTAATTATTAACATCTTATCAATGGTTTGACTTCTATATTTTCACAGATGTTCTATCCCGTAGCGTATACTATATATAAAAATGTAGAAATGAAACAATTGACAAGTTGTCAGAAATGAATAACAATCGACAAACGTAACTGATAAAATTAGATTTGTCAGGTTATCCCTGAAAGAGGTTGAAGGAAGTAGCCACAAAAACTTGGTGGTTAGTCTTGATTTTTTGGAGAGCTTTGACAAAGATTTTATTTTATGATGCGTTAAGTATTTTAAACCTCAACTAGGGTTGTACTTTTGTACATCTATGTGTAGTAGGTATTTGAAGTTTGATTTGTACGAGTTTTACTGAAGGGTACATATATATTAAAATATTTAAAAAAGATATTTGAATATATATTTCCTTACTTCATATAATCAAATTTATTAAATAGAAGCTCATACTTAATTTCGTTATCCTTGTTAATCATCTTATTTGTATGTCCAAAATGATCCCTTATATTTTGCTCCACCTATAAATGAACACACTGTATTGGTTTTCTTATTTTTATCATGATTTGCGAACGTGAAATTGCGGTCTTAGAACTTCTCATTACATATTCATTCTACAGTTTGCAAATAAAATTTTATGCAAAGTGTACGAACGCGAGCCATTAAACTCAAATGAGAACGACATAAGAGCACAAAAATCATCGCGCTTTTTGTGCTCGTAAATGCAGTAAAATTACGCCTCTAATGTGAAGCAAAATAGTAACTTACATGAGGCAAGCCAGTTACACGCTTACTACTGTGTTTATTTCCTCGACGTGCTACGATAAGTAATTCAAACGTGATCGTTTCGCTGTATTTTAATAGCGTGCCAAGTGACAGAATGCTGACATCCTTAATGATCGATAATTCTTGTTCGGTCGTATTGCAATTATTTACGAAGGCGCGTTATCTTTCGAAGGATCATTAACCATCACTTATTGGACCGGTTTCACTGGCAGTAAAGTCGGTACTGTCTGTGGATTGTTTTAGATGCTAATGAAAGAGGTGTACAAATAATTATACATTGTGTCCACTTATCCACTGATCTCCTTAAAGTAGGTGATTGGGGAGGTCTAAAGTAAAAAACGCAAATGGTGTAAATGCCGTATTAAAATTGAATATTCAAAAACATAACTGAAGAAGTGGAACTTGCATAAAGATTTATTTCACTCTAAAAGAAATACAACATACACTTTACTTTTGGTATTTTTATAATTACATTGCAAAATTCCCACTTATGAATCTATAAACGAATAAAGATTCGTAGTCTAATGATCATTGTAATAATCAACTTACAAAGTGATAATTAATAAATTTATTAGAAGGTCTTCCACAATTGTGGTCAGTTTGTACACTCATATTGCGTTACGAATCCACATTCATAGTAAAATTTTCAGTGATGTCTATTTAATTAAATTTTCGTTTATAACACCGTATTTACAAAAGTTTTTTGTTTGTATTATATTATTATATCCTCAATTATCTACATTGACAAGATACAGTGAATAATGAATTGCCCTGTAGCTTTGAGGTATGAGTAGATACGAGTGTGTTTATGAGGTAAACCCAAAAATGAGGTTAACATCATGACAAAATCGAATGAGATGAGGTCAGGTGTACGAGATGGTTACCTCACAGTTCCTCATCTTCTGTGAAACCATAAGAGATTTTAACTTTTGGATGCTAAGATGTATCAAAAATGACCTGGCAAGTATAGTCGTTAAATTCGTTTTTTATGCTTTACAAAGATATCGAAAATAATATGAGAGTCCATTTAAAAAAATACCGACGATTTTGAAGTCTCGTAAAAAACCTTGAAACATTTTTTTCCCATCACTGTATACATCTCTTCAACAGTGAAACTTTATCCAAAGAACTTTCTTGACACAACGATAAACAACGGAAATATTTAAAGATCCTGTTTTTCGTGACTTACTTTTTAAATGTTAAATGTCTATTTGGTAATTTTGCTCTGTGTGAAGTCTTATTTTATTTTATTATTTAAAAAAAATCACATTCAAGCTTTGAGCCGCGGGCTGAATTAATCTATGAAGAAGACTGCAAAATTAGAGGGTTTTCTTTTTCTGAATAGATTACAGTTAGTATCCATAAAGAAACAAAATCATTGATTTACTTGAGAAACAAAAAGATTATCTTTAATTAAAAATTACTTTTAATTAAAAAATAACTTTTAACACGCTGAATTTCAACGTAAACTGATAAAGGTACTAATGATTAAGTGGTATTGCACGACTCTTCCCTAATTTACTGATGCCTTTATCTTTTTAAATACTCATTTTGCCAAGATGTTTAAATATCTGTCTTCCACCATTTTATTTTTCTACTTAGCTACTTCTTTTAAAGAAAACACACTCGAACTTGAAGACAAGAAGGAAAAGGAACTTCTTTGTATTAAGTTGATTAGAGTGTTTTGTCAATTCGTTAATAGAAGTAATTTATTTATAGTTTATTCATAATTTATTTATTCGACAACAGGTGTCAGAAACTTTAAAGAGTGATTCTACATGCCAGAATAGTTGTTGGGAGGTCTGAAATTCACGTGAAATGTATTTGACTTAGGACTTACTAACTTCACTGTGCCTGATCTGGCTAATGCTCGTCGGTAGTAGAGTCCCAAGTCAGACACATTTTACGTGAATTTTAGATGTTTTTGGAACAACTAATAAATTTGAAACAAAGTCTGAGGCACATTTTTGTCATTCTTGATTCTCGTTTCATTTTAGCGTGTGTAATTATCCTTTCAAATTTTTGACACCTATCGTCGAACATCTTACACACTTCTCTTTCTCCCGATGGGCTCTCGACCATCTCGACCATTTTTTACATTTGATTACATGATTACGTTCAAGAAAAATGCCCCATTAAAAAATAAAAAAATATATAAAAGAAATATTCGTATAAATAAAATTTGTATCTTATTTTTATACAAGCAACAATCTATTGTTTTCATAATGACATTTAAATAATTTTATTTGTATAATGATCTAGTCTGTAGAGGAGAATAGACATATATAATTCCACACATACGTATATTCTTGTTAAATGTCGCGACCCCTCGGTAATTCAAGCGTCAAGTTGCATCGTAAAGTGTTTAGAACGAAGGGGTAAAGGGAAAAGCGAGAAACGCAGAAACACAAGCCTGCATAATATAAATAAATAAATAATCTACTGAAGTTCACTGAAACTTTGTCATCATGTACGTCTCTATCGATCAGTTTACATTGTGTGCTCGGTATACATATAAATATTTCTGCGTGATAAGATGCGCTCGCATACTGTCGTTTGGATGATCGACGAGGCAGTAGAATATGCATTCGAAACTACTGGCATTACAGCAGGATTTACCATCCTCGTTGCACATCAAATAGAATACGAGACGATATCGCAACCAGTAGTGGTGTCAGTCGACTGAAAACCGTGGTGAAATTCTATTGAATACTGTGTAGAACGAATAATTTTAGTGATTTATTACATGATAACGTAAACGTGTAATGTAGACCAGGCATTGGTAGTATTTGGATAAAATTATGTAAAATCAGTCAATGCATTAGTAAAGTACGGTGATGAAGCAGAAGTAAGTGTACTTTAGTTAGCTTGAATGAGCAAATCATTTCACTTTGTAAGAATATGTCAAATTACAACATTTTTTAAATTAATATATTTATAATAATAATATTTACTCAGTCATGTGTATTATTTACAGTTTCAGAAATTAACCACTTTAGAAAATTACTTTATTCTTTATATTAATTCGCTTATCGATACATTGTCTTTTATAAATAATCGTAAAAGTATTTCGTATAAAGTTAAACTATAACGACAAAAATGTGTATTTCATAAAAACTGAAGTGATATTTTTCCTTCATTCGTTAAGCGTAATTTTCTTCCATTAAATTGAATCCTTTAAAAAATGTAGGAATGCCACAGCAGTATCTAACGATAACAAATTAATATTTAAAACAAAAGACTTAAACGAATTTTAAATTCAAAAGTATTGGCTGTTATCGTCAAAAAATGAAAGACCACTAAAATGTCAACTTATCAGGTGTTGTTACGGAATCGGCCCTTTCTCCTTAATTACTCTCACGTTAAAAATAATCAGGCAGCCCAGAAGATTTATCACTCGAAACATCATCTTTTACTTCGTATTTCGCATGATATATGCCCGAGCCTCTGGCACAAATAAAGGGGAAAAATCGTGGGTTAGAGTCACATCTGGGAAGAGAGGTGACCGAGAGTGAGGGGAACAAGGGGGGCTGGAAAATCGCGTGCGCGTGGGGTTGAAAGCGAGTCCAAGGAGAGTCAATGGCCGGCGAGTGAGGGCGTATAAATCTGAAGCTTAAATTTAGATCGCCTCTAGAGTAGCAATGCTTCTCTCTTCTACGCTTTGCTATAATGTTTCTGGAGGGGACCTTGTCGAGCAGTGCTGCCATCGTATCAAGGATGTTCGAACCGAAAGACGCGTTGTCCCAAGGTTTTATGCTGATTCTTTAGCATCGCGACTAAACGTTATTTTTCACGATACTTTCATGTAGTATGCTCAATATTTCAGATCTGTTTCCCTCGTGTGTTTAAAACGCGATGAAGATCACAGTAAAAATTGTAATAAAAAATAGAACAGAATGATCTTTCATGTTGATAAATGAATCGAAATGGAACCGAAGGCTTTTTTGTATTTGCCTATGTTTGTAAAAAAGTTGATATTGAGTGCAGAGCGCATAGAGTATGCGTTCTGGTACCTATATGGTTTCATGGAAATTAATAATGCCTTTGAAATAAGCTTTTTGGAGACAAAGCTTTGTGTGAGAAACATTTATTGTATATTTTTAATATATTTTAGAGATGGGATTATTTTTTTTGCTTTATTTTTTATATTTTTAAATATGGTGATTAATTTAGTATTAATAATTAAAATTATAAATTAGTTTTAGAATAAAATGGATTTTTTGAAATACGAAAATTATTTAATTTGAAGGTATATGATTTTATGTAAATTAATTAATAGAAATAGGTCAAAGATAATTGAGAAAACGGGAGAGAATTACGCTTTACTGCTTTATGAGATTATTTTGGATTATCGCGAAACAGTTCATAAATTCCCCCCGTTAGAGTACCTAGTAAGCATTTAACTTTATTTAATATTAGATTAATTTAATCTAATAATTGACTCCTTCAGTTCTCAGTCAACAATTTTTTTCATGGTAGATAAAATACTATTACAACTACAACATAGAACTACAACTACAATACAAACTATAATGAAAAAATGAGGTCATGTGTTTGGGTATATGTTTATATCGTCCATTTAACGTCAAGTCACTACTAGTGACATTAAAACAGTAGTCACTTGAAGGTTAATAGACAATACAAGTACAGAGAAATTTTAATTTTAGTCTAATTTAATCTAACTTCATTTAATATTATCCTTACCTATTTAAATTGAATATATCAAATTTACATGTATATATGTGCAATACTCATCAGTGCTTATGTGTTACAAGATTGTTTCTGAGTGTAACCGAAGTTCTACCATAATATAAAATTGGATATTTTATTCATCTTTATCTTTGATGCGCTTCTGCTGTACGGTCAAAGCACCTCCTGAGGCGTTTCACGAAAATTTCGAGCTGGTTCGAGATTACCAGGCGAGGAGAGAAAATAGGGGTGGCTCGTACGGTGTTTTTTTATTTGACTTCGTGTTTTGTTTCGTGTAATATCCCCGGCCGATATTAAGAGAACTTTTACAGTGTGATCTCGAGTGTCGCTTTGATCCGGTGCCGTTGATACACTTTGCTCGCTAAAGTTTCGTAATTACGAAGTTTATCGGGCCAGGAAAAGCCGTTGGGAAAAGTGTGCGCGTCTGGTGTCAGCATTTTTTTTATCGGCAGTTTTAATAGCGTTTTGAGATTATTAATTCTCGCGAAGGTGTATCCTCAGCGGTAATTAGTCGAGACACGTGGGGCTGAAACAGAAGTTCTCCTCGTTTGTTCTTTCATTTTTCACGGGAGTTAACCTCTCTCATCCATCTGTTTTAATATCTCAGCAAGAACGAGTTTCCTCGAATGAAAATTATTTAATCTGTGGTACAGTTCCCCCGTTTCTTTTGTGGGAATTTTTCTGCTGTCCTGTGGAATTCTAAAAAAGGAAGGGAACTTGGGCTCTGGGTAGAATTTGCAGAACTAGACTTTTTTAAGTCTGTTTGAGTTCTAAATTAATTAAAAATACGGAACGGACGCAAGATCGTAAAGGACATGGTTTACATCCAAAAGCCTCGAATAATAACTCTGCGAGCTGCAGAAGCCTTAAACGTATTAAGAATATGGAAACAAACTTGAAACAATTTCGCACAAGTTTACACAAGTATCAGTTCAAATAATTTAAATAATTTGATGCCAGGATCATGTTTAGCGTAAGGCACTTTGGACAAAAGCTTAGGCCTTATTCTGTATTTAAAATTTTTAACATTTAAAATCTTTAGTTTTTATAAATAACAATATATAAAATAGCCTAGTGTAAAGATATTCCTCAACATATATATGTTAATTGAATCATTTAGTTATTACCTTTATAAGAATCCAAGTTTTGAATCATTTATTTTTATATATTTCTTGATGCAAATTATATGTACATTTTGTTGTGTTATTTTTATTTTTTTATGTATTATTATTTTATCTATCAGCAATTTCTATACAGGGTGTTACATCTAACGCAACGCACGATCTTTCACCCACTTTCAGCCATCTGAAAAAAAAAGTTTAGGACAAAAGTTGCAGGGTATGACGTGTAAAATAGATATCAGTGAAAAATTTCGAAAACGGTTTGTTTCAATGGTGAAATTAAAGTCACCTTGGGTTTTAAAAATAAAAACACACATTACATAATATTTTTACTAACACATTACTCGATTTACAGTAGGGGAAATGTGGAAAATTTAGCTTTTATTATCTCCACTTGATTTTTTTATGGGGATATTTACGGTCCCTTGCATATCAATTAGCAATTAACAGCATCGAAGAATTGTAAGTGAGAATCATTTCAGCGTGCAGAGCTGTGTATCCAGCAGGTCTAATTGCAGCACCACATTTAAACTTCTGTAAAAGAGCAGAATATTGCGTCGTGGAAGGCGAAATGCATTTGGAACATATAATTAAATAAGGTGCATTTTTCTTATGTTTACATTCAATAATCTTAGATCAATTATGTTTATATTGTCTTAAAGTCAAATACAACGAAAAGAAAAATATATCACATTTCCACCACTTGTAAATCGAATATGTTAGTAAAAATATCATGCAATATGCGTTTTGAATTCGTCTCGATATCCTCTACAATATGGTAACAAACAAAATATGAGTTTCTATTTGTAAAATCCAAGGTGATCTTGATTTAGCCATGAAAACAAATTGTTCTCGAAATTTTTTACTGATATCTATTGTACACCTTATATTCTGCAACTTTTGTTCTAAACTGTTTCTTTCAGGTGACTACAAGTGATTGAAAAATCATGTGTCGCATTAGAGGTAACACCCTGTATATTTAAAAAGAGAACATGTGAAAGGGTGCTTAGTATTATATAATTAAAAAAAATGTGTATGAATTTGATTAACTAAAATATTACACCTAAGGTTTCCAAAAGTATAAACACAAAAAATGAAATATACGAGAAATGGACACTTCTTAAATGAAACACTAGACGAATTTGAATTGTACATTAAAAATGTACATAACATTTTTCTTCAATGTACCAAAATTTGTAGTTGACAGAGAAAAATTGGACGAGATGTTCATAGAAGTGAGTTCCACGAAATGCGCAAATTTGTCGATTTATGTAGACCAGAACAAGAGAGAGATTAGAATCAACGACGGGGGTTGAGCCGTTTCCTTTTTAAATTCCCCAGTCAACAGGTTACTAAACGAACAAAGAAAGCAGCGCGTCTTACAAATTTAACTCTGGGGCTCGCCGTTGGAACGAAACGAATACAACTCGTCGCGTGTTATCGTTATTTCTGGCGACAATTTTTAACTAGTGCAATCTGCGAGTAAAGCGTTCCACGCTTGCCGAGTCGAGGGTTCAACATCTGCGAGTCATTTTCCGTCGTTGTTTCCACTGGCTTCGGCGAAACCGCCCTTTTTGCTGCTCCTTAATTCGTTCTGAACTGCACATAGAACTCGGTTTTATATATCTTATTTTCCGAAACGTGTGACTTTACTCTATTTTATATTATTTCTGCACCATTTCTACAAAGGAACAATTTTATTTCTTATTAGACTGGTTAAAAAGTAATTTTTGAAATATCAAAAATAGAGTTTTTTCATTTAGATTGATAAACAGATATGAAAAATATTTTCTATGGAATTTATTTTCCGCCTGAAAGGTTTCGGGTTATAAAATTTTGTCACTTCATAGTGAAAATCAATATCTACCTACCTATTTCTGAGCCAAAATTAATCAGTATTTTTCTGTTAGTTATTTTGATTATCAATTCGTTTTTATTGATAAAATGCCGTCATTTACAGTAAATGACGTCAAGAAAGTTCAATTAGCTTTATTTTGCATTTAATCTTTTGCTCTTTAAAGATCAGTTGTACTGGCATAGTGTAGTCTTTTTTAATACGTTCATTACCACGCGCCACACATGTTTCTTCACTCCAGTTCTTCCTGAGCGATTAGTGTTACATGTGTGCAACAGAAATTGTTTTCCAATTTTCAATTATACATGTCTATACATACAACACAACGCATACACGAATTTCTTTTTATTCAACAAAGATTCTTTGTATAGTATGAAATGTAATGGAAATTTGGTGATATCTTATTTTGAGTTATTTTAATTATTTCACATTCACATTTACTAACACATTCACTATCGAGATTTCGATTACGAAAGCTTTCATTTAAATTGAAATATTTTTATAAAATTTATTTAAAAAAGAAATATCGGTCTAAATAAAAACCTTACATTCTGAAAAATATTTTCAATTTTCTTTACTTTAAGACATAGTCCATCACATGTGTGTAACAGGTGGTCTATAGTCTATAGGAATGAAATTTATGGCCCAGCGTAATACATGTGTGAGGCAATGTAAAAACAACTCATTCAGCTTGTCTTTTTAACATATTTCAATAGTATATAGGTATACACAAATCAGTGTCATACTGTGCAAAATTATTATAATAGAAACGTGGGCTATAGAGATCGACTTTTTTTGTAAACAGCAGTAGTGAACGTGTTTAAAACGTCCCACAATACAAAAGGTTAAATATATTATAATTAAGAAATTATGCAATTTGTCGGCCATTATATATTCCTAAGCAATGGTGAAGATCGAAGCGTGTTCCTCGTAATGCTAAAATTATGGAAATACTGTACTCACAGAGAATCTAAAATTCACAAAGTTTGAGTAAAAAAATGATGTCTTTGGATTTAGTCACCTACCTAAGGATTAAATATTAAAATTTCAAAAACGCTCAAGCCGAATTTATGTACTCCTTTGCCTTAAAAATGTCAGTAGTATCTTCTACGACAACTGAAGTATGTAACAAGTTTCTTAGACATCAGACTATTTATGTATTTTCTTGTTATTTCTTTTCATCAAGGGATCACATCAACCATGCATCGATCGATCCAACCAGCAGTGCTCACAGAACTTTGACTCACGGTGTAATCAGGTGATTTTATCAGTGGAACATGTCACAAATTTCAGGCCTCGGTTCGTTGCGTGCACCCACCCACGTACAGGTACTCGATAAAGGCACGTGTGTATGCTATGTATCGACACATACACTAGTACCTCGACAACATCTGGTATATGGCAGACGAGCATTTCGTGATTTAATTAATTAGTGCGAATTAATCCCAATTAGCGAATCTTGTCTGACGACTGCGAGATGAGTGGCCTCTGTTCGTTATGCGCGAATGGCGTGCAGCCGCCTTCACACCGGGACACGCACGATTCTGCTGTCTTTGACTCGTCGAAATTTATCTGCCGCATATTTTGAACTCGTTTATCGACTTTTCGAAATATAAATTCAAAGTGAATTAAAAAGTTATTGATTAAAATGGCGCATATTAGCCTCAGATTTGTTTATTACTTCATAGTACAGTATTTTAGTATGTGGTGGTTGGTGTTGCTGAAAAATATATGATAAAAACCTGAATAAGTAGAAGAAAGTGATCTGTGTCGGACATTGGTTTTTCTTATATAGTTTTTTTAATGTTAATGTTAAAATTATTGCTTTAATGGTAAAAAATTCTTTAATTAGTTATTTAAAAACTTGCCGTGACAAAATTTGAATACAAAATTTCAGTGAAGTATATTTTTTATTTGACGAAGAAGTGCTAATTATAATAATGATGATTTACGAAAGGGACTCTAACATTGGACACATATTTTTGGAATTTTTTTATATGCCAATAGATTTTGGCAATTTTCTTCTATTAAAATTCTTTTGACTAATTTTAGAAAATAATAGAGATATAACAGACTTATAACAAAAGAAGTGTAATTTTTGAATCAGATATTACCTTTCATTACAACATGAATGCTATTTATTCATTCTAGTAAATTATGATACTATTCCATTGTTAAATAAAACTTACCATTTCGCTTTTTTAACACAGATTTAATTTTTGCAGTTGTAAAATTGAAACTTGATTTGATATTATCAGTATATTGTAACTTGCTAATTAATGTGTTTGATAACTTTATGTGTAATTTGTGCTTCCAAATTCTAAATTATTTCATCAAAGTTCTCTTTCTACTTTCAATCCCTCGAAACAAAAAATTGTCAAAAATGTTATGTCTTGGTGTATACAATATAAATGTATTAGTCTGCGATTCATGAATATTAATTTAATCGTATCATAATACAGTTGATTACACCTTAAAAGAGATAAATAATTTATTTGCTTTCGGAAACGGACGATGATATTTTACCTGAAAATGTCCATCAAAGTATTCCCTCGACAAGGGTTTCACTTTGACATTGGACTACAAAGTGAGTATTTCCCAGTATTGAAATTTTTCGTGCATTCATTTCGCTGTAAAAATCACACTCCAACATTGTTTGAGCCATAGGGAAAAGTGAGATAAATTCACATATAATTCGAAATTCTTACTCAGAAATTAAACGTTTTCCCTATAATATTGACTTTCCTGTGCTTAATAACTGCATATATTGAACTTTGATCAATTCAGACAGCAAACTCTCCAACGTTATGCTCATTGCGAAAAATAATAGCACATTGAGTTCTTTGTTCGTTTATTTAGACTTGGGCCATCATGAAAAGTTTTAATGGATACAGTAAATCACCATTTTAGTAAATGAATATTTGAAGTAACATTGGATGAGTAGTTCTAGCGATTGAGAGTTTTTCTTGAAATAAAAAGTGAGACAGAAATTGTCCTTACATTTGGATTTCATTTCCGGAGCTGCAATATAAACTAAAATATATTTGCATAGTGTAATTCTTATAAAGTATAGTAGAACTTCGATCATCCAATTTCTGTACTACCACTTCATCAAACATTTCACTATTGAAACTTTCTGTTATCCCAACACATTTTGTATATAAATGCTCCAATTTAAAGCGGTTCATACAGGACACCATTTGGTGTAGAAATCAGCAACTCTTTAGTTTAGCACTATAACCAATTACAACACAGCGTAATATAATCGTATAACAGCATAATGGTACAACAATATAACATTACAGTAACATGGATATAATGATGATGACGATGTATCCAAACATTTTGAAGTATTTGAAGCTTTATAAATGCATTTGACATGATAGGAGACATAGAAGGATTATAATTTTGGTATATTAAATTTACTTAAAAAGTTATGTGATTTAGCAGCTAAGAAACTTTGGGACCCATGAATTTTTAACCAAATTAAGTTTAAATACAGGGTGTCCAGGAATTGGTGGTACAAGCGGAACGCCAGTGACTACCTGAAAAAAAAGTTGAAAGTATAAAATAAACTTATTTATGGTCAGGTGCATGTGCATGGAAATACAGTTGTGGGTACCTGAAGAGTATATGTGTAGGGTAAGGGAAACACTCTTGGTTTGGCCATTGACTGTCTCAACGGTATGCTAGAAGCACTTCCCTTTCCCCATTTACTCCTCAAACGCCTAAAACTGCAGTTTGATACACTTGCACTCGGTCAAAATTCAAAGTCAATTTTCTCGAAAACAAAGTATGACATCAATAATTTTTATTCTATATTTTCGTCTTATTTTTTCATATAGAATCGCCCTCTTTTCACTTATACCATCAGTTCCAGGACACCCTGTATATAACTCGTAATTGCTATTATTATACATATAATATACTTAGATAAATGTAATATTTGTGTCCTTCTTTTTAAACAAGTGAAGATAAATATAAAAAAGTATGTATTTTATTATCCGAAAACTTTCCAGTTCGATTACTCATGTCCCCCAATCAGATAATTAGGGTTCTACTGTAATTATAATATACACTAGCATTTGGATTGAAATTTTTACAAAATCGTATTTATGCTTTTTAAGTACTTACTTATCAAGTAATAGTTAATGATTTCGTTGTATTCGTAAAGAAAATGGTATTATGATGAATATGAGCTCAGCTTAACAAATGGATACAGTTTTAGTATTTTATGAACAAAATAATTTTATCAGATTTTCAAGTAAAATTCTTTAGTCCTATAATAGGATTCTGTTTCAGGTAATCTCATAATAGGACCCAGAAGGAATAATTCTTCTTTTTCTATGTAATGTACTCCAATTTGTACCACCCTTCTCATTACAATTTAGAACTTTCTCTATCTTTAGGTTTTTCTATGCATCGAACATTTGAATTCATATATTGTAAACTAATACTTACATATTTTACAAGTAAGATACTTCGATATAAACTTAAGCTATGTATTCACTGAAGCAACAACAACGAATACCTTGTCGCTATTTCTGTATGTGCTAAATCGTTTCCGACAAACACCAACTTATAAAAATATGTTGTTCACACTGAAGTAACAAGGATTTTGGATAAAAGAACGTTTGAGTTTTGTTTTTGTTTCAAGGCGACATTTGTTGATGTTAACAAAAACACGAAGGATCCTAAAAAAGAATTCAATAATAAGCAATGACTTTTCCAATATCCATGGAACAACAACAGAGAGTTCCTTTTTACTGCTCTAGTGGAGACACAGTTTTAAATTAACTTCAAACCTAATTTAAAATTCCTTTAAATTTACCTTCATATAATCTTAAAACGTTCTTGTACAATTTATGACCGTAAAAATTAACCTACATTTTCTTTCTAAAAGTCTGTTATTGATAGATTCTAAATTATATTTCTTACTCTAAGTTCTCTGGAAAGTGACAATGAAATTATGAAATTCTTTGTACACTAATTTTGGGGCGATATATAGAATGAAGAAAAGGATTAATAAATTTTTGTGTACATTAGATAATACCCGCAAATTTGAATACATAAGTGCTAATAAACATATGTCGAAAATCTAATATTTTTAAAGTTATAAACAATTTTTTGTTTCTATTTAACACATTAGCTGCCACTGCTAAGTATTGTCGAAGTAGTAGGTGATATTTCGCGTGTCAGACGTTGACAATGCGTCGACAGAGTATCGGTTAATCTCTAAAGGTAGAGACTGGTGGCACATGGCACGCCACTAACATTTTCCTGGTGGCAGTGAACGTGTTAAGCGAGTGACTTGCTGGCTTCAGGAGCTATCGTACCATATGCAAACAATGGAGTATCTGTCTATCCATTCTACGCACGTATCCTAACACAGGATTATCTTATTATGATACGTGTCACTAGAGAAATGTTAGTTTCACGTCTTAGTTAATGGTACAGCAGCTCTTGAAGAACGGAAAAAAAAAATTGTTAGTAACTTTGAAAGTATTAGTTTTCAAGACTTTTGTGTTCTAATTAGCGAGTAGTATTTATCCTACCCTAAAATTACCTTTAAGTTTATTCAATTTTATTTAATTCTATTTATTTTAAAGCTTTACATATTTTATACTTTATATAAAAATAACGTAAAATTTATTTACTTTTTGGATCAATATTTATTAGGACTTTTTTACTCCATTTGACGAATACTGTTTACTCTAAAAATTATGAACCCCTTTTTTATTCTATATTTCTATCAAGTTATAAAGAAAACATAACTTATAGCAAATTAAGCATATTTATTAAAAGCATTCCTTTTAGATCCCTTTGGAACAACGTTCGTATAAAGCTAAGATCAAAGGTCGATATAACTCCCGTTGCGAGGTCTCCTCACCTCATAAAGACAAAAATCGATTAAAAGGTGAAGACGAAGGTCCAATTGCCTCACTGCCAGTACCTCGCGCCATTAACCGCTTGAAGCATCATATCCATGTAGTGCACGTAGTCGTAGTTTCGGCTAAGTACCTATCAACCCTGTATCACATTTCATAGCGAATTTACGCAGCGCGCAAATTTAATAGCAGCCATGCGTGAGCATCAATTACGATTATTCGATGCGACGTTATATAGGATTATCGATCGACCCTCACGCACTTAGCGAACACAAATAGACGCACACGTGTATTCCTGGGACGATAATAACGCTGGAACCCGTCGAATTGAGAGGATATTACTAACGATTTTAATTAATTCCACGATACACGAGGAAATCCCTTGCAAAACGATAGCCCTGGCCTTGCCTGAGGGATTGTGACGATAACCTTCCACCCACGTTGCTTATATTTGGTGTCTTCTCGTCTGCTTTTCTCTTCTCTGTCTTCAAGATTGAAATGTGTGTAGAGTGGGTATTCTGCTATAGATTTACATGAACGATATTAGAACGAAGAACTTATATTTGGGATCAACAAATTTATTGGTAATCCAGCGTGATTGTTAATTGTATGAGTAAGAATTTATAATGAATAAGTTTTTTGACTGAGAATAATTTGAAGTTTTAGGAAGTGTAACAGCGAAATAATGTATTCAATAGGAAATACTTACTGTTTCTGTATACGCCCAAATTTGTTACTTTCGTGAAAAGAATACCACTATTCTTCTATAAAACAATAATTTTATTGAATACAGTTTATTTAGAAATTGGTAGTACCCACTAACCAAAACGTAATCATTCTAGACAAAAAAAGATCACAAATGTGAAATAAAATTTGTTCAAATCGTGTTTCATTTTCGGGAAAATTAAATCTAAAGTTTGTCTGCTCATAATGTGCAGGAATTTAGCTTTAGACGTTGAGTGATGCACGAAATAAGAGGAACGTTCAGTCTGACTACATACTGACTCTATCTACTGTGGAGTGAAAGCATTCTTTTCACGTCGTATAGGTTTTTTTCTCTATGTCTAAAATTTTATTCTAACTTTTTCTTTCTTCACATAAAACCATTGTTCCACTGAATTATGTTACTATAAAATAGATGTACTTCGGTTTTTTCTGGTCAATACATTGATCAATTATTGTATTGGTAGTCATATTAAATGAGTAACAATATATTTTGTCTGATATGAAAAATCAAATAGAGGATAAGGAAGATAAGAATTCGTTCAATACATATAACCTTAGAAAATGCGATAAAGGTATAAAAAACTCTTTCCTTTCCTTCTTCGTCAAATGGCTCATTCAACTAGAAACAGAAAAATAGTTCTACCAGTATGTTGAATAATACTCTTACCGCAGCTCTGAAATAGCCTTATAGAGTCATACTTATGCATCATTCCTCATTATATCGAATTTTTGAAAAGCTTCTACGATATTAAATTATCGTAATGAGAATGAAAAGATATATCATGGAATGAAGCTTATCACCGCACATTCGCAAGGTTTTGCTCGCTCCATCCGGTTCATTTTAATCGGGTATTTCGTCGTATTCCACTGGGAGGTACCACGCGTACCATTCGCGAAAGTACAATTTTTCGTCTGGGTTCAAGCTCCTCTATCTACTCTGGAAGAGCTGAAACGAGACGATCGATTAAAATTGCTCGTTTTCCGACGGGATCGGCCATCGTTGGGAACGCGGAGTTGTGATATTTATACGATGGCTGGGAATCAGTCGAGGACGGATGTAGGTGGACACTGGGATTATTATGATCTCGGGGTACGTACGAATAATATAGCGCAGCAGAGAATAGGTTTAGCGCTTAAGCTTGAATGACGGGAATGATCGAAACAGAGTTAATGTTGAAATCGGAAGCTGAAGGTTAAGCAAGAAAGGAAAACTTCTGTTTTGTGTATGAAATCGCTGACGGTTAGCTGTACAAATATTGGATTGCAAACCTGATGAAGCATTTATACAAAATGGTGTTCAAGTACAGCGAACGATGTATTCGCTTCTCTTGAATAATTGATTCGATGTAATAAATATCATACATGCCATGGCTATAACAATTCAAATTACATCGTGTCAGTTTACATTAATTTCCAACTTACTGTTAATCTGTCATAGACGCTTAATCTGTCAATTCAATTCCATTTAGTCCAGTGTAACAGTTTTAATGTATCTAATATTTGATCCAAATTCTAAGTCACTTTAGTTTAGTCCATTTTAATCTTATCAACGTGGTTTAGCTTTGTTCAAACTGGTGTAAATTATAAGTTCTAGCTCAAAGTAGTTCCGTCTAATCTAGAGTAGCTCATTTTATTTCAAACTAATTCAGTCTAGTTCAAACTGTTTTCTTAGTTTAAGTTAATTCGGCTCAGTTCAAGATACGTAACTTAGCCTAATCCAAATAGGCATAGTTTAGCACAGCTAATTTCACTCAACTCTATTTAGTTCTATATCTAATGTAATCTAGCTCTAAATTCAATTCAAACTAACTGACTCCAGTTTAATCCAACTCCAAATCCAATTCAATACAGTCTACTTCAATTACATTCTATAATTTTCCTACAGTAATTGGAGTGGTAACATCGAATCATTTCAATTTTTCTCATCTACTCATCTCTAGTCCTATCATGGATATCAAAAACACTTGGATGTACTTATTTTTCTCAAAACACATGCCCCGTCTACTTCTAACTATAAAGTCTATTCGGTCCACTTCTTATCAAAGAGCTTTATAAGATACGTTGAAGCAATCCTTTTTCTACCGCTCGGCTATCGGCGAGCTTCACTCTTTCATCTCAATTTTCGGACGAACAATTTCAACGCTGGATGCCTTCCTCGTGAACGCGTTGGGTAAACGCCGCTTTCGATCGCTTTCCGTCGAACGCGCTGCATCCACGCGATCCAGGGGTTAACCTCACTGCTTGAATATCCCCGGGCCTTCGCCTATTGTGTTCCGTGGCTGCACGGTCCGCTTCCTCCTTTTTGTCGGCATGCCACGTTTCGTGCACGACGCTCTCGAGTTGCGATCTCTCCCTCTGAATGCATCTCGTTGATTAACTCGCTCGGGGTTGCCGTCCGTCCGCCGAAAGGAATACCTGGCGAACCCTGCGGACCCGTGCTACCCGTCGACTGCGTGCTTTCGCTAATATGCGCGTCCCGAATACCGTTCTCGACAAAGCTAATCGAATTGAACGACACGTTCACCTCGATACAATTCCTACCGACCGCCACGCGCGCAAATCCAGCTATGCGAATTCTTGCTGCCCGGGGGCTGTTGAAGCGTTCATTCTCAGTGGAAAGTGGTGGGAAGCATTGAACCGAGAATGTTAAGCAGGGCTCTCAATTTGAGTTCCTTTGTTTAAGACAGGGGTAACGACAGGGAGAATTGGTTTAAGATTCTGAAGGCTTGGTTATCGAGAGTCTGGTTTCCGTTAGATGGAACTTTGTTGTTTGAGCACTGTGTGGGTTATAGTTTTCTAATGCATTGATGGTTTTGATTTGTTAGAGTTATTCATTTAATTATCTCTTCTTTCATTATTTAAGTTTGACTATCACTAAAAGTGAAATGTTGACTTTATTTGCTGGATATCGAAGTTATGGAGATGTAAAGCAATGTATCTGTTTGTTTGAAATATTTATTTATTTACTTCTAATGAATTTTTAGGATCATTTACTTAGCTGGTTGACGACTGATAAGACAGTTACTAACATAAGTAAATTTGACCTATAGACCTTTATTGAAACATTTTTTAAACTATATTGTCTGACATTTTAATATTATGTAGAGTTACGCTATATTATTTAATTAAGTTAGCAAGAAGTTCACTTTTACTAAAACAAATTTTGGGGGATCCAAAGTGGCCCGCTTCATACTCTAAAGGTTAATGATAGTGTAGTGAAACTTGGAGAATTAGGAAGTAAAAGGATACTTAGTTTGGAGATTGTTTCTAAGCTGATTAATTAAGGTATTTCAGGCCTCAAACTTACATGTTTGAAAGTGTCGTCAGAACTCTTAAAGCCATTCATTGTCGTAGGCCTCAGAGATCAGGAATTCCTGGATATCTGTAAACCAAATGGTACCTAAGTGATCCAATTTTGCCGTTAACCAGTGACAATGTTGAGAAATCCTTCGAAACATCTCCCAACTCAGAAAAGTCCATCTTTGTCTATTGATAAGTGGACTAATATCCCTACTTACTTCAATGATGTTTAAGGTTATTTTTAAACCGACCATCAGTATCTACATATAAAACATTTAAAATGTGGTCACATACATACTCAACTATGGATATTCTTTATAATGCTATATATATAAATCTTAATTACTTTTGTTATTGGTAAAGATTTCTCGTTACAATTACTATTCAAATGTATTCACATTGTACTAACATAGCAATAGCACAGCATCGACGCTGTTGCAAGTAGGTGGACGCAGTTTCATGAAATTTGAACTACACAAGGGACGGTTGCCAAATTTGGACCGGCATCTATGTTGGACTACCAGTGTAATTTGTAACGTATAAATAATTAGTACCATGTAATAGGCAATATGTCTTGTTTGTATGCTATTAGTTAATGCAATAACCACTACCATCTAGCACCACTTGATGTTTAAGTAAACAAATACAATCTATTTTAACAACTGAGAGTCCAGTATTTTAACATCAACTGAAATATCCAAAGCTACAGTTTACTTCACAGAATTTAAAATTTGTACCTAAAATTAAGATGTAGTAAAATATTTTCAATTATTTGGTGAAGTTACTTAAATTGGACCAAAAGTAGTTGTCTGCTTTGAACTTAAAAAAATTAAAAGAATATTACTTAGATTGTTGATCTTTACTATGAAATTTTGCTCTGACATTTGTTTATTCTATTTTGTAAATTTGTTCTTAAGAAAACTTCATCATTTTTATCCTTTAATTGTGTGGTCCAACGTAGGAGACTAAAAATTCATCCTAGGAAAGCGGTTGCTTTGAATGGACTTTGAATGGTGACAATTATAAAGAACTGCTTGTTTAACTTCTTGTAGGAAGTTACACAGGAACTTAACCTATTATATCTTGGACAAAAATAAATTACATTGTCTTCAAGACAGAAATAGTACCTAACAGTTTTTTCCGCTACCTCTCAAATATTAAAAATATTTTATTATTAGCCTAAAGTAGAAAGTATTTTGTGGTCCAAATTCGCCAACCTTCACCTATAACAATGTGAATACGTTAAAGTTGGTCTGGCGCGATTCATGTGGTATGCTGTTATATGGGCGAGAGCCTTTAAAGCTCATCATCGATGGAAACAGCGGTGTAAACTAATTGAATCTCCAGTAACCTCATTTACGAGATAAAAAGTCTTCACAACTTGACCAAATTATGGAAAATGGAAAACGAAGCAGGCTCTAATAACTAAGATATTTCTATTTCAAACGATCGTTTTCGTGAAGGAGGGAAAACGAGGAGCTAAACAGAAACTTCCTCGGAACGATTTCAACGACACCCGATCCGTCTGGTTCAGGTGGATCCTGTAGCGAGGAGACCAGTGCTCACGGGCAATTAGACGACACGATTGTCGCGCAACTGGCGAAAGCCCCGGGAAACCGAAGCAGGAGCAAAGTTCCACAGGGTCGGTTTCAATTATTAAAACGCGTCGCGACACCGGATACGAGCAGGCAGAAGTTCGGCGACGTGGGGTTGCAACCCGCGAGAGACAAGGATTTACTCGTGACTACTAAATCGTGCTTCTGAGCGCTGAAGTGAAACTGGCCAGTGCTAGTTCAACCGAGAAGTAATAAATAATTGTTACTGGGTGTAGATGCTCGAAGTGATTTTCCAGTTCATCTATGAGTCTGGTATATTTTCATTTCACTTTTGATACGCGATCATAGTAGCTGTCAAAAGAAACTTTAACTATTTCGCTATTATGAACGAAATCTGTGACGTTATGGACTAGATATTTCGCGTCATATTATTCCGTATGCTATGTTATGGATGTTTACGACACAGTTTACGATACTATGGTATGGTATGCGATAGTATGGACCAGGTATCTAGCGTAGGAGAGATCGGGGACAAAAATAACGACGACAGAACAGCAGGGATTGAAAACTGTTATAATATCGATTTCAATTCTCGTAACAGTTATGAAGACCCGAAATAATGTTATAACTGCTATTAGAATAACGGTTCTAACCTAGAATCGATTTCGGTTATGGTTCTGATATCGATTCTATTTCGGGTTCCACGTCGGTTACAGTTCTAGTATCGGTTCTGATATCGGTTCTATTTCGATTTTATTTCAGTTCTATTGCGGTTCTATTTCGCTTTTGTTTCAGTTGCTGTTCTAGTATTGATTCTGATATCGGTTCTGTTTCACTTCTATATCAGTTATGATACTTGTAGTATCGATTTTGATACCGGTTCTATTTTCATTATATTTACAGTTGTAGTAGTACAACAGTATTATTAACTTGTATTTTGTTTTTTAAATCTTTAAATCGCACGTAGTAGTAGTTTAAAAAATTGCGATACTCCTTAAAAATGCAATTTATTGAATATTATGGTCATACTAAATTATTTCATAAATCAAATCTTTAAATAAAAAAGGCAGGTTAAGCCTTTACTGATCGATAACTCAGACCAGAGTCGAGTTGGAATGATTAATATTTTGAAGGTGTTGTACTATTTGTGATTAGCGCCATACATTACACTTTCTTCACATTATCAGTAAAATATCCATTGATGTTCTGGAGACTGCAACAAACGATTAGAAATCTAGAAATTAGTCACATCTAAACCTTGTACTCCGATAAAACACGTTCTACCACCGTATATGTGTATCTATGCATTATAAATACTTTATACACCATTCTCTGCCATAGAGCGAAAGTAATTAAACTCCAAGTCTATGACGTTCTCCTTGATAACAGTTTTTCTCTCAGGGGCAAAAAGATGAACAGGGGAACCAACCTTCGAGCAAAACAATTTTCAGTTGAAATCAACGCACCCCGTTGCGCCCCCACCTCTTCAGCTCGCGAGCAAAGAGGGAGAAAGCATCCGAAAGCGTGGGGAGAAACATAAAACCGACGCACAAAGCAGCGACGGATCGCAGACAAAAAATACGAAAATCTTTGTCAGGAGCGTTTCGGAACGTCGAAGCAGTCTTTGATGTCTCGGATTACGTCATTTTAACAAACGACTTACCCCTCACCTGACGCGTTTCTCGCGGCCCCCGTTTCGGCGCGTCGCCAGTGAACTCCGATGCTTCATCCTTCGATCGTCGCCTCCAACCGGAGGTTTTCGAGCGAACACTTGTTATTCCGCGGACGAATCAAAACAGCCGTGAAGCTTTGGTTCACCGAAGGAGAAGGGCGTCGGTACGAAAAGGCGCGAGTCGATGCTCTCTCGCCACTTGAGCTCCGACTCCTCCGCTTTTAATTGCTCGAAATCCCGGGCGATTTCTTTGCGACGTGTCCCCAGGCTCCTCCTTTTGGCTTCGTTCGAGCGTAATCCCCGACCGGGCCCTAATAAAGCTACCCCTAGGCGCGGAATTCGCGCGTTTCGTGCGCCTCGTCTCTGTACACCGCAACTTCTCCTCTACACAGGGTGTGACGAAAGTCTTGCTATCCAGGAGTGTTGCGACTCCTTTCTTGTCCCGTAGAAGGAGCAGATTGTAGTGGAATTAATGAGTTTCGTACGAGCCTTTGATTTAGTGGAAAACTGCTGGGGATGGGGTGGAAACGTTTTGGGGAATTAAGTTTATATACTGGGTGGCTGAGAATTATGGATATAAGTTTAAGGAGGCTGTTTTGTACGAGAGTTATAGTATCCTGTGAATGTAGTGGATTCTGGAGAAGCGGCTGAGAGAGATAGGAATCTGTGACAAACTGGTGTTTCTTGTATATCAGGTGGCATAGAAATATTAATTAAAAAGCTTACAAGGAAATGTCCAAGTGACAATCATTGATTTTGATGAAATATTTGGAGATAAGTGGTTGTCAAATAAAATCGTATTTTTCTTAAAATTAGGATTGTGAAATATATTTTATTATTTAAATATTTTGAAAGCTATTAGATGTATGAAAGTGATAGTGTTCGCGTATTTTTTGACAATGATAGCTATAGAATCAAATTCCGGAAGAATCCATTTCTTTAAGAAATAGCAATATTTTAGTGAATTTTTGTAGTCAAATATTAATCTATTTATCTGTAAAATTATGCATAATAAGTACATATCCCAGTAGGAGGAAGTGTAGAGAGAATGGAATTTTAATTTCTGCATTCTAGAGAAAGTTATTGTAGTTGCATTTTCCTCGTATATATTTTGTATTATATAAGACTAAGGCAAAGACCCTTTCTATTGATCTGTTCTATTCGATTGATTTTAATTTCGATTTTTGTAGAGTCGTAGTGGATTTACATTACATGTATAATGTATATTTATAGTGATACCTCTCTGTACAGTAGTGCGCTCTAGATTGTGTATCTCCCTTCTGTGCTTATCATCAGTACAACTTGTCGATTACAATTGGTCTTGTACATTAGTTCTAACTATTGGGTTCAGTATCTACAGATTTCAATTTTATTGTGTTATTTTTACACTGTTCTTCTGTTTCTTTCGTTTTTAATTTATGCATCATATGCTTGAACTTATCGAGAAATATTCATATAATGTTGCTTTTTTATTTCTAATATTTTCCAAAATATTTGATAAAATTTGGTGCATATCATCCTCAACATTGAGTGTTGCTTCTACCCCTTGCACTGCATGGCTTTCGTTAAAACATACGTATGGAGTATTTTTATAAGAACTACTAAAAATTACCAAAGTTTTTGAGGTTCCTTATTACCAAACAAGTAGTCACTTTGAAATGGTTTCTTATTAGTAATTGGAACAGATGAATGCAATTATTCTTGTCATTTTTTAAATCTGTTAGTGTATCGAAATTTAATAGTTTTTACTGGATTTTAATATTTATTAGATATATTTATTAATTATTCCTTCCTTTTTTCAGGAAGGAATAGTTCACATTCTATTTTCCTTATAAATTTGTTAAAAATGTTTTGTTTTTTAATAGTAATATTTATTTAACTTTTACTTGATATGCCAGGTTCACATTGTTTATGTCAACCCAATCATTTATGTTTCGTATGAAAAATGCTTACAGATAATAATATCTATAGAAGTTAATAAATTCAAAGGTTGCTAGTTTTCTGTATGTTACTATTAAAAACTATTTACATATCTGTACTGGAATACACTGTACCACCACATATTATGTTATAATACTAAGACTATACCTGTTTAACAGTTTTTTTATATTTTAATTATTTCAGAAAATATGCGTTTGTTAAATCTTGAAGCTTGAAAATTGAAGAAATTATTTTTATCTTTAATAATACTCTAATAGTTATCTCTAATAATAAAAATAAATTTTAACACGTTAGGTATATGGTTTGTTCTACATATACACATGAGCTACATGAAGTTTATAAAATGCTTTGAATTTAAAGAAATGAAAAGTTTATAGACAGTTCGAGATTGTTGAGTAAGAAATATTTATTCTATTCCTTATATACAGTCGATGAGCAAGAAATATTTATTTATTGATTTTTTATATATGTACAATCTGAACATCATTGTAGTCATAAAGCAATATAGGATAAATCGTGAATATTTCGACACACCGCTCTCCACACAGTGCAAATGTTTCTGCACATGTTGTAATTAATGAGTCAATCAGTGGTGATCGAGTGACGATAGTAACATTACGCAAGTGTACAACATTTCACGTTGTTACAACTATCACGTGTGTAAGCTTAAATCAAATCCATTTCACATAGAATTGGAAATAGCATTAGTAAATTAGTAGTATGAATTATCTATTAAATATGATTACCAACTCTTTAGGCTTTACAAAATTACAGAAAATCGTATACAATTTTATGCGATAATTTTCTTTAAGTGCAAGATAACACATTTTTTTAATACTCATAAATGCCTTCAGATATGAAAGACTATTAAATACAGAACAAAAGAGGGTTATAGTAAATTGAATAAAAGAAGTCTAGTTGTATGTAAAGTATGTGAAAATTATCAATTTAGATACATGTAAGATTAATAAAAAGATCAGTTTTTAGTTGAAGGAAAATAAAATTAGATATTTCAAATGAAAATATAAATAAGATAAGAATATTCTGTATTCTGAAGCTGTAAATATAAACTATGTTATATGAAATTTGTAATACCCAGAAAAATGTCTGATTGTATCAGAAATAACAAAAATTGGAATGGGGTATAGAGTTCACAAAATTATAGACACTGTTTCAATAAGGTTTAAAAATTGATTAATTTTAACCATTGACTTCGATTTTCAGAAGCATAAATAACTTCCACAAGAGTTAGACAAAGTATCCTATTTTAAGTATTTTCTTTCTACCATAGTTGAAGCATCACACGTGTCGATTCTCAGAAAAGGACAAACTAGATATTTTAGCAAATATACGTCTACAACTGAATCAGTTTTAAAACTCCTTGTTTAAGAGTCATCGTCCTTAACAGTAAATTAAGAATCATCAACACAAGCACACCCCCAAGTAATTAACTCCACTTGATCAAGTTTCAATCAGTCCCTTCTTAAAAATACTCTTCCACGCCCTCGAAGCCCCATACTGATTATTTCCATCGACCGTTTCAAGGCTCACCCCCTTACCATCACTGCTACGATTTCCTCCGCACCCTGTATATGTACAAATAAAGCCGAAAGAGAGCTGTGGTGGGACGGGGTGTGAAGGGAACGGTACAGGACGGGCTCATTTTCCAGGAGTGTCATTATGAACTAGCAGATATTAAATTTGTGCCGGTCGGCCTGCCCGTGGTTACCGTGGAGACCCCTTTGCGCCCTCGTGTACAGCTTTTCGTGGCTTTGGGATCATTATTAGTGCAGCAAGTGCGCGCGCGGCTGTTTAATGAATGCCGACCACGTCGTGGTCGCCGATTAAATTCCGACCAGTGATCGATGGGGTGGGAAAACAGTTGTTTGATAGTGTCGAAGAGGCTGAATACGTCCTTTCTCCTGTTGGCACTAAGTCCAGAGAGGGAGAGAAAAATACATTTAGTATGAACTGTATATCCCCTATTTTTAGCCACAGAGGGCGGGGACATTTGTTGGGAACTCAATGTGAGAACCTTGGAAGGAGTGTTTGGGTTTTATTTTTTCATAGTGTAGGTGCTGTTTAAAGTACACAAGTATTTTTTAATATTATCTTCCAAATTTTGGTAACGATTTAAGAATAGACATTTGATTGTTACATTTTATGATTTCTTCCAAGCGTATTTTCTTCTTTCTAATGAAAAGAATTTCTTTTATAGTAGAACTCCATTTATCTGATATGATGGGGGATAAGGATGACTGGTTCTGTCGAATAACGTAAGTCCACGGGGCTGTTTGGATGATTGGTTTTGTCGAATAACATAAGTCCACGGGGCTGTTTGGATGACTGGTTCTGTCGAGTAACATAAGTCCACGAATTATCCTTTACCTTGCTATCTATTTGTTCATACAATCAAGTGGTACGTAGTGCTGCGACGCCAAGTATATGCGGGGCACCGCCAGCACTATCGTGCACATTGTTTGGAGTTCTGCATATGAAAAATTTCAATCGTGTATATCGTTGGATCCGTCCTGGAGTTAAGTTTCGTATAACTGGATTTCACCTAGTAACATATTCGGAAAACAGGGTTCTGTGTTGATATTTCGTCGGATAAATGGAGTTCAAGTAAATGGAGTTCTACTGTAGAAATAGGAAAAAATTTCTGTGATTATGAATAGCAACATTTATGTAGATTATACAACATTTCATGTTAGATAATTTAGTGGTTAGAAATTGTCCCTGTCAACAGATTATTTTTTTAACTTGAACGACCATAGCTTTGAATGGCTGAGATTCAATTCTAGATATACATATTTATTTTCAACGATTGTTCAATCTATAAACATTTATATTTACATATTTCTCTAAAATACTTTGATATCTTTGATTACTAATAAAACATTCTTACAACAAACATAATTGAACAAATTATTAAAGCTTATACACATTGTTTGAAAAATTCAGCACCATTTTTAAATCTCTTACAGTCAAATGAGTGTAAAATTAAAGGGCTTAATAATTCCAGTCTAATCCTGTGTTATAGTTAAAATGATTGTTCCTACTTATTAGTCCAGATTTTAGGTATTGCATAAGTTCGAGTAAGAGCAGAAATGTGAACAAATGTATGAGGTCGTAAAAAAAATTCCTCGAAAGCCATTCTTTCCCTTTTATATTTCATAACAGAAACGTACCCGGGAGGAGTGATCTTTCCTGAAACTTTACAAGGTAATAACACCGCCACACGCAGCTATACCTACAACTTGCGCGAAGAATATCGTATGAAATCTTTTTGAGAAACATAGTTTGAGCGTTTACAACTTGTATAGATGTGTCTTTAGTCTTATTCATTTTTTACACAGTTTGTATAAGATAAATGTTCCAGTATTCGCAGGCTCAAGATGTTAAATGCCCCAGTAAGATAGCAACTTAAAAATACATATTCTGATACTTCAACTATGACGTCCTGGTAGTTGAGTATATATTATTTCATGATACTATTTTCTTTTAATTACAATTACAATTTAAGCTTAAAATTGAAGAATATTAGCATTAGTGTTCGGGTATTGGGATATGATCGGCTGCTAAGATATTTATCTGGGCTGGTGAAGTTGTGCAAGCATAAGTTCAGTATTAAATATTTCCGAATAGATAATTGTAGATAAATCGATGATAAATGATGATACTGAGAAGCCTTTCGATTTCGAAAAAGAAACGTGTTACATACCTAAATAATGTTGTTTTTATTGCCTTGAACGCTTAAAAAATTGTAGAGTCTATTTACTTAATCTTGGGATATTATTTTTAATTTTTGAGGTATGTCAAATGTTGAGTTTAATTGTTTCCACTGTCAACTTTGGGGGCAGTTTTCACCTCTTTAATGTGAATTTGAGTCGATATAAATACAAATATGTGTCGAATATTTTCGGCTATTCTGCAAGCCTGCAAAGTTTCATTAAAATCGGGAATTATCTCTTCGGGTTATCTCTTTGTAAGTACGGCCCGAAAAGAGTTAATACCGAGGAAAGGATTGTTTTTGTTCGAAAGAAGACGTCGCTTGGCGGCATGAACTCCCTCTCTCATTTTTCCACCCGTTATTCCTGAGGCATCTGCTTGCTCTCCATGAAATATCTATCTCGACGCGCGTTGACACGACTAATGGCATTCTAATGGGAAAATCATGAGTTCGAGCGGCTGACGCATGAGCTTTCGTATGGCGGATGCGTATGTTACCTTCTCGACCTCGTAAAAACCGATGAGAAATATCCCGTAGACGGTATTCGGATGATTAAACTGTCGTTTACGCTGCTCGATGCAATTTCTGATGGCTCGAAGACCTGATTGCAGGACGAGATCTACGTTCGGATTAAATGTGTTCATTTTTCATTCAATCTGCTTCCCTCGATTCGCAAGTATCGATCTTTCATTAATTACGTAATATTCCTGCACCTTATACACCTTCCCAAACGATTTTCTAGGGTATATTTTTTCGTCTCATCAAAAGTTTTCTTTAAATAACGTATTTAAATAAGTTAGTTTAAATACTATACTCGATTCAATTTTTACACTCGGTTTTTTACATTCAGTAAAAAATACAAATTTGGAATAAATGTTTTCAAACGTATATAGTAATGTCCAAGACAAAATGATAATTGATATTATTTTTTATACGTCGACAGTATAGTTGAAATTGAAACAGTCTAAGGATACAAGGGAAGATGGATCGTATATGGCCAGACACTACGCGTCCAATTATAGCTAAACTAGAGCTGCATTTTTCATCAATATTTTACAATATTATAAACTGTAATTTAATATGATATTATAAACTACTATAATAAAATGTAGTGATAATTTAAATAATTATTATATTATGATAATAATTATTATTTAGATTTTAGTAAACCGTGTAAGACATTTAAAAGAAAGATATTTAAATAGCTTGCTTTTTTTTGTTTATTCGCTTTCTTTCAATAGCTTTTTTATGGATAAAGATTTAAAGGAGATATGATGATCAATTTTGTTTTTCTAGTAGGAATTATACATATGTTTTTTTAGTTACTTTTTTATAATGGTTAAAGGTCATTCAAAATTACTGGAAGATAATTATAATGAAAAATCAATTTGTGACATCGATTGAATAGTTTTATCTATTCTCTAATTGTGACGTAATTGTTGAGCACAGCCACAATGTTTCTGTCATTATTTTTATTTCCGCCTTATTCTTGACTTTCATTTTTTTGGATTCTTCATTTTCTGCGATAATTTTCTGTTACGACATCGAGTCAAGGGTTTGCTTAATGTCAGACATATTTGTCGGCCAGATCCGAATTACTTCCTCTATACTTTCTGTACCTTTTCTTGCATTTTTGTAGTTTCTTTCATTTCAAACGAAAAACTGCGTGTATAAATCCTCAAAATTTTCTAATGTCTATCACTTTATTGGTTTAAGCTTGCAATATGTATTGTCGTTGAACATAAACAAACATTCAATGACATTGTACGTTTCATACATATTTTTCTCTGCCACTAGTATTATTAATTTGAGATATATTACTAACTAAAGTGCGATACTGTAGAATTCGATATCTCATAGTGAGTTATGTACAATTGAAGAAAGTTGAATTGCGTTTCGTATATGGTGAATGTCCTCAAATTATGGAAGGAACGTTTGCGTTTATTTGTTGAAAGGTTGCCATTATGAATATTTGTATTAGCACTGGGTAAGGTAAATGTTCCAATAGTTTATCATGTCCCGACACCTGAATACTAACGCTAATTTTGTTTCAATTTTAGGCTTTAATTCTAATGTATTAGGTATACCTAATTAAAAGAAACTAGTGTTATAAAATAGTATTCTCAATTACTAGGACTTCTTAATTTAAGCGTTGAGACATGCAGTATTAGGTTATTTATTTAATAGTATATTTGACATCCTGCGCGATCAGATATTGGGACATTTACCTTATGTAAAATGAAAATCATTGGCGTTGGATCGGTGCCTTAAAATAATGTACCTACTTCCCATCGTAATTAACCTCGACCGATTTTGAAAGTCTTTCAACCACAAATCATTTTATTCGTGTAAAGTTGGGTCTACGCTACATGTTATCTAACTGTTATATTTTAGAAAACAGAAAAGAGATACATGTATAACATCTTTCTTTTCTGTTTTCTAAGAAGATATATAAATTTGTCATATAACATGTAATGTAGACCCAGCTTTAGACGTTCTATAAGAAGTTAAGTAAAATAACATATGACTCCAACCAAAAAAATGAAGTTGACCTTTATATTGTTCCTACACACAGTTTGATTTGATGCATATTTTTCTTGCGTTAAAAGTAAATGAGTTTTAGGTAACCTGTTTGATATGTCTTATCGTGTAATAATGCGTTATGAAAACCCTTATTTCTTTATCAAGTTTTATGAATCTCTTGACATTTTGTTGTTGCGTTATACAGGGTGTTCGACAGTAAGTATTAGTAATTTTAAAAGATGATTCTACATGCTAGATTAAGGCTGTGTTCCTGAGTCATTAAGAAAACGCCTCAAATGTGTCTGAAAATTAAATGCGTCCAATTCGAAACTTACTGTACAATATTGCTCGCGCGAAAAGAAGGCTAGCTGAGCGGCATAGGAGTCAAAAATGGTCCCTCCAAACCCATCTCTGACCATTATCTGTCTCGCTCTCGACACGCTCCGTTGTTGATCTCCGTCACTTCTTTCAGCCAATACAGACAATGCTTGTGGCGGATGTGTAGGACTCCTGAACTGAAATGGAGATCTACACGTCAATTGAACCTGCATTATTTTGCCTAGCCTTCTTCTCGCGTGGACATTTTACTGACTTTACTGTGTCTGGCCTAACTGATGAACATTGCCAATAGAATAAGTCTCAAGTCAGACACATTTCAGAGGTTTTTACATCAATTAATAACTCTAAAGCAAGGCTCTAAAGTCAATTACGTTATTTTTCATATTTGTTCTATTTCGGCATGTAGAATCACTTCTGAAAATTTCTAACACCTGTCGTCAAACTCCCTGTACATGTGCCAATGCAATTTTTGAACCACATGATACGAAACTGTATTTTGGTAGTGCCGTATAAGAAAGCCTAGTAATTCTAGGCCAATTTACGTTAATTTAAGTTAATTCAGAACCAATTAGAACGTAATTTCGGAGTATCAGAGTACTAAACAAATGAATGGGTGCGTTATTAAGCAAAGCTGAAGGAGTATATCTGACATAACTCGGTCAACAAGATATTCATTTCCAATATCGAATATTTTAATGAGCTGAATAATGCATATACCTGAGATTGAATCGTGGAGAAAAGCGTTCCGGGAAATGCTCGAATCGTGCACGATCATAGATTCCTGTAGAAGTATTCGTCACGAAACACGGCGGGGAATCAAGCTTGTTACCGGTGAATATAATTTCGTTTACGTAATTGCAGAATATTAAAAGAGTCGACGCGGTTATTAACCAGCGAAAAATGAGAAATTTTGTGGAAAACGATGTTTCGCCTGGCAACAGCGGCCCTCGCAAAAATGCAATTATCGCGGACTTTGTCGGTGGAAGGGAAAGAAAGTCAGTCGGGATGAAAGAGGAGCTCGATATTCGAGAAGAGAGTATTATATAATATATCCGAGGAGAACGCGGAAAACTCAAGCGACTGTAATTAACTACACGAATTGCTGCGAATTATTCTGTTCGACGGACAAAAGAGGCAGTAGACTAATTACATGGCCGCGTTAAAAAGCGGTAAACGTCTTCGCAGAGTCGAATTCTCGGCGTGCATTTAAAGAAAGATTAAAATCTGGAGTGCGGAAGGGATTGTGGTGCACAAAGTGTGACTTCCTATTAAACCAGTAGATAACGTAGGGTGAATTCTTTTCTCATAAAACTTCTTCTTCTTCTTCTTCTTCTTCTTCTTCTTCTTCTTCTTCTTCTTCTTTTTCTTCGAGTATGGTTTACGTCAGGTTGAGGTAGTGGTCCTGTGCTGTTAGAACTACTTTCTGTCACATTTCTCCTTTTTTTGTTTCAATTTCTTTGTGTTCACATAGTAGATACATAAGTAATATAGTCGTTAATAGATATTTGATTGTGGCAGATCACAGCGGGGTGATTTAGTATCATAGGTTCTTCTTTTCTGTTCGTGTCACATAATGGTACCTGTTGACTAATAGGAATGCTGTATTTCGTTATAATTTTTTATTCTTTCAAATATAATCCAAATTTCGTTCTCTTCTGTTTTTTATGATCATTATTATTATATTTATATGATCCTAGCATGAGATTAGTATCGTTCGGTCGGTTGGTAGGAGTATTATTATTCTTTTCATTAGCGCTTGCGTCTGTTTCTTCAATATTCGTTATTCTCTGTATGAACGAATTCATATAATGATTACATCCATGTTCTTGTTAATGAGGTCTGTGAAAATTTTTTGTGCGTTAATTATGATTTCATTATTTTCGCTGTTTTTGGTTGCTACAGAATTCATATTATATTTATGGAATTCGAGAGGATGATAAGGTTTTGGGAGTTTTTGATGCTACCGTGTTTCAGAGTATCAAGTGTGGCGTATATTTCAGCAGTGAAGATCGATTTTGGTTTGATATACAATATATAATAAATATTCGAATGTTCTATCATTGCATTCTAAACATTCTTACGCGTTTTTTTACACTTTCAGTTACATCCTTCAGTTGTTGAGCAGTTACATTTAAATAATTGCTTTTAGTTCGTCTTTTTATGTTGCGAATAAACCCTATCTTTTAAAACACCTAAAGATGATTTTGTACTCATAATTTTGCACTTTGGACACCACGTTCAGTGGAATTAAACCCGCTTGACTTTTTTGTAAGGTTTTCTTAAAGGATAGGGTTATTTCATAACTTTTTGTTCCAGTAAATAAAACGAAAGAATGAATTATGTGCAATTGTTTCAATGTAAGTGCCGAGCAACTGAAGAAAAAGTGTGAAAAAAATGCGTAAGAAAATGTTCAGAATGCAATAGCGAAACATTTGAACATTTACTGTAGATATAAATAAAGATTAAATATCTTGAAAAGTATTAATTTTTTCAACATTATACTCTAATACTTCTTTATGTAGAATGATACGAAGAATCGAATTACACGAAAGGATTGTAGGGTTCCATTTAAAAAGCAATTGCGATTGCACATTGCAACTGCACTAATGCACTCTTGAAGAAGAGTGCCCAGACTCTATAAAATTTTCCCGTACTATTATTTTTATCTTCAATAAAAGCAAAGTTATAACATGGCACCATTACTACACAGCCTGTAGACATACGATAAAAATATTTTTCTAAAAAAAAATTCACCATATTTAAAATCTCTACAGTAATTTTTTTCACGGCAAGATTTTTTTGTAATACCTAAATTGACAAACATCGTTATTCTCCATTCTCTCTGAATCTTTTCTATCTTTTAATATTCAATTATTTGATATGCATTAATTCTATAAAGTTAAGATAATACGTAAAAGCAGAAATAGCCCAAGAGACATGTAACTGGAAATGATGTGATGATCAAGAAGTACATTTACATGTCGAGTGGTCGTTAACAAAGCATGTTACTACAATTGTATATGCTTTATGGTTGGTACCACTGAAAGACAATAATGAGCACTTTAAGCTTAACTGCAGATTGATGTGGCAAATTGAATTCTCTGCGGGATACGTTTGATTCTGGTCTAGCCAAAGCGGCTTGACCGACGGGATTTATGCACAAAGGAAGCTCAGGTAATTACCTGTGCGTCGGCGGTGCCTTGAATATCAATTCGAACGAAAATTGGATGTCAGATCTCGTCCTATCCGCGCGGCTCGTTTCAGCGAATTTCTTCTTTCGCCGAAAGTAACCCATTACAGAACGAATCGAGCTTGTTCAACGTGTTTTCTTTCCACTTCGTTCTGTTTTATTCCAATTACGTGTAATCACAGAGGTAGTACCCAAATGATTGTAGAGATCCATGTAAAGATTTCCTCTCGTCTTGTTTCATTTTTCCAAGATCCTTGGTATATGAAGATGATTTCTTTCTCAAAATTAAATTCTTATATTAAATACTTCTTTCCTAGGTATTCTTCAATCTACATTAATAGATTATACTTGCGTAATATTCAGTTGCAGAATGCTTGGAACTCCTATACCTACATATAATTTTTAGAAACAGCTCTGATTCAATTCTTCAATGGCGGCGAATTTTTATCCACAGATGTACTTACTGTGTAAACAGAAATGAAATTATTATCTTTAAAAACTTTGTATTTTCTGAGTTCAATAGTTGACATGTATTTCATAATTATTGAACAAATAATTAGAAAAATTGTGTCACACAGAATAATGATACGTCGCATTTGAAGTTTCGTTTCAAAAAATGTGTGAAATAAAACTTACCCTATTTCAGTGATAAGCAAGAGAGGGTTCTCACGATGGTCACAGACATTCTCTAGGTGGACGTACTTCCGAGATTTTAAGTAATAAGAGCATATTCAATATTTAGTCAAATATTTTTCACTGTATCAAATCTGATTGGTGGCAACCAACGTACATACCCATGGGTATGCTTTGTGAATTTTACGCTTCTTTCCAGTATGTATAAATTAAGGCTTGAGTTAGGTTCTGGTAACAATGGCGAACTCCACAGCCACCATTCTACTCATGTTCTTCAAATGAAAGGTAGAGAGAATATTTCAATTTTACAGCTATTTTTGCAGTAACTTATGTATTACTGATATATGAAGATACAACAACTTTTTGTCGAGTTCACCCTTACACCTCCAAACTCCTCATATGCATTTGATAGTGAGATAGGAATGAATAAATACGAAGTTCCCAGCTGATTAACTTTCACCTACTATTGCATAGCTGTATAATTGAATAAGTGTCTATATAAATTATATTTTCATATAAAAACGTATATCTCAAATAGTTACTATTATCAAAAGTCCTGTATTCAATTTTCAAATTTATTTGTTAAACAATTTCCCATTTCTATGTTGGTATCCAATTTATTAATCAAGTATACATATAGTATATTGCAATATAATATAGTATGAAACTGTTATATTATTTTATTATATTTAGCCAAGATGCGTAAGATGTCGAGACACCAGTAGCAACCAGTTCTCATACAATGTCGTCGCCGTCTCTTAATGGAGGTTCGATATTTGAACCAAGCCGGTATCACGGCTGACCGAGTGATCGATAAATCTTTTAATAATGTGAAAATTAGAATGCTATAAATGCATAACGGGGCTGGTAATGTCGGTGGGACCGGAATTTTCGTCGGAGATCTCTCCCTCTTTCTCTTGATTTTCAGGCCGTTGAACGTCGTCGTGAGACATCGATTTTCCATTCTGGCAAAATGTCCGCGGACGGGTAATTTTCTTAAGATGACTCGTAGTCACATTCAACTACCCCCGACTTGGGAAGGGGAGCTGCTGATACTGTGCTTACGTAGGATCTCGATACAGCGCGTCGTATCGATATCGATTCGAGTCCCCGAAAGTTAAACATTCCGCGCATCGTGTTCGCTTTTCAATTCGAAAGATGAAGAAGGTGATTCCGATAAATGAAATGGCTTAGCCTTTTCACTCTTCGGGGATACGGAAAATTGTGCGTTGTGTTGGGATTCGATATGTTCTTCGGTATATTTATATTTGATATAGTATGTTCTGCGCGTTTCAGAAATAAATGGCTAAGTTTTGAGAGCTTATTTTAGTAATGGTAAATATGTTAAGGGAGTCGTCTGATTTAGAGGAGTTATTTTCAGACGAGTTTTAAAAGTAACTAGTAATTCTAAGTTCAATATGAATTCAGATTAATGCTAATTTCATATTCTTAATTATACGATTATTCCAAATTCTCAGTTCCAAAATTCGATGAGGTCTCAAGAAAGCAATGTTCAAATTTTTATGTACTTACTAAAAGTAAGATATTATACTAGAATATCGTTAATGTTATTGGGTGAAATGAAAATAAGAATACAGTAGAACATGGTTTAGATTTGAAACATGATTTAATAAGAGTCTTCCAAAAATTAAAAAATAGTTATCCACGATGTGATTTTCGATTGGAGCCTCATATTGTAGATTTTAACGCTATGACGACCGCTTGACGATACATTGACGTCATTTTAAGTGATTTTTGAAACTAATGGTCGTCAAAATGTTAATCACGGTCTTACTGTGTATATATATTGTTTACAGCGTATTCTTGTCTTTTAACACTTTGCACTCCTATGTTGAGTCACGCTTGACATTTTTAAATCAACTTAAAATAATATAGGGAATTATTGAAAACAAAATTTGAAAAGAAATTAGGACTGCAAAGGGTTAAAATAATAAAGAACTTTTGGGAAGATAATTGGAAAAGAATTGGGAGTGCAAGGTAGTAATGTATCGATATATATACAGGCTGTTGAGAAAACAATTTGAAACTTTAGAGACTTATTACGAATAACTTCTCTTTCCTCAAAAGAAAGTAAGAAGCGTTTAATTTAATGAGATTTACAGGAGAGTTCAAAACTGAAACAAGATTTTATATATGAGAATGTATAACAAAATGTTTAAGTTTTTAAATATTATAAAATAGATACGTAGACATGAAGTTTTAACTTCAAAACTTTAAAAAATTAATTTGTTAATTTGTTGTGAACTGATATAGTGTAGGTATTATAAAATAATGTGGTGAAATCACAGCAAATTCATTATCAAAACTGATTAATAATTATGAACATAAGCTGCACCGTTTTTCAGTTTATTATCATCTACGAGTAATTCACTGATATTTTGATTCACTAATTTCAGTGATATCACTGATTAAATGTGAGGTAGTATAAACGCTGTGAACTCGTGCCAGTCAAAGTTTAAGTACGTTGTATAAAGTTTATATAGAAATTATAATTCCATTTTAGTGGTCGTCTGGAATTTATAATAGAATTAAGAGATTCCATGTTCTTATTTTCGCAATTTTATATTCAGTTCCGCTACTGTTATGGTATGAATGTAAAATTAGTAAAATTCCACTGTAATGTAAAGGGTACCGAGGGCGCGTTAATTTAGTTTTGTGGTAGTGTAGTAACTATCGTGGAATTTACGCAAACTTTCAGTGATGTAATGTTGAAGGTGCACGTTCACAATGGTGTTAATTCAGTTTCGTGGTTGCACTCGTAACGATGCAAAATTTGTGGAAACTTTTAGCCCAGTAATGCTTTGGGTATCCCTCCATTTGCATATGGTGCGATTAGTTTAGATTAGGACAACAATGTCTTACAGAAAAATAAATAAAATCTTTTTTCTGTACTCGAACTATTTTTACACGTAGATATCTAAAATTGTATCGATTTTTTAATGACTTATTTCGATTAGTCAGATTTTGTGCAACATGTTTATGTTGGGAAATATTAACGGTAGATATTTTCAGCTTCTTCGCTTCTTTCGATATCATCAATTTTTACTTCTGGTTTTTGGTCTTGGTTTTTACTTCCTTTTAGAATAGAAATTAAAACCATTTTGTACATTTGACAGTGGCGGATTTAAATTTTACCGCCCACGGTTATTACATTTTTGCCGCCCTATAATGAAAGGATAGAGCAGAGAAAAGGGGGATAATAAGCACCTAAAATACTAGATTCGAATTTTTTTGTCAAAATTTATTATTCTTTATTTAAAATTTTTTAACATATACTATTTATTATTTTAATTCGTTTTAGGAGTACGTTTAAGTTTTGTAAATGTATTTGTTGTGATTTGATCAACGAGAATATATTTAGTTGGAATTATCCATTGATCCTCGCTTCCTTAGTTTCAGTTAAGAGACGAAGGGTAGTTGAAACTTGAATTTATTTGTGATGTCTGGACAGAGCTTCTGATGGTTTGAAGTAGACTGACACTTTTGAATACATTTGTACAAGCTATGTACGTTTTTGTACAGTTCAGTCGAACCAATCAGGAAATAGCAGAACTCCTAGTGGTTCGGGACTAGCTTTCGTTTTCATATTGTCAGGTCGCGGAAAAGCCTGACCTACGCGTGAACAATTTAATTACGGTTACTTGAAAAGTAATACAATGTCTTTATAAGTGTAGAAGTTAATCTGTAACAAATGTTTGGAACTCTTGTAAGATTCAACAGAGTATTGATTAAATAATTACAATCAATTGAATCTAAAGCTTCGTATTCTACAGGGTGTTCGACGATAGAGGTCAGAAATGTTAAAATCCCTTATGCTAAAATAAGACGAAAATCAAGAATGATAAAAATGCGTTTAAAGCTTTATTTCAGAGTTATTAACTACAGAGAAAACTTCTGAAATTGGCGCGAAATGTGCCTGACTTCGGACATATTCTATTGACATTGGTGTGCTGAGTCTACTTATTTTTCTGTGTCTGACCTCGGGTTTATTCTACTGATTTTTCTGTGTGAGGTTCGCGTTTCTGAGTTTCTCGCCCTAGTAACTTCAATTGATTTTTCATATCTTTTATAAGGCTCGTTCTAAGGTCTGTTAATATACAGAGTGTTTCAGATATACATGTCAATACTTTAAAAGCTGAATCTACACACTAAGATAAGTAAAAAATGTCAGATTAATACATGCTCTACACGCCTTTCTTTTCGAGCTATGAGTGGTTAAAGAGAATGTTCGAAAATGTCCGTCACATGCCTCAACACACGTTACTACATGTTATTATGTATTCAACGCGAGTGAACAATGTGCAGGAATTGCTAGAAAGGATACAAAGTGGATTTGAGTTTTTTTTAGAAACATCTGATACTTTCAGCGAGTGCGAAATTCGATGCTAAGGTGTGCAAATGCCTCTTGAGGCATGTTGTGGACATTTGAAACATTTTCTTGAACCCTCGAACGACGAACGGTGGATCAAAAGTGACCCTCTGTCCGCTGACTCTGCATATAAATGTAAAACAGTCCGCTGTCCAAGGGTGAATCATTCATAACTCGAAAAGTCAGGTATATGTATAAGACGTATGTTCGTATGACCTTGATTACTAATTTTACTATGTAAATTCAGATACTGAAATATTGACACGTATTTCTGAAACATTCTGCAGTTCTACTGACAATGAGATTGCTTAATGTACTATGTTTGTTAAGACTGCTTATAACTTCACCTATGTGTGCTTTTATAATTCTTTGAGATTTGTTCATTTGCTTTATTAATAACTTCTTTTAACTATTTTCTTATTTAGTCAATGATTTCTCCTGACGAAGTATGTGGGATCTTAATATCGGCAGTTCTATATATTTATATAGGGTAGTTGATTTTACCATCCTGTAGGTTATTATTTAATGTACCAGTTTTGTATTGTTCTTAACATTTCATTTCTCGAATGTATGCTTTTGGTTTTCATTTTTTCGTAACACAAAATATCCTGTCACATGCCTGTATTTTGAAATTCGAGAGTGTTATTGAGAACTGCTATCATCTTACATTATTCTCGGTGATGTCAAAGCATTTCAAACTCCCCCTCCTGCAACACCCCGTAACTTTAGGGCGCAGAATTAAGTGTTGGCTTTGCCATCGGCCTAGCTCTTCGCGAATTCAGGTTATGCTCCCGTCTCCGGTTTCCGTGAACGACACTCACCTTTCGGAACTTCAAACTGTGCAAATTTGTTTTAGTCACGATTCAATTAAGCTGTCAAATTCTGTTTACATCCTCCTTACTCATGTTCTGTTCTTGTTAAGGTTAAGTTGGAACTAAAGATTTCCTATGCAATTACATGAAAGTTTTCTGAAGCTGAACTTTACTTTGGGGTACATACAATTATTAACTTGTTTTATATATTTCTATGGTGTTTAATAATTTTGTATGCCTCAAAGTGAAATTTGCCCTTTTCCAGCATCTATTTATTCAATAAAATATTCAGTTTATTTTATTCTCTAATAGATTGCCAGAAATCTGCAAATCAAGAAGTTTTATCATCAGTATTACGGTTCTATCATCATTAAACGTACTTGTGTATTCTTTGTTCCTTCTTATCTTAAATATAGAATAGAAATCGTGTACCGTTCTAGAAAAACTTTGAGAAAGATTTTAAATCTGCCTTGTCTGACGACTCTAATGCCTATTAACTAAATATTTTGAAGCGAAGCTCAAAGAACGATAAAACCGTATTTCTGCAAGAAAATAATTCATATAATTGTCGGTAAAACTTTTCTTGTTTTCCTAGATCTTTCTGTATTTTACATATATTGCATGTTGTTCCATACATATTGCGTACACTAGACCTATGCTTTTATGTAATGCAACTGCAAAGTCTCCAGAGGATACTTAATATCTCAACCTAAGTGCTTTCTCAAAGTTTGATAATTCATTTCTATTTGTCAAACAAGAAAACACCTCGAATAGAATATTTGCGCAAGCCGTGTCGATTAAGGCTGTCACGTGTCACGAGCATCTAACGAGTCGATGCTATCACTAGCGGCGAACAAACGACGGGTTATTAGCGCGTACACGCAAATTGACCGATGTCCCGCGTCGAGTAACACGATGTCTCGTTACCCGTGTTACGCGTTGCAACAAGATAACCAGAAAACCGACCGGACCCGTTGTAAATCATTCTCGATGTTCCTCTTCACTTGGCCAAGATAGAACACCACACAACGAGTCGGACGTCGTGAGTCAAGGAAGGAGGGGCTGAGGGGCTGACGTTGTAAATCGCCTGGCGTGTTCTTCTTAGCTTTTATTCCGTCGCGTGCTTCTTCTAATTAGATTCCGCGCGTCGTATTTTTATTCGCGGCGCGAACGCGTTTTGTCTGGCATTGAGCTGCCTGCGCTGGCTAACTTCCACTGGTTTCTCGAGTTCGGGTGGGTATAAGTCTGCGGAAGAGACAGGGGAACTCCTTTCTTGGAATTCCGACGATGCTCTGGGACATAGTCGGCCTTTTTCTTTGCATTTTGGTGGACGATGGTGAGAGATTTGTAAGGTGCGTGTGGATATGATGGGAGAGATTACTTGGATGAAAACGAGGTGTTCTGGAGGAGGTTAACTATTCTTGATGATAAGAACAAGTACCTTTTGGAACTTTTGGACCTACTGCCCGAAGGAGTCTGTAAATCTAATTCCTCTTGATGTCTTTCATCTGTTAAGTTCTTTGACTTCCAACTGCTTTAGTGTGTTAAGGATTGTAATTAGTCATTTGATGACTAATCTTTTGATAATATTGTGATAGTTACTAGGTATTTTCTTGATAAGTGTTTTGTAGCAATTTCGTCAAAAATAATTTATGCATTGTCACTTCTAAGGGTCAAACTCGTACAGAATCAGAATTACTCATCCAATAGTCTAATAATAGGTACGAACTTTGATCATCTATTGCATTTCTGTCGAATTTTTACTTAAAGACTAACATTAACTCAGTTCTTTTCCATATCGTCAGCATACAGTTAGCTGTTATCTAACTATTTATCCTATTCTAATGTTCTGAAAAATCGTTAACTGTACACATTCAATTTGATTCCCTTTTACAATGAAGTTACTCAATGCTGATTCTGCACGTATTTGAAAAAGGAATCTACTTTAGTATGATGTGCCATATTCTTATCTCCATCTAACAAAAGAAGGATCCAGCTTTTGGTTCGAGTATCTACAATGTCAAATCATCCTGTTTCGACTAGAGTTGACAAAAGAGCGTCGAATGCTCCCCCAGAAATAACGACGTAATTAGGGGTTCATCAATGTCGCTGGACTCGTAAACGCGTTGTCTCATTACTACATTACAAGGGACAGGTACCAACGTCTTGCACAATGCTCGCTAGGACAACATTGTAATCCTTGTCCCGTGAAGTTGTCTTTTCCTTTGGCCAAGCATCGGGTTAGCGCTAACAAGATTGCTTGAAGGGATCCGGCATAATCTCTCTGCCCTTCTCTCCCGTCGTCTGCTTCACTTCCTCTTGTCTCTTTCGAGATTACATCTTGTACGTCGAGCACAGAATCTATCTCTAAAGGGACTGTCTCTCTTCGCTTCTTGCTTCCCACTGCATCCGCGGCTGTGTCCCGCGGAACGCGATTTCCAACCTGCGAGCGCGCTACAGAAATCGTTTTTTCCCTGTCCCGACGAAAGGTAATCGACTTTTAAGCCCCACCGCCTTCGCTATAATTGCGGAAGAAGACGTCTAACATACCGGAAGGGAGAAGGGAACTTCTTTCCAGCGAACGAAACAACACTGCCGCGCTGCGCAGGGATGCCTCTTAATTTGCAATTGATAGGAGGAAATTAAACGCGTTTGTTTTGCTCTGTTGCTTCGGTGGCTCTTTTGTTCGTGGATTGGCTGCGATTGAACATAGCGAGGAAAAGGTAAGAGAGGTTTTAAAATTGAAATTGAAATAGTAGTTTGTAAGATATATTGTGTTGCTAAGATGGGATGGGGAAAAGGACTCTGGGTTACTGAGACACGAAATCAATATTTTAGTGACTTTTCCTATCGAGGAATTTCTTGGAAATTGAATAGATTTGAGACCAATGACACACTTGATGAGTCATGTGCTCGAGGATTTTTTGTTTATTTTTGTATTTACATAAGTTTTGTCGGTTAACAGGGACAGTCTTGTCAAAATTCGTCGAGCTCGAATGTGTTAGAATATTTTAATATTTTATAAACATTGTAGTTTAAAAATGTCGAAGGACGAATTGGAAGATGAAGGTAGAGAATTGATACCTTTCAAGAGATCGAAGATGGGTAATATTTTTACTGATTTTTACTAAACATATAACATTTAAACTCTGTAGTCCTCCTTAGAATAACTAACATTCAAGTTCTAGTGTCAAATCCCTAACCATTGGTGTAGTAAGAACTACCAAGCCAAAATTTATCTAGTTTTCGTGTATCAAGAAAAAATTCTGTGCTCACGATAAATATTGTTATTGGTAAACCGAATTGTTTCATACGCCGACAGATCCTTCCAGGGTATATTAACTAAATAAAGCTGTTTTCAGACATACATTTAACAGTAAGAACGAAAAATTAAAAGTTAGAAGAATTTTAAGTAGGTATAGGTACATCCGATAGATCGATACGTAGGCATTAAAAGGATTAAAAATACTTTACTTTCTATTCTAAAAGTAAGAGAACAAAAAATGAGGAAGATATCAAAAAGTATATCATAACAGCTGTTACCATTTCTCAGTAACCAATTTAATGCCAAATTAAAAATTGAGACACTGTGGTAATGTGTGTAGACTGTTATTAAATTACAGTTTGATTTGTAGCCAAGTTCTTACTATACTTTTATTGTCAACTCTCGAGTTGCGGATAATTTTTCAATTTCCTGTACAAAAGCGTAGGCTAGTTTTAATTGTTATTTTAATTTGTCATAAGCATAATATTTGCAGTAAATAATTAACAACTTAAGTTTCAAAGATCATAGATAATTATGATTTAGTTAATTGAAGTCCTACTGTAATTAATATTCGATTAAATGAGACAGAACCCATGAGTTACGGTACACGTCCTTTTATTACCTACACTACACACTAAAACATTTAACGAAAGTTGTGAGATGCTAAAATTCAACGTAATAGCTTCTAGAACCATTAGAGCACTGCAGATTTAACTACTCGCCATCTAAAGGTAGGAGGTCACTAAGTTTAATTAATATTGCACGTCATTTGTTCGTATTTCATTAGAATTCAGTGAAAGTATCCGTGTGTCGTAGATGGAAGACCTAGGACAAAGAAGAGCTTTCCTTATATGAGTGTCGACAACAGGGCTTTCGCGAAGTCAGCTTAATCAACATCCGGTCGAGTTTCTAGTTAATTACGAGTTGCACCTTCGACATCGTGACGAGCATTTGTTCGTGCTTTCTTCGTATTGTACGAGCAGAGTCAAAGAGACCCTTTTGACACTGCTGTTTGTAGTTGCCGCGATGACGCCGTAGAGATAGCGCACGTACGAGAAACCTCGCATTGGGAGTGAATATTCATTCGTTCCTATCAGATCTGGAACGTTTGTAGGAGGACTTTGCTTTGGTGAAAGAGAAACGCCTTGGACGTTGAAAAAGGGAGAAATCTTTGATGTCCCAAATTATATTTTTGGTAGACTATTTTGAAAAAGGAAGTGATTTATTTTTTTCACTGAAGAAAAGTTTTAACACTGTCGCGGTATTATTATTTTTCGACATACTCCATGAGCAATAGCCACGGTCGCCTCTATGATATGACAAACATCAGTCCTATTAAGCTAGTCCATTTGTGGCTTTTATAAGACATGCAATTAATAAGGGCTAGCTAACATGTTTCTAAACATGTGGGACATTTTTGGAAGGTAAGTTCTAGACATGAAGACGATGAAAACAGTTCATATGACCATGCTATGGGTTTGGAATCGCTTAGTTTTGTATTTATGTGCTAGTTTGTTATTGCCTATGGTATGATACCCCTTTAAGATCCATGACCTTACCACACGCTTTTAATATAGCGGAAGGGGTAAGTATAGATAAGTACTGGGCCAGTATCTGACGTAATATAAAGTACCGTATAATTAAAAAGGTAAGAATTTCTCTTATTGTCGTCGTGTGTAGACCCTACCTTCTAAAACTGTCAGCTACATGTTTGATAGGACATTGCATAGGTAATCACTAAGTTCATTCCCCTTGTAAGATTAATATTTCTATAGAACCGTCTTGCTATTTCTACAGGTTTTCTATTTTAAGTCTGTTATTTTTTTTATGTATAAGACACAACTACCACTAAAAAAAATACTTTTCGAAAATATTACCAACTGAAACAAGAAAGAATGCTACAGATTGATAATAATTATCTTTTGTAATAACCTATGAAAGAGTAGAGAATATTTTAGTATAGCGCTTCCCCTCCGTCGTTAAGCAGTCCAGGGTCTCACACAACCTGACTTTGACAATGGAAAGGTTTGTCGTAGAAGTAGATACTATTTTTGCATACTTGTACGATCATTCCCTTCACGCAAACTATTTCTTAAAGTCCACGATTTTAGTAAAATCCTTCTTTTCACAAAATACCTACTATTATATTATCCTTCCTAGTGCAGGCTCTCCATTGTTATAAAATGTTTCTTTCTGAATTGTCACTGCCATTTCAAAATTAGAATTATGGTAAAGTGATCCTTGCAGTAAAATTCTTAGAATCATAAATATCGTTCCACTGTAAGATCCAGATATGTATAACATTTCCGTCCTGTCAGTACTCTAATCTAGCTCAAGGCATATTGAAATATTGACTTTAATATTTCTACAAGAGAAACTGCATTTGCATATAATATCTGAACCCACAACCACCTGAACGCAAACGAATCACTGGAGACTTTCCTCAAACGCTTTCGACACCGCGCAATTCCTGCCACAACTCACGCGAGCAGCTCCCCGCGTGTTTCCACCTAGGCGAGCATTCCCTAGTGCACTCTGTTCGTCGCATAAACGTTACTGCTTAGCTCGTAAACCGGCTGAAATTTTCTGTAACTGCCGCTCGTAAGGAAGAACAGCCTGTAGAGTGGTGACTGCACTTTGGGTGGTGGATATGCAAACCCTAGGAAGAGAGTGCGCTGCTTTTGAATTCCCTTATATGTATGCGTGTACGTATGTATGCCTGTAGGTATGCCAATGCGTAGGTATGGATGCCTAAGATAGTTGCACCATGCGACGCTCGTTTCGTTTGGTAGAATCGTTATTTTACCCATTCAGGAATCTCGCTAAGCCTAATTCTAAAGGATGTTCTGAAATTCTAACACATAGATACGTTTTGATCCTAACTTGTTAGTTTCTCGTTCTCATCAGATGTTCATTAGACTGTTCGAAAATGTATTGCAGTCGTTTTAAATGATGTGAAACTGTTTAGTGGGAAATATGTATAGGATTTATGTTGAGGGGAGATGTTGATGAGGTATATGTGCTTATGTAAATTAAGGTAAAATATTTGATATCAATTTGCTTTCAAATTCGGAAGCAAATTATTAGGACTACTATTATTTTGTATGTGTACAAGTTGAATATAAAGTTTCAGAATATTCGTCAATTAATCTGTAAATTCAATACAGGTGCTTAGTATTCGACACGTATGTTAATTAGAAAATTATTCCAAGTTGTTCGTCTGTGTTCACAAATGAGCACTAATTGCTTATAAAGTGTTACTCATTGTCACTAAATGTTACTATTCCTCAAATTTCGTATTCCAATATATACAATCATATTAAAACTTATTTATTCGTCTTTTTCTAACCAGCAATGTTACAATTCGGCTTCCAAAGCAAATTTTTCATTATAACTGGTTACTTAACGTAAAGTAGCGAGAAACCAAAGCTGTAAATGCAGTTAACTACTTAAATGTTAGCTGTTTACATGTTGTTCCATTTTTTCTGCCTCTTCCATAAATTTTCATCGATACATCATTATTGTATAAGGATTTGCTAAAAATAAAAAAAAGATGTCAGTAAGCAGAATATGGCCCATGTATAAGTATGTATATGAAAAGTATATGAAAAGTATATGAAAAGTACATGGTATACTTAAGTCTAATGCATCTAGGGACTTGTTGTGTGTAGCCACCTGCAAAATAGATCTACACGCATGGCCTGCAGTTGCATGCGCAATTTGCAGTAACTCCGTAAAGCCGACCATATATATGCATGCAAACCGCATTTACATACGTGTAACCCGTAGTCGCGTGGTCAATTGCACACATATACACTTACATAATAACCATGTACGGAAATGTTCTGTTATTATAAGGAGCGACTAGTCTCGTTCCAAAGCGACGTTTAGTCTCTCTAAAGGTACTATCATCCTGTGCTCAACGATAAATTATAGTTTCATTTTTTATACACTGACAGTAAGAGGCGAACAGTAACCCTCAGGTAGCAATCTCTCAAAGAGAAAGTACTTTTCTAGCTATAAGATGATGTTTTATTGCACCTTAAAGTCAAACTGACTGACTTTATCCTACTTTCGTAGTGTTTTTATGGATGAAATGGTCTCTTCCTCCTGTTAGTAATTGATAAGATTCAACTTGCGTTAGAGGGTTTCAATAATGAAGAATTTGAAATTCAATTTGGATAGTTAGAAAAGTTTTTTTTATTCGTTTAAATATCTGGTGAACGATTTAAGGATTAGGACTCATGATTTTGAGTGAGTTGTTTATTGTACAAACAAAATTATATTTACTAGAGTAATTTATAGTTATTCTAATGTATTTTTCGGAGGTTCGACTCTCAATCTCTCGTTTTCACAGAATGCATAATCGTACATACATGGTTATACATTATCATACATGGTTCAGTTGGCAATGTTCTTTTGTGAATAATGAACGTTCACGAACTGCTGACCATATATTATTTCTTAATCTTTAATACAGTTCTTATGAGAAGAACTTTCGAACTCATACTATTTTTCGATATACAGTTAAAGTACAATTACTGTTTACTTTTTTGTGCTAAGTGAATACTTACATGTAACTGCAATTAGATACCGTTGAATAACTGCAGGTTCTTGTATGAGTATTAAACCTTAACTACATTGTTTTGAAGCTGTTGTTTTCGTACCTGTTGAATTATTTCCAACACCAGTATTCCTATTTTATTATAATAAAGAAATAAAAATTACTTTAATTTCTTATGAATACCATAATTAGATAACATTTTCCGCATGATTCCACATGATTCCTTCGTATTAAGGAATCGTAAAGCTATAATTATATAACTGTAACCTCTATTAAAATGTTACCAATCACAGATTTAAACAATGTTCAAGTTTATGATACGGTCGCCTGAAAAACGTTATTGAAGAACATCTGACAAAATAGTCTAATTTGTTTTCAAATCATTTTCGAGGATTTGATTCCACACATGTTCGTCATCTTGGCTTATGCTCTTAATTTAGCCTAGAGGTAGAAAATGTTACCTCAGTAATACAGAGGTAAGGGAGGTCTCATGTCTCCCAATGCTCAATGATACCGACTCATGAGACATGTCTTGAGTCTAGTCGCATTGTATATGGAGTCCTTAGTAGTAACTGCTATAGGCAATCCAGCGCACTATAACCCCTAAGCCCATGACCAAACTTTATATAAGTTTTCGTGGTGATCACTGATTCGTCGATTTGTTACCACGTAGTACACATTTCCCAACATCTGATGAAATAAATTCAGACACAAGTTAATAATAAGAATGTTCGTAGTATCACTTAGACCTTCGTGTGTACCTATTTCAACTGTCGAAAAAATTAGACACCTCGTACAATCATCACTAAGATTAGAACGATCTTCGATTAATTGTAACTGGCAAGTAATAAACTCGCTTACAAAATAGTAAAAATTTTGATGCAATTACTAGCAAAGTACCTCTATTTTATCAAACAGAAAGAAGTAATTAAAGCTAGTTTACTGTTTGTCGATAAAATGACTAGAAAACTTTCTGTACAGTTTTCGATTTTGAAACTCATCATTTTTCAAGTTAACAGTTAAAAATTCTCTTTCATTTTCTATTAGCAGCTCAAAGGCGCCCGACTAATTGGAATTGATCGATACACCTGAAACCATAGGAACCCTTCACGTGAAAATGGTTTACGAGTACCTATAAAATTTACGATGAAAACCGGCCTTAGCCAAACCAGCTCATGCACTTTCTCACGTGGCTTCAAGAGCTGCACGTTTAACCTCTCGTGCAACTGGATCACCGCAAACCACACGAACCTCTCGCTTTACGGTGGTTATTCTGAACCCTCTTACGTGTCTATGTCGCACACAGTTGTTGGACTTATCACCAGCATCGTTCGTTAGTTTAGTACTTTACCCTGTAGACCTGGTCCGTAAAGATTGAACCAGTTTTGTTAAATTATTGACATTCCTGACTAGGGTCCGTCTAGGCTATAGGGCTAGTAAGTAGTGACAGAGGCTGGTCCTTTGAACCCGAGTTCTGCTTTGAAGACGAAATTGTTAACGGGTTGGGAATGGGTGGTAGTTGACAAGGGTCTTAAATGAGAATGAAGATGATGTGGTGTTTTTAAATTATTGAAATGAAGTGGTTCTTTTAAATTGTGGCATTTTACAACTAGTTAGATATGAAGGAAGAATTTACTAGGCATACTCTATTAGATAGTTGACATATTATTATAAATCTATATAGCAAATGTAGAATATTATTGAATATACACAATATTTCAAAATAAATTGTAGCTTAAGAAATGATTTGGAAGTATAAAAATAAGAAAAAAGATTTTGTGAACATTTGCTTGAGATAGAGATTATTTTGCATTCCATTTATTCTCGTTATAGATTAAACTAGCGTAAAAATATGGTGCATTGATGGCAATTAGCTGAATGAAATTTGTTGCACTCAGGTTATAATAAGAATCACTGAACTACAAAACAGCTCATATTTGAAGAAAAAGTTAAGTAGAATAATTTTAATACAAGTTTGTTTCTTTATTCATATGTTTCCAATTCGGTTTTAAAATTATCTCTACATATTTTGAAGCACTCTGATACTTCGCCAAGAACTGCAAAATTGCCATATCATATTAAAATGCTACAAATTTATTGCTGGTACGTTAGTATAAAATGAGAACTGGTTTTAATGAATTCTAGGAGTGGAAAATCGGAAGCCTTTGACCCTTGGAAACTTTTTTCTAGAAAATCACAGTGGTTACTTGTTACAAGAGAAACGGTAATTACTACTGTGCAACCGCCATCAAGCCAACTCCGTGAACCTCTTTGGTTTACCTTTCCTTTTGAAATTCTCCACCCCAATCGTGAAGCGTTTTCACCGCTCACTGTGTTTACAGCGTACTCGCTAAACGTCGATTAACTGCAGCGGACCTTTCATCGAGATTTCCTTTGAATTTTCATATGCCTTTTTGATTTGTGGCTCTTTGGATTCCTTTGCTTATTCAACCTGTGAGAATGATTATTGATTAAAAATGGTCGACTATGAATCAACTGGAAATGCAAATCTTGAGTAACTTGAAGTATTATAAATCAACAACTAAATTATTGGAATCAATAAAGTAAATTACAAGTAAATTAAATTAAATAAGTGGATTTGAAAATTGATTACTATATGTGAGCTGAATTCAGATTCAAGAGTAACGAATACGAATAACAGTCGTTCACGATTGTCATTCCGCGTTAGTTAATTTGAATATTTGGTTTATCTCTGCTTAAAATTACAAGAAAATTCAGTAAAAAATTATATCTGTCTATGTAGAGATTAATTTTTTTTAATAGTTGCACCTCTAAGTAATATTGTTTCAACATGGTATGGGGCGTTTTAGAATTTATGGCGCAAGCAGAGAGGTGGTGAATTTATTAAAATTCTTTAATATCCCTAACTATCCTTGATGTATAGAAGTTTTCGATATCTCGCTTCGTTTCTCCAAAATTAATGCAGTTTTAATTTTGACCGTGTTGGAATGTCATTTAAGTTCTATGTGTTTGAGAGATATCCAGGGTAAAAGGAATTACAGAAGGACAGTCTGAGTACTGATTGTACTATCAAGAAGAAGCGTGTTTTCACTTTCTATAACCCTCATGCATCTGAAACTGTACTTTGGTGCACACGAAATGTAGTAGCAAGCAGTTTCAATGATAGAGCAAATACGAGTAGTTTTTTGTAAATAGTGCAAGTGTTTGGATGAACACTTGACGTTGAAATTCACAAATACAGTGGTACGCAGAACACGAAGGGTTTTAAACATAGTCAAATTGCAGTGACCAATACAGTGATAGAGAAGCCTGCAAGGAAGATCCACAGTACAAAGTTAAAATATTAGCATAAGTGGAAGTAGGTCAATGAAATGTTATTTATATAATTTTCTTTCCTCAACTTTAAACGCGTTCCTTTCAGAACCACATTTTTGTCAGTATTAGCATAACTCAATAAATTTGTAATAGTTCGATAAATCTTGTCCTTACTTGTTTAAAATAAAGTTGTCTACAACTGCTGAGTCATTCTGAAAATTTTTCTCCAGAACTTTATACAAGTATTAAAATCAAAATTTGTTTGAAAAGATTTAATTTTTTTCAAATGGTATCTATAACTTCTATATTTTTCCAAAATTTTGAAATTGAACTCAACTGTTGTTAACTGTATAATTACTTCTCAAGTATCTACATATTGTCATTTTATTAATTCAGTACATATGTCAATGGATAGAAATTATGCCCACTCTCGAGTCAATTTTTTTCAATTAAAGTAGACACTTTTATGAACCTCATGACTGAGGTCGTTTTTAGGACGAAACATTTCAAAATTAGATTCACATAGGAAATAATGTATTCCCATTTGCGCAGGATATATCTCATTTAATAAACAATAAATAAACTTTACTTAAAAATGTAAATAGTCTTCTGCACTGGTATGTGTACAGATTAAGGCAAGGCTTTAGCAAGAGGTTTTTGAATTTTAAGTAAATTTTAAGTAAATTTCAAGTGAATTTAAAGTCATTCACTGGGTATTTCAGTTTTATTACGAGGAGTCACAGTTTTCAAAAGATTTATATATCATGGACAAAATGTAGAAAAACAGTCTAGGTCACTTGACAAAACTGTATTGCTAATGGAAAATAAGAACGATATAGGGTGAGTTCGACCATTTTTTAAAAAAATCGTAGTATTGTTTTTTTTTTTAATTTTTGTTTTGAGCAAATTAAAGCAATATAATGTATATAAAATTCAAGTAATGTATAATATATACAAATTATACTCTGCGACAAATTAAGTTATTTATTAACATTTTCAATAAAAGACATTGACACTGCAACTGGTGTTTCACCCTCATATCGGGGTTAAAGCGTTCATCCACTACTAATGGAACCCACCATGAAAAATAACAGAAAGAGTACTCTACAAAAAGTGTAATAACTGAGGAAATTAGTTGGTATGCTGTTTCTTCTTCAGTTCTCCACATAAAATGCATTCATTCTCGCATTTGAAGCATCCATCATGAAACCAACGCGCAGCGGCCAAGGTTCTCACATTTAAAATTATTTTTTGAAGTAGTTTTCCTTGCATCCCACCCACTCGCTTTTGTTCCACTCTTCGAACGATACATCGCTTTCTTGTAAAACTGGAATTTTCTTCCCTGAATTTAATGTAGTCGAACAATTCCAAAATCACGGGAGTGATCGATCGACCATCCTTTTAACATAAAATAAAAACGAACACATGTGTATTCTTCAGGTTATACTGTAGTTTTATATGTATTATATGCCTCAGTATCGGAATGGTAAACTCGCTTGTCTTTCAAATACCATTATCACTGTAACTTGGTCAACAAATTTGCTGATTTTCATAAAGATTTAAGATGCGTTGTTTTCTTTTTTATGTGAGATGTTGAGTGTTCTCTTGCATCAGCTTTAAATTATTCACACTGGAAAATCTCTTCTGGGGATCGAACTATGCTGAACTTACCCTAACGACAAGTTATTTGATATGTACTGTTTTTATGAGAAATAATTTTGACAAAGGTTCGTTTTGTAGAATCGGTGAATCTTTATTCAATAAGAGTGAAAGATCAGAATGATAACATTGGTTTCATCATGCTGTGAGTTTCATTTCTAGCTACTACAAAATATTGAATATTATGTATTTAAAAACCGCAACAATTGACAAGGGTTATTTCTCTTACGATCCCATTAATTTTCAACAAATATTCCACAATCTGAACAATTGGTTACTTACAATAATAGAATCGAATCGAAATGTTCTAAAATGTACGTAAAGCTGTTTTGAGTAAAATATAGTAAAAAAAATATAGTAAAATATAGTAATTTACATAATCACCAAGAATGATCATAACTGTATAGCTACATATCTACTGAAGTGATTGTAGTTTCTTCTACATTTATTTCTTATTTTCATTTTATTTCCACGCGATTAAATCCAATCGATCAAGCATTTCCTCTAGGATTGATTAAATTCAGAGTAAATTGAATGAAAGAAAATTTCCCCGATATTTCATACGTCTTTCAAGCGGTTAGAGAGAAGACGGTGCTCATTCGCCCATTTTTGGTCTGCCTTCGTCGCTAATGTCTAGACTCTGCCCCGTTTTTCTCGAATTCCGTTCCCGTATCCCAAACACGTTCTATTGCCAATTTCGATCGTCGAACGCCAGGCGAATGCCAACAGTAAGCCTTATCTGTCTACTTAGACTGTGTTATCACCGCAAATCCGTTTACAAGCACATAGAAGCGTGTATCCGCGTGCAGACGCTGAAAGCGTGTCGCGTTTCTTCGAATGATTATATTAATGCAATTTCCGCGTACCGTCGAGTTACTCTCTCGCATTCCATTTTCATACGGACGAGAGTAGTTAGAATATTTTTCGATACCTTTTGAGTAGACTGAAAAGTTTTTAGTCTCTATTTGCATAAATTCAATAATGCATCGAATGAGTTTATTTTAAATTCAACCTCAACAGTGTATGTACATTCAATGAAATTGCTCATAGAAAAGATGGTATTTGAGATTTTAAGTTCAAACGAGAGCTATACTAATAAATGGAATTTTTCCATTACGCCGTAATCTCTTTCAGAGAGGGCAGGAAGCTCCCTTGTGCATGGAGTATAGTGCGCTGCTTTATAGTTTTGGTTTCGACAGACGTAGGAGTTCAAATTTCAAATATTAATATGAACAATATTGAAAAAGCAATGAAGTAGGTTTAAGTTTTAATGTGAATCTAAAGTAAAAAAGTTTTCTTAAGAACCACTGTGGTTCTTATATCAATGATCTTCTGTATTTTAGAATAGGCTTAACTTGAGAATTAGGAAAACTCATTAACCCCATTATTATATTAAATAGAATTACAAATTGCAAATTAAATAGTACATATTCATCGTGCCTTTTTGCAAAAATATCTCTTCCCTCAAGTCAATACCACACAGTCATATATGTATAGGGTAGAAATTATAAAGCATTAGAGACAATATTTCCAAAAATATTGATTACACGTAAAGATCGCAGAAATGTTTCAAATGAAAGTTATTCACTATCGAGAAAAATATCATGTGATGGGACTTTTATTTTTTCTGGTGGACACCCAAAGGTGAGGTGAAGGTCACGACTATTTTTTCAAATGGAACTATACTTTTATTTTTTGCTAGTATTGTAATCATTCAAGATTAAACTTGCAGAAAAATGTCAAAAAGGTGATTGAAACAAATGTATTGATAATTTAACGTAATTGCGTTTTATTTGTAGGTTAGTAAGTGTTCAAAATGGTTACCTTGTGTTTCAATGCACATAACAATTTTTTGTTGAAATGATTGTCCAACTTTGCGCAACATTTCAACGTTTATCTTAGCAGAAGCTTCGCGTATGCTGACTTTCATGTTTTCACGTGTCGTAGGCTTAATGGACATTACGCAGTCTTTAATATAACACCATAGGAAGTAGTCGAGAGGCGTTAAATCCAGCGAACGAGGAGGCCAGGCTACAGAAGCTCCTCGACCTACCCACCTTTCTGGAAAGATTTCGTTCATTGCTGTTCGAGAGCATAATACATAGTGCGGAGGCGCACCGTTATGTTGGATCCACATAATACGTCGTGTATTTAAGGGTTTTCAAATTCGTTTTAAAATCAGCTACAGTACTAGCAAAAAATAAAAATATGGTTCCATTTGAAAAAATGGTCGTGACGTTCACCTCACTTTTGTGAGAAAAACGTCTACCGAGAAAAATAGAAGTCCCACCACATTATATTTCCTTCGGTATTGAACAACTTTCATCTAAAATATTTTTGCGTATAATCCATATTTTTTGAGACATTCGTCTGTAATGCTTTATAATTTTCACCCTATATGTATATAGATATTTGAACACTTGACTTTCAATGCTTGTTACATACATTGTCGTGCATAAATATTTGGACACTTTCCTATTATTGAAAATGCATGAAATACACGGCTTTATTTATACTAACTGCTATCAAACGTTACTCTCATCACTATTCGTAAACTTTATAAATAATCGTCTAAGATAAGGTCTGTAGCCAAAAAGCAGAGAATTTTAGTTGAAGTATACCTTATGGATTTCCCATAATATGAGTGTCCAAATACTTATGTATAGTAGTGTCTTTAAAGCAGTATATTTAAAAATAATTAATAATCATTAAATCATCTGATAAGTTTACTGAGTTTTAAGACATTTCACTTCAGTTGGTAATCACAAATTGGCATTGAAGAGATTGGTATTCAAGAAATAGACGATCAAAATGTAAACTACATTATTTATATAAAGTAAATTGAAATCAGATATATTTTATCGAAGACGTGGAACAAATTTGTAACAGTTTTCATTGACAGTTACACGTAGAGTTAAAAGGTTGAACTTTGATTTTCGAGTCAAGTAATCAGAAGAATAAATCTTTTGAAGGTAGTTTTAGCATTTAAACTATCTTAACCGTGAACGTACTGTAAGGAGAAATAGGGCACACGAGTTGGTAGTCGCGTTTCCCAGTAAATATGAATTTTCCAGTGTAAGTCGAACGCTAAATGAATCCCTCGCGACTAATTGCGAGCTCAGTCAGGTGCTATTCGTTACCGTTCCGACCCTGAAAATAATATCGGGCCATGTAACACCTGGTCGCTTCGACTGCAACTTTAAATGGCGCCTTTTCGACCGCCACGACTAATTGCAAATTCGATCGTCGAGGCTCGTTAAGGTCGTGCAAAAATTCGTTCATCCGTGAATGGATGTCGTTTGTCACCAATTTGTCAAGCATTCCCACCAGGCAGTTGCGATATTTTTTCGCTTCCTGCTGTAGTTCTTCAAAGAAGGTGCTCTGTGCATAGAGTTTTTCTTTTGAGTAGTTTAAACATTTGATGTGTGTGGACAAAGAATGCAATTTTTGGCTATTTAGATTAGAGAAATTTTTCAAGAAGATGCGTATGATAGAAAAGAGTCTCAAGTTGGTAATATAATAGCTGAAATACAAATCAGACTAAAAAATATTATTATAAATGTACACATTATCTCTTAATTTTGAGTACAGTTTTAATGAGGAAGCTCTTCAAATACAACCTGTACTTTTTAATACTCTTTGTCACTATTATTTGATATAAGTATCATAAGGTACACATTTGTACTTATTGTAAATAAGTATTACTCATTCTCCTTTGCTAAATGAATACTTCCCTCGTACAATTTCAATTCGATGCCTCTGAATGATTATAGCTACTTATACTGATTAATAATTTAAACACAATTAAACTTGTCCTAATACTACAGAATATAGTTGTTAAAAATTTGTTGATCGTTTATAACTTAAATAGAATAAAAATCCAATAAAATGACATTCTCTAAAAGAAATTTCATTAATGATTTTTATAGCATTGTTTAGTCATTATTGTAAAATTTAAATAATTAACTGCTACTAGAACTTAAATTATAATACATGCTGTTAATTATCGTTATTCTATAAACAATTGTCAGTGTTTGTACAAACTTGTAAAGGTTCTAATAACAACAAAAGTTATTTCATGGTCTTCTTTCATACTAAGGAAACAATAACGAATGATAAAAATATTCCGTATATAACTATAACCTGAATTAAAATACGTGACTATGTATAATCAGGTATAGGTATAGATACAGCATGCAAATTTCAAGTTTTACGTAAGATTGCATAATTGGAAACTGAACGAGTGAAAGAGTCGTGCGTTGGCCTCCTTCGCTCATGATAAAGATAAATTCTGCTCAAAGTGGTTTAAGGAGAATTTACACTTTTTCATTTGTTTCTGGACACCTTTAGAAATGTTTAGACTTGTCACTGTTGCTTCAGTAGGACTGTAAATGAATCATTCACACAATTCATTAAAAATTGGTTCTGTTTTTGCTGTTCTCTTCAGGTGACATGCATGTGAAAACAATCTTTACACCTTTCATTGTGGATGAATCGTCTGTGATATAGGTACGTCCAAAGTGTGAGATCTATACGCGAATTTAGACATTAGATGAAATGTAGTTGAATCACTGATTTTATACTTTTTACTATGGCTGAATCATCCACAATGATTACCTAAAGTGAAATGTCTGAATTAGCCTTAAGTTTGCCTTTATGTAAATCTTGTTTAAAAAGGATTCTCATGATTAGGAGCACTTGACGATGAGTAGATTAAACTATAAAAAAGTGTCAAAAAATTGTCACCAGAATGTATGTTAAAATATTATTCCAATAAAAATAGCATGTTAGTTTGAAACTGTGATGAAGTAAATGCTTCGTCATAACGACTAAATAATTATAACCTACCAACATGTTACTCCTTCAAATCTCATAATTGATTAACTCATGAAAATCCTTAGTTTACATATTTATGAATGGTAATTCACATTGATGTAGCGATTTCGCCATTTCAGTTCCTTTCTAAATGCCTTGCTCTTACCCTTTTAATAAAACGTAACCGTTGAGTAGACCTTCTGACTATGTCACATTAGCTCTTTCTCCGTTAAAAATCCGTCTCGACAAGCTGTCAAGCACGGGTCAAATGTGAGCCAGTCACCAGGGGAATGGAAGCATTTTATCCTGTCACGAAGAAGCTGAAAACGGTCCACAAGGGTCCCGGATTAATTATATCGAACAGCTTCAGTACAGACCACGGATTATTTTCATCCTGCGAATGCGTGTACCACACAAATGTTGTCAGACCTCTCAACATCGGAAAGTTTTTTACTTTTAAAGAAAATGAATATTATTTGAAAAATAAAAACAGCGATTGTCACAATTACCTGGATGAGATAAGTCCTTATTACGAGTGATTGTTAAGGGAGTAATTAGACAAGGTAACGATGATTATTGATTGGTTGAGATGTATTTGTGCCTAAAGCGGAAGTAGACAAAGAAGAAAAATGTAAGCACAGAAAGAGTAGTGTTCCACTGCGTTTCATGCTTATATTACAGTTTATGTTACGTACTTTCGCTTTAGGAGCAATTTGCCATAGCTACCTAATCACTTTCTTCTACTAGACTGCAGATGTTTGTACAAATTCCTATTTTCATAAACACAATTAGAGAAGCAGAACCTAATTAAAGGTTCGATTCACTCTCCAAAAGCAAGTATATTTAACTTTCGATATTTTATACATTTTTGCATACGGATTCTACATGCTTTTGCATATTAAAATTTCCCATAAATGCATAAAGATTTGCAAACTGCTCACTACATTCAGAGCTAGAAACTTATTTAGGAAATAGCAGTTGCAGAATTTCCTAGGCTTATAGTAACAATGAATCTCAGAATAACTATTGAGAAGTCAAGTACATCCATTTCGAAATGTTGTATCTACATACTCCAGATAAGTGTTTCGAAAAGTAAGAGTTACTATGTAGCTTCTCAACACCATAAAAACATTTTGAGTGGTTGCGCATCAGGGCAGAATGATTGAACATTATTTTTATGTACGTCGTTCGTGATTTCGGTATCCCAAAGATAAATATCTTTCCGTCGTTCAACCGAAGGATAGTCGTCTGGGGAAAAGTGGGAAGGGTTGCGTGGGCGGATGAATTTTGGCCAGGGAGGTCGTAAGCATCCCCATGAATCGTACGTGCTTCGTCGGAGCTTGGTTACATTGTCAACGCACGTCGACGCGTGTGTGCGTATATATATGTGCATGTCCATATACTGTCTGTTTCACAGCATGCGAGCAGTCTCTTAAAAAACGAAAATTCTGTTCCTTAAGACTACTTAAACAGTTGTTTTTTAAACTGTAAGTTATGATGATTGGGAATGAAACTCAATTCTAATTGTTATGAAATTTTGACGAAAATGATTCTAAATCAATGGAAATGACATCTGTATACAGATTAACATCGAGTATTCATTTAGGAAATCAGAGTTCTACAGTACTGTTTTGAGGAATGTTTTTCTCACAGATATTTTATTTGTAACTGTACGTACCAAATGCGTAATCGAGCTAAGACTCTTTTGAGCAGTTGCGCATGCGCTTCAGATTATTAGTAGGTGCTCATGCGCAGTCGAGACTAATGCCCATATTTAATTTTGAAAGCTTCTTTTTTTTTAAAATAGAAGATAACGAACAAATATCGTTATCTATGTTGCCGATTTATATATGTGTATGGAGTAATTTGCATAAAATACGTTAATTTTATATTTTAAAATATTTTGCTTCAAATTTTATATTGCAGATTTTTGTTAAAAAATTATAATATATCACTTTATTTTTTTTACTTCAAATTAATTAAACTTCATGTTTAACTTATTTCATTTATGACGTTTATTTCAATTTTAAGAATATGTAACATGTGTAACTCATAGATATTTTAAATATGATTAATGTGTGGTAAATAGTAAACCTATTAAACTACATATTTGGTGAAAATTTGAATAAGAATTGGTAATTAAAAAAGTAACATGTTATATATATCAATATTGTATTGTTTGTATTTCAATTTGAGCTGTCCACTTTACTAAGTTAAGCATTCGTAGCTTCTAAATAAAACAACATAAGATTCACCGAAATTTTTAAAGCATATCACACACTTACAAGAAAACTGTCACAAGTTGAATACATAATATTCTTGAGTAGAGCGAAAAAAGCATTTCTATTTGCAGAATTATTCAATTACAACAACATGAAATATACTGTACCTAATATTAAGTGAAAGATGTATACAACTAACCTTGATGATGCGATACATATTATGAATCAGCCAGTAAGACAGAAAAGCGCGGGGATTTCTTGTCCTGTTTTCTCTCTATACCGAAAATCTCTTGTCACGAAAACACTTTAGTAGTTCCCCCGAGTGTCATCTGACTCTCCTTTGCTTTCATCCCCTCACGATCGTCTACATTGCCAGCCATTTTCACCGCAAATTGTTGTGCTACTGTTCGCAGCGTTGTTATTAACCGTGCGACAAAGGGGTCTGGATAAATCATGATAACGCGTCCACCATTCTCTGCAATTCTTTTTCTGGAATATTATTGTTCTGATTCATGGTTGACGAGAGTTCCACTACCTTTTACGTGAGAAAAGCAACGGAAGATTTACTTAAGAGCTTGAATATTATTTATTTAAGTCATTTGAAGTACACCGAAACACTCAATTATTCATTTAAAATCCTTGAACTTTAGATTAGGTATAACTCAAAGATTCTGGGAATAAGTTTTTAACTCACAGCAGCCTAATTTGAAGTCTGAATTTATGACAAACATTAGGACGCCAGTCCTAACTTCAGAAGTTTCATAATTTTCCCGTCTTTATTTATTAATTCAGGTCAGATTATTGAAAATTGGGGAAACAAATTCGTACTGCAAAGATGGGTAGGATTTTTAGGAAAGGATTTTAAGAAAGTAAATTTTATTTTACTGTGACGCTAGATTAATTTGCTTAAAATAGGGGAGAATCAATAGATCTAGTAGTTTGATGCGTTCAAAATGTAAATATTGAATATTTCGTATTAGTTAGTCACTAATGTGGATGAGTTTCAAAAATCGTGTTCCATCAAAGGTGATCTTCTTGCTCGCAATAATTATTTCTGTATCTATACATCAGTTCAGCTATGCAGATGAGTTGAAGAGACCAAGTGATATTAAGAAAATTGGGAATCAGTCACACAATATCTATTATAACAATATCTCCATATATTACTACGAGAAATTAACCAAACATTTGTGAGAAATTTAGCATACAAATCTCCATCGAATGCATCCTTAGTACCTGTCCCAAATACAACAACAAGAAAAAGACGACACCACCTACCAAACCCCCTGAACATGCTTTAAAAAGAAAATGTCTACAAGAGAATACTAATTTTCCTAAAGGTGGCATGTGACTTTAAACTTCTAATAGAAAAGAAAAGAAATTTTAATAAACTACACTAAATTTCTATGATCTTAAGTACTTTATGAATAATACAGCGTTACTCATACATACTTTATATTTCCAGGCTGTACTTTGAAAACCAATCCATTGTCATACATGTATCTATTTCGTTATATAAAAATCCGAACTCAAACTTTAACGACTTAATTCTTTGCAAGTGAATATTATTCCAAGCTTCGCAACTAATTCAGTTACCACTGCTCTTTCATCCTACCAGGCGTGCATTTATCCTAAACACTTGTTACCAACTCTTTAGCTTGATATCTCCATTAAAAAATCTTTGAAACTTTCATACTTGAAGAAAAGGGCTATCAACTTCCCTAATACCAACGCTAATATCTTCCAACAGTTCGCAGTAACACGTCAGTTACTTCCTTCAAACAGCTCTTTCTCTTCGCGAACAAGCAATGCTCAGTCGAATTTCAATTACAACTACCTTATTCGTAGATCGTTGGATCTAGGGGGGTCGTCCAACAGACTGACAGCACGGGTGCACGCCTCGAATTATCTCATTGCGAATATAGAGAGCAGGCGCATGTCTCGCCGCGAACCAATTACGATGTATTCAACTGTGGAAGGGCTAAAATTCCGGTCGAGTGGTTCTTGAACCTCATCCGCAGATGCGGATAATCGTGTAATCCCGCGCGAACGTGCACGAGTGGCTGCCACGACCTCTCTCTTCAAGGTTTGAACCACCGAAACGTCTCTGCCGTTTTCGCAGGCACGAGATACTTGTCAGGGGCACAGTTGCGTGGTTAGGTGAAGCAAATATGACAGCATAAATGCTTGGGAGACTTGACGTGAGGGAAAAAGGAACGAAAACGGAAGATTTTAGCTAAGAAGCCTGATGTGAGTAAAAATTCTGTTCTTGTGCCATATTACTCGCCTTTGTACAAAGCATATGGATAGGGAAGTTAAGATGGCGCAGTTATTCTACGTCTCCTGGCATCTTGGAACTCGGAAGAAAGGGTGAAGTTGAAGGGTTTTGCCAAAGAATCTTATTAGGAAACTTTGGTTCTTGTAGTATGTCAAAGGTTTAAAGCAGCGAGTGTGTATAATGAGGTCTAGAAGGTGGAGGTATACAGATATTTGGTATATTTTACGAAGTTGGTGATTTTTGACGTTCCTTGTACGTATTATGTTTAAATAAAATCTATTGAAGAAAATTCTGTTATCTAAAATAGTCTGATGACTAAACTTTGTCTAGATAGCGTAGAATTTTTCTAACTGTTCTTAATTAAATGTTAATAATCTTATGACTGTCTTCATCTTTGAGTAGGTTATTACTTATTTGAGAGAGTTACTACATGAGTAGAGTTACTAGATAATACTTCATAAAAGAGAGGTCAGAACAGTCATAACTTTTAATGTATCTAAGGACATTAGCTACAGTTGCTTGAGTGTTCGTGAAACAGTCAATAAATCTTTAATTAACTTCAAGTTTACTTAGGTTAACCTACTTGTCAATCGAATCTGCTCAGCTAAGTCAAGAACTCTAAGAATAATTATACAACTACGATGAACCTAGAGTCTACTTTTCAATCGCTCGAGTAATTCCAAATGCTGTTCTACATCCAAAATATACATACCGCCCTCTTCTATTTTCTTCAAAAAACCTCTAGTTATACATTTCAAAGTAAATATTCTTCTATCAAATATATGAGAACTAGTAGTAATGCATTTTTCAATGTCATTCCAACTGTCAAAAAAATACTGTTTCATAGTAAAGAGGCTCGCAGCGTTGAGAAGTCTAGTTCTCTTGTAGTTCTACAATCCTTTACAAGCGACTATACCTTCAGACATACAAATGCCCTGAAGCAAACGATCCAGAGAAAAATATTTCAAGTCGTGAGACACTTTTTCTCGAAGGAGGTTCGCGTCTTCGAATGCAGCGGAGACATTTAACCACCTCATCCTGTATAATGCACCTCGAAGCCGGGAATAATCTTTTTCCGCGTATCTGCGACTCGTGGCAGCCCTGTCAGGCTATCTGTCGCTCAAGGCAGCATCTTCGCGACGCGCCGTCACGTATACATATACATATGTAAATGACGCAAATGCGTCGTGATGGCTGCTCTCTGCGATCTCGTTCGTGTATTATCAGCTCTTCCTTAACAATAAGTAGATTTTCGACTGAGAGTGTCGAGACCAGGTGCGGCTATCGATTTCCAGTAAAGAGTTGCTGACGCAACGTGACGTGGAACACTTCTGGAAATTTGTTTCAACCCTGATGATAGCTTCCTTCTTGCTTGAGATATGTTAATTCATTCCTGCAATATTTCATAACTTGTTTGTTTCGATGCTTCGTTAGCATCGAAAATTTAACGAAAAATGAGGATTTTCTTTTCTTCAAAATAGTAACAGAAAAATTATTGGAAATTCGGATGAGAAACGTCGTAAACTGATTACAGTAATATCCCGAATTACATTTTCTGGTCTAATGTTACTACGTATTTACGTTGTTTCAATTTGCAATGTTATTGGAATTTTGACACATTCTTATTTCATTCTTTATCGGGTTTTGATACAAAAATGTGTAACATAGGCTACGTTCTATACATTTACCTGCAGAATCAATCATTTCTGGTGATATTTCGGGTAAGCTATGTATCTATTGCCGACTACTATTACTATGAAAGTCACATTTGTATCTAATTTCCTTATATGCCATGTTGATTTTCGTAATTAATTTATTTCGAGTAGTTATTTTTGTATTATGAACCCTTTCTTTTAAGGTGTCCTCTAAGTGAAAAATATGAAAAATATGGGTATAGTCAGGTGACCTAATTAGATGATCTTAACATGATGGACATTATTTTCAGTATCGTGTAATTTTCCCAATTTCAACGCTGCATATTTTTACTCATTTTACTAGAGTTTCATTACTTTCAAGCTAATCCTATCTTATATTTTTATACACAGAAAGAGCTATACATAACAACACTGTATCTTCTTTATTGCCATTAACACATCATGAGGTATCAATTTTATTATGTCGTTATAATCAGAACTCATTTAATCTACGAAAAGTGATAAAGAGACAATAGAGATAAAGCATCTGTTACTAGAAAACACTGTTTAGACTACAGAATATTTGATTCCTAAGATTTCAGATAACAGGATATTCGGCTGTAATTGTTATTCAAGTACGTCAGCTGTATACTACACTTGTATATGTTGTGCTCCATCATGGGTGGGTTGTAAATATGACAGTGCATTTGTATAGAGGATTTTTGCAGTTATATCTACAGTTTCAATGTTCACTTTTGCAACTGGTTTCGAGGCGGTCCTAATACGGTGGACGCGTTTCATGTGGAACGCTTTAAGCCAGGTTTGAATGGCGACCTATCATAAACGTTAATTTGATACAGAGCCACGGTTTAGCCCTATCAGTAGCGAACAGATGACAATAACGTTGCTTTGTAATGTTTCCCATTGTATCTGGAATATCCCTAGAGAAGACGGAACGTACAGTCTATTGCGGCAGCAACGTTTCACCGAAGAATTTCGTTATTATCGCTTCTAGCTTAATTTGGGGCCTTGTTTAATATTTGCTTGAAGTTGCCTGGTATTTTGAGGAACGAAACGGCGCTGTTCGAAAGCGTCGGTAATTGGGAAACTGATCCCATTTGAAATCAGAGAAGGATTAATTCCTTTCGAATGAAACAAGTGTGAGTCAGGGTGTCTACGAACTTCCGGAGTTGATCATTCCTTGGGAGGAGACAGTCTATTATATTTGGAAAGGGAAATTATACAGGATGTTTGACGATAGGTGTGAGAAATTTTAAGGAGCGATTCTATAGAAGTTTAGCATGTACGCTAAATAAAATGAATATCAAGAATTACGAAAATGCGTTTGATACTTCCTTTCAGTGTTATTAATCGCTGAAAAACTGGCCAAAATTTGCATGAAATATGTTTGATTTGGAACTCATTCTACTATCAACCTGGACTAGTCAGATCAGACATTTGAAAGTTAATAGAATAATTCTCGAGTCAAACTCATTTCGCGCAAATTTTGAATATCTTTGAAATGAAACCGTAAAGGTAATTTTATCATTTTTAACTTTCTTGCTATTTTGACATTTAGAATCACCTTAAAATTTCTAACGCCTGTTGTTGAACACCCTGTATACGTAATATAAAGATTATTAATCTAAAAATATAAAGTTGCACTGTAAACATTAAGTCTTATTGTTAAATTAGTTTAGATGTATCTTTATTATTTAAAGTTTTGTATGTAGGTAGGTACATAAGTTTATTTTCGAGATTTGAAATTATTTCTCATGGATTAGGCGTATGCAACTGAATTTGGAAAACTACTGTTTTACTACTTAAATTACAAGACTGTTGACCAATACTTCTATAGAATCTTATGCATAGCGTATAAATGTTTAAGTAGCATTTTAACTAGAGTACCTAAACTATGTAAGACATAACAATAACTTAACAAAACTCCAATTTGTTGATCACTTTGACATGTTACCAATCTGAAAAGTTTTTGTGAGTATAAAATATGTAGAATGAGTTTTAAAATGTATAAAATCTATATGTTTATGTTTTATCATAATTCTATTGCAGTTTTTAGCGATGTTTAAACGAATGCCACAGGATTTTTCAAAATATTTTATATTACGAACTTTACAGCTGCTTGAAGTACAGTGCTAACTTTTTTCAAAAATTCATAAATCTTGAATTAATAAGCGTATGAGAATCAGCTTGTGCGTACTAATAGCGAAAACATTAAATACTAAATAAAAATTATTGCATTAAAAAAAGTCCTTTTCATTTTTTTTGCAATTTTTTTAAACAAAGCTCTTTTTTGTAGTGGGAAAATATTTAAGTAATCTGAAAAAAATGAAAATATAGCCCCATTTGTCTTCTTTTCGGGCAGTTTTTGAAAAGTACAGACTCTTTAAAATTGGCTATATAAAAATTCGTTGGAGTTAACGCTATGTCGAAGTTCACGAGTACGACGTTGTATCTGTATACCTTATAAAGCTGTCTGGTCGCTATATGAATGTAGGAAAAACTTTTAGCATTCTACTCCAAGCAGCTATAAAATCTATAATTTCTATCATTTTAAAAAATCCTTTGAAATACATTTAAATCGCTCAGAACGACAACATATCCAAATTTGAACAAGTTCCTAGATGTTACTTCAAAAGTGTCTTATTTCGCATGGAATGATCCCGTTGACAGATAAAATAAGTAAAAATGAAAGCAAAAATTAGGTATCTAAACAACATCCACAAATCCTCTGTCAAGTCAACAAACAAATAAAAAACGTCCGAATACTGTCGCTCGGAGACTGTTGATCGATTCATCGCGACGGATATCGGCTCTCGATTATAATCTCATTCTCCGCGTAACGCGACTGATTGAGAACCGTGGTCAGCTCATCGACCACGCGTCTCTTCTTCGTCTTCCTCTTTTGCTAGTTGCTGCGAGAGAAATCGCACACACTTCCCCGCGAGCTCTAATTTGCATTTATATCGATCCGCGCCGCGAATGGAAATATTAAATCCATTTTCGCGCTGGCGAGCAGGGCACCTACGCGAGGGCTCCTCTCCAAGCGAAAAAAATCAATCGCGCAAGACGATGTCACGTATTAAGCCTCCGGCTTATCGCGCTTCCACGAAAGCGTTCCGATTTATCTCGAGACGCGCCTCCGACTCCATCCTTTTCCCGCGTCCGTCGTTGCGGAGGATTCTTCGACTGGCAGCGCCCGCGCGTCTCGCAGTCGGGGATGTGCCGATGAATAATGCGTGATCGACTCTGAAATCGCGTAACCGGTTACTCTTCTCGTGACGACGCCTCCGAACGGATTTGGGATGGAATCTGCTTCTGTTGGACTTGGGGCCATTAGGAGGGAATTCTGAATGGGTAATGAGACGCTGCATTATTACCGATTTGGGGAGATTAAGGATGGCGGAGAACAACTCTACTGAATACGTAACGATTGTTTAGAGAGATTTCTGTTTTTAGTTGGTATTGTATAGAGTGAACAGCAAGGATTGTGAAGATTAAAGCCTGATGCATGCGAGGGATACTTTGACGTACGATTTCGTTGCGGTCATGTATCTGCCTTCGTTACTTCTTTCTAGCTGGGAAAACGAAGAAAAACCTATTATCGCCATGACATCGTTTATGTGCATTTGTCGTAAATTGGAATAAAAATAGATCATATCGCTTGCTTTCAAAAGAAAACCATGGGAAAAAAGTATCTTAATAATTCTTCCTTTTATCTATCAAATGCCTTTAACTGTTAGTTTTCTCTACAAGTAGTCTACGGCTGGTAGGTTGGCAGTTGGGATGGAACTTAAAGGCTATCGCCCACTTAACAGCATAGCTCATGAATTCACCAGACCAAGATCAACGTAAGTATACACGTTATAAGATAATTGAAATGTAGATATGTCCACCAGATACAATAACAGCGTAGTACCAACACAACACAGCATCGACGTTCTTACGACTAGATGGACCCATCTACATTTAAACTACATATAATAATGTGAATACTTTGGAGTTGGTCTGGTGCTGTTCACGTGCTGTGCTGTCAAGTGAACGACAGTCTTAATTCCACTTTTGTTGCCGTTACAGGCATCAGTTACAGCTGTGAACGATTTGGTCAAATAACGAAAGTCAGTGTGGTTCGACTCTGTGATCGTGGCCAACTAAGCTGACTTGTTTCGCTAAAATCAATTAGACAAGTATTTCTGCTATTTATTAACTATAAATAGAATATAATAAAAAGTAACAGAAAATAATTATTTTACAAAGCTTAGGTTCTCACATATGTGGAAAAAGTATTATCGAGTCTAGATAAGAAATATATATGATAGACTGTTTATATTTTTATAATGTAACATATTTCGGTAACATTTGTATAAGCAACACTGACTACAACTAAATATTAGACTATGTTGTCTTGACAAGATGGAAATTCTACACTTGAGAGTGTATCTATTAATCGTATCTGAGATACGAGTCTATTCCTTTCAAAATAGAGTTTTATACGTTATCTTACTGCTTTCTTTTTATTTTATTAAAATAATGAAAATTTATTTATATTATGTTATAAGTAAAGAAAATTTAATAATATATACTACGTACTTGTTCAAGTCATTGGCACAGTTTATGATGTCATAGAGCATCTGTTATTTTTAAGATACGGGCCTTTCGTTTACGGTTAGTATGTTTCTTAGGCGTCAAGCATGTCTCAGCGACAGAAATTGAATTGTATGAAAGACAATTTGGAGTTTTCGCTTCTCTCACCCTCGATAGCAAAATTGTATTCTAAATTGAGAAACTGACATATAACACGCAGGTATGTCACCTGAATGAAATTTTTATAGCTATCATGCCAGTTTCATCATGAATAGATCCTAACATTGCACTTTTTCGAGATCTGAATCATATAATTTAACAACATTCTTATTATGATGCCAAACGATAAAATGTAGTGAAATTGCTGCGTTATTATGGACACCGTCCCTCTTTTAGTATTAATTAATTTCATATCGAAACAAGTATAAAAATTCGTGGAAATTGCATATACCTTTCTGGAAAAATGTAGTATCATAATTTATTAGTTTAATTAGTTATAAATGTGATTTCTCTGCTATTACACTGCAAATGTCACTGCAACTGTAGATGGTTTTGTAAATCATGCTGGTTGATTTATGGCTAATAAATATATATAAAAATAAACAAAACATTATTTGGGGATGCTATTGTGCTTGAATTCAGTTCACGAAACATTTTACAGGGACAGTTTTTGTTAAAGGATTACGTACACCTAGAGACTTGCATGAAACAAGACTAAGAATTAAACAGAAACTATTAGAGAAAATAGTATTAAATGTTTTTCCATTAAAAGGTACACCTACTAGCTACGTTATCCTAAATTTTCATAGATGTGTTGTTTTAAATGTTTACTGGTGGAAATGTTTATTTCCTAACTCATACGATGCATCTGAAAGCAAAAAGCCGAATGGATATAAAAAATACGAAATTTAAAAATCCTTAACGATATCTGAATTTTTATTTTTCAGTTTGTTACAAAACGGGGGCCATGTAAAGTTCAAGTATGGCAGTTTAATGAAAAAATCGTTCTTTTTTTTTAAATCATTGAAAAATTAGAAATGACATTTTTATAAGTTAAATCGTCAAAGACCTTTAAATGTTATCTGTTTTTAATATCCATTCGACTTTTTACTCTCAGATGCGTCGTCTAAGCTAGAGAATGTTCATCAGCAAAAGTAACACTTCTACCGCTGGCAATATCTCCTTTAGTTAATAATAATTCTTCACGAAAACTTAGAGTAATTTTAAAGATTTTATAGTAAAAAAACATTTGGTATTATCATATGCATTGATAGTCTTTTTTTCAATTCTCAAATTTGTAAGTTTCTTACGAGTCTCTAGGTAGATATAACCCCTTAGAGAGCGATCGTAAGCAAAAACACTTTAAACACTTTCTATGAAATAAATTAACGAAACCCGTGAGAACCGATGCAATTATCGTCGTCGAGTTTCGAAGGGGATTCTAGTTTGAGGCTGGGCGTCGTTATGAAGACTGAAAAATCGGAACACTGTAGGATACGCGAATGTTCGTGAGGCGTATTTCCTATGGGCAAAGTTATGGCGCCATTCTAATTAAATCGCGAATCGAACCGGCAGGCGTTCGCGAAACGTCGAATTAAATTAATCGTGTCGACTCTGTGCCGCGACCTTCGTTCTTCGATAAATTCGCTGCCACACCGCGAAATCAAATTAATCCCGTCGCTTGCAGACTTTGGCGAAACTTGTACGGCTAGCTTCTCATTTCATTTGTATTAATTGAGGCTATTCGTTGCTATAAATACCGTATCGTATTCGATTACTAAATTACTTGACTTTATAAAGTTGAACAAACCATTTTATTTGTTGTATTCATTTGATAATAATAAAATATTTGTACTAACTATACTATGTTGTTAGAAAATACCAGTCAATAATTTTTATTATTAGCATAATGGTTCGCTGAGTTCGCAGTTTTCGTACATGTATGTCTTTTTTAAAGGAACTATCTGTTCTTTATAAGTTGATTTTTTCTGTTGTTATAAAAATATGTACAAAAATTATTGCAGATGTTATTTAACGTTATCAATATTTACAATATGTTAATTCTATTAATTATAATATTATCTGAGTATCTTTTTAATATTCTTCAGTATATGTACATTGTGAACAAGAAAGAAATCCAATGTTTTCTATAATATATTTTGACAAATTGTATATCTTTGGGGGATTGCAAAAATTGCCTACATAATTTGATTTGAATTTCTATGAATACCTAATGCTAGAAGCTATCACCTCGAGGAATTCCAAAGCGTGATTCGTCGACTTTTTGGAATCAGCAAGCGAGAATTTTCATTGGGAACGTTGAGAAGATTCTAGCTTCTCAGCATTAGACGACTCGCCACAGTCGGCTACTCCTTTTATTCTGGCAGGATACTTCAGTATACATATAGTGTATCTTATTCCTCCTTATTCGCCGTTGCTCCCCGTGGAGTCGCATCGACGTTTCGAAGACACCTTTTTCTTTCTTCTCGTCCTTCGTCCCTCGCTCGTCGACCACACGCTGCTTCATGACACCTAATTTTCGCGTGTATTCTAGCGCTGTAACGCATATACCTTTCGCGCGAAGGGGATCTCGAAGCTAAGAAATTAATATAAAGAGGATATCACGTGAAGTTTGCTTCCTAAAAATACTCATGTTTTGGATATTAGTAGGAGGCAGTATGCCGTCTTGATGTGTTTCAGGAATTTGAATATTGGGTGTGGAAATTGTTATTTTAGCCGCTCATTTACTAAATCGATTAACTCCACAAAACAAAAATATTTATATATTGTAAATATAACAAATTGAGTACCAATCATGTGCTTTGGCATTACAGTTTTAAAAAGTTCAAGAAGTAGAGTTAGTCACCTTGGCCTGTGAACGGATCATTTTATGAGAAGGATGCAATCAGAGTCATGTGGTACATACATTTCTAAATTAAACAGGGTATAAAAAGTATGTTGATAGAGGTGCACATTAGCAAATTAAAGTAGTTTTATTAGAAGAATAGAGAAGATTAGATATTTTGATTTGTTTTTAACAACAACGTATTTTTTAAGTAACTATGCTTGTAACCCATCTTTGTAAATAGAGCGACGACAAAGATATACAGAATTTAATTAAATTAATGTGCGTTTATATGTGTCCCATCGAGTACGTTTATTAAAACCATTTGTTTATACCTCGACCATGTTGAAAATTAGTGTGCAATAAATCGATTTGTTAATGACCGAAGATATAAAAATTTCCTGTTACTGCTTTATACGCACGTATAGGGACATAATGTTCGATATCAGATAAGTAAGTATCACAGCCTCGTTACCAATTTTTTCGTGTACGTAATTCAAGGAAGATTGCAAAGCAAAGAATAAGTCGTCGAATAATAAATCCTTGGTCTAGACACTCTAAGCGTACAAGATCGACAATTTTGTCGGTTTAACTAAAAGCCGATTACAGACTAACCAATCCTCTTTTCTCTGTTTTATTTTTCTCTATTTATTAGATAATGAATAAGAATACAATCAATATATAAACTTGTGTTGAGTTTGTAATCGACCTTTAATTAGACCGACAAAACTATCGGTCGTATGCACCTAGACTTAAGAGTATGGTCACACAGTCGTCGATTTAACGTCTTTCCTTGTTATCTCAGTCAAAAGTAACAAAGTCACAAGTACAATCGTCAGCCCAATATTTCTTTAAATACGTTCATCATAATATATCCAAATAGAATTATATGTATCCAGCAGCTGTATCTTCTACCTCCAAAATTAAACGCTTGTTTGCAGACACGTCTAAACACACTTACCGTTATTCCAGTCTCTCAGCATTCTCCAATCCTTCGAGCTAATCTTTCCACGAACCAACGTCGAATCTTCTATTAGCAAACCGGCTTGGTTTCACTTTCACGGGAGATCACGTGTCCCCGAAACACACATATTTTCATGTATGCAGTGCCTCGCGAGAGGAATCACGTGAGAAGGGTTAGGCGTTCATCGTCTGAAATAAATGAGCGAATAAATCAGCGTTAACGATCGTTCAGCAAACAACTCTGGAGGCCCGACCGGTCCTCCAAATTAAATAAGTCCACACCGATATCATCGCGCGCTGTCTCTCTCGCGTTTGGCTAGCGTGCACATGAGGCATAGAGAGAAGCGCGTCCGTGCATCGATCTACGATGGAATGCATTATTCTTAGGATCCCCGCGCCCCTTCCACACTGAGGATTCGTCCTGCTTTGCATATAACAGCAATAAAGCCGAGATTTATGCATTTGATACAATAACCGAGGCGATTCCGATCGGGTCGAGGCAGCAACAGCTGCTTCCTCTTGGCTGGACAGCATCGGAATAGGTCCGTATCATGTGCGGGCCGCGGCTGAAAAATTCGCTGATGTGCTTTCTGTGATTAGACGTGATTCTGGGAGTGGTGAGTGTGGTAGGATTCATATCGAGGAGAAAATTGAAAATTCGTCTTATTTACAAAAATAGAGCAATCACGGGAGATCTGCCAGTGTCTGGTGCTAACACGTTTGTGATATGGTCACGTTACTTCTACTGTCTTTGTGTCATGGGAATTCAGTTTCTGGTTCGAATATTTCTCATGGTTAGAATAAGTTTCGCGAGAAGAACATAAAGAGAATTGTCGATTGTCTAGACTTTTCATTCCTCCAGTGCTCAGGGGCGAAGAATGTGTTGTAATCCTCAAAGTTTCCGAGCTGGGAGTTAGAAGTTGTTGCTAAAGTTTTGTTCGACGATCATAGGGCACGTATTATAATGATCCAGTTATCTCTCTCTAACTCTGATCCAGTTATTGTGCAAGCGTCGGTGAAATAGTCAACCAGAATTTTTGAATTTAATTATAAATATGAATAGAGTTAATTAGAAATATTCATCTGGTTCCACTTTGGTAACATATTTTAGTCTTCCTAAGGATGAGAAAAATCATTATACATACATATGTATAGTGTATTTAGTAATTTTGACAGACTCTATTCCATGTAATTAGAAACAAATAATACAGGGCAGGTTATAACTGTTTTACACGCTCTATTATATTACTGTAAAATCTTGTTCACAAAAGCACCGGTGTAGTTGCGAAGAGCAATTTCACATTTTTTTGTATTAATTGATTTCTTATGTCCTTTTGTGCATAAAAAATATGAGGAAAGATCATTGAATACACTACTTTTACAAATATTTTATTTTATCTGAAAATTCACAATGAATATTCAAAAGTTTCACCGTTAAGTTTCAAACACTTTTGATCGTTTTCATAATGTTCTTCAACACATTATTTAATTGTTCAGCATTATATTATTATCATAGACATACTGTTTTGGGTATTTCTACAAATACAAGTCCAAAGGAGTTAAATTAACAATTCATTGTCTACTAAAATAGCTCAGATCTCCATTATGTGTACACATATTTCCTGTTATTGTAGCAGGGATTTCACTCCCTAAAAAATGCGTGTATTTCTTTCCGCTAAGTAGGTGTAGATGATGGAAAACTAAGCCTTCTAAGCCACACATTGTACAAAAAATAATATTGATGTCGTTATTGATGATTTAGTGACACATGAAGTTTCATGTATACACAAAAGGTTTTAAAAATTTACAATTCGCGTCTTGTATAAATATCTCAAGATATCTCAAGATATCTCATATTTATATCTCGAGGGGTTTGCAGACCTTTGTTTATACACGTACAATTATTTTCCATCTTTAGAAAGAGTAGAATACGCTACTGAAATGCAATTGCCTATTTCAGCCTCACTCTACACCATGTGGTTCCATAGTAGCTGTAAAAACAATTAGACTCAAAATTAATCAATTATAAGGATACTGAGTCTGATTTAATGTACTGTCATCAGGTTTTCTAAGAGGGACCCGAAAGTTCCTTTTTTGTCTTTCTTAAAACGTTGATACGTAAATAAATGTTTAAATCCTCAGTCATATCAACTTTAATATAGTAGCGTTCACGGAAGTACTTTTGTACATCTTATGTACTTTAAAGGTTTTAATAAACAATTGTTTTTATAGAAATGATGAAGTAGAAAGTACTTGCTTCACACAGACAACCTATGAATATTTTTGGACCGTGTACCAATCACGTGTGCATGAAAATACATACTCTCATGAACGTTCCGAATGTGAAATTCGCTTTGATGAAGACGTTGTATCAAATAAAGAGTAATCATTCTCAGCGGAAACAAATGACTAACGCGTCTGATTAAGCATGTATGTATTTACAAATGCTTGTAACTACATTTTTATGATCAACATATGTAGCTGAAAAATATCTGTAGGTTGTCTTCGTAGAAGACGCCACAATTCTACTGTTTTCAATTCCATAAAAAATAATTTAAGTAAACATTAGTCATAGTATTTTCTGAGAAGATACATTATAGCATTAATTCTGTCTTATTGTAATTGAATGCTCAAAGGTATCACGAAGGTGTGTATTTTTTATTCAATTCTTACATTCTGTTTGTGTTGATTTATAATATGCATAGTCCATAATCACTTGGTCCATAAATACTTGGACACTTTCATATTACTGGAAATGCATGAAGAAATGCACTTTTTTATTTATACGAGATAATATCAAATGTTTTTTTCATTGATATCTGTAAACCTCGTACAATAATTGTCTAAGATGATGTTCCTAATCAAAACTACATTAGAAATTTTACTTCAAGCGTATTTTATGCGTTGTCCATAATGTGAAAGGGTCCAAATGTTTATGCACGGTAGTGTACATTGGCTTTAGATTTACCAGGATTTATTGTAAGATCATATATTTAAAAAATACTATAAGATCATTTCAGAAATACCTGTTCACAGTCCAATCATCTACAAATTTTAATTTGTGGAAGTGACGCTGATCTAAGTGAGCCGTTCATATGCTAAATTGATTAACTCTACAAAGCAAGAATATTTATATTTGCTTTGAGTGTAAAAAGTTAAACATTGATTAGGGTGATTTGGTACTAAACTTTTGCAAAATTCAAAAAGTGGAGTTAATTACTTTGGCCTGTGAATAACTCAAATATGGATCAACTTCTATCTCACACAATTTTTGTGAAATTTATGAAAATAGTAGAAACTTCTTGACAATGCGGAGCAAGCTGCACATAAAAACAAAATGTTAAGCTGAAATTATTGAAATCTATTGTCCAATTTACAAAAGTACTCTAACAGGCTTGAGTTTAACAGAATCACTAAGAATCGACTCTGTAGATTTAATAAAGCTGCTCTTACCGTAGTCAAGCTACCTTTGTTAATTTTACAATGATCTACAACAGATACTATAAATGTCTACCCACTTAAATCTATTTAGTAAGCTTTTGCCAGATCTGTGTGACTATCTTGTTTCTGTGTATAGTGACTGAATTGACTGATAAGAATGGGTACTGGAATGTTACTGTTACTGACAATAAGTATAGTCTATCAAAGTCATTTCTTCCATCATGGTATGTGTTAAATGGGAACTTTATAAATTTGTGTTTGAGAAGATTGCATCTAGAAGCAATCGTTGCTCAAGAATGCGTCACGACAGACGATTGCAAGGATATTTTCGTACCGTCTCGAGTACTTTTCAGAAGTGACAGGATTGACAAAACACTCAAGAGAACGAGGATCGCACATGGGCCGTGTCCATTAACGAGCACACGCGAGAAAAATTCCCATTTCCGGCGTAGTTTTAAGCGATTCAGCACTCTTTTAGCGGGCAGCCTCCGTCGAAACAAAATTAGACACGAGGAACGTCTCTGCGTCTGCGGCATTTATGTCTCTGAAGCTCTGTCGAGCAATCGCGTGTTGGATGTATTTACGTGACTCCATTACCGAGTTGAATGAATTCATTATGTAGCTTATGACGACAAAGTAGTATGCATATAGATAAATTAAGAAGGTGAATTTACTCGAAATACAGAAAGTCACCGTCTAACGTGATGAAAATTCTAATTCTTGTGTTAAAGTAGCTACAAGAAGTTTGCAAAGAGATTGTGGTTGTGATTAAAAAACTACTTTAAGTGGTATTTCCATAGAAGTTGGAGAAAAGGATAAAAATAAAGTACTTGCATTTTCTCAGAAACGGTATCATAAAAATGATAATAATATATTAATAAGGGATTACATGTAGACACCTACTTCACAGTTTAAAAATTGATGTTGTGATGTTTATCTAGAAACCTATAAATGGAATTTAAACTCGGTTTTTGTCATTAAAATATTTGTGTGCGTATATTTTTATGTTCGTATATTGTACTCCCTATATTTTGATTAAAAATATTTTGCTCATAGAAGACATGTTTTTGTAGTTCAGTGAATTCTTTATAACTTAAATTAAACTGTGCCTGAAGACAAAAAAATAAAAAAGCAATTTTCTTAATTGAAATTTTAGGTCTATTCTTCAAATGACTGCTACCTTGTAAGAAAATGCAAAACTAAAATAGAAGAACTGTAAATAATTTCTGTTCTTAATTTATTGGCAAACGTTGCTTTTTTCGCCTCTAAGCATACTCTAGATCACTGATATAAAACAGAGAACCTCACAGTTTTTATTTACATTAATACCTACTTTAGTTACAACTACCGTTTAATGCAAATTTTAGAGAATATAATTAATAAGTACATATGCAAGTAGTGGTACTGTTGTAATTTGAGTCGACATAGTTCTCATAGATGTACAATTTATTAAAAAACGAGTAAGTAGTTGTCAATGTAAGAATCTTATAAAAAACAAATGAATAATCATAGTATGAAAATTGTTGGAAATGATGTTTAAGAGAGAGTAAAAATTAATTCTATTTATTTTATTTAATTCTGTTTAAAATGTGATTTACTGTATTTAAAAAATTCGTATTCTGAATTGGTGTTACAAAAACTGTGTTGGTCAGCGACAAGTAATTCAAAAACAAGCTAAACTAATTTATTGAATAAAAATAGTGAAAATTTTGACAAAAACGCGTTAATAAAATGGATAATTGTTTTTAAAAAATGGACAGTGTTTCAATACATATTAAATTTTAGATAGAACCAGTAAATTGTTTTATACACTCCATATTCCAACAAACGTGTTTTCATTTTTATTGATTACATTTTTTGAGATTTGTAATAAAGATCGGCTTTTCAAGCTTGTCAATGATGATAGTCCAAATGAATCTGCACAAATTAGAATTACGATATGAATTCGTTGTGCTATTTTTTGTTTACGAATATAAATCAAATGAAACAGCATTCTCAGGCTATGTTAAGCTAATAGCATCCGATAACGTATTGGTACACAAATATGTGCTATAATATAGGTGTTTCTCATTGCGAATGGAATAATTAACAAACAGGTTCTAAAATTGAAAAAATTATAACAATTACTCTCATCTCTTAAAGGAGGATTATACGTAAAAGTTCACCAGCTTTTAGTAAAAAGTAAACTACAGCGGGAAAAAAAGCCTGAAATTGTTTTAAGTTTCTTTGCCAAGAAAATATTCCCGTGAAGGCTCCTTGGGCCTCTCTGGTTTTAATAAAAAAAGCGAACGAAGGGATTCGCGAGTTTCTCGCCAAAGAAATTTCAAACACTCCGCAAGTTCCTCGAGCTTGCGGAAGCTCCCAAGAATCCGCGCTGCCTCCGTTGTTTTCTCGTTATTCCATATTACACTCCCAGCACGGTTTCGTTGCTCTTTTGCTTGAACGCCACGAGCACTTTTCGTATCTGACGGAGAATTCAGCCGAAACTCAGAGCTTTATTACCTACTCGCGTAATTTCGCGCTGTACGGCCGACGATATTACTGGACAGTCGAATAAAGGATTCGAGTCGTGTTCTGCAAGAGATAGATACCTACATATTGAGTCAGGGACAAAAGTTTCACTTGTTCTCTCCCTGAGGAATCATATCCATGTATGTACCTGCCGGTTCGGAAAACTACGAACCAAGCAATTTCTTTCCACGAAAAGCAGAGGTGGAAATGGGATTAAATTTTTACTACTAGAAGATACATCGATTAACTACATTTTTCTGTAACTTATTTAAACAAATGTAGGTATACTCTCACTCGAAAGTATTAGGACACTTGTTTGATCATGAGAAATGTCTGGAAAAAGTTATGAATATATTAACAAATTTCACTAAATGTTAAATATTTTGTCTTACATACAGGGGGTCCAAAAGTAGTCGTATAAGTGGAAAATCAGTGATTCTGTATAAACAAATTAGATAAAAATGTAAAATAAATGTTACTCACACTGTGCTTCGTTTTCGGGAAAATTGAGTTTGAGTTATGATCTGGTACAAGCGTACAGAAGTACAATTTTAGATGCTTGAAGAGTAATACGGAGTAAGGGACACACTTGGTCTAACCACTGACTGTCTCTATGGTGAGCTAGAAGCATTTCTCATTCCTTGATTACCTCTCAAATGCTGGAACTTGTACTTCAGTACGCTTGTGCTTGGTTAAAATTCAAATTCAATTTTCTCAAAAACAAAACATGACATAACAAAACTTTATTCTATATTTTCGCCTTATTTCTTCATGTAGAATTACCCCTTTCCTGCTTATACCAACAGTTTTGGAACACCCTGTATACTACTTCAGAGTTTGCAAGGTGCTCATTGACAAGCGTCAGAAATTTTGAGGGATGATTCTGTATGCTAAAATAAGACGAGAATGAAGATAGACGAAATTGCATTTAGGGTTACGTTTCCGAGTCATTAATTATTGAGAATATGTACAAAATACGCGTGAAATGTATCTGACTTGAGACTTATTCTGCTGACGTCACTGTGTCTGACCTAACTGATGCACATCGGCAGCAGAATGAGTTCCAACTTAGACACATTTTACACGAATTTTAGACGTTTTTGCAATAACTAATAATTCTGAAACGAAGTTTCAAATGCAATTTTGCCACGCTTAATTTTCGTTCAGTTTTTACACGTAGAATCATGCTTTAAAATTTCTGACACCTGTTATTGAACATCTTGTATATCCAATAAATGATCAATAAAATAGCTTATCAAGAACACTAAATAATATTTATATTTTTTTTCGTTTATATATCCATCTCTTACTTTTACCATTGACTTACAATTCTGTGTATTCTATTAATTCTTGTATTGTCTTGAATGATACATTTTTCCATTGTATTTCAAACATTTCTTAAAGTTTCTTAAAAATAATTCACCGACATTAAAGGGAATATAGCGAAGACACAATCTATACCTGTAATATTCAACAATAAAGAGATTATATAAAAAGATTATAAATAAGATTAGATAAGAAGTTATTCTTCCTTTGCAATTATCACAAGCCAAAAATTCAAAACAGGTTTGTGTAATCGTCTAATTTTTTCTCTCCAGTATGTATGTTTTCTATTGGCAGTTATATCTTTACTTCTTATGAATATCTTTAAATTAAATATTTAAGAAGTCTTATACTTCCCCAGAAGAAAAATGCCATAAGTTATATCTCTTTGCTCAACTTTTAGGCAATTGACAAATGTAAAGAATAATTCCTTTGCTTTCTTACTGGCCAGAAGTATAAAGTATTATTATACTATATTTTACAACAATTTAGTATTTATCTACATTCAATGTATTTATCTACATTATGTTTTTTATTATTATATTGAATTATTAGTGAATAATGCTGATACTTTTTCTAAACTACAATCTCATCATGCTTGTTGTATCTCTTTGTGCAGCCTGTATAAAGTTCATACGATTTTTTTTGCTAACACATTTCCTTTGTTTCCAGGTAATTATGCATTTCTTCAAAAAAGCTCGCATGAATCCTGGCACTTCAATGTTCGTCTGCATTAGCTGGCAAAGGCATCAGAAGGTGCGTAATTAAAACTGATTATCTTAATGGCCAATTTAACAAGAGCTATCGTTACCACCATCGTACTATAAACACTTACTATAGGCTTTTAATTAGAATTCATGGGCTCGAATGTACTCCCATCCGATAATCTTCAGGGTATCGTGTGATATCTAGTTCACGTGCCGTTAGGACTCTTTGTGAGTAAACGATAAATGCTTCGTGGAGACCTCGTTACGATAAATTTCGTGTGAACCGTTAACTGAAGTTAAAAGCTGTCGTTGCGTTGGTTAGTTTCAGTTTACTCAAGTTCTTCAATTTATGAAATTTAATGAATACGACGACTTGCTTAAGTAAAGATTAATGATATCTCAGTTATCCTTGTAATATCTACTAACAGTGTTGTTTTATTATTTGAAAACGATAGCTTTGGCAAAATCACAATTTTGAAGGAAGATTCTATATGTCTTGTTTTCATTTTTTTTAATCATATCAAATTATCAAATTTATTTACCAAAATAATTATAAAATTTAGGCATTCCTTCTGATAAGTGTGATAAATTGTATGTTGCCTATGACCTCAGTAGTGCTTGAAATCACGCAATTAGTGAAGATTAGTGTAATATTTTCGTTCGGTTTCTTACAATTAGTATCTAAAGATTCTTAAATACAAATTTAAAAGTTTTAATACATATTATTTTTCGCCCGACTGGTTGTAGATTCATGTATTCTATTTTCGTGGCAAAGGTATGAGTTATTTCATACCTATACTACTGTTTTAAGTATATTTAATTAGTGCGAAATTAAGAATAAAATTAAATGCAGGATTTTGTATTTCGAAGGATTAATGAAATGAATTTACATTTCCTGAGAACAAAGTAATCCATCACTGGCTGTACTGAATGTATAGAGGTGATAACTAAATAGTTACTAGGAAACTTTGTGATTTTTTTAGTAAAGAGGTTTACATTGTCTAATAAGTTGAATCGAATTTATGTTGAATATGATTAGTTTAACTATTTTAATAATTTCTGAATAAACTTTCCAATTACTGAACTGAATGAACTGAATTTGAATGAACTTTTAGTCTACTTTAGATTAATTGAAATCCTGAACACTTAAGCATCAGCACTCTTGCTGAGAAATGAGTTCAGTAAGGAAGCAAGTAGGTGCTACAGAAAGAGTAATTAGAAAAGATCAGTCTCTGAAGTTCTGAAGCTACAATTCTGCTGTGAGTAGTTAAGTCTTGAACAATCTATCCTTAGAAGATACCTCAGTAGTCGTGCAATCATGTTCTACAAAAGATAGTTAGCAAGCGTTTGAAACTAGAAGATTAAAACTCATTCATCATCTATTCTTTAGGTTATTTTGAATAATATTATATTAGGTCCTTTTGTCAGTTAATAGTAATCAATTCAGGGAAACAACGATTATGCTCTACATAATAATAATATTTACAGAAAGCTTAGTTGATAATTATTTTAAATTATCAAACTTCAGTTCAAATTTCAACCTTTCAAAATTTATTTCTAAATTACTTTTATGAAAAATTATTTACAAAAAGTGAATTATTAGCAACGTTACCCTTATTATACACATGAAACTGATTAAACATATTAAGTATGTTAATGATATGAAAGATATCAAACAGAAGTTGGCAATATGTTCCTGTGCTGTGTGGAACAAAACATCAGTCGTTATTTCTAAAGCAAGTTTTGAACAACACTAAATAACCTTGAGTGACCTTCAAGAACCAAAGTGTTATAGGTCAATGAATTAATCACGGAACAGGTGACACACCTACCTAAATAAAAACATACAATTGATAGATAGTTATAATAAAAAACAAAATCTGATATTTTATGGACTCTCCTAATGTACCACAGTAGTAAGTGTGCTAATCTCTTGATTACCACTTTGTTTGTTTTATAATCCTTAAATGGTTAGAACCATTACTATCTGGAAACGCAAGACTAAGCCCAGAGTCGTTTTCAGATCTTTCAGATTCGTGTCTAGTCTCATCTGCTTGTTTCATATTAATTAAAACAAGATTCCCAGGGTCAGCTCTTGCGCATCTAGTCTGGCGATGAGAATCCCAAAGAGCTGAGAGCTTTAACACTGTCGTACTTTTGCGAAAAGAGCTCCATCCTCTGTCGACATAACGGTACAGGCGAATCACGATGTAAGGGAAGAAACTGGCCCCGACTGACGTTTGCAAATGACGTTAGCCTGTATTAACGTAGCGGCTCTATCTACGCCGAGACAAAACGTCTCCTCTGACTTGGCGAAGTCGTCTTCGTAAATTAGTTCCAAGTTAATCGGCGACGACGTAGGGTAGCTAGTGCGCGGCCCCTCTTCTGGAAATATAGCCGTGCGAAAAGAGATAATTTGCATTTTAATTGCACCAGTCTGCGACCAAGCCTCCTCCCTCCAACGTTGACATCCTTGCAACTTGCACGCGCTGAAAACCATTGTGCTATGATTTGGCCTCCTTTTTGTTTGGCAGGGTTAAAAGGAGAAAGGCAGGCTAGAGTACTTGAGATTACTTTCGTGATTGAGTAATTTGATTGCGGCTTTGATGAAAACAGCTGAAAGATGAATTTCCGTCAAAATGTTGTTAGCTTTGTAATGTTGACATTTTAAAATCGTTATTTATGTATAGTAAAGTCTTACATATCCGTATTCTCTTATTCAAATAAAATCTGTTCCAACAATGTATTTTTCTGTTACAAATCTGAAAAATTTAACCGACAGCAATTTTTAGTTGTATTATTTTGAAGAAGGTCATAAATGAATCTGACTTATAATTTGAAACTGCCTTTTTTTAACTGTGTTAAGGAAAGAAGCTTAGAAATCTTATGCACAGTGTTCTTTCCTAAGGCGGTTGCTAGATTGTGCTTTTACTTTTCAATTCTTTTTATTGTTTTTAACCTCTTCTCTCCATAACATACAAAATGGTAACCAATTTAATTATAAGTGCGTTGAATTTGCTTGAACGATTCCTTTCTCTTGATTTCTTTAAACTTCTTCCCGTTGCAACCACTTTAAGCGGAGTGAGGAATAATGGGAACAGAACGGTCGAGAAGTTTACGCGGAAGATGCTCCACGAACTTTGCCTTTAAACTCCACCCTTGGCAGAGCCATTAATAAATGGGCTTCTTAGAATAAGTTGCGTAGAGTAATCAATAATTCGATGAATTATACAAAAGAATGAATGACTCGGTAGCTCGGTACTAAGTGAGGGTTTCTAGCTGCGATAGTAACTTGTCTTTATGCAGATGGTTAGCAAGAGGTGTTGCACAAATTGTGTATTTTTTCTTTTTGCAATTTTGTGAATATACATTCAGTATACGATCAATTTTGAATTACTTTTTTGATTTATCAACACAAATTCAAATTTGATTTTATGCATTTGATTGTCTATAATTGTGTCATATCAAAAAAAGGCCAAAATATATTCACTGTTTTACAGTAAAATTGATGATCAATTTGTAGTATTTAAAAGAAAACCTGTCCATTTATTATTCTTCGAATTTTATGTACCTTTCGCATAATTTAATATTTTTGTGCACATCAGATATTTTAATACCTTCCTGTCTCTGAAATATAAATAATTAAAATCATGAAGATTGGTGATTCACTATACATTGTGTAAATTTCTTAACAAAGTTCATAATATTACTATGAACGAAATTATTTGAAAAACAAAAGTAAATGACAGAATTTGTGATCAGTTAATCGCTTCGTTCTTTATCTTTTAATTATGTCATTGACCAATTCTCCTACTTTAATTACATATATATAATATCTATAAATTTATTGAGTTGACATTATATGTTTGTCATGTGGCAAAGCAAGACAAATTTGTACAACTACATTTTGCTCAATTACATAGATTCAATTACGTAAAATTGAAGGATAACAAATTATGTACATTTTCTTGTGAAAGTAAACATATGAGGGAAGTAGACTTTTACTTCTAAGAACCAGGAGTTGACAGGAATGCAAATGGTTAACATACTTCATGCCTCATAGGAGACTCCAACACACGATATTTGACAAGAGGTACGAATTTCCACAAACAAATGAACATATTTAGCAATGTAAAATTGCAACAAAATGGAAGAAAACACGTTAAAATGACGAACAATTTAATATACATGTTTGTTTCTTATAATTTGGTGTTGCAATTCCATTCTTTGCTTGTGTGTTGAGATTTCATCCAAAATCTAAAATTCTGCTTCGTACGAAAGATGTTAGCGAGACTAAAAACAGTTAGAAAAGTAGATTTATCGTGTAGGGTTACTCTTCTTAGTATTCAATAAAATCACTTAAAAAGCAATTGTTTGTTATATTTTTATCTTTTTATACAATTAAGAAATGACGATAAATTAAAGTACCTACATACATATAAACAGCTACCTAAATATACAGCATATTAAATTTACGATTAATAATATGTACATAATAATAATGATATATAAATGCATGAACGATGATTTTCCACCTAGCGTAACTGAACAGTGTCTAAATTGAATTATTGATCAAATGTAATGTAATAATTAAACTGTATGTTACTCTACTTCCTCAAGGATACTTACATTTATGTACGTTGAATACTGTTTTTAGATTGAAATATGATTAATAAAGCTCAAATATATGAAATATTTAGCATGAAGATATTTTAATAAACATGTGAAAAGTCACACTTAAAATTAAAACCAAAGTTAAATGATTCTTTCTACAATTTCAATAAATTCATCCTTGAAGAGGTTATGTATAATTTTGACCGAAAAAATACTAGCAAGTATAAAATTATTGACACTACCCCGATATGTAATCTAGTTTATAAAAAATTTCAGAAGGAAAGATAATCCCTTGGGATACCCTGCCATTAAATGTTCCTTCTTAAACATTATTTTACAAAAATTTGAACCGATCCATGGTCTGCTTTCAATATCGGTGGCATGCCTTGGTATTCTTGGCAGGAACCACGATCGTTGTAGCCGTCACCTGAACAGTAACAGGTTTATAGTGTCCCGGTTCTGTCGCTGCCACTTTTACGATCTCTGCTATTGGCTGCAGCAGTTCCCTTATAGTTCCTGGGGAAGGTCGATACGGCTCCTGTACAGAGTATGTATATCGATGGTCCGTCAATATTTCATTCAGCTACTCGAACTTTTGATCACTTGTTCAGCTCGTGCTTTCAAGATATTTACTTGGCAGACCCTTTAACGTCGCTTCGACGCTCAAGCTACCCTCTTTCAAAGAAATTCGTCTTGAGTGTTTGAACTGTACTACTCAATCTTTAGCTAACTTGTATCGCGACTGTTCAAAGTTCGTTGATTCTCGAGTATCATTTTTCTAGATATCCTAAAACTGGTAGTACAAGTGGAAAGGGATGATTCTATATAAAAAATAAGTTGAAAATGTAAAATAATATGTTTTGATATCGTGTTTCGTTTTCGAGAAAATTAATTTTGAATTATTAACGATGGTGTTAGAGGAGTGTGTTTGAGGTGTTTGAGGAGTGAACTGGGAAAGAAGAATACTTTTAGATTATCTACCGTAGATACAGTTAATGATCAGACTGTGAGTATTCTCCTTAATCCCGTGTGCCCTTCAACTACCCAAAACTATACTTCTGTACGCTTATAGCTAACTATAATTCAACTCTCCACTTTTTCAAAAACGAAGCACGATACTAAAAAATTGTATTTTATATTACCTATTGAATCACTAGCTTTCTACTTACACCACCAGTACTGGGACAACTTATATATGAATAGATGTATCTCAAGACTCATTCAGTACCTTCAAACTCTTACTGAATTCAATACAGTAACCAATTTACTTACTTCATATTCTAATCCAATTACTGCCTATCTACATTGTGAAGAAATTTGATACAAATTGGTCACTTGCTTCACATCAACTTACCTATTTAACAGAATTAACGTCAATCAATACAGTACAGTCACTTCGTCATAACATATCCTCAGTAAAGTTTGTGAAAAGTTTATTTTATTTCCAAAATCAGGCCCGTATAACTGGTGCTCAAAAAGAGACATACTTACCCGAGCATCGAGTTATACAGGCCTGCCCTAAATATTGACTAGAATCGCATATACCAATACCTATAGTACACTTTATACTTGAACATTTGGGATAACCTAAGTGCATCACGCGATGTCAGTCCCCAGTTTTTCAAATACATCCGTTACCCCAACAAGCGCACCAAGGAACATTACCACTACTTGTGCTAGTCTTTCTTGCCTTGATGCCACTGATTTCCCTGCTGCTCATAGAATTCGTTCTTTCCCTTTCCGAACTGGTCACAGCATCCTTTTCTTTTGCAGTATCGATGCTTGTACTCCTGACAGTTTTCACAGATGCCAGAGAAGGTCTTTTTTTCGCGTTGAAGTACAACGATACTCTCCTTATTTGGTCTTTCTTGGGGGAATCCTGACCCGACGAGGAGGACCTACTCTCGGGCTTGTCCTCTTGCCCTTCTGACGTGGTAGTTGTAGTAATACTAAGTCTTCGAGGTCGCTTTTGGGTTGCCTTCCCTGGGGATTCAGGCGCTTCAGATGACGTGACACTGGCTTGTTTCTTCAGCCTCCTTTGGGCTGCTGGCGAAAGGGGTTTGTGATCCTTACTCAGATTACCTTTCTCTTTTCTGATTGTTTTTTTACGACGTTGACCACTTGGTGTATTAGGTATACTCTCTTCTTGCGACAGCGTGTGCTCCTCTTCCTGATGAGAATCCCCGTCTATAGAGGTTTGAGTCTGCACTGGTACCTTGAGTGTCAAGTTATCGTAATACATCATCCCCCTCTGCGAATACAGGCCTCCTCTCGGCACGAAAGGCATATTTTGGTACGGATTTTGGCTTTGTAGATACGGATTTGTGTTTAGTCTTCGTAAAGTACTAAACTCGAATGGATTGGATGGGCCTATCAAAGTATGTGGACTAGGTTTCTCGAAGGATGTTACCTGAATCTCGTGTTTACTTGTCGATGGCATCAGCTTTCCATTGATTAATTGATTAGAAGGGATCAGAAGACGATTGTGGTCGGATTGAACGGGTCTGTACCTATCGCCAAGGTTAACTCCTCGATGGCAGGGAACATCAGGCTGAGTTGAATAGTAACAAAGATTATCGTCATTTACTTGAACTGACAGAGGGCTTGTAATGTTATTTTGATTAATATAGTTGTAAGTTGGATCAAAAGTACGAAGAAAGGGATTTTTAAAGATTCTGTAGTCTATAGAAGGTAGCTTGGGTACCTTTGGTGTGCTAGGGCTACATGTCTGCTTCGGAGGGGGCCTCTTCAGCGTAACGCTTAGATGAGATTTAAACGGCTTAGAATCTGATATGTTGTCCAGTGTGTTATCGCTTTGAGTTAGCATCTGTTTCCTGCCTTCAGCTTGATTAATTGATATATTTTGAGACTCGCTAGTGAGATCTTGGCAAGACATGGACTTTGTAAATTGATTGCTTGAGTTGATATTCTCATTATTGATCAACAAATTTTCAGTGCTGCGGAACGTTCTCTGTTCAGGTATGACTTTCTGAAGACTATCTTCATACGGTATAGCTCCGTTCACATAAATATCAGCTGATCCCTTTTGGAACATGAATTGATTTTTAGAAATCACAGTAGACTCTGTTCTGCCGCTACTAGAACTGGTTGCGGTTCCAAATTGAGTAATAATTAGCGGAGATTCCTCACTTTGCTTTTTCAATCTCGAAGGTAATGGTGCAAAGAACTGCTTTGATTTATCCTCCGCATCTGACTTCAAATCATTAGAAACTTGGCTTTTCACGCCTTGCGTATTGGATGAGTCTACTTCCAAACCCCAACCATTTTGGACCATCGCATTCTCTGAGCTGGGCTGCGAATTTCCAAACGATGTCGCACTTAACAAGCTACCCGACTGCTTCAGACTAATTCTCCTCTGAAGTAATGTTGGAAAGTTTGAATATCCATTCGTCGACGGCGCAAACTGCTGCTGTTCCAACTGTTCCTGATGAATCCCCCCAAACGTCTGCATTTCTAAAGGTACACTAACTTCAGTTGCTCTAAACGGCATTATGTGCTCCTGGGGCATCGTGATGTTAGTTTGCCAACCTGCAGGAGGTGCATGCAAAATTTGTTCATTGACCTGGTCTACATTTGTACTAGATAAGTTTGGAACTGGGAGCAGTGGATCTGCATGCAATCTCGGACAATGAGATGCTATCATCCCTGTCGCATCGGAAGCCATCATCAGATTGACAGTACTCGGATATTTGAATGGACAATCGGTATAATAGCTGGAACTGCCGAAGGGAGACGGTTCGTAAGAGCCAGGATAAAATGGTATGTTCTCGTGGAGATGTCTGGGTTTCAGAATTGACAAGAGACTTTTTTCTTCCTTTGACTGTTGACTATCTTCCGAAAGCGTTCTTTCCTTATCTTTCTTCAACTCTTCTTCTTCGTCCACCACTGAGAGGTCGTCGAAGTCCACATGTAGCCTGTGCAGGCTGCTGTTCATCTTTTCTGAGGATATTTTCTGGTTTTCAGCGTTCTCTAACTGTTCGGATTTATCTGTTTTCTTGGAAGTATCCTGAGTATCCTGATCCTCAGCGAACTCCTCATCCTCCTCAAGAGAGTAGTCCGATTGCAGACCGTCATCCTCGTCGGAGCGATCCTGAAATAAATAATTCTGTTAGATCTAACTATCCAATTCATGTATTTCTATGTATATTGAAGGGTATAGATTTCGAAAGAGTTTGAAAAACTTGAATCAGACATGGAATATAATCTCTTGTTATATTCAGATAAATGAGTCAACAAGTACCTCGTATTCTTCGCTTTCTCCGCGGCTTTTCTGCCTCTTCAGGATCTCCTCGAGCTTGTCGTACTCGTCCCGGAGGCTCCATATCTCTCTACGTAGCTGCTCGTTCTCTCTGCGCAGCTTCTTGATGTCGTTCTGACCTGAAATCAGACGAAAAATTCCCGTCAACTTTGGAGAAACGAACACATCAGTTGACTCCCACACCTTCGCGGCGTTTTTCTCGCGGAAATCACTTAATCATGATCTTCGACTGGCAATGAACGGTCTGCCTGCTGCACCTATCGAAACGATCGATCATTGGCTAGCCCTAGCAACAATCTCTGGCCTCTAACCCTTCGCGTTTCGTTGCGTCAAGAAACCGGTGATAAATCACCCAGTCCAGACCGTCCAATTACTTAGCCGAGAGATACGAATAAAGTTCCAACGCCTAATCTCTCGCCGACGAAAGGCCGGTCTGGCGCGAAACAAATGAAAAATCGCGATGAAGCCGGAGCTCTCTTCTCTCTGACACGCGTTTCGAGCGCGTTTTTGATCGATCGTCCTCACAAAGCCGAGATTAGGCGATCGATTAGCAAGACTTGCAGTCCGTTTTCTTCGTGCCTGCCTCTTCAGGGTGATTAATGCCGACTTCCTTTACGAAGACTGGTGAGGAAGTACACAGGAAGTGCGTTGTTTGAATTAAACACGCGACTGTTAGTTTGTAAGGGTGATTTTTGGATAGTCATGTTGGTGATTAGTTACTTTCGATTCTAAGTTAACTTCATGGATCTGGAGCCAGTGTTCCACAGTAGTTACCTTTTTTTGTTGAATATTTGATTTACTGTAGAAATATTAAAACTTCTAACCATCGAGTTAAGAATTGATTTTCGGAATATCAGAAGTTACTATGTAATTTGACTTAAGAAATTTATAAGGCCTTAAAGAGATAATTCTAAGTTTCAACGATTCAGTGTTTAGGCTCAAGGTCTTAAGAGCTTCATAGTCGACTCTGGAATCGGAAATTCAGTGAAAGGTTTGTTGTTAACAAACTAAGGTGTAGATTACAAAGTTCAAAAATTCAGTGGTTAATAAATCTGTGCAGTTCATACATATATTTAAAAGTCGAACTTTAATACTTAACAAGACTTATTTATAATTTAAAAAGTTTAACATAGCCTGTATATTGTACATTCTGTGTATATTGCCTGCCTAGCTTATGCGGAACTCATTTATTTATTTCCTTTATTTTCCTATTTGGACGAAATGATGACACATGATATAGTACCTTACCATCATTGAAATATAGTTTCCTTTTCCATTTGACGTGTCCCATATTTTAGAGCTTCGCCCACAACATTATTATCAATGGTGTTTTTACTACTTTATCTGTAGTTTATTTTTCAAAAACAAATAACGAGTCTTGAATATTATGAAGAGATGATGTCTCATATTGTGCTGATATTCACATGAACTTTTCCAAATGCTACATTTATACTTTCAGCAACTATTACGCGGAATTTTTGTCCCGTTTAAATTCATAAAAAGAATTTCTCGAATATCTCAACTGTTTTGTATATTGAATAATAAAAATCTAACCGTATCATCAGTTTTGTTAATAAGCATTCAATATGTGCATGCAACAGTAAACGAATCTTTCTTTAACATGACTTGTCAATCTCAAATTTTGAGAAAACCGACAGTTTTTATATGTGCTGCTGAAACCTTGCGAATTTAATAAAATACAAAGTTTTACATTTAATTTCAATAATATGCATCAAGTATACATCATGTATATCAAGTAGCTTAAAAACGAGAACAAAACTGAGTCCGTGTTATCCTTTCTGACATGATTTATTCTACTAACGTATTCTACTGATTTATTCATTGTTGCGTCTGACATAGCTAATGCACGCCAGCAGTAGAATAAGCCCTACCCAGACAGATGTTACGTGAACTTTAGGTGTTCTTGCAATCATTAATAACTTTAAGACGAAGCCTTGATTGGAATCTTGTCATTCTTGATTTTCACACTATTTCAACACATAGGACCGCTCCCTGAAATTTCTGACACCTATTGTTCAACGCTCTGTATAGCTTACCACTAAATTATGATTTCTACTGGGAAGAAGATAACCATAGTCCTTGGATAATTAAATGAGTAAGCCTAATCCTATGTAAGTTTGCACTTTGAAGTGAAAACGGGAGTAACTCGTTCTTTTTGATGGGATAGTCAGCTGCGCTTGTCAAATAGTGTATTTAGTGACCAAAGTTACAAATTCAGAAGGGTGTTCGTACAACAATGAGTGTTACAAGAAGGCCTGAAGCCTCACTCATATCTCAAATATTATTAAGGATATTGCAGTGAGTATCTGCGCTTAGCAGCCACCTACACTAAATAAACAAGAACGAATAAGCCCTCTTCCCAAAAAGGAATCATTGGGATGGGTTTAAAGAATTTCATATGACATTCTGACAGCAAAGAATTTCATTCAGTATTTTGTGATATGTTTAAGGGGAATCAGGCACAACTCTTCGAGACCACCTTCGAGTCAGTCAACAGCACTAATTTAGTATTTGAGTATTGAAACCATTCGAATGCTTCATACATATGTATGATGTTCCACTATCAGTGGTACGCACAGGCAAGGGGTGATTCCCCATAAAAAAATAAGTTAAAAAAGAGAATACAATTTTTTCATATAAAGCTTTGTTTTCGAGAAAATTGAGTTTGAAAATTTATCGAGTATACATCTACTATTCAACTGTGAGTTTCCACTTGTCGGACTTCTGTTTCTGCTTGTATTTGTGTTTATAAACATGAGCAATGTTATTATCTAATTTTAAAAGCAACAAATATGTTGAGGAATTAAAGGGGAACATTACTTGGCTTTTGAAGAATAAAAAAATAAAAATATGTATCTGTAGTCACATGACCAAACCTGATATGTCATGATTTTTTAATTGTTCATTAAGCGATTTTAAAATTAGTTAAGCCAACAGGTAAACTGTCACGACTGTCACGTAAATGTCACAACTTGTCATCTTGTTTTTTTCTTAAATTCTGTAGTATAAAAGTATCATCTTTTGCAAATTGATAGATCTCATGTAAATACATATGGGAGAGTACATATGTCGAGTTTGAAAAGAAAGTGATATCGGGTTTTGCCATCTGATCACAGATATAATAAAGTTTTCAAACTCGATTGTATTAAAAAAACGAAACTTCATATGAAAAAATGTTATTCTTCTTTTCTGACTTATTTTTTTCATAAGAAATTATCCCCTGTCTAGTTGCATAATTTATAACAGAACACCTATATTATTGGTCAAAACGTGTTGCTGCACTTATTTAGCACCGCTGGGGTGTCTCAAGAAATTTTAAATTCTATGCTGACCCAAAACTAATCACAATGTACATAATATATTTCTCACGAGATAGGATCCTGTGAAGTCAACGAAATCCTATTGCCCCTCTGCTACCTAATAATTTAAATACATCCTGTCAGATCAATTAGTCTAATATTTAGTTTGTAACAGGTGTGATGCACAGAAACATTATCTACCACAATATCTTATATTACTAAATTATAATCTATCTACACGGAAAAAAATGTTAAGCTGAAGTTATTGAAATCTCTTGTAGAATTTACAGAAGTATTCTAACAGGCCTGAATTTAATAAAATCAGTAAGAATCAACTTTGTAGATTTAACAAAGCTGCTCTTACTATAGTCAACCTACCTTTATTAATTCTACAGAGGTCTGACAACAGATTATACAAAACTCTACCCTGCTTAAATCTACTTGCAAGACTTATGCAAGATCTGCATGGCCATCTTTTTCTGTGTAGGATGTTTCTTGTCCAGGTTTGCAACACTATAGTCACATATCAGAAATATTCTGCACTTCTCACAATTAAAATATAAGATGACACTTGAAGCAGTTAAATCAAAAGCCTCTTGATACATTCGAAGGGCAAGACTCAAAGGATACTCCAGTTTTCCGAAGGAACCAGGGTTCTCCATTATCAAACCTGACGTTCGAAAACGCCCTGTCCGGTTTCACGGTCGCTTATCGGCCACGCAAGCACGCTTTATAAGCAGCCGCGCGATAACAGGCCGCTTAAGCTGCTCGCCGGCCGTACGTGTGTAACAAGAAAAGCCATGTGGTAAATCAGGATTAAAGCCGGTGGGGGCTCGCAGCACGGAAATTTAAATAAATTAAATCCTTCCGGAGGTTCATAAATTTGGATTTCCCGCGTGGACACCGACGGCTATTTGGATCCTATTAAAGCTTGCACCTCTATCTCACGGTCGGCTCGCGTTTTCCTCTTTTTCATTGGGCCGCGAAAGCATTTGCAGAATTAGCTGATATCTCGTTCGGACCAACGATGATATTTAAAGGCATTACGAACCGCGACAAATTGCACGGAACCAACGTTTCATACGTTTGGAATTTTTCCTATTTTCAGTGGTACGTAACGTGCAGTGAATGTTGAGGATCGAGGGTGTTAAAAATATGAGATGCTTCCATGGAATCAGTTAAAGGTATAAAAGGTATGAAAAAGATTCACACATATCTGTGGACAATAATGTTTAGTTTGCTGGCTATACTCTATTTTATATCACAAGAAATAACAGTCCATAACGACTATAGCATGCTAGCGTTAGTTGTATTTATATTTGCTGAACGAATATTGTCGTTAAACGTTATACGCTGTGTGTTTTGTATCCTTCAAATATTGAAGCGAAATTGACGAGATTGTAATTGTACGAACGAGAAGCAAAATAATGTTTAGTATTTCACACGTTCAATCTTCAAGCGTTTTTAGCGATTTCCCACTATACGTCTCGCTATGGAGTAGCAAGTACTGCCAACGTGCACTAGCCTCATCAGACACGATAAAATAAGTAGAATAAGTCCCAAATAAGCAATATTTCACACAAATTTTAGGTGTTTGCTCAATATTAGTAAGTCTGTAGCGAAGCCTTAAACGCAATTTTATCAGTCTTGACTTTCATCTTATTTTGATATCTACTATCACCCTTTACTGACACCTGTTGTCGAACACTCTGTACATGCATTACACACTGGCGGTCAGAAGTTTCAAATTACATATTAATTTGTATTAAAATTGTACTGTATAGCAAAATATTTTAACTCAAGATTGATAATAATTATTGCAATGTATTTTATTTCAGTAGAATCCAATAAATTAACATAATAGTTTATTATGACTTAAATTGTGTGTTGAACGAACTTTAATTTCTGAATTAATATCCTTTAAGCATTCCAATCTTTAAGTTAGCGTGTATATTTTCCCTTAAGACAATTGTAAGTTACAATTTGTAACAAAGTGGAACGTTAACAGCGGGGGCTTAAGCATAACAGGAGCTTTTAACACTTTAACTGGGCTTAAGGTTTTATGATTCCAAGGTTTAGAGATTACAATTTAAAACTTCTGCTTCTTATGTAAAGCATTCTAGAGGGCAGCATTTATACTTTTGGAAGCCCTATATTTTTTCAAACGTCTTATTAAATTAAAACACACATAAATCGAGGGAAAAGAAAAATTGTCACGATAATTAGTGCAAATTCTCTTATTAGCAATAGTGAACTACTCTTGTTTCACATTTACCTATATTAAAATAACTCGAAAATAAATATAAGTATTCAGTGATATCCTAATGCAATATTAATTTTAGAGTGATCAGAAAGTTAGATACTTGTTTATTGTAGTAATATGTGCATTAGCCGTGTCCCGCTAAGATATGGTGATTTCGTAAAAGTAGTGGAACTTCAGGTCTTTCACGTGTTTAAGGGTTTCAGTGATAAGCGATAAATGAACCCCTCAGAATCAGTAAATACATGGCGTTCGGCAACAGATATCAAATATGGGCGAGGGATTCCTCATATTAAAATAAGGCTGAAATCAAGAATGTTGAAAGTGCGTTTCAGACTTCATTTCCAAATGATTAATTGTTGAGAAAACGCCTGAAATTCGCATGAAATTAAATGCACCTAGTTCTGGATTTATGATTACTGATTCTTCTTACTTGACTGACACACGCCAGTAATAGAATAAGTCTCGAGACAAACACATTTCACGTGTGTTCTAGGCGTTTCCTCAATAATGAGTAACTTTGAAACGAAGTCTCCAAACTTAATTTTGTTATTCTTTATTTTCACCCTCTTTTGTCATCTAGGATCACTCCTTAAAATTTATGGCACCTGTTGTCTAAAACATCTACTAACGTGTTATCTGTAGCAGAATGTAGTAAGGAATTTAACACAGTATTGCGTCATTCGACTTGATGCAAAAGTAAGTCATTTAACATTTAAATCCTAATGAGAAACAAAATTTTTAATTTGTCAAGTGCAAAGTGTATATCAGAAACGCAGAAAAGAAGTAAATTTTGAAATTATGTTATCGTATTTGAAAAATTGCATAACATTTAAAGATTCAAAGAAGAAATAACGTACTTTAACAAGATTAACATTGTGGCATATTTTACGAGATTATTCTGTTTTGAAGTGATATTGGAAACGTGAACGAGAAGTGTCGTAAACTGGTTACGCTATAATAATATAGTATATTTTAATAACGTTTCGTACAAACAACACGGGTAGCGACTAAATATTAAGATAGATTTATTTATAGGTTTATCTTAGATTTAAGATGAACACAATTGAAGTACCAATTAAACTACGACTTTGCAGTAATGAAATTGGAGTGTGTAAGGAGTTTCTTGGAAAATACTGCTGTGGGTTTTAAATAGACCAGCTATTTGGTAGAAAGAGGATGACCAGTCTTTGAATTATTAGATGAGTAAATCTGGTTCTACATGAATTTCTACTTTGCAGTAAAGAATGATGAGTAAATTATTTCGGAATAAGTCGTTATAGAACCCCTATGAAAAATATGCTCAGTAAATAACAGAACGCGACCGAATTTTTTATTTTACTATCTTTTAAATACTAAATAATAGCGTTAACAACATTTCAGTGTATTAAAATTTCCAACTAAAATTCAAAGAACGAAATCCAAATTCACGCGTAATTATCAGAGATCCCCATTTCATGTGTATTTTCAATACACGTGTACACGTGAAATTAAAATATCAGTACACGTGTACTATCAATTAATCGTTCTCAATTAAAATAAAACTTGAAGGTTGTAAATACGCTAAACAGTTTCTGAAATAAAAACTTCCAAGCACAACCCATTTTACACGCAGACGGACAAAAATCGTTGCATTCAGAGTTTTCTTTTTCTTTTAAATAAATATTCCAGTTTCGAATATTGTGTTATGCATTAATAATAACGCAAAATGGAACATCAATATGTTAATAGATGTTTAGTAATGAATATTGCTATATACGTGTATCCATGCATTTCGAATTTCGATGAACGATACACGTATGTCTGCTTGTGTACATACGTTTGGATCAGTATAACCGCGTATTTCGGGATTTTTGTACGCATGTACATCATGATTCGTGTACTCGTGCATTTCAGGATCCATATACCTGTGTATATGGATTCCGATCTGCATATCTGTGTAGTGTACATACACGTGTACCCGTGTACTAAACATTACACGGATCCAAACACGGATATTTTAATTTCACGTATGCACTTGAACACATGTATTTGGAATACACGAACAGAATTGGAATCTCTAGTAATTATAGTTCCAAATACAAATCCAATCTCGTTACGTTTACCTACACTTTTGAAACGGAGTTTCAGACGTATTTTTCTCAAACGCGAGACTCTGTTCGTAAACACCATATTTTGTTATCTCGAGTGATATTTTCACGATAAATCACATCCATGAACGATTCATTCTGTTTCCATAACAAGCACCTGTAGTTTTAATTTTCTACAAGGCAAAAGAAAGAAACCTGCTGAACCGTCCCTCTCCTTCGGTGGTGCCGACATATTAATTATTTCTGTAGCATAAAAATGTTTTGCACGCAACCACGTTACCCCGGAAGAGGTACATAAACAGAGACGGCGTACATTAACTCAGAGAGATTGGCATGCTCGACGGAAAAAGGAGAGGAAACGCTGTGCTCGCCGTTTCTCGGGAAGAAGCTGATCAAAGCGCGCAGTGCGCATATTTGGTTTCGTCAAGTTTCCATCGGCTCCTGCCGGGTCGTGTTGGCCCTTTGAAAAATAGAAATTGCGTCCTGGACGTAAACGAACGAACGCAGAGGAAACGGCCGCGGGCTGTTTCCCCTTTGAGGTGGAAACAAGAAATCGCGTAAGCCCACGACTGATTGAACCGCTGGCGAAAAGTTCGCGCCTGTTTGCCCACTATATTTGCGCGGTCCGCGCGATATTAACGAGCCTGCAACTTTCGGAAGAAATATCTCGCAGCTACTGGCGAGCTTTCTTCTCGTTTTTTCTATGAAGGTGATTGGTCGGGCGGCGTTCTTTGTTGCGCGAAATTTAAAATTGAGAATTCAGTAAAACGATGGTAATTAATACCGAGTGCTCCAGGGGTGGTTATGTAGAAAGGTGAAATGAAGTATGAGATCAGAACTTTTTTACTAGTGTTTATGATTTTTAAAAGGGGCATAGCGGTATTTAAACTGTTCAAATCTGAACATGAGTAATACGTTTATTACGATGCTATGAACTATGTAAAAATTATTTTCATTAGTTGTAAGAACTCTTTTTGTATGTATTTTCTTGATTTTATAAAACTTTATGAACCTTTTCCTAGGAAACTTTTTTAATAGAGTAAAGAACAACATGAAAAATTTTGATAGTTGCGATTACTTAACAAGTTTTAATACTCTCTCCATATAAATTCTATTTTGGAGGAAAGCGTGGAGAATCTTTTGTATCTACAACGAGAAGGATATCTAAACTAGAAGGTACACAATTCTGAAAATATATTTCAAGGAACAAAAAGTTACAATTTTAAAGTTCTTGCAGTAATTAAGAAATCATTTTGATAGAAATTAACTTTCATAGACATAATGTGAAAGATCGCAGGGATGTTGTTTCGCTATCAAAAAATGATCATAAGACTGAAAGAATTTCGAATGATTAATACGTTCATAGTCCGCCAAAAGCATACTGAATGAAATGATAAACAGAGTGAAGGAATTATACCATCACTACTCAAATCTACACATTTTTCTCTTAAATTATTACATCCTTAGTACGAAGTTTCATATAAGTTATGACATTGTTCAGCAATGAAATAAAAATATTGTCTTCAAGTAGTCGTACAAATTGCCTTGACCCAAATATGACTCAAATACATATGTAGCTCTGTAACGTATTAACATGGTTTCAAAGTAGAAACATTTATGAAAACTGTTGTAGGAGACTGAAAATTAAATATGTATAAATTATTTCTTTTAAGGAAGTAACTAATCCAAGAACATTTCTTAATACACAATATTTGAAAATAGCAGTAACTAACAGTGAAAAGTGTGTTAATATTTTTCAAAGGTAATTGTACGAAGTGTCATTGACACAAAAAAACTTGTTTCATAGAATTGATATAGTTCCCGGGTAAGAAAAGTTAAATATATTATTATCTATTGTAAGATAAGAATTGTAAGTAAGTAAAGTAGTTTTTGTATTCAAATTGCAAATTGCTGAAAACAGTGGATAGTGTTTTCCTATGTTTCGTTGGAAGTTAAAAATTAGAGAAGCAAGAATATTAATAAGTTATTAATATTCTTATAGTTTTTAATAATAACTGATATGCTCCAAGAATAAACAAAAGTGATCGTTCAAACGTCAAAATTAAATGTAAATAGCGTACTTCTTTGTGCAAATGATTGGTCTAGTTAGGTTACATCTAGTTTGAAATTTGAATCTATTATAATTGTTACAGAAAATATTAGAAGCTGCTACATATGACTTTAGTTAACTGGGAAACCTTGGCTGATAAACATTATTCCAAAGTAAAGAAAGTGGAATACATAATTATAAAATATACAAAATCAAATACAAACATAACACTCCCATCAAAGACATTGATCACAGTGCTCTTGAAAAATGCGTATGAGCGACAATAGAATTTGAATAATAATTTCGTAACTGGTTTACAGTTTGGCCAGCTGCAGTACGATGACTAAACGCGTTACGGAGAAAAACCCGTTTCCATTGTCACTAAAATTAGTCCCCGTTACAATATTATAACGTTCCTTCGCTCTTGGCAAGATTACAACAGTGCTTTTGCTCAAGACTACAAAGACCTTCAATTTGCTGCCTCGCATTGCGCCCACGTTCCTCCAGCACAATTAACAAAACCTAATCAAATACCTTCAAACATATTGCATACTGATTTCGACAGCGGGTGGTGAATTTTTAAACAGGGACACTGTCAAATTTGCTTCTTGGTAATCCAAACACATTACATTCCCTAGCAACAGCTCTTTTATGTTTATTCAAGTCTCAGTCCAAGCTTGTACGCGTTTCCCTTCAAGAACCGCTGTGAACTGTTTCACGATCGCAAATCAGTTTTGAAGAAAGGTATTTGCATGGTTTATTGTGATAGTACAAATGTGCAACTTCGTTGCACTACGTATATTTAAACATTCTTTATGTTTTCTATGCTTATGGACAGGGCTTTAAATTATACAAAGGCTACTTTGTCCTAGTATTTGCATTTTTATTTTCATATTTATAAAGTAGTAATTTGATTCTGTGCGCTATTTTCTTTTAGAACACCTATATTATTTAAGATTTATAAGAATATTTTGGAAAAAAGAGTCCTGCTTTAATTTTACAAAATTTACATTAATTGCATGGTTAGGGTTAGACTATAATATTAATGTTCTGGGAATGAAATTCATAAAATGTATTACCATAATTAGTATTTAGTTTGTTTATGACATATGTGGGCATATTTGAAATATTTGAAATCCTATTACTCTACTTGATTTCAAAAAATAATTTTGAAAATAATCATTTTGCTATTTGTAATGACCATATACGCAAATATCCAACCCTGTAACTGTAACTCGTATTCACCACGGGAACTCATTTTTCTGATATTGCCATTTTGGAATCATGAATTAAAAAAAGAATAAAGTGTATAGGACAGTATTGAAGATTGTTATTATTTAAAATAATTCAACATTTCCTACATCTTTAAACATAATTAAAAATAATAAATCTAAGTATTATTTCGAATATAGTTCATTATGTTCATCTCGAATAAAATTTCTGGTTCTATTTTCCAATAACTTAATTCTTATTCCTTTTAGAACTGAAATATTAAATTTAGTGATACTAATTTTTTATTAATCCATATATTGCTTATGTCAATCGTGTGTATACATATACAGACACATAGGTATCCGTATACAATAATATCAAGCATGATGAATTGAAATTTGTATATTACAGAAAGCAAAATAAATGATAAATTTGTTAAATGCACTATTGCACCGTAATATTCAAGAAATATTTCGTAATTAGTGACTTCGCTTGTAATATGACAGTGAAGAGGCTATATTTAAAGCAAATTAATCATAAAATCGTGAAAATCTTTTGTCAAACAGTATTTACTACCAGCACGCTATCATCAACGCAGCTAATCAGCAGTTAACATACTAAGACAAATTCAGAAATCTAGACATCAAGAATAAGTACCTAAACGCTTTACATTTTCTTCAGAAATTTATAAGTTATTAACCCTTTCACCATTAAGATATTGTAAACTGACTTCTACTTTTGATAGAAACACAAAAAAAGATATTTTACTTATGTCTCTTAAATACAGAAATCACTCTTCGCTTTGCCTATAGATTGATTAAACACTAAAAGCGACATTTATTCTGTTCGTACATCATAGTTCATGAACTAAACAATAAAAGAGTTAGATAAGAGAAACGTAGTAGGATTAAATAAAGTTATTTTGTTTTATATTCTAAGACTCGTTTCTTTCGAATGTTTCTTAAAGGAGGACACCACACTGACGAGTTAAGAAATAGGTAAAGTTTGGAAGTTTTTTATAGGTAATCATTCAATGAAAAGTCTAGTTTTTTAAAGAATATAAATGTTAATTTCAACTTTATTTTCAGATTTTTTAAAACTAAAAATGTTACGAAGTGGCGAACTTATTCGGTATTTCTGAAATACCTGCAGATAGAACACTGATTATTAGCCGTCGTAGTTGGCAAGAACTAGAAGATCTGAAATAAAAAACTCTTATTGAGTTACGAACTCGAAACTATTATCTAAAATGTAGCTTATGAGTTTTCGAAAATTGTAGTAATTGTAGAAAGGGTCGCAGTTTGAAGAAAAAACAGCGATTTTTACCACAGAAAAATCAAATTGAAACACTTATAAAAAATTAAATAATTGGAATATCAAGAAAATCCTACGCTATTGTACGCAATAGTTTCTAGTTTATGAACCCACAAAAATTTTTTAATTCAGATCTCCCTGTTCTTATCTAGTGCACTGGCCAACAATCGATCTTCTACCTGGAGAGAATACCGAATAACTTCACCATTTTGTAATATTTCTACATTTAAATAACTGTCAAATAAAACTGATACATATATTTGTATTCTCCCAAAAGGGCTAAAGTTTTCATCCACTAGTTACCTCTGAAAAAGTGTCTAAAACCGTTGCTTATTTTTTAACACTCCAAGCTGGTGTCCCCCCTTAATTCGACGATAATTCACCAATTACTCACTGTCCTGCATTCGTCGAGATTGAAACGCCCGCGGATGGAAAGGTTCGACAGATCCCGCACGGATTGAGCGCGCTAAAGCTGCTTCCGGCGCGACGAGGCTTCCTCTTCAGGCGCGGTTCATTGTCGCCTCGCTTGTCAACCCGCGTTTCTGGCGATCGCGGCGCCGGATCGCTATCCCGCATGCTAATTTTGCTGGTGCAGTCACATGCTTTCGCAATGCGACTGCAAGTGCAGCGAGTTCGCGGCGTATCATGTAAAAGTGCATCAACACGATGCGTGCTTTTCCTCAAGAGCTTCGTGATTTCATCCCTCCGTTCGACTATGGCGACTGAATTAGCTTGATCTTTGGATATCTCTTTGCGTTCAACAGTGAAAAGTTAATTTTGTTGGTTAATCGGGCGGAGTTCTAATTGGACATCTCGAACATCAGTGTATCTAGAAGATTCTGCATTTATTAATAATTTATTCACTTGCTTAATATGTTTGTCTGTGACCATTTTTGAACTTATAGTGTTTTAGTGAAATACATATAATATATGTATAACGTTCAGATAACAGTTGTGTCCTTAAAAATAGTGTGAAATCATAGTTGCATAATTGAATAAGAAATATTGTTGATTTTTGTATTAGGGGAACTTAGGGAAATACTAATCATTTAAAGAAAGTTATCTGAAAATGCATCTATATGGTCAGATTTATTAAAATTTTCTTGTAAATAGACAACTTAATGCAGTTTTTTCATCGTGATAAAATATGGAATGCATAAAGCACACCATTTAAGAGGAGTATTAAGAAGAATGAAAAGTAAGCTTTGACTGGTATTCCTGTTCCTGTAGGGTAATGTCGGCCAGTTTTTCTCCGATGGTTTTTAGTTTATTGTTCTAATAATATAATATTTTCTTAGTGCGTAAGCAATCCGAGGTACGAAAATAAGCTTCTTAAATGTAATATTAAACAAAAATTAAACAGTTAGTTACAAACTCTCATATTTCACTATCAGATTTTCGGATCTACAAATAATCTCAGATGTAACATAACTATTTCATTAAAGTAATAAAACTTTTATTTGGTCTAAAAAATAAAACTACATTTTAGATATATTGTAAAACTGGAAACAAAAGAGTAGAATAAAGTAAGACTAGCTTCTTATTTTCTTCAAAAAGGTGTAATGAAAATGTCAAATTATCATTCGCATTTCTTTCCTATATGCAATTGAAAAACAATTGGAAATCGTTGCATATTAATTTATTGAATCGAGGGTACAGCATAGCATGAAAGGTATTTCCCACTGACTGGTGTCCCCTCAGTTTTTCATGCACACTTACACCAAAGAAAAGAAAGAAAAAAATATCTCAGTAACATAGGTCCTAGAATCAATCCTTGTATTAATAAATACAAAAGTTTGTTGTCACATATTTCTCATAAGTTCGACATATTTCCTGTTCATTTCAATACAAAACTCAAATCTGTGGATCATATATTAAGATACATCTTTAAATACTCCTTTGGTCTCGACATGCATTTTCTATTCGTTATCTAATTCCAGTATATTATTCATCGCTGATAAGTAGACTAAAGTCTTTAAGTACCTCCCCTTACAGAAAGAAATCGAAAGGATTTGAATGACCTAGGAGACCACATGTTCATGTGTCACATAATTTTTGTTGAAATTTTGTGAATATAAAACCTTACACTAATGTGTTTTTAAACCACTGCTTCCGTTTATATTGAAAGCGTTGAGATAAGACTTTTATTTGCGACCTCGAACACAGATCGAAAGAATAACAATTTATTTTGTCTCGACAAAATCGATTTTAGGGTCTATCTAAACTATGTAATTTTTGCTCTTTTCAATATGTATTATAAGTTCTATTCCCAATACTAAAATTCTAGACCCATCTTTTTTTAATACACTGTATTTTTGTGATCAACATCTTTCATAGTACTCTGAACTTCTATCACTTAACCAACACCTTGATTGATTGAAATGTTCAATTATAACAATATCTGCTATTATTTTAATGTTAAAATATACTATTCTTAAACTATAATTCGTTAATGTTAAACTATTATATTTCTAGACTAAGAAATTTCTTACACAATTTTGCAAATAAAATATGTCGTGGAAAAAAGTTGTAATACTTTTGCATGGCCGTGTATGTGTATGAAGTGTAGACATTTATTTATTGATGACAAATAAATGAGATCATAGCAATTCCATGATATCAACTAATCTGCTTAATCCTTAATTCCCTAGCAATTTCATATCGAAATGAATACCTTTTGAAACATCAGAGAGCAAATGAATAAACAAGTAATATGTATAAGTTTAGATTTAGTTAATCAAACATGAATACCAACTATTTGAATTGAAAATTACGTACAGTCCGTTTCTATTGTTTGAACAATTTCATTCTGAAAATACTTTGGTTTCCTGCTGTGTTAAAATAAACAGAAATCCTTCATAGTGATACTACAATTCTCGCGAATAAGATCTTTAAACTAAGCTGATTTAATTTTTCGTTGTACATAGATCAAAATCGCGAGAACTCGGGAGATCTTCTTTAGAAATAAATACCTACTCATGTTGAAACAGTAACAATTCTGCTACACATAACAATGTACACAGTACAAAGCAAATAAAATACGATTTTATGTAGCATTTAAAAATAAACAATTCGAATTTCAATGATAATTAGATCAATGTTGCAAAGATCAATGTAAGCAAGAAAAAGAAAAGTACCGAGAAAGCTTTTAAGCTTCAATATATTTAACTTGATCAACAAACTGTAATTCTATAGTTAATCTGAGAAAGAAGATGGAACAGGTGCAGCAACTGATAACTTTATTTAAGACTTCAATAATCTAATTTGTGAATCGATCGTGAAAGGAAAATGTGCGCACTACCGCTGGTATCTTCAATTAAACTTTGATAAAAGCAATTAGAGTAAGAGGTCATAATTTAAAAATCAATCATGAGAAGAAAGCGCAAGAACTGCTACTAATTACCTCGGCTAAATTCCACTAAAGAAATACTAATGATAGCTTCGCCTAGAAAATCTGGTAATTGAAAACTTGATTTATTGCAAAACATTTACGCCTTATTATTTTCATATAAAGAAATATTCCATCACTAAAAATTACCATCACTAATATTAGTTAATTTTAGACGAAAGTTAAGAATATCGAAATAGCATTTCAGACTTTATTTCCAAGTTCCTAGTTGTTGAAAAAACGTCTAAAATATGCGTAAAATATGTCTGACTTGAAACTCAAGTCAGATCAACTAATTAATTCAAGTTGAATCTACTAATTTCTTCTTACTTGACCAATGCATGTCGACAGTAGGATAATAACCACAGGGCACTTAGGAATTTTAGACATTTGTGAAATATTTAATACCTCTGAAACGAAGTCCCAAACACTAATGCATCATTTTTTATTTTCGTTCTATTTTAACATATAGAACCCTCTCTTAAACTTTCTGACACCTGTTGTTGAATACCCTATATTATACTTAGGTATATAGTATCTTAAAGTATGCTAGTAACCTCTGTTTAATATTTAAAAAGAAGCTACTGCTTGATAAAGTAGTAATAAATATTGCACCCACACCTACAAAATTCTCTTCTAAAGATACGTTTTCTAGAAAGATAATACCTTCTTTCTTAAACTTAAAATAAATTTAAAAAACTTTCTTTAAACTTAAAATAAATGAAAGCTTTCATATATGGTACACACAAGAATTTCAGTCTTCCCTTTTTGAAATAAAAATGTTATCTAATACTGTTCTTGCACACCTCGAGTAGTACGTAGTACACTCACTATGTTAATACCAAATACTTTGTACAAGATTTAATAAAAAATTTGATAACAAGTGTTAATGTTTACGTTTAGATACAAACGCTAAATTATGAACTGTACATTGCTGTAATTAAGTAACTTCTGCACCGTATATTAGTTTTTTTAAAGAATTCCTGAATTAATTTTTGGCGATACATATGAAAATATTTCAACATGCAGATTACGTGTTAAAAGTTGAAACTTTGAAGACGAATATTTCGGATTTCGGATGATGAAATTTCCAATTATTTTAAGCAGACGTAGAAGACATGTTAACACACCATCAAAATTTCAAAGGTTCTTTAATAAGCCATTTTTCGGGACAACTACTTTAAGAGATTTTAATCTTCACCTTGAAATCTCGTAAAAAAGTGATCTTTAGAAAAAGTTCTTTCCTCGATTGAATGTGCTTCTTGAAACAGCGCAACTGTGTCCTGAGAAGATTTTCCATGACGATAAATAAGGCCGATATTTAGGTGATTTCATTCAACTGATCCACCCTGTATAATTTCACGAAGCAAAACTTTTTTTCTTATCTCCCAAAATAATCTTTCTGAGTAAATAATCATTCACCTAAAATTGAAACCCAAATCCCCGAATCAATAAAAAAAACTGCGTAAGATCAGCGAACGCGCGAATGGAGGTCTCAGAATTCAGCCCAGAATTTTAATATCGCGAAATAAGCCGGATAATGGGAGAATTCATCTCCTTTCGTCTGGTCCAACAGTCCCTCTATTCATTTTGCAGGAAATTTCCTTTTCCTCGGTCGCGAGCGAATGATAACTTCCACGTGGAGGTGCGCAGAGGGAAGCATATGGATTCTATCAGCGAAAATCATATCCAGCAGTGCCCTGTGGTCATTATCGTGTCTTTATTTTCCCGCGGTCGCTTAGAGCCAGGAGCCGCGCAGCCCGAGGAAAGAATATTAAAAACTTTTTCCATAAAGCGTCTTTGCGGGGCGTCCACTGTTACGTCGGACATGAAAGCTGGTTTCTTGCAGTCTCAAGCGTATCCTGCAGTTTTTCCGAATTAGTTCGGACAGTTTCCACCTCCGCCCCCAACCCCTTATCCTTTTTTCCGTTCAGCTGTTGCCGGGAAAATGAGCACGAGCTTTTGATGGATAAATGTGGAAGGCCCTGTGCAAAGGAAATGAAACGGATAAGAATCCGTAACATTTAATTTCGTACCTCGAATAAGAAGATAGTATTGTTTTTCTCGTGTTCGTACGAAGCGAATTGAGAGAATTGTTAAGTTTTTTTTTCTTTATGTGGACGAGAAATGAAATGTGAAAATGGAAATTTTATTCGCGTTTCTTTGCCGATTTCTTTTTGATCTCTACGATATGGAGGGTCAATTATACTGTTTTGAATTTATTAATGATTTGTGCAATTATGAGTTTTGGGAGATTGAAAATTAAATATAAAATTATTTTTTTTACAAGTGACACGCATAAGGAGCGAACAATAGAAATTTAGTTAATATAAATCCTTACATGTTCACTACAGTATTTTAGATGAAGTATTGTTTCATCTATTTGCAAACTAGGATGATTCTAAAATTTAAAATGAGTTTTAGTACTTAGATTGTTATTAATGATGTATACCCTATAAACTTATTGTTTCTACATAAATTAATATATTATAGTATATATAGAATTTGAAAAATTAGGCACGACAAAATAAAATTATAATTTCTTCTTCTAAAGGAGGTAGTAGGTGTCTGTTATGAAAATGATACAAATTATATATTCTTCATTTAATATTAAAAGATATTTGAACTTTTGCATTGTATGTAATCTTAAAAATATTTTTTCATTATAAAACAAATATATTTCAAAATACGTACATTTGTAATTCAAACATGCAAAATTTGCCTTTCATATCTAGATTTAAATGACTTTCAAAATTAACAATAAATATGGAAATTATTGTAAGACGTAAAGGACTGAATTTTACTGAATGAAAATTATTGACAGATATATCCACTCATATTTTTAACTATTCCTCAGACGGCGAACTGACCACATGGACAGCTATGCCTGGTCCGTTTGGAACCTGAGGATTATATTTTATTGATCGTGATGAATATATCAGAACTTGTTTTTTCCGCAGATAATACGATTTTTATGATTTCTCATATTTAAAAAATTTGTTATCACATTGAATATAAAACATTGAATGAAACTAAGTGAATGTTATCAAAAATTTATCAGTGAACAAATGACATGGTCATTAGCGAAATAAATGTGAACTGTATTTTACATAAAAACATAATTCTCAACTTCATACTGTGATTAAATTTCCACCCATTTTGGAAAGATAATTCCAAAATATAGTAACATACTCAGATAGATGTAAATCAAAAAATGCAATGAATTTACATTTTCAAACGTTTTTCTTACTACTGGGCCCTTGCATAGCTACTTAGACATACGTGCAATTACTTAAATGATCCTCGAAAGCTCATTAATCATGAAATCGTAAAAGAAAAAACTAACTGAACATACTCCCTTTCTCTTCCCCTCTGCTTCTTCCCCTTTCTCTTCTCTGCATCGTGGTCCTCTGTCCGTCCCTCCATTCCAGTGTCCCCCGTTACCCGGACACACTTCCCTAAGTCAGTGAATTAGAATTCCTAGTCCGATGCGACCTTCTGTTCTTGATTAATAACGCGAGGAGATATGTGCATGGAGCCACGAGTCACTTCACGAAGAGTCATTAAATAATCCTGGCCAGCGTTTCGTCAACAAATAAGGTCTCGCTGACGGTGCATTTGAACGTCATCTTGACATCGGTTCCAAGAACGAAAACGTGGATCCTTCTCTCGACAGCGATCCAGAACGTCTGAGGGGAACTAGTTCTCACCTGATGGATTGCTGATCTCAGGCAATGTGCAACCCATTTATCTTTCCCAAAGTCGGAACGAAGTTACTTTGTGGACGTTCCACGTCCTTGCTCTAAATCTTAGGAGCGCGCCGCAAACAGTTAGGCTAATGTTCCTCTGTTGCATGTCTTCTTTCTTGACCATTCAACCGGTTGCTTAGATTTCAATTTGTGTGAGTGTTTACTGATTTAATGGTGGTTTGAAAAAGTTGGACAGTTTTGGCGATCCCTTTTCTGTTAAATAGCGGCACTTCCTTGAGAGTACAGAGTTTAGAACTTGAAAGGGAATCCTTTCAGATTATAAAGCATTGAAGGTCTGATAAACTTTTTGGTTCTAAAAGTAATGGGTGAATTATAATTTTCTTTTATCGACTTTGGGTCTTTGATATTGATGAATGATGGTTCTGTTGATTTTGAATGACTAAGTTTCGTTTTCTCAGAATTTCGTCCACCTTTTCCAACTTGTTGAAATGTGAGTACTAAAGTTGGGGTTGTCTTTATAAAAGCAGTGCTTAATTTTGTAATATTAATTATTTTTCGAACTGTTTGACCTGCTTAGTTTTAAAAGAAACTTTTAGAAAGAAAAAGGGCCCATGAAAATGGAATGTACCCTCAGCGAAATATCCTCATTAATATATTTGTTCAATGAACCATAAAAGTTGTACTGCACTATATACAAATTTTCATCAAATTTGTAAACCTTACTATAGTTGTCATCTAAGGAATTTTAACACATTTTAACAAACCTCTGCACTCAAACCAAAAAAATCACACAGAATCTGTCAGAAGTAGGAGGCCATTCCAATTTTGAATCGCAATGAATTTAGTCATTTCTGATTATATGTACATTTTCACAAAAGTATTTTCCTTTAGCATTATCGAACTTGCAACAGCTTAAATGCTGCTTGGGTTAAATGTCACTCAACAAATTCTATTTAACCAAACAACAACAAAAATACAGACACATTTTAAAATGAGAAATTGCAAAATAGTCTACATTCACAAGTACTGGGACTAATCATGCGTCTCCGTTAAAACATTCAATTTATTGCAACAGTGCACAAGAATCTGTTGAATCACCATTTCACGATATTACAAACTGTTCCTGCAATTGCAGCTTTAGCAATTTCAAACACCATTCAACGAATCCACTTCACGTCAAAGTAAACAAAATCCAGAAGAACTTCTTAGAACACCAGGCCAACCACTAAAACACTTCCTTCGTGTCACAACATTTCTTCATTCTGCTATAACTCTCGTAAAAGTCCCTCATGGGCACGACTGTACTACATTCACATGTTGATCATCTAAATCCTCATGAAGACGTTAATCGATCAGCCCAGGGCATAGTTTTCAAGATCTCATCTTGTGTCTCAGGCATGCTGTCTCTTCCTGTCGCGCTTCCAACTTAAAAAACGATTTTTCGATAATAGAGATTCTAGCATGTTGATCATTTTGAGCCTCCAGAGGAAACTAGTTCGCGAATGGCTACAACACCGTCGAAGCCTGGCAGCCCTCTCCGTTCGATCTGGTGCGCGCGACTATTTAAATCTTTTGTAGTAGCTGGTGGCGTGCTGGGTCTGCTTCGAGGAAGATTCTTTCGTCACATGTAGACGAAACTGTTGCTTGTGCTGCCTGGGATTCCTGCATAAAGTGATTCTAAGCGTGTGTCATATCGACAGGGATATTCATTCTGCAGTTCGAATTTTAAAGAGGAGGTCCAAGCATGACGATGCGCAAATCACTTGTTGTTGATCTATGGCCGCTTCAAGCTGTACTATAAATTATAGTCTTTTATGAATGTAGTTCGACGACTAGTTAACACAGGAAGTAGAATTCAAGATTATATTGTATTATAATTTTTTTATATTTCATTTCATATCACTAAAGTTTTTCTTTCGATTTAATGAGTTCTTGATATTGCTGTCATGAAGAAATATTATATTTTGGAATGGATTTTTCACATCTTGCGATTGACAGTATTAAAGACCTAAAAAATAAAGAGTATGGTTTCGATGCTTAATACTCTGATTCTCTTTTACGCTTTTAAGAGAAGGAAGCTTAAGTAGATTGGAGTAAAAAGTTCTTGAAACTTTCAAGGAGCTTAATTTCTCGAATGTTCTTGAACGAGATATTTTTGTTCTAAATAAGTCCTCTAAAAACATTACGGTCTTCTTCGTCGAACAACTTCATAAAGCTTCTTTTATCTTCTTAATTACAATATCTCCTGTTAATGCAGACGTCATGTTTCTGTTAGAAGGAAAAATTTTACCGAAATTTGGTTTCTTGAAAACATTAAGTTGCAAGTAATTTCATGATGTGTTATAAAGATGTCTATATGTAAAACACTTTCAAGGGGGAAATCATCAAGGTGTTTCTGTACTTCTTGTGTTTTGTCTTATTTTTGAGAAACAAAAAATTGTGATTTAAGCAACATGATTAGGTCATCCTTTACACTTTACATCATAACGATAGATATATTTTCATTTTTAAAGGAGAGGGAATAAAAGAATATATACAATTTCAAACAAATTCAAAAAAAAATCCTCAGAGCTGCTAATAACATTGCAGTTTATGCGACGATAAAACTTCCTAAAAATAAAACTTCAACAGAACATTCTTCAAGCGAGTATTATGTTTTAATGTTTTCCTCAATTCTTTTATACTATCATGAAAAGCTTGGTATCATTTGGTAATTTTCATTAAAATTATATTACATTTATATATGGATAATAAAATAGTTTTTAATTCAAAATTAATGTCTTTCCTCAGCAATAAGCACCTTATTTCTTTTTTCAATATAGTAGCAGAAATCAATATAATTCAGTCATTTTATATGACAAGAAAATATTTCTACCTTTCTCTCAAACATGGGTATTTTCTTGATATTGTATGAAAATACATTTATATACATTTGAATAAATAGAAACTTAATCCTTAATTAATATGAGATCACAGTATTCATATTAATTTAATTTTACAATATTTAAAACAAAGTATATATATGAATATTGTACGAAAGTCGATAGACTGAAAAGTTGTGAATTTTGTGCATAACACTACAATCTTTTTTTTCGTAGAATAGTAATGATTTCACTATATTATGTTACTGTATTGACATTGTACCACTTATTGATTAAGAGAAGTAGGGACTTTTTCATAAATAAATTTATATGTTACCAAATGAATCTTTTAATTATAAAAATCATTAGAAGTATTTGTCATTTTATGAAGTTTTCATTCGTTACAGGAAAGTTGTAATTAACAAAGTGCTTCCAAACTTTTATCCAATAATCATTATCATTAGTATCATTTTTTATTGTTGCTTTCGTGTTCTAATTTTACGAATGAGTTACTCAGAAGGTTTTCATCCGAATTAAGAAATTCAACGAAAGAGACAATTGTTGAAACAATTGGAAGCTTCAACTTTTTCCTTCGCGGAATCAATAGTGACGCAACAGTGACGCATTTCCTAGCCCAGAATTCGCTCATATACGCAGAGGAGGAAATACGTAAGTAGCATATTCTGTGACGGACTCGAGTTGACCAGATCGCTGTGTGTTCTCGCGTCTCAGCGTAATCTGTCAAGAGTTTTAAAAACGCCCGAAAATAATCTGGCATGACGCACATGGTGTCTGCATGTCGCAGGACCATCTAGAAAACAGACACCCTTGAAGTTTCGCGATTGATACAGGTGGAAATAGCCCGAGAATCACGACGAAGAAGTTTTAAATTTACGACGAATGTTCTAAATCGAGGATCGATCGAAGTTGAAAGTTTCTGGGCGACTTCTGAAGTTTGAATCACTTGTCCCACTTGTGTAAAACTGTGTTTCTTGAAGAAGAGCAGTCACAGCTCGCTGAGACAGTGATTTAGTTCGAACACAGTTTTCAGATGATTAGGGTTATTTTGTATGTACAATATTTCCTCGCTATATGCTCATAACGTCAGCGACAAGAAGTTTATACAGTGATAAGAGACATCGTTCTGAAATCTGTCTCTGTTTTAGTAATTTCTGTTTGTCCTATCGTGAATAAAAATGCTAAGAAGTGACAGAATAAACAGAAAATGTCCAAAGGGAGAATAACTATGAACTTTTATCGAAGAAGTATTACGTCTATAGAGTGATTTATAAATTTATGACAATATTTTTGAAAGTGAATACATTGTTACTTTTACTTATTACTGTGACTGACTATTTGTGTAAACATATTTATGTGTATAAATGTGAGAATGTAACATATATGTAGAAATGTTGCTTTATGAATTTCTTTAGAATTTTATTTCAGTATTTTGGAATTTGATTTTTGAATTATGCCAGCTTCCAAAATTATTTTTTTTTAGAGTTGTATAGGTAGCTTCGTAAAACTATTTTTGGACCGTAAAATTTTATAGAATTTTGATTATTTAATTTGAATAATTGAATTCTAAAGACACATGTTTGAGACCGTTTACAAAGCCTTTTAATTTCGAAATTTTTATGATATTGTCTCTCAAAACTTCAGTCTTCAGTTATAGAATCTTACTATAAAACAGTATTTTAAGTTTTAAAATCAAAATGAGTCTGAACTTACAAAGTAGATTAAGAGTTTTCGTATTCCAATGCAAATTCCAAGTTGCGCTTTTCCATGCGTTTTAGAAACCCTTTAGACATATATATGTTGTTAATTATTCACATGATACATACAAAAAAGTGCGAAAGGAATTTGAGATTACTTAGAAAACACCTAGAATTTTCCAGTGAGTGTGAAATGCAACGTTGTGCGGGAAAAACGCTTGAAGCGATTCCTTTGATCTTCTGTGAGTAAGATACCACGTACGTACATATGTGCAAGTTGCTTTCACCTAACATTTGTTTAACTTGTTCTTTGTCTTTTAAAATATTGAAAGAGATAATATACATATATTACACGTTTCGATATAGGAATGAGGATTCTCCAAACATTCTATTTCAGTAAGAAATTTTGTAACTAGTAAAATTAATTGTATTTGATCATAAAAAGTCAATTTTTTATTTCTAAGAGTAATTAATTTCTTAATTTCCTATAGTTCTCTTGACTACCTGATAGTTTATTTTTCTTTATTTCAATTACAAATACTAATTAGGAATTTTCACAGATAAGTGTAACATCACTTTTCAATTAATCTACTAAAACAACATATATGTGATTAAGAAGAATTTTGAACACGAGTTTTGAAATCTAATTACTAATTAATAATAGAAAACGAAATAAAATTTATTAGAAAGTATTTTTCAGTTTTTTAAAACGATGAGAGAATGAAATAGACTGACTTACCATTTGCATTAATTTTCTGCAGAATATTTACAAGATTTTCGCTTTGAAGATTTAAAATAGTCATGGCATTTTGCCAAATTTTTCCAAATTGAACTACTTTTTCGAAAGGTATGGGCATTTGTAACCTAAATAATTATTTAGAGGGTACAAAAATATACTTCTTTTTTTCGCATTGAAATGATTATTTCTTCAAGATGAGGACTCTATATAATGTGGTAGTCTCTGGTTTATGGTATAATTTGTACACGAACATAGGTGATTCCTTTGATAAATTTTTCATATAATTCAGAATAAAAATTAGAGACAAATTTTATGTTAATATATACTTTATCTGTATATACAGAATTTTGATTAATACAGAACGGCAATAATTCACATTTTTTATTTTTAACACAAAAGCAAAGCCCACCTTTATTTAAAATTTCCGAGACAGCCAGTACAATTATTTAAAACTAATCGTGTTTTAATAGATAAAAAGTATGTACGTATCTATAAATTTAATAATAATTTTCTGAAGAATTTTAAATGTATAAAAAACTAAAATCAGTTACATTATTACATCAAGTATAAGTGAATGCAGTAATTTTTGCTACTATGGAGTATTCTTACATATTGTACATATATCGAATATCGCCATTATGAATTAAGAGATAATTTCAAGAAAACCAAAAATAACTGGAGGCTTTAAAATAATTTACAGGAATAAGAGATGAATTTTTCAATGATATATTTTAATGGCACTAAACTTTGCAAGGCAGCAGCATTCAGAGTTTTCAATTTCGTGTAACACCTTAAGTAAGTAGTACATCCTACTAATCCGGTCTTTTCTGAAGAAAAAGGGAATTCTCCGGAATATCTGCTTCGGGAGAGATTTGCAACAGATGAAAAAGAACGTACACCTATGAGATACAGAAATTCATGTTTTACTGGCAGAGGCAGACACTTTTTCCCTTCAAATGGACCTTGTATCTGTCGCTGCACCCTTGTCACGTCTGTCAAAAGCTTGGGAAAGTGCTCCGACCCATAATAAACTAAATGTTGCTGTTTTTGTCACTTTTTTCTCATCGGTGGATTCAATTGTCACAGTACCTCCTGTTTTTAAGGATCAAAAAATTAAGGTAAAACATTTTCGTGTAAAATGTTATTCATATACAATGAAAAATTTTATCAATGTTAATTTTCTCATTCAACTTTCTTTTCTGTATAAAATTCAGCACTGTAAGGTAACTTTGTAATCACTATAGTTACAACGTAGAGATCTAGAATTTTTCAATAATTTTATTCTGCTGCATACTATTTTTTAATAATTGTTATACCTATTCGAAACTCTTGTGAAATAATTTTTAATGGTTGCTTAAAAATTTGTAAAATTCCAGTTATTAAAAATAATTTTAAGATTAAGATCTAAAACTTCAAACACTGGATAATGTTTAAAATAATTTTACATCATAGAATCTGTTTTTGAAAGGTCTAAATTCCTTTAAAATCTCAAAAACTAATAAAAATTCTGTAGTATGGAGTATGGAATATGCTTAGATTTTTAAGGTCAAACGTTAAAAAATAGAAGTTTCTCAACAATTTTTAACTGTATATAGTAATTTAAAAATGATATTCATTTAAATTGAAAGCTATAAAAACAAATTTCGAAGTACTTCTAATCATCTAAATTTAACTTTCTTCTTACTATTAAAGCGAAAATAAGCAGATTCTGCATGAATTTTGAGACCAAGCATCGATTGAAGGAAATTATGGGCGAAAATAATCCCAGAGTTTGCTTTGAGATTGATCTCTGCCGAGATACATCGAGTTTCATACCGCTTTAATAAGCCTCACGGAACGTCAACATTTCACCCGACGTCGAAACTGTTTTGACTTTCGAAACACATTTTCACGTGCTCTTAGATCTCAACCCGGCGCTCTTCAAGAATCGGTGTAGAGACGACATCTGGCTTTCTAGAGCTTCGGGGGAACAAACGATCCGTGGGTGGGTATGGTTGCCAAAACAAAGCTTTTCTTGGCTACCGGGTAAACAAATTTTGAGAAAATCGCTGGCTTTTCACGTTTCTTCGCCTCTACAATAATATTCGGGTGCATTCTAAACGCTTCTATTATTGTCGCCTGTTTCTTCGCTCAATGCCCCTTGTATCGCCCTTTTCCACATTAATATATTCCCTGTTCCGTCCGTCATATATGTGCAATGCACACCGCACGTGCATGTGTTCAAATATTTATCTTTAACACTGTGCAACGTGTGATAGAAAGCCTGATGAATGATGGCAGTCGACGTGTTAATGCAGTTAGTATGATTGTAAAAGTTGAAAAAATTGTTGAAGCTGTTTGTGATTAGTTTTCTTTACACGTTCTATCTTTCACTATTTTTGTTGAAGTTGTAGGATTTTTGTTTTATTTATATAGGATTTGAATTTTTATAAGTTTTTCGAATCAGAAATTTCGTGGTCATTATGATTTTCAGTTGACTTTATATTCTACTTTAGTAAAATTTTGGTTTTTAACTCTTAAAATTAAGTTCGATAGTTTGACACTTGTTATGAATCCCTACAAAAATTATTTATAATCGAGCAAGCGATTATTCCTTATTTTTTTCATCTATGATCATCTTTTATTGCCTTAATATTCAAGTACTTTCTTTAATTAAGTACTCACTAAATTTCATTTGTATAAGATTTTTACTCAGACTAGTATCGTACTTTTTAATTACGAATTTTCATTTTTTTTTCTACATTAAATTGATCTATAAAGTATAAAGAAACATGACAGTTTTTTCAGTCGAATAAAACATTATCTTCATATTAGAAGCAGCGGTAAACTAGCTTACATAATCTCTATTTTCGATTAAACCTGATACTCTATCGCGCAAAGTCTGCTTCCAGCATGAAAGCAAAACTATTTCACACGAAGTTTAATTCATCATAATTATACTTGATTACTGCATCTAATTTTTGCAAACCGAAACATTTCTCTCACATCCGCCTGTTTATTCTTTTGGCCGTATAACTTCTTGAAACAAATATACGGTTCATTATTAAGAAAGCCTTCACCTTTCAGCATTGTTACACTTACCAACATTAGAAACCCCCAAACAGTTCGCCAAAAATACTAATCACTTCCATTAAATTTGCAATCATATTTTCTTCACTCGACTCCATTTTGTTCCACTAATCGACAATAAAACTCCACTTTCGATGCATTTAATAATAAAAATTTCAAAGTAAATTAGCTAGGATCAACAGTTGTCTACTTTACACTTAGAATCATATTATGCACTGTTTTATTTTCTACTGCCTTTGCTTTCGTGATTTTTATGCTACAAAATACTCCGAAGATCACAAGTACCTAGGACGAATTATTGCTGCGAAATGTCGTAAGCAGAAGATGTAAATTTTATTCTTAAAAGCTCGAAAATATCGAAAACGCGAATCGTGCGGCTCGAGAACTGCCGGCCGGGAAACCTTAACGCGTTTGACCAAGTTTCCAAAATAGTTTGGAGCAGAGTTAATGCACGGATCTAGTGTACGATGATGTCTATTTGTAGCGGGGAAAAACTGGCGCGTTCAGGCCTGCCAACCTCGGCTGCCTGAACTTCCTAGCGATTAATAGCGGTTATCTTCTTTAGAAAGATTACTCATATTATAAGATTTGCAGATTTCATTGAATATTTTCTTTGAAATATTGGTACAAATTAGTTGTCGATATTCCTAATATATTTTGAAGGCGTATCATTCCATTTGTACAGATAAAGAATAATTTTTATGTTTTTGCATTATCGTAGAAGCCTTTGATTCTAAGTACGTACAAACAATACTAATTATTGCATGTTATATTTTCTTAATCAGCTGTAATAACAGTATCTAAAACTAAACGATGTATTCTGTACAATATTTTGTATATATTAATTAGATATCTTATTCTTTGATTGAACTTCCTAAAATTTGAACTGGTAACTATAGAAGGTAAATGAAGACTTAAAAATTTTGCATTTAATATTACTGATTTATTATAAAAATCCTGGGAAAGCTCAAGGTGCTAATATGTACCCTTTTGTTATCAAACAAGCAAATTAAAAGAGAAAACGAAAAATTCTTCTATACCTAGAAGTACCTCGGAAAACGCTGTCCGTTTGAAAGGTCTGTGCATTACCTTGTTCTACTTCAGCATTGATGTGAATAGTCCTCAGCCTGAGCTCCTCGTTCTCGTAGATCATTCCTCTCGAGGATTTCCGGTCCAACTTCCTGTTCGGTTTTACACTGACGTCTCTGCGTCTGGTTCTTAACATCCCAGCACCACCCACACTCACTCCAGAACCCGCCATCATTTTGATCGACTTGTATTTAAAAACGCACGTTTGTAAAAATTCACTTCGTCTGTAAACGTTTATGTCCACTACGTACAACCGTTGAAAAGTCACTGTACGATAATCATAATTTCGCGGCATCGTCCAGATCGGAAAATATAGTTCACTTGTAGTTGTTGAAGTAGGAAGATGTGCATTTTCTAGGAACCTCGAACGCCTGTTTCCACTTCGATTTTTATATCGCCCGCCTTCTGGCAGTTTTACGACGTTGGCTCTTTGATGGAGTTTGTACTTCCGCTTAATGGTCGCGGACGCGTTAAATTACATACCTCCATTAGGAAAAGACTTTAGATGCTTAAAAGAATAAAATAAGATTGTAGAAGAGATTTCAACTGTGTTTGTGACCTCTGACTTTTGTTCGATCCGTCGCTCTATAAACCTACTTGCATTCGTGGTGTTTTTATGTTTTCAATTCTTGGAGAGCTTTTTTCTATAAGCTTTTCGCGTACACTCACATGTTTCTTTTTAAATTCCGTTTAAACACATGTTTGATTATTTTCTAAATAGGCATGCATTAGACTTCTACATTTTGTTAGACGTTTCCAAATTGTTCTCAAAATTTCTTCTCTTCTCTTATTTTTTCCTTGATTATAATAGATTAGCTTTTTTTAAATTTTTTTAAATGTTTTGAAATTCTCCTTCGCTAACGAAATTGTTTTACTACAGCTTTTATAGTTTTTTTTTTTGTTATCTATGTATTTGTATTAGTCTATTTTTTTCTTTAAAATAGTGCTTTTTTTCCTTTTTTTTCTTTTTCTTGGGAACTTAGAATACTGTTTTGTCTTAAAATTCTTCCCTAAATTCTTCTCAAGCCTTTAAGTTAATATATTTCTTATGCTAGGCTTTCTTGACCTCTTTTCCTTTCTCTAGAATCGTTCAGGTTTTCCTTTGTGTTTCTTCTTATATTTTTCTTAAATATTTTTGTTTAAATTTCTCTCCTAACACTCCTCAAGTTACTTAAAATAAAATCAATTTATATATTTCTAAATCCTTTTGCTTCCCTTAGTCTTTCTAAGTTTCCTTCTTTTTCTTAAATCTTCCAAAGTTTCTTCATCTTTTAAGATTTATATAAAATTTTGCATGCAAATATTCCTGAATGTTATTCTTTCAACTTCTATTCAGTTCAAAATAATCTCATACAAAAATTGTATCTTTGTCTAGACTCTTTTTGAATTTGTCTCAAGCTTTGTTCAAATTTTAACATATAGATTGAGATAGAATAATTGCAGTCACCAGTAAAAGCATTGTCTTAGTTTTACAATTTATATTCTTCCTTCAAGCTTTCTCATTAGCCTATCATCAAATTAACTTGACTTTTTCTTCCTTTTTTCTTCTCTTCCTCAACTTATGTGCTTCTTCCACACTTTTCCCAAGTAACAAATCCAAATCAATCTTCACTTCCTCCTCAACTTACTGCACTTACTCAAGCTAGCCACTTGTGAAAGAGTCGATACAGAATCATCGTTGCCAATGAAAGTTTGGACGAACGTATCCATAAAAGCTTGAAATCTTGCCATTCAATGCATTCATCTAGATCGTAGCGTCCCGAAAATCGTTTCACCAAATGCCTTGTGTCCTATTAGCGTCAAAACCCAGTACATCCACGCTGCATAGGGAAGAATTTGCATCGGTCGTTCGTTTGTCACGCGATGCTTCTCTCGCGCAATTTGCGTCCCCATTACTCACCGTTTATCAGCGCTCTCGAGCGTTCCTTTTGTTCTCCTGTATTTCTTTCAATTCGTTCGCGCGTCCACGGAAATTTATCCGCACGCATCTTCTCCAACGTGGAGCCGCTCTTCCGGTTTCTCTTCCACTTCGATTCCCCTGCGGATTTATTCGCGTCGACGGCTCGAATTTATCGGCGTCGAATTTTTCGTAGCTCCGTCGCGCGATTCCATGATTTTTCTATTCGAGCATTCGAAACTTGACTTTTTCGTAAGCCGACCCAGAAGCTTTCTTTGGCTAAGTGATCTCTTTGTCGTGCTTGATACAGGTTTTTCGGAGAATTTCAAACATTTAGAGACGAGTGGTTTGTTACTTTACAAATGTCTCTTTAGGATGCAGCTTCAAAACTGTTTTGATATTTTCCTTTGGTGTGATAGAGCTTGGTTGTGTGTTTTTGTAGAATTCCTTTCTTGGTTCCTTTAAGTTGTTTTTAAGTCCATTAGTTTGGTATTCATTGAAGTCTGTAAAAAATAGAATACTTAGTATTGAAGTGAAACATTTTGCTGGTACACTTCGCGACACAGAGATAACACACCCTAAAACACAGTACTTTCACGATTTGTATGTAATCAATTTATCCACTTTTGATATATAAGGAATTGACTATTCTAGTGTAATCTAATACTATGAAAACTTAAAAAAGCTGTTGTAACATGTAGTTACTTAACTACGGTCTACGATGAAGACCATTCTTGTTTTTGAATTTTCTCTTGCCTTGTTTAAAAAATTAAGATAACATAGCAGTAAAAACTATTGGAGAATATTCTAGAAACTTGGAAGATAATTTAACAATTTTTGGGAATTTTTTAAAAATACAAAGACATAAAAGAATGCATGGATTCAGTTTGCAGAGTATTCTAACATATAATTTCATAATTATTATAAATATAAGAAGCTGTTTTTATTATTTTGTGAATTTCTTTTTATTCTAATGAACTGGTGATATACGATCGGGAAGTATGTTGCATAATCTTGAAAATAATTCAATAATTCAACAAAATGAATTTTTATGATTGTATTGAAGAGTGATCAGTCCTGTGCTTGTTCAAAATATTCAAATTTAATGCTTTGAATCATTTTCGTCTTCTGTATATTCAGTTTCTACCAATTTTATTTAACACTTATTTGTTATAAGCAGATCGGGAGACCTCATTGATCACTCTAAACCTTTTATTGTTTCTTATAGAAACAGTATTTTATAATTGCTGTTTTAGATACTTGCGCTGTCTTGGTTATAAAATATTGTACGCAATAGACCCTGAGGATTTATTTATTTGTGAACCTATTAATTCAATATAACTTTAGTGATTAGAAGAATATACAGATCACTTATCTTCGGTTAATTTATTTTATGTAATGTTAAGTTATAAGGTGTGCCATTTTGTTTGTCGCAAAGTGTATGATATACAAAGAGAAAGTTTTGAACTTACGTTTTCTATGTATCAGTTACTTTCCTTCAGTCGTTTAATGTCTTTGCTGTAATCTGAATTGGTTAATTATTACTTTCTTTTTAATACGTTACATCGTGTATGTCTTAATATAGAAACCTGAATTGGTGGTTAAATGGATAAAATCCATAGATCTTTATTTTAAACTAATCTTTCGTTTACTGTTTTCAATAGAAGTATTTTACATTATACATTATACATGTATAAGTAGTTTTCCATGCTTGAAGCAAATGTTACACATTAAAGTCAACGAACTTGATTGAATTTCCATAGATTCCAATATTTGAAGGTTCCAATCATTAGATGCAACAAGTCTCACTTTGACAATGTCAACATTTATAGTGCGAAGCATTTAACTTTAGTTCCAGATTGTGAACAAATCACTTGTTTGTTTGTGTCCGCACGAAACAACTATCCAAGTAGTGGCATTTCACCTGAAAAATAAAAAGTGTATGAATATGAATGTATTTAATATTATAAACTTCACATATTTCTTAATTTGTAAAATTAGTAGCACGTAACTTATACTTATTGAAATATATAGAAATATATCAAGGAAAAACTAGTGAATAGTAGATAGTGTTATATAAAATAATGTGGATAATAGGAAATAGAGAATAATATACGAAAATTAAAGGAATAAGGAATTCAAAGAATGATATTTCTTTCTTTCAACATTTTTTCATTTATGTTATCAAACTGATTTGTTTCAACTCTCTTTTTTATAGTTCTTTAAATCGCCTGATCTTGTTTTTATATTTTTATCCAGTACAAATTGTACTTCTTTAAAGGTTATTATTATTTGATTAATAAGATAGCATTTTAATATACAAAAAATGAACATGAATCTGAGCATGGTAACTCAAACAGTATATTACCTATGTTACAACTGCAAAAGTTAAAACATAAGCTATAATATAAAACTATGTCAGAACCAAGTGTAGAACTCATTATTATTTATCATAAAACAAATTAATTTTACGCATAGCTCTATGTATGAGGTCCAATAAATTATATCTAGCAGTAATTTGCGATGAAATAAGATACATATAACATTTGAGTCCTTAAGAAGCACACAAATCTCTCTCATAAATTCTGGTCAATTAATGTTATTATTAATCATTTTAAAGAGGAGAATTGACTTTTTTCTCCATCCCTCATTGTTCTTTTTCCCCTGTTTCTATAAGAAGTAGCAACAAATTTAAAGAGCGCTAAAAGCATTAAATACATAAAGAACGAAAACTCTTTCTCTTCCTAGCCCTGTCCAACTCACAAGCAAACAGTTTTCAAATTTGCTCTTGTTCTTTACATCTCCTCTTCCAATCTCTTGTCCTTGACCATCCCCACAGGTGTTTCCTTTGCACTCTTCCTTCTCTCACTCACCCTTCTCTTCATCTCCGCCCTGGTACACCTCTTTCGTAGCCCCCCCCACTTTTCAAAATGTAACGCAGGCCACAAGCGATCGGCGACGACGATATGCACCTGCGCTTTCATGGTCTCCCCCTTTCGCGGTTTCTTTCCGCAGTCGTGCACACGCGCGAGCACGTTCCTCTTTGATGTCACTTTCCAGACTCTGTGTGCCGTGCACCACGGACGAACGAGGGAGGGATACAGAGAAGGAGAAAGTTGAGAAACAGAGAAAGAGAGATGGGCCAAAAACGCACTTCAAAGCATAGATTTACGTTCTCCACCAGTCGCTTTCCAACCGGCGAGAATGTTTTCCTATTCCATGTATTTGCCAGTAAGCGTGCAGCTGCACCCCGGGCGAACGAAATACAGGGGCGTGGAGAAGAGGCGCGAGACGCGCTTTTCCGAGGGTGGATCGGCCCGCTGGCGAAAGCTTTAATCGCCTGTCCCTTTGGAACGTCCGCGACGGAACGTTTGAAACGAAGATGAACCTGTGGTCGACCTGGATTTTGGACACACGAATTTCTGAAGTGGCCTTCGCTCGCTGAACGAATCAATTCTAATGGGCGAATACAGTTCGGTTGCGCGAGGAACGTTTCGCTCGTTGAGCTTGACTGTGGATGTACTGACGATTTAAAATCGTTTTGTGGAGTAGATTTGTTTTATGCGTCTGGGTCTGATTTCGGTTAGAAACGCAATGTAGGTGGCGTATGACTAAGTAGAATTAATAATTGCAGTTATTAAGTAAATGTCACTACACCCAAGCACTTAGGATGTTAAGTATCCTAGGAAGTGAAAAACCTAAAAATGTAGGTCCCGACATTTCAATTGCATTCTAGTAATTGAATATAGTTACTATTTTGTGGTAATATGTTTTGGTTTTAACAGTATGTACTAGTTTGTTATTACAATTTAAGGGGGTAGACTAGTCATGTAACTTTTCGAGATTGCCATGTCAATATCTGCTGTTACAGTTTTCGTTACAGGAATAGCATTACTTACAGAGACGTAGCTGTTTATTGAATGCGAGATGAAGCTATTCTATGATTTTGAATTTGTGACGCGGCTTAGAAAATTTCCCCCTCCACTGTACATACAATTACATGAATCACGTGTATGTGAGTTTAGCGCATCGACAGCTCAGAAAAGTCGAGAGAAGGAGCAGATGTCATGCTTACTCCCTCGCTCTTGAAACGCTGAGATTTAACTATTCAAGTTACCGTCAAGTGACATGGGCCACGCACGATCTTTTCAATTGCCTAAATGTTTTCATTTTTCGATTTGTTAAAATGAGTTAAAAGTCGCTTGCCCGCGACTTGGATAGCGTTTGAGTTTCAAGAGCGAGAGAGTAAGCTTCGTTGTAAATTCGCCTTCTCTTTGGATTTTCCCAAGCTGCCTGAAATGGTCCGAAATACCGAGTTCACGTACACGCAGCTGGTTCGATAGTGTGTGTAATAGAAGGAGAAATTTTCAGTAACGTACGTCGCTAATTTGGGTATCACAGATACAGAGTCCACATTGGTAGCCTTCTTAATTAGGCGCTGCCTCGTTTGCACAAGCCCAACTAAACCTGTCACATATTTTACTCTATTTTATCGATAACCCAGCAAAAAGTGATGCTGAGACATGAGTTTACGGGGGCTAGCTTTTCGTCCTTATATGAGAAGCTTTTGTACTGGGAAAGGGTTCATTCGAAAGAAAGAAGTTCAGTGGAGCGCAGTCAACTTGTGATTTTGTTCAGAATACTCTCTAAATTACATAAAGCTGCTTGGATTCCACGACTATGTACGGTCAATTATTACTGTACTTTATAACACTCGTATTATTAAATATCAGCAGAATCTCGTTAAATCACGTGTTGACTGCTCTTCATTAAACGTTTTTCTTTCACGTTTCAAAACGTTTTCAGGGGGGAATGGACCCCTTCCCAGCTCAAAAACTTCTCATATAAGAACGAAAAGTTACCCTCCCGTAAACCCATATTTTTTCCAAATTTTGTCGGTAATGTCACCTCTATGCCATATGCTAGTCTACCCCCTTAAGTCTAAAATGAAATAAAATTGTGTTTTTATTCAGGTACCGGGGCCATGGTCGTCTATGGAGACATTTATATTACTATTTTTTTTCTTTTTTTCGTTTTTTGTTCTATTAGGCACATTACAATTGAAGCTTAAAATTAAATAAAACTAGCGCTAGTCTTCGGGTATCAGAACATAGTCTGTTACTGGAACATTCACTTTAATATTGTGAACACCGTGTATATTTTATAGAACCTGGTATTGAACTAGAATCACTTAAAATTTTTAAGTAAAGGAAATACTCTTCTTTAATATAATTGAGTCCGTTGTAATTATATTGGCAAGTCTGTCCCTCCAGTAGCCGCAATGTAAACAGATAACGATTTTTAAGTTTTAGTAAAAAAAATAATAGATATTAAATAGTGTAAAGGTGGGTGTGCACTACAGGTTATGTAACAAAGTTATATAAGTTTTTTAGAAAACAGGAAAGAAAGATGTTATATGCATTTCTTCTTTTTTGTTTTCTAAACAGTTGTTAAGAATAAGATAAAATATTTAATGATATGATGTTATTTAGAACTTTGGTTTCCTCATCGATTTTGATGGCTTTAATAAATTAAGATTAAATACTTCAAAAGCACATAGCTAGTAATAAATTAATTGCTTTGTAAACATGATCGTCTGTCTATAACAAGTAATTTGGGCTGCACAATTTGCTATTTGTGACATAGTTTTATAGTCTCGTAATGAAATGAAGAAGCCTATTCGCCCCTATAAACCGATATTGGACAGTGGAAGTCGATAAATCCAAAGATAACCGTACAGAGGATTCTAAATATATTTAGTTAATTCTTAACTTCTAACAAAAAGTTTTTGACCATTTATACTGGCATGAAGTAGATCAAAATCCGACTAAAACGTATTATCATTATGTAAATACTTCCTAATTTAGTATGGGATTAGTAGTTACACAGAATAAGACATAAAATATTTTAAAAACTTTTGTGGGAAATTATTTCATATAGAGAGAATAATTTGTGAGAGTAACAATAGAGAATGTATTACACGGAGTTTGGCAGCAGTCCAACAATATTCTTCCTATCAATTCATTGCTAGCTACCTTATGTCTTAAAATTATTTTCTCATCTTCTTTTGTTATCATCACAAACAAGACGAAAACGATACCAATACGTAAATTAACCTAAATTTATGAATTTTTTACTTATAAAAGACCTAACATATTACTTTTAGAAACAGTTTCCCATGTTAATTGAAATCGTTTTTCTGTCGATAAATGATTATTTGCATCGAAAGGGGTTAACAATCGATGTCCCAATATTATATTAAACTTCATTTAGAATATTTTCCTTAATGCCTATTCATTTTAAAGATATTCAAATAGAAATATTCAAATTACTCGTTTTTTCTAATCTATTTTTTATATATGGACCGTTTCCATTTTCTGTGAAGCAGTTACAGAAGAAACATATAAAAGATAATAAGGATAACATAGACGAAGCTCGGATAGAAGTTACAAAACTGTCCGTGATTCCCTTACATTTCATGTGTTCCTTTTCTTTCATTACAAAGGTAGAATTACATACGAGGAAAATGTAATTTCCTCTTTCTAATTCCATTATTCAAGCTTCAAATCTTTAGCCTTTGCTTCTTTTACTATCCCCGTTTTGCTTCCCCTTCGCTTGGAAGAGGAAGATGCCTATGAAGGGGAACCTACAGAGGAGAAATCTAGAGAAGGAGGGTCAGAAGCTGAAGAGATTACTCGGAGAAGAGGAAGCGAATTCTAGAAAAGGGGTCTAAAAGCCTCAAACAAAAGAGACATATGAATCAAGAGAAAGGGATTAAATGAAGAGGGATTAAGAGCCAAGGACCTCGAAACGAGAGATGCTAGAAGGAAGAGATGCAAGCGGAGAAGAGGCACTTGAAACAAGAGAGAGATTCGAAATCAAGGTTTAAGAAAAAGATAAAAAGAAGAAATCAACGGTTTAAAATTAAAAGAAAGGGACGAAACGAGTGAAAGAAAAATCGTAAAAGAACTACTTAGAATGATACGAGAAACCAACAGAAAAAACATTAATAACGAGAAGAATAACAAGGTAAAATAAGGAAACTTAAAATAAACGAAACTACAGACAAAAGAAAGGAACCGAAGTGAGCAAACAAACAGACCGAAAAGAGAGAGGTAAATCTCCAAGAAAATAATTGCAAGAAAATACAAAAGATAATGCAAGACAAATACAATTATACAGCCATATAATAGTCAGGAGAAGTGAAACATTATAACAATATTGCAGAATTTTAAACAAAGGCATTAAGAAAATTAAAAGAGCTTCTCATTTATTCTAAAAGTAAGAAAGAGTCAATGAGGACTATAAAAAGAAGGAAAATCAAAGGGAAAGAGAAAAATTAACAGTAAAATGGATGAAGAGGAAGTTAGACGAGAAGAGAAGAGCTAAAATAAAGAAGACATTTTGGAAGACAAAGGTAGGATTGTCTTGTAAATTTACCGTGGCAGAAAATGCTTTGACAATACACAGACATAATTAATTTACTACATAACTGCTTCCCTCTGCTTTCGAGCCTTTGCAACAGTTTTGGATTGTCTTTGATACCGTGGGTAACTAAAAGGAAAAAGCATGAATTTCAAGCAAAGTCTAACTATTGTTATGTTAATATAACACTGTGAATTTATATGAATGTTTTTATTTATGAACGACCAAGAAACTGGCTGGCTGTTATTTATTTTTGGTAACTATGTAAATTATATCTTATGTAGCATTACTAATGCATATAGTGTGTAATTGTCACTTGAATATTACAAACGAAAAGAATATTTCAACCTGTATAATAGATCATGCAAAAAGTTTGTAACAACTCTTAATTTTTAAATATTAACAAGCGTTAAACCTGAAGTAAATTTTAGGGGATTTAAAACGTTAAATTTCGTCAGTAATCAGAATAACAAATACTACGTTATCAATTAAAATAAACTATATTCAACAATATTTTATGTCACATTCAAATTCAAAGAGCGCTATAAATTTTTTTGTGCGATATTTTTTTAACAAATATGACAATGTAGATTATAGTGGCACTATCTTCAACTTTTCCGAGGCTTTGTATGCACAGTATTACTCTCTACCGACAGTCCAGAAACTTTTGTGTTTAACATTTTTTTGGCTACTTAGTCTTCTAATTATGAAATTGAATTACTTTGTGGCTACGGCTTTTGAAAAGTAGTTTCCATCCTCTTAGTATGAACATAGGTGACTGAAAAAAAAATATGTATCAAGTATTCTTACTCAGTATATTTTTGAAATTTGTAAGTTTCGGAAACTCCAAATGTTTAAAATACAATGTTAGAGCTTCAATTTAAACTGGAGCCAACAACGCGAGTGAGTGTTCTCATTTTCGTTGCGTCCTTCTTTTTTTTTATTCCTACGTATATGAATCATCGGTAATCGTCGTTTGTCAGTCAGTCATGTCGAGAAATGAAATAATCTAGCCAAATAATTGAGTTATAATGATAATAAAGAGTTACATTTAAGATAAAATCCGGGTTTACTCTACACAGTTCCAACATACAAATTTTCTAGTTATGAATTTTTAAACGTTCAAACGTTTCCAAATATTCAAAATACGCCAAGTTTTCTTAGTTTCTTATTTCTGAACCTCTATGTTTAAATTTTAAGCGATTCCACCTCGCTTATAATAAGGGTTAGAAAGATTTAAAGACTTTCCAAAAGTTAGTCATATATATATCCAATTTTGTTACAACTGGACTCCCACATATTCATACATACGTGATACAATTTTTACAACCAAACTTATATACCGAAACAAAGCAAAAGTCTACTTCAAAATATTCTTCGATTGTTCGTGCAACTGAATCTAAAAATCCATGAAGTAAAACAGGACATTACATGAACAAATATTCCACACATCGGGACATATTAAAAGGACAGAGGGAGGGAATGTGCAAAATTCCAAAATTGATCTCGTTTATTTGTTCTGCGTCGCGGTATAGGTACTCTGCTTGCTTAGGAGGAAGAACGTATTATTATTAAAACAAGCAGCGCGGTTGGCCGGAACCTGCCACGGTATCGAGCAACAAACGCTTCGCCTGGCAATCAAGAAAAGCTTAAAAAGTTTTTTCAATTCACTAGGAAAAGTTCGCGGTAAACGAAGTTCCGACGGTCGTCGTCGTGCTCCTTTCCCCGTCGCTTTCGCCAAAATGTTCGCGACCGTAATCACGTTCATTCGAACGCGGATGCATTTTAATGCCGGCAGGCATCGCAAGAAACTCGACTCGAAGTTCTCGCGCGCTGCTAGGTAAAAACTTAGGGCTCGTTAAGGGCCTGGGTGCATTTGCATGACACTTATCAGAACTCTGCGAATGGACGAGCGTCTTCGTGCTGCGGGAGGAAGGAACAACGAGGGGAGGATTAAGAAGGGGATGTTCCTTCTCCAGACGTTATTTGGGCACAAACTTTGAGAATCTGCAAAATTTTTCGATGAATAACTAGGATTGTAGTTAAGGGACAGTTATCTAATGCATAATGATTATTTAAAGTGTATTTTATCACTTAAGATCTTAGGAGACTTAGGTATTAATACTTAGAAAACAGACTGGCAAATGAAAGTTGTTAGCTAATAATAAATTGTGAATATACAGTATTGGTCGTTTGTTTGTTCTTTTAATGTTTATGGGTAATATGAAAGATAAAAGATTCCGATTTCTGGAATATTTGTGGTTATAAAAAATGTAATGGGTAATTGCAAAATGTTTATACTGTGAGAATTTATAAGTGAAACATGACAAAATTCAACTATGTGCACATAAATAACCGAATTTTAAGAAGTGAGTGAAAACATGTGTTAGAAGTTAAGATTTCTACTGATTTATGTGCATGTCTGAAACATATTACGATACATGTTTTATTCATAGTGTAATAATATAACCTATATATGTACAGGGTATTTAAAGGCAAGTGTCAAAAATTTCAAGGGGTGATTTTACATGCTAAAATAAGACGAAAATGAAGATAGACGAAATTGAATTTCGAGATTTCGTTTTCGAATCACCTAAAATAAACGTGTCTGACTCGGGACTTCATTCTAGTAGTTACGCTATGCCTGACCTAACTAATGCACGTCTGCAATAGAATAAGTCAGGTCAGACACATTGCACGCGCATTTTAAACGGTTTTGTTCGAACACAACTTCGTTATTCTTGATTTTCGTCCTATTATTATCATAATATATAGAATATAGATATATATAGAATCATCCCCTAAAGTTTTGTGACATCTGTTGTCAAATATCCTCTATACATATATTTCCTTTTACATACTTAAACTTAGGTATTTTTATTCCAGATTATTACAGTGAACAACACTGTCTAATAGAAATAGATGTCAGAGATATGTATAACAAATTCATTTCACTTGTTTCAAAAATTAAGTATGACTGCCATAATTAGAAACATTAATGCTACACTTACACTAGGCAATTTTTGGTCAGACAACCGAGTTAATTAATCCAAATTCAACGAAAATTGTTGTTTCTGTCTTCATATTTTGCTTCTTTCAAGTGCTATAGTATTGAAAGATAGACTTGTTGTAGAATTTTTTATAATAGTTAAATCAATAGTCTTCTTTTTATTATTATTATTAAATTCATCACGGATAGAAAATGAATCTAAAACTTTTGAGTCTTATAATAATCCGTAGAGGGAAGTAAAAAATATTTTATTAATACAGTAGTAAAACTAATTTTCTCGCGATATAGAATACAAAAGTATAACTCTATATGTAGAAAAACATTCTGTGTCTAATATTTGCAGGTCATAGATTGTTGTGTATTTTTCAGATGTTCCTAATCTAACTTGTATAATATTCTACTGCAAATGTATTTTAAAGTATTGTCTTTCCATATTGATTCTTGTGTACACAATATTCATTGTGTTGCAAAGAGTTAAGTACGTTAATAAACATTCGCAAGGTAAAGGCAGATTTTAAGGCCTAAAAGATTAATTTTTAGGATCCATATTGATTAAATAATTTTTAGTCTTAGTCTTAGATCCTGTTTCTAGTACTCAGTATATTATATAACATATTATGTCTTGTTACACTTCATCGTCCTTGAAATTTTTATATTCATTTATGTATAACATCTATTCTCAAAGCAATTTCCATACACATACGTGTATGTATATATGTAGTATACGAAATTATTCCAAGTCATTTTTTGGTATATGCATACGTATACATACACGTATGTATGTATGTATATATATCAGAAATTTTTGTAAAAATATAAGATTCAAATTAATGAGAATTAGAAGATGATACATATAAGAAGGTGAATCAATTTCTTTTGTTACCACATACTTATATAAAGAAAAAGTTATTAACTATGATCGAAGTAGTAGTTATACTCCATAGAGTAATTGCTATTTATTCGTTAATAGTTTAGATGTTTGAACTACGTTATAATGAAGTACAGTAAATCGTCAATTATCGGAATTTCAGTTATCGAAATAACCGATTATGCGAATACAAGATATATATATTTAAACTATGTATTTTAGAACAGTATTTGGAAACGATTTGTTTATTTTTCTAATCTGTACATGCATTCTGATTAAATATGTAGTTATATAATAAATATCCACATTTAAAAGATTAGTTTCTGATCGTTTTATGACGCATTCATAAATTGGGTTCTTCTTGCTCAATTACCTGAAAGATCGCTTATCCGAACGGATTTGTCTCCCAATTACTTCGGATAATCGACGTTCTACTGTAGTAGATAAGTATTAGATAAGGGTTAACACTGCTCGTTAGCAGTGTTATCAGTAAAATCCACCGAGGAGTGTTAAATTTAAAAAGTTTCACATTTTAACTTTGTTCTTTCCACAATTTATTATTTAAAGAAAAAGTCAGGTAATGCTTGGTAAAAAATAAGCTATCGTATTTAAAATTGATTTTTTTCACTTTCACAAACTATTTATGCTTTTCAAAATTTTGTTAGCACCTACTTAAATACAAAAACCAATGTTTACTAAACAGTTATCTTCATTTGTATCAACTGAACCAGAATTTAATTGATCACTCTTTTCTAAATGTTTCTAAATCGTAACGTTCGGCGTTTCTAGATCGTTTACATGAAGCGTTCTGTGAATTTTCTCTTGTGATTTCTTATTTATACATCTATCGCACGCTTTATTGCTCCGTACGTTTTAACGAATTCTCTAAATTTAAACCACGATGAAGTTACTGAATCTGACCATCAATTGATATTACGATTTAAACACACTATTTCGTGCATCAGTTAATTGTGGTTAAGATGTGTTGCAGACGTGAGGTTTTCGAATTTCGTAATTGAAGTAATGTATGTGAGAATGAATACCTTCTATGCTGAATTGACTTTGGACGACTGAGTTCAGGTCAATCAGAATCTTTATAGCCTTTTTGAAAAGTGAGCAAAGCTTGTGAGAGTGGTCTCATCGAAATGATTGACACAGACTTCACTGACCAGAATTTACCAATACTAGTTTCGACAACAATACTAACAAACACCAATAATAATCAAGATATGTACCCTACATATTATCTGTATGAGCAGAAGTTCAACATATTACAGTAGGTAAATCTGTCACAATGTACATATATGTATATACCACCACATATACAAGGTCAGACATCTAAACATCTAGAACAGGCTTGCAGAAAGTTTCAACTTTTCGCTATACTTTTAGAAATGCGACCAACTGCTGCACGCCACTCAAATCCTATCGCAGTATGTTGGCTCCTCATGGGGATGTAGAACGATCGAAGTTTAGAGGCAATTCGATAAAAATCATATGAGTGACATTTTCTGTATATAAAATACAGGAAACGATCAAGTAATGTTTAAAAAAAAACGCATTGACAATAGTACCTGCAGGGTGACGCGGAAATATATTGCATTCAAATGTAATATATACTGTCTGATCGTTTCTTTTATTCATATGTGTACTAATGTCTCTTTTAATAATGTTGAGTATTTTTAAGAATTGAATCACGATTCCCTACAAGTCATTTTATATCAAATGCGATGTTGACTGAAAACTTTTTCAATAAAATCGCGAATAAATTAATACTGATAAGCTCTTTTTATTATCTTTTATGATTTTGTAAAAAAGAATATCATGTGTTTCGTTAAAAAAAAAAGCGTAAATTGGTACACTAGTATCATTTGCTAAGCTGCATCGATTGATGTAGTGAAGAGTATACTATTCCATTTAGAAAAGTAAAGTTGATCTTCATATATCCTCTGTACCTCCACCAAAGAAAGAATTATTGACATCATCTTGTGTCTTCTTTAAGATAAAGCAAATTTGGTTCGATGAATATTCGACAAATTATAATCTTTATTATACTTAGAAGGGATTACTCTATTGGGAAATTTTACAACAATAAGGACATAGATTAAATTTTTACAAATATAGGTTTATATACTTAAATATTTATTACTTGTATATAATATATTTATAAACATGGCAATATACGTATTTTTTGCTTCATTATCAATTTAACTTACATCCTTATCGTTGAGAAATGTCCAAATAAATGAGTAAACATGTCTTACATTCTTGTATTAGAGATTGTTATTTTCTTTAGTTTGTCTAACTTTTCATTAGGCAGAGTGTCCCAAAACTGATGGTACAAACAGAAAGATGGTGATTCTACACGAAAAGATAAGTCGAAAATGTAGAATAATATTTTCTCATATCATGTTTCATTTTCGAGAAAATTGACTTTGAATTTTAACCGAGGGCAAGTGTATTGGAGCATAGTTTTGGACATTGGAGGGCTGAACGGGAAAAAGAGAAACAATCAATGATCAGACTGAGTGTTTTCCTTACCTCATGTATCTTTCAAGTACTCAAAACTATACTTCCATACGCTTATACCCAATCATAATTCAAACTTTCTCTTAAACGAAACGCGATATCAGAAAATTTTATTCTATATTTTCAATTTACTCTTTCATGTAGAATTACTTTTCCGCTTATATCACCAGGTATAGGATATCCTGTATAGTCTGATATATTGATAATACACACTGAATGATACCTAAGCTAATACACTCCAGCAAAATGGGAACATTTTTTCACGGTTAGTGGGCAAACAGTTTCAGTAGAATAAGCCAAGTTCGATACTTTAGATACAGACAAACCTTGATAATTCAAACCACTTTAAATTCAAGAACCTTTATAAGGCGAAAATCTTGTTCTTACTTTAACTCGAATTATTTAGCAGATATTTAGGTACATTTTTTAAATCTGTAACTCGAATTTAGAATAACTAGATCTCTACAAGTCGAAATTTTATTATTATTAATTATTATCGCTACCTCTATAACTCGAACTTATAGCTATATAAATGACACATACCGTATTTCTACTTCTCCATCATCAATGTATAACTATGCAAGCTGGTCGTTTGTCATAAATCAAATGCATTAATTCTATCATCGCCTTAAATTTTCACCTTCGCGTTTACGTTTAGTAAAATTCTAAGTAAAATGAGTTCCAAGAGGAAATCTAAGACACTAACACTTTATAAGTTGAAATTGAATTTTTCTTTGTTTAAGGTATTGCAATCGGCAAATTATTAACTCTAGTACAAACCCTCTGTAAATCGAATTTTCGTATGCTGAATTTCTGCTACTCGAAAACTTCTATAACTCGAAGATTTTAGCTCTTTCCTTGACATTCGAGTTATTAAGGTTCGACTGTACATATATCTTTAAGAATTAGTAATTTGGAAACGATGTCTCAAACGAAATTTCGCCATTCTTCAAATGTTAGACTCAACATGTGCATATATGCCTCTAAAAAGGTTCTGACAGGAAAAGTGTCTACGATATTGTCTAGATATTAGTTACAATTTCTAATTGTTCAAGATACTTCGAGGTATTAATCGCAGCTAATCCCTCTTCCCTCCCCGCGCAGTGAGCGATTAGACCGTGATTTAGAAGCAGCAACTCTAAACGGTCGAAAACAGGAAGGCAAAGTTTCGGTGTGAGCTACCCCAGCTGGCGTTATGCGACCGCATGTAAATCATCCGCAACAAGATCGGGTGGCCGAAACCACGTGTACTGTGCACTTCTGTGCGCACTTACGCGGAACGACGCCGATGCGCATGTTAACGTGTCACGCGGGTAAACGTCGACAACACGTGTCGCGCGAGTAATCCATGGGTTGTCGTTATCTCAACCGTGTCACAAATGTACCGTCATCGACACGCTTTGTACGCACTCGGTGTAACCAATTCACTGGGTTGTATCGCGCCAATCGGAGAACGACGGGACCTCGTCAAGAGTTTATTTTGTCAACTAACACTAATGAGTATTCAACGAGGCTACTGTAATGTAAATAGTGTCTTTAACTCTTTGAGGCACAGGATTTTGAAGAAAATAACAACCCAAGTTGCACCTTAATCACAATATCAACAACTTACTAATGCGTTTAGAGTTAATTGTTTATGTATAAATTTCTGTTTTCATTTTCTTACGTATTTGTCGTTGGTTCATGGTATTGTCAACTGAATGAAGAAGGTTAAATAAAATATTAGATATTAAACTGTATAACTATGAGTAACATCAACTTTTCGAGGTGAGTTAAAATATATCCCATCATGCATAAAAAGCTAAGCAAAAGATTGGACAGTTTTTAATTCACCTACCTCCAAAGAGTTAATCCATTCACATGCAAAGTCGTTTGCTAACAGGGAAATAATTGCTATAGGAAATAATAATAATAAAACAATTATTTTGAGTAAAATCCTACGTTGGTTCATTGATTTACTTCTTGCATGGAAGATATGGTACACAGATACAGCTAAGGTGTGAAAAATGGCTTGCGAAATGTATGAGTACAGTAGAGCGTTAATTATTATCCGATCTGATTAGCAGAAATGGTGATTACCTAAATGACTGGTGATCGAAACATAGAACCGGTTATATGTAGCTAATTATTATGTGTAATAATGTCATGTTATGTCGACATTATACATTTCGAAATACATGTATATTCGTCACGCATCAAGTTTCTCTGTAGGGTACAAATACCTCGCTAGCATTTGTAGCGAGTTTATAGCGAGGTTTCATTAAGAATGCAATCCATGCAAGTTAAAACTCATTTACTATAAATGAATTAAAGCCAAAGTGATTAAAATTATAATTAAATATGTTTCAAGAGGGAAATAAAACTGAACTATGCTTGAAATGATGTTCTTTATATTACGGTTACTACGTGTTCTATGCACTGAACATACCACTAATGAAATTTTATTGTTTGTTATTCTATTATTACATATCGCTCACTGAATGACAACATTTTTCATAATTTGAAAAATTATTAATAACAAATAAGCGGTATTTGCTACATTACTTTTTTCGAATGGATTATCCAAAATGTTAATTCACACTGTCAAGACTTTCGGGTGTAAACCGTGTCCTTCTGGAAAAAAACTTCCAACGTTTCACAAACATTGTAGCTAGTTTCATTAGAAGTTTAAATGATATTGATATTGGTATATATCTTGTGATTATTCATTATTTAAGTGTACCTATTCACATTTCTGTTCAACATTTACCAATTAAACATCTTTTTAATAGGTCAACTATACAATTAAAAAAATGGAAGTAATAAGTTCCTAATTGAGTTTAAATAGTATTCTTCTCCTGTGGATGTTTTTAAACTATTGTTATCTCTGCTTATTTAAAAAATCGTTTAACATAATAAATTTGTCTTCCAATTATTTTAGATAATCAACTTTTTGCCGTGTAAAATTTTAAAAACTTGTAACACCTTTTTACGAAATTTTGAAATTATGAGAATTTGAGTGCTTAAAAAATCTATGAATTGAAAGTTTTATGCATCTAGAAAACCAGGAATTTAAAATTAAAATGACTAAAAAATCAGCCACTTAAATAAACAGAAAGTTAGAGAATACAAAAGTATCTGAGTTAGAGAGTTTGAGAACCTGTTAGTCTAACAAACTGAAAGTCTAGGAATCAAAGAATGGAGAAAGTTCAGAGTGTAAGAATTCAAGAAGATTTCAGGATTTAATAGAGAACATAAAAGATTAAAGGTCCGATTAGAAGCTGTGAGAGCTAAGAACTTGTAAGAAACTTTTAACATAATTTTACAACAATGACAAGAATTGTACCTACCACACGAGAAACATTCTATATTTAAATTGTTTAAAATAAAAAAGTTTGATTTGAACATAAGTTGATCTGAATAATATGTACGTCTTTTACTATGAACTTTTAAATAAGTCTTTGGTCTATATATATTAAGGAACTGCTACATTTAAGAAACCTTCTCTCAAAGTTTGAATCAGCCTCAGATTTAATACACGACTTAAATACCAGTCTGGTGCTTGAAAACAGTCAGTCAAAGAAACATTTCTTTGTTGGCAAATAAAAATAAGTACCTGTAAAATCTGACTTTGTTATATATTTTGAAAAAACAATTTCATTTTCTAATCAGATTTCTCAAAAACTCTACATTTTGTTGAATTTGACTTATTTTACAAGACAGAAAACAATGCTTTGGGAAGTAGTGTTAAACAAATGATTACGTTGATAAGGCACAAATTTTATAAGAATAAAACTTTGCATCCATAGGTATATCTACACATATTATCTAAACTATGATTGTAATAAAACATTTACAACTTGTCTTTATAAGAGCGTTTAACTTCTTTCAAACTGTTCAATCATGGCGTCTTTAACGTAGCAAAGTTCAAATTTGAAGGTAGATATTCACTTCACAGAAAACAGCCAGTTAGCAGACTTCAATGTATGATATTTGGGACATCTTATGAAACATGCTAGACACTACGAATTTTACCTCCGTGATCTCCAGGCAAGGCCAATTCGGCTAATTGAATTCGATCGAAAATACTTGCCTAATTGGAACGTCAAGCTAGCAGAATAAAGTTCATCTCCGCTACCCTGCGTGGAAAGTGGAGCTGAACTTTCCAGTTTATGCAACTGAATCTTAAGTGGCAGACCCTCCAATTTAAACTTGGGTTATCGTTCTGTCTCCGAAACCGAGTTATCCAACACACCTGCGTTTCTAAATCACACAAGCCCTAGACTCAACTCTCTACGAACGAATTGGGGAATCTGAACAAGTGCCATTGTTTGTGGAAGTAGGTGATATCGGTAGAAAGAGCAGAGAATAGTTTCACTTGCAAGAGCGAGAAATGCTTATTAACCCTATACAACCTAAACTTTGTTTTAATGAGTACAAAAACTTATTTTTTTCATTTATTATTAACTGTTGATTTACAAATTTCAAATTTTTTGTTAGAAATTGTAACTTTGGAGCTATAGGGACTAGATAGGGAGTAGGTATATGTATAGTTATGCATATATTTAATATGCATAATTAAAATGTACTTAATAAAAAAAACAAAATAGAAACGTCACCTAGTGACCTAGAAATAAAATAATATCGACATATTCGCACGTGGCTTCAGAGTAACACATCATTATAGAGGATTAATATCCCTACTAGCGGAAAATGGTATTTATTGGGAAAAATCTGTATATTTATTTGGGAAGATTCTAAAAGCTACTTCAAATTTCGTTCTGTTGAAGCATAAATAAAAGTATACTTTTGAGACAACGAAAAGAAGCTGAAAGTGCATCAAAATAAATATTTACGGTTTCCTTCAATGGAATGAAGTATGCTAGTGTCACGATATTGATACAAGTATCACATGATAACTTATACTAATGTATTTTCTATATTAGCTTATTATAAAAAATTGTAGAAAAGTCTGCAATTACTTTTAAGATAGTTATAATTGATACTTGAATTTTTTCTATTTCAGGTAAGCACATTTTATTAAAGGACCAAGGATGTCTTCTTCGTTTCCGAGTCACCAGAAATATTTTTTGAAAGGTTTGTACAAATTTACATGTAATGGTACAGCATCAAAGATGATCTTTTTTCAATAACGTCTTTAAGAAATATTAGGACTTCTGATTTATTTTATTTTGTTTATATACCATAGTTTTGTAATATGTCATGTACAGTTTACGTTTTGTGTACAATGCAGTTTTCTGAGTTTAAAATTTACTAGAAGCCTCTGCAAAAATCCAGGACATCGTTAATTTTAATCTGTGTATAGATACATCACTTAAAAAATACGAGATAGATTTTATTTCGAGAATTTCTGAGAAATCTCAAAGTAAAATGCTCAATAATCGAACAAGTAAAAAATACTTTAAAATAACATAAACTCTATTTAGTTCTTGAATTCTTGCTTTTATTTCCTAGAGTCAAACATTTGCTTAATTTCTCAGCGAAAAACTCAGTTGCCTTGGAGTTTGACTTGATGGCTTGAACGATATTCTTTTCACTGCGTCTAGAAAAACTTTTAACGCGCGGTAAAAAACGGCAGTAAAGATCTCATCAAAGTCTCGCGATTAACATTTCACTCTTTCCTCTCGAAAGCATCGCGATGAAAACTTGATTGATTCTCAACGAACCAGCCTGCTTTCTTTTCGACAAGTCGACGATCAGTACTAAAATAGCGTGGGAGCCCCTTTTAACTGGTTGGAACTATAGTGTCGACTACTTTCCGAACAAGTTACGTACTAAAAAAGCAACTGCTGGAGGAATAGTAGACTGTAAAAGATACATGCAAAAATGTAGTGATAAAAATAGTATTCAAGTGAATGATACGCTTAAGAGGATTTTAAAAGAAATATGCATTTAGAAAAAATGCTGTAAAACTATTTAATTAATTTGGAACTATTTAGAAATATTAAATTTATTGGATATTAATACTCAATTCTTCAGTTAAAAATGAACGATTCTGTCATTCAAATCCGAAACTATTAGCCACTTTTTAATCATAATAGAATTCCGTGGAGAATATTAATAAATTAATTTTTTATTGAAAAATATAAAATAATTTTCTGATTAGTTTAATACTTAGAGATATTTACAAATCAAAGGAAGAATTAAGGAAAATACCTAGAAATATGTGGAATGAAATCTTTCTAAAAAAAAAAAGAAAAGAAAATCAAGTAAAAACGTATTTAGAAAGAATATTTAGGAGATTACAATTCTTTAAAACGGATATTAGTAGAAGTTATGATACAAAGCAACGTTTTTGAGAAATAGTTAAAAAAATATCTAAAAGAAATATTTTAAGAAATAGAGAAAAATAAATGAAGAAACGAGATATTGAGAAAAAATATTTAAAGTATTGTATGTACATATATCTATAAAAAAATTTTACAAAAAGTATTCAAGTAAAATACTTAGAAAACAATTTAGAAAAAATAATTATTGGGACAATATTAACAGAAATGTTTTACAATTTCAAAAATATAGAAAATGGGACGATTAAATGGGAACACTAAACAGACGTTGACGATCTTTGAATCGTTAAAAAAATAGTTTACACTTCTAACTCGTAATATTTTCTACAAACGTTCTTTTCTATTTTTAAAAATAATAAAAATACGTTGTTCCCATTTAATTTTCTCGGCCGAGTAAGCTTATTGCCCCAATTCTGGCTACTTCAGAAATGCTTGTCGTAAAGAACTATGAATTGTACGGTTTCATTCGCGTCTATCATGGCACCTGCTTTTATTAGTACACGATGAAGCACTTGAAATTATTTGTCTTGCTCTACATTTAATTTTACAGTATTGACCTAATTAGGATTAGTTTCATTGCGAAATTCTAATCTCGAGCAATTGTAACACCCATATTTATTTATCAGTAACGTCTGACCAATGGTTGATACGACTACTTATGCGCAAATTATATTTTGTAAATTTAAAAAAATTTTCTAATACAATACTGCGATAGAATACAATTGAAAATAGCGTTAATTATGATTTAATAAGTTGTTGCAAATGAAATAGTTGTATGTAATTGTTGAAAATTACATAAGCATCACAGATCATTCATAAAAAGAGATTATAAGTGTTCTAATATTTACTGAAGAATTTGTTCCCCCTTTTCTCTTACCCATTTATCTTTTCGTAATCGCAATAATAATTACTCCCAATATCATAAATACAAATATTCCAAGTAACACTTAATTTAAAGTATAGCGAGACAGTTGATCAAGTGTCGTAGAAAATTATATCCAATAGAGAGCAAAAATGAAATCAAACTCCAGCAACCTTCCTGGCTCCAAACTTCATGTACACAACTTTATGGATAGTAATTATAAACGACTAGTTCAAACATGATCTCGTTCAAAATTCTCTTAAAACCCTCCAGAAGGAAAATACCTCGAGTTTCAAACGGAGACCCTTCAACTTGACGAACCACCAAACTCCGCGAACTAAATTAATTAATGCTCAATTTCCCCGATATGTTCATCTATTCTCTAGATCTTATCAGAATCGATCAATCCTTCGTTCGCAGCGACGCCCAAAAAAGTCCTCAGACTGTCTCAAAATCTGCTTCCCCACGAGTCCCTTCCAACCTCCCCAATTAGTCTCGTCAAAAACACGCGTTGAAGTTCCCTGGTATCCACGTGGCTGACAAGGAAAATGAAATTTCCCGGGGGCAGAGGGACTAACGGAAAAACCGAGGTCCACGGAATTGCCAGGAAAAATGAGGCCCGCGGTAACGGGCAACATACCCTCGCTGCCGCATAGTGCTTCTATATTTCAAGGGTGTGCAGTCATGTTTCGACGGGCGAAACTCTGCAAAGTCATTTCGAGGCTGTTGCAGCGCAATAAAGGGGGAAGGAAGGGCTAGGGGACGGCAATAAAGGCCAGTGACGCGGCTAACTGAAAAAATATCTATTTTTTCGCTCCCGACTGCGGCTATCATCCCCCGTCCACAATGTCTCAACGGTCCACCTTGATGCAGGACAGTTGACGAACGCGCGGGCAATTCAATTTTGCCTTTCTCTCCCGCGCTACCTTTCTTGCTCGTGCAACGAACTTTGTCATTGAGACGTTTGAAATTGGCTTTTGCTCCTGCGTCGCCTTTCTTTCATGCAATTAAGAACCCAGTAGTTTTCTTTTAACCAGTGTTTCGTTTGATTAGATTCTCTAGATCAAGGTTTTTGTTTGGATTCGGTTTAGCTGGGATTTTAAAATTGCATTCTTTGTATATCGACATTTGGAGAGAGTATTATAGAATTTTCATGTAGAATATTTTGGGGGTGTTGATTTTTGTCTTGTCTGAGGAAGAGAATGCAATTGGTATTCTTTTGAAGTCGATCTTTGGTTTTTGGTGGCTGTTAATCATGAGTTAATCATGAGAATGCGGGAAATGTGCCTGACTTGGGACCTATTCTACTGACGGCACTCTCTTCGACCTAACTACTGTACGTTGGAAGTAGAGTATGTCCTGAATCAAACACATTTTACGCGAATTTTCGTGTTTTCCGAACAATCGATAACTCTGAATTAAAGCCTTAAATGGATTTTTGTCATCCGTGATTTTCGTTTTATTTTGACCTATAGAATCGCGTCCGTTACAATTCCTGACACCTGTCGACGAACATCCTGTATATTATTTTATGTTTGTGAACAGTTTGAAGTTTGTAGTAAACAAATTCGGAATTTACTCTGAAATAGAATTTTTTAAAAAACGATAACTAAGCTAGAATTAAATTTCTCGGTAATAGAATATAAATATAAAAATAGTCTCATTCATTTTGATTTACTTTAATTTCGAACCAACTAACTATCACATAAATGTGATTCGGTTCTGTTAATTGACAGTTTCTTTTACAGTCGTATTTCTTTATACTTTAGAGTCATTAGTATTATATTATGCATTAGTAAACTTGCTTAGAATGCAATTATTATTACTATCCAATATTATCGTTTACTAAAATGCCTTAATTATAATACACAGTTTTCTGTGTACATGAAACTTATTTATTAATACTGTATTAAAATTGTATTGTTAAATCAAACAGTCCTTGTTCCATGCATAATGTATCATTAATAGTGTGCTATTGGGCATAAAAGATATCAAATCACCAAAATGGGAAATTTGTATTATATATCATACCAGTAAATTATTAATATAGAAATACAGTTTGCACGACTACAAATTTAAAAATAATTCTATAATTGACGAATTATATTTAGCTATTGTAGTTTTAGCAAGGCATTTAAAAATTTGAAAATTTATCTTTTTAAACTAAAATTACTTGAGCATTCTTACAAATAGTTTGACTTGGAATTAAATTCTGTAAAATAAATCGAATATAAAGATATGTATCGACACTTCTGCAAAAGAGAAAATGTAAAAGTCTATAAGGTTCGACTACATTTTTCACGTTTCACGAGTAACGAATGACGGAAGGTAACAGGAACCAGTACAAGAAAAACGCGCCAACCACGTTGAACTCTCGCGCAGTAGGAAAATAAATTTCTAAACGAAGGTTGCATTCTTTGTGAATGAAACGAGTAGGGGAAGACGTATGTGCATTCCTAAAGCCACCATTCGTAATCCAAACAGCTGTGGTATTAATAGGCAGGAAAGAAAACAGTGAAAATTTTCAGCGACCCGGAGTCTGACAATCGTCGAACAGCTGACACGTGATCGAACCAAAAATAAATTTTTTTTGTCACGCTTTTCACTCAATGTTTGCACTGTTTCTCGTAATTTTCCGTTACAGTATTTTTTTTGTAATAGAAATACTGAATAACAAAGGAATTTGAAAAACTAATGAATAAAAACCAATAAATGCAATAGTTTGCAGCATTTTAGGTTTTTTAAAATGTGTAAGCTTGGAAAATGTAAAATGTTTTATAATATTGAAAGGTGGTAGAAATTTTGGAACTATCAACAATTTTGAAAGAAGAAGTGCACATATTTCTCCAAATTTAGAAATGCAGATAAGTTTGAGAATTTTTAAAGAACTTGTCATAAATATGAATTTTAGCATTTATAAGAAAATTAATATTTATACATGAAATATTTGGAAAAGCTGAGAATTTTATAAAATATAAAGGCATAAATAACTTTCAAAACTTCAAATACTTTGAAAAAGTTAAGAAAATGCACAAAATTTGGAAAATCTTGAAATTTAGGAAACTCAGACACTTCAGTAGTCGTGTGAAGTTTCGAAATCTTGAAACGTTTTAAAAATCACTTAAAATTTCACTTCATGTGTTGCATTGAAAAAGAAATTGCAGAAAAGGCTTCAGTGCAGCTGTAAAAACGACTGCCCTTCGTCGGCACAGTTTTCTCACTCGCTGCTTCAGTTCTATCTGTCAATCCCACCCCATCAGGTCTCGATCATTCGCGTCGTAAATACGTGCCATATGATTGCTGGACGTCTCTGAATCATCGTCGCAGAAAATATCCTCAAGAGAACCTCGACTCGCTTACAACCTTTGAAAAGAAAAACTATCCGTCGAAATCCGACCCAGTGACTATACAGTCCCGTGAACGTTCCTCTAAAGTTTCCCACTTTTGTCCTCCTTTGTGCGCACTTTTTGCGGAAGCACGCGACCCAGAAAGGGCCACAGTGTGACCGCAAGCCTCCCGTAAGGAGCGACGATGCCTGAGGCACGTGAAAAAAATTCCGCGGAGCGATTGTCGCTCAGACGAGACAAAAGACGACGAAAAAGACGAGGCTGGGCACACGCGACACACATTCACTGGACGACGTGAAAAAAGAGGGGCAAAAAGCAGGCGGGCCAGCTTGAAGCAACAATGCCAGTCTTATTTTCCTTTTACTTGCACCTCACTAACGACCGGCAGCACGCCGCCCAACCTTCACGCTCACTTTTTTCCTCCTCGTTTTTCTATCCCCCGGACCTAGAACGTGTCTCCCTTTTCTCCCTTCCGCCACTGTCACCCCCCCCCTCCTCTGGCCCTCGTTTTTTACACCGGCTCAGGAAGGTAGGAAGTCTCCTTCGCGCGACGTACCTTTTCCGGGCTTCCCTTTTTTCTCCCTTTTTTCGCCCTTTTTCTCCCTCTTATTGTTCTTTCTCGCCAGCCTTTCTCACGAGCCTCCTCTCCTTCCTCCACACCTTCTTCCTCTTCCTCTTCCTCGTGGATTTCCCTCTTCTCGCGGCCACGGCCGTGCGGAATTCGAACCGGGGTTCGATTTGGCGGCACCCAGTTTGAGCTGGTCGGCATAACTGCGTCCGCGTCGACTACTCACTCCCAGAGTCGTGGCTTCTCTCTCTTTTCCTCTCTCGCCTCGTGTTGCCTCCTCCGCGGTGCCTGTCCTCCTCGTGCCTCCCTCTATTTCGCCCTCGTTTCTTCTGTTCCTCTTCTTCTTACGAGCGTTTAGTACTGTCCTCGTTTGGTAGTGATGGGTTGGGGATACGTTACGGCGGTGTGGAACGTTGAAGGGAGCCTTGGACTTGGTGCAGGCACGGAAGTGTGCTTGAAGATTTTCGGTGGTTTTAAATGAGAGGGATTATTGACGAGGTTCATCGTCAGTCTGTTAAAGTTAGAGATAGAGGTTGATAAATTACGTGTAATAAAAATCTTTTAATTTTGGAAAATGTTACAGACAGTATTAAATTTGTCTTTGAAAATTGTTAACATGGATGTATGAGAAATGAGATGTAGCTTCCGCGGGAGGATTCTGCGTTAATGTAATATTGATTTTTTATCGTGAAACTATTTTAGAGTGGTTTTTTGTGCGCAGTAACAGGTATAATGGACAGAAATAGATGAGCTATATTGGTTCTATGCAGGTTCTGTATCAGTTCTATGTCAGTTTGTGTATATTGGTTTTATGTCAGTTCTACGTCGGTTTCATATCAGTCCTGTCGTATCGATTCCATATCGCTTACACAGGCATTAAAAATTAATTCTGTTTCATTTATGTATAGGTTGCGTATCAGTTGTATATTGAGTATACTAAATACATATCGGCTCTTTCAGTTCTGTATTAATTATGTCAAATAGGTAACGATTCTGTATTGGTTCTATATTGGCTTTACTTCATTTGAGTTGACGAATAAATGAATTCCATATCGCTTTCATATCGCGAACGTCATCCTCGACTTTATTTCACGTGATAAATTTCATCAAGTGACTATCGTATGATTTTCATAACATCAAAATTTATTCATTATCTTTATTTTCAATTTTGATGCGATGTCATACTAATTTGACAATTTTATCATTTACATGTGTGCAATAACTCTATATTTACATGTTTCTGTCAATAAGGAGTTATAACAGAAGGATAATGGAAACAAGCAAATATGTATAGTGAAACTAAAAAACAATTAAATGAAAATATCCTTTTATATTTCAAATTAGAATTGTCGTGTATAGTTCGTTGAATTTTTAATAAATACATACAGCAAGACAATTAGAACATTTATAGATAATAAAACAAGAACTGATTTGAGTATAAATTTATACGTAATTACCTTATAAAGACATTTTAGTAAGAACTTCTTCAGATAAAATTATACAAAACAGAAAAACCTGTACGACTATTTCTAATATTTATTATTTCAAGATTATCATCGTTAAGTTTTCGAAACTGCATTTTACTTTCATCGAATATCATTCCCTCACACAATTCTGCTTGCTTATTCCTCCGATTCCCTCTCTGTATTCTTACGAAAATTAATAACAACCTTAAACCCGACTTAAATTCAATATGCATAAGAATCATCTCCGCCGACAGTATTCAGATCTCCATAACTATCTTAGAAAAACTGTTCTACGTGATTCTCAAGTATAAAAACTTCAAAAACGGCCACAATCCCTGCCATCGAGTCTAGGTGTCGCGCTTATCGAACACTTTCCCGCGGCAATTGAATTAGTCCCATCGCTATCTACACCCTAATCTTCTGCTTCGCCTCTGGCCTTGTTCTTCCCGAAGGAGTGTTTTCCATCCTCTTCCGCCTCGATCGCCTCCTCGTCCCGTTTCATTTTCTCTTTCGTAAACAGTTCTCGCCAGCGGATACCGATTTTCTTCCACCGCCTTTTTTTACCCCTCCACGCGCTGCCGCTGTTTCCCGCACCAGCAGCCTGCGCTTTCTCTTTCTGGCCACCCTGCGCTCCCCTGCGCGCCACGCTATCTTGCCGATCTAAAATTACCCCAGAAACGACGAACGGTCCTCGCTTTCTCGCTCTCTTTCGCGCTGGCTGGCGAACGCCCGAGCGAGCAACCTCGGCCCTACCAGGTGGAAGATAGCGTTGGTTCCATCGGTCTTGATCGAATTGGGGGTCGATGGTTTGATTTGGACGGGATGGCCTTGCCAGGGCCTTTCAACGCGGGCTACTGTGGCGACGAAACAAGATACGGAAGGACTGATGTATTGGACAGGTCGAAGGAACGAATACTCGTTAGATTTAAAATAACAAGGTTGCTGTTCGAGAAAATAAGAGCGGGTGTTACAGCGTGTATAGTTTCAAGGTTCGGGATACGTCTGATTTGAAAATTGACTCGGGTTTAGATAGCAGAAAAGATACTCCGTGGCGTGGGGAAATAGGATTGTTTAGTGTAATTGAGGATTTTAACTCCCAATGGTATTGTGAGTTAAATTGTATTATGACACGATAGGTTGGAGTTACTCTTCTTCAGCCTGAAGAATGATCTGTTATAACATACCTACGTAAAATTTATGATTTACTATTTTTATTTGCTTTTATCAGTCTCTGTAAATTATTCGTGAATAGTTTCGAGGATAGTACTCGAGGATTAAGTGTGCGAGAATTTTTAATAAGTTCGTCATTTTTCGGAATTTAGGAATCTTGAACATTCAGCATAGTTGAGGTCTCTAAGAGATTACAGAAATATAAACATTTTAGGGGAATCAGAAAAATTAGAAGATTTAGAAAATTTTTTAAATGTAGCAAGCATAGGAACTTAAAGTATAAAAACTTTGAGACAGATATAATAAATAATTATATGTATAATTGTATAAAAATTAAAAAATTTGAATGTATTGGAAAATGTAAAAATGTTCTGATTTAGTAAAATACTTCTGAAATATTTTGTAAAATATGTGAAATTTCAATAGTATAGAAGCTCTAAATAGTTCGAAAATATAAGGAACTTTAAAGGCATTAATCATGCAAAGAGTTTGTATCATATAAAAAAATGAGGAAATTGACATACATATGTGAGAAATAAATTGTAAAACCTTCAAAAGTTCAAAAAATTAGAAAATCCATAAAATAAAAAGATTAAGAAGTACGTAACTGTAAATGATGTAACATTTGATATGCTATATTATTAAATAAAGTAGTTGAAACGTTTATAATTGAAAATATTTAAAGAAACCATAAACCTTTAATGAACATTTACGTATCATATACGGACATGGTTGACTAGTAGATTTGTACGTAGTGATACAGACTGAAGATATTTCATATACCGCCAGAATTGTATAAAAAGTAATATCACCTTATCAAGCTAAATTCTTTTAAAAAAATGTATCATTTTTAAACACTAAACTAGGAATATATCCTAAACAAATGTATTCTGAAATAAAAATGTTACTTTTTAAAGTCATCAGTGGAATAATATCTATTACTTCTTACTCGTGCATCGATGACTGCAATCGTGACGAGCTGCAAGTACGTTTTTACTAACAATACGCTTTTCCGGGCTGAAAGTGCCGTAAACGTCCTCGTTTAAGTTACGATTATAAGGTACGCGGAATGGTTCGCGCAGTATGTAAATTCCTGCGGTACATTTCACGCGCCATAAACTTATGAATGAACGGCACAGACAGTTGTCCGATTTGTACTTCGGGCACGGTCATCCGCGTTGTTCGGGAGACTACTCTGTAAATATGTGACGCATGAATTTGAGGAGATCACCATTTCATAATACGGATATCAATTGGAATAATAAATGATGATACAGGGAAGCGTGCCAACTAACCAACTAATGCCATCAAGAAGGTATTAAGTGGTTTTTTAAATATGTACTTCCTTTTCTATGCAATTTTCGCATTTCCGTTAGTAGTCACAGATGTCCCTAGATATAATTATTATGAGGAAGTATCCTACAAATGTTTTTTATTAAAACGAAATTGCGTTGAAGGTTTTGTGTTAAATTTATCAGATGAAAAAAATTTAATATTCGAAATATAATCTCAAAAATTGAGTACTGCAGAGAATTATTAGAATTTGTCTTAAGTTCATTAAAATAGCGTGTTTTAAAGGTAACTCTCAGTAACTATTCAAGAAACATTAATTATATGTTTAGAATAATATTATCTACGCAAAATATAGAAGTTGGAGGAAAGCCATGCTAACAGTTTAGCAATTGAAATTGGAAGAATGTTGCAATCAAAGCTTACAATTTGATCTTTAAAAGACTTTCTCTCTGAAAGCCATCAATTAATACAATATTAATTCATAATTAGAATAATTTGTCTTAAACGTTACCAACTCCAACAAAATTTCGTTTAAAACGCTTTGATTAATAGATTAGGGAAATCAATCCCTATGGATTTCCACAAACTCATCTATCCTCCATCTCCCAAATTCTAACTTAAATATTCTAAGAAGCAACTATATTTGTAAAATAGTTTCAAATTGTAAAATAATACTTTAGGTTATGAATCATCGAAAAAAATTTAAGCAAAATTTACCTCATTTCTGCAAAAGTCTGTTTAAATTCGGCATTATGATGCGTCCAACCTGAGTAGTCAACATGCTCCTTCGAATTCAGGCACAGAATTTCATTCGATTTCCACGAAGGCACTCAACGCTCCATAGACTAAGATTCACGCTACGACGCCGAATTTTAGCGGCGAGAAGATCAGAGAAGCGACCAACCGTCTACGTATACAAGTTTCAAGAATAAATCCGTCGAATCTGAACGCACCTGTTCTCTCCCCTCGTCCGCGCTCTTCACCCTTTCCCGATCGCCACGCTGCTTGAAATTTCGACGACGTTCTCGAGTGCTCAGTCGCGATCTGGACGCGCGTTCACACGCCACTGGGTGGCCTACATTCGAAGTTAAATCCACATCGTGTTCCAGTCTATTATAAATTGGACTCCCGGCACATGCAAAGTGCCACGAGAAGAAGAGAGGGAAAGAGGGACCATAGAACTGGGAACAGTTCATTATTTCCTCGAAGACGGAGACCAGTGATTTCCTAGAGACTTTGTTCTGGATGTTGAATCAACCGATTTGTTAGGAAGTGTACTTCTGTATCTCTTTCACTAGCACGTTTCTTGTTCATTCTTCTTTGTTTGATAGTTTCTTGCAGTGCTTGGTAGACTGACGAAGGATTGAACCTAACGTGTACACTTTGTATGACGAATTTCGGTGACCTAATTGTGAGAGGACCACTTGGATACTTTATTCTAGTGTGCAAAGTAGAACTAGGGGTAAAGGAGTGGAAGCTGCGATGGAGAGCAATTGAATCGGTGAGTTGAAGAACCGTACAGGTCCAAAATTAGACACTTTCAAATAATCTTAGAACTATATCTGGACCTTAGAGCCAAAGTATTAAGTCACACGGACAGTGGACATAATATATTCTGACTCTGGTGTCCACATATGTAAAATGCATAGAACTACATGCTGGGATCAAATATCTCAAAACATGGTTTTTGGACTTGTACTGTTTTTTAACTTACCGATTCAATTATAGAAAGTGATCGTTAAGACAGTGACGTAAAGTTTGTACGTATTTTTTATTTTCATTTTTAAGTGAACGTAATTTACTTTAATTATATAAATAACTACGGAAACTATAAAATTACCGCCATAATTAAGTAAATTGACATTTAAAAGTCATGTATATAATTGCAAAATAGAAATGTAATAATAATGTAATATAATATTGTTTTCTTAATGAACATAGGTTGTACTAACTATGTTTATTTTCCTGTGTCTTGCAAAGAAGAAGTCCGCAAATTCGTGTTTATTAAGACTTTTGTTTAAGTTTGAGATCCAGAATACGCTTGTAAATTTTGTGATATTTGTTTATAATTAGACTGTGTATTAAGTTCTGTATATTTTATGATTCAGTGAATCATGGCTTCATTTTGTCCAAACTTCCTTGCAATTTAGGAAGTGTTTTACATTTCTTGAATAAGAAAATGAAATTAATAAGTTTAAAAGCCGTTTTAACTTATACAAATACTTCTTATCTCATATAGATCTAGTACAGAAGAAATCAAAAACGTGATAAAATTATATAAAACTGTATCTACATATAATTTCCTAGCAGCAGCTTTATTAGTATTACAGCAGACTGCACCTCTTGATCATTCATCAATTTAGAATGAGTATGACATTCAAAACAATTATTTCTGCTGCTATAGTTGATTTTATTTTTTATATATCTAAAAATGATAAATAAATTTTATGTGTTTATTTTAAATAAAACTATGCTCAGTATTGCCAAATACCGGGACAAAATGTCTTCCAGTGACGTTGTAGAGTACAAGAATGGGGTTACCATATCGTATTTGGTTGGTCCGGCATCTGACAGTACTGACCTAGCTTAATATTTGTTGTGTTTGGTAATTAACCACGGGTGATTATTTCAACTTCTAGTACAAAAGGTCTAGCTATGTTTGCTCGCTATTTTATAAGCAAAGAAACAAAAATGATCAGATCTCGTAAAAATTAGATTCACTGCAAGAATCTCGAGCCCCGTTGTAGGTACTATTTAAAATATGTAAAACGCGATTTCCATGAGACGCGTGAAGGATTGAATAATAATATAATAATTGATCATTTTTAGAATCTTTCCCTTGAAAGGGAATTAAACTATAATATACCTGGTAATCTTTTTGGACACTAATTGTCTTAAGTTTATATCTAGTTTCGCTACTGTTTCTCAGTGTACCTGCAACACCATATTGTTTCCAATCTTTCCGTACCTGCTTTGAGCTTCAAAAGCGAACGTTCAGTTAAAATTAAGTTTACTCTGCAACGTTTGATACAAAAAGGTAGAGAGCAAACCCCTAAAAATTGTAATTGCTTTTTCATTATAGGTATTTTACTTTACACCTTTATAATAACGTTGGTAAGAGACGTATGCTAAAAACAATGTTTTGAATTTATTGTTCAATCTTTAACAATATTTAAAAGTTCGGATCTGTTGCAGTGTATCTCGGTATTGTTCTGAAGAATATCTAATAGCAGCAGGTTAAAATTCGAGCCCAAAAAACACTAAAAATACACATCTAAAGAGATATATACTCCTGAGTACCATCAAAAAGCCGAAAAATTTGCCAGTCGTATGAAATCGCGTCACGGTTTCCGTATTCTCTTCTGGTAGACTAATTTATTGTTCGTCGCGCGCATTAGCTGAAAGTTTCATTAACTCCGTATGAATCCGGGCCGCGTACGCCAGGCAATTCCGCGTGGCGGGCCACGCAATTTATTTTCCATACAATTTTCATGGGCCCCTTAACGAGTTCCATGCTTGCGACGTAAATCGTGACCGAACGACCGTTGCAATTTAATTTGTTTGCGATTATAACAGCCTGTCTGCGTTGCCAAACACCCGTGAAATCTTCACAACGAATTTGCGAGGTAAACACTTGCTTCTTTCAAATATGTGATGAGTTACGTGACAATTTTCTGAGCTATCTTGAATGTGTAGGGTTACTTGACTTATAAGTGTTTTATCTTCAACTGTTATAAAATATTAGGCTGCATTTCTGAAGGGTACTTGATTGATCGAGATGGAATTTGGAAGGGGCAGGCCCAAAATACAAAATTTTAACTTCGGGTATTTATTATTTCACGGAATATTAATATAAAACATTCATCTGAGATTGTAGTTAACCTGGTACTGGATTAGTAATGAGTAGTTGATCACTTTAGTAAATAATAAGATAGCGTTATTTGAGGTTTTTCAAATTGATCAGACAATAAGTGTAAATATTTCATTATATCATATAATAAATAAAAAAATGAATAAGTACTTTGAAATCATTATTTAATGAAGTGATCGACTACTGGGTACTGATCGAATATTGAGTCGTAGTTGATTCGACTACTGGTTTAACTATTACCTTATACATGATGTTACTAATCTTCTGTTTAGAGCAGTGGCACACAACCAGCAACCGGTGAACGACAATTTTTTCGATTCTACTAATAGAGACTGTAAAATTGAAGAAGATTAATAACACGATGGACAAAAAGAAAAATTCAATGTATCTCTTAGAACCGACAAAATTGTCATTCACCAATTATCGATTGTGTGCGCCTGGCCTTGTACTTTTTCAAGCTGTCGTTCAGCTATTTACATTCAAAAGATAGTAATAATAAGTTTGAGACTAATATTACTATCATTCACAAATTCGGTCATTGTAATTTCTGTTGCCGAGAAAATGTTTTATATTGTATTTTTGCATTCTATTGATATAAAAGAATTTAATAATTAAAATTTTTTGGGGGTTACTAGGAAAGTGTCCTTGACAATGTTTTTCAAGGTCAAGATCACTGAAGCTGACTTCGTTCTGTGTTGAACTTTAATGGTACTTTATAGCAAATTTTGACCGAAAATGAAAATTTGAATAGAAATTGGAGGAAAGGAAAACAGAATATGAGAAACATTTATCGTGACTTATTTTAATTAATTATAACAATTATTTTCATGTTTTCGAATTAAAAGCTTTAGTACTGTCATATTTCTTCAAATACATATTTAACGAAAATAATGTTATTTTTTTATGATAGCCTGAATGCTAAAATTCGAAGATTAAGCATAGTTAAGTCGTCTTGAGAACGATACATCACCGGCGTGGATGCTCTCATCTAAGATAACAGACAACATGGTTAACTTTGGCACGTTCTTTTATGACGGAACATTGGGACATGTGTTAGGAGTATCAATATATGTATACACACACGCGTTTACAATATGAATAGTGTCATGTTAACATTGACATTGACACTGACACTGACACTTATTTTCTTTGAAGTACGCAGAAAAACCTCTCCGAAGGCGAATGCTGGCCCACATCAACGCCGACTGAATTAACGTACGAAATTAGTACATACGACACGACCAGGTATACTTTGTCAGCGTTTATCAATGTTACCTATGTCCTCTGGAGTTAGCTTAAGCCGTGTCTTGAAGAAGCTTATCCCAACATTTCACTACGTGTAGCGCTGTAACTAACTTGATTAAACCTGGAGTGATACACTGATGTCACGGACAGGATACAAGAGTAGATTTTATGAACGATGTGGTTTAAAACAATACCACTGCCTTGGAACTTAAAAATAATTTTGATACTTTAAAGGAAGTACGGTGATGATACAGATTAATAAGTACATAACATAGTAATTAAAATAAACTGTATCTAAATTTTAACCTTTTTTGTAAACAAGATAACCTGCAGAGGTATTATTGATTAAATTATGTAATACAATGGATATTAGGTTTGCATGATGTTATGCCTTAGTAAGAGGCATCATTTACTGATATACTGTTAAGATGGATCTGCACTATATGTTGTATAACAAAGTTATATAACTTTTTAGAAAACAGAAAATAGGCATATGTATAACATCTCTCTTATCTGTATTTTAAAAAGTTATATAACTTTATTATATAACATGTAGTGTAGACCCACCTTTATATCATGAAAAAGGCATCAATGAGCTGTTCACAGGCTAAAGCAATTAACTTCACTTTTTGAATTGTTAAAAATTTTCCTGTCAAAGAGCTTGATTGGTTCTTAAGTTTTTGCATTTAAAATAAATATCAGTGTTTCTGTTTTATGGAGTTAATCGATTTGCAGATAAGGAAACAATATGATAATTTCATTAAATGTTAATGCACAAGTGTTTCGTTACATAAATGAATCATTTTACTTGAATACTGTCATAAAACCTCTCAACATTTAAATATTGTTGTAATATAATACACACATGATATATTACAATATAATTGTCCATTGTTAGGATAATTTATAATAAAACAGGGAATTCTTAAGAAGTACTTTCTTAAATGTCTTTTCTATTAAAGTAGAACGTCTTGCCTAGTTTCATCCTGAGATGCAAAGTGGTTTCATACTTTTGTATTTCTAAGCATTTCTTTGTGTTTCTAAGCGAGCGGTGATGTCTAAGACTAAGCGCGCGAATGCTCGTCCTTCTTCCATCTTTAGCAAAATTCAATTAATATGAATGAATAAAATCGACAACTGAACGAAAGAATACTCGTGTCACTTAAATTTTACTAAAGTAAGGGAAGAACGAACATTCGTTCGCTTAGTCTAAATGTACCATAATAATATGCTGCGAAATCGTCTAACTTCTAATTCAACAATGCATACAGCGTTTCATCTCCAGCGTGATCATTTGTGAAACATCGGAAATTCATCCAATTTATCTCATAATGACTACGAAACTTGGTAGCACAGTTAATCCAACCATCAACCGAAAGAGCTAAAACGAATACCTTTACTGGTCCATCAGCATCGATGTACGCCCCAGAATCGGAAGCATCTGTTACGTAACGTCGATGAATTCGTGAGGGATTGACTGGACCCCACAAAATTCCCCAGAGACCAGTCATCGCGGCCGTTTGTCCAAAATTGCTCCGCTTGTGATCGCCGAATATGCATTCCACCCTGCGAAAAATTGCATCTTCCGTGGAGATGCGTATGCATATGCATATCCGTAGACCATCGGGGGGTTTTGAATGTGGCACGCAGATGGATCCCCCGGATGGAACAGGGTGGGGGGTGAACTCGTGGTCTGGCGCATTGTGTTGTCCAGGCGTTCGTTTCGCGTCTCCCGTAGGCCTGCCGGCTTTTAATTAACTCGTTTGTTTGTCCGCGTCCTGAAATTCTCTGAATCGCTGTGTACGCACCGCGAAATTGCATTTTTCTTCGACGTCCGCGTGTCACGAGCTCCCGAACCTGCTGGCTGAGGGAGGAAGCTGGAATTGCGACGCCGCACAATGCCTGGTCGCTTTGGTAAGAGCTTTGTTAATTGTTGCGCTGGGAATCGAACGTGAATTGCTTATGGAGTGTTTCGAGTACCTGTGGAGACAATTCGTCGGATTTTTCTGTGCTCGAACGTGGTACCGTCTCGACTCGATATGGGTAAACAGAGCTGAAAATTCAGGAAAGTATCGAATTCTACGTCAAGAGGATTGTAAAATGTGACCCTATTGATTGATTTAGAGCAGAGAGTAGGAACATGAGTTCGTTTTATTTTTTGGTTTAAGGAATCCCAGAGGGCCTATTAATATGAATACAAAAATTGGAGAGATAGGGTAAGAGTGCCAGTTACTGTGTACTGACCTATTACTGCGTCTCCCTTTTATTTTCAGATACGTACATCTAATAATAGTTAAACTGGAAATGTTTATGTCAGTCAGCGCGCAAGAATTGGTACCCTTACTCTTGTATTATTTTTTAGAAAAAATTAATAAAAGTATTTTAATGATATGTAAGTTTGAAATATAAAAATACAATTACAATTATTTACTATGTACCAAGCACATACATATATACTTACATGTCTGAAGCTTATGATCGTATGATGTAGGATACATAAACAGCAATAATTGGACTGTGGACTGTCCTAAAACAATACCTTGAAACAATACAATACGTGATGTAGGATATACATGTGTATATACCTTTGAAATGCGTTTGTGGAATGTTACTAATTAATATCTACTAATAATGATGTATTATAAAAGTCACCATAATTTGTAATTATTTTTTTAAATTAATCCTTATAGTGTCGAGTTTTTATGCACCGAGAAAGAATTGTGTACTGATCACAGATGTTGTTAATGGTAAAGAAAAATTTGTATACACATCGACAAATTCTTCCAAAATACTTCAACCAAAGAAAGTTGTATTTTTCCCTTACATTTAGCAGTAAAAAATTAGAAATTGGAAGAGTTTTAAAGTAGTTACCAATGGAACTGTCCACGTTAATTTTAACACTGCATCCTGCTACCGATAGATCATTAGTTTGGCACTAAATAAGAGGATTATTCTATGTCTAACCCAAATTTAAATATTACCTAAGCCTAATTTACATTTCACCTAGACAGACCCATGTCTAACCCAAATTTAAATATTACCTAAGCCTAACTTACATTTCACCTAAACAGACCAAAGCCAATTGCGATCCTACAAGAATACATGGTATACAAATTTCTTTTGCATACATTTCAAAACTAAAGCCTAGCAATGGTGTGTCTAACAAAAGTGAAAACTACTCAGGACTTTGATCTTACCAATATATTATAATATCTACAACCAAAGTCATAAAAATTGATGAGTTGTGCTTCTATGTAATTACCTTGTTATTTTATTACCAGAACCTTATTTAGTGCCTTCTTAATTTCTTCGTAGTTAATCGGGACATTAAAGGAAGAATACTTGTGTGATTGCCTGCAATGGTCATTTTGAGAATTTAAAGTAGCAGTTGTTGGAGTGATCATGTAACCGCTCTTAAATCACTAGAAGCCCTTACAAGCGGTTCTGATCGGGTTCGAGCAGACTAGAGCGGTTAAAGCAAGCTTAAGAGACACATTTCTGAAAACGGATTAAAAATAGCTCGAACACTGTCAGAGTAAATTAGTATGGATTAAAAATAACCTAAGCCTCGTCTCTTGCAATGTTCCACCTAAGAGTTAAATAACTGCATTTAATAATTGCACTTAGCTTTATAGTTTCAATTTTGGATAACACTGTGCTTCGAGTAATTGAATTTTATAACAGCTGCTAACGTATCTATATGTATAGTTAATTCAAATACGAAAAGACATATTCTTTTGTTACAAGTTCATTACTGTTGTTCTTATTTTCTGAACTCTTTGCAACAAGCTAGTTTCACTTTCGTGTGCTGGTGTTAATGTAGATTACAACACGATACATGTATGTACACATGTATATACATACGAATTGGTAACGTGTTTTTATTTCTACAAACTTGTGATTTGAAATTCGAGCTTATACCAATTTGACACATAATAAAGGAAGAAACAAAGAAAAAGGAATTACTATATTCTTAGTTCGGCCGCTTTCATAGTATTGGATCTTTATCTTGACGAACGAGAGAAACAGACTTTCAGCTTCTAACTTTTACCCAAGAGAAAGGTTCAGAAAAGCACAGGTTAGGTTTCCGCAATCCTAAACCGCCATTTATGTCCACATTTGTTCCTGACAACAGAACAGAAAAAGCAGAAAGCGACATTAGCAGTGTAGCTACCATCCCTTACATTCTCGAAGCCACCCTTCTAATTTTCTCCCTCACCTGTAAAAAGCCAGTAAAGGTAAATTCTAGCAAACCCCTGCACCTTCACGGTACCTTGCACTCTTAAAAAAGAGAATGAAAAAGCAACAGGATGCGATACTATAACTTCTTCCTCTAACCCATTGATGAAGACGTTGATCGGCGCAAAAACATGCGAAAAGATTGCAGGTACTAATAAATTTCCACAAAAAAGGTTGCCACGAGGGTGTTTCTCTCTTGGAACAACGGGAGCTCGTACAACGAGTGGGTGCCGTGCAATTTTTACGCGTTCACCCTCGTCGCTAAAAAGTTGCGTTTCGTGACCCGTCAAGTCGCAAGTCTGGATAGGACTTACGCAGGAGGTGGAACGGGGCGAGTCGCTGGGCGAGAAACTTCTTTGATCTCCAGCTCGAGCCTCGACAGGCCGGAAAACTTGGGAAGATCGAGGAGATTGCGGCGGAAAGGGTCGATCGATCTTCAGGCGACTGTTAATCCTTCGGACTGGAATGACGGTACTTGATTAGCCTGTTGCAAACACTATTCAGCTGGTAAACTCTGTTTCCGATGAAAATTGCGTTTGATAACCCTTGAAACTTGATAATGAGCTCGTGAACTTTGTTTTGGCTTGGCCTGTTTCATGGAGTTGCGATACAACTATCGAGTAGAGTTGCAAATAATGTTGGAGTTTTCAGGATAATTTTGATTAGTTTTTATGATTGAGTCAGCTCTGAATATGGCTAACAAGAGGTATAATTGAAATGATCATAGGCGATATTGTATTCTCACTATTGCGTATTTCATTATTCTACACGTCAGTACTTAAAATAAGTGCCGTATTTTTCATGCGCGTTTTGTTATTAACTTTTTAATAAACAAATAGCAATGGTTAAGATTTCTTGAGAGTTACTGAGAAGAATGTTTGTGATAACTTGTTACATCAAGCTGCCTCTTCTATATTGAATAATTACCGTTTTTGGTAAGAAAAGTAACTAGGTAATCAGAGTGTAGAGGGATCCGTTAGTTTAAAAATTATTCTAATTATATGTATAGTTGCATTTAAAAAGTATTCAGGGTGTTACCTCTAACGCGATGCACGATTTTTCACCCATTTACTGTCAGTTGACAAAATTTAGAGAATTTAGAACAAAAGTTGCAGGGTATAGGGCGTACAATAAATATCAGTAAAAAATTTCGAAAACAGTTTGTTTCCATGGCAAAATCAAGGTCATCTTGAGTTTTATAAACAGGAACATATTTCTTTACCATGTAGTACAAGACTATAGAAAGAATATTTCTTTTTACCATATAGTACAAAACATCGAGACGAATTCAAAACACGTATTACATAATATTTTTACTAACATATTACTCAATTTAAAGTAGTAAAAATGTGAAATATTTAACTTTTCGTCGTATCCTTAAAAAAAAAGAAAAAAAAATGTAAATGAAGTAGAACTTTAAATTTGTTTTTATATATGTACATATAATTGCACAGGTGATACACTTCTACAGTTATTGTTAGGTAACCATTTTATGGTATACTTCCCTGCTTGATCTTTAAGTAGTTAATATTGTGGTTGGCAGTATATTAATATTTTTATGAAAATTACTTATTACTAAAATTTCGTCAAAATCACGATCGTTTTGCCAGTTAACTTGGATCATAAATTAACTAACTCATCTTCATTAGCTGGAACACTTCGTTTACTTCCACTAACTGTTCATTAAACCGCCCAATATGCATTGGATTAAATCAACTTCATTTTACGTTCTACTCCCGAAAGATCTCTTCTCTACCATCATTTTCTAAAATTTAACCAACGCATTGAAACAGTAACTATTAAATATTATGAAGTTATTATGCGAGTTGCGTTATAATGTAGAAATAGAAAAACAACATTACTGCACTCGAAGTAAGTTATTTTGAATCAAATACTAGAAATTTTAATTCAAATATGTAAAAAATCAAAAAAAAAGAATGAAACATTGGAGTAATATTCGAACCTGAGATATTTAATACAAGAAAAATCAGTTAAAAATGTATATCCTATTTATATGAGTATTTGCGAGAATTTTGTTCCTGGCATGCGAACACTTGAAATTTCAGTTAAATTCAACGAACTCGTTGAATTTTATAATTTCTCTTTTTTATAACCCGTAATTTATATTTAAACCCGTAGGTGATTAATTTCATGGATTTTATTTCATCTTCCTACCTTTTGGGTTAAAGAATATTTAATAGAGTTACACGAAATAAAGTATAATATATGTAGATATAAAAATAAATAAAAACGAATGGAGGAGACTAGGAGCAAACGTAACAATTTGCATTGTTCACTTTGTAATTTCCAAGTTTCTTAGAATTTTTAAAAAATTCATATACATGATAGTTAATCTACATTATTGGGCAATATAATACACTACTTTTTTAAAATAAGTCCTTTCTGAAAGTATATCATTTGTTACTTAAAAGAACTTTTATTTATTAAAGAAGAGTTGAAGTTGATACCATAACTTTTCCCTCATCTAAAAGGGATTGATAGGACCAAAAACTAGTTAGGTTCATGTTTGCTTTGCTCTTCAATCATTATGCAAATATTTAGAAAAATTCTTCTAAACAGAATCGTGGTGACGTGCATAGTACGTGTAGATATATCTACATTCTATATAAATCTAATGGTAATATTGGAAAATAATGATCTCTATGACGCATAGAGTTGGTTACTGAAAGGTTAAAGAATATAGGTGACTTTACAATTCGCTACTGGAATTTAATACTAAATGCGAACACCAGTCACCGTATTCAATCTACACGCCAGGGCTCCAAGCGGTTCGATAAATATGTCTATCCAGTGGCCATTTAAAATCGCAATAGAACGAGAAGAATAAAAAGGAAAACTACTAAATGGCAGCACGACAGGGCGGTAAATCACCGGAATAATATCCAGTCACGCTAACTCGAGGTCCCGAGCTCGACGACCGAGACGCAGTCCAAGTCTTATTCAATTCGCGTGCTTCGAGAATGCCACGATTACGTCGCGTGACTCGATGCACCAGCTCGGATTACACGTGCCTGGAGATCTTAGTGATCCTAAATCCTGTCGGCCCTTGTCACCTGGCCCAGGGGACCTCGAAAACGATGTAGGCGACCAAGCATACCATATTTCGACCAACTGAAACCCTACATGCTGTTCCTGCACGATGCACTTAGAAATGGTTTCAACTCTTTTTGTGGTTTCTTTCCTACAGGATGTGTTTTAAATTCTCCATTTAGTCTCTGAGATTAGTTTAGGGTACAAGATCTGTAGAATGATCTGTCCAAAAAATTGTCACACGTAACTCCATTTTTAATTTGAGGACATTTTAATTATTATGACAAAATTGAAGAGGAAGTGATTGTTTAGGAAAAACTTAATCGAAAATGTACAGTGAAGTTCTTTCATAGTGTTGTGTTCACGAATTCCTTTCGGTTAAGGGCTGATCGTGTGATTTCTATGTGACTCCTCACACGCCGACTTAACCTTGTGTGAGAGATTTAGTTAAAATAATTGTTTTTAAATTGTAACAATAGCTGTATTGAAGTATTTTATTATAAAAACAATGTACGTTGCTAATTGCTCGAAAGTTTTATTCGTGCTGAATTCCTGACGTCGTAGATCCTTGAGGATCAGATTCAATGTCTTCTGAACCTGGGCGTTGCAAGAATGGGGAAATATCTTCTCAACTTCCCTAAGCCCATTTTAAGGAGAGACCTGGACAGTGTCACCAACCTAGACCAAGATTTACATTTAGTGGACAGCCGTCTAGGACTTCCAGGCCTGAAGGCTGCGCGACTCGCACTTTTACTACAAGATACATGGAAAGCTTAATTTCCAAAAAATTTAGATTTGAATTAAGAAGCTTTCCTCTCTAAACATTGCTTCACTGATGCTACCACCAGAGGGCCTAAAATGACTCGTAGATTTTCGCTAGCTGTTGATCAGTATCACTGTAACGAAAAGAATAATTCTTTTTCTTTTTTCTAAATATAATATCTATTTCGATATATATTTCATAATAGAATTCCATCTTCTTTAGTTATTTTCATATACTTCATAGTTAGTATTATCTGTATCATTAATTAATGCAAAACAATTTTCTAATATTTTTGTAGCTATAATAATTCATTCGACAAATGTACAAAGGAGGGCACCTAAAAGAGGCCACTTGAATAACTCGCTTGTTTTTGATAGCAGAAAATAAATGTATCAGATCAAACTTGTTCGAAAGATCCATAAAAAATATATCATTCCATTGAAAAAATTGTGTTCACCTTGATATGTTCTTCTTCACTTTTACCTATGGAAAAACTATTAACATTATAATGTCTCTCCAGAACCAAACAGCTTTCGTATTGTGCATTTTTGTCAAAAGCAAGTGAGTTAGTCAGGTGGCCTGTTTTAAGTGCACTACTCTGTAGCTGTACATATGAAAGACTTATTAGATAGTAATAAATCATTAAAAATGGTTGGTAGAAGCGAATTTGAGATTAAATCAGATTGATATAAATTTATACACATCTCAAGCGGACAATAACCGCGTAAAAGTTATTTCGAAATGTTTAATATCAATTTTTCCCCGTTTTGTTATTCACTCTGGCAGAAACTCGGGTAAAAGGAAGCAATCTTCTTCGTCGACCCATTTCTCAGGCAATTTTCGCCCTTCTCCAACCCATTTCCCATACCTTCATTGTTTTTGTCGTCCCTGAAACTGGGGGGAACATTTTGCTTCGTCGCGTTTCATAAACGACCCTTTTATTCGAGCGCTCGGCTCGTTTGTACTACAAATTGGTCTAAGAAGATTCCGAGCTACGCCCTTGATAGCCCGCCTAGATCCTGATTTATGCTTCTCGATCTACGCGTCAGCAAGCGTAGTATGCTCCTGTTACTCTTCTTGTCAAATCCTTGTAGACGTTTTTTCCTCCACTAAAGTGGTACTTGTAACAACGACGTTGTTGAAAGTACATCAATGCAGAATAGATATTTACTTATCTACTACCAAATCTGATATACTTAGTAATTCTTGTATACTAATAATGTTAGGCAAAAGTTTTCCAAAGGATTCACAAATGTTTGTAAGTTTCAATGAAAATGTATCCAGAATAGTTTTGTTATACTGTTTAATTATAATGTTATTCTTCCAATTACTTTTTTGATGGTTCTTACTTAATCTCCGTATTTTTATTTTTAAATTTAACACTGATCGTTTTTGATCATAGACTTTGTTTCAGCAGAGTTATTTCATATTTTTTAAGAATTGTTTACTATATGTTTAGTGAATACTTAAAAGGAAAACATCTATAAAAAACTTGAAAAAAAACTACTTATTCAGAAAATATTACTGAAATGCTAAAAGAAACAAATTTCATTTCACTACTACTCAAATAACCCAGTAACTCAAAACAGAATGATTAATCTCTTCAAATTAACTAGTATGTAATGAAGTAAACATACCTTAGAAGGTAAATGAAAAACATATCGTCTACCTCTGTCTATAGAAGGCTATTGACAATCAAAATACATTCCCCTCAAAGTTAAGCAAATTTGGTCTGACACATTTTTTTCTATCACCGAAAGCAAACAAGTTATACATTGCCTGTTTAGGTGTCTCACTTAGTAGATTGCTAAATTTTTCACCTTGTGTTTTTGAGTGGAACAAAAAGCGAGGATTAAGAAGTGCATGAGTCGCGCTAACAACAATCCACCCCTCTGTGTGTTCGTTTCCCACAAGAGAGAATAAACTGTATTGGTCTTCCCCTTGGATGCATTCGTACGGTAATTGTTCGCCAAATAGGAAGACGCAAGTGGTCGCGAACCAGGGGCGGCGAAAATTAACTCAGCCTCGTTGAAATGACCTCGTGGCTAGGGATGGTGGCAGATGGCCTGGAAAATCTAGGATTACGAAATTAACGAAAATATCGAATTACTCGATTGCATCGGGCCACGAATGAAGAAACGACTGCTTGCACAATTACAGCAAGCGGTGGCTACTGTTTCTCTACCCCTGTGACTGTACATTAGGGGAGTGACATTGTGCTTTCGCTGAATGAACTTGCTGCATTACTGAAGTAGTAGTAGTTTCCTCGATTGGTTTTCGATGAACCTTGAATTGGATTGTCTTAGAGAATTTATTAATTCTTTAAATGGCTAGTAATTATGTAGCTTGTTCCTTTAGAAAGTTGATCATGTATGAGTTTTTGCGAGAATTTTGTCTAACTGTTATCGTGTACTAATTACCACAAATTAACTATATGTGTATTTAGTGTATAAAATTATAATAGGTAATGTTCCTAACGCTACATGAATTTATGAAAAACCTGTTAGGTATAAAGGTCTGTTAGTCTGTCTACAATGAAGTTAGTAGCATTTAAAACATAATAATGTGTGTTACAGTAATCAACACAAGATTCAAATTTAATCTGAACAAAGCACTGTATAAATTATAATATAATTTATAATTAATGCACTAATCTCTTACATTCAAATAAAAAAAGGACGATGTAGGGAATGTTAAACAAGTTGAAGATAATATACCATGAATTTCATACAATTTACCACATTTTTTTAAATATATTAAGTTGTTCAAAGATTTATAAAAAGCTTGTCCACGACATATGTACTTTTAATTGCAATTTACTTTAATCAATGATACATAACGTAGAGTTTTTCCTAATACTGTCTATAGTAATTTTTTCTCACGTTGTTACCAATTTTAATATATCGGTTTTACAGAAATATTCACTTTACGAATTAAAATTTAAAGAAACAATCACAATTTTTCGGGTAGCGTAATATAATTCAATTTCTAGTAGCAGAATTCATGTTACGAAAGAGAACATAACAATAACAACAAAATTTCGAATGAAAACTCATACTCCAATTTTTTGTCGCAAATATTACGGATATCAAACGTCCAGCAAGTGCTTATCAGATGTTCGAAGTTGTGGTGAACTCTGATGACCACCTGGTTTGGGGTTGGCAAAGGAAGGGAGGGACACGCATGGTGTCCCATTAAATGCGTCAAGCCTTATGGCGTATCGGACGTCTGCCGATTTCGAGTCCCGTGAAATCCCGCGGGTGCCACGAGCCGGCGATCAAGCGACAAATTAACTTGGGATCCCATCGTAGATCGCCGCAGGTGGCCCCATGTCACATTAAATGTTCGCGAAACGTGACGACGATGCGTTATCGGTGTTGTTTTTGCAATTCCAACAAGCATTTGTAAACAGCTCGACTACAGCTGTCGTTTGCACTGCTAGCAGCTATCTTCTATTTTGAATCCTTTCACACTCGATCTTGTGTGCATGCAAAAACTTCAAATAACAATGGTCCTTCAACCATAAAAGATAAAGTGGAAGTACTTATAAGATATCTATTTTATTTTTTGATTCATTTTATATTTTGAGAGTTTCAGAATATTTGTAAATAAAAATGCAAATAAAATACTGCAAATAGAAATCTATAATAGTGTTTAGAATAGATGAATGAAGTTTCGATACTTAAAATTCATAGAAAATTATAAATTGTTCGTCATAAAGAGATAAGATTTTAGGGAATAATTTTATTTTTTACACTTATATAAGTATTTCAATTAAATTAAATTTAGGATGGCTTTGTTTTAGGGTTAATAATTGTTGAGAGAACACTTAAAATATGTGTGAAACGTGTTTCGCTTATGATTTATTCTACTGATAATGCTGTATCTGACCTGCTTAATGCATACTGGCAGTAGAGTAAGTAATAACTAAGTCAGGCACATTTCACACGAAGTTTGAACAGTTTCACAAGAACTAATAACTCTGAAATGAAGTCTCGAAGCCTATTTTGTCATTCTTGAATTTCATCGTATTTTGATGTATAGAATCATCCCCTAAAATTTGTTGCACTTATTGTCGAACACCCTGGATGACATAATACAATGTATATTATACATGTATCTCTGTCATATGAACAACTTTTAGGGGCTACCATTATTTAAAACTTTCTAATAATAATTGTGTTACTACTTACTTTTTTAAAAATCTTTAATGTTACTCATCTAAGTGAATAATATCCCTGAAAAGCATTTTATTTGAAAATAATGAAAGTTGGTTGGATGACTACTAATACGTTCAATACAGTATTAACGATACATGTTCATGGCTACAAATGTATTAGCAATAATCTTATAGAAAATACGAAGATATCTAACTGAAGCCAATATACAACTTATATAAGGTGTTTCTAAACATAAGAGAGTTTTTTTGAGGCTAGACTCTAGACTCAAGCACAATGATAAAAGCTCATGTACACATAATCCGAAAACATTTAGGTTTTGCATTTCATATATGATATTTTATATTGCGTAAAAAGCTGTCCCAGCACTTGTTTGTACAATGTAATGTTCTCTTTAAGATCATGCTAGGCTCAAAGGTATCCCGACTTATTATATGAGTGAGACACTGTCACGGATTTTAAAGGGAGTATAACACTGTGTATCTAATAGAAAATGGCGTATGAATATAGAACTAAGCGTTTCTTTATGTAAAACCTCAGTCTCTTTGTGCATGTTTGGAAACACCCTACAAATATGAAGTATTCCTGTTCTGTGAAGCAATGAAAACTCTATAACGAAAAAACGTTATGTTAATCATGGATGATATCATCTGCAGTTATTGATTCTTTTATATTAGTAATAATAATATAATAATAATATATATACCCATCTGTTTTCTCAGCTGAAATATAAAACCAGAAATTACTTTGCTTATAGAATGATCTACTCCTTGTCTAATGAAATTTTTGAAGAAAATGAAATCATGTAAATAGGTACATATCTGTAACTCATAGCTGCTAAATGACTCCTCAGGATAAATCCCAACAGTTCACTGTGCAATATAAACCTAGTCTTTGTCCATTGATTCGTAACTTCACCAAGAAATACCTCTCAAAATCTCATCTTCGAAGTCTTCTTCGATAACGGAGTTTTCTGTACGAGTGATCGCGAGAAGAGCTTCAGAGGTTGTTTCTCCTTCTACTGTAGCTTTCCAACGGCATCGCATGTCGGACCAAAGTAACCGAGATCCGATCGAGAACAGCGGCAGACACCGGCGATGATGCTTCGCCAGTATTTTTCCTTACGTCCTCCCTTCGCTCGTGGACTTCGTTCTTCTCTATCGTATTGACTTTGTCTTTCAAGAACGAGAATCCGAACAAACTGAGCCCCAGAGAAGGAAAGGAAGATTTACGGCGATCGTTTTTAAACGGAAATCTTACCTCCCCTCTGAGATGTATTTCCTTTCGAAAGAAACTTTCATTCTAAAGGATGTTAAAAGAAACGAACATTCGTCGAAGTACTTTTGTTCTTTGGACTTCTTTTTCCATTAGGTGGCTCCTGTTTAAAGCGATCGGATCGCGGTTGGATGTTAGTGATAAGTTCAATATCACTGTTTATTCTAGATATTGTTTCAACTTTAGTTCGCATTGCGCTTCTTTAGATTGTATAAAAATAACATCACAGTTAATAATATTTACTTGAATTTAATTTGATCATGAACGGGAGCAGTTCCAGTAGCTTGAAGTTATAAACTAAGTTAAATTATAATATTAAGTACTTAAATGTCGGGGTAGCTTGATTATTCAAACAAACTACAAAAAATTCCATCTTTTCAAATAATCACAAACTTGAATAGTTGAATTGTATTCAAACTAATCAATCAAACTAATTCAGATGATGAGTAAGATCTTTTTGGAATATTTAAAAAACATTGAGTTATTTGTAACATCTTTAATTATTTGATTAATCAAAGATTTTACGATAATAAAATTAATCAATAAAAAAATTATTAAACGGGCAGAAATGTTGTCATGACTTGTTATAGGAATATAAAATGTTAAGTATCTATCTCGAAGGTTTATTAAATATAATTAATATAGAAGGTACTATTGGGCAAAAGTATGAAATCATCTGATCTTATTGAGTACTTTTAAGTAGCTAAGTAAGCTAAAAATTTATATGTAATAATTTTAGTTCTCGTGTGTAAAATTTGCTCTAGCATACTAGTATTCTGTAATTTGTATCTCTAGGAATTATGTATATAATACTTACCTATATCAAAGTTTTAAATAGAATACCTCTTCAAGTAATAATTATTATTACAGTTCGAATGTTCAAAATTTTAAATCAATCAAGTAACTCGAAAAGATTTGTGTTACAAATTTTAAGTCATGTAATTAAAATACATATAAACTGTTCAGATATCCAAGTTATTCAAATCATTCAGGCAGATAGGGTTTCGTAAACTTGTTTGAAAGATTGAAAAATTTATAATGAAGTCCGTAAAGGATTAATTTAGTAAAAGTAGAAGTCTAAAGAATTTTATTCGTTACAAGTTAAATCTGAATAATATTACTAAATATTTAAACAATCACAAGTCCTCTATCGTATCAAAAAGAGCTGGAGTTTAAGAAACTATAATCTTCCTTTAGCAAAACATCCCAGAGTAAGAAGAAATGGTTTTATCGTTAAATTTCACTAGACGAACTCTCCACATAACTTCGGTTCTCAAACGATCTATTTCACTTTCGTGAAACGTAAACCACAGCCATTAGTTCGTGTAACCGATTGATTCAGTGGTGGCTTAATTATTTATCGTCACATTCGAACCGTAGAAAGAGAGCAGAGCGTGATAGATCTGCGTGTAGAAGCGTCTACGTTTAACCTGTTGCTTCGGCGACGGATTTATCGGCCGTTGTCGATGAATATTTCACGGGAATCGTCACGTCTCCCGGCAGCGTGATAATAATAAATGGTGATTTTCGTGCTGGGAAAAAGGGATGACGGCGTATAAATGAATCTGATTACAGAAAATCTATTCATTGTTTTCTTTAGCTTTTTTTACAAACTGAATTCTGTACCTTGTTTTTGCCGCAAAAGTAACAATTTCTGTTTTTATCTTTCGTACGATTTCTCTATTCCTTTCTCCCATTTCTTGCTTTTATTTTTTTATTTCTGTAGAGGGTTACACAGCTTAATAAAAAAACAACTATTCCAATAACTAGATGTGAAGGATTATGAGTGACTATAAATTATTTCTTTCGCTACAGTTTATTCGTTCGTGTAACAGGAGTTGATACTTACATAACTGGATTTCTACTATTTACTACTAATATTTATTCGAATAGATGGGGTAATAACTTTGAGCATTCGAATTATCTATGTCTTTAGGGCTATGAGACAGAGAATAATAATTTGCAGAGACTTTATGAAATAATTACTTTCTAATTGGTAACATGATATATAACATTTAATCTAAAATATTTATGGATTTCATAATTATAAAATCTTTCACATAAATTAAACTCTGGAGATTGGAAATATTTAATTTTGACTGTTTTAATTCATCTTGTCACATTACTTATGTTATTAAAATACCTTCTTCATATTTGTCATTTTCTTTGCTATTAGTTCTGTCATTGTTTGAATATACGAGGTAAACCTACGAGTTCGTACAAGTGTTACTTACGTCCGTGACTTGTGTTCGGATGATAGAAACTGGGCGACATATTCGGTAAACTGAGTGTTGTGATGACATTAATTCGGATAAACGAAGTTGTACTGCCTATTTCATTTTCTGAGTAGATTTTCTTTAAAGGAATACATTCATACAGGATATCTCTTTTAACTAAATACAACAAAAATATTTTTATAGAAGTTGCTTGTTGTGGAGAGGAGCATAATCTAGCAGAAAAATGATTTTTCCTGCAGATGAAATAGTAGGGTAGATTTGAAGATCAACTTTTTATTTGAATGGAAACCTTTCTTTTAAATGGAAATCATTTTCATAAGAACTGTTTATTGTTTTCTTATGCCAAGTTTTGGAAAATTTTTTCACAATTAAGTAACGTTGAAAACTATGTTTAAAAAGAAAATAACGTAGTTTATTGTTAATTGGGCTGAGAGAAATTTGTGCAAAAATTTACAAAGCTTTATAAGAAAAATATAGACAATTTTCCTCTTTTGAAATATTTGTTTACAACTGGTAGAAGTCCATTTAAAAATGATTACAAAATCAATAATTTACTACCTGCTTCTCTAAATATTTTCAAAAATAGAACTCATACAAAAAGTGCTTTTTTTAACGACATTACTTCTTTAAAAGATTTCACTGTATTGAATTAAAACACGCACTCTGTAGATACAGATTTCTATTTCAAGATTTAGTATTGAAGAATAAATTTGGAATACTTATTTTGAGTATTTTACAGTCAGATTTAATTATTGCTGGAGGTACAACACTGGAAAATAAAGACTTGTGAATCTACGATGAATATTAATTGATTAATATTAATTTTAATTTACTTGACTTTGCTTACGAATTTTGAATGCAGTTTTGAATAACTTTTCTCATAAATAAATCAGTAACAAGCAAACGTTGTAATAAAGATAATAAATCAGGTCATTCCAAATATTTAATGCCTTAATAGCACAGCGAAACAAGTATACGAACAAATAAAATGTTTAATAATTTTGTCCATTTCCTGGTATAATTTTTTGGACAGAAACAATGCTAGTTCTATGATTAGATATCTAGATGCACATTCATTCATGACAATTTATTTAGAGAGATTTTTATTAAAATAAGAATATGAATGTTCTAGAATCTAGAAGTTTTAAACAAATATGAATCAGATTCCATCAAATATCCAAATGCTTATACGGTAGTGTAAAATGAAAAATTAATAATATTCATTACTGTAGTCTCTCCGTTATTAACAAACAAAACATTTTTCGTCATTTTCTGCTAATTCCCCTTCTTTATAGATCCTCTTTTAAATATCTAAGCAAGCTTATCCGATAGCATTTAAATCTCCCGGAACGGAAAGAATTCTGAACTATCGGCCCATATTCACTAGGAACTATCGGAAGAAACGTTTGCCATTTCGAGGAGATGCGATCCAGCAATAACGATAAAACTGTCCTTGCCATCCTGCGGTTGCAAATTGTAAAGGGTTGGGGAGGGGGGCATCCGCGAATGGTAGGGATGGTTTCCTAGGGAAACAACCAGGGATAACAATTCCGGAGGACGTCGATGTTTACTGCGTCGAGTTACCGTGAGGCCAACCCCTCTGTTCCTCGGCGAAGCAGTCGAAAGAGCCCAGACAGGACGCGAGGAGGACTTAAAACGCTTCGATTCTGTGAAGGGAGGACAGAATTCTAAGATGACTTCGTGCCATGGCAGCCGACATTTGGATTATGGACGTTGCCCTGTTGTTGTCTCAGTCAGCGATTGTTTAACTTTAATAACGCCTCTATCCTGCTCTTTGTTTCTGTTGAAACTGTTCAGCACGAAATCTTCTCTTAAGATTGAATTGATAGTAAAATTCTACGATATCTCAGTCCAGACAGTGGTTATAATAATAACTTGAGCTTATATTGACAATGCTATCATTCGATTTGCGGGCTTTAAGGAGAATTTAAACTGCTATTTCTTAGTAGCACAATGTGTTGTGTGTTATTGTTCATTTATGCAGTGTAGATACTATGATGTGCCTACGTATGTTAATAAATTACGTTCCAGAATCCTGTTAAAAAAATCATTCAATATTTATTCAATATACATTGAGAGTTATTATCTTATTTATTGACATGATAATTTTAAGACTATCTAGAAATTTTATTTTATTTCTTGATTGATTTGATTTTTATTCTTTTTCAGCACAGTGTTTTTAACTGTTTCAGTATGTCCTACATACGAATAGCTGCTAAATGTCGGCCATTGCTTCTATTTATTTTTATTTTGCTTTTACTATAAAAGTACATACATTTACATAGTACATATGCAAGCACAAAAAAGCAAATAATTGTAGATTATTCTTTGAAACACTCCAAATCTTTTTAATAACTAAAAATTTAATCAACTTTGAAGTGGCTCAAAATTGCAAACATATTCTTGAACTGCTTAAAACTTGACATATGAATGTATCCATGACCCATGGTAACATCTAAAACTTAGATAATTTCATTTTCTTCATTTGAAAGAGAGACTTTTGTTGAACGAACCTTCAAAAGGATCAAACTGTACCCTCTTATTCCTCTCCGTTTCCTGCTGGACCTCTCGATCGTAATCTAAACGATCTTCTCGTGCGCTCGACCGGCGACCAAGGGCAAGATAACGCTCGGCCAGGATCACTCGTCCTTAGGACCACCTTCAACGACCGTCTGGATCCTGCTCCTCTTATCCTGGCTCCCTTTCTTCCTGCAGAGGCAGCAAATTAACTCTTTCTATTGTTACGTTATTAGGTGAGTCTGTGATAAGACGTTTCATAGGGTCCTCTTTGAAAATCAGCTCCCTAGTTTCAGCTGAATTCCTGCTGGTTCAATGATGTTGTAAGTTAGCGGATTAATTGAAAGCGTCCTTCGTTAGATGGTAATACAATTATTTGGAAAGTTTCAGATGGTAAAAGGGATAAAATAATGGCATCAGTGGAGAGATAGCAGATAGATATGCATTATTGTTAGTGAAGTTTAACTTTCAATTTTATGGAATTATTTTAGTTCTCAGACGATGGGTACCTTAGATAATAATAACGTGATAGATAGAAGATTCATTATGACATAAAACTTCCTTTATATCTATATATTTAAAATTTTTAAAATGACAGTTGAACTTTATGATTAAATGTTATTGTCTTTTAAAGAAATCAATTTAGACCAATAAGTAATGTAAGTAGTTTAATACCTGGAATGACCTTCTTCAGAAAATGTGAAAGCATAGTTATTATTTTTTGAACTTTGCTTTTGAAGAAATCAATTGCTTCATACTTATAAACTTTTTATTTGCTAAAGTTTCATAATAATCAATAAAATTTCAGAAATTTCGAAAAGTGCTTTTGACTGTATTTATTTATTTATATATAGGGTACAACAAATATAACCTTCGATATTTTAAATGCTGGTAGGAGATCCAAATTGGAGTACAGAATGTTTCACGACATAGTGTCCAATCTATCTTCGTTTTGTAACAATAATGATTTGAAGTTAATATATCTATAGATCAAAGTAACATCTATATATTAAAGAGCTTTTTTAATTTAACAGATACACTGAAGGATAGAAATACAACAGAAAATTTTTACCAGTGAGTTTTTTATTACTTTAAAATAGATACTTCGAGTCGAAGTTATTTAACTTTGGTTAGGAAATTAAAGTTGAATGAAAAAGGAATATTGTTTATGAGAGAATAACACAGCAACCGTTTGTCAAATTTCACCCCCTTAATGTATTAAATTCAAATTCTCCAACGGTAAATGGTATATTAAGTTTTTACTTATTCCTTCTTGATTCCTTAGTATATGTAAATTATTTTTGTACCCAATTTTTCTATATAATTCCAATAATTGTAGACGACTATACTTAACTCGAATAAAATTCTTTCGAAAACTAAATCCACTTAATTTTCTATATTAAAATTAAAGTCCCTTAACGCTGAATGCGTTTTTCTGATTTCCGTTTCGTTTTCTGCTTGATCCTCCTATTTTTGCTCCTCATTGAATGTGTATATAATATTAAAATTTAACCAAATCTTCCACGCGACTAGAAACGCTAATTTTGCAAGCTTCCAAAAAGAAGAAAAAAAGCAACAACATTCAGCGTCTCGGGCAGAAATCGAAAACAATCAAACAGGGAAGGGGTTGCGTTTTGCATTTCGCGAGTTGCATACAATTGCAGGGGAATGTTATTGAGCGGCAAAACGCATCCTGTAATAGGATTCTTCGGGGACTATCTAATTTCTTCCTCGTCCGTTTGGGTACGGAATTCCTGACTGTAGGTTCTTTAAGTAACGGCCCAGCGACGCGATGCGAATTTACATTTCGATGGGTTCGACTTCATTCTCAATCCACCCACATCCACGCTCTGCCTTTTTCGGGGGGCAACTCTTAGTTGATCTCTATTTACAAAACTTCTGTTTCCTATAATTAAAGGTATGGACAAGTTAAGGAAATGTATTCCAAATTAAATTTTAATTGTATTCGACTACGATTGAAGCATGGTAAAACAATTGCTCTCTACACTAATGTGTGCTCTACTGTGATGTGAGTAGTAGATACTTTTCGAGCTGTGTATCGATAACGGTACACGCAGTATAATAAAATTAATACCAATTACAACTATTACTGAACTATCTTTTGACCACAGCTTCGTTTACGTGAATGTACTAGATTAATTGAAACTCCGAATAATGATTTAAAATAAGCACAAATAGAATAAAAGCGTAATTTAAATCTTTACCAGTGTACAGTTTCATTTAAACACTTAACTTTAAACACTAATATGAGAGCTTATTTAACTCGATCTTGGTATAGGATCTCGGAATATACATTTTTTATTTTGTTGCACTGTAGTATCAAAGTACATTGATTTTCAGACTTTCCAGTTCTAGATAAACCAACATATAGTTGGCAGTGAAAAAAACAATTTAGTTTTTATGCATTTATCAATATTCTTCTCTTAATAGAACGTGATAGAATATAAGATATAGCCCATGTCACTCGGGAAAAAATAATTTTTTCAACAGTAAAAGAATTTTCCAAATCGGTTCAATAACTTCAGAATTTATTCTGAAAACCCATACCAACTGTACGCCTTTATACGATAATATAAATAACGTTATGAGGGAAAAAGGAAGATAAACATAATCCAGTGCCAAATGCCTTTGCACTTCTAGCTAAAGAGGATATGTTAAGAATTTTGGTGCAGTTAGATTAAAAATATAGCATGATGGTAGATTGAGACATCAAGTGGAAGTGCCGTCTAACGCAAACAGATAAAAGCAGACGGTGATCGTGCAAGAAAATGAAATTCTTATCTTGCAATATCCCTGTCATTCCACTTGTTTAGTGCCCCAAACGCATTCACTTTACTGTTTAATTAATTTTACGACTATACTATATCTCTAGTCTAATTAGAACTATTAATCTTGCAACGCCTGAATCAAAACGGGTAACAACATTTTATAAGAATTGTTCCAATAATCCTTGTTTCTGTCTTTATGATGTTTATGTTATGATAATGTAATTATAAACCAAAAAAATGTTTAAACACGTACAGTCTGTTTCATAATAAAGTATATACCTTGTACTAAATAAATCATCGTTTTAAGTCAGTCACATACCGACTTGACCCTATGCAAGCTTGTAAACTAGTTGTTAAAAAATTAAAAAAAGCCCAAGAAGATAAATTAGTACGCTAGAGTGAATAGCTTGGATTTTGTTTCGTTTAATTGTTTATTTTAGTTGCTTAGGTTTTCAGACCATATTTACATAATGTTTATGTAGAAGTATGATTTCGGGGTAGGAGCCATTGACGAACTGGAATACATTTTGCTTTTGGAGTAGAAGATGCCCTTTGATTGGTCTGTCTAAGTTCCAGTGAGGGGCTGAAAAGTTGGATAGGCTCAACGATTGTCACCTCGAATGATGACCTACATTTGGCTGTGGTGGATTTGTGATACGTTTAATAGAAGAATAATTCTAAGACTGTTTTAATAGAGGAATAATTCTTCAAGTGTTATGTGTTAAATGTATGTCATAATTTCAAGTTTGGGTCATAAAATTTGTAATTATGGTCACTGATATCAGTCACCTGTCTGGTGACAATTTTTGGTTAAATAAGCAAACTTTTGAGCTAATTAGTCAAATAGTTTTATCTACGATAAACTGTAAAATTTTCAAACTCCTCTTAATTTTTCCTTTCTCACTCCAGAAGCATTAATTTGAATCATCACAGACCAACCTTTGTCTAATGTCGTCACTTCCCCTTATTATAATATAGTTCAACAAGGATTACTAATGTCTTTGCAAGCAAAACACTGCACTAATTGTACAAAATATTTCATGCTTTGAGTTCATAAAGCTCTACTAGAACTCACTCAGAGAGAAAGATTCGAATCGCGGATGCACTGTTTCACGCAATTAGCACGAGATAGCCAGAGGCAAAACGGGACTACTTATCGGCGCGACGATAACAGACAAACAATTATGGTATGCGCGAACACCAGCAAGAAACAGGGCTGCGCCTGTCCCCTTTCTTTTTCCTCTCTTCGTGGAGAAGTGACGCCTTAATTGTTCCGACTGGGTTGGACGATATCTTTACTCTCAGGGCGAGAGAAAAAGTGAAGGGAAGCGGCCGTGGGGCAAGTACTCGTCCACTCGCAATTAAAGATCGCTAATGAGACCTATGCAAATAACGTAGGGCTCGTTAAAAAGTTCCCCTCTTTGCCCTTTTTCGTGGGAGCACGTAGGTTCTTCCGTCACCGAGAATCTATTCTTGGAGTAGGGTTGAATAGTTTTTGTAGGGGAGCACATTTGTCATGGTGTACATCTACAACTGTAGTCACTATCGTGACACACAAGTTGACTGTTATTATTTTGTAGGATTGTGCGATAATCAGCTTTCTGCTAACATTCTGTTGGTTACTGGCCACATTCTTGATAAAGGTTTTGTAACGACATTTTAGTAAATGACTTACTCAGCGATTACTCCTTTCATTTCAAAGTAACAATTTGTACAGAAACAGACTTACCTACTCATCTGATAATTTCAAAACTCTGGTCAGAATGGGAAAAACTCTCTTCTCATTAAACTAGAGTATTTAAAACTTATGATAGAATTTCATTTTTTAATGTTCAGTTTTATATTTCTATATTTATACATCTGGTTATATATATATTTATTGATAGATAATTTACGTCTTCTTAGATTATAAAACATTTAGTCTAAATACTTAATTAGGGGTGGTATTAGTCATACTAGGTTGAGTCATAATTGCAATCTTTTCACACCGATTTTATTTCTTTTTTAGAACAGTTACAAAATAACTGAATCTAAAATGTATCTCTGTCATTGAATTTTTCTTGCAATTTTTCTTAGACATTCAGCCAATTTTTGAATGTACAAAGCTGTTATAACTGTTTCATTACGTTTCGTAAACTCATAATGAATTATTCCTTTACAATCCCTTTATACACAAAAAGAATCCTTTTTCGATGAAGAATGCTTTCGAGTTTGGGCCAAAGTTGCTCATTTTCCATCTCCCGCAATCAAGCTGTTCAGAAATATCCACTTAGGTTTATAGCCAAAAGTAAAGTAGTACCTTTGGGTATCTTGTGTGTCTTATATTTAAATTTATAGCTAAAAGTAAAATAGTACCTTTGGGTACCTTGTGTGCTTTGTTTTATTCCGCCAAATTTAACGAAACTCATGTACCTAGCTTTTCCCAGTTTTTCCAGTTATTGACAAATGGTAAAGGACATTCTCTGGTCGTTTGACATGGGTTTTATTCCACTGAAATCTTCAAAGCGCTGTCATCGATATTTATTGACCGTCCTGGCTTAGGTTCATTTTGAGGACTGTTAGTTCCCGAACGAAACTTGGCAAACCAATTTGGCACTGTATTTTTTCCTATTACTTTTTCACCGATATCATCACATACTTTTCTTGCAGTTAACCGTTGCACCATTACTATTCTAAAGCTCTCATAACATTATAGGGCGATTATGCTATTTTGCCTTTTCTATTTTAGTCATATAAAAAATTATGCTAGTGCTTGACCTGTGCTTACTGGCTACCGTTTTAGACTGTTGATTCTTTGAAATAAAGTAAGCATAATAGCAACAAGGAACTATGGGTTACTTGAAATTCTCATGAAAAGTTTATGACCCATTACTTGCACTGCCAATAACTTGTGACTCAATCCAGAAGAAGTGTTATTTACCAAAATATTCTCACTTGAGTATTCAGCAGGACATTTTACAGGACAGTTTTGAATTAAAATATCAGTAGAACAGATCAAACTATAATACATTCAAAGGAAAATTTGAAAAGTGATTCTAAATCTAAGTACCACTTCTGTAGCTTTTAATATCAGTTATGTTGTAAACCTAGCGTATTAGATAAATTGTAAATAGATTGTTTCTCTTATTAATACAATTGGCTATTCAGGCAAAGAGAAACTACGCTGTTTTCTTTGAAAATTCCTTTTCTAGTGACATTTTCTTACAATTCTCTTTCTCTATAATACCTTCATTCTCTGTAATTTCAGAACTAAATTTCTAAACGTGCGAAGGGGTTTAGAGTTGTCATCATCAGTAGGTCAAAATGTTAACTTATTTCCTTCCGTTTTGAAAAGCAAATACTAATTTAACCTATTTTTAATCTACAATTGGATAGCTTTCTCTTATTTTTTAGGGATAAATTTCATTCTTCTTACATAATAGAATATTGTGTAAGTCGTGTATGTGCACGATGTTAAAAAAAAATTTGACATCAATTTTATGTTTTATATGTAATATAACATAAAAAAAAAGAAAAGTATCTCTACACAGTGATGTAAGTACAAAAATTCCTTTAAGACGTTTTTAATAACTACTCTGTACCTGATTTCGTTTAACAGCACATATTTCATAAAATTTCTTGTCATAGCATGATCTAGCACTGTTTAAATTGATCAATTTACCCACTTTCTCCAATTTCCTGAAGCACGCGCTTTCTGCCCACCAAGAAGGTCGATATCACTGTACGGCGATCTTGAAGCACCCCGTAATTAGACGTTAGATAGAAGAACTCAGTATCTGTTCCATCGGTGTGCAATCAGAGATTTTGCTGGCGATCTTTAACCTTAAACCATTATCTCTTGCTACGTCTACTAAAATCGACCATTTTAATTCCCGCGCCGCAAAGCAGCATTATGTCCTTTGTTTCATGCTGTGGCGTGCCGCACAGTATGTTCTTCCTACGCCCTTGTATCGAGGAATTACGACCGGTCGGACAACTAAACATGCCGGAAGAATCACTACGGGTCTTCTCTCGTAAACACTGGAACACGCAGGGAAAGCTGATATAAATTTCTCTTTTTAAATGTAATCTTCGTTTATTTATCATCCATTATGATTAATAATAATCAAGTGGATTGATTACTCATTTATTCAGCGGTAAATTATAAGTCTTTTGTTCAGTATAGAATACATCCTCTTTATTTATCTGTAGATGTGCATTGTACAATTTGGTTTTCTAGCCACTGAAATTGTAGATATTCGGAAGCTATTATACAACTATTTGTTTTATTAGAACTATTCGTTGTATTTGTGTATAGCACACCAAAGAAGAGCATACTCTATATATATGTATATGTAGAGCTATAGATCCTATATCCTAATCCTGTATACATCCTTTCGATAACTAAACAACTTTCATTAGAAACATTTGTTCGTGCAATAAACAGTTTAGAAGAAAATTCAGGTGATACAGTTACGTGACTCACCCTCTATGTTCGTTTAATTAAGGTGCCAATAGCTTTGAAACTGTAGGGATTTAAGCACCTAAGCAATGTAGGTTGTACGTCATAGAATCAATCTTCAAAATGCAAGTTTTTTATATCTGTTCATATGTTTGTTCACATTTGTTACAGTATACCGATGTCAAATTTCTGTTCCTTTCGTGTCTTATGTCTTTACTACACGCATTTTTTTCTATTCATTTATTCATTATTCTTAAATCTATACACGATTTATATAACCATATACAATAAGTTATAGTAATATTTTGCAGTGCAATAGTAGTGAAATGATCTTTCTAAATGAGTAAACTATGATATTGTTATTGCCTTTCTAACTATAGAGAAAGGCAGTAACCACAGAAAAATGTGAAATTGAGTTTTTTGCATTTTTAATATACTTTGAATAGATACTACTTTGCTCCATAGTTGGGCAGTATTGTTGTGAGCCGTTGTCGTCAGACTCGTATCACAGAGCCACCAATTCTGGACCCGATATAGGACCACCAGACACGCTGTGCACAACATCATTCAGAGCCTTTTCGCTATGTACACTATTTACAAGGGTAACTACAATTCTAGGTGACGCATGACGACCGAGCAGCCATGCAGTTTGTCAGCTTCTCACAGATTGAGAGGACTGATCGATTCTTCTCGATCCTACGCTAAGCCATTTCTTACAACCACTAATAGGCGATGGGGATGTACCCAGTGCTCGCAAGAATATTGTAAGGAGAATGGTGTCTACAATGACCCAATTTAAGATGCAATTTCACTAAATGTTGACATTTGTTATCATAATCATGGTATTCCCAAATTGCACGATTTCAATCTTGAAACCTTGCTCCGCAATGGCAGGAACCTTTCAGTCTCCTTATTATTAAGTCTCTTTATAACCAATATATCGACCCGATCGGATCTAACGTAATTCCAGACTTGACATTTCACGTCTCACGCTGCGCAGCGAATTGCACAGACGATTTTCAGAGTTTATTTACAAGTGTATACAATATTTGCAGTATTTAAAACGGTAGGCGTTTCCTACGTACAAGCTCATTCGTGATTCGCAGTATCTCATCGACTGATAGCTTGACAGCTGTCTCCTCAATCGATACTCCGCGATCTTCGATCATCTACTTCTCGCGAATACCACTCGACTGTGACTGTGGTCTCTGGCTATATACCGGGTGTTTTCGATCCTCCCCACAGTACTCCCATATCCAGACTTAGTGATCCACTAAGTTTAAGTAAATTTAAATCCACCGATTTAAAACCAAATGAATAAAAACTCTGTAAAAAACATATTTCTTCGTTTAGTAAGACATGGTCTAATAAGTAACAAACGAACTCGATAAGATCTGAAACTGTATAGTGGACGCATAGAGTAGGGAATGTTCTTCTAGTATTGGACAGCACCTAACACCAGACATTAGCTATATCTTTAAAAAATGAATCGTGACAAAACAGCCAAATTGTAAAAGGAATAGAGGGAAATCTCCTCTTTACTTCTGCAATTTGGTTGGTTTGTGGCGTTTCATTTTCTAAAAATATAACTAGTGTCCAGTTTTAGGTGCTGATCAGGCACTAAGGAAACTCCTCCTATCCTAGATAGTAGTATCGCTTACATTATTTAAAGGCCTGAACCGCTAAATATTGACTTCAGACCACTGTGCATCCGGATTATAGTGATCAAGCGTAAGTCGGTACTGCACATCGGGGCTATAGATTGCTGACTGTGTAATAGCTTGACAAGTCGAATCGATCTACCTCGATTCTCTTGTTTCGTCTTTTCCTATGAACACTATTACGAACACTTACTACTCTGAACACTTGTAGGCCATGAGGATATACCTGGTGCTCTTACAATATTATTTCTAAACAGTTTGGCTTGATGCTTCAGATTTATAAACAAGTGGATACACAGTTTAATAAAGTCTGTAAACAGTACCCTTAAATTTTGTATCTATTCTAAGTTTCTAGCTTCTTTAGTAAGTTTAATAACTTACTATAGTCGGTCGAACGATACGGGGCAGTAGATATAAACAAATACACGTGATAGAAGCATGGAGAGGTCAGGCCTGAATTAACAGGTTCCAGATTCCTGCAAATTAGTAAATGGGAAGCTAAAGAATCATAGAATAGCGGTGTCAATTCACCCCAGAAGATCGACAATTAACAATTAATTGGCAGCCAATAGCTGCATCCGCAGTAGTGAATCACATGAACGTTTTGTATACATGTATGTACTGCCTCGTCTCGTTGCGTTGGATTGACTATATGTACATACATTTTCTATTCATGATCGTAGTACCAGTACATGATTTGATCTGTAAAAGTCTATAAATGATCACGTAAACAGAAATCCAAAGAATTCGAATGAAGTGATGATAGAAGAACTCATTTGGAATAGGATTGCACCTATGATAAAAAAGAAAGTTCTGTCGCTCTTAAAGTTACAGTAAGATCGCTTATATTTTTTAGGAATTATACAATAATTTAGTTTCCCAATTCACATTGAACTACTCTACTACAACAAGAAGATTATTTACAAATTTCATCTATATAATACTCAAGGATTTTATTATAATGTAATTATAATATTTATAATTATAATTTACTATAATATAAACTTCAAGAGCGCCAAAACTTTCTTGATTATCTAATATTAATTAACCTTTGTTGATATTCGCTGTAATCTTGTAGATATTATTATACAACCTTCAATTAATGTATGGATTTCCAGATCAAAGATATTCACAATATCGGAAGATCGTAAATGAAAAAGATTGATTTTAAATCGAAAGAAATTAGTTTGGGCCCATATTGGTTTCCCATTTTTTACTCTTATTGGATCTTTGAAGAAGCAAAGAAATTCGAATGTAATTCCAAGTGGTCTCAAACTCATCGCTTGTTACGACACATGGCTAGAGACAAGTCTCATCCTGTAGAGCCCACTTAAGTGTATTATTGATCATGAGACACACTGCATTTGCTATTATTTAAATCATTTTTAATTAAAACCTTTTTAGTATTGTATTGTATTTCCTATAATTGAAGATCAAAAGTTCATATTGGATTAAGCATATAAATTGTAGAGTATCCAATTGAAATCTCTGCGAATTTCAGTGAAATTGTGGTTAAATAGTTTTAAGAGAAACATAGGACGTAACTTTTTTGTATGTGGATACGTTGGGAGCACCTGTGAAGGGTGAGAATTAAGTTAAACTTGAAAGCCTTAAATCTCTCAAATCTTTAAGTAAGTTAGACGATAAGCTTGTATATCAGCAACAAGATTAAAAAGTTTTAACGTGCTAAGTAAGAGAAGTGGTATTTCGAGTCAATGGTAAGTAAGTAATAATAGGATCTTGAAATCTTAGAACTTAATTTGGGTTAACTACTGTTTCATTGTTAGAATCGTATAACTCTTCAACTAATAGGAACTCAAAATCGCCTTTTCAAAGGATTTTACTGGTGATAATGTAGAAACATAAAAATGTAGTTCTAAGATCGCTGAAGTTTATGCTTTAGGAAGATTACCAAGTTTATAAACCTAAGTAAGTAGTCAAACTATATATCCTGTACTTTAACACAAAGTGTCTTTTACAAAAGAAACTTAGGTCTAACATATCATGAGATAAACTATGTTGAGTGTGCCGATACTTAAAGTATTTATACGCTACAAGATGCTAGATTGCAAAGAAACTGCAAGACACAAATTATTTTTACAATTCTTTCAAATATTAATGTTACTTCCTTTACGCTTTAAATATGATCTGTTTCGATTTATAATCCTGGACAGTTAAACCTATCGATTCCTACCGTATCATCTACAAGCAAAAGCATTTAGCTCTATCAAACAGAGGCTTTAAGAGACTATTTTTCTTTCATTGTGGTGCAAATATATTCCTGACAAGTTTTCACTTCACCTTTTTAGTGTCCCATAAATTTTTCAATCGTATTAATTATCTCCCACTGTTATCTTTGTCGTATTTAATCTGTCCTAGACTAAATTATGTAGGTATCATGCAACGACGCCTACGTGCTCCAACATCGTTTCAAAAATCGCGTACCCTACCCCTTTGCTTGTGGCGTTTCCGCCCCGAGGACCCCCGATGGGTGACACACGATGATTCATTCCATCGCGTCCGGAAAACGAGCGAATTCACAATGCACTGTATCCAACGACGATAATGATAAGTGACCTCCGTAACGACGATAAACGAACGTTGGCTTTGGTCACGTGGAGCTTTCTCTCGCGACTGATTCAGAGATTACTCTGACGTAACTGTTTTTAATAAATTAGCCGACCTTAGTAACAGTTATTTCGTGGTATGATGCATTTTTGGAAATTATTGTTGCTGTTTTCACATATTTATGAGGCATGAAAAATTCATTAGAATTATCTGCTTAAGATTCGTTGTTGTTAATCTGATAATTAAAGTGTGGATTTTTATAAACATATTTAAGAAATAGATCCTAAACAAAAATTTACTTCATCTCTTAATTTTTATAATTTGCACACTATTTTTCACATTTTGTGTTTTTGAATGTTATATGCATTCTGTAACTTTTTAGACATTTCAAGTCTTTATAAACGCATAAAAATCCGCAGTCTACTGATAATACAATTTTACTTTTATTATTTAGTAAAATATACAGGGTAGAGCATTAACTATAACTATAAATATATTTGTCGTTCTTAGAGTATAGAGAAATCGTTCATTAGATTCTACCGTGATCTTCAGGTAAGGCAATCTTCCATAAAATGTCAAAAAAGCGACCTTTCCACGTGGAAAGTAACCAATGTCATTTTCTTCCGATAAGGAAATTCGCTTTTTATATCACTGATGTGGCAATGAAGGCTCAACCGTGAAACGCTGAACGGGGTAAGAAACGGGACAATACCAAAGGGCGGTGGAGGATGAGGTAGCGGTCGATTCGATATTCTATTGAGATAGCCAGCATTTTTCAGCACGTCGATGGCCAGCAACATTTTTCGAGGCAGCGGCTGCTCTTTACGTGCGCTATGTTCCTACAGGGTGGTGTAAGGTCCGTGGATTCGTGCGTGGAGTGTCCGATATTAGAAATCCTGGGGAAGGATAAATGGAGGATGCTGGCGTCGTTTAGATTCCTTCGTTGTGGCTTCGAAACTGGAAAGATGCCGACGGAGCGTCTGATAGTTAGAATTGATAGCTCAGCGATGGAGAAATTTTCTGTAGCACCGTTTTTGAAGGGATTTGATATAAAATATTGGAAGATAGAACATGTGGAAGTCATAAGTTACAGTAAAACACTTTGTTACAGTAGATTACTTGGGTAATGTTAGTAATATTGTTGACTGCAGCGGTGACTCTTAGCTTTAGACTATAGTTAAACTTGCGTTGTATTATAATTCAATTTTTATTGTACTTGTTAGTAGAAGTAATTTGTATGAATTTCTATATTAGTTATTATATACCAAGGGAGACAGAAATTAAAGTGACCTTGAGGTAATAGTATTGTAATTAATCACATTGTATAGTGGGATTAGTGCAGCGACACGAGCGAAATCTGCATGTATCCAAACTAACATAAATTACTCACGTTTCCTTATTATCTTCAAAAAGTCACGCTAACTTGATTGATTTTTTAAAAGGAATATACTAATGTACTTTCTTTTTTACAAATAGTAGTTAAATTTCAATCTTTCAATTTATGTTATTGAAATTCATTATTCTATGAATGCAGTTCTATTTTGTTATATACAATACCTCTTTTTCTAGTAAAGAAATCACAACCATTAATTATCATATAAGCCAGTATTCAAGAAGCTACTCTATGTAAGTACGTGAACTTACAATTTGGTTCCAAAATAACAAAGTTTTCGTTATTGTTCCCCGCATCAGAGCGATGCATGTTTCCTTCCTAGTACGTACAACGTTCTATAATTAATTTCGACCCTTCCGGGAATCCATTATCATGTGCATCCAGTCCCACAGATGTCATCTGCGATGTATTTGAGACCACAACTCATCGAGAGCTACGCTATTAACCCTCTAAGTGAACTGTTTCATTCAATACTGATACGTATTGTTTGAACGATAGTTGTTGATAGGGCAATGTTGATCACCGTTTTAATTAAGAGCTGAGAGAGGCAGAGTTTCGAGTAGTTTGCGGGTAAACCAACTAGAAACGATTGCTGGTTCGCTTCCAATAAATTATGTTCTAATTAACTGTACTCGGCCACTTGTAAATAATTCAAAGTCGAGCAATAAGGCTTGGACGTTAAGCACACATATACCTATAAATCTAAAGAAACGTCTAACCCATTATGCATACATATAAATAGAATATCTGTATTATTTTACTAAAAGTTAAAAACCATATTTTTCATAAATATTAACAATTATTAACATTTATTTGTACATCCATATGCCTAAATTTTTAGTTTCTATTATAAAATAAATAAGATATGATTAAAGAAGTGTTGGCACATTCTTCATTCCAATCTTATAAGTTTTGTCAAGAATTAAGTCACCTTCTCCAATTGTTTGAGAGCAGTACATTTCTATAATTATCCGTGTATGTAACTGGTTTGTTATCAGACGAGCAAAGGCTATAAAGATGTTAAAATATTGTATTGCAGGAAGATTCTAAGATAAGTTCCGTGTAGTTTACCATAAATTTCTTAGCAAAAGGCATTGCATTTCTTACTTCGTGGTCATATTTTCTGTATACAATACTCTTATTGCTAAATACTGTTACAAAACACTTTCTCTTCTTTTAATCTAATCCTGCAACACTTGTTGCGTCCGCGAACTTTTGGAGATGTTCGCGCACCTCACACATCGATGTAGCTTTACGTGAATGGACTTTTAAAAAAGTTTTTCTCGAATTGGACAGCGACTATACTTATTTTACAAACTCTGACGGATAAATTTATCATTCTTAGCGATTCGCTTCATAAAAGATAACTTGAAAATTGAAAACAAATTTGACGAAATTCTGAGGGATGAGTCTAGAAATTAAACAATGACGTTTTGTGAAATATCACGTACTCATGCGTATTTCTTAGTAACAATTAAAACAAAATTGTAAAAAAATGAAGGCGTACTTCATATGGTAAACATGATTTTCTTGTAGCGTGTGCAAGTAGCGTTAAAAATATGTTTAATGGGAGACACATACAAAAATAAGATTAGTAGTGATATTTATTGGAATTGCAATATTGGTAATGTTTCAGTAGAAAATTAAATTCTTACGCTTGGTGCTTTCCAGTGATTTCAATGGATTTGTTTACCCTAATATCTTAAATTGTTTTTTTTCAAATGATTGGTGCTTTGTGGAAGATTGATTTCTGTAAGCTAGATTTATCAAAAGAACGCATATATGTACTTGGCATGCTTTTGTTTAATTTTTTATCTAATATATTTCAACACTGGGATTCAGATGTAGTTTTGAGATTATTTACAAATAGTTAACTTCAAACTAGTAGTGTTTCTCAACTCATAGATTCAATTGGTCAAAATTTAGAATACTGAACTACTATTCTTTATTCCAAGATTTTCGTTAATCGAGAAGGACTCCATCGCCGCTAACATAAGTCAGTCTACTCTTGGGACATCCTTACTGTATGTACAAAGGTTAGAAATTGGCACTCAGAAAGAATCTGAATATGACTAGTGTACTAGACCCCTCTTCGCCCTATACTATCCCAGGTACCAACTCCTGAGTTCTACACAGTAGATTATGAAGACTTCTGTGTCCTCCAAGTGTGTCTCTTTGATGTCCTTTACAAACCTGCAATTAAAAAATTGTCAATTACCAATGCATAGGTATTTCAGCATATCCTATTTTTTAGGTGAGCGTATCACTTCCTAAGACCACATTTCAATAATCCAAAACATTCAATCACACTTCGCGCTACAGAGACCTCTCGAAGCTACGATTCGTAGGTCGTGTATTCAATAGGAGAGGCTCATTAGTCCAGGTAGGTTTCGATACAGCGGTGGCATGGGCATTAAGGAAACTTATTGCACGGAGCCAGAGCTGTAGTAGACAGTGCGCATTTACCAGGAACCGCAGACTAATACCTACCGATCTACTTAATCCACGAACCCTTTAGAATGTCAGTGCACGACGCTAGGTAATTAGCAGGCCCATCAACAAACAATGGATACCAATTTAGCTGGGATAATGGTGCAGCGGCAGGAAAGATTATCCCCCTTCTATCCGGTAACGGCGAGCGATACGCGCAACCCTGCCGCATTGAAATTTGTCCACTGATCTCTCTGCTGGACCAACCTCACGGAGCATCGGGTGTCATCTCGTGGAAAATTCAGGTTGCCCCTTGTCCGGTCGAACAAGTTGTTGGTTGAAGGAAAAAGTTAGATATATTGGTAAACTGGGGATCGACCCACCAGACGATAATATAATTGTAAAGTTGTGATTGCTTTTCGAAGATTTTGGAAAATGTTTAAATTTAGTATCTTGTTTTTCCTTCTTTCAATACGTACAACTTGATAGATCTTGTTGGTTATCTTATTACAATAGAGCAGTGATGGTAAAACCTTGTTATGATAAGAGCTATATTTCGCCTATCAGAAATACTTGCGAGCTATAACCTCTATTGAAGTGATGTCAGATAAAAGTGCAGGTTGTTCAATAACAAATACTAGAAACTTCAAAGGGAGATTCTACATGGCAAGATAAAATAAAAAACAAAAATAATGCAATTGAATTCACGGTTTTGGTTCATAGTTATTAATTGTTCGAAAAATGTCAGAAAATGTGGAATGTGTCTGAATTGGAAATTATTCTACTGACTTTCTTATCTCGGTCTTGAGACTTGATCTACTGACTTCGCTCTGTTTAACTTGCGACTTATTTTACTAGCTCTGTTGTGTTTGACTTTAGACTTATTCTACTGTCTTCGCTTTGCCTGACTCGGGATGTGTTCTACTGACTTTACTGTATTTAATTTGAGACTTATTCTACTGCCTTCTTTTTGCCTGACTCGGAATGTATTCTACTGACTTTACTACATTTAATTTGAGACTTATTCCACTAACTTTGTTGTAGAATAGAAAAAATATCTTTCTTGAAGGATAGGTGTATTATAAATTAACCTTAATATTGTGAACCTACAAGTCGGAACAAATGTATAAAAGAGCAAGCCGCGATTTGGCTACTATTGCGATAGAGCAACTCTAGACATGTGCGATATATCTTTTCACGAAGTAGTGTATAAGCAAAGAACTCAAAGGACTCAAATGTATCAAACGAGTTAATCAAAGTTATAGAGTGAAACTAATAAGATAAGCCAAAAGAGAGAATCTGGATCTACGTATCTTCGCAGATAGCGATATCAAGGTTGATATAGTAAATGGAATTGAATAAGGTAATAAGATCGTCTGAATGAGGTAGAAGGAAGCTAGTAATAGACTAATACGGGAGGTATTACTTGGTCGAGCAGAGGATTAAGACTGATACAGTAATTGGTATAATAGAATTACTGAACTCAGGACTTTTAACAAAATGGGAATAGATAAGATGGCCAGTTAAGGAAGAAGATAAAATACTGTTCTCAACATTAAAAACATATTAAATAGTAAAATCTACTAGGTTCTATCATGGAATACGTAAAAGTAGCAGAAATTACTCACTAACTAAGGTTCTGTCCAAAATTTATTTGATTAAAAGAAAGAAATGCAGTGTTGAACGTAACGGAATAAGTGAAATGACTGAACTAGTAGACATATCAATGTGTCTAAAAAAATGGAAACACAAAAATCGGTAGGAACTTATTAAAACAATAAAGAAAGATGAGTTCATAAAAGTGAATAGGGTTTAAAGTTTCACATGAACCAGGGTAACAGTAGCTTGTAGAATCAACGGAGATGGTAAAAGCCATAAAACCAGTAGAAGTGAAGAGGAACTGCCAACAGAATAAAATGGGAAGTAGCTGATGAAGCACTGGGATCAAGTGAAACCAGTAAATTGTGTGGAAGCAAGGAGGTAATGGAATGGAATCGACAGAATCACCTGGACAAGTGAGACTTCATTCTCTCAATAAATAGAGCAGAAGAATAGGATAGCTAGGATCAGTGAAAACACTTAACTGCTAAAAACTATTTTTATTCCAAGAAAAGTTACTTTAAATTATAAGGTATTAGCCATCTAAAACTATGCATCTGCTAAAATTCTACCTATATATGTATAAGTACTATGTATAGTGTTTCCCAATAGACTGAAGTACACGGAAATTGCTGAACTACTGAAACTGCGTTTCGCTAATAAATACAGGGCAAGGTGTAGAACTTCCAAGATCAATGGTAACATTAACAATAAATCAATTTCTATTACAACCCCGAAGAAGTTTACTTTAATTAACCCTCAGGCGACGGAACATAGAAAGGTATGCCTGGGTCCAAACAAATCCAATCATTGTCGATCGAGGGTTAATAGAATCCACAATGCTATTTAAAAATGTGTAACAAAATTATTTCTAGTAGTAATATCGAAATTTTCTTCCAATGAGATGCATCCTCTAAAATCAGCTTAACAAGTGAAATTTCGATGTAATAGTGCACAGAAAATAAGAAACAAATGAAACAGGATCAACAAAATTTATCAGTCGACTGGAATATATCTCATTTGGCAGAATTAAATTTATTGTGTGAAATTCATTCTAAAAGTATCCTTGTGTCGCTAAATTCAATTTCCACTCATTACTTTCCGCAATCTCCGCTTTTGCAGATTCCGATTTCCATGCTACATCATCCTCTTAACAGTAGTCATACATAACAGTTAGCGAAGTCTCTCTCGCATCCCTTTGACATCAAAAGTATTCTCCACGGTTGAATCAACTTGATCTCGACATCAAAAACGATTCGAACGAAGCTCACGCAGGCCGAGGCATCAATGAAACTAACTCTGCCACTATCAAACTTTACAACCGTACGCTCCCATAAAACTCCCATTTACTCGATCCTCTCTAAAAGACGATCATTTGCAAAGCAACTGCGACCGAACGATATTTCAACCAATTAATTATCGAGAATGAATGAAAATATACGATGCGTAGCCTCGTATATCTTGAATTAATTGAACAAGGTTTGCAGTTATTCTGTAGCAGAAATGAGAACGTTACGTCGTGGATATTTTGTGACCTAGGAAGCAAAGTTCCTCGATGGAAGATCAAGACGTCACTGATCACGGAAGCTCCATTAATGTTTGGTCAGTTGCTAGGGAAAGGCGATTAATTTCATAGGGGTTGAGTCAAGGAGATTACAAGTATAGTTAAACGAACTTGCCCAGTGGGAAACAGAATAGTGTGATTTAGAAGATTTTTCTAGACAGTTAGAAATGCTGGAATTGGGCAAGCTGAGAACTATTTGACAGAGTTTTTATTATTCCTGTGATAGAATTTCGTTCTTCCGGGATTTAAAAATTTATAAATTTTGGTTGAATTTTAGGTTTCCATGTCCAAATTTTATCATTTAAATATTTTTACGAACATGTTTAGTTGATTTTTGAGATGACAGGTCATTTATTAAAATAAATCAACAATATCTGGAAATTAGTTTTTGTACTGAATTTGGTTTTCTTTTCCAAAAAATTTAAAGGTTCTTTTATGAGAATAATCTTTTTATCAAAATATCCTTATATATTATTTGAATTTTTTATTTACTAAATATTTTCAAAGATCTTACACTCAGTTTCGTCATTGTTTTATTTTTGGTTTATTTTGATACGTAGATTCAGCCCTTTAAAGTTTCTAACACTTGCAAACTCCCGTTGTAATTACATTAACAGTTACATAAAAGTAATTATGTGCCAAAAGAAAAACATTGCAGCATGAAAGCTACTTACGGATAAATATTCAAATAGAAAGATACCGTCTCATACGTACATTGCTTAAAAAACGTCATTATACCGCCTTTATGAAAACGTTTCATTTGAAATACATCATCGAAATTGGGGAAGATCTACGTTTGTTTCGACTGCAACTTGTCTATAGCTATCAATCCACTAATTTTTCGACCCATGATTATTACGACCATTTTCCTTTATTTACCAAGAATGTATCTACCCATTATTCTTGAAATTCTGAACTTTTTTTAGTCATCCTGTAGAATACACTGTTGAAAATTTGAATAATAATGGTTATAAATCAATTATATTTTAACGGTATAAAATATTTTACCAATATTTCTGTAGATATTACTAGTTACAATTAATAATAGATATATTATATTTTTTTAAATATATTTATTAAGTTTAATAGTATAATACAAGACAACAGAATAATACATTCTATGAGATAATTTGCTGGCAAGGAATTTAATTTAGATCCTTCAAGTGATGTAATGAAGACTCCTCCTACGAAGAGTCTTCCTAATTTTCATCCAGTAGCGAGGTCCATCGACCAGATTCTGTATATTATATTGATCTTACAAACTGCAAATTATTTAGTTACAAATACCAATAAGCGAGAAATAAGATTGAATACTCTACAAGAGTGAAAAGGATGTACAAAGAATGCTTCCTCGAAAATGCTGTTTTAGGTTTTAAAAACTTAGCTATGTAATGGCAAATGGATTATTAGACAATCAAATGGGATGGATGCCTCATTCTACATAAAACTGTACATAGAAGACTCTTAAAGAAATGTTCAATAACTAACAGAATTTCAGTAGGTTGCTGGACACTTAACAACATTCTCTAGGGTTACTTTTCTCTGGAACACCCAGTACAGTCATTTACCGTACATTGTGCATAGTATACCTAGCGAAAGCAGAGGGAGCCCAATTTAAATCCTAGAGAGCCGCGGAGTCAGCCACTAGCAGAGGCTCATCCTCGCGGGAGGAACAAACGAAACAAATCAGGCTGGATCGTTTCGCGAGTGGAAGAGTGGTATTGTTCGGTCCCTCCCACGCGGGTCGTGTCCGGACGGTCGGTTTTTCGATTTTACTGCGCCCCTATAGATCGAATTTCACGGCTGCGATCGAGAAAGAGAGAGGAAAGAAGCTCCGAACGACTGTCTCCTCCGTTTCGTGCCTTCTCGGTTCTTTTTTCTCTATTGAGCAGCGTCCGATGGCAAATTGGACGTGGAATTTCATTTCACCGGATGAGAGACCGCCCTGTTCCGGAAAGGAAGGAAAGCTTTCCCTGGAAGAATGCAATATTCGGGACCGAGAAGACAAAGAATGTCATCCGCACGCGAAACTGGATACCCAAATGAAATTTAATATGGCAACGCAGAAATCATCCTCCTTCTTGGACCCAACCCCTTCGCAAGTGCAACAGCAACACTGGGATGCAATTGGCGAGCAGAAGGTTGCAGCCGAGCCTTTATGAAACCGATCCCTAAGAGTGGATTCTTTTTCTCGAAAGCTTTCTCCGCTGAAACAATTTTCCTTACTTCCTTGGGGAGGAGTCACGCAGTAACCTGGTTGATATTGAATATGTGTTCTGTTGCGCCAATACCTAGCTGCTGTTGGATTATTGCGTTTCTGTTTGGGTAGGTTATTGAAAATATTAAATTAGGCTACTGTTTTAGTGTATTTACCAGATATATTAAAGAACAGACAACAGTCTGTTACGTATTTGTTCTATGAAGCGAATTTCTTAATTAAAAAGAATAGAATAACTTGAATAGAAATGGAGACGGGAACCTTTAAAGGTATATTTGCATACCTATTTATATTTAAATATTGTATATTTAATTTATGCTAATATTGAAAAGGCAATTCCATAGCACGGAGTGAAAGAAAATATTGTGTTACCTTCATATCACATGCAGACATTTTATTCTTTAGCTTAGTATAGTATCTAGAAGTATCAGAATTTATATTCGAATATATTGTATAAAATTAAAATTTAAAATGCTTTTCACTCGTATGTCACGTATTTCTTTAATAATAAGTTATAAAATAATAAATCACCTAAATATTTTATTAAAACTATGAACCTAATATCTGACTTACAAATATTGTGAACTATTGAACTGTCAGCACGCGCTGAGCAAATTCTGTTATCTAAGATATTAAGCATACTTATCGGTAGTTTTTTCGATTAAAAGATCAAAGAGATTGTAAAACCATGACGAATAATTTTTATATTAACACATTAATTTTAATAACTATTTAATACTAGAGCTACCGAAATTAACATATCTACCTATATCATATCTAAAAGTACATAATTCACGGAAATAATGGTTATTTACGTTTCTCTGTAAATTTATTCGCATTAACTCAAAAAACAAATAACGTTTTTATAGAATAAAATGTGTACAAGAAAAAATCGTACGTGTCATTTTTCACTCGTCTGCCAGTTCTAGTGATCATATGCAGAAACCTCTTCTGTTTACTTCATTCCATTATGATTTTAAGTTTCTTTTATTATTATTTTACTATTTATTTCCCCTAATTTTCTCTATAATTAATTTTCTTGAACAATTTTAATCTATTTGGATCACGTACATTTCTTTTCTGGAAAATTTTCCTTCAACGTGTAATATCGAACATTTTTCTTTAATGAGAAAATGATCATAAGACGAGAATATCGTTCGGAGGATAGAAGTATTAACGAACCAAAGAAGGTTCACAGGCAGGGCACGTGCGATGGTGACATTGACACGCATCACGCGTCGTCGCAATCGACGGAAGGATACGCGTAATAGCCGTCCAACACGTGGAACAATGACTCCATGGACAATGTTGCGGAAAAGACACACAGCGCGACCCCGATCGACTGCTGCACATGCACCTGGTTGCATTCGTGCAGTGACATTTAAATTGCACTATGACTTTCGAAGTCATGCACAGTGAATGTGCAATTAAACTAGCCTCTGTATTCTAAAAGATCGAGATCTCATCGATAACCAGTGGTATTTCTCTCATAACAGTGAAAGAGTCTATTCTGAACTGTCGTTAATTAAGACTTACGCTTGGATATTGTAAAAAAATTCATTTTGTATCCGTTATCCCTTGATGCTCAGTGAATACGTCTTTGCCACATATTAGTGATTTATTTACCAAATCGATTAACTCTACAAAGCAAAAATATTTATATTTATTGTAAGCATAAAAATTTAAGTATGAATAAAATGCTTTGGGGCGAACCTGTCGATGTGTGATGCCGTCACCGATTTTGATATTTTTCAAATGTGTTATAAAGGACAACATTCTGCACAACTTTTTCCTATACATATACCAGGCGATCGGATTTAGTTTCCGAGATATTCGCGAAAAACCGCCGCTACTACCACACTGAATTTCGTCTTCACGTATACGTGCGTGATAACGTATGCATCAGCCTAGCTCGAACGCTGGCTGTTCTTTCCGGGAATACAGCGCAGCGCGATACAGTACAGCAGCCAACAAAGTTGCATATAAGTGGTGTATTTGCCAAAAAACGTACCCCAGACCCAATCCAGAACTATGAGTTCTACAAGGTGGGAATTGTAAAGCGTTACAGGCGAATATCTTCAAAAATATTGATTATATGCAAAAATGCTTCAGATGAAAGTTGTTCAGCACCGAGGGGCATATCATGTGGTGGGACTTTTATTTTTCCCCGTGGACGCGCAAAGGTGAGGCGAAGGTCACGACCATTTTTTCAAATGGAATCATACTTTTATTTTTTATTAGAATTGTAGCTTATTTTAAGACCAATTTGAAAACTGTCAAAAGAATTTTGAAACATTTCGATTTTTACAACAAATTTAAGAAATATTACCTTTCAATGAAGGATAACTTAGCACGAATAGTGATGAAAGTTTTAGTGTCTTGTAGAAGAACATAAGAATACATAAATACGTTTTTTTCCATTTCATTGATAATGGCTTCCTGTTGTCCTTAGTATTGCTGGTATTGAACACATGTTATCGTTTTAGTGTGAAAGTTCGAAGGCACGAAACGTGTGAATGAAATGAATACACAATAAACTTGTAAAGCAAAAATCAAATTATTTTTCGGAAATAAATTGAACGAAGCATTGTTAAGTGCATTGAAGTACAAGGTAATCATTTTGAACACGTACTGAAGTACAAATAAAACTCAATACAATCAATATTTTTGGAGATATTCGTTTGTAACGCTTTATAATTGCCACTCTGTATATGTTGGTGGATTTAGATTTTCGAATCACGCTGATGTATACGTTGTCAGGTACGTGCACGTGTAGGCGAAATTCAGTGTAGTAGTAGCAGTGGTTTTGCACAAATATCTCGAAAACTAAAGCCAACCACCTAGCATATATATCAAAAGAGTTGTTCAGAATGTTGTCCTTTATAACATATTTCAAGTTCATCGAACTCGGTGAGGGCGTCACACAATAACAGGTTGAAAAAAAAGATTGAAAAAAGAATTCAAAAAGTAGATTTAAACACGTTAGCCTGAAAACAGCTCATATGTTAGGTAGGCATTAGAGTATATTCTTTGCTAGTAGAAAACAATATTTTTATATTTCTTGTTAGATCTTGGAAAGAATACATTTGACATACTAAGGTAATTTAAATTAGTTTATATTAACCTTCAACTGCTCTGGTGAAACACAAGAACGATAACACTCTAGTGGAATCTTGTAATACCCCAGTAACAAAATAAGAACTACCGTTTGTGAAAAATATTTTTGTAAACTTTATTATCAATACATTTCACGATTAATAATTGATAACACTAATTTTAAAGTGATATACGAAACAATCTACTATCGACTCGCACGAGAAGTCCTCTGGAAACTATGAAGACCAATGCTTTGCAAGGAACTTCTTGTAGGACATGAATAGTAACTTAATTGAAGATTACTGAGTCTTTAAAAAGGCTATCTCTCTTAGGCAAGTAGATAAGAAAAGTACCAACAAATATATGATGCCAAGGATTTCGCAGGACCCCAGAAAAGCAGTTAAGGGTTAATACTTCTTCTTGAGAGCTCTTTAATATTATGTTCAAAATAAGATATTTATTTCATTTTGTAAATATAGTATGTACCTATGTATGATTAACAACAATATTAATTTATAAAAATTTCAAGCTGGTTGACATGATTCTTATAGTACAACACGATTTTTCAACCACTTAGGAAACCTTAAAAATATTGTATTCTCACTGGTTCCTATTCATTATAAGGAGAATTTATAAACTTTATTTTTTGATTGAAGATAAATAATACTTCTGTAAAAGCAATAAACGAACTACTATTTTTCTTCTTTACAACCTTTAATTTAACTTTTTTGATCTCTCGCACATTGAACGCGTGAATAATGCGCTCAGACTTTTTTCAAGATAGCGTGCGATCTTAAGGTAGGGAAAAAATTCGAAGATCGACAAGCATGTGGAAATGGCATTGGTCAATTCCTTCTGGGAGATCCCGAATGGTATGGGCGGAAAAATCCTGACACTTGCATTATTTCCCACCAGCTGGGACAGTAAGCTTAAGGATGCGACTTGAAGGAAACCAGAAACTGGAAACGGAAGAGGGAGAGCGAGTCGTAAGAGCAAATGGTAGGAATCAGCTCGAGGTGACTGGAATATCGGGGGACAGTTTTTCGATGCATTCTCTCGACTGGATACCACGTCCATGGTTCCTGGTGCACGTGCACGGAATGCCGTGTTTCATTTCAATATTTATTTTGTACAAATAATAGAGAATCCTTATACGGTGTTCTGGTAACTGCAACACTTTCTCTTCGTTGGTCCTTTTCAGTCGCTATTTGCAGCCTACGAGATCGTACGATAACGACCTGATAAATTTGGGTGTGTAGATGGCTTCGATAGCGTGAACGTGGGTGTCTTGACACTCTGCAGTATCACCCGTCCCTGCTTTACTGCCCCTTGTCGCTTAATTCTTCGTTTTTTAGATCGTATCGAATTTTTAAATGGCTTTGTGCATGACATACGTAGACATTGAGCATCCGTTTTCTATTGGTCTAACAATGAAACTTGAGGATTTGAGTGTGTTGTGAGATTTTCAAAGATTAGAAATCTTAGATATCTGCTTGTTCAGCAAGGATTATAAGCGTCACTTTAATCGGAAAAAGAGCTTAGAATAATTACGTACTAATTGATAATTACATACTCTAAAATTGGGATGGCAAAGATCTAGATTCTTTTATTTTAAGATTGTTGGAAGAAGGGTCTCTTCGTGATGGTGAAATTTTAGAATATTTCGTTTAAAGAACATATTTTATATTTATCGTTACTGAATCTAGATATTCATTCTTGAATATTTCAAATTTTCTTTGCAATAATAATGTTCTAAGTTTCAAGTGATATTTATGATAGGTATCTTAAAATCTTGAATTCACATAGCAATTACTAGAATCTGAAAATACTACAGTTTGCAGTTTGCAAAATGAACATTGCAGAAATATCTATGTTCAACATTAAATTGCAACCTTTAACAAAATTACTAATAACAAATATTTGGAAGCCTTTAATTTGATAAATGTTATGGATTTATTGATGGATTATTTAACAATAAAAATAGGTAATAGTTATAATAATAGAATGCTTTGATACAGATTTTATTTGGTATTGATTTTATTTCAAAAACATTTAATAATGTCTTAAATTAACCTAGCGTATAGACAAGGTCTGTCTAAGGATTTGTCTGTATCCACAATGGAGTTTCTGCTCTTGCCTTCAGAATCAGAGCAACACGCAACTAAGAACAAAAGGATGAGAGAACCTGTAAGTGTAGGCTGTAATAGTCCTGCCTACTCACACTACGCTACGATCTTTACTCTTCTACGGCTGCTGCGATAGCAGTTGCTCTAGCCATTGTTCACGGTCACGAAAGGTTTGCTCTTCACGGTAGGAACATCTTTAAATAGTTCTGTAGCAAACTACATACATACGAGTATAAAAGATAATACACAAACAAAATTCGTGTTAGGAGACAGTTGACATTCGAGTGACATTTTTCCAGTTTAAATAATATAAATTGAATTAATCTGTATCAAGCTGCCAAAATTGACTTAATACAAAACATTTTAAGTGCCTATTTCAAGAGATCATATTGATAAATATCTAACGATAAAAGAAGTTCGATAATTATATGTTTTTATTTATAATTATGTATAATAAAATATATTATAAAATAATTAATCAATTAGTAGTTTTAATCTGGATTTCACTAATGGTTATGGTTCATTAATATTTTATTATTAATACTGTTTCAATAACTTAAAGACAAATGTGATTCATTGTTCGACTTTCCAGTTTTTGTTCAGATTTCAAAGCAGGATTTCCATTGAATTTTTCATTCGAGTTTCAAATTGTTTGAACATCTTAGCTTCACTATATAGTCTTTATTCGCTATAATCTCACAAATCGGAAAGCATAACGAGTTCATAGAGAATGAAGAGAACTAATAAAGTGTTTATAACAAGAAGATATACATACATATGTTACTTAATCCTATTAAATTCTAAGCAAAAAACATTTTTAAAAGTTGGAAATATTCCATCCGCTAGATTCAATTCTTTGCTCATTGTACTCTCCGATTCCCTCCTTGTACCAGCCTTACGTAAGACTGTACATAATTCCAGTGGTGATAAGTGTATTACTACAAGGTACGGAACGAAATCTAAATCAAACCTAAAACACCGCGTCGGCCGAGTCATTTGTACCAAATATAGTTCCCGGCAAGTTGCTCAACTGAATGCGGAACATCTGCGAGAAATCCTTAAGACCTGCCTTAATTGATACTGCACTTAATAGCGCGGGAGGGAGCAGTTTATTCCCCTCGCAAATTCACGATGGGGGCGGTAATGCATACGTAAACGGGCTAGAGCCCAAGCGCTTTCTACTCGATTTTCTGTGTGCATACATGTAAGTGAATGGAATTTGCCTCTCCGCGGAATTTCATTTTCAGGATCCATCCACCATCGTCGGTGTCTTCCGCTACCCCCCTGCCACCGTCTCTGCGAACGTTGGTCGGGGGTGTTACGTCACAATTTGCAGCTGAACGCTCGAGATTCTTTCGAAAAAATTCAATCTGGCCGTTGCTTTCGACGATCGATTGTTATTGTGGAGCACCGAAGATGAAACCGATTTTAGAGGTGCTAACATTTTCTAGGTTTTACTTGCAAAGGTTACATCCCTTAGACTTTGGAATCTTGTGTACTGACTTATTATATGTAGAAAATAATGCTAAGATTTAAAAAAAAAATAAATTCTACTTGTAATGGGATGTAAATTATAAGTTATAATTTGTAAGGATGTATAGGGTGTAACTACATTATCTCGGTTGACAAACCGTCTTATTATTTAACATATTACATGTAACGATACACTGCTGCAAACATGTTCAAATTTGACTTAAACATCTGAAAATGCTGTTAAAATATACCGTATAATCCCTTAAATGTTTGGCTTTTGAGCTGTTTGCCGAAAATATTAAGCAAAATCAATTTTGTAAGATCACATTTTTCATGAAAACTGGAAATATGCGTTCATAAAGTCGAAAAATTAATCTGTTTAAGTCGATGTTACTTATGTCTTTCGACAATATTTTGTTGCTAAATTATACTATGATATTTTTTATCTAAAAAATTTCAAAATACCTTAAATCTTACTAGAATCTGAAAATACAGTCTAAAAGAACAGGCTGCAATACAAATAATGTGCTAATTTTGTGGTTAGTACTATTATCGTGATAAACCGATCACTTTACACGATTCTTATATGTATTATATTTTTATATATTAATTTCATGACATATAATTTTATAATTCCTTTTTTAGCATCTTACTTATAAACAATTTTTCTATTTTCTAAAAATAGCATCAGTAAGTGTCAGTAAGTTTGAAACGGCCATTATAATCATATGTTCTCATTATGTCCCAGTATGTTCCATTATAATTGTATAAAAAAGATGTGTATATTATTAAAACTTAAAGTATAATAGTTCAGTACAACTTGTGATAAATATGTTATTTATATCTTTAAAAAAAAAAAAAAAAAAAAACACTCATATGTCTTCTTCAGAAAATACTATCGGATATCACTTTTTCGTTTCCCTCGTTGAGGAAAATGCAACTGTGGGTAACAAGCATTTATTTAGCTCAAGTACCTTAAAAAAGATGATGAAAATCACAGACACAAGTATACATATAGCTTAATCGAATAAATGTAGTGTTACCACATTACATATTACACTAAAGATAACCGTGGTTATACGTCAAAACTTGGCTTAAAGTTATGTTGTTTACCAAAAATATGTAGATAATTGATGCTGATATGTTAATGATGCTTAGTATTCAGAAAATGGGACTGTAAAAAGTTCAATTTTTGTGATAATCTTAACAGCCATATTTTATTGTCAAAAGGATTCTAATTTCAAATGAGATAACAATAATTTTCTTTATACATTGTGGTGTATCCTTAAAGTATATTACAACAGTTCTTTCTGATAATTAAACACATCAGTGGTCAGAATAAACAAAATGAATTTCTAATTAATTAACCCTTTGCCTTATAATAAACAATTAGACTCGGAACTCAAGTGTAGAAATAGTACTGGAGAAATTGTAGAATCCTCGAGCAGCTAATTGTTTGTTCATCTATGTTAAAGTAATCATTTACTGACAAGCAGTAAATCTATATATTTTCTTTTATTTATACTAGCTCCGACATAAGCAGTGTATGACGTATACGAGATAAAACATGAAGTTAAAAAACTGTTTTTTAACGTCACTTAAAGTCCTTCTAATCATCACTTAAATGCAACTCATCTGTAAGGTGATCCTTCAACAGAAGTGACAAAAAGGACGCAGGAATTCTTGCTGTTAGAGATAACAATTTTTCATCCCGATGAGTGGGTACCGTATTCCATGACGAAAGAATGTCGCTTTTTTCTCGAAAAGGCAGTGAGAAATGGGAACGGCTCCTGGAGAGGGTGGGAGTACTTGACAGTAGATCGAGACGGCCACTTTTTCTCCCCCACAATGTGTGTACATTCCTGTACCCTGTTGCATCAAAGAAAGACATTTCAGAAAAAGAAACCGAGACCTATGTCATTTCAACAGTTATGAAATCATATCGAAGGCTGTAGAAGGTAGAATTGTATGAAACAAAAATTTTCGCTTCTCGTCTGTGTTTGGAATAAATTATAGGAACTAATGACATACTTTGTTTATTCAGAGTGTTTCGCGCAATTGGGTGGAGTCTTATCTTGAAAGTGGATAGAGAGAAAAACAAATTTTATTCGAGAAATTTAAGTGATATAAGATGCTTTACATTTCTGTGTAAGGTTCACATTGATACAATTGTAAGATGCAACTGCACTTGTTTTTTAAATGTAACTTCTATATAATTTTTTACATAAATCAATTTACTGGGTTACTTTCAGTATCAACGTTTTAGAATTAAATAATGAAAATGTAAATCGTTCACGAGATATTTACATTGTTTTAGTAAAATATACCTTTAATTGCTTTCTTATAATAGCTTTTAAGTTATAAAAGGTGCTCCAATATTTCTCAATCGTATTCTAAACATTTCATCATTCGCGTTTTCATATTTTTCACTACTCACTTCACCCTAATTTTAACTATTTCTTACATAATGAGTACGCCCTAATTTAAGCACAAAAATACATCACCAACAGAGCACTTTCGCATTAATTATATGAACGATTAAGTCATGTATATTAATTCATATCTTATAAACTTTTAGATTTCATATACATACGTAGATAGGAATCTAGTCGAATGAAATCTACTAATGAAATTAACCATTTGGAACCATTTTATATTCTTATTATAATTTCTACGTGAAATTTCTATAGTTCTATATTTCTGTAACATTCTCATCTGTTAAAATCTGGGTTAGTTTATATAATATTGCCATGGAAAAATTCTCATGCACTCGGGTCTCTTTTTATAGAAATACCACTTTAATGGTCGACAGTTTTGTTAAGAAACCTGTTGAAGACTCATGTAACGTATTCCGTGTGAAACTTGTGTACGTCGTCAGCAGTTAAAGAGCCTTCAATAAACAAGTGATTTAACAGCTTTCGGGTTCATCGTTTCGCGAAACGCATCCTAGATCTACGTTTTAATACCGTTTATTAGCCCTGGCTGCCCTCTCTGGCCTTTATGAAATCATTAATCTGTTAATAGGTAGTCTCTCGCGGCCCTGCATCCGCCCCCAAGCCTGTACCAACGCCAACCGAACAAGAGTTGTCCCTTTCCCTCCCCCGATTGGGATTCGTCATGCGTGACTGAACGGAAGCTGCGTAATCTGCGTAATACCCGTAACACGCCATTATGTTATTACGACCGGGGTGTTAGTGAGTCCACGTGTTAACGTTCGCGTGATGCGACTGATGCTGATGGGGTATTAAAACGCCCTCGTCGTATCTTTGGAGAAGCGAGTGTCAAGGGGTGACAGACCAGCGAATGTAATTGAGTCTCGAAGAAAGCAAATGAGTGTTCACTAACTGGTGGTTATTTTTAATTTCGTAAGTTTTCTTTAGTTAATTTCTGTTGATTTTGAAAAGTAACTGGGACTATCCTTTCGGCGATGGGAAGCTGCATTTCAAGGATGATACGGATTTAACTGAAAAATATTATATTTGAAGAGTAGGAATTGTAATTATTCTTTATCTTACACAATTGGGATGTACAAAATCATGTTTCCTGTAGAAATGTAATATTTAGTGATTGATATTAGTAACCTTAAAAACCTAGCGTATATAGCATTACCCTTTGCTAGACTGTTACTAACAATAAAAGTAGTAGAATGCAAAGTGAGTTTTGATAACTAAAAAATTTAATATTCAGCTGGAGCGTTGAATGTTTAGAACTCCGAGATTGTAGACTAACAAATGTTTAACAATAAGTGATAATAAGGTATTCTTAGCTTGGATATCTAGCATTGCAGCAGTCTTAAGATTTCTTAACTCATCATCTTCGTTCTTAAAGATTTAAACTTTAAAACTCTTAACCCAAATTCGCGTTAACAGGAATTCTTTTGTTAGCAATCAAGATTTCTTAAAACTTGGTTTCCTTGGGGTCTTTGTGTCTCTTATATCTTAAGTTCTTTATGTCTGAAGATTAACTTCTTCATGTCTTTAAATCAGTTTTCTGTTTAGGAATTTATCAGTATCTGACGTTGTAGAATATTATACCTTTATACATATATTTACTTATTGTGAACTCTACAACTAGGAAATCCTCTTACCGACTTACTAGGATGCTTGATTCTTTTTGCCTTAGTTAGATCCTGAGTAGCATTTGCAAACACCTATACCCGAATTTCGTCCTAGATAGCAGAAAGACATCTGAATAACGTTATAAAGACATCTGTGCCTAATATTCAAGACGTCCTAACGACATCATTAATATCCTTCGAATGTCGTAGACAGATCATGTGAACATCTGTTGTTACAAAATGTAATATCTTTAAGACATCTTTAATATGTCATACAGATATCTTAAAGATGTCTTAAAAACGTTTGTTCCAGACATTCAGGACGTCTTATAAATAATCCTATTGTCCTACAAATGTCGTGACCATGTCTTCCAAACATCTTATGTTACAAAATGTGATATCCTGGAGACACCTTCAGAACGTCATACAGATGTCTTAAGGACGACTTGAAGACATTTGTTCTAAACATTCAGGACAAATACAAATTACAAATACTAGTAATGTTCTAAACAGCACACTATTCTAAATTTATGTACAACACTCCCGGGATATAGGCTTGCTATTTATCTCAGTTGGGGTTCTAAGTTCGCACCTCATTTGACTTCGAGTGGATGATTTGTTTAGACGATAACGTCGACCCTCGGTGATCGAAGACAAGGACAGTATTGAGAAATGATGAGAGTGAGTGAGATAGAATGAATCGTAGTTAAAGGAAAGGATAGCATAGGGAAAAATTGAGGGTGAGCGAGAAAGAATGAATTGATACTAAATGCATGCGGTCCGAGACCCGAACGACGAGCCTGTGCCATGAGAAAGAGTGAGAGGGATTGGGGCTGCGTTGCTTAGGATCGCTTCAATCGTACCTATAAGCTGGAGCTCGTGCCTCGGTTCTCCTGCGTTTACTATCGCTTCATTCGTACTTGCTCACTCCCTGTGATTCTTTTTCACTTTTTCCTATAGTACAAGCTCGAGCTTGGACCTCGGACCGCGTGCGTTTAGTATTAGTTTATTCTTTCTTTCTCATTTACTCTTACTCTTTCTCACAGTATAACATCGGTATCCGATCTGTATCTGATCTGTATCCAATCTGTATCCGATCTGTATCCGATGAGCTCATAGCATAATCTCGTCACTCGGGTCTCGGACCGCGTACATTTAGCATCGACTTATTCTTTCTTTCTTAGTCGCTCTCACTTTTTCTCGCGGCATAAACTTGTGGCTTGGACCCTGGACGAGGTACGTTTAGCATCGGTTTATCGATTTATTAGTTACTTGCATGATCAGAAAACTATTTTTTGTGTTTTATTAGAATCGATAATGAAATGAAATGAAAGCTGTTAAAGTACTTACTTGAAAATTATTTGAATCATGTCATGTTTGGTGATATTTTCATCAGAAAAATCACAAAAATATAATACAAATATTTCCATTAAAATAAAACCAAAAATTAAAACTTTAACTTTTCATTTTAGTCCTGGTCGTTAAGTACCTCCTTAATCTTTTAAATACCAGTCTTCGACTGTTTACAAAGAAGCATCGCGCGAACTAAATCGTGTCACATTTCACGCTTCATTAATTCTGAGGAGTCTCCCATTCTTCCGGTGACGAGAATAGCGGCGAGCGTTTATCCCGGGAGATCTGTCGAGCCTATATCCCGGGAATACTGTAACTAGAAAGCTACGCGTTTCCAGGCATATGTGTTTGAACTTTTTTCTTTGTCTACGTACATATATATGTAAAAACTACCCTGCAAAAGTATCCTACAGTTTCTGATACACCCTGTATGTATATAAGATTGCTTAAAGAAGATCCTTATTATGTTGCAAACCTTAAAGACTCATATGATGGAAAGCTACGATGAGAGGAAGCTTCAGGCTCTTGAACTGAACAGGCTTCGCACAAAATTTATGTACTGGTCTTCCAAAATAACCCATAAAGAACCCACGGTAAGAGAACTAGTGAAGGCAGGCCAGGGTATGTCAACATATTTTCATCATGTCTGTAAAACTGTAGTTGCCTGGGGACACTCGTATCTCGATGAAAGATCATCTCCCTTTACTCGAACCAGTTCCTTGCCAACGGTACTGATTCCCGTCATACTGAAAAATAATACCGTTAATCAGGGTGTAATTCCACTCGCCACAGAATATATTCCTCGGATCACGGACACCTCACCTGCGGCAATGTAATTTTGTTCGATGATAATACGGATTGGAAGATTTCGTGGGCGGCCCCTGCGTTCACAGTGAAATGTAATATCGGGAGAGAGAAGGACAGAGAATCACCATCGCGTGCTAATACTCTGGAAAGTTTATTAGCTCTTGTCTCTTCTTTATGCCCTCTGCGCTTTAATCTTCATCCATATCGTGCGAAGGATCAATCTCTCATTGACAGTACTAGGGAAATTCAGTGAAATGATCATTTTCGAGATAAATATTTTCGGTGGAACACGTGCCACTGCTTTCGTCTGCAGAATAGCTAGACCCCTGAGGGTTTTGGTACTTTTGCGTATTGCGAGGGGAGTTCCGTTTGAAAGTGAATGCATTAAATATGGGGAGTCCCAGAAGAAGTATTAAAAGATTTTGGGTATGAAAATGGAGGAGAAAATGCTGCAAATGTGGGCTAAGGATTTTTCTTTTTTGGGGAGTTGATCTATTTTTGGAAAATTCACAATTAGGTAGTTTTGATGTTTTTGTATATATAACAAATTTTGAGAATCTTGCGCGGGAATACTTATTAGAGTTATAGAATATGTTACGCGTGTTTAGCTATAATCGCAATACACATTCGCTGATGACACTTTTGTGCGGGTCTATTGTATGCCTTCGACTGCTAATTGACCTCTTAAGGAAGGAGATTACAGAATGGGAACTGTACTAAGCAGCGGATAATGTCGCGATATCTTGCATGAGTTCATATCTTGGACATATGACAAACGCATAGTCCGTAGTGTACTAGTATGTTAGCGATAATTTATTCTTGAAGAGTTTCGAAGGCAGTTAGCCGAGGCTATTTTGCCTTTGAATGAATTTATTATAGTAACCATAGAAGGAAGAGAATGAATGAGACTAAACAAATTTTGAAGTCTTGGAGTGTAAATAACTGGTGCACACAAATCTAAACGTTTTTCTTAAATGTACAATCCATATTCAATTGCAAACAAAACAAAATGATTTTGTGTGCAGAAGAGAAAATGATTCTGATCATTAGGGACCTGCATAAAATTGCTCTTACTCTGATAAATCTTAGATTTTTGTAGTATCTAACGTTAAGCTATGATTATCTAAACTTTTCTTGAGCAAATAAGAGACATACAATCTTTTTACATAGTACAACGCGTACATTGTGACTGTGTTTTCTCCTTTTCTCTTTTTCCCGTGTCTTATCAAGTTTATAAATGATGCAAACATAAATTTCTGGCAGAAAGTACTAGCACATCAGCAGCAATATATCCTAAAGAAAAAAATTAATTAAATACAGCCTGATTTGTTATTAAAGTTATTCTTTAAATGTATATGTTCGTTTTGCAAAATTTATAGCAAGTATAGGTTTGTTGTTTTTATACATGTATTACAAATCATTGATGGAAAGATAAATAGTAAATATGAAAGCATTCGTACTGCCTACATTTTAAACATCATGACATCATGTCATCGTTACTACATGTGAATCTTACTTACTGCAAATATGAAAATGGATATTGATAAAAGTGTAAAAGTTCTTCGGTTCCTGGAATGTTCAAAAGATCCATTTGAAGGATTCGATAGTTTAAACGATCCCACCTTGGCGATAACAACAAAAGGTGCCTCCAAGTGTCTGGCTCCGCGTTTTTCACGCTCCAGCCTCCAATCAAACAGACTCCCTGTTTTCATCATCGGTCTGCACGCACGAGTTCTGCGGAATATTGGGCAGAGGGACACGATGATATTGAAATCCTTTCCTTTGTAACACGGCCGAGCCTTCAAAGCCCGCTACGTGATCACATTACATTAGCACGAAGACCAAGTCTCTGCTTGGTTACCAGTCTCCGTCTGTCGTTCAGCGTGAAGAGAATGCGTGGGTTGAAGGAAGCTGAAAGAGGACTCGATGATAAATGGGAGGGAAACCGAAAGAAGGAAAAGTGAAGCAAGGAGTAAGAAAACGATTGAAAAGAACAGTTCACGTAGAAAAAAGTTGAGGAATAATTGGACAAAAAGTGAATCGAGCAAAAAAATAAATTAGTTAAAATAAGATATTGGAAAAAAGAAGTACACTGGTAATATCTGAAAGGCATTTGGTCAAATGAACAAAATAGAGAAATCGAAATAAAGTGGAATTAATGTTAAAAGGAAAAAGATAAAGGAATGAAAGTAAAGCTCGCATTCGCAAGTTAAAGGCCGTGGAAGAAGGAATTAGCGTTACCATTACAAGTCAGAGAAAAAAGAGATGAAAGAAAGGAAGACAACATAGGTAACATTGAATGTACAAATGAAAGCATAGTCATGTGAGCTTACAAAAAGTAACAAAGCAGACAGAGAAAAGTACGTGAGATAAAAAAGACAATAACTAAATACAAAAATAGTCACATGAAATATAAAAATTAAAATACGTAGGAGAAAGGTTAAATACTGAAAAAACAAGAATGTATTATATCTAAAGAAAACGCCAGTATAAAAGTAATAATTATACAGTTACGTCAAGACTAGTTACGTTGAGCTATACGGAAATGAAATAGTAATAGAAGCTATGAATAAATAATCAAACATACACAATGTACAATCACACGAAACAATCATCACAAACATTCTTTTCCAGCTAATTTTTCCTTTCAGATCCCGACGTTAAGCCATTTAAGTGTATTAACATAACCAACACTTATTGCAACATATCTACATCTGCATATACCATTCCTATCGTATGTAACGTATCACATCATCTTGCAATATCTATATAATATACAAAAGCTTATAAAGTATCGAAAGTTAAATATACGAGGACAATTTAATAAGTAAAGAGACAAACACAGATCTTTAAATAAGAAATAATATAGTTTCAAAACCATAAGTGAGCTTGCTTGTAATTTGTATAGAATAGTTGTTTGTCAATTACTTCGGTATTCATAGTGTCTAACAGTTAATTAACTATGATAAGTCTTCGAAAAATGCATGAAAGGATAGGATTCTGTTAGATAATTTGTTTTTTTACGTGTTAAATTACCTGAAATTTACTCTCCGATGCTTAAGTCTTTCGCTACGAAAAATTTTAATGGATACCGCGTGAAGTCAAATTAAAATAAGAACTAATATTCGCTAACAGTACTCTACAAGCAAATTATCAGAACGCGGCGACACTAACATCAAGAGACCCAAATATGTAATTTGAGCGCCAATGGATGCCTATAGGCACTAACAATGTCTACAGTCTACACCAACACTATAAACGACTTATTAAAACGCGTATAGGCGTCAACAGTTAATGAAAGGGTTAACCTTTCGTAGCCCAATGGTTTCAAATTGAAACCATTTTCATAGCTTGTTAACATATAGAATGTTATAAAATTTACTTAAACTGAATTTGTACTGTATCTTTTAATTTTTATACCCCAGACCACAAAATATTAAACAATATGATACAAATTGTACGAATCGCACAAATTTTTGCAAGTGGGTGGATCACTTCAAAAGTAATCGAATGGATATTACTGTTCTTTATAATACTTGAAGGAAAACTCCTCTGCGTTTATGAAAATAGGAATCTACATAAACATCAGTAGTTTAGTCATTATTATAGCAAATAAATGATATGAAGACTAACAGACATCCATAGTCGCATAAGGATGATAAAAGATAGTAGACAAGTTGAGTATTACAGGAGTAGATCAAGATAAAGAAGATCTAAAAAGAGTGTAACAAAGAATAAGGACGCTAAAGGAACGAAGAAAGTGAAAGGAAGCACAGAGACGAAAAATGTATGATAAAAAGGGATACCGAAGACGAGACGAACAGGGTAGCAGGAATACCCACAGAAATTGTCCTCATCATCGATATCGTCTGCGTCTACGGTTCCAACCCCCGTGGAAGATGAGGACCGAGTTCCCGTTTATGGGACGTGTACGGCATAAGGTCCCAGCGTCGGCGTAACGTCGTCCTGAGAAATTCGTTTAAAAGTAAGGGATGGAGAGATGGAGACGAGGATGGAACGTAAATACGGTACCGACAACAGCCCCTGAGTTCGTGAGGGTACTTCATTGCGAACGCAACTTATGAATCAAATTGCATTCACGTAGTTTGAATTCTCGTGGAATTCAACCGAGCTTCTGTTGATGATACTAGAATTCTACCTACCGCGAATTTCAACATTTTCGCTCTCTATCCTAACCATTGATCTTTATATAACACTGGATAAGGTATAGGCAGAACTTGGTTGCTCCATTTGAATGCCGCCATGACACCCAAAAATGAAAATTTTTGTTCAACTCAATATGGCGACATAGGTGAAGGTATGTACATGGTAATGAATTGAGTTTCTTCATATTTGTTGTAAGTTTATATACTACTTAAATATAAAAATAATATGTGTAATATAAAGTTTTAGTCGTAAACCTCGTCTTTCTTATTTTAAGAATTTTGTATTTCATGCCGTCAATTGAAGCACAAAATCTTTTTTTAATCGCAGGCTTCGAGATCTAGAAATATCACGTAAATTTTTTCAGAATTTTGTTAAACGCAATTTTAGCCAATTTAAATTTTGAGCTGAAGCTTTTAATTGGTAGACAACCACTGTGAGGTTTACGAAAATTCTGTGTTAATCCTTAACTCTTGGTTGTCACTCAGAGTCGTAACAACCCAAAATTTGATTTTGAAGAAAAGTACGTCGTATAGAATGCATCTATTATAATTTAATTAGTTTTTCCTGAAATACCACATCTTAGCAGCATCACCATAAATTTTTAGCTAAATTGGAAAAACTAAATTGTGTCTAAATGATCCAGTGTGACAACCGTGTTCTGTAAAATAAGTGTAACAATGAAGGGTCGAAATAATAACTGCATAGCAAAATATTAGCAAAAATAAAAATAAAATAAAAGAAAGACTGCAGAATTCTAAAAATTTTTTTGGTCCTCAAAGTAAGAATTTGATAGTAATTTATTAGCAAAGATAAACATGAAAATAGGAAACGAGTGAAGAATGATAAGATACAAAAATTCAATTTAGTATGACGCTCGCAAATTTTTGCGACTGTATATCGAGAATTTTTTCAATTTCAATTTTTTGTTTTACCTCGTGTTTCGTATGCACCCATGCATATATGCGTTCTCGTCATTGTCTCACTACCTCAGGTATTGATTTTTGGAAAAGTGTTACTGTACATCGTACGACATTTCTCTACATTTATGAATATACACTATGTCTCTGAAGTGTAAACACAAATTTAATACGTTCTGTGTTTTTCGTTTACAATGCAGGTTGCAGTATGTACTGTTTGTGACACACTTGAAGTGTACAAACAAATAACTTTTAATTGAATTTTGAGACCATCGGTAACATAATAAACCAAAGGAGAAAAAATAAATATTTTCAATTTTTCTGGCAGTAAAATAATAATTTTATACATGTGTGTGTGTGTGCGCGCGCGCACATCGTGGTATGATTGAAAACAAGCACTTGGAGTAAAAATTAATTACATCTCGAATAATAACTTTTTTTTCAAGGGATATCCTTTAGATTTTTTACAATAATATTTTGCAAACTCTCGATGTAGCAAAATCAAGAATTATGAACATATAGTACAGATAGAGCTAGATGTTATTTTAACAAGTTTCATTCGAGTAATGTTTAAGTAAAAATTACGACGAAATTTAATTACTTTTAAGTGACGTATATTTCTTTATTGAATTTTCTAATTTCTTTATATTAAAAGATCGCACGATATGATATATTACATGTATAGCCTGAACCTTTTTTTTTAATACTGTCATTTATAGCTGCATTAACAGCTTATACGAATTATTGAAAACAGAAAAAAAAACAGGAAAAAGAGTTTAAAGTTTAGTATGTAACATGGCGTATTTTAAATATTGTACAAATCCTTTATTAATTTCTCGTATTTCATAATAAACCTATTTTTTGAAAAAGGATATATTTTTTAACTGCCTTCTCTACGTATAAATACATCTATACAAAAATACGCTTTCCCGAGTAATATTTTAATTACTAATAAATTACTATGCCAATCTTGGATATTTCTGACATATGAAATCTAACTTCCATCATGATAAGGTTCGACGAGTACTATACTATACAATAAAAGAACTCTCTTCGTCAGTTAAAGTAACGTAGCTGAAATCTCTTAAGAAAAGAAAGAATTTTATCTCCTCCAATTAAACTTTCTTTGAGAAATATTTTTCTTAAAAAATTTGCCATGCTATCCATAGCTTAACGAAAGCTTCAGTTGCTGCTTTCCAACGGCACGGTCTCTCAGGTGAAAATCGCGAACGAAAGTTGCATTACAGGTGGCTGCATTAACATTTCCAGTGGTTGGGTAACGAACTCCGCTGATATTTCGTGTAATTCTCGCGTTTAAACTCGTCCTCTGGTGTAATACTTAATTCACTGGGGAGGGGATATTAAAGTTACTGCTGAATGGGCAACAGGACGGGGTAAAAAGCAGCCAACGAGCTTGGCTTTAACTGCGCGCGCTCCACGTCGACGAACATTTATTTCACTTAAGAGCCGCACTTGCACGTGAAAGGTGGCACCCTTCACCCTCGAGACGCAATTATTTCTAATTATTTTCACATCTTGGCCCATAAGCAGGGGCACAAGTTCAACAGAGGTCGGAGGAAAAGATCAAGTTGAAAATTTGCTTCGAGAAGATACTGTCAGAGCGGAATTCAATGAAAACTAGATCACTCTTCCATTTACCAATTGTGCCATTATTTGAAGGAAGAGTAATTGAAATTCACAAATTTAGGTCGTAAGAAACTGTGGTAAGTATAGAGAGAAATAAGACTGTAATATATAGGTGAAGGGTTGTAATACGGGCCAAGCCCTCATTTCCTTAATAACTGCTAAGATATGTATATAAAAAACTGAACTAAACACATGAGATAGTATTTTTTAATGCCACTAGGCAAAACTGACGCAATTCACATGTTTACTTTTGTTAAAAAGTGAAAGCATTTATTTTTGTGCGTTTAAAAAATTTAATATGGTAAGATTAATTGATATGTTTCTAAAATGTTAGTTAAAGTTATAGGGGTATAAGCAAATCATAAAGTTACGCTTTAAAATGCTGTATTTAGTTATTTCGAAATATCTTTCATACGCCAAAATTTCTAAGTTATTCTGAAAGAAGGTAGAAGGAGATAATATTGTCTGGGTTGATATTCTTACTTTATTAAATTTCATTCTTTTCCTGTTATATCAAGAATGGGCCCATTCCTTAGGCACTGGATCTAAGAGTAATTTTTTTATAATGTTCTTTATTACGTTTTATTCTTTTCCTATTATTTCAAGAATGGACCCATCCCTTAGGCATTGGGTCTAAGAGTAATTTTTTTGTAATATTTGTCGAAATTTAAAGTACTTTCGTTTAATGTTAAATTTATGCAGAATTTCATTAGTTAACAACAAAGGAACTTGTTTCAAAATGTAAAGTGTAAAATCTCCAAACTAATCAACTATATGTTATTCATTCTTTATCTCTTCAGCTCTGGTCTATATTACCATCCCACTTTTTGAAACTATGTTTTTGATACAATTTTATAAAAATGGCATAACTTCAAAGTAGTAGAATTTTCAGATGAGAAGGTGAATAATACATTATCTGAAATCTATATTGTCATTTTCATTTTCCGTTCATGCATTTTTATATTTTTAATGTGTTTTCCTGAAAACTAGAAAATGGTTCATATTTCCATTTTTCCCCTACTACATACGAAATAAGTATTACAGAATGGTACAATAAATGATTAATATGAATTTTTGAAAACATTATTCTGACTTTTATGGAATTAAAAAGAAATTAAGATTATTATAAAAATTTCTGTAAGGTAGAAAATAGGAAAACAACAAGTATAGACTTCTATTAAACGTCTGTCTACGTTGAAATACTTAACGAAATATGAACCATAGATTGAGTACCATAAATAACAAATAGGAGATATGGTCCAGCTTGAAGGATCTCCATATTTCTTTAAAATTTCATAAGACCTAATGAATTCAAATGATAAAAAAGTTGTCGATGTAACAAATAGTATAATCTGTTTATTATTAACTGCGACAAAATTGGTTCAAAATTAAACACTTTATAGTTTTACAAGAACCTTCAAGTTTCTACATACAGTCACAAATACAAAGCAGTTTCCCTTCCTTGGAAAGAAGAAGATCCAAGGTAAGAACCAACACGAAACCTGATTTCGAAATACTGTGTACCAGTTGAACCAAAAACTGAAATTGAATCGATAAAAATCGGTCCAAAGTTAGCCATTTTCAAATGATCTCAAAACTATATATCTGGACCCAAAAGCCGAAGTTTATGAACCCTAGGACGACTTCCTGATGACACTGGGGACCTCACAAAATTTTAAACTCAAAGATTTATTTAGCATACTCTACAATGTAACTTAATAAATTTGTTTGTGTAAATAGGGATCAGGTCGTTCCAGTGTCTTTTTTAAAGATGCCTAAAAAAGAATGGAAAAAGAATTTTTCGAAAATAATAAATAGTAATTTAAATATTGAGAGTCTTTTGTATCGCTCACAACTCCATAGTGTTACTTATGCCGAAAAATAGAAAGATCTCTTTCTAAAGTTAAATCACAGAAAACAAATAAACTTAACACATTACTTATTGGGAGCCTATTAATAGGCTTATAATAGGATTTAGTGGTAAGTAATATATTAATATACTCTGGTCCAGGGTTTCAGATATATAAAGTGCATGAAATTACACGTTGGGATCAAATATCTCAAAGTGCGTTTTTTTAGACATGTATTGTCCTCCAAGCCGCCGATTCAATTACTAAATGAACTAATCCATTTATTCTACAGTTCTGAATAACGAACTTTGATTTCTTGCCACGAATCTTCCTGTGCCTACATCAACATCCAGCTGCAAAAAGTGGCAACCAATTCGCAACGCGTGACGAGCCCAAGCAACCGCGGGGTCCGGCTACACTCGCCGAAACCGGGTTCCGTATTCTGAAAACAAACGAGCCGAGTACAAGTTCCGTGGCAGCCGTGGCGCGTACGTGTCCGCGTGAGCGACACCGGTGAATTTCAAAGCCCGTTTCACGTCGGCCAAGGTGCAGAGAGGCTCGGTTAGAGGATACTCGTAGTTAGCTTCTAATGAGCGAACCAATCCCTTTACGTGACGCGCATTCGCTAGTAGCGTTCGCTAGAGCCGGTTCATCGCAAAAAGTCACGACGATACTGTGCCAGACGTGTCCTCTTGACATGGAAGTTCGCGTTGCTGCAATTACGCATACTTTGTTTTCGAATACAATTTGTTGCCATCCCAGGCTGGGTCATTGCTCGTTTGCTCGCCGTGACGGTTCGTTTTTGTCCCTGTTTGCTCAAGGTGTGCTGTCCCTTGTCGCTTTCATTTCTACCTCACCCTCTTACGCAGCGACAATACATTCGTTTGGCTTTGCTCGTTGTCGCGCTATCGATCCCGGCTCGAGCTGGTTGCACGCGATACCGAGCGCACGCGATGCATTTGTTAGACGCTGTTAGGGGACAGGCTTGACGTGAGGAAATGAACAAATTGGAGTTCGCTAGCAAGCCAGAGAAATTCTTCAGGGAGTAAGAAATGACGGTTGAAGATGGGAATACTGTGCCGTCGTGTGGGTTAGCTACTTCACTTAACCCCCTTCTCTTACGAGTCTACTCCGATTTCGTGCGAGAGAGTTAGATTCATTCTACAGTTATTTTACATAAACGGTTGTTAATTAGTTGGTTGTCAATGAGATTGTTGTCGAACAAGAAATAAGTAAGTTTGTATTGAAGAATTCTTTGCGTGTTTCTTTCTTACTAGATTTAGTAGCATAACATTTATTTTAATATATGGAATATATTTTACACTAGGGTGTGACTTGACATTATCGCAAGAGATCAGAAAAGGAAATGGATTGTTGAGGTTGCTGTTAAAATAATGAAGTGCTAAAGTGCTTTGATCTGGTAGTCACTTGGGTGCAATAAATTGTTTATTATTAGTAGATGGGTTGTAAAATTTGAATAGCCATTTAAAAATTTGCTGTTTATTCAGATATTTAGAGATTCATTGTATCATCATAAAAACTATAGAGATTCTAGGAACTGTTGTTCAATCAAATATCTTTGTGCACACCTAGTTAAGTGTAATACAAAAATTAACACAACTGAACATGAGAAATACAGTTCATTTAAAAAATGAGTTACTCAGATATCCAGTATGTGATAAATTTAATTGTCTAATAGGTTTTTCTAGTTATCATCAGTTACTTATAATTGATCAATTAATAGTAATAGATACTAAATAGCGATATGAATTTTGAATTATAAATTCATTGCAACATCATCGTATCCAACGCCCAGCGTTTTATAGCTCACGATTAAGTAGCATTAGTAGTAATTAAGTTACCCAATAATAATTGGGTTATCTGGTAATAGTTAGTTACCCAAATTTTCGTTATTTGATGAAAATATTCCGCAACAGTCTTTGCAACTATTTCGTATCAGAGATTTCGAAAAATAATGTTCATTTAGGAACCAATAATTTGTGACTTACTAAATTTATGTCACTGCATTTTGAAGCAGTAATGCAGCTTACTATGACAAATCTTATAAAACTTTTAATTAATTCTTGAATAAATTTTTATTTATTAAATATATTATGCTCGTGTTTAGTAATCGATCGAAATACAAATTCGAGTGATATTTTTTATAATCTCTCCAAGTCCACTGACTTACTTGATTTTAAACTTCTAAAAGAATGAAATTATTACTGAATTAAGCTGACCTTTTGTGTCAACACGTAGACGCAGAGAATATGTATAATCTCTTTTAAACATTCCCACTGAAATTATACTATTTAGGTACATATATCGAAAAGTACATTTAGGTCAAAGTTATTACTTCCAACAATAATTTCAATGTTCTTCATATCAGAAAAATACAATGAATCAATCCAACTGACTGCATTTACTAAAGCTGTTGTAAAATGTAAATAAAATAAAAATAAGAAAGAACATTACACTGAAGCTGGTTCACAGGCACCTTCCTATTCAAAACGTTTCATTCATAGCATTCCATTTGTGAGACTCCATGCTTTCGACCCTTATTAACCACGCCTTCCCACGGTCAGAGTGCACCCTCCGCGCAGCAAATTGGCGAAAATTTACGACTCTCGCGGCGACTCACACCAATTGATCCTTTTTTATACGATACGCACCGATCCTGGGAATTCATTCCGACAATTCTTATCTGGTCACCGGACTTCATACGATATGGGTCGTAGCGAATAGAGAGGGTATCTTTCTCTTCGTGGGCCGCTGGATCGGCTCTTTATAAAGCCAAGTTAGGATAAGACTCCTGAGGGAATTCTAGCTTCAAGGGGGATGATGTACTCTCCCCGAAACTGCTGATAGTATCTTGGGAAAAGGGGCGTAGTAGTTCTTCGAAGGCCACGTAACTTGGATTCGTTGATTCTTCAGTACAACTTAAACCACTTCTATCGTTCTTCTTTTCCCTCGGTGAATGTATTTGCAGGTTTTACCAGTCTTCTTCTACAGATTCTTCTCACGTTATCGCTGATACGCTACATCCTGGAGTCTCGGCTCGATCGACGTTTGAAGATTAGGCCTTTAAGTTCACACCCGCGGGATATGCAATTTGTAGGTGCTTGAGCTGCTAATTGGAGGATGTGATTGTAACTTCGCGATTACTCGATTCCTTTTTGGAATCTTAAATGGAAGAAGACACTATCATTCACGAAAGTATTTGAACTTTTATATTTAAGGGGCGACTTTTAACAAGTCAAATCGATGTAAAGGCTGCAACAGGATAATTTCACAGACCTAAATTCGACATTTTTCAGATTTTAGTAGAGTAGGAAATGTTACAGTAGACTACTTTGGTAGAAGTTTATAAAAAATAACGAATCTGTAATGATGGCGCAAAGAGCTTTTCGTATTAACTTGTGGCTTAGTCGAAATGCTGCTTCTGTTCTCGTAAAATTATATTCATTCTATTAGATATGCTATTCGAAACATACTATAAGTAATATAAAAAAGTTGTTTAATAAGTATAACAGTATGATAATAAAATTTAATAATATAATAAGAAAAAATAGTCTGAAAGATGACAGATTGTATTAGAAAATAATAGTCCACATATCAGTAGTAGAGTGTAATCGTATAAATTAATTTCTTGTCAAATAAGAATAATTTTTAATAACATTTATAGGATGATCTAATATTTCTGTTTAAGGTTAGCTTCAGAAAATAAGCGATTTTTTATCGTATGTTCATAGGTATGTCTTTTCTTGTTTTCTCAACTGAAAATAACAAGGACAACTCTGAATTTTTAATTTGAAAAACAAGGAACGGCCTAAATATCATATCGCATCAAAAGTGATCAAAAGTGATACGACTAAAAAGACGTGATTGTTTAAGTACAGCTATAAATCAGTTTGGTCAATGCTTCCCTATTCATTATAAAAAATTTACTTGTTAAAACTCAGAATTATAGAATTTATTCAAAGAATTCTTCAAATGTAAAGTACAACTTATTTAAATAATAACAAGAAAATCATTTAATGCAAGTAACACGTAATTATTTTTTAGACTAACTATTCAAGCAAGATAATTTTCATTAAATAAAACTACTTTTTGTATCAGTATTATTTATTTAATAAATAATTCTCTCCTGAATTCATGAATAGTGTTTTGCTTCCCCTCGAAAACATACTTTTTTATGATATGTCACTTTTGTAATACATGTGTGATATGTAGTGTTACTCTGTGTTACGCAAACTGGAGCAATAATCGTTACAATTCACATTCACAGAAATAATAATATAAAATAACAGCAGAAGATGAAGAAAGGAATAAATGAAAAAGATAAAATTCTGGAAGAAAGATCTACAGTAGATTTAAATGTCTAATGTGATTTTCTTATGGGATTGTTTAGCATATCAAATCCAAAGAACTTGTACTCGTAAGAGTACATAAGAAGATAAAGAAGAACAAAACGACAGCATATAAAGAAGAAAATTGAAATGAGCGAAGGAAACCGAAATAAGAAGCTTAAGGAAGATAGATAGCAAAGTCAAGGGCAGAGCAACAGGATGAACAGAAAGAGAAGTCCAAATGGGGTTAGACATAAAGTTCCGCCCAAGGAAGATAAAGGAACGTAGAACACGATGGGACAAAAAGGGCTGCGTGTAGAAATCTCAATAGTAGGAAAATGGAACAGAAAGGGAGAAATAAGGTGAAAGAAAAGCATGGTGTGCGGTTCTGCATATATCCTAAGAGCGGATTCCTTTTATGGGTACGCTGCATCCTATGCACGGTATTTCAGCATGAAGCACAGCCTGTTGCAAGACATAGACCAGTATTACATGAATCCGTGAAATTATGGGTACCCACATACGTACGCAATAAAGTCTGTCGTCTGTACGTACACCCCAAGGTGTCCTCGTTTAACAGGCACAATCTGTTTCCAAAATTATGCTCCGTGCATGGCACGAAGTTCGATGGAAATGCTCCTTTAAAAGGCGATCAGGTGCATCTGCTAGCTTCTGGCTCCTCTTGCTTTTAGCAGAGTAAATAACTAGTGATAGCTGTAATACATTACTGAGAATGGCTTTACTTTATGCAACGGAAGCTATATAAGGGTTCTGTATTATTCGTTGTGATATATGGGGCTTGGAACGGTTTTGGAGATACAGTTCTATGAATCATTTGAATAATTTTATAAATCATATGAACCGCAAGGAAGATGCTAAGATACAAAGGTCGTAGTTGGGTTTTGAATTCATTGTATTGGTTAAAATGTAGAAGCTCAAAAAGCAACATTTCCGAGCTGATGTGTTGTTAAATATCGAACGAATGTGAGTGTTTAATAGCAGTGTATTGTACAGAAATACTTTTCTACAGAGATCGCAAAATTTGAAGTTGAGTTAAAATTAAGTGCGTTTTAATTTCCTAATCTTAATTCTCTGAGTGAGTTTAACAAAAGTCAGTATTTAAATTGATACTTTTCTTAGGAAGTTAGTTTGCTCATTAATATCTGAGGGGCTATATGTAACTGGTGAATTAGAAAAAAATATTTTATATCTCCACACTTGAAACAATCGAACATTAACTTTTCTAAAACCATCAACAACATTACGAAATAAGTTTAGAGATAGATGTCAATTTGAACCGAACCATGTGTATGTTAGATTGAAAATACATTTGAATTGAGTTTGGACTTGGTCTTGGTTTCAAGTAAGGAAGGGGGAAGGCAAGCTTTAGTCTAGGTCAGGTTCAAATTAGTTCCACGTAAAGTTAGGACTAAGTTTTGATTAGTTTCAAGTTAGATTACGTTATGTGTTAAGTTCATCATACAATTAAATTTTGGTTCAGATCTAAGGTGGTCATGGTTGGGTCCAGATTAGGTCTAAAGTGAGTTTAGGATTTGATCTCGATTAGCTGCAAATTAGATATATGTAGTTTTAGACATATGACAAGATTCAATTAGACCCTGATCATGCTTAATTTCCATATTTATTGCTACATATTAATTTAGTTCATAGCTTGGTTGCTTTTCCAACCATATCCAACATATCCACTATCCGACATATCCAACTATGTCAAGTGTAAATTACAATATTCAATTAAATTTCAGGTGTTCTTCTACATCTAATTTCACGGATCACAAATGTTTAAAGTTGAAATAATTACTATAATTTATTCATGTTAAGTCAATGTCTTTTCTGCCTTGCGCTTAACTTGTATTAAATATTCACATTAAAGAACTAACAAATATTTGAAAATATCTCATCTCTCTTATCGTTAAATTTTAAATTCTGCTCATACTTCTAGAGCACCACGTTCCACGAGAAATTTTTCTGCTAGTGCTGGATGCTCGATGCGATATAATAGAACCTGGCCAGTGCACTTCTAATATCGCATATGAATGCCCACAATAAAAGGTGTGGGCGAAAAGACAGATCGAGTTTTCTCCCTTCGGCAAACGGACGCACTCAATACCTAGCTGGTCATATAAAACCGTTAAATGCGTTTCACGATGTTTGTTCAACTCGATTAACTTATTGATAGCGGTGAATGTGTTCCGGCTTGTCAATACGCGACATTTCAATTCGTTGAAACGGTTAAGTTTCTCCTTTTTCGTCGGCTGGAAATCTCGTTGGTGAGGAATATTTTTCTTTGCCTTTCGTTTTGTTACGTGTTTCGATGAAAAATTCAATTTATCGATTTACGATCGTGAATTCAGCCTCGACAGATTGCGAGTGGGAGTCGACATTTGAATAAGATTGATGCCGATTAAACTGTGCAGCTGGAGAGATGAATGTGTCCCATTACAACAAACGTCGACTTAACTTCTTGTTTTATAATATCTGTTAGGTTATACACCAATTAATAACACTGAAACGGATCTCCAAAAACAATTTCGTCATTCTTCATTTTTATCTTATTTTGAAACGTAGTATTACCCCTTTCAGTTCCTGACACTTGTTGTTGAACATTCTGCATATGTATGGTGGGTATGGACGGGCTGGATGCCAAAAAGTAGATTATACATGGTCTGTTCCCTTGAATTCCAGCCTAGAATAAACTTTCTTGCAGCCAAAAAATCAAGCGAAATCTTCGGGATCCTCGCTGATGGTTTCTTTTCGAGTTAGGGGTAATTCGTTTTTGTTTGATCATTTGATATGGTGGTTACAGGAGGGTAGATTTCTTTCTTTCTCTCTGAAAAAATTCATTCTTTCAGTGTTTCTAATAAGCGATTAGTTATTTGGGAAAGCTGCGTGCCTTCCTGCCATAATCATTGTATACATACATTGGTTAACCACATATGGACTCCTTGTCTACATAATTCAATAAATAGTTATTGTTAAGCACTACTTTATAATTATATGTATAACCACCATACACAAACTTAGTCCGACGTGTGAGGCGTCACATGATCAACTTTCAATTACAAAAGCTTCACGTAATACAACAACTTAAATATAAAAATATCTAATCATTGCTGTTGAAGATTTCGTTAAAACTATTATTAAAATCATTATTTATGTAATCTCATTCTATATGTTTAGAACTTGTCCGAAGTGGGAAAGTTCTATGGCTTGATGCTTATTTTTGCAAAATTATAGTATTCGTTCTGTAATCACAAAGCTACATTATTTAAAATGTTGAGTAAGATGAGTTATATTAAGAGTGGAGCTTATTACATCTGTACAGATAATAAGAAATTTTGATTGTTATGGTTTTCTACTATCTATGAACTATGTTCTTTTAAAAAATTTCCTAACATTTGCAAGAATAGCCGTTAGCCTCACCAGATAGTCAAATGACCTTATATCGGAAAGCCTCAGCACTAAGGACTGTAAAATGTAATATAATTTTATGCACCTTTTTTTCCTCATTCGCTATCTATGTTAACGCTTAGAAGACATTGAACCGGTTATCAATAGACGCCTGACATTTGAACAGTGTACACGGCTACTAACGTTATGAGCAAGTCTCAAAAATACGCAAATTCAGTAATGAAGGTATGAAAATAAATTCTTCTGGGTCTCATATTTAAACGAATATCATATTTAATATCAAAAATACCATACGCAATTATGTATGGTTAAAACAGATGAACCGCTTCATCTGCAAAGTGTTACACCAAGAGGCAAATACTTAAACTGCACTGTAAGGACTAGTCTCGATTTTCTGTAGTCTCATGGTTCATTATTCATTTATGATTCCACCACATAAATTTCAAAAGGATTGCAGCGCAAGTCATAGAACAAGTTACAGGACATGTTTCCCTAGCTATCGTAGGCTGCAAACGAATACTATAGTAGGAAGTAATCGAAGCTTCCATAATCTTTTATTTCGGAAAAACGACTGTAGAATCGTTTGAAACGAGCTGCAACTGTCCCCTTCGAACGACAATAATCGCGACAGCATCAGACGATATTTCTGAATCAATGAACCGCAGATAAACCTGGTTCGTCGCACAGAATATCGCGAAAAATTTCATGAAGACCACAAAACCAGGCACACTTCGGTTCCTGAAAAACTGCTAGCGTGTGGAGGACGTTTATCGTTCTGGCGATCGAACGGCATATCGAAATCTATAGGGCGGTGTCCAGCAATTAAAAGCGATAGGCGAAGTGTTCGTTAATATGCGTCGGCGTATCTTCTCGCGAAACAATCCGGATTGATGATCCGAAAATGTCGACGCGGAGAGAACAGGATACTCTCTATATTACGACGAATGGCGCTCCTGTGGCGATTTTAGCCGCAAATATCGTGATTGGTGGACATTGTACATTTCAATCGTAAGTGTAGCTGGGTTAATTGAATTACTATGACAGTACAATTGATACCTGTTGGAGTGTGCGTAGGGATTAAGAAGGAATGAATGAACGAGGGAGAACTTGAGGAGTCGAAAGAAGAGAGAAAAGAGACATTTTGGGCTGAAAACGTTTTTAGAGTTTTACAGATAAAATACAAAAACGGTTATTGCTAAAACAGAAAATTAGTGTAAGGATGACATTTTTGCGGATGAAACGAAATATTGCTATTTAACTTAAATAGAAAATTGTATAGAGGAAATGAAGAACTCAAACCTATGTACGTGAACTTAATTTTACTCCTTAATACTTGCATTTTTTATAAGAATTGAATTCGTATAAAATTCGTGAAATTTTAATTATAGATGTCTGTACTTTATAAACTACTTTATGCTATAGGCATAAATCAAATCAAACTACTCATACATACCTATATGAGAATTACCTAAACAATGCATATCGGTTGAACTTTGAACTTCGTAACGAACTTTGTAATTCGATAAAGGCGTACCTATTTCACGTGTTGTTGTTGGTGAGTTAATATTTATTGATGATATTTTAGATGAAAACAAGTACTTAGACCTTACAAAAAAAGTCTATTAAAAATATATACATAAGGTAAGAATGTAAAATACGTTTAAGTTTACCGTAAATATGAAACTTAGATAATGAAAGCCTATTTATTATTATCAAATGTACCAAAGTTTACATTTATTTTGTCAGTTTCTTACTTTGAATTTCATAGAAAATCTACAGATATGTTAAACTAAAGGTTTCGAGAAACACTAATTAATTAATTGTAAATGGAATTAAAAGAAAACTAAGATTTTCTTAGTCTACAGTACTTAAAGAAATGATTTTGGTACTTCAAATTTCAAAATCTTAATTATTTTATCAATCCATTTTAAGATAAAGAATGTGGTTTGTTGTAAACATGTAAAGTATTCAGAAATTAATTAACTTTATTAATTAGTAACAAATTGATTTTATATTTGTGTATATACAAATTCTTTTGGTCAACCAATAACTGATTCAATGTAAATAATTCTATTATTTACACAAATATTACTGAAATTTTACGAAAATCTATTTCAGAAACTCAGAAATAAAAGTTAATACTAAGAAAGAAATGTACTTTTTTTAACTGTAATAATTTCATTCAAAGCTCAGGTGGAATTTAGTTTCTTAATTAAACATACAGATCTCTATTATTATCACCCAAATAAAAACCAAACCACCAAAATGAATGTGTTTAACAAGTAAAAAGCACATTAAAAAGATTTAAAAATGAAAAAGAAGCATCTACGAAAAACAAATAGAAAGGTGCAGAATTTCTTAAAAGGGAAAGACTCGAGAATAATTGAATTCGGAGAAAAAGATTTCAGAAGAAATAAATTCAAGAGACAAGCTTCTCGCTACTCCTTTCTCTTTCTCTTCCACTCACGAAAGAGGACAAAGGAATTCAGTAAATGAAAAACAATGAATTGCTTATCCTCGCCCTCAAACCTTCAATTAACCCTCTTCGCGCGTGGCAGATAATTAAACCAGGCGGAAAAGGGGGGCCAGGTTCGCGCGGTTAAAGATTCAATTCCTCTGTTCTTTCTGCCACGGGATTAAGACCGTGTGCACATGTATCCCGGTTGGATTGAATCCTTGAACACCCTTTCGTCCGCGCCTCTTCCGTCGATCAATCAGCCTTGCGCCTGGAGTCGGAAACACGTGTCTATTCGACACACGTAGAAAAGGGGTCTCGCGCCGAGAGGTGGGGAGTGGAAGAAATGAAAGGAGATAAATTGTTGGACAGATGGAGAAATGGTGGCGGATCGAGGAACGAGCAGGTACGTCGATGGGGACGGAAGTATGAGGATTACAGGGGAAACAAAAGAGAAGGTATAAGAACAGACAAGTGAAGGTAAAAAATTGGAGAGTGGAGGAATGATTGAAGTAGATAAAAAGGGTTGGATGAATGAAGGTGATGCTGTAAGTGTGAACAAAAGAGATGTATACATGTAAAGAATAATGTTAGATCTGTAAATTAAAATAAAATTGAATCGCCTCGGAAGATGGTCTTGAAGTTTATGATTTTCTAGTTTTAAACGAAGAATGCTGATATGAAAGACTAATTTGATTCAAACATCGGATGTGTACTTGGAACTATTTAGTGACATCTTCCCAATCATCTTTATGCAAAAATCAGTGATTATCTTGCAGACTTTATATTGTGTGTAAGGAAATCAAGGAATGTGAAAAAATAGAAAATGGAATTTAGAAAAATAATTCATAATAGAACTTGTACAAAGTGACATCGAATATTTTGTTTTTAGTATTTGATTGCTCTTTCATGCGAACAGAGCATCCTATCTTGGAATACGTATAAACGGAGAAATTGATATTAATCATGCAAATTTATATAAAATGTATGATATTCAAAAAGTTACACATGAATGCACATGATGTGGGAAATTGCACCATTTCTTATTTTATTGTTTAATATTTTTAATTTATGTTCGTTCTGTATCGTATTAACAACCGAAGCAAGTCCAGTACTAATTGTGTTTTAATATTTTATGTTTTTAACAATTAAACCTATGGCCAATATGTTTACATACCATTTTGTTTCTATTTGTACTCACAGAACATACTGATGTAGATTTACCACGAAAACTTGAAACATCTCAGAATATCGTTCAATGTTAAAAAAATTAATTAATCAAAAACACCTTTATTTAATTACTCCAAACTAATGCTCTTCCATCATATTAAATTTCTCCATGATAAAGCACCTTCCAGTTGCGTCATGATTTAACGAACATCCCGTATTTATTTCCAAGCTGTTGTACTCTCCATGTCCATCAATACACCCATTTATCTTAATTGAATAAACAATGGAGGACGCGAGCATCTCGGAGAACGAGGCTCAAGAGGGAGATACATAAAATGGGATAGTTAATTAGTAACAGAGACACCAGCCAGGAGAGGAATAAATAAGACGGAGATAGGGTGAATAGAGATCGAAGGGGACGTAGAGAGAATATTGCGAATCGTTCGTCGGCGTCACGTACAAACGTCCTTTTGAAAAGCAACCCCTTGTCCTGGGCGCTCATTCTAGCTCTTCGAGAAGGCCGAGAAGGCAATCGTCGTCCCTTCTTTCTTTCCGCTTCGGATCCTTCGACGCGTGACTCGATTGTTCTTTCACGATCGCCCGGGACACGTCCGCGCGACGCTGTAAATTTTTACTTGTCCCTTCGTCGCTACGTTCGCTCGTTCCACGCCACGACCGTTGCTCGAACGAAATGGCGCGAATGGAGATGAACATTTTCAGGAGGCTCGATTGCTGCTGGCTCGGTTGGCTTTAAACGCGAGTTTTCTAATCGATTCGCTGGGAAACTGCGCGTCGGAACGAGTTCCAGCGATTGGTAGTATCGGGGCAAAGCGTCCTAGGCAGAACTGGGGAAAATTTCATATGAAAAGGAGAAATATACAGATTGGCCTAGAATTGGTAATACCAGCGGAATATACAATAAATATAAAAATATGTCTGAAGTGTAAAAGAATGCTTTAGATTCTTCCGTATGAAGACTCTCTCAGTGACTTTTTAACCGCGATTGAGAGTTAGAATACACTAAACCAATATAACAAAGCTGTAAGATTGCATCCAAGACACATGTTGACATAGTAGTTAATTTATCATATATAGAAGATACGTCGATTCAATTAGCAGTAGTAACTACTTGGATCAATAACCTTCGTCCAGAAGTGCGTTTGAAATCAGGCGATCCTATCCACTGTAACAATATGGATTCGCATTTGTTCCAGATGCAACCATACTATATAGCTCTGTAGAGTACATACACTTGAATACAAATACTTTTTGGGACTATGGTTTTGGTTAATGTTGGTAGGTATGCATATCCTTATTACAGGTTAATCTGGTTTAATGTCTACATTCAAATTTGATCGTAGTAAAATATTTATTTATTATTTCACGACTCGTCGATGATAAGTACTTACCGGGAAACATATTTTTGAGATTGACTTCTGTCTGCATATACAGGGTACAACAAGTATAGTCTACAATATTTTAAGGGATGGTAAGAGATCCAAATTGAAGCAGAAGATGTCACTTCATAATGTTCGATTTGTCTTCGATTATGTTTCGAAGAGAGAAAATACACATAGAACAAGTGATGAACTAACAATTTCTAATAATTTGATTTTTGTGATCAAATTTTTGCGTTTATGAAAATGTCAGATTCCATTTAACGATTCAAAGTTTAAATATTCAAATAATAAATTGTGAGGGAATACAGTTGCATCAACTAAATCGCGTAAAGAAATAAATTCTACTGAAACTGCATATAAGTTATTGACCATATGTTTATGAGTGTACATGAAAAATCACGTAATGAAAATAACAAAAGTAAATTACACAGCTTTCAAACTATATTAAAATAGCTGCGAGCAAATATTGCGTGCTTCGTGCTCTCAGAAATATAAAAATGTTAACTGGAAAAATGTAACAAGGTGCGATGTGTTATTTCTATACGATTGAAACAAGTAAAATGGAAAAGCTTGTTGATCAGCGATGATCCGGTAACCCATTATTACGGAAAACAAAAACGCCGTAGGTAGGTATCGTGGTAATTTTTCCTCTTGTGCACGCTGTAATTTATCGAGAAACATAGCCTGACCATTTCACCATCTCTGCAATATATTGCAATCCTTGTGAACAATCATGTCTTCCGTAGACTTTAAACTGATTTTGAGAGAAATAAACCTACACTCTTTTCATCCAAATCTTAATTAAATCTCATTTCAAATTATATTCTTTGAATAGTTTGCTAATATGTAGCTGTAATACTATGACTTTACTGAAACTGATGATAATTTCACTGATTTAATAATAAGTATCTATATTATTGTGATCATTTACCAAGCTTTTCAGAAATTACAAATTTTTAAATATAATTTCTCTTTAGAAATTGCAAACGTAGAAAATTATAATAAATTCACTTGACTTTCATTAGTATAGTATAAGAATTGTAAACGTTCTTACAAAATGTGAGTATTCTTAGTAAAGTTTGTAAACAATAGTTACAAAGTAATGTTTTTCCGAATCACTGTTTTTATACTCTACATTTCTACATAGACATTATGTATATTTGATATTTAAACAATTAACATAGCTAGATTTAGTTTTGACTATTCCTACTCTAAAAATTTTACAGCTATTTTTTAAACCACAAACACTATACTTACATTCAGAATTCAAAATATTCTTTTACTATTATAAATGTATATATGGTTATAATGTAAAATTACGTAAGTCAGATATTTTAATTTTCGAAACATTGCCTTTTGCAGTTTCGAATCTCAATTCTGTATTATGGACTTGTGTTTTATTAATTGTATTTCCTTAATTGTTAACTCTATTTCCTTAATTATTAACTCTATTTCTTCCTTTCAAAATTCATCCGACTTTTGCTAATAATAAAAATTCTACTTTGTAGATTTGCGTTAAGATCAATTTTGTCATATAACTACAATACTGCCATGTTACTAACCAACATTTTTTTCGTAAATGCTATGTATTAAAAAAAAAATAAATTGGAAAAACTTTTAATGCTTGCAATACTTCCTAAAAAATAAACATGAACACTAATTTCTTTAATGGATCACTGCATATTTTTTTGCCATATGAAGCCGAATTCAACCATTGGCTGATATATTTGTATATTACTGAAGGTGAAACACATTTATATTAGATAAAACAATCTAACAGTTCTAACGAAATCACAAAGTAGTATGTACTCCAAAAATTACAGGTTCTCCTCAACTGTCGAATAAAATCTGAGTATATGTATGTAGATATTAGGTATGTAGTATATCTGAGTATATGTATGTAGTATACCTCAAAGTTGCTTCCAATATTACAAATAACACTTCCAATTGATATTAATGGAACCAATACTCAAAAAAATTTCTACACAATGTCTATAACTATCGTATAGAAAGCTATGTATTTTTGGCGGGAAATTTGAACAGCAGTAGCCTGAGTGAAAGCAAATTTTGTTCCCTCAAAAAGCAAGTGTCCCTTAATCAATTCTTAGGCGGTTTCCAAGAACACGTCTTATTCTTCACTGCGTCTTTTCTTTGCCAGTGATCAATTACTAAAGGGACGAGCACCTCCTCGAACGGAAAGTGGCTCGTTATCACCGCCATTATGACCATCGTGATTACCTAGTATTACATCGTTCAAGGTAGATCGATTTCGTTCAACGGGCGTGGCCACCGGCAATCGCGATTTATCCTAGCGGGATCGAATAATTCTGCAGCGGAAGAAGATTAGTTGAAAATTGCATAGAGTCAAGTACATACGTGTTTCTCGACATTGTTTTTTTCCCTAAGTTTCCTCGAGTAGAGAATCGCTGTAGCTATTGAACGCACTTTGGAATTAAAATTGAATTTTTTCCAATTTCATCGTATGATGTTGCTTGTAATATCTTATTAAAAGCTTAATAAGCATCTTCAGGGACATTAAGTCAAGTTTCAAATTTTTTGAACTTATAACTGATATAGATCTTTTTTTAATAATTTTATGAAACATTAGCGAAAGTTTTATGGGGTATTTACATTAAATTAAAATCCACTGAAAAGTTTCTAATCACGATGGTGTTTTTGTTTCTGATCCCATATTTGAAATGTAATAAATGTTTCATCGAGAGTTGAACTGGTATTCAGTAAACTTCATCAAAATTGAAACTTTAGTTTAATATTATTTAGAATTATATGTAATTGAAGTTAAAGTTTTTTATATCTTATAAGAATCGTATCAAGTACTCATATTGGTTTTAACTGAATTTTGAACTGTGTTTTATTTAATAAAAGATTGATGTTTGCGTTTTGTTAAATACTTAATGAAGTAGTTTAGTAATTCTATTATTGATAGCATTTAATTATTCAAAAGTAATGTAATTGCTTAATCAAATTTGAGTAATTAAATTTTCAGTCAAGAACTAATCAACGTTTGAATTTCACTAATTTCTTATATAACGTTTATAAATTAAAATTTTCTTGGACTTAAGCTGGGAGTCATTAATGAAGTTTATAACATTTTTTAACTGGCAGCAAATTAAAACATTTGAAGTATTTCTGATCACATATAATTTTTTAATAAGAACTTCTAAGAGTATAGTAGTCTACTTTACTTTCCTCTATTTTATTAAAATTATGATACCTATTATAACACGTTAACTACTCTAATAAAACGTGACTCTTTACACCGTACTAATTACGGGTGCACTCGTTCTGTGCATAAGCACACAGACATCTTCTAACGTGCCTAGCGTGTTCAACGCATAAACGTGAATGTGTTAAGTAGCACTCAAATTATTCTTACCTTTGCTTCATCCAAATAAATGCACAGCATTTAGTACACTTTGAAACTAGAATGAAGTTTCAGTTTTGCATTCTGAAAGCAGCAACACCTCTTTAAACTTTACCAAATATCTACTTAGAATAATTTAATGCATTTGAGTATTCTTGTAATAATTTTGAGGGACATTCATTGAACTGATGCTAAGATTTAATAACGAAATCAATGAAGACCTGAATGTTTTGAAAATGTTAGAATATTTTCATAAAGCACATGTTTGACATGCAAACTATTCAATGTATAAATGTGTCTTAACAGTTGTTAAAAATTTAGGAAAGAAAAGATTAATAACATTGAACTTAAAATTCAAATTAGATACTTACTGGCAAAATTAAATCTTTTACTTTGTTTATTGGTGAAGATGTAAGAAAGTTTTAAGTATTAAGAAATGTGTATACTTCATTCCCTTAAATCTCCATTAGTTAACAGATTCGTGGAATTTCCTGTGGTTGCTGGGATGCAATCGACCGAAACATAAACGATACAGTAGCATAGACGTTGTACTGTTACAATCAACAAACTGTCCTCAACCAAATTTACATTATCGACATTGCGTAGGCAGTCTGGTCCAACTATCGCGTTCCAGCGTCGACAGAGATCGATTTAGCACACAAGCTGAACAAGAGCTTGTTTGAGTTCGCGAAACTTTCGACCTGCTGTAATACTGGACCAATGAAATAAACATTAATTCTTTTGTGACTAGACTTGCTAAAATATTGCCAAATTTACAATAGCGTGGATATAATGAGATCGTGGAGTGTCGTATAGTCATTGAATATTCTTCTTTATTGAAATGCTAAATATGTATTATTCAAAGCTAACAGGGGAACAACCTCAAGCGATAATTTTCGATTTTGATGAAATTTTGCAGAGTTGTAAAGTATCGGAAAATATTCAATACGTTTTGTTTAATGTCGACTGAAATCCACGTCAAGAGGGTGAAAACTGCCCCCAAAGTTGGGGTGGGAACTGTATTTCGCCTAATATCTTTCAATTTATTTTATATAGAAAAGATATATAAATACAAATACATGTAAAAAGATATATAAATACAAAATTTTTGATACGTATCGTATAATAATATTTTGCAAACAACATAAAATAAGTCATAGAAAGAATAGGTTCGAGTACAATAGTAATATAGAATAAAGGGTGTGAGTTGAGGGGATGAAAATTGTTTCCGTCTCCGTCGTTCTTTTCGCCGCCTCTTGCCGTGTGTGAATAAGATCGCCGAGTTATGCACCGAGGAATTTCAGGAACTTGGAATTGCCGTCCCGTGGAAAATTCATAGAAGCGTAAAGCAAGTCGAGTGTTACGTGTAATATTTATTACGTCGCGAAGGCCAATGAAACTTTGCTCTAGTGTGAATAAAGATGGTTCTGAAAATGGGCTTTAGTTGTGTACTTATCTATATTAGAAAGACGCTACTATAGAAAACAAGAATGGGAAATATAAAACAAATCCCAACTTCAAATACTTTTTGATTTCCACTATTATTGATATTATTAGAATTTTAAATTGCGTGTAATTTCTTCAAACTAAGCAACACACGATTACATGATCGTTTTTTAACTCTCGGCTAATCTTATTATTTCAAACTTATGACAATAATAAGTTTTAGAGTTAAAAAATATTATGAATGTTGTTTTTACAGTTGCTTTATTTCGATACAGTTTACCCAGTCAAAAATTGTTCAGTTATTTAAAAATGTAATAGTCAGTAAGTGTAAAATCATGTTAACAAAGGGGATGTTACAAAATTTCATATTTTAAGCTTGATATTTTAAGCTTCTCGATATTTGCAAAGTTTTACATATTATTTGATTCATGTGAAATTCAGTTACTTATCTATTTTCTTTAAACCAAGTGATGACAAATGATAGACATCCTAGATACCATTTGATACGTAGTCTTTCTGATCGTTTGATATATACTTGGTAAGATAATAAGTAAGAAATCTAAAAAAAAGTTGAATTTATCACTCATTTTGTTATGTAAATCGATGCAACATTATATAAGTGACAAATACAGCTTTTTTAGATTTTCAATTTACTAGATTATTTTCATAATTACCGCCAGAATTCAAATCATCAATTTTCAACTTCAGAAAGTAATAGTGAACTGTGCTGACATCTAAATAAATTTTACATGTTAAATTTATATTTTCAGCAACTTTTATGACACGTTTTCCAAGTTTAAGTTCATTACAAAAATTAGTCGAATATTCCGATTGTTCTTGATGTTAAATAATAAGAATTTATAAAAATAACTTTATTATAAATTTTATTAACGTTCAACACGCACTTTAACGTCTTATTAACATAAAGTGGAAGTGGGAAGATACAGCTCATTGTCAGTGCAGATTACACTTAATCTTCTTATTAGCTCGATGAAATTATCAAACTTTCAACCTTAGGTAAATCTTACATCTTACCACATGCTTTGGAACAATATGTACTTTCTATATTTCGATATTTATAAGATATAAAATATCGTGCTCTATTTTTCTAATTTCTAGAGCTTCTTGGAACAGTCTTTATTGCAACTTTCTATCATTCCTTACAGTTTCCTTTATTATTTTCTAATACACTCACGTCTTCATGTTTTTCTAAACGAATTATTACTTCATTTTCTATTTTTGCCGATGTCTCTTAACTGGAGAATTGTCGGCCAAAAATATTTTTAGTGGACATGAAAATACAGATGGAAAAATGATTGAAAGTAAATTAATTTTCAAAAATATCAAACTCCTACTTTCTCTATACTCTATGATCAAAAGAACCTGTTTATCAGATAAAATTATTCAAATAAAACAACACGTGGCTAAATGGTGTACGTATAGTACTGGTAAAAATAAATTTAGCATCCATACTGTATGATGCAGAATAGCTTTAATACTACACATATGGTACTTCTTATATTGGTATTATTTTTAATATATTTTTTAACACAAGGAATAGTAGTGTTCTATTTCTCTTACACAATGTTTCTTTCACTGCACCTTTCAAACTTTCTTTTAACCAGCACTGCATTCTTTACTTCAGGCTCCACTGTCTTTTAAAATTGTTGACATAACGAAATACGAAATAAGTTTCACTGTGTCACGAAGTCGATTTTAACTCAATTCATGCAAACTTCTTTCTTCATTATTTCAGCGACCATTCGCCGAAACGCACCCTGTATATGAAACGTCCCTTTTCTTGTGTAATCAGTCCCTTGCTCCTTTGTGAGCCATTAGATGTCTGTTAAGGGATGAGCCTTATGTGACGTATTACAGCCCCGCAGGAGTTCCACCCCTCCGGGGGGGTTCCCTTCGTTAAAACTCAGTTAGGCGAAAAGGGAAGACCTTTTGGGAATTAAATCTTTCTTTCTCGTCCTTTAATTACTCTTACAGGGGTTCCGCTTGGTTTCCGCGATACCGTGAGCTTCCGTTTAGCGCTCACTTCTTTTCTTCTCCCTCTTTTTCTGTGCCACGAGGATAGGATTCGTTCTTCTCGTTGCTCTTTTCAAGATTCTTTGTCACCCTTGTTTTGGAATGGGTGATTTAGATGCAGCAGGGAGAGAAGGAAAGGTTTCTACCTTCAATGTTAGTTTAAATTTGAACATGCTACATCGAGCTTAACACATACATATTAGCAAATTAATCTGCGGTTGTAAGGCAAAATGACCTAAGTCACATATTTTTGTTTTCTAGATATTGACAAGATATTGAATTTTCAACTTCAGTACTGTCTTATGGATTTGTGTCTTCTTAAACCTTTATTTTGAAGTGAAAAATTCTTTTAATGCCCTTCTTTTATGAAAATATAAATTCTGTATTCCAGATCTCAATTAGGACCATAACTCGAATTTGTTGAAGGTTTGATGTACAGTCGTTTTGCCTTACAACCACAGATATTATGTTCAAGGTGGAATATACAGTGCTGATAAAAAAAACTTTCGAAACTGAATGCAGTCAGATATACCACACATGTCAAGAATTCTTATCAAATACAGTCAAGTTAAATTTACTATAAAGAATACAAAGAAAAAATAAAGATGTTTAATCTAATATATAAATTACTTCTGCATTTATAAACCAATATTAATGTTAAACTTTCTCTTGCCTACTGTTTAAAGTGCTTGAAGTTATTTCTTTTAAGGACTATTTTTCTGACTATTTAAAACTCAATATGGTATCTTCGCAAAAAAGTAATGTACGACACTTTTTATATGCTTTTATGATATATTTTTATAGCATCTAAAATGCAAATCTTATAGACGTGCAATATATCAAGGGTTAGTTGCCACAGAGAAAATTCTTTCTACAAAATGTCTAAGTTAGATTGCTATTACTATATTTGTTGCAGATCTACTTCGCTGAGGTGTGTAGTTTAACTCTTTGAAACATGGAATTTTAGAAATTAAAGAAGTTCTACAGAAATTTTATTCGTATAAAATTGAACAGAATATGTTTACTTTAATTATTATTACGGAGTTGTTGCGCTTTAAGTAATTTTAATTTTTCAAGGTGGTATAAAAAATATTCCACTATGCATATTTAGGCATTAAAAGGGTAAAACACTTTTAACTTTACCATGCTAATGAGTTACTGTCATTCAAAAAGGGAACCTGTGCTGCTTTCAGTTTTCATGAAAACTTTGCTGCACATTTCAATTCAAATAGACTCTGTCTGCATAATGTTGTTTTCACATTGCAGAAACTCGTGTTTCTTGAAATATTATTTAAAAAATTACAGGTATACGTATGTATAGGTAATTCTAATAACGTTTCAAAAGGCAAAACATAATGTACATACTCGAAAATTATAGTTTTACCTCTTTTGAATTATATTTCTAAGTTGGAAATTCCATTTCAAAGCATGGAAAATATAACATTTTTTAGATAAAATGAAAATAACATAAACAAATAACAAAGACTTTATTTCTATTACAATGTAATTAATACAAAATATTTCATTTTCTGTTACAGGTAAGCGATGCAATACGTTATTTTTTCAGAAATCTAGCTAAGCTACCTATAATTAGGTAAGATTCATCTACGTTATCTTATAAATGTATTTCTTCAGATTTGATACGTAATATTTCTCTAATATTTAAAAAACAAAATCAAATTTGTCGTTTTACATAGACAGTAAAATCTTGAATTAAATTATTAAAATGAGAGTTCTATCATTGACAGGAGTAAGTAATGCATTCTTTTTGTACTACATGCTGTGTAACCTCATTTCTTAAATTTAAAGGCACTGCAGCTAGACCTATTTCCTCGAGTTTTCAATTATTTTCTTATGTTTCGGAAACTGGGACAGTATTCCAAGCGAAAAAAGGGTAACGAACGGAAAAATAGCAAGCTTACAATAGAAAATCTGTCTTTTGTTGTTAGAGCCAGTTATTCCATTTCTGTAGCTCAAACGAAATTTCCTGCTGAAGGTATTTGAAATACATACATTTGCTACGTCTTTAGACTGCGTCACGTTTCGTTTGAGACCTTTGAAAAATGATTAAGTTCATTTAAACTTCAAACCTACATATAGTTAGTTACTAACGCACAGTCTTAATTATTTCACCTGTATATATTATTAATGTATGATATAAAAAATTCTTCATACTAGTGTCACTGATGCCATGGTGATATGAAAGCTTGAAATTGTCATTCTAAACACATTATTCTGTGTCCTCAAAGTGTTTTAAAGAATTAACATTTTCTGCAAGGAGTATTTACAAATTATTTAAAAGGTGATAGAAGTTGAAAGTAATAATCAATTTTTCAATTATTGAACGTAAGAATAGTTTTATTTATAAAACAATCTTCAGAAATTATGGCAATGTAGGATGATCTAATATAACTGAACTGATTTCAAAAAGTAAATATGTTGTAAGAAATATATATATTTATATGTAATAAAATGCAGTAATTTTTAAAACTTAAAAGAAAATGAATTTGAAGCGAAATTTTAATTATCTTGCATCTATTACACATAAAATCGTTCAAAGTGCCTGTATAATATTTTTCTCTTGCCGTAACTATCAATTATTGTGGGCAAAATATTGTCTACATATATTGATTTATTTATAGTATCTTTATTAAATATTACTATAAGATACATATGGACATTATATTTATAATTACATGATATGGTTATAGCGTAAGTAATATAATTGATTTTGGATCTTCTTTCCCTGAAATTGAAGTATCATTGGAGCGAACGAGATTTTGTAATTTCACACTTGTCTTTTCACAAGTTTATCGGGTTAAACTATCTACGTTCAGCGACGATAATTACGTGAAAGGCTACCAACCCTCATTTCGCCCAACACGTTTTCGCACTCATGTGGCCTCTTAGCCTTCTGCAATCCCGTGCAACTTTCTCTTAAAAATTTACGAGCTTGAATTTTTCTTTCTAGCCTCATTTCATGCATTAAATTATATCTTTACGACGCTTTCATATGCAATTCAGATATTAAGTTTTCACCGCGTTTAATTAGTATACATCATAAACATTGTGAAACTGCTGTTAAAATTTTAGTCTTTAGAACTTTCAGACAAAATAGAAATTTTTATTTATGCGACGTAGTAAAATGAATTGTTATGAAAATATAGAAATTAAAGGATTTTACGCCTTCAACAAAATAGTGCATAAATAGAGCGATCGAAAATGATTCTTATGCAAGGTTTTTATGCAGCTTTTATTTTTATCTTTATTTTTGTACCAATATTTCCCCCGAATAGGAAAGGGTCCTACGAGTCTACGTCATAAAATTCAAAATCCCGCGTAAAAGAAACGAGGGAGAAAGAGGAAACCAGACACTTTTCCTCGTTACTTTTTCTCAAACTTTTCCAACAGTCCCGCGAAACTTCTCTCCAAAACCCTGCCCCTAGGACGTAATAATATTTCATTTGAGATATCGAGCTCTTTTTCGCTGTTCTCTTCGCGCTCTCAGGCAATCCAGTGGGGGAGTGAAAAATCACTGACAATAATAAATTCTGTGCGAAGGTTGAGGATCGTTTCCGGTTGTGATAAGGGCGAGACCACGATTCCAGTGCTTGGAAGTGCTAAGGATTCTTTAAGTGAATTCATTTATCGTTGTTTGTAATATGATATACGTTCGAAATCCTGGCCAGAGAACTTATTAAATATTCACGGGTTAACTCTGGTTGGTATAAAAATTCCAATCAAGTTTTGGAGTTGAAGTTCGATATCTGAAATTATTACCAAAATCACACCATTTCTTCTGAAATTTTCTTCAAGTGAAGTTTATGACGTTCATCAATTTTTGGTAAAGTAATTATCTGTATACATTCCTTTTGATCGATTATTTTAACTCGTTAATAATTATTTATTATTCATAACAAATGCTTCTTTTTGTTTGTATTATTCATTATTATTACTTCGAATAATATCTAACATAAATAATTGTTGATTGTTTGCTTTTCACTTAAAAATGTCTTTGTATGAATATTCAGTCACATACGAGGTGTGATTTAAAAGTTCGCACAGTTTTTGTTGATTTGATAAACTTTGTATTTATTCTTCTGAAACACTGTCGTCATGAAATAGTCTCCGTCGGATGTTATACTCGTAAATTCACTATCAATTCAATGTTTACTATTTTTTCTGTTAACTGTTTTTTTGACTCATGTCTTTTATTCTACAAAAGAGTTTTAAAAAATATTTCGGTTCAATACATTCTAAACTGTGTCTCCACTAAATGTACAGTTCACCAACACTGTTTGCAACCAATGATTGTGGAAAGTTCGCAAATTTTTGATAACCATTACGTGTTATTTTGACAAACACTAAGAACAGTAGCCAATTTCTAGGAAATTCAATTCCCATACTTTTTGAGAATAGTTTGCGAACAGTTTGCGAACACTGATAAAGACATATCTTTATGCTGGATCCACATTACAAAGAACTGTTCGCGAACACTTCGCAAGCAACTTGCAAGCAGTTTACGAACGAAAACACCGACGTATCCAGATTGAAGCTCGTGAACAGCTTGCGAACTGCTTTTAAACAGTAAAAGGTTCTGAGCTTGGGCATAGACCTTTTAGTGTACTGCTTCCTGCGTGAATAGTCTTTCCTGTTCGCTGAGGAGCTCGCTATTTACTGTTGCCTGTTTGTAAAAATGTCTACACTACTGACGAACACAATTCGCGAGCCCTTCGCCAACAGCAGTGTAGACCAGGCATTAGAAGGTTTCAGCAGGAACAAGGGGCGCTTTCCGTATTGCACAATATCTGCAGACTTCATACATTTTATTATGCAAGCAGGGCTTGTAGGACATTATATAAATAATTCTTTGTTCGAGAAACCAACCCATAAAACCTAAAAGTCCACCTAGCATGTGGCCTTCCGATGCGTCAATTGTCGTTGAAGGTGATCTAGCTGGAAAAGAGTCTGATTGAAAGTTGAGTCCTTCTCTAGATAGATCAAGTCCTTCAAGAAATGGTCCTATGTCGATGCAAACCTAAGCCCATATATGTGGCCTTAATACGCCCCTGCTCAACCATCGCAACCCCAAACCATGACCAAGAAGAGAAGGTTAATACTCAGCTCATTGGAACCCCTCGTTCAGAATCACTAGCTTCTCCTAAGTCAGAAGTTAGGTAACGGCATAAGCGACGAACGTCTGAACAGTCACTGTAGCATGAAAACGACGACGTGATGGCGGCTTCACCCGTTAAGAGTTAATATGTGACTTCGAAAGCGCGCATGCAATTACGGCCAAAATACCAGACTGGCTAGCCTCGGTATACATAACAGGTATGGTCTCCGTTGAAACTTGTGGCACCTGAGAGAGGGAGGACAAAGTGACTCGTTTAAAGTTACGGTTAACAGTCACGTGCCTGGCGCGTCTCGAAAGTCATTCGCGTGCTCAGACATCGTTTTAGTGACGTGGTGAGATTCATGGCCGAAATTCTGCGATCAACTAATGGGGCTTTCAATTAATTGATATCGAACATGGAAGTCTTTGCCAGTGATATTAAGAAAATATTACAGAATAGAAAGAGTGAGAATCGTGATGATTACTTGAAACTAGATAGTAATTTGTTTGTTTATTTTTTCCTGTGATGTAAGGTGATTTCTTCAGCACTCAAGTTTAGGTACAAAGTGAGGAACTGTTTTGAAAAATGATGATTTTTGAATATTGTGTTAATACTTTTGATGTATTATTATTGTCTGTTAATACTTCAATAAGTACCTAAGTTTTTTTAAATTTCAATAATTAGTCTTTAGTATTTTAATATCTCAACATATTATTAGACCTTCAACATTTTTTTCGTATTTTACGAGACCCGATGTACTAATAATTCTTTGAACTAATATTTAACACATTCGCTGCTACTGACGCATATAGTGCGTTCCATCAATTTTTTCAACGATACTGCCTACACGACTGTTGTATTTTTTTTGTTATTGAATGTTCGTTAGTAACGCGTCGTGATATGCTAAAGAAGAACATTATGCATAAAACAAGGTATTTCTGATAAAGAAAGTATACCGCTTCTGAGAACAGAAAACTAAATTTGAGTAGCAGCGAAAGTGTAAAAATGCCGATACTTATACAATAGAACAATAAAGTATCGGCAAGGATACAATGTGATCAATGCAATTACTTTAAGTCATAACTCCGATTTAATAGTAAATGCAATTAGAAAAAATTGTCAGAAGAAGCAAACACATTGTTGAACGAGTAGATACTACCTGTATTTGTAGAGCCATATTTTTTTCGTGTCGAATGATAAATGTACATTCAGAATTATTGTTACTAATTGTAAGTAATTTACTACTTCACTGATTTTGGATCATATTATTTTATACTAACTTTTTACATCATTATAAATGCAACTAAAAAAATTTTAGTATGATATCAAATAATTGGAAATGTAGACATTAACAATAATTGTTTCACATTTTACTAAAAACTAAGAAAGTTGTTAAAAGGAACAAGAACCACTATTGGGTTAAAAGAGACCCAAGAACCGTAGTGGGGTTAATATTTCAAGTCCACAAGACTATTGTATAGTACAGATAGGCTAGAGTGTTACAAAATATTCCTTCCTTTGAAAAAGAATCACATGAACTCCTTTATTACCCCACTATCGACCCATAAAACTTTATTACGCAACGCCAAATGATTAATTCCTCTGAAATTGTTATCTACAATAACTTTGGAGAAAATATGTGATTTCTAACGCTTCATTTGGTCCAACCTCTATTTTTATATAGATACAACTGTACAAATACATTAAAACCAGCCCACGTTTGACAAATAAAGTTTAACTAACCCCAATACGTGTATTCATATATGTATATTAAAAACATAATTCAATCCAAAGTCACTAGTATCATCCAGGGGCACATTATCAACATACGAAGAGGAACAAAAGGTGTCAACGTGCTTGTTCCCTAACAACGCCACGAAACCTCGCCGCGGCGTCTTCCCTAGAGATCGTCACCCTATAACGGGCCATCGAGCAAAGACGCGCTAGGGTTTCGCCAATTTGGTCGTTTCACACCGCGGAGGGTGGCTTCAACGTCTTGCAATCTGACGTCAAGTGGATCCTCCCTCATCCTCGGTCCTTGTGTCTGTCTGACGTCGGGGAAAAACAGATGTAAATTCCGACTTCTGGAGCGAAAGTTGCTCGGGGCTCTTGATCCGTCGATGCATGAGACGGAGATCCAAGTCGTTTCGAACGATTCGAACGCTTCGAGAGCTCCGATAGTGTTCCGCGATCGCTGCCAGACGAGTGGAGCCGCTGGAAGAACATAGTGGGTGGTGGAAAACAAAGGGAATCCAAGCGAATGAGGGAAAAGGGCAGAGGATATCTGAAGAACAAAAGTATCTCGAGTGATGAGAGGAGCGGAGGAAATATCTGAAAAGAATACGACGGATTGAAATAGATAGAGGGCGCATGAGGGACGCGTGATTTATCTGACGGATTACGAGAAAAGTTTCCCAATTGCTGATGAACGACGACATTGGAAACCGATAAGTTTCGGCGTTCACACGACGCTCGAGGAGCAGAAGTGTGGAGGAATCTTTGCTAGCATGCCATTTGTTCGCTAGAGGTTTCTTTGGGCTATCCATCAGCTTCGGTATAAATGCATTCAGGTCCAGTTTCGGTGCCTCTTTTGTGACACTAGCAGCAGGTTCTTTTCCTTTTAATTCGTTGGAGTTTGAAATGAAATGTTGGTAAGTTAAGGAAGACTTAACCTTTGTCTTAAAAAGTGAAATTACCTTAGTTGAGTTTGTAAATTGGGAATTAGGTTAGTAAATTAGGAACTGAAACATAGAAATAAAAACAAATGGATGTAATGCATAAGAAAGACGCCAAAAAGTCGTAAATGAAAAATATGCATTTTAGAACATGTTTAAGCTTTGGGTGTTTACAAGTTTCATATTGGAATGTTTGAAAAATTAAAGGTTTGTATTTTAAATACTTGAAAATTCGAATTCGATCGAATTAAATCTAATTTCTAGTAAACACAACGATATTTCGTTGCTGGTAACATGCATACATATGTCAACAAAGTAAGCCAACGACCAACAATAAGCGTTGTTCTCGAGATGTCTAAAACAAGTTAGTTAATATTGGGCTAATTATAAACTTCCAAATGCAACTCTGTAATTTGCAACACCATTTACTTAATCATTGTACTCAATTAAGAACTAAAGTTGGCATCTTTTCAATACGTGCTAAACGTACATTATATAGAGTGTCCCTGAAGTAGTTTTCGATAAAATAAGAGAGAATATATTACTATTAATATTTTTATGTTAATATTTTATATTTTCCTCTTAAGGTCATTACCATTGTCAATGAATATGCAAGAACAAGTTAATTCAGAAACATGTAAGGTAACGAGCATAAAGTACAAGAAAGTTAAAGAACAGTTTGAAAGAAAGTTCCTTTATCAGATTTTCTTGACTGTCTAAACCTACTTGCGTCATGCACAGGTTCAATTATTTTAAATTTGTTCAATAATTGACAAATAGCTTGCTCTCTAAATCCTATTTTATGGAACCTTCTTTTAAACAGTTTCTGATTTTTTACACCTCATACTCTTTCATCTACATGTTTCTACATAAATCCGCTCTAGAACATTTACCGTTAATGATACGAAATTAAACAGAAGATAAAATACAAAATGACAATATAATAATTAGTAAGATTTTTCCTTACTTCACTGAATCAGATGGTTATTTTAGAGAAATTCTTTATACCATAATCAAGAAACATAACGCAAAGGATCATTACTAATGATTTGTTCGAGCATTTCTTGGACAGGACATAGTAAGTCACGGATTTCCAATGGTCTAATACTACAAATCCTAAATTTTAATAAAAGTTCCCAAAACTGTCAACTCATCGATCTAGAAGCTAGTAAACCTCAATCCAAGCTATAGCCTCATCAGCTCCAAGGAAACTACGTTCTTCGTAAGATCCCACCTTTAACGTTCAGATCTCCTTTCTCTCTTCATTTTCTACACCTCGTATACAATCGGAATATTGCGTTCGATTATTATTTTAGCATATGTATATAGTCATCGTAGAATGATTGTTCTCTCTGGAAACGTTGAGTTATCGCGAGATTAAAGACGGTTGGTTTCATTCAATCGGAAGGAAACGTTGTTTGTAACGTGTGGAGACATATTCCCCTAGGGATGGAAAGGGTTTTGTTGTCTCGTGTGACGAGGAACGGGTGACATGTTTTAATTTCTGTTACTGCTACAGTAGAGACGTATGATGAAATTTTCCATTGTATCATGGTATGTATGAAGAATGAATGATGTCGAATGATCAGCTTTCTGCTTATATCTCATTAGCCACTAGGCATTATGCTTGATTAGAATAATAGTTTTAATCCTTTCTTCGTTAAAGTAAACAGCTGTACATTGCTGATAGGTAACATCCATGAGTCATATTACTGTGTTATTTTGTAATTTTTTACTTGAAGAGCTTAAAGTAATGTGAGATTTGGGTGGACTTAACCACATATGTATTATATGTTTTGAATTTAAATTATGTTTAAACCATCGTAAAAATGTTTTAGTAAAATATTTTCATTAAATTTAGTTCTGCTCAAAATTCAATCTAGATGTCAGTATTTAATTAATCATTATTCTAAATTCAATAAGATATAATAAAAACGCTCTTCCTTTAGAGCTAAATGAAATGTGGCTTTAGTATAAAACAGGAAGCCTAATTTCAAGTCATTTAGATTTAAATCTAATCCAGATTTACCAGAAAAATAATTGAAAGTGTCATCAGTGAAATATTTCTACTAAAAATATTATATTTGCGTAACACAAATCCAAGCATTCTTTACCATCAAATCTAACCCAAATCTAACTTAAGCGCAGTTCAACATTATACCTGTGGTGTATCTTCACCAGATCTAATCCCCAACTAATCCACATACCTCCAGCTTAACCCTAGTTTAGGTCTAATTGAAGTCTTAAAGTTGCATTAAGAATCATAGATCTAATCCTTAACTTAGACCAAACTTGTATTAGTTCATATCTACCACGAATCAACCCCAACTTTCAAGATCGGACTGATTGTCTCTGCCTGCAGAGCACTAAGAACGCGTGGATGAGTTCAAAGAAAGCGAATCAATCGTGGCTCCCTGCTCGGCATTAAGGAGATGAAGGAGACGTCGAGGGACACGCATTAAAACCACAGTCTAATGGAACACCGCGGAGACATTCATAAGAGCACTTCCTTTGATAGCAGATGCATCTTTGGTGACCATCCTGACGGCGCGGATTATTACTCGAGCGGAAATGGAAGAAGCGCACGTGGCTGTCTGCTAGAGAAGGGAAGGATTGCTTGCAAAGTATTAAACGAATAGTTGATGTTACTCTGTTGGGCGGAATTAATATTTCTGCCAGCGTTTAATAACGCGACCAGCCGTGGCCGAAAAACAGAAATCCTAGCTCGAGCTCCGTTCTAAAGTGTTTTGCGCCTAGAAAATTGGAAACCTCCAATCGAAGCTGTAGTAAATTAAACGTCAGTCTATCGAAAGACTTGGCCTTTTGCTTCTTTACCTGCTACCTTTCTTTTTCAATGTAATCGCGGGGATCCTGATCATGATCACTTCTGTTTTTATGAGCTTTTGAAAATAACTCTGTGCTGGAGTCTAAAGATAATCTCGACTGAAAAACGTGATATCGAGGCAGGTTTAATTCTCAGTGGTTATCGGAGGTGAAAAGTTATTAACTTTTTGTCGCGGCCTTGAGACATGACCTGCTCTTCTCTCGTCGAGATTGCTGTTAGGTGCTTTTGTCTGTAATTATTTTAAGAGTATTAAACGTGGAACTGTCGAAGTAGAGATAACAACTTAGGAGGCGATTATTTCATGGATAATCTAGCTTCTGTGCAGTTTATAGAATACTTAATCAGTATTATCTGTTGACTAAGATCGATGATTACATATAATGTTAACCGCAGAATTTATAGATAAAATGCCCGTATATTTCATTGAAATTTGTTTTCATATTTTGTTAATAGAGTTCTGAAGAACAGTATAAAATATTTACAGCTACAAATATCTAAAGCATAGATACAGTAATTCTATATTTAGATAACTTTAGTAGAACCGTCTGATAACTTCTATTTATAGTTACTGTTTTTCAAATACCAATTTTTTAGAAATTCACTTTTCTTATTTCCTTTGTCGTAAAGATGAATTTTTTGTTATTCAGTATATTCATGTATATTCTATAGTATATTCTATGTATATGTATATTCACCATCTATACATCAAATATAAAATATATATTGTTTAATGAAGTATATAATACTTACTAAATAATCCTTTACTGTACTTTCTATGGAACATGGTCTAGTTTTGTATTATAGAGTTTTCCAGTGAAATTTTTTTTTAGTAAGCGTATTCACGTTTTGAAAATTACGGAAATGCTTATTTTAACATGTAATATCAATTACAGCTATATGTGAAATACAATATTGTTCAAATGGCCAACGCAGTTCTTTCCGCACAGTATCATCATTTTATGTAGCCTTTTATTACATTTTCACGTAATTGCAGTTCAATGACTTGAAACCAGTATAACTTTTATTTCGAGCTCACCAGTAGTTTATGGATCGTTGGCATATAATTGAACGTCTTTTGTTCAACGAAATTAATACAAAAGCTTTTACTCAATTTTCCAAACGCTTCATATTTAACTAAAGGGAACTGTTCAAAGAATCCGCGCAAAACAATTGAAAAGCAAAAACAAACAAATCGTGAAAAAGGGAGCAAGAACCACGGGAGCTCGTGGAAATTAATAACAAAGTAGAAAGTTTCACGTTCATACTGGCGGAACAAAAGCCCCCCGTTGGGCTTCCAGATGGTCTTCGTGGGCTGTTCCGCCATTTACGTCGCCTGCATCTTGGTGTGCTTATCAAAAACTTCCAGGGGACGAGCACGAGTCGCTGTGCAATGGCAGACCTCTACGTGGAAAAAAATGGGTGACTGCATTTGTTCCGCCGACGTCCTATCTAGGATCTGCATGTACTCGAGCGTGTGGCCGGTTTCTTCTGGCCATGTACATAGGGAGAAAACAATAGCCACGTTAAAGGCAATATTAGTTTTTGTCCTGGAGTCTCCTTCGTGGCGTAGAATACACGAGCAGCTGGGTAAACCCAAGGAACGAACGACTCTAAACTGTTCATCTTAAAGTTCAGCTTGCGGTGCATTGAAATAGTACAACTATACATATTTATAGTTTCATGTATTTATGTTTTTACCGAGTCAGATATAAAGTATTCTTGCGATAGTGGTACTAACTTTGGGACTGGTCTGATCCCACTATCGATTAGGTATTACGAATTTTGGCGTCACTGACCTGTCACCAGCACCTCACCTGTTTTAAATAGTCCCTTCACTAGGAGTAAGAAAGTAGGATTTTATTTCGAGGTTAGTTTTGTGAATATGTCCATAGTTTTAGATTTCTAATTTTATAGCAATTTTCCAATTTTGTAATCTGAAATAAATTAAATGAAAAAGAAATAAATTCGTACACATTTACGACAGTAGAATAAGTTTAAATTAATATATGTAACAATCTTTCCTCAAATCCTATTTTAATATGTACATTGTAAGATAGCAAATGTGAAATCATAATCGTATTCTGCAAAACTAATCTTCAGGTTCTCGAATTTTTTGGGAATTTTGAAATTTTATAGAATCCCAACATTCTCGAGTGGCGAGATACTTTGGAGATTCCGATCCATATGGACCGAAGTCCTCTTGACTCATCCTAACTATTAAAATCTCGAAAGTTTCAGATTCTTGCATACCTCTGAAATTGATATTACCTGTCACATAATAACAGATAATTTTGGAATGAAGAGCAGGTTTTGCATATTGATGAGACTGATATATTGAAATAGATTTTTCAGATTATCTAAAGAATTTATAAAATACATGCAAGAAAATTAATACATTTAAAATAAAAGTCGAAAATAGTATACAAACTTTAGAGGGAACTTGAACTAGAAACACTTTGCTTGTACTACAACTAACTTCATACTGATCTTCGAGTTTCGGTGATCATGTTTTTAGCTTAAAACTTTTTAAATTTTGTATTTTGTGCCCTTAAGAAAATATGTGAACTGGAGCAGTAGTTTATAGGATATCATTATATGACCTCCAGGTATAAATTTCATAAAATCCGAGCTGGTCTGATCAAAGGGTCTCTTTGTAAGCTTGGTTTGTCTAATGCGCGTTGGTCCAAGTAGAATAAGTACCTGTGCCAGACACGTTTTACTGGTATTTTAAGCACTGTTTCAAAGATTAATATTTCATTGTCAGAAACAAAACTTTTGCCTTACTTTCACACATAGAATAACTCTTTATAATTTTTTATATCGATCGCCTAACATCTGAATACATAGAATAATCTCTGAATTCCTTTTATTATATTAGACAATTAAAAGTATTAAAACCATATAAATTGATCGGAAACAGTATTCTAAAGAAAGAATTACCAGTGATTATATTCCTAAATTTGTTATGTATTTCTGTGTAACAAAATTTAAGTAAATTTACGTAACATACAGAAACCATTATGCAAAACTTTAGGTTGTTAACATTAATTTTGTATACTGCCAAATTCCCAAGACATTTTCTACCCTGACCACAGTACATTGCCCCATAAAGTGTGCATTTATAGGTGAACCGAAAATTTACTGAAAAGTAAACTGCTCGCACGAGTTTATCTAAAGCCCCCAAAGAGCTATAACACAGTAAATGTGGTAAGCTACACCAATAAAAGCTTCGAAATACCAACTTCCACTGCATCTCGACTGGACTTCATCAGAGAATTCCACAAATTTCGTTAAATTCCCGAACACAGAGTCCAGTGGTCTCTGGTCTTCCAATTTGCTTGACGCAATTACTTCCCTTTCAGCCAGCCAAACAGAGCTGTAGCTGTAAACGTTAAGGGTAGGATATTAGTTTTTACTACACAGCCTCCTTTTATCCAGCTCGCGGGTTCACTATTGCATTGACCCGCCGGATGGAATAGAAACGATGCCTTAATGGGCTTTTTGCGGTATTACGGGCGTCTTCGTTGCACCCTCGAACGCTACGTTCTCCGCGAAAGGACCACATCGCGGTCGAACGTCGTGCTTCGCTGAGGAAATAGTCCGGGAGTAAATGCTTTCCCAAACATTTCCCGAGCGTGCTTGTTCGAATTTTATTAACGCGCGGCTTTTCGAGACCACCTCCTTTTATTGTTGCCCGTTAAAACCGTTCTTTCCGTCTCTCTCTTTGTTTCTCTGTGGATTTTCTTTTAATCTTAAGAGACTTTCAAGATCTCCATTCCTGGACTATTTATGGCTCAGGTTTTTCTTTTTACTTATTGTTATACCGCGCGTGAATAGTGCAGTCGATGTCTATAAATATTTTTATTGGTCTTCGAACTGTGGAAGTAGGTGTAATTAACTGTCTAATCAAATATATTTTTTCGTACTCTCTGTAAGAGAGATTGGATCATTTATGTCTATATAGGTCTAATTTTTCTTACTGTTCTGATTATTCAAATAATGGGAACAAATTTTGGGATATTTATGAAAGCTATTACTGTATTATATAAACGCATATTAAGCAAAATATTTGAAACTTTTTTAATAATAGTAACAATTCATTGAATACTAATTCATGAAATACCCGTTAGTAACCAGGTTGGTCATAGTAAAATAAATAGAATAAGTCTCAAGTTAGACATGTTTTTTTCCTTTCGTGATTTTCGTTCTATTTTAACGCGTAGAATCCCTTCTAAAAATTTCTGATACCTGTTGTGAAACACCTTCTATAATTAATAAGCTATGTATTACTCGAGACTTAATAGAAACCATAATAAGATTTCGTGTTTCTATACAACTATATATATCATGTATTATTTATTACCCAATTTATACTAATATTTCGCACCCCTGTATAACATTATATTTTACAGTAGAATCTCAATTATTCGCAATCTCTTTTATTCAGAGTTACCATGGTCCTAAGGTGTCTGCTCTTATATTAATAGGCTTTACTTGTACCCAGAAAAAATGAATTAGATTCTTGAAGTATACTAAAAAATGCTACTTCTAACGTAGCGGATTTTTTATTTGATTTGTAGTTTTTCTATTACATACAAACAGCAAATTTCTTTGTTTCCGGCAATGGAAATTTTCATTCAACAAATTGTCGTTTACTTGAAAGTCAACTTTGTAACAAATGGCTACGTCAAAAATAACATTTGTTAGTGTACTTCAAGGAACTAATTATTTTTTTGCATTCAAGTAAAATCTGGTAGTATAGAATTAAGTACTGCAAACCACTACAACAGATAACACATTTGGAATTAATTCCTATCACTAAAGTTTATCATAAGTATCTATATGTACAAAAATGAATTATTATACTTAATGATAACTAAGCTAATAAAAAAAATTATAAATACAGTCATGCGTATACTTAAACAATATTAACAATTAGATATTATTACAGTTTCGACGTTTCCAACTGTATACATTTTTGTGCATGAGTATTTGGACACTTTTACATTATTATTGCAAATGTATGAAATATACTTTTCTATTTATACTAAGTGATATCAAATATTATTCTCATCAGTATTTGTAAACCTTATACTAAGAGCTGTAGCTAAAACTTAAAGAATTTTAGTTGAAGTGTACTTCATACGTTTTCCACAATATGAAAGTGTCCAAATACTTATGCACGGCAGTGTATCTCTTTCCAAAGACAAAATTACAAATATTTGTGGATTGCACCCTCTGAGAAATCTAGGTAGCTCCTCTCTTCTATTGAGAATCTAATCTTTAATAACTTCAAAGGAAACGAATTAGAGTACTTTTACTGGAGCATTGTATATTATGCAATTATGTATCTAACATTGATTTACACATTTATTCACAGGTTATCAAACCATTAATTAATTCCGAGACATATTCTGGTACATTTTTTGCTTTAGTGATCTGCTTTCTTTTCAACTTTTACGTTTAACTTTTTTCTAGTTTCCTCAATTTTAATAGAAAAAGTATAATATTATGAAAATTTAAACGCGTGAATTTAGTAATCTTTTCTGAAGAAAATCGTAAGTCATCAGAATCAGAATTAATTTCAAACGTATGATGAAGCTTTGCGGGAGGAAATCAACGAAGAATTAACCTCCGTGTCATTCAGAATTATTTCACGACACAGTTTGAGGATTTAAGCACGAAACTCGACGATGATCCATAGACAATGTCGTTATCTGTGTGTGGGCAATAAGAGCAGGAAAGCATCAGGTAAACGAGCAGGGACCGTAATAAAATAAACCGTCGGAGGTTCATAGTGTCAACCATTGTATTCTGGAGCTCACTTCAATACCCGTATTCGAGTTCTTCTTCCGAGAACGTATTCCAAAAAGGACCGCGCGAAGCTCGTAATCTCCTGGAGCGAATAAAAGTTTCAAGATCGAAGGACAACGTGCTCCTCGTACACAGACTTTCTTATTCTATTTTCCGATGTCGATATCAGTCCTGCATTCCACTAACACAGTTATGATACATGACTGCTACTAACGTGGATTGTGTTTACAGTGCATTCGAAAATGGCAGTAAAAGTACTTTCGAAGAATGCAGAATGTTCTATCAAATTTATAGTAGCCTTGATTACGAAGTGATGTATCGAGAAAGTTTTCTTTAACCTACTATGGATTAAAGTTGCGAGAATCCAACGTTATTGAAAAATGTAAATGTTATTTTGCAGAGTTAAACAAATTTTATTTTATAATAACGGATAGTATATAGACGCTCACTAGATGAAAAAAATAAGCAATAGAAGTCTATGACATGCAAAAAGTTGGTGTACTCTCCAGTATTACAAATACTTCAATTTTTTCGCGTTTAGAACATTGTAGAATCTAAATCAAAAAGTAAAAATATTAAGTTAATGTTTGGAATCCCTTTTCATGTAGTAGCATAATGAAACAGGATTCAATAAGGTAAATTTATTTAAAAGATTGGTGAATGAAATGTTGCGTTTATGTAATTTTGGGCTTTAGTAGGTTAATTATTATCTTCAAAAACATCAGCATCTACTGATTATTAGCTCTCTGGCTCTACATATGTATAACTTATTTCTTCATCTTGTGAAAGGTGAAAATGATAACAATGAAAGAATAATTTCAAAAAATAAGAAAGTAGACAAGGAATTTATAGTAAAGAAATATGATGTTTTTTAAGTTTGCTATTCATCTCAATTCGCTTTTCTACCATTCAATTATTAAAGCTAGATGAGTATCAATAATTTTAATTTCATAGCTTGCCAAGCTATAATTTTTCCTGTATAATTATCAGAAAATTAACTCCAAAAATTGTGTTTAAACTTCAGTACATTCAAAAAACAATATTCCGTTGTAAGCAATATCATTAGAAGCAACATTCTGTTTATAGGTACAGTCCTCTTATTTCTAGACTAACACACGTAGAATTGAATTTGGACCACCTTTTTCACTAACTAATATTCTTCATACTTCAATTGAAATCTGTCTCGTTCTAAGTTCTACAAAAAAACTTAAGAAAACTTTAGCTGTAAAGACTTCAATAATATGTTCTAACAATTTTTTAAAAGCCCTGTTGGAATATTATAATTTGAATTCATACTGAACAAATATCATAGAGCACCTAGAAAGCATTGAAGAGTAATCTTGAACGTTCCACGGAAGTAAGTTTGAACTCACGAAATGTTGAATAGATAAGTAATATCTGATGTTGATATAAAAACGAACCTCTAACGAACCACGTTCAACAGAAGATAAACAGTCCTATTCCTACGTCCTCAACAAAAGCGTTTCCACAATTCAACACAAACACTCTTCTCAAAGAAGAAAGTGATAGAACATAATATGAACAAATCTGAATGTACGAGAATGACTTTGTCGATCGGACTTATAAATGGGGATCTTTCGTCTACAATCCACTAAAAAGAATCTTGACCATGTTGTCTGATCTAACGGTTTGTGTATTTCTTACTGCCCAGAGTGACTTCGAGTTTTCGCGAAGTGATGTGGGTGTCTTGAGCAGAAATTGGTTACACAGAGTCCGTGAGTCGTTAATTAGTTGGCCTTTGCTGAAGCTTTCAACCGCGTGTCCACGGACTGAAGCACGAGCTGTACTTTTGTCGATAGGAAACCAGCGATGTTAATTATCGGACTCGGAGGAATTAGTTAGGTAACAGGTAAATTTCCCATTTGATGGAGGAAATTGGCAGGGCAGCGAGTCCACAAGATTCATTCAAAAACTTTATTTACAGAGGCAGCTTTAAAGGATGATGTATTTATCTGCTGCACTAACAATAAATGCAGATGCAAAGTTCGTTTCTACATTAAAATTCATAGGACGTAAGTTCGTTACTACTAATTTTAGTTAGAGATTGAAACTATTGAAGCTGCTGGATCGAGAGCTATCGAAGCTCTTTGAGGTGCTTAGGGCATTTAATATTCAATTTTATTTGATTTCAGTAACTTTAGTTGCTTTAGAAGTTTCAATAGTTAAAGCGAACAGAATGTTTAGAATATTAAGTAAATTTGTTGCAGTTAATGATATTGTCAAAATTACTGAAACCATCAGGTGAGTAGCTCCTCAAAGTTGAGTAGACTTGATAGCTGTAACAGTAACTCAGAACAGTAACTATTAGTTTTTATCATTAATTAGCAGCTTTTATCATTTTTATTAAAAGAATTTTCTTAGGTTAAAAATTTTGTGGCTTTACTAGCATGAATAGGATTGATTCGACGAATTGAAGAACAGTACAACTCTAAAATTAGCCATTTTCATATAATCTCAAAATTACAAGGTGCTTCAGAAATAGGTGGCTAAATTTTGATGAAGGATGAAGAAAGATTACATTAATATAGATCCGGAAACTTCCATTTCCAAGATGTTATATGTGACAGATTCGAAATATACCAGAACTTTTCGAACATCTTCGACAGTCTCTGAAATGTCGATGTCAAATGTGTATTATTGCACAAGGAAATCATTTTCAGCGATTTCCTTAAGTAAGCTACAAGCATTTGTAAAATATTTTCTCACAAAGGAAGGCGTTTATATCTCGAGAAGGAAGAGTTTTCGGATGTATGTTTATACGAGCGTTTTTCATCCTTAGGAAGAGTAGAATACGATACCAAAGTTTTGCCACCTATTCATAAAGCACTTTGCATATTTGATCCCCAATTAATACACTCTGGCTCTGGGGTCCAGATATGTAAAATTCACAGAACTACAAGTTGGAATTAAATGTCTGAACATGTGGATTTTGAACTTGTACTATTCTTCAACTCATCGATTCAATTAGAAATATTAGTAACAGATCTGATGATTCGATAATCACACTATTACACCTACACCAGTACTCGTACGTTTGTTAGATATGATGATGTTAGACTGATAGTACATATACATAGCTCCTGTTGTGTTCATGTAGCTCTTTTGTTTAAGGGTTAATTGCATGACTCTTCCAGTATTGAACTTTAGCACGAAACTTTACACGAGTTGTGAAATCATTGTTTGTAAATTTCAACAATAATGGTACTGTTTAGATATTTGGTGTGTGGCTGATTTCTTTTACAGTTCAATGCATATTTATTGACATAGTGACATAGTGACATCGCAGGTCTTACAAGGTCAGTTCCAATTCATTGGTAAACTTAGGACTGCAAGGAAAGGGAAAGCTACCTCCTCAACTGTCTTGACTCAAGACTCTTGAGCCCTTTTTAGGGGAGACTTGGACAGTGTCACCAACCCATCCTATTTCAGATTAGAGGACGCATCTGATAAAATAAATGTCCCAGAAGCCGATTATATCCTGGTACTTCGGGCATTGAAAATCTAAAAATTTGAGAAATTGAAGGTTTATATTTCAAATATCTGAAAATTTAGAAACTTTAAATATTTGAAAGCTTAAAATTTAAATCTTTGCGATATTTAAACATATTTGGCGACGCGACAATTCATTAGTTCGTCTTTTAATTTTATGAATAGAAATAAACTACTAATGACTTTGCTAATCTTATTTATTACTGACACTAATCTTGTCAGTAAATCTAAAGCTAAGTAGATATCTACTAATAAACGTTCCGTTTGTTACTAATTGCTGATAATTTCTGTCAATATACTATACTAATGAATCCACTGCTCATTAAATTCAGAAGCTTTACTGAATAAGTTCCATAGCCTACTTAAAAATGTTATTACTTCAGTCTGATCGATCCGCTATGAATATTGGCAAAGAACCTCCTAAAGTCTTTCAACTCTGCAAATAGATTGAAAATACATAAGCGAGAAAAGTAATAAGTTCATTTATTTCTTATTGCTAATATTAGTCCACTCTTGACCTCAACGCTACAAACCAAAGAGCTCTCTTTCATTCAAACTGGCTAGCAGTACAGGGAAGGGAGCAGTAAATTAATTATATTGGGTGTGCATCATTTAAGGATCCTTACAGAATTCATCGAGGCTAGCACGGTTGCCAATTTAAAAGTCATAATTCAGAAGACCATTTGACCCTGTCATGGGAATGGCGTGTGGGCAACTTGTAAACGGTTGCAATGGAATATGGTGCAACGATCGAGAGAAAACTTAGCTCGATTGGACGAGCATGTCCCTTCTAATGCAATTCAACGAATCAAATTTGTATCAATCAACGAATGAAGACTATTGGCGACAATGACGCCCACAAAGACACTGATTACCATAATTTAGAGTATTATGCTTCTATTGTATTAATTGATGATAGACAGGTATACATTTTTAAGATGATTATATTAAATAGTCAAATGTTACATTGTACCAATATTCAACTTTTACTATTAAGAGAAATAGTTTTCTTTCACGTTGAGGATTATAATATCCTTGAAATATTTTAATATTTCTAAACTACAGGAGTAATGGATTACTCCTGTAGTGTCAGAGTAATTTAGAATCCAAGAATTGGAGGTCAAAGATTTATAACAGGCTGTTATTCATAGAATCACGACCCTCTTCGAGAGCAATCAGAGTGGTTAAGCGAGATCATTTCAATACGATACACAATGTTTGAAAAATGATCGCTGCTGTGAACTTGTGGACCCGAGACACACCAGTTACTTCAAGAATTTAAATACCAAACATGTCAAAGAAAAAGTATATGAAGAATAAGATTATAATAAATCATTTATCAAGTGAAATACTTAGCCTACCAAAGCTATGAGTATTGTCACGATTATCGAGGTATATGGGGAAATAAGTGCGTTATTGAAATTTATTGTGGATAGTCTTCACAGCTTCTGAAATTTCCATAACCTGAGTGATCATTGTCCATACATTTAATACACAAAAAATTCAGAGTTACGAAATAAAACAGAGAAGGATCTCAGCGCTGCAAGTAAAATAAGTTCATAAAAATTCACTGACTGTATTGAAATAAAATGTAAGATCGGAGACAAAAGAAAAGAGATGAAAGTTGAACAAAATGCAAAACAAGATTAGCTATTGTATAACAAAATACAAGAACAGAAACGGAGTGAAAAGCATAAAGTGGCTACGACAGAGAAGAACTGAGGAATAAAGTAAAAAATAAATGGACTAAAGTAGTTAGCAGGATAAAGTTCAACAAAATAAAAAAAAATAAAACTAAAAATCAAAGGCAGAAGAAAATGTGAAAAGGCTACGTACGATAAAATGTAATATTCAAGCTTCATTCATCTTGCTAATTTGTTCATCACAAGCATAGTGCTTGCAAAGTTACAACTGCAAATGTGATTCATTAGACAACACAGAGGGCTCGTTAATTCTCGAAATCGAGTTAGTCGATCCGCCCATACGTCGCGGGAAAAAGTAAAGTCAATTCATGCAGCACCTATGGTCTGACACTTGTTCCCCCATGGATGGATGCGGGTTGGTCGAGAGCTTCACCGCGGGGGTTCCGTGCCCGAATTTCTCGATGATGGGTGCACTCGACGGCCCCCCTTGAGTTGTCACGTGCATCGCCCCATTTCGAGTCATTTCTGAGGACAGAGGGGGATAGTCGTTGCTCTTGAAGAACGAAATAAACGTTAGGGGGATAAGTCTGTGAATAGTCTGGCATATGGAGGCCAGCACTTGGCCCTTCCAGGTTGCTTCTCACGGCTCTAAGTTCCTCCTTTCATTCTCCTTTGAATCCTGCTCGAATGGTGTCTTTCATAACTTTTAATTCGCCTGTTGGATCTTGAAGGTTCTATTATATCTGAGAACATGTCTGTATTTTAATCTACTGTTAATTCCACATATGTATTGCTCGCGAGGTTGAATATAATAACAATTTTCGAGTACAAAACAAATTAAGGTAAAACAGAGTTTCATAAAATGAAAGGTACACAAGACCTCAAACGTGCAAAACATTCTGAAGTCCGAAAAAATGCAAGTGTTGGATGAGTGAATTTTGTGCTAACATTTTATTAGTCATTTGTGTTGTAACAGCTTTGTCTGAAACATCTTATGCATTATTACACTTTACATAGGTTCCAAAATACAAACTCATACAGAACTAGAATTACTCATCTAAGTTACAGTCTAAAAACCCTGATCATCTTCTTCCCACCGAACAGTTAATTTATGTAAGATCCAAGACGGCATTCAGAAAAGAAATATGTTTTACTTAACATTTTAAATACTTTGATTTCATTCAAAACCGCCCCCAGAGTTGGGGGTGGAAACCATATTTCATTTAGTATCTTGGAAACCATTGGTTGTAGAAGAAAACTTTAAATTAGTCGATTATGTGTATTTTGAACGCCGAATTCATGAGTGTAAACAGTTTTTGAAAATATCTATTTATTTAAGAATCTTTTTGAAATTATTCGATCCAGGACAGTTTCACACGAAACGATAATAAACTATGAAGGAAATTAATTCTTAGGGTAGTTCCCTTGTTAGATAATTTACGTTTTATCAGGTGGATTAACTTAATGTTTAGTTGTTGTTTGTAAGGGCATTACCGAAATATAATCTGTAATCCAAAATGCCATCTGTCTACGACGTTGAAAGTTCGTGTCATTCTCTACTGAAAATTTCTGTAAGTGTAACCTTCCAATTTGGAAAGTGCATCCAAGAAGAAGAATTCTGCTTCCATACATCTCATAGGAGGAAACTGTTCAAGAAGGCCTGATGCATTTCATTACGCAAATAGGACCGATAGAATATTGTATTATGCGAAGAATGGACCTATAAAACCTAATACTTAGTTCTTCATATAGTTTATGATCTTATGGTACCCCAATTACTGTTGAAGGAAATTTGGCTGATAAACAGTTCGGTTGAAAGGTAAGCCATATGAAATCCTTCAAAAAAGTATACAATCCCTGACAAAACGATTTCCTCAAAAAACAGCACTGTTTTATGTCGACATAGCATAAACCCAAACACGTAGCTTTAACGTGTTCTATGACCTGCTCCCTTTTTATTCATTCTTTTTGAGACAGCTCTTGTCTCACTAGGTCATATTCTTCACTTTCTCGAACAATCGATGGCTTCTTGTTCATGAAATAGCTGGTCTTATCATTTGCCCCATTTTGCGCAACAATTGCTCTGTATCATTGCTTCCTCGCAAGCTTGACGAACGTGTGCATTGTAGAAGTCAAGACAACAGCTTTATTCATACGAGATGTACTACATAGTTACATATTTCGAGTAGAATGGAAACACAATTGTCACGACTACATGATATCGTGGGTAGTGTTAGATATTGTATGCTTGCTATGAATGCAACAGTACAGGACATTTTACTAGCAACTATTCATCGACTGTAGATAAGCGTATTTTAATATTTTGAAATTGATTTTTAATTAATTAGAGTTAGGGAAAAATTCTGTTCCTTTTTTCATTAATGAACTGTTTATTCAATAAAATGAGTACTGTAATCTGATAGAAAATTATTTTTCGTTCCTGAAGAATTCTTCAAAGGAGTGTTTCAATTCATCTGGAAAAAAGTACCTGTAAGCACATGAAGTATTTGATATAAGGACAGAAACTGCGGCATGCTTAACTGGAAAATGAGGCAGGGAAGGAAAACCTGACGACAGAAGATCCATACAAATCCTTTGAATACTTTTCCAAGTATTAGCGTCTCTTTTTTTTCACTTACCAGCCCTTTGCCTCACTTCCGCTTACCAATCCAATATTAGGGCGCTCAGCGGGTTCTCGCCTTTATTCCACAACCTCTCGTCTTCCCGACTTGCATCTTTTATTTTGCATTTTCTGCACGGCCGCCGTCCATTTCCTTGACATTCACTTTCGCGTCGTCAAACATATATGTATAGAACACACTTTGTTCCCTTTGTGAAATGTTACCCGGCGTTCTTCTGCTTTTGTCAAATTCGTTGTCCTGTTGACTTTTGAAAGAATTTCCCTACCTTAGTCAACTAAAATTACATCTTATCATTGTCTGCAAAATTAAATACTACAGTAGGTGTATGAACTTATTGAGTTCAGCAAGATTGGTAGATACAACAGATCGATAGTAGACCAATAGCTTGCTGTAATTATTAATGAGGCTAGTGAATACATACGTCGATAGCCTGCTGCATTCATCAAGAACGCACAGGGGATGCATTGGTAGAATACTGAACTCAATACTAGTGTAAATAAATTCATCGATAGTCTATTGAAATTGCCAGTAAGACTAGTGAATACAACATCCATTAGTAGTTTACTAAAATTATGAGGAATGACGATGGATTTATACGCAAAATAAAAGCCTTGTTGCTAAAATAAGATGTATTTATCTCTTTAGAAGATTAGTACAGGTATTTATTAAAAGGTTCTTTATCACATTAATGACGTAAGAGTTATTAATAAAACGTATAAACTCTTTAATAAAATTATACATCAAGCGGCGTAATGTCTAAATTCATTAATCCACAATTTAAGGTTTAAACAAATATGTTACAGAGAGTATATTGTAGGTAAAGATTTTGTTAGGAAATAAAGTTTGAACTGCCAGTGTTGAAATTTCAATAAAATGAAAGCGTTGAGTAGTCACTGAGCGTGGAATCCAGTAAATCAGTTACTAATAGCATCAGAAGAAAATTGTAAAACTATGTGTAAACAGTGTTATTGAACTCTCAGAGTTTCATATTTTTTATTTCTGTTCGATATCAATGTATTATAAAATGGTTCAAAATAAACAATCCTTCTTGCGAAAACAATTATTCGATTATCCGAGAAATCAATGATCTAGACGACCTATGTCACAACTGGCTCGAATAATCGAGGTTTCACTGTATTGCAAATCAAGGCAAATCCCATCATTCATTCGTCATCAATCACCATTGTATCTATCTACCGACTTCACAATTCAGATCATGGAACAGCAGTATCTGTCTTGGTAATTAGAGTTACCAACAGAACTACAACGTCAGTGGTGTATTAAAAGAGATCTGGACCGGAATAAATTGTCGTGCAAATAAAGAGCCACCTTTTAGGAGCGGTAGTTCAGGAACAGGCGGAAAAAGCGGGAAGGTTGAGAGGGATTTTCTAAGCGAGCAGCCGCCAGGGATTAGCTGGGAAGAATAAACAGGGTCGCGTGGCAGGAATATTGCTCCCTTGCGTTCATCGTGCGCTGGTTCCCCGTCGATGACGCGTATTAAATTCGTCGATACGCGCGTATCGCGCGTGAGCTCATTGAACACAGAGGAATCGAAACATAGTAGAACGTGGTTTTCGAATAGGGGCGCTCTTTTTTGTCCTGAATAAATATTTCAGACGTAGCTTAAAAGCATGACAAACAGATGGAAAGAATTTTTAATGCTAGCGATTAAGGACTCTGCAGTGTTACTGAGTAATTATGTACATGTAGGGGCATTCTCTTGAGTTATGCATAAGATAATATTAGCGTTGAACTAACCATTTTGGAATAGATATTGGTTTAACGAGATTGTGCTATTGTATAACGTGATTACTTGGAACTTAAAGCAGTTTTTGATGAGGAGTGATCAAGTAGCGACTGCAAAAAGAATATTTGTGATTGTGTGAAATTTCGGTCATTTCCTGTGGTTAGGACTAGTGTTGTGTTACTAGTATCTGTATTAGTTAGAAAGTCTCTGGGTCATGTGATAGAAAAAGAGAAACACCCATATAATTTCTGAACTGGAATTTGAGAAACTATCCTATGTACCTATGTGTTAGATATATATTTATATTCAAAAATTTGTATTGAAAGAGTATAATATTTGTCAAATACTGTTACATGCAATTTAAATATTTAAAAAAAAAGTTCTTTCCGTACTAAGAAAATCTCTCTAAATTACATCAATATGCTTAAATTCTATCTGATTATCTGACATATCTGATTGTACCCCCTTAAGTAACCTGTAGTGTTGTATAAGATTCGAGTCCTCAAAGTTTCAAGAATCAATCTTAAGGATTAAGTCTTTGAGACTAGTATAGTATACATAAGACTCAACAACACAATGTTGTGCCCCAACGAAATGGTACATCTTTAATAAGAGCTAAATGGTTGACATTGAATAAAATGCAATAATCTTCAAATATTTGTTTTCTGTTGGCAAATAATGTAACAAGGTATATGAATTCAGCTTATTAATTAATGAACACCTTATTACTTTTATTTTCAATGTTTATTAAATATAGCAATTTAGACGACTCGAGTCTTTTAGCTTCAAGTGCAACTTATTAATTAATGAACACCTTATTACTTTTATTTTCAATGTTCATTAAATATAGCAATTTAGACGACTCGAGTCTTTTAGCTTCAAGGCTAAAACGTTAAAAACTTTAGTCTTACGGTTCAAGGTTCGAACCATGAAGGTTCTAGCTTTCAGGACTTGAGCCGTAGATTAACCTCTCAAATCTCAAGACTCGAAGCTTATTTTAACAATACCAAGTAACGTTAAGGTACCTCCCTCCAAGAAGAGGTACACGTGTATTCCTTGTAAGACAGAAATGTCTTTAAAAAAGAGTCCCCTATTTCATTTTAATCTTCATGTCTCCTGAAGCCGTGAATAGCTAGATAGCAAATAGAAACAAGTTTAAACCCGGGAAAAGCAGAAGACCCTGTGAGATTGAGTTTCAAGTTGTATACCAACAAAACTCGATCCATCCTTCCATTTTACGAAGGAGTATCCTCCTTGCCTGGAGCAACGGGTCAGGGTTGTATCCTGGAGACCGTGAATAAAGATAGAGAGGGTGTGTGCAGTTGCTTAAGGGCTGGTTGATCGCAATACTGTCTGAAGCTCGTTCACGCGTGGCCCACCAGGAGTTTTTAGTTTTCCATTCCTACCACCGACATTATTTCTCTCTCTTTTTGCTTTTGTTTTTCTTTCCGTCGACCTGCTGGCTTCTTCCAGTGCTCTACCTTCTTCCCGCGCTTCCGCTTCCCGTTTGAATCTCGCGGTGATGCTCGAACGGTTTTATTCGATCGATCGGAACTTCAGAGACGGGATTTTTTCTCTTTCTTTTTGTTTAATGAAGTTTTTGAGGGGCTCTTGGTTACTCAAGCCAGATGAGCTCTCACTGAAGAAGGGGTCCTTTTGAGACGGGATGGAGAGCTTGATTGATTCTTGATTGATGCCTTCAAGAGCTTGATGCTTTGAGTGTACTTACATGCGACTGATTTTTTCGTTATTAATGACAATAATTCTTAAGTTTAGCACACACGTAACCTCTATAGCTTTAAGGGACTTAATATACATGAGTACATTTCAAATAAATTCAATTGAAAGTGAATTTTGACTTGTAAGGAATAAAAGATTCATTAGCTATAAGCCACGTAGGAAATATAAATGTATCACATATTCTATAATGCGTTATCTTGTTTTACGTATATCAGAAAAATAGAAGCATTATGAGGAAACCCCTATTTGAATTAATTGTGTCCACGCATGTATTCAGATGATGGCAGTTTTGGATAATAGAACAACTTCTGTTCAAGGAAATAGTTCGTTTTATATTTGAGAATCCCATAAATCAAAAATATAAAATTCTATTTGTAGGCTTACTTAATTACGTAATGCATTATGAAACATACGCTAGCTAAAATTAACTAAACAATCTATTATTTAAAATTATAAATGATAATAGATATATGTGTTAGAACATACTCCGACTATTTGAATTGAAATTGAATATTTTTTTCAGATATTAAAGAATCTATGCATTGTATATAATTTGCAACATCAGGACTTTTATTTATTTCTACACCATGTACATTATACATATGGTATTCATTTCATGTTAAATCATTCTCATCAGAATTCATTAAAAATCACAATATGTTCGGATAAGGCAATATTTGGATAGTGGATTGTTTGGATACTAAGCTATTGAAATAATGGGTGATTTGGACTCTACTACTGTCTATATTAGCAGATATTGGATTCACAAATACAATCAACAACGTGGATCTGAGTTATTACAATAATTATTTAAATTATTACATTCATTAAAATATTACTAACAAGGGAACTCTATAAAGTGTGCACCGAGTTCTTGTTCAACTTTTTTTAAGATGTAGGGGAAGACGAACAAAACACTTCCACAAAGTAGAAAGGAGCGATTCTACCTCAGTTTCAATAATTAATATTTTGATAACGAAGCAGAGTCGCTCCTCTTCAAAGCCTACTTTGTGAAAGTGTTCTGTTTGCTCTCCCCTATATCTAAAAAAAAAAGTTGAATAAAAAACCCGATGCATACTTCGTTGAAGTCCCTTGTAAATATTATAGAATACACGAATGATTTAATTCCCAAATTACCAAATTTATCGATAAAACCGGTTAATTGATTCTGCAAGTAAGATTCAATAAAGTTCCCCTGGTCTTATGATACCCGCGAGACCTAAACTCACCTTACTCCTAACAGTACTTAATCTACTAAACTAGCTGATTCCTTCGAAGTTCCAAAAGCCATCAAAGTAGATCATCAATAGTAAACCTCAATTGAAAAAGGAAATTCATGTTGCAAGAGAATGTCAAATACCACCCTAGTATTATAAATCCACCAGAGGCACCGTGTGTACGTGATAGAAAAGATTCCCTCACAAAACAACTTTTCCATCTGCGTCCGACCCAAATGGGAAAAAAACGAAACTTTACGACATATTCCCTAGCTGTTATCCCGTGAATTAGAAAGACAGACAAAGGTGTATCCTCTATTTGCAGCGTGGCTTTCGGGGAGCTCGAGTCCTCTGTGTCACTGTGGGCTAAGGAGAAATCAGAAAGGGATGGCGAAGAAAAGGATATAAGGAGAGGGTGAAAGAGAAACAGCGTAAAACGTGGAAAAGCCGTTAGATTGAGTTTCAAGTTGGTATGCCAACAAAACTCGCCCCCCCAACGTCGTTCCTCTTTCGACTTCAGACCAAGACCTCTTATTTGCCTTCAGAAATGTAATTACAAGTCGCGTTTCGCTACTGGGGAACTGCAGGGTTACTTGTCATGCGTCATTCCTTTGGTCAGGATTTATATAAAAGCTTGTCTTTAGCACAGGAAGTATCTTGCAGTTTCTTGTCAGTTGAAGAGGAAATTGTAGATGTCTCTCGGAAATGAAGTTCCTGTCATGAGACAGTTTATGATAAATCCATGTTACTTGAGATATAATAATTAGATAATATTCTGAATGTACGTTCTACAATATGTGAAGAGTAAAATTAAAGATATGTAGTGAAGTTTTAGGAAGCAGTTTAGTTTTTACATAGTTTAGCAAAATTTTGTTTATTTCTGAATACTAGAAATGCATATATTTTAATTTTGAAAATTAAATGATTAACAAATGAATTATCGCCGCTTGTTGTAAAATGGATCACATACAATACTGTATTTTCCATGTGTTTTAGCCTATTTTCTGAAAGTCCAGATGCCTGATTTTGAAAAATAAATGTAACTATTAATCTCTTTTTGAACGGTGTATTAAACACTATATAACTTTTTTCTAAAAAATTTATAATAATCATAAACTTCAGCAATTTTCCATATGGATATAGCTTGATTATGAATTCCCTCAACAAATTTTTGTTTCAAATTTCAAAAAATTCATACAACACCAAACTCGTAGCGATTTGAGAAAACAGATATACGAATTGATGTTGGTGCGAAGAGAATGCTACGAAAAATTCGCAGAATTCTGCGGAAAATTCGCGTTGGTCTGTGGGAGTCTTTATATACTGCAAAATAACCAATGTTTTAAGTGTAAATGTCATTATTACTATTATATTACTAATGTATGTGAATTACTATTTCAATATGTATTATGAGATACTTATAAGGTTCGATAAGTTAAGTCCTCGTACTTTGTTGCAACGTGATAATCATTCTACGATCGATTACATCAGAGCACAATTGTCCATCACAGAGATAGAATCGTTAATCACTCATATTGTTAATCGTCCTGCTGTACAAATTAACGTAGGAATTGAATATCATACAAGAGGGGAGAGACAAGTGGTTCCTAAGGAAGTTTCTAAAGTACAGGGCGAAAGTACAAGAGGTTGTATTTAATGAGAATGTACAACGTGGAGAATCCCAAAAAGACGAGGATCCAGTAAATGAATCTCCATAAACTGCAGTATGACAATTTTATCTGACGATTTATATTAAATAAAATTGTTATAGTTGTCTTCCTTCTTTTCTCTGTTTGTTTGTGCCATTCCACGTACAGGATGTCTTACTTAATTATCGCCACCATTTTTCAGGCATTTTTGATAATCTGATAAGAAAATGTTTCAAATGTTACTTAGTTTTCAGTTTTAGATGGCTACAAATTGCTATATGAAACATATCGAAAACAATTTTTTTCGTAGAAAGTTAATCACCTTCAGTTATTTAAATGGCGTTACATATTTTTACTTCATAATGTTATAGTTTATGCCAAGACAAATTCAACGATCTAGTGTACTATAATCTTGACGTCAGAAAAGTGAAAAGTTAAAAGTCAGAAAGTGAAAATTATTTTATTGTGTGGATTAAACTTTACATCGTCAGAATTTTTATCTTCTTCGGTAGTGTGGCACACATGGCGAACTTTAGTCAGATAAGCACAAAAAAGCATTCGATACATAGTTTGTGGATAATTTCTAAATGTAATTAATAAGTAACTATTTCATTTTCTATTCTCAGTCTGTAGGTTGAACCTTTTTTCTTAAAAGTTACAAATGAAGTTCGATTCGATAATGTATAATATGAACGTAATTCTCTTGCAAACGTAACTTCATAGAAAAAATTTCGTTCTACATTTTCAATCTAATCAATTGTACAGTGTACAGCTTGTTATAAGTTGACAAAGGGAGTCCATACGAAAAACCTTTCAGATAGGAATACATTCATTTTCCGGTCTAAATAACATTCTACTATGTGATCAAATATTTCCTAAAAAATAACAGACATGTATATAGACTAGTATTCCCATATTAACACATTGAGAGTCAGTAGGGAAAAATGTCGCTTTCTATATACTGAAGCGGTCCAAACTTACAGTTTCTCAGCTTGTAATTAATAAATCGATAAAAACCTCCTTTGTTATTATTTGTGCGAGTCACTATACGTAAAAGTTATTAAAACTGAATTATGGGGTCAATAAGTTTCCAAACACCTTGCATGTACCTACATTATTTCAATTTCACACTGTAAAAGAGGAAGATTATATGTGAAAAATCTATGAAATCTAAAATGATTTTTAAAGGTGAAACCATTGATCAATAAAATAATACATTTCTTTAATTCTCGAATATTAATAACATTTTCATATTATATCGCAACAATAACATAATCAAAGGTCATGATTTCCAGAGAAACAAAATGATATCATTAGTAATTATAAACTATAAATAGTAATTATAAATATAAACCGTTTATATCTATACTAATAATTTATAAGAGGCAATTTTTTACGTTGTTTCATTTATGTAACAAATAAACAATATGATTACTAGTTCGTAACATGAATATTATATACTTTAATTTAGATATCTGTATCACAACTATATCAAATTTTATTTAACACGATAATTTTAATAAACAAAATAATATTCCTCGGTATTAATTGAATTTTATCCACTACTCCATATACATGAGCATATGTACGTATATCCTTCCCAAAGAAATGCAGACTAAAAAATCGTTCCGATTCATCATTAATATTAGTTTTCCTTTCCATATGAAGGGTGATTGACCCCCGACGAAACGAATCTAAAAAATTAAAAAAGTCCGTTGAGTCAGCACGAAATATCGGCAATTGCGTTTCCGGGCATGTGCAATAAGGGGGAAAACGATCGCCATTCTGATAAAAAGGTCAACTGAGAGACCAGACCGTTTTAATATCCCGAACGATTGCAATTTACCACGAGTTCGCGTGTCACTCGACCAGGTGAAACTTATCAGCGTCGATAACGAATCCAGATGACAAACTAGCTGGTTCGAGCTGCACAGTGAAAGGTGGATCGATTTTTGACTAGTATGCGGCAGCATTTATTAACGAACTGGTTGTTCGTAGATTTTCCCTTTGTACGATTAATAATTATTACGAATCACACGTTCGAACGAACCGTTGAGCCTGTGAATAAACAACAAAGTCGATTCTCCTTGCATGATCGACCACACGCGATTTCGCGATTGAATTATACCTGCCTATCATAGCAGGAGGTGAATATAATGATGAGCTATGCGAATAGGGAAATGTTCATTGTGTGTTCCATTAACTATAATTACGGAGGCATTTTGTAATCGACTTTGATATTGTGGGGATAATTAATGAGTTGAGTTTATGTATATTAAATTGGAGTCCTGTATTTTCCTCATGAATTTCGAATGTGTTGAAACAGCTACATGCTTTATCATTAGTTTTAGGAGAAATAATAAGTGCCACTACTATAATGTGCTTGCCTCTGCGTTTATTCTTATGTACAAATATTTTCACTTTCTTTATCTACAAATTCTGTATTATTCTTGCTTTTGGAAGCAGCGTCACTATAGTTGAAACAACGTTTCATTTTGGTCCTATGAACCTAACGTTATTAAACCTTCAGCAGATTATTAGATCAGATACTTAATATCTCATTTACTTACTACAGGTCTAAGAGTTTGTTGCTGTACAGTTTTACTTATGACAATGTTAATGAACTAATTATCTTCTACGGTATTAAACCACTTGTAATTAATAGAAAGATGTGTTTTATTTATTTAGCGTGTTTAATAGCTTAGTATAGTGTGGAAAGTCTGACAGTTTGACGGTACATTTCAATCTTAGAAGTGAGCGAAATATTTTTTGTAAATATTATATAAAAACAATTACTTAACAATATTTACAAATACATTTAGAAAGAAAATTTATTAAAAAATGCAATAAATATGAACATACACAACAGTTTCATATTTGTCATTACAATAATCCAAAATATGAATTAAGAAGCTTTCAAAAATATTTATTATTATTCTTATAGAGTATCTTATAGAGTAGTTATAAAATTTATCGTAAAAATTACTCCTTTTATTGTAAAAATATTCCTTTTCATATAAACTTAATTTAGCACTGCATCACGAAAACGTTAAAAATTAATATCAATGAATATAATAATTATCTATGTGATATTAAAAAAAATTAATTGAAAATTTGTTCTACCATGATTAAATGTTTACATCACGTTATTAATACAAAGAGATATTAAACGAAATATTGAATGTATACATACGAATATTGTATCCAGTAAATGTTTTTCCAAGTCTCCCAATATTTTTATGACGTCATAGTTTTATTGCTAAATAAAAATACAAGATATATCTTGCTACTGATACACAGCAACAAATTTGCAAAGGGTATATTGTTAGAATATTAACGGTATCTCAATCAGTTATTTTCTGTTAGTTGTTAACTCATTGTTCATTTTTTGTCAAGCTGTTTTAATTACGTGTATTACAATTTAATTTCTATAGAATTCACCTAATCAACTACGTTTATTCTACAGTAAAAGCTACTATTCTATTATATTTAACCCTTTCACACACGGTGTTACGTATGTACAACATTGTATTCCAACTTATAAAATCGGAACAATGTAACCATTTTGATCGAATTGCATACGCGTAGCATTAGTTTTCGAATAGTAGTAAATCCAATGACCGAAACTGTAATTACGACTCAGAACGTAAAGCCGTAATCATCAGCAGTGAACCACCATACAAAAGCTAACTACCTCTAACCCCCTCCCTCTGCATCAGCCTTAAACAACATGTACAGGCTACGGGCGGTATGTATCAGTAATCTCCATCAATTCCAGTGAAAGCATCTTTCCACTGAAAAGCGTTCAGCTTCGCTGGAGAGTGTGAGGAGAACGGTCTACGTGTTGTTACATCCGTAAACTCAATCGCGATTCCACGTTGTATCACGTAGCTACGTTCAGCCGCTACGTGTCCTCCGCATCTAACACGCTGATCTGCCTAAACGCGCGTCTTCGACGACAGATATACCGCGTACGGTATATCCAAGGAACGAGCGACGGAACACGGAACAGGGATTTGCTACGGGTGTATCCCGGAAGGATTTCGAGTACGCTGAAAATGGAATAGGAGAGAAACAAATACAGTGGACGTGCTTGGTCCTGCGTGCACGAAAATCAAGATCCATCTGCTCCTTCGGGCCTTGCCGAGGTGAACGTTTCGTTGTTTGGATTACAGTTGTAACGACTCCGACGTGGAGGAACCCTGGATGGATGGTTTCGTTGCCCAGCAGGAATGTTTGGAAACGAATCGAAGAGGTTTCCTCAGGGTTAGAGGTTTCTTGAATTTTTAAGAAAGGGTATCTCGATTGTGCGACGTGAGATGAAGATAGGAAATACGATCCTTGTTTCACGTGAAGAGTTTAAGGAAAACAGAAGTAAGAATTTTTGGGTGACCAGCTTCTGCTGATATCCTGTTAGTCACTATGGATATTCGTAGGAACATGTTGACATCTATATTAGTTATTAATTCTCTTAATATAAACACGGTGTGCTATCACTGGTAGCAAATCGCACGAACCAGAGCACATGTGTGAGCAGATAGATTACGTTCACAGGTCGTTGCAAAAACAGTTTGGGTGTGAAATTTTGTTCGTCTGCTGACGGCCTTAATCCTTTACGTTGACAATTTAGTTATGTTTTGTTTAGACGAGCCGTGTACTGTCGAAAAGCTATTTTGTTTAAAACAACTACTAAATATTTTCTGTTTCTTCATTTTTTAAAATAATCGAGTCATTTTCTAGTGTTCATGGTTCTCGTTACTATTACCTTTTGCTGAAGATTTTATGCCAGTTTCTTCCAAAACAAGTTAGACACGTATCATTGGACTTTTCACTTCAGAACCTGACCACGTTCTTAAGATAGCATTCTCTAAACTTACAATTCTTACATCTTCACAGCTTAGTAATTAATTCTAATCGGTGTTACTTTACAAATGTTACCGAAGTATATTGTATTGTAAAAATTAGATAATCTATTACGTTTTTCACTAGATTTCCAATAAAACAAAAATCGTTCCCTTTTCCATCGTATAATTTTTAACTACACATTAATTGCTTTTAAAGAAGTTAGTGCAATAAACAGTATTTTACAGTAGGTATATAAATCAGGTCATTTTTAATTCCTCAACCTGTGTATCTTAATTATTGGCTAAAGTATACGATATGTACTAACAAATTTTAGTATTATTATATTCATATACAAGGTATTTGACGACAGGTGTCAGAAATTGTAAGGGATAATTGTGCCTGCTAAAATAAGTCAAATATGAAGATAGATTAATTTGTATTTCAGGCACTCTTTCAGACTTTTTCAAAAAACGGTTAAAATACACATAAAATGCGTCTGACTTGAGACTTATTCAAATCACTCCTATACAGAAGCAGAAACTTTCAGTTTTAAACGATTCCCAAAATTATTGTTAGTAACTATTATACATATGTATAATGGTAGAAGAATACAAATTTTATTATTCCATCTTTCAATTCGGTTCTTGTATTCACAGTAGTCATTTTCTGTGCTAGTTTAACCTACTGCTGATAAAGATAGTGAAAAGGCTCAGCAATAAAGAAACATATTAACTTAAATACAAATGAACAAAACCTCTTAATTCAAGAGCCTTGGAATGTAATGAACGTGAACGAAATTATGAACTTGAGGCACTACTGGAAAATTCCAGCCATTTTTCCCATCATTTGATGGGGATGGATTTAATAAAACCGATATAGAACTATTTCGGAACCGATACAGAACCGCTTTAAAATCGATATAATAACAGGGTGTGGAACCATAACTGGAATCGATATCGTCCAGAACCTTTTTCACCTAACAGTTATAGCATCATTTCAGTTTTTCATAACTGTCTCAGCTGAAACTTTCACAGGATGTATAAAAAAATGTGGGACATTTTTGCAAAGTAGAGTTTACACGCGTAAACAGTGAAATAGGTGGATGTGCACATATGCCTGGAAGCACTTAGTTTTTTCGTTATACTTTATTTTATATTGCGTAAAACTTTGCATAGAATTTCTTGCCTGAACACTATACTCTGGTAATGTGCTATCTTCTTTAACTTCTTACTAGACCAAAGATATTCTGGATTTAAATATGAGTAGCGAACGATTTTGGGTTGACCCTTCATCAGCAAGCTGGGTCGTCTACGACCCAGACCATTTTTGCTTTGAATTTTCTCCTGGTTTATTGAACAAAATTAAGATAATACGTAGCAACACAAACTATTAGATAATATTCTAGAAACTGTGAAAGGTAGTATTTCAGAAATGTTATGAATTTTTTAAAATATAAAAATATAAAAAAGACTGTGTGGACCCAGTGTGCAGATGACGTCAGTGAAAATAAGATTGCAGACGGAGTGTTAAAGAAAGTATCAGCACTCTACACAATAATAAAATACCGCATAACTAAAAAATTAAGCATTTCCTAACGTACATACGTGCATATGAACTTTCCTAATTGCCTCCGTGTCTAGAATCTACACTCTAAAAATCTCACATATTTTCTGATACACCTTGTACAAGAGTTACAAACAGAAATTATAAATGGTTTTCAACCCCTGCTTCAAATACGTTTGCGAGTCTTTTACAACGACTTAGAGTAGACACAAACATCACCGAATTATTGTTTTGCAGTTGAATATTCGGTGACATTGGAGTGAAAGGTTGACAAAAATATAAACTGTGTCATAAACATCTCTTAAAGATTGCCATTACTCACCGACTAAGAACAAAATAGTTTCCTTCATCAAAACGCTACTATTTTCCTTCTCACCGTCATCTAGACTAGTAGCAACGAAATGGAAACTCAAATACTCTTTGCATCGTGAACGACAACAATGAGAGAATCTGTTTCTATCGACTCCAGTAGAAATGCGTTGGTGCGTTAGGGGACACGGATTGGATTCTTTAGAAGCAGCCCTCTAACGCGACACGGGTCTGAAAACTTGATCGCAGCTTTCTCTACAGTGACGGGGTGACGAGTGATTCTTTGTAGCTGTGGGGTCGTCCCTGCGGTTATGTTGCAAAATACGGGACTCCCTCCATTAAAGGCTCCTTCACCCCCTCTCTCCCTTCGTTTCAACTTCGTCCCCGCTTTCCTCTTTTAGCTCTCATCGAGGAGCCACATGTATCCGTAAAACGAGGACTCTGTCGATCACCTCTCAGAACTTTCGAGCATCGATTTAGGGTGGCGATTTTTCTACTCTTTAATTTGGACACGACTATTCAATTAAAGAATGCTAATTTGTTCAGTTTTGGAAGCATATCGAATATTTTGTGAAACATTTTATAGTGATGTATTGTAAATATTTTTATTTATTTGTTAATCGACGAAGAAAATAGTTCTACAGTGGTAGAATAAGTTTGTTTAATGTATGAAGATAAGATACATAATAAAAGAGGGGCATGGAAAGGACTATAAAATTTGTTAGTAGAATTATACTTATAAAAGCATTGCTAATATACGCATTAAAATATTATAAACAGATCCACTGTTCAAAAATAGGGATCGCAGAGTCGAAGAATTATTTGACAGTGGCACAGTGAAACGTTCTGCAGGCAATTAGACGAGTAGCGAATATAGGGGTGTTCTAAACTCAGGAATGCCGAGAATCTACTGTGTTAGAAGTTGGAACCCCTTATATTCACTACTTAGACGGGAAATGGTGCCATTGGTATGGCATTGACACATTGTAACAGTATTGGAACTAATTCAATTACTATCTGAAGAGTGTAAATATCTTGCAGAGCTCGAAGGGTGACAGGCGAGACAATACAGAGACAAGTGGTGAACTTCGCAATTCCTCATGTGTTCTCGTTTTGTCTATGAATTACTTATTGTTAGTGACGAACGCTTAATGTCATAAGTACTATTTATATACCGCAAATGTATTTTAGACGCGACACAACTCAAAAATCATGATTTTTCAAATTATAATTATAAATAAGTTTGACAAATGTACTTTTATTAATTATAAAAATTGTACTAACTGTACTTTGAAATTGTAAAATTTACTCAACGAGTTCTTCAAATATACTTATTCGTAAGTTATGAATTATTTAAATAATAACAAGAAAATCATTTATTTAAAATAACGTATAACTATTTTTCAGTCTTTCTCCTAAACTCGTAAATAGTTTTTTGGTTTTCCTAAAAAAGATTTTTTTGATTTGTGTCACTTTTGAAATATACGTGCAATATGTATAGTAACAAAAAAACTTACTTATGCAGATAATTCTTATTTCAATTCCATTTGTAATGTAATAATAGGTTCTACACTTATAAAACATACTTTTACTTTCAAATATTTTAAATTACCATTTTTTGCAACTGATATAAAATATTTATCTACTTCATTTGTACATTTATATTCATATTTAACAACTGTAGTCTTTTAAACTATAAAATTTCAAACTTTAAATTAAAACAATGTTTATTTCAATTAAAACTTTCAGCACTTCAAATATTTAGTCACCTTCGTTCATTCTACAGGGTGTGTATTTGCATAGAGACTATAATTTGTTCTTGAATATAACGAAATTTCAGCCTCAATTCAGAAAGTGCCCAATTTATCAGGCCTGTCATCTATGATTTATAGCAATTTTACAGAAATTGTATTCTCCAACTCTTACCTCGATTAAATTCCAAATATTTCAAATGTCAACTTCTACTCATGCAGGTACATGTTGCATGCCCTTACTTATTTAATTTCACGTTTCTGTCGTTCAAGTATATAAGGACTAGTTGAGAGTACTAGTGGATGAGGAAATTGTATATTATAAGAGAATCTAAACAAATCCTTTTATGAATGTTTAAACTCTATTCACTAATGTCGAATCAACATTCATAACGACTACGTTATTCGCAAATTGCAAGGAATCTTTCACATTTTATTGAAATATAAAACAAAGCTGCTAATCTAATGTATATATACTTATTTTTCACAAAATAATGTGAAACTATATATAACATTAACGCAAAAAAAGTAGAATATTTATGAATGAATTTTCTTACATTATTCTATAACATATTATTTTCTTACGCATTGTTATTATTAAAATTAAATGTATAAATACTTCTTCAACTCACAAATCATTAGATAAAATAATTTTTAGATAAAAACATTATCTCTGGTCTTTAATCCTTACAAATGTATTCACTATTAGTGTATGAAATTTAACTGTACAAATACAGTCTTGTTTCACTGTAACTTTAGAAAGAGTAAAATAAGAATTATAATCAAAATGAAGATTACAAGTGTACAAAGTATCACGTAATAGGTCGTTTTCCTCTATTTATACATATATCGAGTTAAAACAGAATTTACATATTTTTTGAACTTTAATCCCGACAAAATTCCATCCCGATTGAGGGGGAATCACGTATCCGATTCTTCCCTTGTTTCCCCGTCGCGTTCAGCCGGCAGTTTCCGTAGGGGCAGCTAGGATATCCGTGTCGTCGCCATGAAAGGGGTGAGTTTCAGCCCCTTAAGCCCGCTTCAGGCGAACGGATACGTCGCTTTAAGCTCTGGCTTTGATGTCCAGGTCAGGATCAGCCTAACTCTCGAGCCAGCGGAGACGCATGCACCCACGATGCACCCCTTTGCGTGCTCCCCCAATTAACCATCTTTTTGCGGCTCTGTTACACCGTACTGCACCCTTCTGGAAGAATCAACCCTCTCGCCACCGCAAATTTCGATCGTTATTCCCGCTTTTGCACAGCCTGTTGCTTAGCCATCGTTAATGGCCATGGTGAATGCATTTTGTTTATAGTTATCGTAGGGAAGGGGAGGAGGGAACAGAAAGTGATAAATTATGAGCAGTGGCGTATAGAGCACTGAATATTATGTAATAATATTCAAAACATGCAAAAACTTTTCTAGAATGTCGAACAGTGATGTGTAGGTGGACACAATGAAATACATTCAAGTATAGCCTTTAATATCTTAAGGAGGTGGTAGGGAATTCAAATTAGACCACAAAATGTCGTATAGCAAAGTGTTCGATCTGCCTTCATGTTGCAGAAAAAAATGTTTTATAGTCAACACGTCTACATGTACCTATTGTAATAATAATGTCTATACTGTAAATAATGCTTTAAAGTTAACACATCTATACTGTAAATTAATAGTCGGAGGATTTTGTATATCTTGCACATAAAGTTTTAAAGTAAACCAGTTATTCTGTGAAATATTTAATAACTTTTCGGTTTATTATTATGTATAAGTAATTTACTGATATTTTATGCAAGAAATATTGACAGTGAGGTAGTATACATATTATGACCCCACCATACTAGAGGGTTAAGTCTGCAGCCGTAGAGGGTGAGAACGTATAAAATTGTTATGCATACATATACGTATTATAACTATAGGATAATCATAAAAACGGTGATATGTGGATATATAATTCTTTATTTATATAAAGTGTTTCAGGAGTGGCGATATAAACAGATGAGTACTTTTTTATGAAGAATGATTTCTAAAGCATAAAATAAAAAAATTTTGTTTTATATTATTTTCTCTATAAAAATTATTAATTGCAGTTAAACTTTCTTAATCATAGAACTCTATCTTACTGTAAAATGTGGATTCTTTCAAAATTTGAGTATTATCAAAACTAAATTCATTAATGATCTAACTTCGAACAGCTAATACAAATCTGTTAACAATAGTTCTTTGCTAGTAGACTAAATATCCGAAGATATAACCCATATAGCTAGATGTTTGTGTCTCCAACATTTTTAATTTAGTTATGTTTCATATAAATGAATTAAAACTATATTGGAAGATTATACTATAAAGAAACAATTGCTAAAATGGTTAAAATCAAAAATAAATGTTACAGTGTTATAAATAATCCTATTCATTTTTTAACATAACTCCCAGGGGAAGTCAACGACGAAACACTCGAATGATTCATGATCCAACAAAGTTGGTCCTTCAACAATGCAGATCGTATGTATAGGGGCATACATCTTGTTCAAATAACAAGCACGAAAGTACAGAGCGAATGCCACAATGTCAACACAAGTGCATTTTCCTGGAATTTCGATACAACCGCTAAAATTCCTTTAATTAGAAAATTAGTGGTTGTTTTCTAGAGTGAGGAGAGGAAGAGCGTGCAACCCCTCCGCCAGACCACTTCCTCAATTAACCTGCTTTCGCGCCTTAATTGTAGTCCACAAGTCCTTCCACCTGTTAGATAACGAACGCACTTATACACGGTGCACGAGAGTGCACGTAAATCTTTTTTCCCCCGATTTCAAAGCGACCCATTCCCCGCACCACCTTTCTGAATTCGCTCGCCCTTGTGATGCAATATCTTTAACAACGTTTCCCGTTTTTACCATGTATGTACGCACACTGTTTGGAATATGATTTTAAAAAATGTCAGGGAAGAAAGTGAAGTTTTTCGTTACAATATAAAAGCACGAGCGAAATTAGAAAAAAGTTTTGTTAATGTTTTTGAGGATGCTTATTTTAGTTAGAGTTAAGACATTCGTTTAATGAAAGTACTTGTTTTTCAGTTGTTATCACTTGAATATCGATATCTCATTTTTGTAATATACTTTGAACAATTCTTGCTTCAGTTATTTTTTTATCAATAGTGTCCTTAGAATAAGTAAAAATAGCTATGAAAGTTTTTTGTGAAATAAGTAGATGGTTTATTTGGAAAATTTTTTGTTTAGTTTATTTAGAAAATACCTCACTTGTAGTTGGTAGAATTTCTCACATACAGTATTGTCTCGATATAAGCTCGCAACTTAGGATCAGTTAGAAGCCTACAAAAAAGTCCTAAATGCTCTACTTTAATTATAACGTGTATTTTTTTTATAATTATGAGGTTGCTAATGATATGTGTTCTTAATAGAACTTGATACAGATGTAGAGTATTGAAAAGTGTCACATGCATATAGCTTATATGCGATAAACGGGACACAATTTGAAAAAGTACGTTTATTAAAGTATATCTTATATCAAACTGCTTTATGGTCATTATTTGCAAATCACGTTTCCTGAGCTGTATTACTTCTGTCGCATTATATTTCTTTATCACTACCTCTTTTTATGTACTGTGTATGAGAACAACTTTCAAAATGTGGAATGTGAAATTTACTTTGTCAAATTTCTTAGATACTAATACAAACAGAAAAAAAAACGATAAATGCAGTTCTTGTTTCTTTTCTTACAAGGAATAGTATGATCTAAATAGAATTTTCGCGATGCTAGTGCTACTGTCGCCCAAATTATATCTTGTTTGTAAATACTTTTCTAACGATATTGCTATTTTTAAAATAAAAAACGTATCAAGCTAAGACATATTTATTTCCCTGTATATTCACTTTCCCTGAATTGTTTAAAAGTAGAAAAAATCAATGTTAATTATACTCGGTCATAGTGCCTATACTGCAGCTTCAAAGTTATGTTCCAGTATTAGTATAAGAATATTCAAAATTTGATTCTAAATATTATTTTAATAAAACATATTTTTTAAACATAAGACCAATTTGAATATTTACAGATACATACACATGTATACATATAAAATCAGTGTCTGTGTTACTTTATAAATTTTCATACATTATAAATGAATTTTTTTGCTGTACCTGTTCAACGCACGAAACGATATCATTTCCGATTTTGAGGGTTGTTTCCACCTCCTAAATATGAATTAGACTACTATAAAGAAATATTTACATGGCTAATTTCGGATACGCTATACAATTTGTGTTTAACAAGTGTCAGACATTTTAAGAGGTGATTCTACATGTCAAAATGGGATAAACATTAAGAATGACAAAATTGCGTCTAGGACTTCGTTTCAGTAATGGTAATTCTACTGCCAATGTCTATTAATCTAATCAAACACAGCAAAATTAGTAGAATAAGTCTCAAGTTAGACACATTTCACAAATATTTTAGGCATTGTCTTAAGAATTAATAACTCTGAACTAAAGCCTCAAATGCATTTCATCATTCTTGGTTTTTATCTTATGTTTGCGTGTAGAATCTGCCCTTAAATTTTCTGGCATCTGTACCTATGCCAAGTTCTATTAAATCTGACGATTCGAATTGGAAATTTCAATTTCCAGTAAGTGCTGCTCACGATAATAACCTACTCAAGGAGCCTCAGTTGTGAAACAAACCATATTTCCATTATCAATAACGTTTCTATTAACCATTCTCATTCAACATCTGTCCTACAAAATAAATTTCTTAAAGCAGAATTCTATAACTCTGACAGCACCCTAAGAATTCTGTCGATAACCAAATTCACTTAAAAAAGTTTACTCCAACGACTCCTACTTCAAAAATGAATCTCGACACCTTCTCTTAAGTCATTTGCAACAGCGAATACACCTCTAGAGAACAAAAACTACTAATCCCCGCAGTGTAGATTTCTCCTTAGAATTTCACCCTCCACATTTCATTTAAGATCCATGAAGAAACTGTGCTTTGTGTAAACCATCTCACCCTCGAAGTAGAAAGGTTTTCTCGCGGAAAGATCCCCTTCTTCTCTCGATTTGGATTTAAAGTGGAAGTTCATCGGTTCTGCCACTTCACCCTGGTGCATCCTCGACCGTGATTCTGTTACTTTCACGCGCGAACGATTGCGTCTTTCTGAATTGGCCTGGACAGGAACGCAACTATTGTTCCCCTGTGAATTTCCGTTATCATTCGTCGACTCAACGAAAAGGAAAACGGTATTGGGGATACACGTTTGAGAGTGCAAACAGGTGGATGGTTTCGAATGTATAGGAATGAGATGAAACGTGACAAGTTTCTCGTTTATTCCTTTATTATCGATGTTGTGATAAATTAAAAAGTCTCTAATTAATTTTATGGTGTAAATTATAGATTCCTCCTTTAATCGTGTCATGAAACTCCTGAACTTTCTTAGAATTAGGTCTATTTCAAGCGAAAATTTAACCATTTAATGAAAGTAAAAGAATGGCTAAACAGGATTTGAAATGAGGAAGATCAGAATTGGAATTTTAGTATTTGAACTAAATTATCTAACTGAATTAATTTTATTTAAGTAGCAGTTTTCAGTTTTCATAGCTTGGCATCATTTAAATTTCTTCTATTAGTTGGCAAGAAAGTTCAATTTATTATTTTAGTTTGCAAATTCATTACTTTTTTAAATATTTAAATACATGTACAGCTTGAAGTGTGCTGTTCAAGTAAGAAAATGAAATATGAATCAATGTATGTAACTCAGAATTGGTGTAAAAGATATCCTGAGTGTGATTGAAAAGTTTGAAACAAGAATAGTTTTGATGAGCAACAAATTGTACTTAAATAAAATTCATTCGTTATTGAGAGGTTAATCAGAGCAGAATTGTGTGAAATCTAACTATTACAGTGTAAAGAAAGTCATATAAGAATTGATTTACAAGTTGCAACTTAGACGTGTTGCAGGTACACTTAATAAAATTAATTGATTTATTCGGCCTTTTCTATGTCTTACACAGAATTCTTGAAAAGAAAACATTAATAGAGATTAATTGATTAACTAATACAATGTTTTATTACGGCCTCATACATATACGCATGTATAAAAGAAAAAAAATGATAAGTTAAAATTTTACTGTTACTAAGTATCAACACTTTTATATTTTCTAAAAATTATAACAATTTAATATCCTATAATGAATTTTTAATAATACTGACAGTAATCGCATCTTCTTGTGCTATTATTCCGAATTAAATACTTTTTCGAGACAAATTCAGATTCCAAAATTAAATATTTAAATTTTATTCATACTTCAAAGACGATTAAGTAGTTCTTTGAAGTCAATTCTTCATAGGTTTACTACGTACTTGATTCTCGATCGAACTTGTCAACTTCCTAAACGCAATAAATACGCCTAACTCCCCTCAATACTATGTAGAGCCCGAACCCCTCTTATAGAAATCGTCTCTCTAACCAGCAAATAAGAAAAAGAATCTATCGAATTCCCCAATCCAAGTACATTTCACTACATTCTTCTCCAATTTCGTTTTCGTTTGATCTTCGTCTCCAAAGCAACCCCTCATTCTTTTAAAAGGCTCTAGCAGAATCTTTAATTCCACAGCGACGGGAAAATACGAAGTAAATAAAATTATCGGTCAGAGTATGTGATTCTGTTCCAGACAAAAATAAAGGGGAGCTCGTTGGTCTCTTTTGAATTCTTAAGGGAGTCCCCTGTTATCGGAGAGACTTCCCTCTGACGTCTTCCAGAATATAAAACAGTGAAAATCGGAAGGTCACGATGATTGACATGCTTTAGGTTTCGGTCACGACAATTCTGAATTTTCGAACGGTCCCTCATCTTTACCTAAAGAATAAAAAAGCTGAAACCAAGTAAAATATGAACGATTGCGAACTTGAACATTTACTATTATTAATTTTGAACTGATATCAATTTATTTTCTATATAGATTTTTTGTTTACACTTTACGTAACACTTCTGGTTGAACCAGTAAATAATCGTACAAAAAGTAATTTTACACGTGAAAATTGATGAAGTGGAACACTGTAAATGTGTTTTACTACATTATCACGTTGGATATGATTTTAACTAATTCTTTATCATAAAACTACAGTAACTTCGTTCTATTGTTTTGTTGGCAGCATTGAAATAACACTAATGGCACGTTTTCACATGACAGTAAATCGTGACTTTTATGGTACGTTTTCACGTGATACTAAATTGTGATTTTTACGATCCTGAAAGTAAATTTCATCACTCCTACCGTCGTGAAAACTAGATGTGGCAGTGAAGCTTAATAATAGTAGCAAAAGTAATGACTTTTAATGTCACGTAAAAATATACGGTCATGACTTCTGTTGTCAAGAATATTAAATGTCGCGTTGCCATAACATTGAATTTAATTATGGTGAGAATATTTTCCATGAAATTAAAGCAGATTATTGTCACGCATGGAGTGTGGAGGAGGATATAAGACACTTCGTTATCGTACAATTTTTTAATGAGTATGAGAAGCACTCATGTCTGTGGAACAAAATTCATGCAAATTTTAAAGAGAGGTTTAGCTGAAACAAATCTAAAGAAATTCTTGTAATAAATATCGTGACATTAAATTCCGTTGATAATTAACAAATGACTGTCATGTTATCGTACGGTGTCATGACAACAAAAGTCGTCATGACTTTTACTGTCATTTAAAAAGTATAATACCTTAATGAATTAAAAAATCATACAGATTTTATAAAACCTCTACTGTTGACTATTGTAAAGTTTACTAAAATTCGTTGACAGATACGTCTGTACAAAGCTGAGATTAAATTTTTTATTTCAAAATTTTTATTTTTATTCATTTACTACGTTAGAAAATTTTACTTATGCATTTTGTGCTACTAATTATTGAACATCAAAATTTAAAATTTTATTCAAATTCAAATTTCCAACAGTGAAAAACTAAGAGTTAATTTATTAGAAAAAATTATAACCGCTGAATATAGTGTTAAACACGTATGTATTATTGCTGGAGTATATTAAACTTATAAACAAAGTAGTTTGTTTATTTGATCAATTAAAAGATAAAAAGGATAAAGAAAAGACCATTCCTTTTATACAGTTTGATTCAGATTTCAAAGAAGACGAAAGAAAATGACTAGTATCTAAATGGACCTCAGAAACGTTTCCTTCGCTATTACATTGTGCTTACTGACGTCATTTGTAGACATGACGAGGAAACACAGTATGTACTTAAATAAAGGTGCCTACATAACCCTACGTACGAAATGTATGAATTATAGCAAAAATACATAGCCTCTCCATTAAAAAATCAGATAAAGTTTTCGATTCAGAGATATAACCACCTAACTAGAAAGCCAATTTCTAACTGTCTCCTTAGTTCTATTAGTATTAACTTCGAATTGTGAAGTCTATTAGATGAAAACGACTCCGAGTGCAAAAGCTGAAATTTATTCAAGTCGACCCCGGTCTTAATTTCAAAGGCCAATCAAGATTTCATTGGAATAAAAGTTGGTCTATCAGAAACGAGCAGAAAACTCGCCAGCATCCCCATGAAAGTTATGAGACGGTCGTCGCGATTGCGTTGAAACCCTGTCCTAGTTCTCCCTCCCAGCCACCCCCGCTACTATTTTCAGAACGACAGCTGGAACGAACTAAATTAAAGTTTAATTAAAGCCGGTAAAATTCCTAGCGAACGAAAACGAGGAGAGGGAAGGGCCAGTCGCCTCTCGGACACAAGACTCGGGGGTGGTGAATCGGAGCTTCTGCAAGTGACGTACGAAATTGCTGGCCACGTCAGAGAGGGCTATCGTAACCCTGAAACTGCTGCTGGACACGCTTCCCTTTTCCTTTTTTTTACGCCTTTTCCTTGCAACACTGGATATTACGAATTAAAATACGTTTCTGTGCCGCCGCGAATAGAGGAGCGAGGGAAAAAGTCGAGAGGAGTGTTTCGAAGGGGTAACGGGCACTTCAGCCCTTTCCGCGGCCATTGACAAAGGGGTTACTTTGTGCTGCTTTTCTCCTCCTGGTTTACTGTTCCTGCCTTTCGTGTTTCTTGGTTTTACCCCGTTCTTTTGCGTTTCTTTCTATGTTCTTCTTGCTTTTAACTCGCTTTTGTCGATGTCAGGCAAGTTTCTTCGTTGTGCAGCTCATTTTTAAATACGTTTGTTCATATTTCGATGTATTTTGTGTTTGTTTTTAATTGTAATGCGTTATGTTACGTTCAGTGTTTGAATACGTTGATGGTATTATTAATACTGAGATACTTTGTGAAACGATGCATTTGCATAGATAATGATTTGGAATATCTAATAACATGACAATATAGCATGTAGACAGTTGCAAATTAGAAGAGAAGACAAGGTGTGTACATAGAGTACGTATATTAATATAATGTGGATGTACAGTGACGAATAAAAGAAAAGTTCAGAGTGTAAGTAAAATGAAGTAATACACTAATTTTACAAGACAAAATTATTGAATATTTATGTTATACAAAATCTGGAGAACCTCAGAATAGATAAATCTTATCAATATAAAGTAATATATCTATTGTATATAAGTTAGTAATACTCATATATACAAAAATCAATTAAAAATTTTTTTTATCCGCTATTGTATTTCAAAAATTTCAAAAAGAATACAACTCAAAAAACGCAATTTTTGATTTACAGTCCTGGAACATTTCAGTAAACAAACCTTTACGCATCGTATCAGTTTTACTAGTTGAACTTCAAAATAAGAATCTATTTAAATACTTCCTCCAATAAGTAGCTACAAATTATTTCAAATAATATGGACAAAATCATTTTTGCAAGCATTGAGTAACTTTTTCAGACAAATTGTAAGAGTAACTTCACTTTCGCTAGATAATCTTATTCTTCTTGTCAACTGCATTAGTTTTAGTACATAACTTTTTTCCAAGTTCACAAATACTTTTTTACTTCTTCTAAAAAATATGGTATTTTGAGATAAGTTACTTTTAAAATACGTATGTTATATTTAGATACGCATATTAGTATTAATTTTGATAAAAAAATTTATGTTTAAAAATTCTTACTAATGTTTAAGACAATATTTGTGTTGGATGTAAGATTGTATTGTTAATGATAGCAAACCTTTGATTAGTATTCTTCTTTGTATAAATACAGATACGAAATACTATTTTTGGAACCTCAATTTTTAAATACTTTGATATCAGTATGTTCAATGTATTCATTCATTGATGCTATGTATTCTAAAATGTGAAAATGCTTCATGCTTCTATTAAATCTATTCGTGTTCCTAAATATTTAATCTTTAATATTTTGATGTTCCAGTCTTTACTGCTTTGACATCTTAGTACTTCCGTACTTCGAGATCTTACTACATACTCTAGTATGTTAATATTTTAGTATTTTAAGTTATTTCATTTCAGTATTCGAATGTGTTAATAATTGAATACATATTATTTTAATATTATTTTTTGGTTTTCTACTGCTTGATAGATTTATAATGACTAATTTATTACCAAGCCTATTTCTCTTCTCCCTCTACATTCTTCTTCACTCTCCCTTTCTTCCATCCCTCCTTCAGTATCTGCATGTACCCCTTTCTCACTCTCTTCAACCCCTCCTATTCTTCTTCCTCCCCTTTCTGCTGCTTTCCTTCCTCTTTCCGTTCAACACCCTTGCCCATCTCTCTATCCCTTTCCACTTCTCTCTTGTTCGTACGGTCTCTTCTACGCCACTACGACAGCTTCGTTATTTTATAATTGGCACTATCCGCCCTCTTTCATGAATTATTCTGCAGGCCGATAAAGTCGCGGAATATCGACGAGTTTCCCTCTAGGGCTCTTCTCTTTGCCCAGCTCTTTCCCACCCCCGCCGTCTCTCGCAACTCGTCCAGGGTACACGCTTTTTTTTCTCCAAGCCTCGCCACTGTCTTTCGCGAACGAGAATCGAGCCTTTCGTCCGTTGTAATTGTGCCCCGATCGATTATCTTCCAAGAGACTGAGGGCTCAATGAATTTCTGAGGCCACCTTTGGGCTCTTTTTCATTTTATTGAGACGCTTTATGGACATTTTTAAAGCAATTGTGAAAGCGTAGCTGTAGTTACTGACGTGTTTGAAGAATATAGTGCAGATGTTAGTAGATGTTCAAGACAATTTTGGAAAAGAAAGGAGATTTGAAGAAGGCGACAATAATTGAAATTAATTTTACTAATTCAATGCAGATGGGATCCTTATCAGAAATTAATATTATCTAAATACATGTAACAAGGAATTTAAAACTGTATTGTGAATAAACACGAAACACGGTCTAAGAACAATAATAGTAATTTGAAGTTGTTGAATGGAGGTAACAACTATGTATAATAATTCATGTACAATTATTAAAAATTATTTTTAGTATTACAGATAGTTTTCTAAAATTTATAAATGTTGATTTATTGCGTCACTGCAAATTTACTAATAATAATCATTATTACATTTCCGTTGTTAAATTCACTGATAATCGGTCATTTAAATGCAATTAATGTAAAATGAGCAATTGAGTGAATATTGAATTATACAAATATTTATTTAACTAAAATTCAGTTGAATTAAAATCTAAAATAATTATTGATCATTGAGTAATAATTGTAATTCATTATCACCACTGCAATCTACTATTTTATTATAATACATTCTATTCCAAGAATGAATACATAGAATCAGTCAGGAAATTTTTGTCCATAATAATTTGTCTGATACTGAACGGATGTCTATGTTTTTATAATGTTGGCCTTTAGCAACAAACATAAGCAATAATATAGTAGCTAATGATAATTAATCATTAAGTAAACAGTTATAATAAATTAGTGTTTGAATACCAAATTTATATTAAAAAGTACTAGTAATAGTACTAATATCGTGTATTATTCACCTCATAATGTTACAATAGGTTACCTTATATCGTAGATGCATCATGCTCATTTCGACTGTTCTTAATTTTTACATATAACAATAAGCATAATGTAGTATGTTATAGATGCATAATTTTAAAGCAATTTAATTGCCATTTTCTTTGCCTATTTATTATTCAGTATCCTTGTAATCCAGAGAAAAGTAGCATTAATATAAACATGTATGTTGAATTTTGTATAATTGATTATTTTTGCAGAGATAAAGAGCAGACACATCAAGTAATGAATAATACATTAAATGATAAAGTTCGTAATTATTTACTGAAATGAAATACAACGTAAAATAGCGTTAATTGGAATGCATTGTAATCAATAATATAGCTATCACTTTGTTCAGTGATCTCTTCCTCTTCGTACCTCTTCATAAATACTCACTAAAAGCAGATTTAACAATTCGCTTTAAAAATTGAAACATCCAGCTCTGATTTAACTTATCAATCACTCATAAATATATTAAAAATGAACGCTGTAAAATAATTGTTCTATATCTTACAGTTAGTTTATCATTGATGTCATTTAATGAGGAAATAACTAACAGTTTTAAGTTTGCTTCTACTTACAACTCACCTACATCTCCGACATAAAATATATTTAACAACTAAACAATCGTATGACCAATCACAGTCTGTCTATCCTCGTCCATATTCCACTTGCGCAAACAGAGCCAGTTTGGTGTGACCGCCGTTCCATGAAACCCAACCGATAGTTCGAGTGACATGGGAGGGTGGCAGAAGTCATCGCCGTCTGACACGAGTTTTAAAGCCCCCAGACGCACTCCTCCTTTTTGTTCTCAAGGCAGAGCTGCTTTCGAGCACGTGTGAACGCACTTCCTTTCTTCCACTCCTTCCACTTCCCCGGCTACCTTGTCTCTCTCTTTTATTCTTTTAAAGCGTCAGAACGACTGTCGCGTAATTCCCGCGTCGAGGTGTCACGCCTGAAATAAAACGTTTCGGGGCTGTGGCGCGCCGATAAGGCCGGCTAACAGCGTCTAGAATTTTAATTGTGGATTGTTTGGGGGGTTAATGGAGCTGAGATGTGTCCCCTCGGTGTCTGAACGGCAATCCTCTTCGCGTGATCGTGAAAAATCTACGTTAAGCGGCTTTAAGCACTCCATTTGGTAATCTTGACGATTCTGGAGATTTTACTTATTCAGATGTCTAGAAATTTTATTATGTTCTAGAAGCTCTAGTGATTTAAAATCTCTGGTCAATATGAGGATTAATTAAGCAGTAAAGAGAGAAACGCTCTAGTTTAAATACTATACAAAATAAGAAATATGATACTTTTAAAATCATACGTAGGCACCCTAATTGTTTCAAAAAGTTGTTTGTCGATTAATTCAATGTACATAATCTTTATCAGTCAATTAACAATGATAATTACTCTCAAAAAGTGCACTCTGAAAAGACAATGTTCTGTTACGTAAGATTTTTTGTTTTTAAAGATATTAAATGACTTGAAATTTGCTCCAACAAATTATGTTAAAAAGCAGTTTGTCTGGTTACTTATTGAATGACCTTCGTACTATGGTTTCGAATATAACACGTAGTCAAGGTTTTCACTATGTACATTTACTCGTCTTTAGCCTATTATTTAATCAAATTATTTCCATTTATCTTTCTACACTTTTTTTTAACGAAATAAAATGAATTGCGCAAAAGTTACTTTGAAAACGAACATCTAAATTACCTAAGCTCGTTACTAGCACCGAGTTCCCTCGTATAGGCTCACTAACGAGTTCACGTAGTGAGAGACTCGTTTCTGAGAACAATTTGTGTGCTAGGCGACCACTTTAGTCTTATAAAAGAGTGTCAATGAACGCAGGCAGAACTCTTCTTGTTAACTCTGTATAGGTATATTTCATGGAGTCGAATAAATGGGAAATCAGAAATAATTGCAAGCATTATAAGCATATAATGAAACAAATTCGATAAATTAGCACTATAACTACCAGAATCATCAAAATGACGAGTCTGGTTATAATTTACATACATTTTACTTTTGTACATATGCTATCCTTTTTCCAGTTAACACTCGCTAAAACTCGTAAAAAACATCTAGATGAATGTTATTTCCATAAATTATGTACTTTCTCCAAAATCTGTAATTTTAACATACGATTGATACGACATACGTTAATCTAAGTAGTTCTAATATTAGTTATTAGTTCTAATATAATTAACGCTTTGCATTCGAGAATGTTTTAAATAAAACTATATTATCAATACGACTGGCATTCCGAATGCAAAGGATTAAAACAGAACAAGATTTAAATAAAATGAAAATATGCAAATTCACAAACGTTCAAAATATTTTGAAACCTGAAAATGTTCAATATAGACTAAGTAGATACTTATCTGAAATTTTGTATTATTCACTATTAAAAGCCATGTAATTCTAAAAATCCCATATATTTTCAAGTTCATTATGTTCTGATCTTTCAATTCAGAATTCAAGGAAATTTAAACCTACTGAACACACTTCGAGGAGAAAGAATGACCACAGAGAAGCATTGAAAAAGTCTAACAGAAAAATGGGATAGTCTTATCATTATGGAAGCAAGACCTGTATAAAAGAGTTTCTTGTTTGCAAAATTGTCACAAAACCTAGCAAAGTAGAACTTTGATGTTCCGAAATACTACGAAATTCAAACCTGAAGCACACTTTTGAAAGCTAATTTTATTTTATTTTAATAAATTACTAGGTAGTCAGAAAAAAGTCATGATGTATTTGAGTTCATGAGGAATCCAATTATCGAGGTTGTTAAAATTCTCCTGACATTTTCAAAACTAAACATCTGAAGAAATAAAATACAATATAACTATATCATCAAAATAAACTCAGAATTTCCTTTCATTCAAACCACCTTGCTCCAGATTTAGCGACTTAAAACAGTCAACAGTTCACGCGACAGCTCTTATCCGACAGATCTAGGTAAATGCAAGGAGATCTGAAACAATCTTTCGTATCCCGAAAAACCCTGCCACCAGCCAGACACACATTACCCAAATCCTATTCAAACGCAATCCCTTGCGCGTGGGCATGCTGCGGCTGGTCCACCCCGCGGTCGTCCGCGCTAAATCCCTCCAACTCCATGGGACAAAACGTCTCTTTGATGTGAAACAAACGAACGCGGCGCGCGTACTCGTTACAGCCTCGGCCTGGACTCATTCATCCCCCACCTCCGACATTTCCGAGAATGGTTTCGGTTTCCCTTTGCAGCGCATGATTATTGCATTCACCGTTCCTTCCAGTTTTAGGCTTCTCGCGCGAAAAAGGGGCTTCGATGGACGTTGCCTACATTTTCTTCGTGCTCCACCTCTCTCCGCCTTTTGCGCAACAGAGTAAGGGAACAGAGGGGGGGGACAGAAGTGGCGAGAAATTGGCTGAGCAATGTCGGGTTAATGGACGCCGTGCTCGGCTTTTGCGCGACATTTATTGAAATTTCGTTGAGGGGGCACGAGTGTTTGCGCGGAGGGGGTTAATGTGGTTTTCTCGCGGCTCGGGGCCGATTGAACGGGCTTTTTTCGGAGAAATAGCGGCGCACACGTCCTTCGTCCCGTGGTTAATTGAAGTGGACCGCTCAGGATCGAAGGGGCGCCAGTAAACGGGAGGAGGGAATAGTTGCTGTGTGTTCTTTCGGTCGCCTTGATCGTTAAATGCTTGGATGGAGCTGTCGGTGAAGAGAGGGGTAAGTGGATCATTAATTAAGTCGAATTAATTTGGGATCGACGCCGGAAAGACTCGGCCTGTTACCAGAGATGGAATTACTTACGGTCTCGCGAGAGACTTCCTTGCCCGCGAAACAATTATATCGTTGAGGGCGGAGCAGGGTGAATGAGACAAAGCGCCACGAGAGAAGGGATGAGAATGAGAGAATCGAAGCGTGTGTCTGAAGGACCGCTTCTAGTTACGAGATAATTAGCGGGTGGTACACAAAGCAGACCTAGGTAATAGTGTATTGAAGCGCCTAGAACCAAAGGAATGTGACCAACATTTTTAAAGTTTTCGAGTTAAAAACAGAAGTGCTTAGTTTAATCGTTGAATATAATGTTGCATATAATTTAAGTAAACCATAATTACGTAAAGGTGTTGTCATAGAGGCCAGAACATTTTTCAGTCTATTTGACTTCTAAGCAAATTATTGAAATAAATTGATGAAAAAGGGATGCAAGTAATTTATTACCTATTTTATTAAAAAATTATGCGTTTGTAGAACTTAGTGTTTTAATTTGCTTAACAGATTACAACAGTGCCGTACTGGCTTCTGTTCATAATCTTATTGACTAATGTACAGTTTCGTTGTACATTAGTGTACAAGTACGTCAGTTTAGAATTGATGTTTAGAATTGAAAAAAGAGATCGAACTCCCCTGATAGGTCTCTAATAAAGAACCCAGTGCAGACTTATGGTACGTTTTCACAGAACACTAAGTCGAGCCTTTTATGGTCATGAAAGTAAATGACATGACTTTTCTCATCGTGAAAACTTAATGTGACAGTGAAACTGAATGCTATTGCGTTGTTGTACAATGTTATGGCAACAAAAGTTATGACTTTTAATGTGACGTGAAAATGTATTTTTACTCTGATCTATCTTTTTTATCCAATTAAGAGAATAGTTTAAAACTATAAATATTTACAATTATTCGTTGGGTACGTTGTTAGTACCTTAGGAACTGGTGTGGTTTGTTTCGGCGTTGTTCATGGTACACTTTAGGATATAAGTACAACAATCGTAAATTTCCGTTTTTGGTCCAAAAGTATTAATTACAGTAAGACGTAAATTTTTATCTTCGATTTAAAGTATTAACATTGGGTTGTGTAAAGAATCATATAGAGTGTGTGATTAACATTGGGTGCTGTGCTTTTCTTTTTTCTCAGTTCTAAATAATTATCTACTCGTAAATATTTTATTAAGCAGAAGTAACATGAGCCAATCAGATCACAGATTCGGACCAATATGGCGTCAAAGTTATCTGATAAATACGCTGAAACCCTAAGTTTTACATATGTATAACTTTTTAATTGGTCAATTCCTAAAGTGGAAAGTAGCATCATTTTACTCTACTTGTCCAATACTACAAGAATATACTATAAAAAAAATTATTGCTTATAAGTTTAATCAAAACTGGCAAATGATTCGAAAGTTTTAACCAACTGTAGACAGCCACAATAAAACATGCACAGAATTTTTTATTTAAAACTAAGAACAATGGCTTAACAATGCAAGGAAGTAGAAAAACAAAAAGGTGGTCTGTTTTACTTTTAAAAATTATTTCGAGTCAAATGGATCCACAGCATTAAGTGAATTGTCCTATACAGGACAGACAGAAAACTAAGCGATGGTTGGATGCAACGGAGGAGATAAATCTAGAACGAAACAAGCCCGTATAAAATAAGAACAGACGAGATAGCAATTTCCAGTTGGAGCAAAAAAGTGAAAATTCAAATCGATCGTTCCAGAGCATCCCTACCTTGCTGCATCAAAGGCGCCATCATCCCCCAAGTCCACGTGTCACAGGTGTGAACAGACGAGAACTGACGAAATGGGATGGTCGGAACACTTTCAACCTGGCCACGACCAGCGCTTCCTAATTAACAGTCAAATCGAGTTTTCAGTTACAAGCTCGTTTGCCAACCCGATCCGTACACTCAGCGCTATCTTTCGTTCGATTTAATTGAAGTAATTACGAACGAATTCGATCCCGTGGCTAGGGGAGGTGGAAGGGTCAGAAATTAACAGGCTAGCGAGGATCATCGGGCAGCTAGCACTTTAATCGATACCTCGAATGGTGTTTCCTGTTCCAAGGGCATCGTTGGCAATTGAAAATTGATAGAGAACATTTACGAATTATCTGTCAAAGATTATTGTTAATGGCGGTGTACATGAGAGAGAATCAGGTGACAATATGTCTGAGCTTTAAAATTTCAGTTTGATCACGTAGAGACTAATTATAATATTAAATATTCGATATGAAAATATTTCTTACAACACCGTTACCACGCTGCCAGTGAATTAGTGATTATATGGTTAATTCAACCAGGGGAAACAGTAAATGTAAATAAATGGACAAGACGACTGCATCTACTGTCTTGTCTCATTATATCGACTACGTATAACAATACATAATAGAGGTAGACGTTCAATTATTTACCTTTCTATTATGTTCTTTTTTGTCTTCTTTTTTGTTGTTTTTAGCTAGTGTATTAAGATGTGGACCCCATTCCCATCTCATGTACATATACATCTTAATTACCTTTACTGTTGTTAAATATTTCTCGTTGCAATTATTATTCAAATCATCTTGATCTAAAATTAGTTACATCGGCGTTAGAGAAATGTACGATCAGATTTTTTAATTACCAGAGGTACATGTACGCAACATAAATAATTGTTTCATGTAATTAATGTTCCAAGATATCTTCCAAATGAATTAGATACTGTACTTTTCATAAGGGCTGTCGTCCACGCAGCAGCATATTAATCGCAACAGATGATCGTCCGTGTAATCATATTATAACATTTAATTTATGTACATATACTTTTTATAATCTCTTTATCTCCTCTTTCCAACCCTCTATTTCTGTTGCGTCTAGTATTTCCTTGTAAAAATATTGTTCTCTTTCAAAACTATTTCTGAATTTTTTTTATACTAATCTGTAACTATACTATAACCAACAATATTTTCACTGTTTTTTAATATTCGTCTCTAATCCTTCATTCTTTTGAAAATGGAATTCTTCCATTACATTATACCTCATTTCCAATCACCTTTCATTTACTATGTTAAAAGATTAAAAACGTTTACATTATATTCTCACACCGCGTGTTCTGTCAAAATCTTTGAAAATATTCCACATTCTTTTACTTATGTGTGTATTGTTTATTTTCAATAGTTTTTGCATTGATGTCAATTAGTCTTTCTATAATTTTGAAGTAAATTAAGTAAAGTAAAAATACATGAAAATATTACAAATGATGCGTAATTTGGTTAAAATTCAAGTAAAGTTTTCTTTCCATTGGATTTAGTATTTTGTTAAGAATGTTAGAACTTTTGACATAAAAAGTTTTAATTAACTAAAAACTAATATCGAGAAACTGTAGAACATCTGAAAAAAGGCTTATATTATTAATTTTCGCAAATATTAAACTGTCAATATCTCATAACCAGGAAGTCCCAGAAGGTAATAAGAATCACCACTTTTATAAAAAACAAAGATTTGATCCACTTAAACTTTTTGTGAGGATTTAATTCCATAACCAGAGTTTGTAATTGTACGTATCATTCATTGTACAATAATTTTCTTTACTACCCTTAAACTGTCCTCAAAGTCGATGCAAAAATCTCAGAAGCCTCGCGTTTTGAATCATATTCTTCGTATACTTTGCACTATATGATTGCTAAATGACAGTTTAAGCGTCCTCAGAAGAGATCTACATCGAAAACAATTTAACTTTAGAGGAACAGCACGCGATGAAGTGGGAAAAGCCTCTTTCGTATCAGCTAGCACTTACACCCTTTTCCTGCCCCCATGGCAGAATTGCACGCCACCAGCAACAGCAGATATTTCTCTTCATCGTGAACGCTTTATTAGCACGGACGTAGCGAGAACTGGCCATTAATCATTGTTTTTCACTTAAGAATTTAAGATTAATGTCGGCCTGTCAAGAAAAAACAGTACACGCCCTCCGATTTTCGTCAAGTCCGTGGGGGTTCTTTCATATCCATTAAACACCGTGTAACGCGATATTATCCAACTTGCTTATTAAAACTGCTGTTCTTTGCATATCTTATTTCGTAATCTTTGAATAACTTTATGAACTTCTATACATATTGGATGAAAGGAGAGAATACTTGTAATAAAAAGTCAATATTTGTACAGTGATAAGTTCATTAGTAGTTTCTGAAGCAATAGAGTTCCAACAAGACTTTCATCATCTTACATCTTACGAAGTAATTAAATTCTAAAAAGTTGGTTCTCTAGTCAAAGTCTGTTAAGTGACTGTATGCAATATTTAGTACATACTAAATTAACTTCACTAACTTCACTAACTGTGACATATTGACCTTTATGAAACTTGGAATAATAACCAAGTACGTAAAAATGCCAAGCACCAATTACGTTGGTGGTGAAATTGCCTTAAAAATTAGAATCAAACATTTATTCAGTTATATAATTATAAAGCTATAGAATGATATAACGCAAATAGAATTTTGAAAGCAGTAAGCGCGTTTTCTAAATAACAGTTGCTTTTAATGTCTTACGCAATTTTGTTAAAAATCAGGAAATATATATATTTACTATAATACGTGATAGCTTTCACTTTTAATGGTCTTATATAACAATTCGTTCTGACCTAAATATTTATTTAAGCATTTTTTTAAATAAAATATAGTGGTCATATGTTTCAATTTTAAATCGCTTTCCTGCTAGTAATCGAAATTGGTTTTTATTTCTATGAATAAATTTGGGATTTCCCGACCATTAGTCAGTTTTTAATTAAAACAATATCTGTAGAAACAATCAGATCTCAGAATAAAGCTGAATTATTATCCTGTATTTAGTCTGGGTCTAGTATTTTCAAAGTTGTCAAGGTTGATTAATATTCAATTAATTGTAAGCTCCAGATAGCTCAATTATTGTCCCCGAGAAATTAATTATTCAGAGACATGTCGTTTGTCATCCCTTGAGACTATCAGGAATCAGTTATTGATTGATGCCTGATGAAATCAACATCTTGGAAAGCGAATCGATAGTCTCTCTGTAGACACTACGTCCAGGAAACAATTCTATCATCTCCAGGCGTAGTGTGATTTAAATTAATTAATTTGGTAAACGTTGCGAATAAATAATCAACTGCTAACAGTCAATTATTAATTGGCGTTCCGTTAAATCAACGTTCCTCCAAGCAAGGAAGCATCAACAAATCGGTACTAAATGAGCATCAAGACACTCTGCTCGCTGGCCCCTGAAGCAATCAGGCTTCAGGAATGCATCATGCAGCGTTTCGTGGAGCAATCAGCACGTAGCCATCAGCAGTCAGTCATTAGTGATCCAATCGCTGCTTGGCCAAGTCGATAGCTCCTGAAGCAATCAACAGATGAATAGTCCATCGGTATTAAGTAGAAAACGATTCTATCACTGGCCCTTCAGAGAATTCTAGTGATCTAATGCTACTGAATGGTGAAAAGATTATAGTTATTCTATTCTATTTGTTATTTATTCTAATTAATTGTTCATTATGCTCATTTTGTCGAATCACGTCTATGCGACGTAGATTCATAATACACTGAAAGCCAATATGCTAATATCTTGGTAGCTCTGTCCATTGACATGCGCCATCTGCAACGTCACTTAACTGTGCCCCTTAATTAGATACCTACCTATATTTCCTTAAGTTTTATTAGCAAGTTGTTACATATTTTAACAAATGTAGCGTAATAAGGCTACTATAACTTTACTATAAAAATGATTACTTATACAGAAGCTGTACCATCTTTCAGATTATTAATTTTTGTTAATAATTTTTTCAGGTATGGTACATCTTACTGAAAAATGCAGTTGGCGGCAGATAAGTTCAAACCTGAAGAGAATTATAACATGAAAGAAATATGTTTCAACTCTGCTTGTAAGTGTTTGTACGCTATAAGACTGTTAATAATTTTTCTTTATTATAAGCATGTTGCTATGTTTACCATATCTCGATATTATTTAGAGTAAACGGATTTTAATTGTTATACATACACCGTCGCTCACATTCTTGGTAAGGGCAAACTGGTTCAGAAACTAGAAACATGTTCCTCACTATGAATTCGTTAATATCTCGTCAAACTTTAGGAAAAAAACACTGTAGCATGCATAATACAAAATAATCCATTAGTTATAAAATAACACACATCTCGATGGCTGAATGCACAAACGTTGTATGTCCACTTTTGATTAAGTTTGAGGTTTTATATTATAAATAGATTTTATACTACACATTTCTACATTAAGCCATCAATATGTAGTAGAAGTTACAGTAATTCAAGTCCTACCACATTGCAAAAACTTCTTAATACGTCATTATTACACTTCTGAATCTTCCCTTTCATGAAACGCTATCCAGAATCATATAAAAAATGATAAGCTCTTATATCTCCAGAGTCATATAAAAAATTATATGCTCTTATATGTCCAGAATCATATAAAAAATTATATGCTTTTATACGTCCAGAATCATATAAAAAATTGACAATTGTATTCCCTAATACAAACAGCATCCTCGGATGCAGCTCTAGCACTTTCGAGAGAGCCAGAAATTCTCACAGCCAGTAGCGAGCAATTTCTTTAAGTGAATTCTTGGGCTTGGATATTTCCTCAAATCCGTTCCTCGGCAGACCACGGTCAGGAAATCGAGCGAGACTCGGCATCAGCAGGATTTCCGTGTTCACCGCAGGTGGGCCGAAATGCAATCCTCACGCAGGTCGCCGTCGCTCACGCAACAGTCGTATCCGCTGATAGGACGACGGCTTGCTTGAATAATGCGTCCAATATGCGTTGCGATAAGGAACGACCTGACTATGTTTCACCGCCGTCGAGAAATATGTTCACGAAGCTCTCGCGGGCACGTTTTCGCGACAACGGTGACGGCGAGTCGAGTGCACGCACCAACTGGATTTTGTCGCAGTTCCGCACGCGAATTCTTCCGGCGGTCGCTTAATCCTGATCTAGATAGCGAATTTGTCGCGAGAAGTCGCGTGCCATGTAGCCAACCGGACGACAGTTGATAGGCCACGAAACTTGTACTAACTCTAACTGAAGCGACACTGCTTGCGATCAGGCTGATTGCGGCACTGTTGATGAGCTTGCGGATTGGTCGGACTCAGGGGAGCCAGAGAAATGCTTGCGTGGAGAATAAAGTAGCGCGAGGTGTTTTAATGTGGTGAGAAGTATGGAAACGACATGGGGAAGTGAATGTAGTTTGAAGTGTATAGTATGTTGCGAACCGAGAACCTAGTTGTTATATGTAGTCAACTCCTATAAGTAGTCTGCATACGTTTATGCAAATTCCTACTGTTGTATAGGAAATTAGAGTAATGGAACTTAATTAACTTCTTGTATCATCCTTCAAATAGTATAAAATGTATATATCTCCCGATCATGTTTACATTTTTCCATATTACATATGGATTTTGTCCCTTTTTGTGTGTTGAAATTTCCCATAAATGTATAACGATCTGTAGGCTCCTTATAAGCGTTGATAGCTTTCAAGCAAGCTTTTTCTTAGAGCAAGTTTTCAAAATTAATTGTTTCATATGATTAATGTTTATCTAAGGTAAATCTCCCAATAGCCAACCGTGTTTCAGTACCTGAACACTAATGTTAATTTTATTTCATTTTAAGCTTGAACTCTAATATGCCTAATAAAAGAACAGGACATTCAACTACTGGGGAGTAATTCAAGTATCGGGACATACACTTTAAGGTTGTCCATTTATTGGAACATTTGACATATTAAGTGGCTGTGTATAGGGACATTTGTCTTATATGTTTTGAGACTCAAGAGGAGCACATTTCATTTCAGTACAAGTTTCATTTCTCTTAATTTCCTATAAAATTTGTGTCGGTGAACGATGTTAATTGTATGCTCAATATATAAAGCGATATAAAAATAGATATTAATTTTCTTTTCTTTACCTTAAGTATTGTGTAGAAAACTGAATGGTAAATTATTTGTTATTCTATGATGCCCAAATTCGATTCTCACTTCTCACTTCTCATATCCATTGAATTTAGAATCAGCAAATACCCTTTCGGTTTCAAAAGAAAACTCACCCTAGGAAGAAAATAACTATTGATTGAAGACAATCAATATTGAAAGGTGAAATAAAACGTCCCTTTAACACGTTGACTGCCATGTCACCCATATGTGGATGACAATTTTTACATGATTCTGAATAACGATAAGTTACATAATCATGAATAATAGTAATATATAGAATTTTAGCGACACTTAGTAAAAGAGAAAAAACACTTTAAAATAATCATGAAAATGAATTAAAAACAATTTTCTTTAAAGCTGGAATCACAGCCAAAGTGATAGAATTTTTAATGAAATTAAAGTGGCAGTCAACGTGTTAAATGCTTTCTGGCAATTCATATCAACAACATGCACCGTTGTCACATAAGACCACATGGTATTTTCGTAGTAAATATAGTTTCATTACTTAATGGACAGATCATGTCTATAACCAACCTCTATTCTAACAGAAATATGTGCTCTGGATGCCCAACCCCAGGCTTTCAAAGGGTTTGCGGAAAAGTGGATTTTATCTTTGAAATGCTTATTAATGGAATACTAATGATTCACAATCAGCTAATATTTTCATCAATTTGATGTGCATTAATATTTATGACTGAAAAAGCATAAAAGACTACTTCAAAGTACTTAAACATTCTCAAGACTATTACATATTAATTGCCCAAGATTATGGAATTTCGAATTTTTGACAATTAGTCAATGAGACAATAATTCAATTAAGATGAATACGATGTATTACCAAAATTATTACGATGTACCGAAATTATTATTTTCAGCCAGAATCAATATTTAAGGCCAGGTGTGCACTGACGACAATCTGTTGCACGACACTTTTCATATTCGCAAAAACTACAATGATTTATATGAAGGTACGACTGCAGAACGATTTGTTTTCTCTCTTTGTGACAAAGTAGCAAAACTATCTCGCCCCAACAAGCAACTGAACTATTGTCCAACAAGCTGTCGCCAATGCATGTAGCCTCTATAAAAAGTTCTAAGGAACTTTCCTTCTGCCATCAAGAAATTTATGTTCTCAAGAGGCGGGAAAAAATTGATTTCCCCCTTCGAAATATTATGTCAAATTGCATTATACAAATAAATAAAACTATTTAAATTAATATTCTTAACTAATTTCATAGATACATATAACATAGAACGTGTACCTTGCATTATACGGAATTGATTGTAATATCTTAAAGTTAACCCTTTGTCTGCAACTTTATTTCTACTGACGCAGATTGAATCCACGTAGTTTGTTTATGTTTTTGTATTTTACAAAATCCAGAAAAATGTTTAAATGCACTTCCAAGTTTCTAAAATACCATTCAGAAGTTTTTGTTACAATATGTTACCTCAATTTTTTTAAACAAGGCAAGAGAAGATTCAGAAACAAAAATGATCTGATTATGAGTCGTAAGTCGTAAATGACCCAGATTGCAGACGAATGGTTAATCCCTGATTAGTAGACCACCTTGGCGATCGAACGACTGACTAAATCCATTCTGACTCAAATCTCCATTTCATTACCTACTTCACATTTGAATATATGGTGTCCTATGTTAATGCACAATTTTGTTTCATGATGAATTAACATTGTGCCAACTAACTAAGTATGAGTAGATGAAACCACAAAAACACCTCAGCAGGAGCGACAGAAAACAACTGTTTATGTTCTTCTTGAAACGATTGTTTTCTCGAAATAATAGGCATTTATAAGGTTTACGTATACAATTTTTGTTTTTAAAAGACCCTTTGCATGCTTCGCTTAAGCTTCAGTGAAGGAGGGTGTACATGTTTGTGAGTCCACAGATCCAAGGGGTATTTGCCGCAGACGCTAACTTGACCATACACCTGACCACGATGGGTTTATGATACACTATTGATTTATTCCTATTGAGCACCAGGCGCAAGATTCTGCAAACACGTGTAGAGGATTACATATTAATGTTTTAGGATACGACGCTTCGCTGACTGTAAATGAATATTTAACTAATAACCATTATACGTTTTATCAAAAACAACAATACTGTGGACGACTATATCATAAACCCAGTTATTACAAACATATGTGTAGCGGCTATATTGCTACATATAGATTCTAATGGAAGTACGTATTGTGATATTACATGTATAATATTACTGTTATAATATAATATTACTGTTATAAATTCTATATTATTACTGTTATTACTGCTATTAACATGGTAAGCGCATAAAATACAATTTTTGTTTATTGAATGTACATAGTGTATACAGGGTGTCCCAGTTTTTTCCCACATAACGTTGCCAACATATTCTACGAGCAACATGAAGAAAAAATGAAGGAAAAAATGTTATATAAACGTAGTCTCTTAAATGCTTCATTAAGAAATTATAATAAAAATACAAAATAACAGACTGCTTTCTTGAACGATTCGCATTATAATTCCATTTCAAAATGTTGTTTGTTATTACAAATGCAGAACTGGCATTTAAAAAATTTAATTTCATCATCATTTTCCTTGACAGTAGCAAATAGGTCATGAATCCTTTGCGTCAATTTCCGATTCGTATTAATTTGTGTGTAGTAAACTTTTTCTTTCATGCAAGGAATTCGTCCTCAATCTATGCATCATTGTAGATAATGGTCAGCTAACCATCACCGTCCTGATACTGCATATTTTGAAATGGAATTATAATGCCAGTCCATCAAGGAAGCAGTCTCTTGTTACTTTGTATCTTTATTGTAATTTCTTAATAAAGCATTTAAGAACCTATGTTTGTATAATATTATTTTCTTCACTCTATTTGTAGAATATGTCGGCAAAGTTATGCTGGAAAAAACTGGAACACCCTGCATGTATGTATAAGACAATTGTCGCATTTTTGTGCATATTTATTATCATTACCTAATATCATCCTAATATCATTACCTAGTAATTTCTCTAATACTGTGCAACTTGAGGATGGGATTAGGTCAACTACATGTGCGCAATTTAGGGATAGCAGTAGGCCAACTAAATATGGCTATCTGTTATTTCGCAGCTGTGACATCAACATTGCATATATCCAAGCTAACCTAGAGATCGGAGCGACAGTTAGCATATACATACATGCACTAAATCAGTATGTAGTGGAAACATTTCAGACATACATGCATACATCGATGAATACTAATAAAGCCAAAAGGTCTAAATACATTTTGTTATGCCTTCTGCGATTTCCTTATTGTAAAGCGTTTAGTACAGGTTAAATATGAAAGACGACTTTGTAGCGATAAACTTATTGATTGCGAATATTCGGTAAGAAAGTCTGACAAAAGTCTTACTGATGCTGTCCTGTTTGTTATAGATACCGATCAGTATTTATGAAAATCTTATGAGTCTTCTGAAGTGCACACACATATCTTTTCTTGAATAACTAGAAGATGCAGGTCGACAGCCTTTCTCAGTAACAGGGAAATTTTATTTGTAGAACTCCTGTCGAGTCCTAAATAGATCGTTAATTAAAAAATAGTCCATTTAATTCTCCCTATGGTTTTCACTTAGTTGGTTAAAAAGACTTCATATAAGTGAATTCTAGCAAACATTGTCTTATACTTATAAAATAATAAATAACAACTAAAATTTAACTGACTTTAATTTTATAAAATGTAATATATGTATATTATAATTGTAACAAGGAAAAATGTGAATAAGTAACAATGTGAATATAACATAAAAATGTGAATATAACATTAAATATTGTAATTTTAATAATTTACTGTACACATATGTTTTAATTAAAATTTCGGCCAATGGTAGAATTCATAAATGGTAGAATTTATAAATAAATAAATAGAGTTCTGGTATGTGTACGTGGTACTATCAACTTCAATTCACTGTTACTACAAATAGAGATAAATCAGAAAATTTATCATAGAACATTCTGTATTCTACCTACATTTGATCAAGATGAATATTTTGGCAACCCCTACCACGCCTTCAAATATTGAAACCTTTACACCCTGTATAATGAACTAATGAAGTATTGACATTAGTATAAAAGTATAACATCTTCCACGAACTGTGCATTTATATTAACTAGCCACAAACTGAACCGAAATACATAGGTACTGTTCATGTCTTATTATTAGAAGATATCTTTCGGTACGACTTAGGAATAGTGCTTTTCACAGAACTTCTCGTGAGATACGAACAATAGTAACTGCTTTGTATCGTCAAAATGCCAATGTTTCTAAAAGTCACCAGAGGGATATGTCAGGATATTTCAGTTTGTAAAACAGTCAGTTCCCTGCTAACGTGGACCAATTTGTACCCCCTGATCGGTCGTGAAATCTAAACTATAAAGAAGGCTTTCTGCGACTGCTGAGAGCTAAAAGTTTTATGGAAGTCATAGTCGTAACGGATTCAATACATCTAGTAGATTCTTTTTCCCAGAAATTAGCACGTCGATGTAAAATTCTGTCTTTGTGAAACGACTGCACTGACGTGAAACATTCTCCTGAATTAAAAGTCTCCGGGCGTGCCTCCGAAGGAAAGACTGTATGCCTCCGAAGGAAAGACTGTATACCTCCGACTTCGGTAAAAAGGAAAGATATGACCAGGGATGGTATGAAACCTACAGCCTGTTGACGTCACGAGGTAGTGGGGAACTTTTCGGATAGGGTGGAGATTGCACCACCAACCGGTGATTGCTAGGAATCCCCACCCTATTCGAAAAGTTCCCTCTCTACCTCGTAACGCCACCCAGCAGCAAATTTCATACCATCCCTGGATGTGACTCGTGTTACGACCGGCACGAAATTAAACATAAAATCGGTGAAACGTGGCCCGCACATGAAAGGAGAGTCCTTAAAATCTCTCAAGAGGTAGGGCATTCTCTTCGTCCTTGTCCGAGGAATTTAACTGTTTACTGTGTCAATCAGACAGAATGTGTTCGATGGAAGCTCTATTGAATAATTTATGAATTTCTACTCCTTAGTAGAAGATCTACCTGTGAATGTTTTTATTTAATTTCAGTTATTATATAATTCTCAGTATATTCATAATCTATCCATTAACCAATTTTTAAGGGTATTTGTATGATGTAACACATGAGTATACAACCTCTTCTAATGTCAATTTAAATAGAAGTAGTATTTTATTTGTTTAAAGTTAGTTAGGATAATAGTTTATAAATCGAAATTTTGATTAAAATAACTATTCTCTAGCATTTCTAATTTAACTTTTTAAAGTTGATTTTCTGATTTATGTGAAGTTATTTAAAAATACTGTTAAATTACTGATTTGTTTATTCACGTTTTGATGACTGTTTCTGTTATTAACAGCTACCTTTTCAGTTATGAGTACATACATGTAACAAGTTCTAATTAGTTCGTACATTGTATACATTAAAACATGTTCAAACAAAATACAGCGAAAAATAAACTGAAATAATGAACAATTTAGTTAAACAACAATATTACTTCTGGTTCATAATTTAATCAAATAGTGAAATTTAATTTTTTTATTTATCCATTCTCAAAAACTTTTTGAATAATCTAATCAGATGTTTCTCAATTGTTAAGATAATGATAACTTGGAAAACAACATATGTATCCATTTTTTAGTTTTTGAAACATACGTTATAATGCATTTCATACATATACGATAATAATCTAATTTTTTTCATTAAAAAATGTATAAATTAATAAATAAAAAGGATTGGTAAAAAATTAAAAAATCTGGCATTCGATTGCAGTCTTCTCGAAATAAATGCCAAAACTAAGTATAAAAAATTCTTTATAGAAGAAACTTATTCCGAATTTTGTTGTAAATATCAGTGAAATTTACCACAATATCAAGAAGAAGATTAATTAGTAATAATATGTATAGAAGAGGTATTGGATGAAATTATTTAGAATTTTCTTTAAACTATTTATTCTATGAAAAAATGTTTCATGCGAAACCTGTTTGGTATCGAATGTATGCTCTTTGATCTTTGGTATACTCCTCTCAATACCAAACTTTTGTTTGAACCGTTTTGTCATACAACAAATGATTTACAAGGAAATTCAGGTAAAACAGTTGTGTCTAACATCCCATATATTTGTTAAATATAAAATTGGTGTTTGTCTTTCACCCGGCCTCCAACAACTCCACGTAGGAAGCTAACCATAGTCAACCTCACAAGATACGGCTGTCTTTACAAGCTATCAACTTTTGTGACATATATATTTTATTTATTTCACGGTCGAAGACTCTGATTACAAAAGAAAAAGAGTATAGGTAAAAGTAGAGATACTTTTGTACCGATGTATTAAGTAATTAACATCAATGACACTTAGTTAATGGCTACTATGCTGGTACATCGACGTTTCTGCTTTTATGTTGCTATTTCTAGCTCTAAGCAGATTCGAAAGCTACAAAATACGCACCTTTGATGTTTGTAATAATTCAGGTTGAGAAACGTAACCTTATCGTACCTTTTAAATCTCCTCACTTTATGATACGCTTGAAGTGAAAATTGCTAACCTCTGTCTCCAACTGTACCAGAAAAATATCGCGTCTACTTCTTTATTTGTCTTCTCTTTAGAATAGACCATACGAATACGAGCGTGTCAATTGCCAAAAAGTCTGTTGATTTCCCAGGACACCCAGTATAGTTTGAGTCTAGAGAAGGACCAATTCCTCTCTGCAGCGAAACGAGTCACCCGAGTCGGCCACTCTCTTCTTCCTCTCTCTCTGGATCGAAATGAAAGCCGACGCGTGGATCACGAATAGAATCTTCGCGTCATTGTTTTCTCTCTTCCGCGATTCGAGTCTTTGTTCCGAGTATAAGCGTCTGGTTCATTCCCATTGGCTTCTATATCGTTTGTAAGGACAAAGGCGTATGACGTAGCGTATTTTCTTTTAACTTCCAGTGGACTCGATAAATATAACCGTATACCAAATGAGGATGCAGTTTTACTTAGTTACGAGTTTTAGAATATTTCTGACAGACCTGATTGATTAACGCTGCATCATTATATTTTACTAATAATGCTGATCAATATAAAATGAGTTTTAATTTTAACGTAATTTTTTAAATTTTAATCTGCTAACTTTCATGATTGAAAACTTTATGTATTTTCAAACTTGTCGTTAAAATTAACTGCCATATTCACTTAGAGAGTATGCCACCAAACTAAATTCTACTAAACTTGGTGTCATTTACCTATAAATAGTTAATCGAAAGTGTGTAATAGATTTTACAGGAAAAATCAAGCGAAGGGAAACAAACTATCCATGAAGGATCTTTGACTTTCAGTTAACTGAAAATAATGTCAAAATTCGAGATTCAAGAGAGTTTAATCAACAAAAGTGGACTGAAGTTACCAGGCTCGGGTCATTAGGATCTAACTAGTAGCTGGAGCTAATTACTGCGTTTAAAATTAACTAATTAGGTTCATTCTTACGTTTTACACAAAATTCAGAAATTAAGTTACCCTTTAACTAAGAACTATAGCCACCTGCACTTCATCAGGACCCATTAGACTATGGTAAAGTAAAGTAAAGTACATTTCCTCGTTATCTACTAATTTGTACGCTGCACTGACGAATCATTCAGGAGTTACATATCGGACCCATTTCTGAATACATTGTATAAGTACAGTCAGTTGAGTGTTTTTCACCTCGGGATACAACACCCGAAATTAGGTCCTAGACGTAGTATGACTCAAGTTCATCGAAATGCAGATAGAATATGAGCTGCAATTGAAATGACTAACTTTGAATCTAGCTATTGATCAGAATGTAAAATCTGGTAAAAGTTATTTAAAGATCGATTCACTGTTTTATATTATATACGTGAAGGAGTAAAGTTGTATCCTTACTAAAACAACAATGAGGGGCCTTCTGTTGTTTGTTGTTATTGTACATTTTAATACACCAAAAGATGTACGACAAGTAGGTATCAACTTATAGAGACATTTTGTCTACGCTGAAGTAACATAATTCGACGAACATTTGGGATTTGTTTCAATTTTAGGAATACATTTGTTCCTACTAACAAGTTGTTCACATGCAAATGTAGCAGTTAATTTCAAGTTACGAGTAATGAGTGAAAAAGTCTTTACTCCTTGCAGCTGCGACACATTTAGTCCGACAAAAATTCGACACACAATTTTTCTTCAAGTATTTTCTTTCACATTTCTGCATTTATTTATTCTGTTTTTGTTATTTACAGTAATAATTGCATTCTTAGTCCAATTCACTATTTTAGACATTCTAATATGTACGTAGACCATGTTGACGTTGACAGCAGAATGCGTTGCGAACCGGATGGAGAAGCATGCAGCTGAAAGAACATTTGTTTCCATGGTGACATGTTAATATACGTTTTCTATTTGTCTTTAATATTTACCACTTCGAACGAAAACAGGCAACAAGCGGCACTTTTCATTATTGACTACAGAAACGTAAAAAACATAGAAACATTCGGCAACAGACAATGACTTTTAAAACGCATGAAACATACACAGGAAGTCCCGTGCTGTTGTTTCAGTGAAGACACAGTGTAACAGCAACATATTGTTAAGAAGTACCTTAAAAAGTCAAAATCGAAACACATCCCGCTGTTTTGTGATACCCTTTAGCTATAATTTTTTCGGCTCTCAATAGATATACATATATCTAATTATTTCCTGCTTTATATCTAAATCTACTACAGATCTCACGACTCGATTCCTTCTAGCACATTTTGAAATCTTAACTCACCCTCTCTCCCTCCCCTACTACAAATTTCAAGAAAACAAATATGAATCTGAAACGACTACACATAACCGTGAGCACAGCAACCTAGCAAGAGACGCCGAAAGTTCATCTAAAACGCCGTTAAGCAGACCTTCGACCCCAGCCTGGTTCAACAATGCTCCCATCAGAGCGTGCATTTGTCCGTGGCACGCCGTGCAGAATTTTCCATCTCGGGGCCGGCCGTTGCACGTGTGCAGTGTGCAGCCTCTCGCGTGCATACCGAGTCTTTGACACGCGCATAAATCCACCCAGGGCGTCTCATGGCATTGTGCGAGCCTTGTCAGGGAAGCTTCCACCCGTGCCTTCTTTAGAAATGCCATTTCTCTGCGTCACGCGGCTCTCCTCCCGCGATCTTTACTGCCCACCTTCGCCACGTGAAAGGCAGAGGAAGTAGGGATGATTAGGGAAGATCTAGTCAAATTTTCGTGAACTGCAGTAGCGCAGGCTTAAATTCCAGTAGGGTCGGGGGTCCGCATTGTAATTCTCGCGTAACAGATCAAGATTCAGTGTTGTCTCAATACAAGGACACTCAAGTTCTTTTGAAACTATTCTTTCAATTTACTGTATCCTCCTTAAGAAGGCAAATGTAAGCTGCTAAAGCGTAACCTTATCTTAGAAATGAGTGCCTTATATTCCGTATAGTACATGTAACTGATTACAAGTGGTGGACTTCTATTGATATAATATTGTTTTAATTCAAGAGGAAGCTCGAATTCGAATAGGTTTCAATTCCCTTAGGTTACCCTCGTTGATGTAATGAAACAGGGTCATTGAAACTTAGGTGAAACAACTCTATTGGAATTTAAGCGTACACTACTGTATTACTTGTGGCTCTACTTATACTTATTGTACTTTTATCTCAAGAAAAGGGGTGACTAGAGACTTTATGTTCATTGTGGATTTAGAAATCCACTTAAGAAAAGACAATATATAGGGTGGAGCAATAACTTCTTTAGTGATATGAGAAAACTTTGTGTGTAAGAGTTGTATCATGCGGAGGGTACAGTAATATGACACTAATAATTTCTTTGTAAGCAGAGGATTTTCGAAAATTACAAGATTACTTTCATGTTTTATTCCTAATAAAATAGAAGACGTATAAACGATTTCAATTTCTAATATAAGATCATTCAACAGTAAGTAGAAAAAATACTTTCTTAGATATAGGTGCATATTTTACTTATTTTAGTCTCTTAGTTTCTAAAGGATTAGCTACATATTAATATTCTATATACATATTTATACGTGTATATGCATACTGAGTATTTGACAACAGGTGTCAGAAATTTTAAGAAGCGATTTGACATGTCAATATAGAACAAAAATCAAGAATTATAAAATTATATTTAAGGCTAAATTTTAGAGTTATTAATTGTTAAGGAAACGCTTAAGATTTGCGTGAAATGTGTCTGACTCAGGACTTATTCTACTGACTTCGCTGTGTCAGACCTTCACGCCCACAGTAGAATAAATCTGAAATCATACATACTTCGCACGAATTTAGTTATTTTCTCAACAATTAATAACTGTGAAACGAATTCCTCAATGCATTTTCGTTATTCTTTACTTTCATTCTATTTTAACGTGTAAAATCGCTCCTTAAAATTTCTAACACCTATCATTAAATATTCTGTATAGTGGTAAAAGAGTCATAATTGTATAACATTTTGCACACTATGATACTGAAGTTTATGATCAAAAAATACCTAGTAACACCTTGTCAAAATTCGTACGGTCACAAATCACAGTAGAAACATATGTAGACTGTACATGTACGATAATATTATAATAATATGAACTTACCTATTTTTATGAATTCAAGATTTGAGTAAGTATCAAAAATTAGCAAATTATTTCCTGATCTCTAAATAATTCACAATTAATACTGGTTTTAAAGAAAATTAAAAGAAATTAGCAACTCGAGAAATTACTGAATGACTATAAAAAGAAATAATATACGTCTACACATCTGAACCCCTTCTTCTCAATATATCATATATTTTACGTCAATTATTACTTAAAATTAAATTCAAAATTTTCGAGTAGAAATATTCAATGTTCTATCACATTCTAAGAAACATATAATTATGGTCTCTAAATGCATTGAGTAAGAAATTTTATGGAAAAAGAACCGTAAAAAATCTGTCCTGAATTCATTCAATCAATGTGTCATATGTAACTTGATCTGAAGACTCATTATGAGTGATGATGGCTGATTATGTAATAAAAGAGGTAGATGAAAAAACGAAGGTGCTAGTTCCTCATGTAGGATTTGAGTAGGAGTCGAGAAGTGGTAACAATGTGCGAGAAGTCGTCTATTGTTGCAGCGGGATCTCAAGTAAGCGTCTTCCTACGTAATCTTCTTTTACTTGGACGCGTGACTTTCAGAGTTTCAACAGTCTATTAATATCACCAGCTTATTCAGCGGCGATTTGTGACGGGGAAGATTGAAATTCTAAATGAATTCCTTCGTTCTACTCATTTTGCACTGGTAGGATTAATTTACTATAGAGAGACATGAAATGACACCTTCTATTACTTTAGTGGTAGAACATGTAAGGCATACATAAGTATATAGCTCCATGATTATTAATATGGTTTAAATGCAATCCTTTCAATTTACTATGAATAAACAGTATACGTACATAAGTATAAAAAACGAGCATTCTCATTTCTAAAATATACGTTAAAGACACTGAATTAGAAATTACCAGTTGAAATACCTACTTTAACAATAAATTCTTTAATTAAACATTTAAAAATCAGTGAACGACATCAATTGAGTATTACATATTAGATTCATAGTAGGTCTTGTATCCTGAAATCTTAATTTCCATTTGTAGTATTTTTCATCTAAGACTGTGGTTAAAAAATAATTTATTTAGAAACTGCTACAATTAAAAAGTTTGTAAGACGTAAGCGAGAAAGTAGTGGATAATATCGGATGTCAGAATTATGTTAGTGTCTTAATTTAATTACTAAACATCGTTCTAAACTCTAAAAGTATTTAATAAAATTATTAAAATTATAACCAAGGAATTATATTTAATAAATAGAAAATCAATATACAATTTTAATACTACAAATAAAAGTAACAAACTATATTATTAGTATTCAGTACCCTTATTCGAATATTGTGTACGAAAATTTTTATCAAAATTTAAACGTTGAGTGTTTCTGAATCTACATTTGCTGTCCAGTCGAATAATACTATTTAATACGACACGTAAAAAAATAATCTGCAGGATTTCAATTAATTAGAACGTATCAGATTTACGTAGGCAAGTAGAGGTTTATAGTTTGCAATAGTTTCTATCTCATTTTTTGCATTAATAAAGCTTATACTTCATCATGATCAGTAATGACCAAATCTTGTCATGATAAGAACCTTATTCGTTTATCAAAAAATTGAGGATCCGTATTCTCTATTACTTATTATTAGTGAACAAGGATTCTTTTTTCATTTTTACCTTTTCTATTTTTTGAATTATGGCAACACTTCTGTTCTCATGAACTTTCTTTATCACTTCAATTTATTAGCTTAAAATCTTTGATTAATCTAACAAATTAAAATGTTACATGATATTCAATACTTTTCAAATAGCTCAAAAGGATATCATTCATAATTTCAATTCGAGTAGCTAGAATGCAAACAAATTATTCAACCGATCAAGCTATTTAAATCATTTGAAGAGGTAAAATTGTTTCCAACTCATCGGAATAATTAATCATCTACTCTGATATTTAAATACTTCATTCAGTTCAACTGATTCAAACTGACGTGAAATTAACTTCTAATTAATTTGTATTTTCAAATTACTTAAACTGCTCTACTAGTAAGTACTTGCATATCGCACATATATTATAAAAATGAGAGAAATGATAATGAAAGTTATCTTACTTGAATAATTAGTCTAAAAAATAGTTAGGTGTTACTTGCATTAAATGATGTCCTTGTTATTATTTAAATAATTTGTAATTTATATTTGGAGAGTTCTTTGAATAAATTCTACTATTTTGATCTTTCATTAGTAAACTTTTTATAATGAACAGAGATGTATATACCAAACTAATTTATAGCTGTGATTAAAAAATGACGTTTTTTGAGTTACGTCACTTTTGAAGTATATCCGCGACATGTCAAAAAAATATTTAAATTAAATTATTTTAGGCTTCAAAATCCACTGATTCTTCCAAAATCCTCGGCTCTCACCTATGTGTTTTGCTTCATCTTGTCCGAGGAGCAATCGCCAACCGAAGACTACAAACCCCCGAACACCAGAGTTCTCCGAAAAATAAATGAAGACGACCGCGAAGGTGTTTGCTATCTACCTATATATTTTCAAAGCAGGCCGTTCCAGGCGAGACAGGAGCGTTTTGAAGGTACCGTTTTCGGCTGTCAAGCAGCTCGAATGGCCCGTATTTTGACACCGTTGACAGGTCTCCTTTCGTATGGTAATACGACGTCCCTTCAGACCTTCCCACCTCATACCATTTCTTCCTGTGCTCCTTTCTCACGTTGTCCTCGAGGAACCGGCAACGACGGCTTTCGAAAATCTTTTCATAAATCTACGTCAGTCTGTTCACTTATTGTGAGGCTGGGTAACGCGTCCGGGGACGTTTTTCGATGCACAAAATGCAACAGATCTCGTTTACGGGCGCGGGAATCTAGGTAGGAATTTCGAAGAAATTCGAAGATTTGCATAGGTTGAAATTCAAAATTAATTGTTTTGATCTTACATTTTCAGAAGAATCAACCATATATGTACACTCAGCTAATATACATGTATTTTGTGATTTAACAGGCATTAATTGCTAGTTTGATTAATTGAATCTGTGATTAAAAGGAATGGAATATAGAACTGATAAAACTAACCATAAGAAAATTTTATAACTGCTTCTTACACACCATAAAATAAGTTTCATTAATCTTAATAATGTTTTACTAATACCGCCATCTTTAACTATCACAATACTTAGTAAACCTCACACAAAATAGTAGAATATATCGTAACGTTAAACACAGTAATCGTCTATTGGAGAAGCAAAGGGAGGTATAATTTTAAAAAAATACGCATGCATCACCATGAATGCCATTTTATATTGTACATAAATAAATATAATTTGGCATACTGTGTATTTGCATGTACGAATTAATCGAAGATTCAGATTTTTCTATCAAATAGGTTTATTAAAATTAATATTTATTTAATTTATTTATATGTTTAATATTTGTTCATTTCCATACTTAGGGTAAAATGTCCAATTACGAACACCTGTCGAATTACTACTTACTATGTTGTTTTACTTAACGATTAAACCTTGTGAAGTCAAATATCGTAAAATTTATTATATAATTAAAACTATGATTTATGCAGAAAACAACACTAAATTATTTTCTTTCATTGATATCTGCAAAATTATTAAACATTTGAAATTATATTAGAAGAGTGAAAACTATAACTTACTTACTACTCAAAGGACAAAACAAAACATTAAAGAAAATGCTATAATTGGAATACCTACTTAAGTTATAAACGTAATAAAATATAATTCTTTACATAATATAGCCATTAGAAGAAATAGTAACTATTCTAACTCATCGAGAGATTCAACTATTTCAGTTAACATTTGGGTGAGAGGGATTCGTAGGATAACTGCTTACAATATTTTTAAATTACATGTAGACATAGCAGTGATGTACTAATAAACCTTGAAAATCATACAAATTTTTTACTTTAAGTAAATATATTAAGTAACAATAAATAATAAAAAAGACGTTTGTTTTTGGTTGATAAAGAGAAATATTATTTAATAAGCTGAGAGTGAATCCTTAAAGTGATAATAACTGAGTCATTTACCCTGTACTATTGTATATTGGTATTAGTTATTTTCATGTATACCTATATATTGTTAAGCGATTCTCGATATCTGTGCGCAAAAATTACAATAGTGCCTCCTTAGTGGTTCTTGTGATTATTATCCACTTATTAATGGGCATTATTCTCCTCAATTCTTAGAATTGGCTTCATGAAGTAAACGATAGTCAATACATTATTTTATTATATCCCACTCTCATTCATAATTTTTTACTCTACTTTTCAGTCCATTTGACAATTTTTAGAACTCCATTTTCCTCAATAAGAAATCGCTACTGAGTCTCGCATCTACCATCATAAAACAGGCATTATTGTCTTTACTGTTTAAAGATCGAACGCATTTGTTTATGTTTACGTATTTTCTATTTGCAACCTGAAAAATTTCGTTGAAGTCGATATGCGATGTTTCAGTGCATGGAATATAATACTTCACCGACAACTGAACTTCGTAGTTTCGTTTAATTTTAAGAACTTTTCCCGCTCTGTTTGTTCAGACTCCATAAACATCGGCTACTCGTAATTTCTCGTGCAGGCATCGCGGTAGTTGTAAAGCCACCCTCATTAATTATTCATCGGACACACTGTTCGACGCGGGATATTTTGCCGCGGAAACATGAAGAAAAATAACAAGCATGATGAATAATATTGCGATGGAACACTATACATCGTTATAATGGATCGCGCTTATTGAATATTCAAGCGTTTCAGACGGTATCAACGATTCAATAGAGCCCATTATGCTTCCACTCGAGACCTTCTGTAATCGCTCGTTCGAACATACTTGGAAGGAATTACGAGTATTATAATAACAACTTTATCTTCTATTGAGTCTTCCTATTTTTCTTATTTAAATCTTATTTAAGTAATTGTTTTAACGAATGCTGATTCAAGCGGATAGGAATTATTGGGCTGTACAATACAATAAAAGTAATTCAATTATATATTGATACTTAAGTAAATATTAACATTTTTATCTTATCAGTTTTCATTATGTTCGCTAGCTCAATTTTATCTGATAATTCTTCATACAATAATTAGCAATTTTAAATGTAAGAAAGTAATAATATTGAAAATTTTTCTGCTTTCATTAGTTTCATTTTATTTATTGCTTTTAAAAATTAGTCCCTCTTTATTGAATGTCCACTAAAACTTTTTGAGTAAACTATTATGCGATATATAGATAATTCAATTTTACACAAAGTGTAAACTTTGTAAAAAAACTTGTCTTCGTCTTTTTTCATTCAAATCAAATTCATGCAAATTGCTTGTGGAGCCTAGATTTAATGAAATTAACATATTATAACATAGATCTTTATTTTTAGCTCACTCGAAGATTACATTTAATCTCTTATAATATACGCTACCGTCAAAAAGATTGGAAAAAGTTATATTTTAGTTTAACAAATGTTTCCCTATTAATAAATTGAAAATAATTACAAGGTAAAATTGTAAAAAGACTTTCAGCTACACTTTAATAAACTTATAAAAAAAATGTTTGTTGTAATCGCATTTGTCAAACATTCTTTATTTTGTTAAATGCTACTTATATTGTGCAATGAATAGTATCTTATAGGATCAATGTGCTTATATTTGCTATCGTTTTGTCAATTCTTTTTAAAATTTGATTGGAAAATAAAGCAAAAATTTGATATAAACTATTTTTTTTTTAAAAGAATTACTTTTATTCCAAACATTGAATATAAGTTTATGTTTGTAAAATATGAAATGACGTAAAAGTGTCTACAGAATGGAGTTCTGAAACAGTTTTGCGATATTTTCACAAAAACACAAATAATTAATACATGGCAATTTATAAATAAATACCTGGTTGTGCACATAAAGGTTAAGTTAGTTTTTTTATGTATAATATATAATAGAATATGACTTTGAAACTAATGAAACTTGATTTTATCATTTTACTTAACTGTTTTTGAAGTTGAAGATGATAATGTACAGTCAACATTAACAAAAAAAAAGTCAATTTAGAGACAGAAATTTTATTAATGTTTAATACCATATTTTATAAAAATAATTGAAGTCACTTCAGTCATTCTTCATTTCACCAAAAGTTCACATTAACTTAAAAAAAAATTTGCATGATTCATTTAACTCTATCTTGTAAATAAAAATGTAAATATTAAATAAGGCTATCCTTCGTCATTTTTATTAATAAATTGATAAATATGCCGTTTCTTAACGGTCTAGACTAGAAAACTACCTTAAGTGAACTGCAATTCCGTTTGACATTGCATAAACAACTTGCTCGCATCTCTCCTTGGTCGTAATATTTATTCGTTTCAACGAAAACTCTCACAAAATGTTTCCAACCACAACAGCTGCTTTTGTAAAGATGTATCCTCTGACGCATTCGTTGCAACCTCTATGCAACTGCCCACAAACACTACAAACAGACCCATAGTCATGAAAGGGACTGCCGCGACAATAATTGAAAACGGCACCCCCTACATTTGCCGCGGCGAACCTGTCAAAATAAAAAGGCAGCGGGTTCAAGCTTTTATACGACCACCGTGAAATATCGTTTGCGTTTGAAACGTTCATTGTGACGATTCGACGGTTCGTTAGAATCATTTAACGGCTAAGTAGCCCGGCTAGGGGAAATATATTTGTCCAGTTCCGAAGTGGATTACCTTCGAGGGACCATTGCCCTGTGATAGATTATTCGTGCAGAAAAGGCAGTCTTTACGGTTAGCGAAACCATTGTTGAGGATTAATTTATTACGCGCCAGACTTGTGAATTATTTAACTTATTTGAGCAAACTTACGAGCCAAAAAGCATCAAACAAATCTGATAATACAGAATGGTTTAGCTAAAGATAGCCATTTAAATGCCTTCCTTAATTATATGTAACAATATAACAAATATTCTGTATGCAACTTGTATGATATCGAAAGGCTGAAGTTATGCCTACACTGAGACACAATGAAGAACATATTTTCGCTTCTTAATGCTACATGTTTCAAAATGTTTCCTAGGAACACCGACTTACAGAAACATTTTATCCACACTGAAGCAGCTTAATTCGAGGAATAGATATTGCTGCTTTGAATGGCGACATTCGTTGCTGGCAACAGAAACACGAAGAAATTAGAGAAACATTCAGTAATAAGTGACGACTTTCAGGGTACATGAAGCAGCAGCAAAAGTTCCATGTTTAGTGAAGATATAGCTTAATATACTGCAAAACATATTTTTCTGCCTAAATCATTATTTTATGGACACTTCAAAGAACAATATTCCTTAGTCGCTCAGGGTGTATTGTTCAGAACGAAATTTACGTGCCATTTACTAACAGTCTTCGAGGTAGTCCCCTGTTTCATACACAGCCCTATTCTCGAGATTTTCTTTAGTGGTACCCTCGTGTTTCTGACACGGACCTATCCACGCTTCTAAACTCATCAGATGTACCCCTGTGTTTCGAACACGGGGCTAACCTCGCAATTTTGTGTCACACAATACTCCCATATAGTAATATACGAACTTATCTATGAGTGTCACGACCCTGTGATTCTACGTGCTAACCATGTACAGCCTGTTCACACCATCCGATCCTCTGCAGTATCCCTGTGTCTTAAATACGAGCTTATCTATTAACAACCTCTACTTTAAAAAGCAGTCCTCGACATTGCAGCCGAACTCGCTTTTAGCTCGTAACACTCGTATAAAATGTTAAAAATATGGAATATTTTGAAGAATAAGCTGCAACCTGAAATTAGTGAAAAAATGTTATGTGCAACATATGTACCCAAAATAACTGGCTTTGTCAACTATACATATATTGCTTTATATTTTGAAAGATATTATTTTATGCAGATATATTTGCTAATAACCGAGCTTCGAATATTACAGGAAATACGGCTACCAAAATATACACAACTTCGTATAAAATAGATTATCCAACTATTATTTAATATTTTCCATCATTTCGTTCCATTTGCCACGCAGGGCATCAACATTTTTTCTCGTCACACTTTCGCAGCCCGAGCAGCTGTGTGCGTCAAGCATATGCAGAGTGGACATAAGCACGAAATTACGATGCAAAATTCGTCAGCGATTCGCGATGGGAATAAAAATTGCGGGAACGTTCCATGATCCCCGGGGGAACCCATAAAATCAGGGGAACATAATCTTCATTTGGCCAGATAATATTCGAAATACACGCACGTGCGCGCTCGCGCTCGTGCGCATTAAAATTGCCCAACGGCCGAAATCTGCAAATCCGCGGAAAAAGGGGACTGGTAAAAAGCGTGGTAAAATATACACACGCGACAGAATGCTAAATGCAGCAAGGATTTAAATCGTTTGCCGCGCCACTTTTAAAGCCTCCCCTGCCCTTTCTCTTCCTGCCTCTCTCCGCCTGGCCTGCTTCCATTACGAAAAGTCAGACTGTCTGCCACTTTGCAAAACGCCGACCTGTGTGTCTCGCGTTGGCCAAATAATTTCACGGTGATGCAGCTGGAAGTGGTTCACCTGAGCAGACTTTCAGAAATTTCATTTCTCGGGGGTTACCCGGCGAGAATCAACGCGTTGTCTGCCCATTTCGTTGTAATTACGCAGTGGTACGTGGTAAGGGTGGCAAGGCTGACTACAAATTATTAAAACCATGTGCTAGCAGCAGATCATTGCCAAAACATAAATTGTAGTCATGAGCAAAGTGAATATGCTTACGCGCATTGTTCACTACCTGTTACTTAGCGAGAAATGTCACTTTTCCATTAATTTACATTTTATCATGTATGAAAATTCTTTTTTCGAATCGAAATGTTGATTGTACCTTATGAGCAGATTTTTTACTTTCCTGGCTACTATAATATGACGGAGGAAGTCTATTACTATTGGTTAAATATTAACCCCCTCGCCCTCGATGTGTTTAATTTCTTCACGATTTGAGATCTCCTGAATATAAAAATACCAAAAAACCGTTAACTAAGTTCTGCATGGATGAATATATGAGTGTATGTAGGTACATATGTAGGTTTGTTGACGTCTATTTTACTTTATACCTCTGAACTGGATTATCGGAATTTTTTGAAATTTGATATGATGGATTCTGTGCATGGGGCATTGGTGCAGTAAACGTTTCAAAAAATTGTATTCAGAGCGAAAATAGATACGGATGGTATGACATATCATATCTCAAAAGGGGTTGAAGTTACAGACAATTTTATTTTATAAAGTTTTTAGAACATTATGGAAAATCCTATTGGTGAACAAGATATTATTAAATAATCAAAATCTTTTCTTTGTGTACTTTTCTCAACAAAAATTGTGATTATGGCTTGTTTTATCATATGGGAAATGTATACTCTGTTGAATTGTACATATAGTGAAGTGAGCCACTTGTTATTCAGTTGCCATCTTCTTGTTTTACTAACTGATTGGTTTCATTAAATATCATTATTTATCTGTCGGACGTATATTTATTAATTATCATTAATACAATATTAATCGTTTCAGAAATCTATACTACAAACCGTTCAGTTATACATACATGAATGAAAAATTAACAATTCTGGGCAACAAATTAGGTAAATGTAGTTTATGAAACTTGTTCTGTTAAAGAAATCATCTAATGACTCATTACAAAACAAGGAATATCATATAAATACAGATAAAGTATATACGATCATACTATAGAATCTGTTGACAGCAACATGTTCCAGACTACGTACAATACTTAAAGCTTTGTAATAAAGCACTTATAACAAAACATCATATAAGATTTTTTCTTGCTTTCACTTGTAGATTATATTTCTGCAGTTTAAAAGTAAAATTGGGAACAGCCTGTGTAAATAGTAATATACATAAATAATTCTCTGTACAGAATATTACCTGAATACTACTGGCTTGCAATAAAATACCAAGTACCAAGCGTACACTCTCACAACAACTCCCCGTACAAAGACTGAAATATGCCGTGAATTCATGAAGAAGCTTTATTTAGTAATAGCTAGTATAAAACAGGATCAGTAAACCCCAAAACGCAACTCTTCAGGCTAACCAGTAAAATATGCTGGCACGCACAGACCATTTCTGCATTTCAACGATCCCTGCCCCTGGCCACTCTCCAAACCGAAGGATCACCGTAGGCTGTCCACACAGTACTTCGGAACCCGTATCACCTCGAACTCTCCTGAATTTTCGTTCACCAGGCCGCTTGCAGTTGGCATCGACAACTTCTTCTGCTTGGTACTTGGCAATTAGATGCCGAAGAGGAAGCTTCTCCAGGGGGTAGGCCCGGATAACACGACGAAGGAAGCCGCAATAGTGGACCCAACCGAAAGTTTAGCCTTTCTCCAGGGACTGTTTTCCCCGGTCGACTGTCCTGGACAGTTTCCCTAGGCTCCTTCGACAGCTCTGGCCAACCGCCTGCTGTTTGAGTTTTGTTGTATAGCGGAAGTTCAAATATGTTGATCGCGATAGACGAATAGCAAGGGATGTGGTTCGCCTTGGCTTTGTAACAGTTCTCTTCAGGCTGTGTGTCGATCACTGAAGGATTAAGTTATTCTATTTCTTTGCTAATACTCGGTTTTCATTATTGCAATTTGATTTAGATCTAGCTCGTCAGACAGTTATAGAATTTATTAATGAAAAATTTACGAATATCGAAATTGCATTTGACCTTTTGTTTACTATACAGTTATTAAATGTCGTTTATTAAACATAACCCTTCATAAATACTTTGGATCGTTAATGGTACAATAGAAAAGCTTTTTATGAAAGTTATATTTTTTATGCTAAATATTTCACTTAAAGAATAGTTGTAAAATATAGTACAAATTTTGATAAATATACTGAAATTTGTTCACATGATTTGAAAGCTTAAAAAGATTAAAAAGAACTGAAATTGAAAAAGCTTAAAAAGATTAGGATTGGGCATAAGGGAACTTGTTTCCTTTGGGTATATGAAAAACTACGTTTATCTCCGAAGGATTGATTATGATCGTTTTAAGAAAACAGTGACTATCATACTCACTGACGTGAAGGGGTACATCCTGTGCAATATTCATAAGTTGAAACTTAGATGCCACAGAAGCAAGAGGGACACACGCAACGCTACAGCCACGGATTAGTAGATGTGACCAATTCGGCCAATAGCGAAAACGCGTGTGACCCTGCACATAAATCCCACCACTTAGACCCGGATTCCGTCCAGATTTTAATTTACGATCGTCATACAGTACTCGTTTCACACTGCTATGGTGAAATTTTACAACCTCGATTTGTCGAATTTGAGACGAATTATACGAATAATTACAAAGTTATAATTAACAATTCAAGGTTCAAACATAACTTCGTTAATCTTCACTTTTGTATTATTGTAATATCTAGAATCACCCTTTACATTTCCTCGTAGCTAATCCACGGCGGTGACTAATGGATGTCATCCTACCATCGTTGAGCTTTGTTCCATGACTGCGATTCCAGAACGGGATGCATTAGGGGTCCTACTTTATTCCGCCACCGTCTGCCGTCAACATAGAGGCCAGGACTAAGCGCCTTCCGCACCTTCCATTAATCGAGGATTCTCTTCCGAAACACAAATCGGAAGGAACCTCTCCACGTGATGTCAGCTATATCGTTTCTCGACTTGTCCTAACTACCCTGGTGAGGCTTTCTTCTCTCAACCGATTTCGGAAATTTCGTTCTTACCAGGGTAGCCACATTACAGGATAAAATGTCTTTCAGCGACGTCGTTGATAGAAGCGTAGGGGTACCGCAGGATATTTTACTACACTGCCTGCGACACTCTCACTCTTTTACTCTATGATGTCAGTGGAAAACATTTTAGCCTACAATCTGGCTACCTTGAGCCTAATTAAATACCCTAGCTCTTATTCCCCGACAACTGAGGGACGATGTCTTATGGGCCTCTTCGATAACTTTTTGCTAGATACTTCTCATTGCCACACAATGAGGTATTTGACTTGAGAACTCGAACAAAGTTATTTTAACACAAGTCTATTAATAGGCTAATAATAGAGTTTAGCAGTAAATAAAGTGTTAAGATTTTATCAAATTTTAAATCTCCAGAATTTTGCCGAAATTTGTCTAAAATGCATAAGAAGAAATTATTTTACTTAAATTTTATATTCTTCGACTCATTAGACACAATTTTCTGCAGTTATTGTTTTATTTATGCAAAGAGTGAATTCTGTCCTTAAAATCCAACTTAACCAATGAGTGGAAAAGTGCCAATTACTGAGTGCTGACCAATTACTATGGCTTCCCTTTTATTTTCACGTGTAACCATATGTAGCATCGTTAAACTGAAAATATTTGATTTTAAAAAAGAAAAATAAATAATTTCAGCTTATAATTGTCTGTTGTTAATAGTGCGTTGCTTTTCTAATTCTGTGCAACGTATAACGGCTATGGCTATCTGTTATTTCGCAACTATAACGTAAAAATTGCATTAATCAAAGTGGACTCGAAGCCCGTTGGGCAAATGTTAAATAGAAACTTCTCACTGGATATTTGCTTTGCTGATTGAAAAAGCATGGCTGAATTTTTACTGCAATATTTTAATATCTACTATGAATTTTCCAAGTTAACGAGACGATTATGCAGACTGTTGCACGATACAGTATGTATCACGAGTGAATTGTCGACGCGAATAAAAATGAATCAGGTAGGATTTCATGATCGACATGCATCGGGAACAAACGACTCGAAAATAAACTTTGCCTCCGGTAGCGGAAACAGGATCAGGCGTCTCGCGTCACAACAAAGCGGAAAATATTAACATGACAGTAACAAACCGCAATGCATTGGAAAATCGAATGGTTGAATACTCTGAATAAGAAATTCAAGATGCAAAAACCGTAGCGGAAACTTGTATTTTATATTTTTTATTTCGAAAATATTTCACTCACAGATTTTCTACATTTCAAATAAATTTTACCATGTGAAGTATTTTTCTTCGTACGTAAAATTGACAATTCTCGTCACTTATTTTTCGCGATTTTATACTGACAAGATATGTTGTTATTTTTGACAAAACTGGCAGTGGAACCCTTTTTTCATGTTGCGTGATGTGTTTTGTCCTATCCTCCCCGCATATTAATTTTTGGATAATTAAATCCTTTCATAACAAAAGTTATAATACACTTATTAACCTTTTTAAACACCAATGAAAAGAGAACTTATTTTACTTATAATCTATACATGTAATGTAATATTTTCATATATATATTTAATAATAATTTCACACTTACGTATTTAGTAGTATTTTATACACGTACATACTTAAAAACAATTAGGACAACAATAAGGACAATTTGCCATTTGTAACATATAATCACAGTTAAAAAAGTAAGTCTTGCATGGGGTCTTAATTTGATGGCCATGGACTTTAGTAATCAAGGTGTCTAATATTGTATATAATACTTCAAATTTTCAGTAGGTATACATATTAACACGTTGACTACCATATGAATACGAATGACAGTTTTTACATCACTGTCAGTAACATCAGAGTACGCAATTATAAATGGTATTAACAAAAAAATTATAGCGACAGCTAACTGGAAAAAGAAGAAAAACACTGTAGAATGAATTTAAAAATGAATTACAAAACTTTCGTTTTTTGGTTGGAGTCACTGCCAATGTGACAGAATTTTTAATAATTTTAGCATGGCAGTTAACGTGTTAAATTAAGTATTTTGTAATTCAGATATTCAATATTTTAGATACTCAATACTCTACATACTAGAATTCTTACTATCCTGGTATCCGGATAACCGAAATACTCATTGCAACTCTAACTCGGATTCGAAATCCGAATATGAACTACAATTGTAACACAGTTTTGTTTTAAGTTATTTATTTCGTTATTGTATTCCTTATAAACAATTAAAATAACATTAAACTCCATTTTTAGAAGACTGACTTCTTGCCAGTATTAAATTCATTTGAAAATAACATGAGATATTTCGATAAATAAATTACTAGTCGTATTACTTAAAAAACAGTAGATGCTTAAAAGATAAATAACAGTTCCAGAAATCCATGAATCTCTACATACTTTTCTACTTGACATTCTGAATAATTAATGATCTATTTCTCTATTCTATACTTTCTATGTTTTCATTTTTATCGCTTTCTTACTTTATTGGACTCTTTTGTGTTTGTATTTATGAATTTACACATACACAAGTGAGACATTCCACACATAATACCTACACATAAACGAAATCTCGTTAGCGATGTCACCAAACTTGATCAGTGAATCCGTGGAATTCTTTAGTAATTTAAATATAATTCGTGTAGCACTGAAATGCACAAAATTCAACTGTTGGCGAGAAATGAAACGGATAAAAATAAAACAGATCCGTAACGATATAAACGTAGGCATGAATGTAACATTTTTTCGGCGGCCATACGCAGAATATACCTAAATAATTAAAGCTTATTAGTCTGTTGCGTTTGTGTAAATTGTGAGTGCAAACGTAAACCAATAACGAAGGAAGGTACATGGAAAAAGCAATCCTTAGATATCGTTTATATCATTAATTTTCCTGCTAATTTCCTGATACATACACTAAATTATCATCCATAAAAGGGATTTTTAATTATAGTTTAGAAGAAAATACTAAAAAGCTGCAACTGGGCAAAATTACTATACCCGGAGTAAGCGATTTCGCCACATCGTAGTGGAAAGAGTTGCCAACGTGGTCCAAGAGAATTCTTTTTCAGAGTTTATTAGTTGAATTGAAAGGATTGTGTACTCTAGTACCAAAGCATACAAAACAAAACAAATCTTACTGGACAGAAAACTTCGTGTAAGTCATCTTGGATCCCTTATGCGACCATGTGTATTGAAATTTTTATATATTGTATATATTTTATACAATATTACAATATTATACAGTATATGTATACAATATTATATACAATATATACGTGTACACGTATTACATGTTGTATATATTGTAATTTTTGGTTGACACGCTGTAAAACAAAGTTTATTTTCTTCACAAATCTTACACTAGTGTTATTTTTGAATTGTAATTAGGAGTTAATGAATTTCTCATGGCGAATTGAGATCACTTACCTTATGTACATGATAACACAAAATGCCCTATGACATAATGTCCAATCTGCCTTTACATTGCAATAATAATACCTTACAGTTAACAGACCTATATGCTAAACTAACAATCAGAGCGGACAACACTCTGAGTGGAAAACAAATGGAGAAAAAAGAATTATTATTCCGTTCATCTATACAGGGAGTACAGCAGCACGTGTAAAAAAAGTTTCAAGATATGATCATACATATGAAAATAAGAGAATACCTAAGACACAAAATTGTGTTGAAGCCTTTATTTAGTCTAAAATACATCTGTGGCAGAGACTTATTCTACTGGCTGACACAGTAGTATCGGATCACACGCAGTAGTATCAGTATGCCATGTGTCAGACACACTTTATATTCATTTAGATGGTTCTTCAGCAATTAATAACTTGGAAACAAAAATTCGAACGCGATTACACCATACTTGATTTTTATCTTATTTTAGCAGAGAAAATCATTCCATAAAAATATTGGCACCTGTTGTCAAACATACTTTATACAATGATATATTTACACATTCGCGTAATGTTATTAAATCGTACTATATTATTAAATTAAGTAAATTAAAATGAAAATACGTTGCAGCAGTTTCCACAAGTAATTAACATTCTTAACATGTACAGGATGCCTATTTGAACCTTTGGACGCAATTATCTTCCAAACTATTTGTTAAGTATTCAATCCAAAAAGAGAACCGAAAGTAGAACTTACTTTGTTTTAATGGCCATTTTGATGATCACAGATCTTCTTTAGGTGAACGTGACTACAAGATTTCAAAATGCCCTTAGTTTTCTAAAACGAAACTGTGTATTTTTATTTAGGTAGGCGTATAACCGATTTCGAGAAGAATTCATTTGAATCTAGTGCCATTCAAATCTTATCTTTGTTGTATAATTATGTAGAATACTTTCCTTGCCTTAGTTACTCGTCGATTCAATCGACTTCTACAGTTTGAAGCTATAAATGTATCATCTGACTTCTGATGAAACAAACTGCAATGTCGGTCAAACATTCGTATAAAATTCGTATAAAATTGAGCACGACAACACCCGGAAGCTTCAAATAGTAAAATCCGCATTGCATACTAAGGTTCTCACTGAATTAAATATTTTTATATATTTGTTACTTTCCACAACTCCGTCACAATAAATACCGACCGAAACTTTATTAATCTAAAACCCAGTTTCCCTTCTTTCCAATTATCCAGCCCTAACTACGGTCTGCAGGAAAAAAAGCATTTCCACAGAATTAAATTCTCATTTCACTGGCACTCAACGATCTCCCTCTACTCTCGTTTAATTCTCTAAAAATCGTTACCGCGGCTTTTACGGAGAAACAAAAGCAGCGTGAACAAAAAAGGTAGATAAATACAAACAAGAAAAACGCGAGCGATAGCGTTCAATTTTATTGGCCCTCCCTCCGATACGTGTTACACGCGCACGCCATTCGCCGACGTGCACCCTAGGGAATTCGTGCATTTTTCTACTCCACCCCTCTCCCACTTATCATACAGGGTGTCTGGTTTTTATAAGCAACGACACTTGTACCGATCGAACCAGAGCGTAGCGACAGAAACTGCCAAATTGAGAGAAAACCGATCAGTTTTCGAAATCCATTGGGTTTTTCAATGTCACGTATGTCTGGAAAATTAAAGCACACGTCGATCGATATCGTTTTGTTCACACTCCACTGTGGAAAGTTTGTTCGCGTGTCCGTAACTGTCTGCGATGATTGGAGTCATTTTTATCGCTGAACTTTTAGAGCTCGTATTGTTGGCTTGACAGTTGATGGGATGTGTTAGTCTATTCAGTGACACGGAGAATTTAGAGAATTCCATTTTTTCGAAGAAACTAGTGAAGAGAACTTTCGACATGTAACGCCCACTTTATAGTGACCTATTTGTAGACGTTGTCAAATCGGATGTGCTGTGATTACTTTTTAGGAATAGAAATATAATCAATGGTTTAAAAGATAGAGTAGACCCTCGATTAACCGAATTTTTATTGTTTACATTTTCCGTTGTTTTGTGTTTTCATCATTCAGTGTATTAACAATAAGAGTATAATAGAATTACATATAGAATTGAAACCATAATTTAATGGTCGTCTAATAACATTTATGAAGTTAAGCCTTGAAAGGGTGCTGTAGTTTGGAATTTAATCTAGTTGTTCTATCTCTGCGCTTTACTTACTTGATGAATTTGAAGACTTGAAAATTGAAATATTTCAGTCTTAAAAATTTGATGATTTGTAAAATTGGAACATTCAAATTTTTGAATATTGAAGAATTTTGAATATATAACTATTGTAAAATTTTGAATATTTGTACATTGCAGAATTTTGAATATTTGAATTTAGAATATTTATAAACATTGTAAAATTAAAAATTTTGAACATTTGCTAAGAACCCTTACAACTTGAATATTTTATAATTTAATAGTCTAAATATTTGAAAACTAGAAAAATTTGAAGTTTTAAAAGATTTTATACTGATTTCGAATTTTATAATCTCATGCCCCGAAAAGAAAATATTGATTTATTACTCACACTAACCAAAAACTCAGAAAAGAATACATATTACCTACACTTGAAGAATTCTCTATACGTATTACGTATCAGATTTTTTATTTAACTTTAAGTTGATGTAACGTTTTTGCATTATCTTTGCTTATGCAGTATAGTAAATGTTCCTAAAAATCTATATCCCCCTATTTGCGCTCAATAGACCATTCTTATACTTTCCAACTTCACAGCTGGAAGATTCCAGCATAGATGGAGTCACGACAGAAGAAGCAGGATACTGCAAGTTTAAATTTGCACTTGGCACCTGATCAGCTGACGTTGCAGGGAAGCAGAAGCCAAGAGGCATACGAGATGCGGAAGGAGGGAGCATAATTTGCTCGATTATTTAATAGCTTGGCCTGGCGCCTAGCTATAACAATGAGCAGCCTGGCCTCGACATTCTCCACTTATAATCTACATACATATGTGGTGAATCATTCGCTAATAGATCAACGAAGAACGTGAAATCAGTCATAATTGTAATCTATTCAGATGAGAAGTAAATTATGAATCACGCTATAAAATCTATGCAAAACGTCATTTTAAGAGGAATTATTATTATGAAACAATGATTGTAGGTACTGAATAATAGAAATTTGGGATAAATTTTACTTCAGGACACTCAAAATTCGTAGCTTTTTTATTAGCTGGTAGTATTCGACGAATAGAATCCAAAAATACTACTCTGAACTTTAAGAATTTATTCTCTAAAATGTAACGTGTTTGTAAAATTTATTATTAATGTTTTTAGCTTACTTGACAGATTATTTCGATGACATTTTTGAAACATTGACATATATCTGTACTGCGGTTGGCTAATATTACAAGTACATAATTATTTAGTATTGAAAGAAGTAATCGGACTTTCTTGACGAGAAGTCTTCTTAAAACATCTGACGGAGACTTACTTTGATCCATCTTTTTCTCCCAGTTAAAAAAGTATTGAACTACTCTGCCTTTTCCAGCCGCGTAAGAATTATTTATTCTCCTCTACTGAAAAGGAATGCTGGGCTTTTATCGAATAAGGTTTTCTGATACGAATGAATAGGTATTGGATATCTAAGCATGTATTTTTCAAATTTTATTTTCTATAACTTCTAATTTTTTGTGTTTGAAAGTTTTTGTGGAAAATTAGTGTTTGTTTGATAGCTTAATGTTATATATTAGATATAATGAAATTAGAAAATTATTCTTGATTTTATGTTCTTAGATTGGTGTAATAGGAATTTACTTAGAAATACACTATCTTTGGATTCTGATTTAAATTTATGAGCTTTTTTGATAATTAGCTGTATTAATCGATATTAAATATCAAAAACTTTCAGTTAGTCATTGTATTTTAAGTATTTTCTAATAAGGTTTAATTACATTCAAATGTATAAAATTTTAAAGAGAATAAACCATGCAGTTTGTTTGTGTCCTTACAGTGTATGAATCTTAATGTTAGAAACTTTACAGGCTTGTATTGCGTAGTAACAATTTGAATGAAGAAGGGAAAAGTATGACTTAACTGAATCATATAAGTCTGTGTAGAACATATTTTATTACAGATGATTGTGTATCGGTTACTTGCATAACTACAATTTCTCTACTAAGAATCATAGTATGATCCTTGTCACCATCAATTTGGATCACCATATTACAGCTTACGTGATTTAAATCACTGTATCATGATGTGATATAGATCACCGTGTCAGAGATCTCGTACGATTAAGCTCACTGCTAATACATCATCCTCTAATCTTGGTCTCTGTGGCATTTCCTGGTGCAATACAGATCACTGTAATCAAGACCATAACATGATCCAAATCTCTATACAACAAATACTTTCACTGTTGAATATGGCAAATACTTTAATGCACCGCCATTTTGCTAACATGAAATCTGAAAGAGGTAATACGATCCTAAACTCAAACTTCATTCGTGAAGGAAATCTCAATACCAACACAAAATAATTGAGTTCCCTGAAGTTATCGAGGAGTAATCCCTGCCTGCAAGACACTGTTATATTTGAAGATTTGAACTAGTTGGAAATTAAATGTGCACTATATGTCTAATTGATCATAAATCATGATATAAATGGCATGTCTAATTTTTAGACATTGATCTTTGACCTAATGGATCAAATATTGAGCATGCTTGTAAAATTGTTCATTATACTGGAAATATGCTCCTTTAACATTAACGCAATGCTGACTACAGTCAAGAAATATGTGGATAGTTTTCTAAAGGTCTACTTTTGTCACAACTACTTGAATGATTGAGACGCTATATCCTTTTCATAAGAATTATACGTTTTAGAGGTAAAAAATAATTATAGTGAGTCAAATCAGATACCTAAATACGACGTATCTTCAAACATTGTTGTTGCTTCCTGAATTCTGACTTCCTGAACATGTTTCTTAAGAAAAGAAACATGTCTCATTTATTTTACGAAAAAGGACACATTTGTCTTCGAGGTAATTCAAAACATCGCATTTTGTTTTCTTTCAAAACGAAGAGCTTTATACGAATTGATACGAAAACAAGCATACTATGTGTCATCAACTGTCTAAACGTAATCCTTTTCGTAGTGAAACGATGAAACTAGATTACTTCTCGTGATAAAACCGAAATATGCTACTATTCGTAAGAAGAAATTAAACGTATTCCTTTTCGTAAATGGGCGAGATAGGCTACTTTTCGTAAGACAAATAAGACGTACACAACGTTCGTCGATTTTATCTATACAAAAAGCAATAAAAAGGATATTCAAGACAATAACGAAAACAGATCATCAGAAACTAACTCAAATATGTATTGGTTAATCGTACTGGGCACGTTATATTAGTGTCAGAGGAATATACTTTAAATTAAATGAACGATTTGCGCAATTATGATCAATGTTTGAACAACTTATAAGAATCTCGTGGAAATCACCAGAAATAAGCTCTTGCGGAGGCCTCAAGCAATGGTCGTCCGCACGGCCATGTAACCCTGACGCAAGAGGGGGGAAAAGTCCACTCACCGTTCAACAACTGACCTATACAATATCGTATGGGCAAACACTGCTGGAGGCCTCCGCGCAAACTCATTACTGGTTATTTCCACCACACTTTTAGACGTTTATAACAAATGACGCCTGAAAATTGAAACCGTTATTCTTGATTTTCGCCTTACTTTAGTGTCTAGAATCACCCTGTAAAGTTATGTCGTGCTGTTCAGAAATGCCCTCCATATGGTCAGTCCTATTATTTTTGAGTTACCTATACTATGTAGAATGAACAGAGAAAATTAGTTTTAATTGGTGGTATGACTCCCGAAATATGACTTATAAATATTGTTTCGAGCACCCGGTACACAGCCACAGCCAACTGGTGCTCGCGAAAAGAAGACGGTCGATTATCGAAAGGGATCGATTGCGGTGGCAGCTGTCAAGCTGTCAGTCGAGACCACGAACGCGCACGAATTAGATGTACGCAAAAGTGTCGGACGAAAAGCTGTACAAAGTTGTAAATAAAACGTGTATAAAGTGTAAATGCCTCGTGGTGTTCCTCGAGCGACGATGGGCCGACCGCCGCAACAATATACAATTTCATCGCCTGCTTCTTCTAAAATCAAAGGAATTTGTCCAGCTACGACGATACTCGTTTATCACTTTTATAAGTGAAAACTAAGGAACAATAAGTGAGACGACAGGCTTTGTACAATTTCTAATGTAACAAATTCCGTTGTAAAAAACAGACCCTATGTTGATCACAGCAGGACTTGATCAAGCCACATTGAAAATTAATAAAACGGTTACGCGTTAGAATTTAAGGAAAATTAAGAAGGTTAAATAGATTAAAATTAAAAAAATGTTTAGAAGGTTGAACACATTCATCTTGCGAACTTTATCTCCTTGTCAATTAGGTCCATTGTTTTCTTATTTAGACGATACGATTGATAGGTTGTGTAATAAATGAAGTAACGAAATGCATTGAGAGTCAATATGAGAAACATTAGGAACAGATGAAATCCAACGAAATATTATTTAAATCATCGGATAAAGATCACACAAAATGCAAAAGCTAGCTATAGTATAATAGAAATTCTAGAAATTGACATAAAACTATGATAGTAACATCCATAGCCATTACATCATCTGAAATAACTCATAAATAACTATTGTTAGCAAAAGAAAAGAAAAGAGACAAGAAAACCTATAACACTTCCGATGTGAACAGTGCCGCACCCCAAGAGCCTAACGCATCGATGGAAGGAGATGAGTAGAGGGGCGAGGTAGTGATAAAAGTACCTGCGGCAGCGGAGTGGGAACTTTTTGGGTCTTGAGCACCAAAAGCGACGAGTAGTGTTTTTGGATACAATTAAGAGTGTTTTGTTTGAGTGACAACTAAAACTATAGTATAAGCTATTCCATATGGCGATACGTGTGTTGTATACGCGTATGGTGGATACCTATCACACGGTGATTTTCTTGAAATAGAGTATCGCGATACTGTTTTCATATTGAGGCGGCGGGTTAGAGGTATGAACAAATTGTTGCATTTACACGGAGGCTGCAGTTTTTTTATTAATTCTTTTGTATAGAAAACGCACGTATAAAACTTCAATCTCATCCATTTTCTTGACAAGAAGATATTTATTTTACGGATATGATGAATGAGTACCCTGCATCCTATAAGAATCGGATACGTATTGCACCCACGTATTGCATACGTGAATCGCGATATAAGTATCGCGTCTACCCTTTCGACAACTCGGTGCTGTAGGTATCCATCATACTAAAAAAATTAATTTTGTTCCTATGCTTTCTCATTTTCATGAAACAAGAGTAAAATATGAGTTTCAATACATAAATGAACTCTAGGAATGAGTTCCTAATTATAACTTCGTTGGCAGTCTTCAGTTGTGAAGCTGTAGCAAAGAAGCACTGCTTTGCACCGAGAAAACGTTGCTGTTGCTCGTGTGCAATATCAAGAAGCTAATATAGTTACTTATCCACCATTCGAGAGTAGCAGGGCTGACGTGACGCTGGACGGAAGAAGCCTATCACGTTGCAGTTAGCGAAATCGCGGAGTTTCGTATTGCGTGCAAGCCAAAAGGGCAGGATACTCGCAAGAACGGCTGCTGATGTGGTATTTGCGCAGGTGTATGAAACATCGAACACCAACGTTGTACGAGATAGTCGTTGCATTGTTAGGCAGTTGGATAACTTGAGATGTGGGGATGGGTGCGATGTAGCGTGTGTTGCGGGATAAATCGTGGGCTCGCCGCGATGTTGGTGCCTCAAGAGGCGGGTGGAGATGATTCCAGGAGGGAGAATGTTCAGAGGCACTTGGAGCAGTTATGTATCAGAATTGTTGCGTGAACTCCGAAGTTAGGACAATTTTCGAAGACAGATTGGCAGATTTGAGCTACACAGATTGCTGCTCCTAAGAAGCTCGTGTTAGTAGATCTTTTGCGCGTCCCTTTCACAATTTGAGACAATACTTCTTAGTTATTTGTTGTTAAGGATGTTTCGACGATGTTTTACAGTAGTGATGAATAAAATCGCACCACTCCTTAAAAACGGTCTGTTATATTGCAAATGCGATAGTTACACACGATTAATTTATAAATCAAGCTCTTAACTATAAAAATAAATCAATTCATTAAGTTTAAATAACACAGAGTTCAGCTCACGTGAATGTGAAGCAAAAACATTGATATTTTTAAAGTGGTATATTTCTACAGCTATTCCTCTGTAATAATTTTTATTCACTTATAATAGTTTATCTTCACAATTTTCTATTTGTAATTTCTATTTATCTTCGGCTATATTGTTTAGTATATTGTTTATTCATAAAAGATCGTTTTTTCTAGGTGGAAATGGTGATATCGAAGATCAAGACATTGACGTTCAAGGCTACAGTCCTGATGAAGATTACTCTGACGGCTTCAACGCTACCACCAATGGGTATGTTGTTAAATACCTTCTTTTTTAAGTATAGTTGATCCAATGAGACGAAGCGGTAGATATAAACAAATGAAGTGAACAATGGTTTGTTCACTTTCACTGTAATGTGGAACTGCTCGTTATTTAGTTTCCTGAGATATATTCTTTTTTTAATTGGCCGTGTTTCCATATTTTCCCATTCATAATCAGAATTATTCGCAGACACCTTTAAGTTAATTACATAATTATCTACTAGAAAGGACCATAGAATAACGGTACCAATTCACATCTAAAGATCGACAATTAATTGTCAATTGGTAACCAATAGTAGCAGCCCCAGCAGCATTGTTTACTGCCTCGTCTCATTCGATCGACTGTAAATGTATGCATTTTACAAATACTTGAAAATCCATTAATCTACCTTTCAAATACTTGAAGATCCATGTAGTTTCTTTTGTCTAGAACTGAACAATTAATAATTATTCTATAATACTTCATGAACAGATTCAGCACTTAAAAACATTTTAAAAGATGCATATAAATATTTACCTACTTAATTTTGTTTGTGGACACAGTAAGTTTTGTGTTCGTCATTTCATACCTGGTTACTTTCATAGAAAATGTTCAAGATGACTACCTTGTATTTCAACATATGCCTTGAAAACGTCTTATTATTGACGTAACTGCTCTTTCAATACTTCCTGATGTTTCCTAAATTTGTCGAAACCCTTGTTTAATTTTGTATCAAAATATTTCAACATTCTCAATGCCTAGGCGTTGTATATAGATTTAAAGTATTCCCACATTGTATCTCATAAACAATTTGTTAGGTGTATACTCGGCTCCTAAAATATTGCTAAGTGCCATTGGGCATAAATCCTTAATGAAAAAAATTGTGATAAGACTAATTAATTCTCAATTAATGATCACTAAGAAAAGTGTAATTGATAATCCCAAACATTGTTTGTAATCTACAATTATAAATCTCTAATCCGTAAGTTGTGGTTATTAAACATAAAATTACTTTACTTTTTCCTCGAACCAGTAGTGTATTATCATTTCTCCAAAAGACTCTCCTACGTAATTATTAATTTATTGATATAATATAGCTGGCTAATCTCTTTTCAATTAACGATTACACAGTTAAGACAGTCATCTTTGACAGCTACATTCGTTTTAATCATTTCAATTATTTATTATTAATTACTCCACAATCAAAACGATTAACCACTGGGTTGATTACACAAGAATCATAACCATTAATCATTAATTCGATTACATTTTACTCGATTCAACTATCAGCAAAGGTTGACCAGACAAGTAACTAAAATTCCATAAAACTAGCTCTAGGAGCTTCCAATCTTAGAACGTTCGATGAGAAAATTCTTCCTTCGCTATCAACCTGAATGTAATCGATCTCTCGAAATTACTTTCCTTCCTTCAAGAACATGATAAAGTTGGCGTTGAAAGATTGTCGTTGGTACCGACATAAGATTGACACGTACTTCAATCAAAATTATTACCCGGGTTCAAGCGAAAATTGTAGGGGAAGAGTAAAATTTTCCATCGGAGATGTAGATAGAATTAAAAAAGGAAGAAGAGTAAAAGGGGATGATTGAGGGAGGGGAGGTGAAGGGAGGAGAATTTCATGGGTTCGTATACTGGAAAAGCGAGCAGGGAATGCCGCAGGGCTTAATAAGGAAGCGACTCGATTGGTTCTATTCGAAGGCTAATAATGCCACTTCCGGTGCGTTGTAGAACTGCGAAGGCTTTAGGCGTGATTAAATTTGAATTCTCGCGTTCCTTCAGACAAGCTAATTCAGGGAGGAAGCATCGATAGGGCCAATCGAAATTCCACAGATCGAGCTTCGACGTCTTCGATTTCGCTTATTGCACGGGGAGTTCCTCCAAGCTTCCGCCCGGATGCTTAAGATTTCAGAAATGACAAGATTTGAGTAGGAAACAAGCAGGCGTTCGAGATAGTGGTTAAAGTGAAATCAATTCTGTGTCTGTTTCAAACCTTTGCCTGCATAAAGTTGCTAACGTATACAAAATTAATCGTATAAGCAATTTTTCTTCATGTTTATTTTCTCAGTTTTACAAATTTTATAATTATTTATTCAACTGTACATATATTTCTATTTATAATTTTTAATTCATCTTTTCTATTAAATGGCCATTTACCAGTTTCTATTAAATGGTAAAAGCAATTTTTGTTAACTTTTTCTATACCATCAAAAACATAATTTGTATCATAAAAATTAGAGGTACTTAAGTATCTTTTGCTCTCCTGAACAAAGTAAAATTTGTCTTTCGTTTTTGTTGCGAAACCCTATTTCTTTAACTCCTCTCGGAGAGAATATGAGAATTCTACAATGTTGTAATTATTGTTTCATTTTTGAGCTTAGTAGTATATCAATTTTTTATTCATAGTAGAATATGAGAATTCTACAATGTTGTAATTATTGTTTCATTTTTGAGCTTAGTAGTATATCAATTTTTTAATTCTTTTTCAGCCCACTGACTATTTCGATTACATTTCAATGTCATTCTTTTACTAATTCTTCGTTTAAATTACATACTAGTTACTTTTTCGACCAAATTCATTTTTAATTCTTTAATTTGAGTTTTGTACATTCCCTTGATTCAATTTTTTAATTGAACTTTGAAGTCTTCAATTATTATCTGATACAATTTTACAATTTTTCAATTCAATCGTTTTCGATGTTTTGATAGAAGTTGTTTTAACATTGTAAATTTAATTCCTTTTCAATTATTTTCCAATTTCCTTTGAATCTATTTTGTCACTCAATCAAATTTAATCACTCTTCCCTTTATTTGTGCAATCTAGTTCTTTAAGTTAGCTATTTAATTTCACACTTTGGTTCATCAGTTTTCCAGTTTTTTACTATCAGCATTTCTATTCTCTAATCCTTTTAATCTTCCATTCTTTAATTCTTCAACATTTCAATTCTTGAGTTCAATAACTCGTGTTCCTTGGAAATGCCATATCCACTGAATCTTGGGTTCCTTATCAATTCCTTTCTCTTTCCAAAATGTTCTTCGGTCGACATTCAAACTAAGCACCGAATCTTATGAATCTCGTTATGCTCCCATCTTCTCCAGACATTTTCCATCATTCTAGCTATTTCTCCTCCACATTCGCGGGCAGTGCGCGTTACGCAACCGCATAATGAGGCGCTAATGTGTTCAACGGGATTGAAATTACGTGTCGTAACCGATCGCAGTAACGCATTACAGTTACGATATCGTAAGCGTATAGGTCAACGACTTCCTATCCAGCTACATTATTCCTGAACACCACGTGGCTCCATTAATATTGATGCACCATCCGATTCGCCGTAACCCCTTATGCAAGGGGATGTCGAGGGAGGGTTAACGGAGATGCTAGTAGACATTGTACAGATCCGGGGTTTATCTCACGATTGTGGCAGATCATTGCAAAATGGAACGTTGCTTGAACAAAGTTGTCTTAAGATGATTAGTAGAACGTAATTAGTCACATCGTCTGACTGAGTACTTTTGTGATTTCATTTGTAAAATTACAACTTGAAGTAGATACACTACTTAACTATAGAGAAAGGTAGTATCTACTGAATCTATGTTTCTTCTGTTTTCTACCAAAACAAGACAAAAAATATTCATAATTATTCAGAAATGCAAGAAACTCAGTATCATAGTTTTGTGAACTGAGTATAGTAGAATCTTGGTTAATCAGCTTCCGATCGAATTTGAAACTACATATTATGTTCCTTCGATTTTTAAATTTCGTTAGAGTGTTAGTAAGTCAGGATTTGAGTTCAACTCTCAGTCCTATTTTACTTTTGTTGTTAATATATAATATGTGTATTGTATATGTATGAAAACGCTAAATAATAGGTAATGTACTATCCAAAGCTAAAAAGATTGCATCCTAGACACATGTTGACGTTGTAATAATTTGTTGTATATAGGGAATATATATTCCTCTCAGAAAAAACCATTGCTACATAGACTGATTAACTAAACCAAATTTCTATTGAACGGCGATTTCATATGATACAATCTAGCATTTGAGGCATTTGTGTGTTTATTATTTCTTGGAGAGAACATTCCATTTTTATTCGCTTTCGATTTTTACTAAATAAATGTTAACTAACAAAATATTAATTATTAATTAATGGGATCTTATACCCCATTGTATCTTGAAATTTCATAAGAATTTTAAAAGAACGTTTCAGGCAATTTTTTTCAGAAACAGTTAAACCATGAATCTAACTACAGCAATGGATTAACCCTTTATCTGGCATGATGGAGTCACAAGATTTGTACCATCTCACTTTTAATATGTGATCTGTAAAATATCAATGAACTACTTTAATTGTAGATGATAGTAAATTGAAAGACCTTGAATTCTCTGAATCCTGTTATTAATCATTTTTGATAATGTAATTGCAATGATTCTACTACGTTATGTTATAATACTGACAACATAGTTCATAATGACACCATTAACCAACCCAATTAAGTGTTATTGTAGTACACTATATCTATATATATCCAATTGGTAACTTTTAATAAGAATTTGACACTCTTGCTATTTCTGAACGGGAATATGAGCTTTCTCTAGGTCCTAAGTGTGGGGGAGTTAGGTCACGACATGAGGGGTGGAAAAGTAATCACCAAGAAAGTTCTGTCACGGCTGTCATTGTTCATTGAGAGTTACGGTAATTTTTCTAACTTGTTTCAATTTTTCTAGTCTTTGTACAGAAGCTAAAACGGCTAAAAATTACATAATGTTTCGTAAAACAATAAATCTATTCTCCTAAAAGTTATATTCTCGAACAAAGGTTAACGGTTAGCTGGTATAATAAAAAACTGTCGTCGACGATCGAAAGGATATCTTACAACACCTTTATCATGTCGTGACTTAACATTTAGGTACTAGTTTAATTACCTATTTATTTATATATTCACACACTTACTTACTTACTTATTCAGCTTTTGGAATGAACCTAACCCACATCTGACTCATGAACTCACCCCTAGCAATAGATTAACATAGACAACTACAATAACTGGACCTCTCATTTCTCTTGCTATTAGTTTGCACAACACTAAAACGAACTGTATCCAAAATCTTTCCATTGATACAACCGTCTCGTCGATCATTTACATAGCGGCTTTAAAACGTTGTCCCCAAGATGGAGAAGACAAAACTGATCCCTTGAGCGAGGTTAAACGTTGCATTATTTATAGAAACCCCGCGAACGCCTAATCCCCGTCTGAGACGGTCTTCTGACTGCTTAAAACTGCCAGCAAAGGAAGTGACACAGCGCGATGGGCGCGTCCAACTGTTAACGATTCGACAACCCTCTCTTCCTTGAGACGTTTTAACACCTTTCTCCTCGTGTCGGGATAAACTTGTAAGCATGCTTAGGCCGACGTCAGGCTTAATTTTGCGTGGGTAACGATCGTCATTTTGAATATTCGTGTGACTGGTTCCGATTCACGAGGATTGCCAATTAATGGCGGATTTTGAAGCGGATGTGTAAATGCATTGATGTGTTGACATCACTGAGTTGTATCGAAATTCAATTACTTGCAATAAAATAGTATTGCGCACGTTATCAACTGTTTCGTTACCACTTATATAGGCAGTAAACCACAAAGGTATTTCCACGCTTATTTTACGTGTGATAACGGTACGCGTATAATAGAGATATAGTATAGGAGTTTGAGGTAATATGGCTTGAAGGTTAAGATGACTAGTGTTATTCTTGTTGGTAGGTAACACAGACTGATATTCGATACGCCATTTATGCATATGAATCGGTAGTTTAATTTACCATGATAAATCACGGTTTGACGCACATGATTTATACAAATTTGAAATGATAATTAGTGAATACAAGTTTAAATAAAGTTCAAGTAAATTTTTCGTAGGCAATCAACTTTAACTTTCGTATAAGCGTAGAAAGAATATCGCCTTCATACACAGTGTCATAAAAAGAATTGGATATTTCAGTTTTGTTTTGATATTATTCATCTACACAACCTATACGAGGTAAAGTGGTGTATTTGTCATCTTATCGTATAATAATACATTCAATTATATTAAATTAAAACAATTATATTAAAAAATCAAGCAGGCGAGTTTGGGCACAAGATGCTTTATTAGCTGCATTGTACGACATAAAAGAAGGGTAACCTTGTGCTAGTGTTTCATAAAAGTATAATATGTATCTCACGATGTTTCACGGTAATTTTTCGAAGACGATGTTTAAGTGACCCAGTTTGAATTGAAATTTAAAAAGTTTTCTTTCCTTTGAGGCGTTTCTCCTCCGTAAAAAGAATTAATTTGTAGTTTCAGTTGTTTAACAGTAATAGATACTGAAACTTTAATTCATTTCAATGAAATTAATAGCAGAAGATATTCTACTAATTACACGTGTATCCTTGGGCAAATCCTTTTTCTGTTATGAAGTTTAGTCAGTGTCTATTTTTCGAAATGTGCGGCATCGCTTCGGTAATTGCCCTATTTAAATTTGTTTCGCTAAAATATCTATTATTTTCTTATACAATATAAAAGTTGCACTTATTTTAGCTTAATACGGCCATCTTACTCCGATCTCCCTTATACCTATTATCTAAGCAAGTACTTATTTAGGTATTGCATGAACGTACAATTTCAATTAGAAAAGTTATGTTTAGAAGAAACTCATTAAAATATGGTAACTACTAAATATAGTAAAATGCAACGACATGAACAAAAGCTTAAACTTAAATTTGTGTATATATTTTTTATTCTTAGATTAACTTATCCCAAATCATGTAGGGTTTAACTTTAATATAATCATTACGCATAGATAATCTCGATGCGTGCTGTACTAATAATAATTTTCCAATTTAATTTGCTGAAGATAGTTTACAATAATTTCAAGTAAATACCTTAATCGCAAAATAAAATGTTGAAACACGTATTTTCTCGCTCCAAAGAAGCTCAAGGCTTTCAGACCGTGAAATTTCCGTTTTGTAAAGAGCAAAAAATGTTCATCTCTTGAATTTTAGATTTTCCTCGCCCTTGGAGGTCCGTTTCGTTCTCCCAAAAAGTGTCACGAATTTCCGTCGGAAAAACGCGGACGATAAAGTGTCTGACGAACGCGCAACGCGGCAGGCAAAAGCCGGAAAATTGATCCTCGTTGTTACATAATTTTCACGCACGTTCCACAGCCCGGGTTGCGCAACTGTTGTAAAGCGTGTTGAAATTTTAACTCGTTCCCGTCGTTTAATAAACGATATTTACGATCGCTGCCGGCGTCCGCGCAAAACTTTCGACGTCGACGTTGCTTTTCCCAACGTTTTATCGTTGAGTAAATCGAAACGCTTTTCGTTTGTGTATTATATTTTTCTATAAAGTACTTTGCCGCGAGTTGCTTATTATTAATAAGGAATTCAATTATGCAAAGTGCCATTACTGTTATTATTTACTTGCCACATCATTGTATATATTATATTAATAACGGAACAGAATTGTTTCATTAAATTACCATGCTTCATTGAGAACTCCTCAAAGGGTAAAAGGGGTTGTTAATTAAAACTTTTGCATAAAATTACTGTTACATATATGAACCTTGTATACGTATCTAATTGAAGTTATAACAGAATTATAATATAATGTATTGTTACAAAGTCTGTTATCTAAGCTATACTCGTCGTTGCAGGCTTTTTGTAATTTTCACTGTATTTTGGAATTATTTATTTTTCGCAAATCACATGTCTAAAAAATAAGATAAATATAAGTTTCGTCCTTTAATTAGTCCCTAGAAACATATTGCTGGCTATAAATTCTTCATCCATAAGTCAAAAGGAAACAGCAAACAAAATATCTCAAAAGTGTTATAAACGAGTTAAATTTACTCTTTGTTGAAGAAAACACATTTTTTAGAGATTCCTATCTACTAGCACACAAAGGGAATGGAACAGTTCTATTATATAATGTTGGAAACCCGGTCGACTGAATAATACAAGGTCTGCTGTTTAACTAATAGCAATGTATATTTCAAAAAGGTTACATCAGTTAAAGACTCGCAAGCTGGACTGACAAAGGTTCAGAGTGCAGGAGAGTACGAGTGAGAATCCTCGCTTTTTGGCTCTACAGACATATACAATGTATAAAGAGTTTGGGTTTTGGTGGAGAATAGTTCTATGAACCTTTGATCCTAGACAAAAAGCGACATGACTAAGATTTGCTTAAGCTTACTCAGTTGTTTTGAACAGTTCTCAAAAACAACCCTTATCGGAATGGGACTCTTCAGTGAGTCTAACGTAAGATTAGATAGCTTCCTAACAATAATTAACTGTTACATTAATTAATTTATCATTTGAAGATACCTTAAGAGGGAAAATTTTGCTAACTAATCAACTCTTGTTTCTAATGTACATTTTCTTATGCTTATTCATTTAAAATAAAATTAGAAAAAGCAATGCATTTACCCAAGACTTTAGGACCATATTATCATTGAAGATCAATATAAATACATGAATTTGGGCCATTAATAAAAGATACTTGTCAAACATGTCCGGATACTCTGCTCGTATGCACTATTTGAATAAATATGTATTAATATTTAAAAATGTGTCTCATCATAGTAGGAGTACGTATCTATATGTACACATATACCTACATAGTTTGATAATAAAATTTCCATAATCTTGAACACTGTAATAAGAGTTTCAATAACTTCTTTAAAAATTTTATTTTTAAAATTAAAGAACTAAGTAGATATAAGGTTATTATCTTAAAATCAGTCGCTTTGAGATTGTACACACTCGTTTCATGGTCGACTTCATTGATCATAATGCTTTTGGTACTTACTCACTTTGACAATTTTCAGAAAATGACAGGAAATACGTTCCTTTCACTTATTCTATGTATAGGAAGTAAAACAAACTTACAAAGGGACAAATCGGACAAATATGGGGAAAACTCCAACGTTGTGTTCAATTTTGGAATTGAAAAGTTTTTTGCTAAAATGAATGTGCGGAAGCAGCAAAGAGCCTTTGATCAGAAAGCATTCGTCCACAGAGTTCATTCCGCCCAATGAAACTATTAATCGAAAATTTTACTTTCAAACAGTGAAAAGGCTCGCAAATTAGTCACATAGGGATTTTAATTAAAAATTGCTTCTTTATGAGTTTTGTGTCATAATAATGCTCCCGCATATTCAACCAATCTGGAAAAAAATTTTTAACTGTAAAATTGATCACAACGTTGGAGTATCTTCTACAATCACCTGATTTGTCTCCTCGTAATTTTTGTTAATTTCAAAATTTAAAGGAACTTATGAAAGAAACACATTCTGTATCAGTTTTTTACATTTAAAGCACCTATTGTAATAAGGATATTGAGCAGATACTTATATCACCTGGAAAGTCTGAAGAAATAGTATAATATATTGAAAATATTTCTTCTATAGTAATTATTGAATAAAATATCGAAATTTGTTAGGTTTATATTAAACTGCGTATTTAGATTTTTAGACGATTCTTAAAAAGCGTCAGTTTTAGGCAGGAAAAAGTCTTTATAAAAATAATTACAAGTGGACTAAAGTTGAAATTACCAGCAAACAGGAATATAACAACCTTTGACTATAGTCGAATACCGCAGCATAAGGTTAAGCCACATTTTAACTTTATTTCTGTGAAGTCTTTATTATTTAAGGTTACAACGTAGTGAAGTGTAACACTATTGCCTAATGTCTTAATATGTCTATCGTGATATTTAAATTTGAGTTTCGAATTGAATTTACTATTAAATTGAAATTTTCGTTCTCTTTAAATTAATTTATACATTTGTAATGATCGAACAGTAGCACTTTGTGAGGTGGCTCCCAGCAAATCTCCACACAACACAACCTGTGGAGACCGACACGAAAAAATTAATTTAACTTATAACTTCGAATCACCCTCACGATACAAATTATGTTCTAAATATCGGAGCAGATGTTATTTTTCGAACTTTGCAAAAATAGATAAATTGTAAAGTCTTTGAATGGTAACGGTAACTAGTGTAAAGTTATTTTGAATAGAAAATTTCGAGTAACTACTTCTTTCATATATTATTTTTACGTGTAACCTAAAAAAAGATTCATAAACCAAGGAAATAATGAATTAATCCTAAAATTTTATTTTCACTCTACATAACTTGTTAATAATTCTACTATTAGTTACTGTCTCCGCCAGAGAGAGCCTAAAGAGTTCCCTTACTTTCGATTTATGAATTACACCTTCCTCCTCTTCTATAGTTTACATTTTTATTGAAAAATGTTTCATTTATGGTTACAGAACAATAGATGTCACGCGTGTACGGAATGGCTGATAAACGGGCCAGCTCCTCAAAATGCATAGAGTTACTTTGCATAGTAAATGCACGAGGAAGCACCAGCCCTGTTTTAGCCCTCTTCTCTTTTCCCCGCCCAACCTCATATATTTTTTGAACGCTGTTAATTTCATTTGCGTCGTTCGACGTCGAAAACCACGGGGATGTTGTTAATGCATGTACCGGTGATTTCAATTTTCTGGAACTCCCCGAGTGTAACTTTTTTGTCCTCGGTAATTCGATAATCCTTTAATGATGGTGCAAAAAATCGACTGGGACAAGAGAGTGGCTGGAGAAAAAAATTGCGAATAGTGCTATGAAATAATGGCGCTGTGCTTCATTATGCATACACGTAGACAGTTACTTAGAAAAAGGTGCAACGACTTGCAATCCGTTCTAATAGTTAAAACAACAACCTTTTTACATTTACTGCATTGCATGTCACTCTTTACATTATTTAAATGCGAGGTTGGTCAAAATAACTTAAACTGATTCAGTTATTAGTTTCAAAGTTTTGATTAGTAGATATTGCAACTATGAGAAAGAAGTGGAGATACTGATTCATCATAATAAGTGCGTTATTATATGATATTATTTGACTAAGTTTGCTGGTTAATAAAATGTTAATTTTGAAAAAAAGCTTTTTGCTTTCTGCTAGTCGAACTAGTCGAATTATCGTACCAATACTATAAATCAATATAAATTAACGTAAAAAGTTCAATCCTTATTTGTAAATGATTTCTAGAAATTTTGTAGATAAAATAGTGGAATTCACTCCTATAAAAAAAGTAATACCGAACGTGTTGATAGTTTAAGTAAGGAAAGTTAACATTAAACACTTCTATATCTTATTTTTTTTTTTTTTATTCTGTATGAAACTTAATGGTCTAAGGTTACTTAAATGAAAAATAAAGGTACTGGAACTTATTGAATAAAATAAATCGTATTTCAAAATTCCAATAAGGTATGAGAATATCCCGTTTTGTCCAATCGCCTGCTATCTTGTTTCATCCAAGTGTGTAGCTTTATAAAAAAATGACTGACATTATTTAACCAAGAAAGATACAGAAAATACACTGCTTACTTTTTTCGTATTGTTTATCAACCTAACAAACCTCCTGTTAGTATGTCTTGTTATACCCACATATGAAATGTCTTATACCGGAAATTCTTTCCTTAATTGTCCCATCACTGGGACATTTACCTTACATAATAAGAGAAAACCACGTAGAATAGTTACACCTTAAGTCCTCATAGTATCTTGTCAAACGTAAGCACAGTAAATATACCAATCTTATTCCATTAGGGATCTAACCGACCAAACATAGTTCCTCGTGAGTATTGTGAAGAAATTGTGCGCCGTTACGTACAGAATATACCATTCGACGATTCCCAGTGCACGGCTATATCGTTAACAATTTAAGCAGTCGCTACATCAGGAACGGTCAACCCTGGGGGCCACAGGTGCTACACAACTTGCCCATGACTTACTGATCATACCTTGATTTATATTCAATAACCAGCCAGGGCTAGTTACTCCAAAGCCCGCGTGCAATCACGTTTCTGCCATGTAAACACACGCCATTACAAACCGTGCAAACGCGTGTCCGTGCATTTAAGGACCGATACGCAGACCGCACTGTGCCCTGTGCCTTGGCAAACTCGATGATTGGCTTCTCGCACAAGGGTTGCTTTCCAGTTTACGTGGCTGGAACGGTCAAGTTGCTTTTCCAAGTAAACGATACGATTGTGTGCAAGACAATTCATTGGTGGTTCACTGTCGTTCTGCATTTATATAGGGCACAGATTACCATACAATCTTCGCCAGTATGTTCTATAGGTAAAACTAACAAGGAAACTACCCGAAATGGTCATTTCCGATTTTGATGAAACTTGGTTGGTTTGTAGTAGCTGATAATATTCGACAAGTATCATTTTATATAAGCTTATATCTAGGTTAAGGGGCTGAAAACGAATAATTTCAAGAAGATTTCTTAAACATGTAGATATTTCTAAAACTGCAAAATTTGTTTGCATAAATGGATTCAATATTCAAAAATATATAATTGACTAATGTAAAATTTGATTCTACAACCAATGACTTCAGAAATATTACGCGAAATTTGGTTTTCTCCATCTTAACGTGGATTTGAGCCAACATAAAAAAACATGTGTCGAATATCTTCAGCAACTTTACAAACCTGCCAAATTTCAGCAAAATCGGAAATTATCACTTCCAGCATCTTGTAAAACTAGAATGTTGTACAATAAGAACTCCAAAAATACACGATTGAGAAGTTGTAAGTAAAATGTGAAGAATAGGATAATATTATTAGTCGAATACTTAAGGTAAATGTCCTAATAGTCGACCATGTCCCTAAACATTAACACCAGTTTTATTTCATTTTAAGCTTGAATCCTAACGTACCTAATAAAAAACTAAAAGTAATATATTTAACTACTACAACGCAATTCATGTGTCAGAACATGTTGTTTTAGGTTGTTCACTTACTGGGACATTTGAAATTTGAAGTGTTTGGGTATTGAGACACTTTATCTTATTTAAATAGTATAACAATGTACACACCTGACCAAAAGTATTAAGACACTTGCTCGGCCATATCATACGTATTTGGAAAAAATTCTAAAATAAGCATCGAATTTCACTGAAAACGGTTTAAACTCACGTGAAGTGTCTAACTTAGGATTCATTTTTTTGCCGATTTATACGAGCTTGGTCATATGGAGAGAAATCAATAGAATAAATTCTAAGTCAGGAACAGCGAAATATTATCTTATTTGAGCATGTAGAATCACCCCTTAAAATTTCTCATCATTGACAATTTATATTGCAAAATGGAAGATCATTGAAGATGATAGATACTAATACTTTTGAACGAGGATATAGGCTGCCAAATAGTAGCGATCGAATATACGTCAAAAGAATAAATAATTTAGATATCAATTTATGTTGATATACTGCAGGCTGTACTTACATTTTACAAATTAACTGTCAGAGTGCATTTTACCACAAATATACACTGTGTATGCCTTAAATTTTATACCTGACAGAGATACCAATCCAAGTTCATTTTATTCGAAATTGAATTTTGTACATCAGCTTACTGTTTTCTTTTGTTTCTATTGGAAGCAAGAACCTTCAATTACGTTATAAAAAAAATTTTAATGCACACACATATAAACTACTTTAAATACTACGTTAAGAAATGGATGATTAGTTTTTGTTTTTGAACTCTTCAGGAAAATTGTTTATAAAAAGAGATATAGCGTGGATCAGATTGGTTCGTAGGTACAAAAGTTATTTACAAGTAGTCGCGCCTAATAGTTTGCAGCTTAGGGGAACCAAGTATAAACTGTTACATTTCAAAAATACATCAAAATTTAAGCTAAAAAGGTTGTAACCATATAAGAAGCGTTGGTTACTTGAACATTACTTTACATCTAACTTCTAGACTGTTCCTATTATAAATTACTCGAATAGGCTCATCTTCATTCAACTATAGCAGAAAACTAAATTTTAACCTCAAAAATAAAAAATCAATAAAAAACAATGTTTTTCTTCATCTCGTTATAGCTACAGCAGGAAACGATAAAAAATTCAATCCACTAACTCGAAAAGTAGCCACAGTCAGTCCCAGAGTTCACCCTCGCCCAATTCAGCCCATCAAATATTCAAATCCCTGGTAACCGTCTTGAAACGCTTTCGCTGCAAAGACGAGTGCATCCGAAGAGGATGCTGCGACGAATCGACAGGAAGCTGCTCGTGGAAGTTGCGATCAATTGTGACTTCCGACGATAGGGTGGGGAGATGATCTCGCGTATGTGTATAGTCGGGCGATATAAATCCGCGCGAGGGCGGACATTGTCGCTGGACGTTGCGACTGGAATATTAAGTATGAATATGTTAATGGACCAGGGCACCCTATTCTTCTCTCACCCCCTCGCAGGCCTCGGCAAAATAATGCGTACCGTGTGGACTTTCCCTTATCGCGAGGGTGATATACGATCGCCGGGGTCGCACTATTTACCCGAGTGTTTCTGGAAATGGACTGGCCGAGATCTCCGTCTTTTTCCTTCGCACTGCCAGATCTCACGCGATCCGTGGAAACGTTCTTTCGCTTAGCTTGATTTACGCGACGAATCTCGCTGGCGACACCTTCGCAAGGAAATTTCTTTTTATTAGATAAGGAGGACGGAGTTATTTATCATTCCTCGCTTGCAAGTAAAGGGCATTATAATTGTATTGCATCGGAGTATTTCAATGTAGGCGAAGTAGTGACGCCGAGTTGGTGAATCTGAGTAGATTTTCATTACATTGCCTTTTAATAGAAAAAGTAATAGACTACTTTAAGTGGTACTACGTAATACTTTTGTACTTCCTTGTTTAGTTTCTTTATTTAACAGAGTTAATCCTTTACTACCAAAGAAAATAGCAGTTGGAGAAGTGGATTATAAGAAAAGATTAAAGAAAAAAGAAATTAAAATCTATGAACAATTAAAGAATGAAAATACTAGTACCTTGTTATAAGCAAGCAAATATTTACAGAGAAGAATACATTTTTAAGAGACTTGTTGAGGCTACACGTTTGGATTTACGCTGCGTTAACATATAGCAGTGTCGTTTTTTTGCAGAAATCGATTCGTTATGTATTGTACGCTTTCTGGAACGACTTGGTTCGGCTGGAAAAGAACCCAACTTTTACTCCGACTGTTTCTTAGCCATGTCACCCTAAACTCCTCAACGGTAGTTATTATAAAGCCGCGCGTGACGTTTATGATACGGTTTCTCGAACAAAGGATTCATTATGCAGGTCCTGCTTGCGTGATGTAAAACGTCAGGTCTATAGGCGTCGTGCAATTTTAAACCCACATTTTTAGTTAGGCTTGTTTAAAGTGCTTTCCATGAACATTTTTTACTCCATGAGATGTATCAAAGGATAATTGAGTCGTTTTAGATGCATCTATTACGCGTAGCCTGGCTAATTATTTATGCGGCGTAAATTTTGTCACAATTTGATTTTAAGATGAAACCTGATTAATTAAGTTATACTTTACATGGTTCGAGCGGTTGATCATAAAAAAGTTACGATAATAGTACAAGATCAGCCAGGGCGCAAAATTAATTTTAGTGAATCTTATCTTACTAGCAGTAGAGTGTAGTTTGGGTCTGTCGACCCGAAAATCCAAAATTTCGACCAGAATTTCGTGCTGAAAAAGGATCACCAAACGACATTTTGGTTCAACGATGAGAAGAACGAAGATTACTCAAGGAAGCTCCAACCTGGAGCTTCGGCCTGAGGAAAAGGTTTTCTCTACCACCGTCGTGGACAGACCATGGCGGGGTCATTTAACCTGGCCAGAGTAACCAGGAGGATTTACTTTCTTTGGATCGAAAACCTATCAATGCCGATTTTTATCGTCGCGTTTAAAATCGGTAACATCCCCAAAATCGAGTATTTGGGGAATAGAAGTCGAGGAGGAAACGGACTCCGAAAACCCAAGTCAGATGCATTCGAATCATCAGAATTGAAACATTCAATTAGAATTATTGGAATCGTATGAATCGTTCGAGTCGTCGCTCATAGCATAACGAAACAAAAAAATAAAGACATGAATTATAATGAAGTCATCCGATTAGAACTAGCCACCCAGACTTAAGTTGATCGGTGGTACGCAACATCCGCGAATGTGATATATTAACCTGCAGATGAACAACGATTCTATCTTGGGACGAGACGAATCGAATACCGGAAAAAAGATGGCATTCCACATATGCTCCTCCAGGTTGGAAAGGTGTTGCCTCTGCGTGGATTGTGGTTTGAGAATAACGATACACAAACCGGCGACGACATGGTCAGAATATATTGAAGAGCATTTTGAGATGTCCCCAAACATTTGGATTCCGACTAAAATTTGGAGAGTCAGTCATTGTAATTACTCAATGGTAATTATAATTGGAAAAAAAACTTTAATATATTTAAGAAAATTTTTGTTATTACATAGAAATAAAGCGCACCTATAAAGAATATACAATTGGAAAGGAAATATAGAAACACCAAGGACACTATCAACTAAACTCAGAAAAATAAGACGATCCCGAAATCGAAAAAATTGTTCCCGATATTTCAAAAGCAGAACCTAATAAGGAAAAACTGCAGGAGAATCGACAGAATTCTGGAGATCGTAATTCTCGACGAAAACTTTGAAGAGTATACGTCTACTCAATATGAACTCCGCTGCGCTGACTGAGCAGCAAGAAGGTTTCTGTATGTTTGCGGGACAGACTAGCAAGGTAAACAGTGGGTGTATCCGTGAAAAACGCCTGTGCACAGTCATATGTTCTGCAGGGGAATTCATTCCCCAGAACAATTTCAAACCAAAGCAGGGAGCAAAAACACAAACGAAGAAGAAAAAGAAATGAGTCAAGGAACTCAGACGTTCTAGGAGGACTTTCACGGAGCTCAAGACAATGCCCAAATACAGTGTATTTAGGAAAATAGATTGGTGTTGGCCCATGTCACAGACAACACGATTAAAGCTTGGATGTCAGAAGAGGGCATTATGATTCCACCACAAAAGAAGCAGAGGCGATCAGAAATGAACACTGCCTAAGGGACCAATCAACCTGCCAAAGGACAACAGCAATAACGAGCTACTTTTTCCCCAATCACAATGGTACCATGCATTTACATATATGTATGTATATACACTACATACACAGCGCAATAGTTTATGAAATCCGACAGTACTTTGCACACGAATCTTCGTTTGTTTACCAATGCATTTCATCTTTCAAGATGTGAAAGCATCGTAAAAAACTGTATTTCATTTCAAAGGGGAGATGTTACGTATACGTCGCCCATATGACCTTTTTAACCCTTCTTAAGTGCTGGAATGCACTGAACGCATAGAAAGGAACCCCTCGTATGCATTTGTTATATATAATAGTTTTTCGGAAAATCCTAACGAAGACGTTAGCTAACATCTGTGTCTCCACCGCTTTAATATCCAAATTTTGGGTATATAAAGGGCTGAAGATCAAATCCATGGACTCGGCTCTTGAATAGTATAAGAACATCATGCTGTTCGTTCACTCATTGCACGGATTTTTTGTCCCTTTTAGATCATTGCTATTTACCATACAATACGTATTAGCAGCTGTTAGGCATTAAATAATTGTATTCCGAGACCCCCGCATTTCTTGGCGTATCGAAACTGAGAGTGACAATTTACACTACGTACCAACTGTAGAAGACCTTTTGTTTGTATAACAATATAGCTATTAAGTTGTAATTTGAATAACGATTAATTTATTTTAAAAAAACCAAGAGTCATCACCCGAATCCTACTATATCGAACCCAGAGCAATATACTCTATCCGCTCAGAGTGTATTGTTCAGAACTTAAGTTACGTGCCTTTACTCACAGTCTCAGAAGTACCCCCCTGTTCCAGACACGGGCCTATCTGTTGACAACCTCCAGTTAAAAAACTACTTCTCGGCAGCGTGTCCAAACTCCACTCGTTCTTGGCTCGTAACAATATTATACTGTCTGTTTACTTGTGACAATATTATACTGCCTGTCTACGAAAATATTATATCCTGTTTGTCTCTCTTTCTCTCTATTTCTCTCATATAAAAATTTCAAGAATTTTGTTCGGAATGTAACAGCAATAAAGAAATTTATAACCGAATTTTATCTCAGCACATAGTACATACTCATAAAGCAATAATATTTTTGGTTGCCTATCGTCTCTGTGACTAGGGTTTAAAGGAAGCTGGTTCAACTTATTTAAATCTGGAGAACGAGGAAACTTCAAGTATGGTGCAAATCTGCGTCTTGTCCATCACATTCCAAATATTTCCTCCGAAAATTGGTGAACCGGTTGGCTATAATGAGAAGCACCATCATGCATAAAGTAAACGAGTTACGTCTGTATCATGATATAACTTGTAATTCACTCAGGAAAGGAGCCCGTAGAATTTGCAGACATGTTTCACTTGCTAACGACATAGGCAACTAAATTGGACCAATAATATGGTTCTTACAAACTTGTGCCCACATGTTACTCATGAAACGTTCTCGACAAAATTTTCCAATCATTGCTTAAGGGTTTCTCTAAATCCAAATTCTTGCATTTTGTTAATCCAGTGGATGTCGATTTCGTCGAGTGACAGGTTATTTGAATAGAGTGCTCGAATGCGGGAAATTCTGTAAGGTCATAAGTCTTCTTTACGAATTATTCGTCACACTGTCGTAGGATTGATTCCTCTTTATTTCGATTTTGATTTTCCTCTTTACGTTAATGAATACGGAATTGGGGTCTGAAAGTTAGCATAATGTTATTTCTTGATCACTAAACCGTTGATCTAGCCACTGAAACTCCTGTCGATCTTACACTTCCACTGAACGCAGGGGTTTTATATTGTTTCTCTGAAACAATTGTATTATTTACTCTGAAACTTCAACGTCTTTTCTCAAGAGAATGATTGAGTTCTGTTCTATAATTGAATTCACACTTTTCATCCTGTTTCGACTTATTATTGATCACAAAATTATTCGGGCTTTGGTTGATTGCACGTTGGATGCCGATTAGTAAATAAATATCACTCGATGTTTCTTGATGAAAGAAACGAATTTATATCGAACGCAGCAACTTCTCCACGTCACCCTGGTTTGGGCGGAAACAAATTTTCTAAACTTTCATTTGTCAAATGATTGGACCCACCCTCACCTCGATACTTTCTGCGTAACGCCTCCCCTCGAAGGCGTTACGCAGTCCCTTTTTAGCATTCAAGGAAAATACGTAGAAGGAAGAATGAGGTCATAGAAAAAATCCCAATGGGGGTGTTCGACGTTATATAATCCCTAATATATAAATTATGACGGTCTCTGGTCCTAGCTCAAGCTCCGTCTTATGTCACGTGTCAGCATATTCTATGGTACATATGTATAAACTAGGGGCTATATGTATTCTGTAGGTATTCCGTCTAAAGATGGAACAGTCGTACGACCAAACTACAATAAAGGAAACACAATTTGGATTTTAATGTATATTCAAACTCAAGAATAATATACAACTAAACGTCCACTCGGGTCTCTTTGTAGACAGTATTTCTTTACAGGGTTTCTTTAACACGTCTTATTCACAGTTACATAGTTTTATCTAGTTCAAATAATTCGGGAAAAATGAAACAAATGTCATCACAATTAACGCAAAACAATAAGGCGAAAAATATTTCAAGTGATGAAAGTGATTTTATTTCAGTTGTAAGGAAACAGATTCGTTTTATTGTTAGTGTTATGTTTGTCAGACGTTCTACGCACAGTCTTTTGGCAAAACTATATACATTTAGAAAATAAATGATGCGTAACGTAACTAATCGCTCAAGTTCGTTAAAGACACGTCACTTGAGCGTGCACCTCTTCCCTTTTCCTGAAGAGGTGAAGAGACCTCTTTTCTCGGGTGAAGAGACCATGAGGAAAGCGGCTCTCGTCGCTTGTCTATAGCCTTATCAGTTTTTTAGCGACAATAGTCCAAATACATATACATATTACTCTCTTCCATTTAGACAAATATTTATTTCATTGTGATAAAACCCTAAAATTGACCGCTAGTTGTCTTACAGTGTTATACGATGAATAAAGTATTGATTTTTCTTAATTTTTTGTTATGTATAATTATTCGAACGCGTAAGAAAGCAGACTCGATCCAACATTCGAACAAGACCAACAATAAGACAAAAAAGTCTCTTATCGTTTTGAAGCATCAATTTATAATTCATCAACTCACTCCACTCATGCGACGCTCAAACCCTATAGATGGCAAAAGAGGTAAACAAGTTCTTAAACTCATAGAATTCATTATTTAACAATTTATTACCATTGATGCAGCAGTGTCAATTAATTATATAACAAATTTATAAAAATTATTACAACCTCACCATTCAGCATTTTCTCCGTCACTTTCTTTACTATTTGTAGTTATTAGAGTTATTAAAATTGTGTAATTGACAATGTTATATTGATATGATTTTTTAAAGTAAACAATTTCTACAACTCTGAAATGACAGGAAACAAGAAAAAATTGGTTCGTTCCTAGATCTCCAGCTGACCACTGCAATGCTGATCGTTGTGATCGAAGTTTGAAGATACCCTGCTGTTTGTTGTTTATTATTTATTGATGAAAAACGGCCATGAATGCCCATTACACAAAACTTGAACCAAAATGAAATAGAATATATATGTATATACAATGGGTACAGTATCCAGTCATAGGATAATATTGCACCAATACAGACAGTAAAAACACATGAAGTCAAGACAAACAGTTACGCCCCAACCATAGCTATATAAAATTAGCACGACGAAATAACCGAATATAAAGGGAAAAGAGAAAAAAAAAGTAATCAATTGCTGTTGCACTGGAGTCGCTATAAATTCGTCGTCGACTATACAAAATAACTAAAGGACGTTCCAACGCGATACAGGGATAAATTAAACCCTTTGCACTTGACTGGCAACTCTAAGGGGACATTATCAAAATAAAATCGTAAATATTCACAAAGGTTTATAAATGTAGGTAGCAATTACCAATTATATCGTGTAATATAGGATGATCATTGTCAGCTTATAAATTAATTCTTTCGCAGAAACAACACCAATTCACAGTATAAAAGCTGGAAGCAACAAGTGTTACATATTGCAACACAAATTAAAATAAGTAAAAGCGTAATAAAATGACTAATATTTCGAAAATCTACTAAATGCATAGTACATAATATTTGTGTAACTTTCCCCTTCTGTTACTCCTCTAAAACCACCCAGCACATGAACTTCTTCATCGACAGGCAGGCTGAATTGCGACAGTGGGCGACGATTATGCAAAGGGCTTCCGAGCCACGCATGTCAGATGCACAGCTTCTCGCTTTTCGGGTAAAATGCTCGAGATGAAGGGGGAGCAAAGCGGAACCAGTCACGTAGTGATTGTTGTCCCGCGATTAATTAAACTCCGCCAGTGGAAATTTGTTCCTGTGTTCCTTTGTATGACACGACAATTCGAACCGAGCCAATTTGGGCAACAACGACGCGACGGCTCGTTCGGCCAATGACTGAGAGAGCCTCCTTTCATATTTTATAACGAGCGCGGAAAATTTGAGTGAAAAAATAGCTTTGCTCGATTTTTCAGACATTCGCGTGGAAACGGTTAATTGAATTTTACCAAGTTTCACGACCCCAACCCAAGCTTTCCAGTCGATTTGAAATTCAATCGAACTCCGAATTCGATCGAATTAAACTTTCGCCTTGCTGTTTCGCTTTGTGCAGTTTATTGACATTTTGTCTTGTTATTTCCGGGGGAATTTTATTAATTAAATTTTTACCGTCCCAAGTTCGACCTTGTTCTGTAGAAATTTCTGGATACACAACACATTTTATGTGGAACCAATTAAATGAACACTGGAACTGCTAACTTGCAAAGATACACTATCATTCTATAGGTGGGGATCATTGTTAGCACGATTATTGATGAATTAATAATGTTAATGAATTTGCAAATTATAAGTTAATACCTAACTATTATATTTCTGTTGCAGAAATGATTTATATACATATATGCATAATAAACTAACACATTACTATAAATACAACTAATGAGTTTTTAATATAATATCAAAGAATCGGAAATGCAGATAATTACTATATGATATTTTTCTCAAAATGAAGGAAATTGTTAGAACAAAGAAGAATCACGAAAAAAAAACAAAAATAATGTAATTATTATTTTTAGTGAAAATGTAATCAATAAATACATAATTATGAACAGTGTATGTTCTTTGCAAATACTGTAGTCCTTCTAATGAAATCAAGCAGACTGTTAGTCCTTGCCAATCAATAATGTCGTTTAAAATTTGAGCTATAGAAGTCATTGAGTTCACAACTGATCATTTAATTGTACTATAAATTTATAAATTCAACTAAAAAATACTAAAAAAACAATTACAAATAAATACAGTTAAAACATGTTGCAGCTTAATTTCATTTCTGCTTACAGTTTTAGCAAATTATTTTTTTAATTTGCATATTTCTATTATGCTTGTAAATAGGTGAAAAAATTGAATGAATCTTATTAATAGAATTTAATAGAACTCCCTTCACACTGAAGTATATTTAAATCAAAGACTTCCTCGATAGGAAGTCCACTACATACTAACTGTAAAAAGTCGCAAAGTATAGAGATGCCGATCAAAGGAAAAATTCCTCGAAGTCCCTATACGAGGGTCTTTTAAATTATTTACTTAATCAAAATTCCTTTGCCAATCAACTATAACCTTAACTGACGTCCTTCCCGATAAAGCTCAGCATCTTTAATGATCCCTGTTTTAAAGTTACATTGTTAGTAAGAAAGCCTAGATGAAGTTACTCTACTTATCGATTTGCATGTGGATGGTAACATGAGCCTAGGGGGCATCTAACGAGGAATTATCGTTTAAAAAGTCTTGCTACAGGTACTAGCGATATTCCTGACTATTAAATAGTTAAGCTTATTCAACTGCCTATTGTGCACCTTTCTGTGATTAATCACAAGCTGGGTGAATTTTAATGAGTTTTACTAAACAGTTACTACAATAGTAGAGCTAATTATAATTTCATATGCGAGGATATTAATCATAATTAAAAATAACTGAAACTCACAATATACAAGGTGTTTCATAACATGTGGGACTCACTTCGAAAGTTGATTGTATGCTTAAAAACAGTGAAAAAGGGCATATAAACATATGTTCTATCTGTCTTCGTTTATGAGATATAATGAATTTTCTGTTTTAATTATCTTTACAGAAGATGCTCAAGATGGCCACCTTGCATTTGAAAATAAGCCTACACTCGTCTTGTCATAGATCTTTTTACTTTCTCTACTATTCTTGACATTTCTCGAATTTATTGGAAGCCTTACTCTATTCTGTTTCGTAGTATTTCAGCATTTCCAATCGATGTTGCATATACAACAGATTTTAAATGCCCCCACAAATGAAAATCTAATGGATTCAAATCTAGAGTACGAACAGGCCATGGAATAGAAGCTCTGCAACCAATCCATTTATTTGCAAAATGTTGATTTAAAAATTGCTCCATCATGCATAAACCATATACAAAGTCTAATATTGACTGGAACTTCCTCTAATATTTGGTGTAAACGCGTGCTCAAAAATCAACGTAGTTTGTACCTGTTAGTTTACCATCAAGAAAGAGAAGCCGAATAAAAAGTTTGTTCTGTTTATAAAATTCAGTATATCTCATAAATGAAGGCAGACAGGACATGTGTTTATAAGCCTGTTCCATTGTTTGCAGGTATACAATCAACTCCCGAAGTGGGTCCCACTTGTTATGAAAAACCCTGTATATTGTATGCTTCTATAATGATTATAGAAATTGCATAACAGAAGCTAAATTTATACATACCATAATTAGATTTAATTTACATGTACATATGTCCTTTTTTCACATTGTCATTTAAACGTGTATGATACATTCTGGATCATAGCTATGACCAGTCTAATACATAATAATGTTGCATTAGAAAGACTAAGTATCATTTTTTAAATATTGAAATATCTATGGTGAAGAGTCTCTGTACTCATGTACTATTCAGTCTTATACTCTCAAGTTTTAATAAGTATCCACATTCAGAATGCAATTAAAGAAAAAGACCTGAAAGTTCAAAAACTGATAGTACTAAGAGGAATAGAAATATATGAACAATATGGATCCTAGAATCAATCATTTTGATAAAAAATGTAGAAGTTTATTCCGATATGTCTTCTTTCCACTTTAACCATTTTACTGCCACCTCCAAGTACGTGGTACAATATGCAAAAAGTACCACAGTCGGTTTAATACAAGCTGGCACATCGACCTGTGGCATTTTTTACTGGCCGACAGATTGGCCTGCTGTTGGCTGGCGGTAAAAGAGTTAAAGGGACGTTCTGGTCAACAACTTTTAAAAACCCCATTTTGTTTAGATTTTTTACTTCTTCTACGTTTCAGAAATATCTAGTTAAAAGAAAATTTCAAAATTCAATCAATTTTAAACACATTTTTCTCTCAACGCCATTTTTCAAACTGATGAGGCAAATATGTTACAAACTAATTGATCAATTTAAATAAATTTTTCTTTCAATTAAAGAATATACTTTCTTGCAGGCAATGAACCTGTGATATTTTCAGTTTTTTCCAAATTTATTCACTGTTAAGGGATGCGAAAAAATAAAGAGCTTGTGAAAAAATTGGTAAAAAAATGGTACTTGACCTAAAACTAGCTCTTTTCTGTGAAAGAGAAAAAAAATTAAATGTCTTGCGAAATATGAAAAAAGATGTTTTGGAATGAACCTGCAGCTTGTAATGTGTGTCCGTAAATAGGTGTCGTAACAAATTCCCAACAGCAGAGAAGCATTATTTCTATGAGGGGAGCAGCTTGCGCACGTATTAAACAGATACAAGCATAATAATCGTTGAATGTTCATACATCGTCGTGTTCTTCTACGCCTGTAATCATGTTAAACGAAGCATTTAAACTGGTAGTCGATAAAAAATTTAACCCACGTCCTGAACGTTTTTTGGTCAATTCCTCACGACAACATGTTGCTCATACATTTCAATGAGGTATCTCTACCGGGTGTTCAAAGCACTTTCATCATCGTTGCTTTGACACGAAAATTTCTTCCCTAACTTCTTCGCTAAAATAAGAATTTACACCATTTATATTGTATTAAAATAACATTAATTTTTAGTTACAAATTTTTTTATTTGTTTGTGTGACTTATATTTAATCTTACAACAATTAACAATAATTTTAATCAAGTTCAAATGATTGTTCCTAAAATAGTATTACTATCTGAACTTTTCGGGTAGTATTTTTCAATTGGTCTGGTGTCTGCATAATAATATAATATACAATATAGGCGATTTCATTACAAAAATATATATATATATATAATAGTATGAATACAGAAAATTCATAACTCTTCAGGTTATTAATTGTTGTAAGACTGTAAGTTATAGATTTACATGTTTCATACCAAACATTAAAAATTGAATTTACATCAAAACTGTGGCTTACTCACTACTAGTAAAGAGCGTACATGTTTTTGCATTTATTCATTACTAGGGATATTTAGAACATCATTAAAGTACAGAAAATTGTAGGAATGGTATCAACTGTAAAATAAAGAATTTTATTATCTAATATTCTTATTCAACTGTTTGATATTTATAGGATTCATATATCCTAAATACTACTACCTATTAAAAATCAACGGATTTTATGTCAATTGAATGTTTATTGAACAAAGCATTAGAGATAAAAAGTAAAAACTAAACACCCCAACAGTGCACAAGACTTAAGTCTAACGAAAGGATGCAAAAACGTTTAAAGACGTTAGCGTATTTAATATAGAATACAGAAATTAATTAAATTCTAACTTTATTGGAATTTGTTAGAATGTAATTCATTTCTTATTTTATTAGAATTTAATTTCAAAGTCCTTAATCTGATTTTGTATCGTTTTTTATATTTACAGAACCGACGCGGAGACAGCGTCTACAACCAAGAGTGGCACGTTGAAGTTTATTCGTACTTTGACCAATATCTCGAAGGACGCTGGTGAAACCGCTCACATGCGATGCGAGGTAGTCGGTGATCCACCACCCACCAAGATCAAATGGTACAAAAACGAAGCACCCCTTGACGAAAAACGATCTAAGATCACTATCAAGAAAATACACCCACAGGTAATGCCATTATTTCATTACTATCACTGGCACTTCTAAGGGACTCTGATATTCTATCTAATAGTGGTAGCCAAGTTTTATGTTTTTATAGTTACTCATGATAGGGGTGGTATTTTGTCCATCTCCAATATTCTAAAACTGCATCCCTCACTGGAAAGGTATTTTATTTATATGTATTTTTTTATTGAGTATTGACATTTCAAATGTTTATAATTTTTTATTTTTGACAAATATACTTAATAAATGGAATGTCTGCAACATCCCAACATCATTTTTATTGCATTCACAATTACTATAATATTTATTAGAATCATCACCTGGGTCTAGAATACGATCATTATCTCTTTATTAGGAAATTATGATACTTTCGTTATATCACTGCCACGTCTTACAAAAAAGGTCATATCGTTAATTTCAATATTATTAAATATAACATGAATGATAACAGGAGTATTTAAAAAAAAACATAATAGATATTTTAATAGAATTTAATGAAGTTTCTTTTACATCGAGCGATGTTTATGGCAAAGGCTTCTTCGACAGAAAGTAAACTAGACACCAAGTCTTCAAAATAGCAAACTGTAAAACAAACGAGCACATTGTAAAAACGAGGGTTCCTTAAACCATTGATTTAATGAAACCAAACTTGGTTCAATCAACCAAAACTTTCACTGGTTGGTCTTTTTGGTAAATCTCAGCAGCAACAAAAACAATATGGAATGCGTTGATTGTTTCAGCCACACGAACATGCCGCGAAAAACATCATCGGAAGTCGCCTGAAGATTACCAATTTAGACGTGTCCGATGTGGGTTTCTACACTTGTCGTGTAACAAACGGCAAAGATCAGATCCAAAGCGAGGGAACACTCCGAGTAGACTCTACGAAGAACAGGCGCAGTGAGTAAAACGAATTCCTATTTGCATAATTATTTTCAAAAATATAATAGAACTCAGCCTAGATACATATACACGACTGACAATTTTGTAGGTCTAAAGTCCAATTACAGATTTAACAAAATTTTATATATCGATTGTCTACTTATTTATCCATTAAATAGAAGAAGAAAGATTGTTCAATTCATAATCAGCCTTTAATCACTCCAACACAATTTCGAGATTAAAGAATTCATTTTATAGAAGCTTTATATTTCATTTGCTTAAAATATTAAAACTAGACCTTCACAAAGGTCAACAAAGTTACAATTTGATGTTCATCAACGATCATCTACAAGAGTCTGAACTCTTTCAAGTTAGTCATATTGCGTGTGAAAATTCATTTTAATCTTTTTCTGTATGACGAATGTGTAATGAAAACTCTATTCTTCATTCTATAATTTTCTCGATCGGGTTTACTTCAAGTGAAAAAAACAGGAAACTATTTAGTTTCTAAAATTGTTGTTGTTCCATCCATGTTCCTATACATATAAATAAAATATAGTGGAAAGTTAGTCCTATGACCTAGGAGTCATCTTGAAGTCTGGGTTAGACTTCGAGAATCGCCAATGTTCTCATGTGTGTTGTCCAGAGCGATTATGAGACGCTTATCGCTATTAATCATCGAAAGAAATTTCAAGGATTCCGTGTCCTGGAGCATATTCTTACTAACAGTATTAATTGTGTGAACACGAATTTCTTAAAAATTTCGCTTAAAAATAGCTAAAATTTCTAGTCTATATCATAAATTCCGCCATTCTATGAATCTTGACTACATTTTCTTATCCTTTAATCAATTGCCTGTGCTGATATGTATATTTTTAAATATTTGTTTCATTTGTTAAAAAAATTGCAATGTCATTCGCAAAAGTGAATAGTTAGCAATTTGACCTGTTGTTAATATCTGCTGTAAAGGAGAGTGTATAGGATAGACCTAATACACTATCTTGTGGAAGATCTTGGACAGGTATGGTGACAGAGAGAACCTTTTCCTATTCTGCAAGAGAGACGGATAAAATGTAGGAAGTTTTAGCGGGGGATCGTAAAACTGTCAATACGACTCATCGAAATTCCCCTTTGACGTCTGCTCGCCTGAGGACGTGAGGGGAAATTGATTCCCTCGGGTGGCGTGATACGCCCCCGAAAAGAGGAAAATTGTGTCGAAAATTCGAACACAGTCTTGAAATCATCTGACCGAATTGACATTAATTACAATGCATTTTGTGTCACTGCATCAAAAAAATTTAATTATGACATTCGTCTGTTTGGAAAAGTTTTTAATCATTTCTCCTTAAATATTTTTATATTTCAGAATAACTTTTAGATTAAATGCCAAATTTGCAATATTTTAAATTATAGTAATGTTAATTGGGTGTATTCAACCAATAATCATAAACAATTCATTGTACGTATACAACAGTATTTAATCATTTCTTCTACTTCAACTAACAAAATTTAACGTTATTATTCTTCTAAAGATTACATATTTATTGTTAACTTAATTGCTATTGATTCGTAGATGGGCTGTGAGCTTATAGCGTAGGAACATTATATTGGAAAACACTATACTCAAAATGTTACCGGTGCCAGCATACAACTTGTGACGTTATGATTATCTACAGATAACCTACTCTATGATCACTACTCGATAATCACTTAAACATTGTTTCTGTTAATCGACGATCAGACAAGCTACACTCTACTGTACGAAAATCATACGACTGTGATTACAAACGAAAATTACGCATGATATTTTCATTGCAACGGCCGAATGACATCTGTTATCTCGTTATAACGACTCATTGTTAGATCATTTACTCGCAGCTTCAATTAAATGGTTCTATACTTGCAACTATGTTCTTTATGCGCTATAGTTCCACCTACAGTTCCCTACAATATTAAGTTCGTGCAAATGAAGTGGCCATTTTTAAATTTTTACTTTGATGTTTTATTTAGTACACTTAGTGAGTACTTTACCGATCGAAATAGTCCATTTCTCCATTTACTTCAATATACATTTTCCATCGTGATATTAATATGCTAATGCCTGTTTGAAAGCAACCGAATAAACGAAATGCAATAAACTTGTCGAATACTCTTTTACATTGGCTTCTACCCGAAACATTTATTCAGTTATTTTTACGATTGGGTCAAATTGTCACATTAATACCTATCACGAGAAGTTTTTACTGCATTACGACTAACGATAAGTTTGAACTCGATTACACAAAGTAACACGTACGTGCTGTTATGCTGCACATCAATAGTTTGTTTCAAATTACAATTTCCTATTATAATAAAATAGTTAATAAAACGTATACAATGTGTTCCAGTAAAAACTGGCACTTTAATTATCTTAAAAACTATAAGAGTAACAGAAAAATTTTTCGAATAAAGATTATTTGGTACTAAAGGGGCCATCATATGTCCATATCAATGTTTTTGTAGGTAAAGTTGCTTAAGTGGTATGAAGGTCATTTCCGTTTTTTTTTAGTAATATACCAGGTTTTTCTGTTTATTATCCGATAGTAGCTATCAAAACACAAACAAATGTCTATAATACTATTCTGCATTACCTTGTCTGATTTTGTATTGTAGGTATTTGTATTTGTCTCTTGAGAGCTGCTATCAGATGATAAACAGAAAAACATAGGATGTCATTAAAAAGAAAAAGAAAAAAAAACAAACAGAAATGACTTTCATGTTTCTTAAACTACTACACCTACAAAAAAAATCGATGTAACTATATGATGACTCTCTAAGTAGGTACTAAATATTTTTTGTTCGAAACATTTTTCTGTTATTCTTATCGTTTGTAAAATAATCAAGATGCTAGTTTTTACTGGAACACCCTATTATGGCATTCTTTAACGTAAATTTTAAGCTCTAAAGTTAGAAATCGATCATTTTATATACAACTTATTGTTAGTAGCAAAGTGCAATTATCTCGAAGAATAATTATAATATTCTTCATATAAAAAAAATACAAGAAATTAATACAAGGGGCTATTATCATAGAATTCATGCGTCTAATTAACCTTCAGAGTTCTTAATTTAGAAACTGATTACAAAATTTAGCCAGCTGTATAGACACTGCTACATTATATCTCAAAAAAGCAAATGAAAACTGAAAGAGAACACTTTAAATTCTTACTGTGTAAGTTAAGTAAAAAATTTGCAAGCCAGTGAATCCAAGTTCCATCGCCAGTTACGACTTCTCGCTGTGTCCTAAAATAAAAAGGAAAAACAAGTCTAGGGAGGGAAGATCTACGAGCGAAAAAGGTGAACGAACCCTCAGACGCGTATTACCGGCTATGCCAGGGCTAATTCACCCTCAACCCCGTGGCCCACGTCGTCCCTCATAAGTCGGTATTCAGCCGGAAAGTTTTCCCCGTGTCTCGGAGCGGAATTTCGTGCGGGAAACTTTCCCAAAAAGCTCTTGTGCCCGGGAGCGATGAAACAAAACTGACAGCGTTCCTCTGACGAAGTTACCGAGCGACACCCCTAACAAATTCTAATCTAATCGGGACCGATGCGCGAAGAAAACGCCTCCCCTCCAGCGAACCTTTGGCCAGCTTCGCCCTTCAACCCTCCGCGACGACAAAGTTTAATATTGGCACTCTGCAAGTCAAACTCTCCGCTCCAGCTCTGAAAGATTCAAACTTCTTTCCTTTCGGTTTTGACTTCCTTTTCATTTTCTTCTCTTTGCTAGGAATGAGATGCTGTTCTTTGAACGTTCGAAGTGACCAAAACGATGGCTTAGAAGAGACTGTAAATAAGAACTTGTGAATGGGGTCAGTACAGATTGTTATACTATAGTTTTGAAGAAAGAAAGTGCTGGTATGTGTATGCTTAAACATACTGGTTCGATCAGTGCAGTCAATTTAATCTCTGAGTGTTTTACAGATTCGCTTGTACTTATTTATTCAAACACAACCGAAATTGTCAACAAACTGCCATATTGATCTTGCACAAAGTGTCCTGAGAAAAAATTGCAAATTTTCGTCTACATATTTCTTTCCCCTAAGTTGCATTATTAGAAAATGTATAGAAATACACTATTATAGAACAATTTCTGGAAGTCTGTGTCAAATTAATTCAAAGGGATAGTACAATCATTGTAGTGTGGATACCTTCCTATGTAGGCACTGAAAGAAATTAAAGGCTGGATAGAGTAGTTAGATTCTTACTGATAAAAGAATAGCCAATTCATCAATTCCTTGCCACAGATTAAGTCTACTTTTCGACATTATTATACGTATGTACATATACATTTGCTTGCTTAAAATAGAAAATCAAAAACAATTACAATGAAGAATATAAATCCTCAATTAATCCATGATTGTTATTAATTAGAAACATCTTATTTAAAGAAGAATGTATCATACATCTTAGTAAGATGCGACCAAGTTGCTATTTTAAAAAGTACGGTAGAAGACAAATTGCGCAAAGTTGCACCAACAGTGGAACACATTATTCTACATTGCATACCTCCTATAGGACAGGGTAATTATGGGAGAGATGCCGCAAATAAGATAAATACTGTAGGTATCTAAGGGATGGCAGTAAAAAATTACTGCGCCATCACTTGCATATGTTTAGTGCTATCTGTCTGGTTACGTTAGTTGAACAAGAGGGAGTTTTCTTTGTTTCTTTCAAAGACTTTGCAGTTCTCGAAGTAAGTCTATCACAAGTTGCTTTCATAATTATACTTAATGTTTATTCCTACTATCATAACAATTCAAAATTCTTAGTTTTTCATACTTTAACTTTGTAACATGTTAGGGGTATTCTGTGAAATGTTCCTTTGCCGAGATAGGTTATCCCATACGTAAATAGCTGTTACATTTTTCGTCGAGATAGATGCAACAGTTTCAATGGAAGTTATGTCGACTAAAATCATGTCTTTAACCCTTACGACGATAAATGCTGAGTTAAAAGTGATTCTGAGTCTGCTGGCTTTGCACTTAAATGTAAAACAGTCAGTTGTCCAAGGGTTAATGTTTAAAATACAAAAAGTTTATGAAACTATCTACCTTACCTTCAAATACCTGCATGAAATTAACCCCCCACTTACTTAACTTCATAACACGTAAACAATCAGCGAAAATTTTGATGAAGAGCATGAAGATATTATTTTACATAAATAAATATTTTAAATAGAAAAATAGTAAAAGAAATTATAATTACTCTGATTCTACTAATTTTTTGAAGACAATGTTCAAGTTGTCTAGTTCAAATTGGAAATTAGAAATTTTTCGAAATACAGAATTACTCCCGGAAGCGAGTCTCCCGAAATAAAAACAATTTGTAATGTTAGTTGTTTAAAATTGATACGCATTGAAACTTTAATTTATTTTAATGAAAGTAACAGTTCAAAATGTTCTATTAACTATACCTATCTTTAGAAAAATTTTCAATTATGAAGCTCAGACACAGTGTCAATTTTTCAAAACGTGTAGCATCTCTTCCATAATTACCCTAATTGTAAGTACAAAGTTGACAAATGTATGATCGCATTTGTTTTTCTGTTCTCCTGAAAAATAATATAAAACGACTTGAGTCAATTTGGCTCTAAGGTACAAACTAATAATAAACGAAGCCTCAACCGTCCTTCTTAATTTTCGTCTTACTTTGACATCTCGTACGTCTTCTTAAATTTTCCCTACCCAGGACATAACAAGAAGACTTTAGTTTTGAATTTAATCTAAAATTCATTAATTGAAGTCTATGCCAATACCGAATATTTTAAAGGTTCAAAGCAAAACATATGACAAATCTTAATTCAAACGATAGGATATGAATATGATTAAGGCTGGTTCCCAAAGTACATACAAAGGGATCATCGTCGAGAATTGTCTACGCTTAAAAGCACAGTTCTCGCAAACTTTTTCAATTATTCCTGTAAAATGAGCGGATCAAAGTTGCCTGCTGGCTTGGTAGATTAATAATTCCGGAATTAATTAAAATTCGGTTATGACGGACTGAAACATAAAGAGCAGTCGAGCGAGAGGATTCGTGACGAATCGATATTAACCAGGCATGAGTATAATTGTACATTAATCGAATCAGCTGGAAATGCGACGCATCAAATTCACGAATATCATTTCAATTATCAGCCGTTTCACGGGGATCTTGACTTTTTCCCCTTTTTTATCCTGTCTCTCATTTTACGGCTGTTTCGTGTAAATAATAAAATGTTTGGATGCATATACATTTCACGATAAAATTGTGAAGAATTATCAATAGTGTTTTGAATATTCATCAACGCTAGTGAATACTCGTACATAACAGGCAAATTTCACGCGTGAAAATTTCTTTCATTATGCAAAAAGTGAATGCTACAAAAACGGAAATTTGTTTAAAAATATGGTAAAAATTTTATAAACCCCTTTTTTTATTAATATCCGTTTCAGTTTTTATATTTATTGTGATTTTATTAAACGCATTGCATTTCTGTGCATATTGTATCTCGAATTGGAAGCAACAAATAGAATATGTTTTTTAACGATTATCCTGAAAATATTCTTCTGGCAGAAAATTTATAGATTATAATATCAGTTGTTACTTTGTAATAGTTGTTAATATTAGTTGTAATTTGATTACAACTTATTTAAGTTGTAGGTCAAATATTTGTATGCAGTGTATCAACCTCAAAAAGTAATTCGTAAAAAAAATACGATAAACTACCTTTAAAAACTATACGAAATCAAGTATAACAGAAATAACTTTGATCTCATCGTGTTGTATGTACTATTTCTTGAAGGTATCTATATGTTATTGATAAGGTTACGTGTCTTTTTAATGTCACTTCTATTAGCAATAAATGGACCCGTGAAATACCCTCAAGATTTTCAGAGTTGTCATCCTAAAATATAGTTTTATAGGATCATATTGGAAACATCTATTACACTACATTGCTGAGAGGTATTATATGTATGATTTAAAAATTAAGTTATCGTAAGCATAGCTTGTTCAACATTTGCAAAAATTACAAAGACTATATGTAAGGGTATTCAAAAATGTATTCTTATTTCTAACATTTAATAATAATAATAAATAGTAAATAGAATATTACGAACGATTCTGTTAAAATAAATATTAGAAATGTTACTTTTTCTTTCTTTCTTGGCTTATAAGTCTTTGAAGTATTATTGGGTTGTCCAGAAAGTTTAAATAATTTGTGAATTCTATTTTCTCAGAAAGCGTAAAACTTTTTATGCTTATAGTCGCTGTCATATCACATAAAAGAATGTTTTAGAAAAATAGATTTGACATTTCATGTAACAGATTAATCTTCAATCATCTCGATTTTCGTGAAATATAATAATATACAAAAAAATGACACAATTTATTGCACTGGTCTTAAAAAAACTATAAAACTGTTATCTCTTCCGTATACGTATATCATTTACGATAAAAACGCTGCTCTATAATAACGTAAATATCATGTATTTATTATCTTTTTTATCTACCGTTAGAGCATATTGACTACTATGATGGTCAACAGTCACCATTCTTCACAATTTTCAATCTTTTTTTTGTAACATTTATAACAATTAAGCGTCAACATTCATAAATTTTTTGTAGCATTAATAGCATTAAAAATAGCAATAAAAATAATGAGTATAACATCAAATTACGAAATATTCTTGTTTCTTATAATGTATGTATTTATAACTAACAAAAAGAGTTTACTTAAAGAGAAAAAGAAGCTAAGCAGTAGCCAAAATATTACATGATCATAAGAGAAACGTAAAACACTACAAAAGTCGACTTAGATTTTAAATAAAATCTCTATGCAAATGGTTATCTATTTCATGTAGGTAATTCTTATTCTAAAATTATTATTCTTTTTTAGATATCGTCAAAAAACGTTTCAGTGATCATCGTTGTGCGTTTAATATTTATAGTTATCCAAAGACTAAAATTATAGATAAAGTCAGAAAATTTCTGCACGCGGTGTACAAGTGTTTAAACTTTTCGAGCCACAGGCACAAGTAAACACCTTAAAAAGGCTGTCTGGCTGACAAGGTTTCGGAATAACTAAGTACTCAGTCTGTTCATTAAAAACCCGGAGGTAACAGGGATAAGTGAATTAGAAAAACGTAGGGTCAGGCGTCCTCATAGTGCACCCATTTACCATCTCCAATTTTCCACTGCGTCTGAACACTGTTGTCGAGAAGAAAGATCACGACTTGCAGTTGTCAGGTGTTCCATGACGAAAGGGAAAGTAAAAATGTAGTATTGCAGGATAACGATAGGGACAGTGAAAATGCTAGCTTGCTTTAAACGTTAGTTTAGCCAGAGACGATCTTCCGACGCACAACACTACAAATTATTTCTTCAACCCCACTGACTTTACTCATCCAACCGCTTCGGTACACTTGCGTCACTTCGCGAATCGTTTGGTTCCACACCATTTAGGCGGTTCAACCTTCCTCTCCCAACAGCAACACCTCACGCCATAAAAGCTCAGCGACGCTCGCGCGCAACGCAAACTCGTTTCGATCGTGTACCACTAGTAAACAGTTTCGACACGGCTTATTAGGCCTGCCCTGAATAATTTAACACCTTGTTAATTAACTCGATTTCTCACCCTTCGGACCAAACGGCGGAATAAACGACGTTGACGATATGACGCCCTTTTCGATGGTCAAACGATTCAGTTCTCATAAGAATCAATCTCTGGCACTGTTTTCCCTTCGTGTCACTGTTTCATTAGTTTTGTGTAAAAAAGGCTTGATGATAATTGCAGCAACAGTAGATAGTAAGATGGATAATACTTGATTTAAAAATAGTACTAAGTATAATAAATTCTTCGTAACGACAGTGACAGTGTTTTCTCGATATAAACTTATATTTGCCAAATAAAAAACGTATGGTTTAGCAATTCTTGGAACTGACATCAGACAGAGACTAGTAATGTAAATTTTTCTTTACTCGATCTTTCCTACTCTACTATCCAATTTTTGAAGAAAGATCCATGAAACGTACCGGGTAGCCGACACGACTCGACTGGGACTTAAGTTGATTGCGTACTCTGAGTAGAGTTGCGACTTGGGACTAACATTTATCGATTTAACAACACACATATTTTGTTAAGATTTTCTTACAGCAAAGACAAGTGTCCAAGAAAGAATACAATGCAATAATTATAACAAAATTTTTCAAAATTTGTTGCGATATCTAGGGGAAGTCCCTCTAAAATATGGCTAATACTGGATGCCATTTAATACTAAACATTAGCTATATCATTAAAAAAATGAAACGCGACAAAGCAGCCAAACTGTAAAAATGATAGCACAGAATCTTTTTACTTTTTAAATCATTTTTTAAAGATATAGCTAATTAGGATCCATCCAGCGCTAGGGATCTCCCCCTAGCTCTACTGCTCAACTATCGAGGAAAACAGTATTTAGTAAAAATATTTTGTTGCTACTTTTGCATTATAACAAGACATAAAATGTTCAAAGTTATCTAAAAATGTAAAAAACTCAATTTCACATTTTTCTATAATTATTGTCTTTCTCCATTGTTGGACAGTATAGAACTCTATACTTACTATAGAGTCCATATGTGATTTAATCTTGGTAAAATACCGTAGAATAATTTCTCATTACAAGTTTGCATTTTTGTTACTTAATTTGTGTTTTGTTTCTACGTTAAAAAGTTATCCTTTAAATTTTCTTAGATTTGTTGAACACCCTATGCGTAGTACACAAATTGTAGCGCAATGAGAAAGATAATCTTGTTTCACATTTACATTAGATGAGGCGATAAATTCACGGGTTAATTGAGAGCGATAAATCAGATCGTCCCATAAGTAATATACATACGTAATCCCACAAATTATATAGCAATAGATGTACATTTTTATGGGCAGAAAATTGCAAATTTAATAGATAGGTATGTAAATAAGGGACTACTTAGAATATTAATAGAAAAGTTAAATAGAGTTATATTAATTATTTTATTTCATTCTATTCTAAATTTAAATAATATTTGCATTATTTATAAAATAGTCTATTTTGAAAGTAACTATATTTTCAAAGTTAATAAAAATTAGTTTCGTTCATATGAAATGTCATATTTTTAAACGCAAATATATGCAATTTTTTCAAAATATCACATACTTACACGATGTATCAACTCTTCCCAATGATTAACTATTTTATAAAAAAAATTTAAATGTTACTTTTACAAATTCTTCGTTTCAATACAATTTATTTAGTAAAAAATTGGTTGTGTTGAGAAAAGTAATGATCAATAGATGCAAGGTCATATTAATAGGAAAAGTGTTACAGAATTTTATATTTTAATTTATGAAACTTTTATATGTATGTATAGCCGTTTTCGATGTTACTGTCTCCATTTGCCTAAGTAGGTAAGTTGTGTACGTATACCGCTAGACTGAATTCATGCGAAACCCATTTATCTATTTCTCCTACTTTACTATGTAAACTAAGCAATCTTTCTTACCATTTTATATGTATTACTTTTTGTAATATCTCTTAGAAGATTATTACAGATGGCATTTCTTAATCGTGCGCTGGGTTCATCTTCCAATAAAAAATCGTTTGGATTGAATTTTAGAAAGTAACAATTTTATTAACTGCGTTAACACTTACATGAACTTCTGTAAATATTAAGTTTATATTTTTAGTCACTTTTGTGACACTTTTTCAAATTCAAGTATTCTGATTGTTCGTGATGTTAAATTATAAATTAAATTTGTATTCAATTTAATGTGTCATGTTGATCCACCTATTTCATTTCAAATTTCGAAAAAAACGATATTTCATATGCGCCAATCTAATGCATATGTACCAGCGTAATGAGGATTCCACTTTCTGCATACAGCAAATCACTTCCCTAAACTGTCCCATCGGAACAGCCGAGTTGTAATTTTCCATGCTCATGAAAAATAAGACACTCGCTGCGCATGTTAAAATCGGTTGGAGGAATAATCGAAAAAGTTTGCTTGTCGTCCTGTGGATGCATTAATGTCACTTCCTTTAAATGACATCACGAATACATTCCTAGTTGCTTGAAAACTGCTCGATTCATGAACAAGTTGATGCGTACACAGCTGCAGGACGAAAGGATGAAGAGAGGGAAAAGGGACTTCTATAGAAATTTTAATAGAGAGGAATGCAAATCTGAAGGAAGTCAGGCATCTGTATTCAAACAAAAGGAAAGTCAATACAGAGGAAATGAAATGGACGTTCGAATACTGTTCTGTATTGGAGTTTAGTTCCTATAGCTGTTCTAATATAATGGAGGGAAGAAAACCGAACTCGTATTCCAACGTAATACAATTTCTTTTATTGTAATAGGCATACATACTTTGCTAATACTCTCGTTCTATTTGCTCCTGTAAAATTGTTGAGTATCATTAATAATGAATTTCCAAAAAATATAATTCAAAACTTAACTGCTTCACGTATTGAATACCAGTTTCTACATAGGTGGCACATTACAACTGCGGCTCGTATCAGTACAAATGCAAACAACGCGTAATAATTAGAAGATACCTGAAACATATACAAATAGGCAAAAAGTTTTCGACTAAACATAATAATACAAAGTTATTTAAAAACATTGTATTTTTTGAAATGTAAAATGCTATTGTATGAATATAAAATATATGAGAATATTAGATGGATTTTATGAAGACAATTTAGAACTCAAAATAGAGGAAATGCTGAAAGGGAAATTGGTGGTGGAGGCATGTATATATAGTGACAAATTCGAAAGACGAGCAATAAATAAGCATAAGTACCAAAGAACAATGTAAAAAATCCAAAAGTTTTATGTAAAATATGGAAACGAATAAATATATATATTTATTAGATGGATTTGATACGATAGCATTTTAGATTTTAAGAACTACAATATTTTTTAATAACTTCGTACTGTTGCATTTGATCAAAAACTTTTTTCCAATGGTTGTACGTATAATTAAACAAATTGCTGTTAAATTAAAAATGTTTAAACACTGTAATTAAATATAATCAATTAAAATGTATTGTATTAAAAATGCAGCATATTGCTCGCAATCGTATGAACCGCAAAACGCTACTGTAAACATTTTGTGTTATTTTGTTATATCAAATAATCAAAATATCATACACATTTTATACATCATAAACGTAACACAACTCAAAAAAAGTATGTTCTTCGGAAAAGAACAAGAAACTATTTACAGACTTAGAAGATAATTATTTACTAGACCAATAATATTCACGAAGAACATAGATAGGAATATCAAAGGAAAGTTCTCTCATTCGAATAATTCATCTGAAGAATAGTTACACACTATTTCTAATAAATATTATTTTAATTTCAAACATTCTTTCCATAGAATCTACAACTTCGAAATTGAATTATTACAATTTTTACGATAAATAAGTAAAGATATTTTTACTGCACTGTTTCAGGATCATACCTTAAAAATTACGTTTTTTAATCTAATAAAAATAATCTTTCTTTAATTTAGGAAACTATTCCACATTTTTGGCTAGAAGTGCGTGTATAGTAGCCAATAAAATTGCAACATTCGTTAAAAATGCTATTTATAAATTAATTACAAATCAAAATTTCAAGTAAAAACAAGGAATTGGATTAATAGTAAATAATACAGACCCTTAGTTCTCATATGATAGTTAAATCAAAAGCACTGATATTTCTAAGGCGGTGCAATTTCAATGGCCACTACTGTTATGTAAGTTGCAATAGGTGGAAGGAAGAACACAACTCTGAGAAACACAGGAATCTGACGATGGACTTTCAAACTGCATAGACGTGAAATTATACATGGACGTATACATACATAGGTATGTATGTATTCACGAGGAGAGGCCAAGATTCTATCGTTGCAGCAGCTGCAGCGTAAGAGGATGTGGTGGGCTTTGGTGAAAAGCCTTCACGCCCGATTCCAACGTGATTTCGTAGGGTTATTTAGTAGTGGGTGGAAAGCGAGAAGGGTTCTCGGGAAATTTCTCCACACGATATCGAATCGCGCACAATGATACAATGAGTTGCGCATACACGTTGCTTTCGTAAACGTGTTCCAAGATACCACGGCCCAGCAGCTTTTATAACTTCTGAAATGCTTGGCCCCGAGGCAACCTCCGCGAAAAGACTTTTTTGATAGAAAAAAATCAATATTGAAGTTTGAAAAAATTTAAAAAAGATACATAAATATACAGGGTGTTTCAAGCGAATATTGAAATATTTTAAGAGGTGGTAAAGGAGCTCAAATTGTTAGTTTAGCATATAGCTATGTTAATTTTGTGGCATTATCATTACAAACTAATGGCAGATTAGACACTATGTCATAGAACATTTTGTATTTTATTTGAGCTCCCTTACCACCGTTTAGAATATTTCAACGTATACTTGTTACACTTTGTAGTTTGGTGTTTGGGTTTTTTGAACTCAGAAACCCTCAAAACATCGAGAAAAAACCTGGAGGTGTCAAAATTTGAACTGTTATTAAGCAATACTTTCCCTTTGTCATTACACTATATGTTATAATAATAACAATTATAATATGTTATAATAATAACAGCCGAGAAAGTAAAAGCAGACAAAGGAGAAACATAATGCAAAAAATTCATAAAATTAACAAGATCAACTTTATTTTCTTTAATTCAAGAAATAATTCCAAACTACTGACATATAGTGTATATTGTAGATCATGAAAGGTGAATCGTGAAATTTTCTAAAGCTTCAAGGAAGGATACCAAGAAACGCCAAATTGATGTTCGATAATTTAAATAATAGTAAAGCAACCGAGGTTCAATAACTCGTGGTTTGGGTAAAGTTTCGCTTCAATAAGTGGAATTCCACCACATTAGTCCCAATATTAATTTTCTCGTTAGCCGCACAAAAAGTTGGAGATATTCAAAATTTCCTCCATCAATTAATCAAGCAACCCGTGGAAACTAATTCAGAGGAGCCGTTCACGTCACGGAACGGTTTCAATCGACTTGTCCAACTTAAGAACGAGTTAACGGGAACGACTACCGGGGTAAAATCGAGTAATTTATGGGCGAAACGCAACAATGCTCGCTAGGAAATACATTTCCCGTGGTTGAGGGCTTAACGACTATCTGCGAAATATCGGCTACGGTACGAGCAACCAGCGACGATTTACAGTCAGCCACAATTAAGTAGCTTTACGTAGAAACTCGCCGCCACGCTTCCGGAAACTTCGGCCGGAAGTTTCGAGTGGAAGCTGTAACTGCACCGACGGTCGAATACGTTAATCAAAGGATATTCGGCAATAAGACGAGGACTGGACGGAGGTTGCTCGAAACGAAGGACGAAGCCATTGAGGGCTTGATCCTGTTTGAGAAATTGTTGCTTGTTGACAACCAGGTGTCTGTGCGCAAACTTCAGGTGTTGATGGCAGGAAGAAATCTAGTTGCACGTTGGGAAAGATTGATTAGTTCCGTCACTGGATTTATTATTTAATGATACAAAGTGTTTTGGGAAAAACGTAGCGATGTCCTCTGTCGTCTATAAGTGTTTGAATAATTAAGGTTCTTTTTATTAGCTGTTTCAGTCTGTACCTGAAGGTTATTCTGCAAATCGAGATGCATAAATGTACAAGGTGTGTTGCTATTGCAATCATGATGTCCAAATCTGTTATTCAGTTAAACTATATTTTAAACACCATGGACAATTAGTGAAAAGAATATAATATACATAAATATAAATTTTACAAATATGAGAAAATGTATTTACTTTTATGCAGACTGTGTTGCTTCGCCATAAATAAACTGTTAATTAAAACAAAAACTTGAAATACTCTCTTGTCCCAGCTTAGATAATGTTGCATGTGATAAATTTATGTTGAACGCTGTACATAAATTATTATTCATATTTTTCATGCATGTTTCCATGTTTCATAAGCTTCTCGCATATTTTATGCACGCAAATATCCGCTCCAATCTACTAGCATAAATAGTCTTATGATTTTACTTAAGTGACTCCCAATCTCTTAGTTAGCTTGTAGTCGTGCAAAGTTTGTTTATTCGCACAAATAAACGAAGCAAAAGACAAATACTTTCAATTTTTATGCACGTCAAGAGTGAACAATATTATAGAACTAAAATAATCAACTGACGAAACAAAATTATGTAAAGTAGAATAATATATACATACATATTTAGTACATCCTGCTGCTTCAAGTTACGGGTTTTATAATTCACTTTCTTTTATTAAATTTTTATTACTCGTGTCTAAGCATTGTACATTTCTCTTTTGTGCAATCTTTTTTTGTAACAGTTTCATTACTAATATTTAATGTATCCTTAGCCGTCATATATTTCCTTACAACTTTTAAGTATTTTAAATAATCGTTTTGCAACGATTGATATAAATGTTAATGATATAATACTAATATCTGCTAGCAAATGCTAATCATTAATATACTAAAATGTCGATTCATGGTCCATAAAACATATTTAATTTCAATCGAATGTGTATTTCTCAAAGAATTTGTCTATAATAAAAACATAACTAGAATGTTGAAAACTACCCCTGAATGATGTAACATAACGGTATATCAGGAGGTCACATTATAATGTTATCTCACACATAATATAAAATTCATTTGATCTAATATCTGTGAGTTTATGTCTTCATTAAAATTCACAAGATAGTATTTGCAATTTTAGTAAGAACGAAATTAATTAAAAATCTCTTTCTTTTCGCCTTTTTCCATATGTAATCCAAAATTAATATTCAAAACGTTAAGAGCCACTATCGATACTACAAATATCTCTATGGTTGTAAAATAAAGCAGTATTAGTCATATATCTACATTATTTTTATTCTTGATTTACTGATGTTCATAGTTCTGAATGTCAAATGAAGTATATGAAGGGAGAATTATACGTCAGTAGTTTTCACAATTAATTAATTTCCATACTATGAACCTGTGAAGTACTATACGTTATTTTGCTTTATGGGAACAAAAACACAGACTATGCAGATTGATAGACCCCGGGTGTCAGAAATTTCAAATCCTGATTCTACATATATGCCAAAATATGACAAAAATAAAAAATGGTGAAATAACATTTAATGCTATGTTTCCGAGTCATTAATTCTTGAAAGTACATCTAAAATACACGTAAAATACATATGATACGGTGAGTATTTCATTCTACTAACGGCACGTGATTTCTCGTACAGTATACAGGTTGATTCATGTAACTGAACCTTATCGTATCTTTTCCCCAGTTGAAGTTAGAAAAAATGTTAGAGAGAAAAAATGAATGCTTTAGGGAGAACTAAGTTTGCACGATCATGTTTTTTTATAAATGAAACGATGCACGTGAATTTTGCAGTTACAGTATTTTTTTACATGTAAACATTCAGCTTTGTTGCATATATCGAGTCATGTCTTCATTTTACATACAGAAAATATTATTTCACGAGATAAGTATTTAAAAAAAAATATTCTTATGAACAAAGATTTTCAACCGAAAGACACAGAAAATTATTAGATAATTAATAAATCAAAGGTGCCATCATCGGAAACATATTCTAAGTTTTGTTTTGTCTCGCACTATGACTTGTAAATGAATACACACATATTCATTTTGGAAACATTAATGAAAAAAGTAAAAGCTTCTCTTTTGTGATTCATAAAGAAGCAAGATTTGTTTTACAGTACTTTCTTCGTCTTGGACTTTTTCATGTACTTGACGTAATTTTTTTAGTCTTTTTTTATAAGGATCAAATGTTATTCTCATTAGTATTTGTAAACTTTATATAATAATCGTCTGAGATAAGGTCTGTAGCCAGTGGGTACTAGAGAATTTTAGTTAAAATGTCCTTTATGCATCTCTCGTAATATGAAAGTGTCCAAATACTTGTGACCGATAGATATGTACATAGTTTTGTGTATACCAGTCTATTAATAAATTTTAGGCATTTCTTCAACGATTAATATATAAAAACGGAATCTCGAACGTAATTTCGTCTTTCTTAACTTTTATCTTCTTTTGACATGTATGCAAAAGGACCCTTTAAAATTGCTGGCACCTGTTATCAAAAACACTGTGTAGGAACTTAACAAACGCACCACGTATATTGAGAAAGGTCTCAATGCAAGTTCGAAACGCCAAGCATACGGTAAAGGTCGACCTTATCTCGAGCTGCGAGTTCAATCACGCCTGCACCGAAGACGCTTTATGTGCCTCGGGCACAGCTTCAACTTTATGCGAAAGTTGGCCGCTGCAGGCTAACGCCAGTTTCAACTGGATGCTTCAATTTCAGCGTGGACGTGCTTAACGAGAGGTATCTTGGTTTAGTAATAAGCCGAGATATGTCGTCTGTAATTATACCTACAGCCCGAAATTTGTTAACAAATTTCTTGGGCAAGTTTAAGAAAGAATAAGTATACATATTACTTAATATTGGGTACTGTATTTCTTCAGTCTTTTAATTTTGTAGCTGAGTAAAAGTTTGATTGAATTTTGAGGAAACTATTTTATAACGAATTTTAATCTTTTAATTAGAAGTTACGTAAACTTATGAACTTACGAAGTTAGGAACTCTAATTCTATGATGGAAGAGTAGATTTTGTAAATTATTTCGAGAAGGAATATTTTGTACATATTTCTTTATTAGTTTCTTTTTTTAATCGAACCGATTATTTATGAAGATAAATTATCGATGTCAAATTTTGAAAAATTCTATGTTTAAAATTAAATACTAAGACTTTTTCTAACTTGGTACACTAATACATATTTTAAAACATATGGTCAGAATTTTAGGGATGAATAGAAAGATAAAAATAATGAAAAAACATCAGACAAACATTTGTATTACTTAATCTTGATTTTGAGTCATAATTAGTTTTGTATTTTAGTAATTACAAACAAATATCTTGTACTTTGATACAATACTTAAAAATTTAGCTATATCTTAGTATACATGAATATATAGTATTAAAAGTTATTTACCCTTGCATCATAAATCTTAGATTGTGATGTTCCCACACATGAAAATCCAATAGAGTTCACTTTGGTAAAATATGGACTCAAACGATTCATTAAACATTATGAATATATTTATCTACAATTAACCAATAGACTCACACGTGAGGCACTTAAACTATATATAAATAATTGATAAAATATAATGTTGATACTAAATAGTTATGAATGAGCGAAAGTTCTTACATATTCTCCAACCTATGAAGAAAATTACGGATATACAGAATATCGTCTGTGACAACTTTTCATCAGTTTTATGGCCTAATTCGTCTCTATAAGTCTTCTAATATCGTATAATACTAAAGAGATGAGAAAAGTACAATAATACGTTATGGTATCTTTAGAAATAATTCCTACAATTGAATTACTTAATCAGTGACATTCACGTTACCATACACAATACACGCCTTGAGGGACCACTTGAAACATATCAAACCTCACATTGCAACATTTGAGTCGAGCTCTAGCAGTAACATGGCGATGTGCACGTCTGTTCCGTGTATTTAATGCGCTTGAAACAGACAACACGCCCCCAGGCCACGGGGTTGCAACGATAATTTCGGATAACCGCGATAGTAAAACCAGAAACACCAGCAGGAAAGCCGTATTCATGACCACAGGGGCTAAAGACTGAACGAAATTCGAATATAACTTAAATGTTAATAATATCCCCCTTATCTTAATTAGTTCCTGCTATTCGATACATGTTTTAATAATCGTGGCCGAGTTATCTCCGAATCAAAATTTATAACCGGTGCAGCGATACTTCGCAGGTGTTGTTCTGTTCTTTTTTCTTGGTTGCAATGGTGCAGTAAATCAGCAGGTTGCTTCTTTCCTTGTATCAATTACAGTAAAATCTCGTTTAGGTTTCCCAATTGATAGAGTACCACAGTACTACGTTGCAAGTGATTATTCGAAGAAGTTGCAGGGACTTCTAAAGCCATTTAGCGCCATAGGCCTTACAAAGCACAAATTTCTGAGCGTTCACAAATTAGATAAACCTGGAGTAGCTAAATTTTACAATTGACTGGTGAGAATGATCAGAAATTCCTTAAAATACCACATTAATCCGAGAAGACTTCGAGCTTTTATGCACTATATATTGCATCGATTAAATATTCGTACGTAGTTCAATAAATAGTTGTCATTGAAAATTACTTTACAATTACTATTCTAAATAAAAAAACTACGCAGCCGCAACGTAGGCCATGCCTACATTGAAACGCGGACGCAGCATAGAAGAACGCAGATTTTTGTTTGCATTATGCTAGTTTTTCTTTTATTTATGCACGTTCTTTGTCTTTAACCTGTTAACTAGGTATGACGAAATATTTCGTCATACACGAACTACTACTGCAATGGGCATGACGACATTTGTCGTCATAATATAACTATGAAAAAAAAGTCCTCATTGTGAAACAAGTTAAACAAAAGTTTATTCCTCGGGTAACAGGTTAAAACACCTGGCGCTACCTATGTTATCACCAGCATCTTCTGCGTGGCAGTATACAGCTGGCCTATCTGAGACATTCATTCCGATAAACGATATTTTGAACATATAATCGGTTTAGAAAAATTGAACTTATAAATATAGGATGTCTCATTTAAAACTTCATACGGAATCTCGTCAATCTCTTAAAATCTCGGAAGCACGTCCACCTAGAGAAGATTTGTGACCATCATAAGATGCTCCTCCTCCCTTCCCCTGTCCATGACATAAAATAAGCTTTATTTGAAACATTCTTTTAAATGAGTCACAGTTTCGGATATAATTACGTGCGAATCTTCAAATGAAACACTCTATATGTGATAAAATAATGAAACACAATACAACTAAAAGTAGGTGTCCATTTGAGAGAAAACTATAGCGACTTACTCCTAAATGAGTACAGAACTATACTGCTTTCGGAGAATTGCTATCCGCATACTTATTTCACCTTCATATGTTTATGTTTTAAAGTACTACAAAATAGTCGAAGTTACTTTTTTCACTATCCTTCCAATTGTGTATTTAGGTAAACGAAACAAATATTGAATACTGCTGTACGAATTATCTACAAATTACAGTGCACATGTTTTTTTCCTTATTTCAGCAATTTAAGTCATTACCTGACGCTAGGAAGCATGGTGTTTTCATTGTACGTTCATGAACAGAAATAACTTCCCTCAATTTTTTTACGAGGTATCGGTCTAATTATATCTTATGGTAGAAAGTACTCCCTAGAGTAGAGAGAGTTAACTTTCAAATGGATGTGGGAACTGAGAGCTCCGTCTGACCTTAAAGGGTCACATCTTCTTAGAAGCCTGAAAGAGCTACTTAAGTTCGAGAACTTTTTTTAAACTATGAATGAAAATGTCGCAAATGGTTTTCTTCTAAAAGATACATGTTTCAACTGAAGTATCCTAAATTTTCATGAAAAACTGTTATTAACTAAAGAAGATATATTGACATCGATAGAAGACGTACTTCTTTTTCAAGCATTTACTGGTGGACATTCTCAAGCTCCAACAATGCATTTGAAGGCAAAAAGCTGAATGGATATTAAGAATAAATGAAAAAGTGAAATTTAGAAGTCCTTGACGATCTCCAAACTTTAATTTTGCATTTTATTACAAAATGGCGACTGTATGAAGTTGAAGTATGAAATTTCGATGGAAAAATCGTCGTAAGGAATGTAGGAAATAAATCAAGACATAAGGAAAAATTTCAAAATAATCTGAAGTGAATCGATCAAATGGTTCCAGAGATATGATGTCCATTGCATTTGAAAATGATGTTTCGAGAAAAACACGTTTAAAGTTTTAAATATAATTTCTTGTATGTTGTGAGTAGCAACACTCGAGCGCGCAACCCTATTTTGTTCAAAGCTGTATAACTTTATTAATTTTAAGATATCGATACCAAATTTTCAGGAAGCATTTTTAAATATGCTTTCCAAATATGTAAAAAACGAAACATCAACTTTTTTTACCCATCTAGGTAAATATAACCCCTTAAGCTCTCCAGAACAATATGGCGTCTAGTAAAAATCCCCCAAGTTGCTCTTAAAGGCCACATAAGTTAAGACTTGAGAGTACTCTCGAGAGCAACTATAATGAGAAACTCTCAAGTGAACATGTACTTACTTGTAGAGCAGCACTGTAATGATAGATTAGCATCTCTATTTTTAAGAAAGTTGCTAATTATTATTTATAATTAAATATTTTTACGAAATACCTATATCTGTGCCTGTAAGGCAAAGCGACCTATGCCTATGTCACATTGTTAAAAAATTCAAGTGAAGGACTTAACTGAGATTTAGAGTATATAATTCACATTTTTAGATAGGAGAAAGAACTACTACTGTACTAAAAGAACAATTTCACTTGGAATAAGGAGAGCGATCAAATGAAACTTAAAATTTTCAATAAAGTATAAAATAACAGTAATTTTCTAACTGTTATCTTTTCTATTCCTAGGTAACCGATTTAAAATGAAATTTTATCAGTAAAACTTTTATTTCATAACTTTTCGTATAAACAAGAAGCTTCTATTTTATTGAAAATAAAAGAAATTCTAGTTGAACAGGAAGATCTATTCTATTTTGAAAGAGTTAAAGTTTTAACCAGCTAATTTCTCGTCATAGAATACATAAGTTTGAAAATAAAATTCTGAAATAAACTTTTCCTTAAAATAAGTCATTTGCTACCTTTGTTCTTTACTACTTGTAAGTAATAAATGTATTCACTCTTAATGTTGAAAGATTTTTACTGTGTAGTATATACAAATTATTCTATTGCCTGAAAAAATACATGTATAATAAAATAAATCTTGCTTTGACTTCCTTAAATAAAGGCAATTAAATAATGCTGATTCAGAAAATAACTAAAAATTGTATATTTCACCCTAAAATATAATATTAATATATCAGATAAACAACATATGATCTTTCAGAACATTTATTAATCAAATAAAAAATAACTGTTAACATTGAATGTTTATACAAGAGATAAAATGTTAGAGCAAAAAGTTAAATTGAAACAAAAAAGACTCAATTTAAAGGTTAAAAGTTCAGTAAATAATTTTTATTTATGAAAATTCGAAAGCTTCGTTCGATGGCTGTTATAGGAACATGTGGTTTTACCTCGTACATACAAACACTGACGAGATAAATAGCAGAGAAAATAGCAAAAAAGATGAAGAACAGATTCCTAAGACTGTTAATACTATGAACAACATAAATAACATAGTAAATTGGATTAAAACACAGCTAAAGTTAAACTGGCAATTTCCAGTATTTGATTAGTATGATAGACCTTATAATTAAGAAATCCATAAATAATTTAAATTAGATACTATGTATGATATTACAGAATAAAAAGTGCTTAAATCACAAAAAGTTATAGTTAAAAGGTATAGTTAATTTATTAGAATCTCCATTTATTAGAACAAATATATAATACGGTGAAGGTTTTATTCGGTGACTATATGTAATATCTGGTATCTGGTTCTGGTATCAGAACAGTAACGCTAATTTTATTTAGTTCTAAGCTTAAATTCTAATGGTAAACTAAACTTACTAAAAAAGGATTGCAGTAGAGCCTCGATTATGCGAACTGGATTTTCCTCGATCATTGTTATCTAGAATTTTCAGTATTTCGAGTACTAACAATGAAACTATACAAGGACCTCACGTAAACCTCAAACTATCACTTAGTAATAGTTTATCTAAAGTAGAAAAAATTGACCCAGAATTTTGGCGTTAATATTAATTCCGATAATCGATGTTCTACTGTATCATAAAATAGTATATTCAGTTACTGGGACACAGATCAACTCTCAAGATATGCATTTTTCGGTTGTCCATTTACTGAGACGTTTGACATCTTAAGTGTTCGGGTATTGGACAAATATCAGCTTCTGTTATATGAACGAATAAACTATAGCGGAAGGGATTAATCCATGGACTCCTATTATCCAAAGCATCCCTTATCCCTCGATCAGTTCAGATAAATAAAATGCTACTGTATTCATATAGTCAGTGAAGGTCCTACTATATTTTCAACTACATTAAAAGAATTTCTGTATAAATATGTTATCTACAAATTGTTCCTCGACTCTTCATGCGAAATTTCTTCACCGAACTCCTACAGACAATTTCATCACCCATCATAGAAATCCTCAAAGTTTGTATGGCTACAGTACATCATTCACATACCTATATCCAGGAAAGCAAAATGTAGCTTATATCGAAATTCAGTACGATTCGTACTCGGAAGCTAAAGTTCCCGTAACAGAAAGCTATTTTCAATTCGATTCAGAAACCCTCAATACGAGCCAGCACGACTAGCTGCACAATATTGGTTAACAAGCCGTCGAAAACTGTCAGGAATGGTTCGCAAGTCCTGTGCCAACTGTCTCGCTCCCCCACACGTCGAAAAGTTGTTCTTGTCTCGGTGACGATTTAAGGAAGACCGCAGAACTCTTCCTCTTTCCCATCGGCCGAGTTGTACGTGCACTCCCCGGAGCACTCGATTTCAACCGCACTTGCTCTCATCTCTACTTGCCAGCGGGTGTGAAATTACACTCGCCGATATCTAGGTGTGCACCTAAACACTTCAAACGCCGCAAGGGTCCTCGAAACCTGTCGCAATTAGCGCTCCAAGAATCGACAAGACACGCTGGACACCCTCTCCATCTGCCTTCGAGTCACTATTTTTGCTTGGCGGGAGATTTCAAACTAATTATGTCGCTAGTAGTGCTTGAAATACGTGCCGAACTTCAGGATAGTTTTGGTCCCATTAATGTAAATTGCCAGGGAATCGAAGCTGGCAGAGAAGAACGTGCAGAACGTTCGGTATTGGCTCATTAAGACGACCGGTTCGCTACTGTTCAGTCGACCGTATCGAATTGCATCTATAACTCCGGATTTCACTTCATAAATTGCACTGATAACGCGTTAATGTCTCGCCTGATTGCCGTAATCTTTATACGGAAATCTGCGGTAACGATCGATAATTTATACGGATAACGCTCGATCGGTTTTTGGTAAACGAAACTTAGTGGTAAAATGAACATGCAAAGTGTAAACGATGAAAGGTTTCGGTGATTTCGTTGAGATGTTCAGACAGTTAGTAAGAATTTACGAGATGATGAAGCGTGTTAAGTGAAACTTGTTTCACAGTTTTCGAGATGTTTACTAAATTCTTCCTTTTACACGAATTGGTTTTATTTCGACAAATTGAAAATTAGTAGATATCATAATTTAATAAGAGTAAATGTAAAAATATATATTATGTTAAAGGAAAATTGAAATTTTGGAAGATCATTTTTTTATAATTTTCTGGAATAGTATTTTAAAAGTTTCTTTAGAAAACAGTACTCGAGAAATTTTTAAATTTATTCTTCTTTTCTGGAAGAAATTTCCTCTAAAATGTATTTTTATCCATGAAATTTCCAACATTCTTTTTAGAAGTTTTTATGTATTTTAAATTTGCATGTTAAAATTCAACAAAATTTCTTCTTCTATTAAAATTGAAAAAATCAGTAAAGTTAAATAAAACTGGAAATACGGCAGGTAGAAAAAGGAACTCCACAGTCGTTTTTATGATTAACTTTTTATTTGTAGATATTGACATTAAATTTATGAGTATATTACGAATAATTATTGACTCACACTCATACAATAAATAATGGTGGTGAAATTTCATTTAAATATCCTGTTTTTACCATAACATGAATACTCCATAATAAGTTTTCAATTACTCGTTTATTTAATGAGCTTGTTTTAGAAAAAAAGTTTCATATAACAATAAATCAAACTACAATATACAATTACGAAATATGTACTTGTATGCATTAATATTAATACAAACTTTAAAAATTGTTTCATAGCTTTCTATAGCTCACAATTGAAGTGAGAAAACTCTTATATTTCTCTATTGAAAATTGAAAAATTGATTTACTGTCAGCCTTACAAAAGCCACAAAAGACGATAAACATCCCTGATTTAAAAAATAATAAGTTAAGTTTGAGTTGTGTTCAAGTTTTCTGTCAAATATGTTCACGAAATGCAATAATATAATAAATTATAATGATTACCCTAGTAATGGTATATTTATTGATATTATTACTAAAATTGTTATAATATAGATAAAATAATAATAATGACAATATGAGTATAGAGAAATAATGAGGATTATCTTCATCATTACGAATTTGTTCACGAATGATTATTAATTTTACATGTTCCAAATCTAAAACTATTTTACTTTTTATGTATGGATCAAATATCAAATCTGAAATACAGAAAAGTCTACATTACACTAATTTTCACAATTAATCTTTCGACTGCGCGTAATACTTAAATGCAACTTACATTGTATGTATTTCAGTAAATATAATTAACCAAATTATATTTGCTAAATCACGTACAATCGTATGAAAACCATTTGCTTAAAATTCTTTAAAATTTTGGAATAGTTAGCCATACCTATATTCATAATTTCCTATTATGTACTCGATTAATACTTCGTAACGTATGAACTTTCACCTTGCGTAGTCCCCTCCCCTTAACATTAACTCGAAAAGCCTTCATTACCAAAAATGTCTACAGCCCTGTGCACCCCGACTGTGCAAGCACTCCAAAAAAGAAGTCTCGAAAAGCTTCGCCCATGGCGGCACATTAACGCACACCAAGGCACACAGACGAGTCGGTTGCCGTATTAAGGCGTGATACTTATAAAAATAAAACAGGTCCGCATGGTTATCGTTTACCCCAGCTCGTTTTCACGATTCCATCCTTTTTGCCCGAGAACACGGTTACACGATTCCCTGGTAACGGGCCACCGATATAATTCCCCGGGTGTCGCTATCGGCCTATTCATTAAAAGGTCGCGCGATACAACACGCGAGGCCTCCGAAACTCCTCTTCTTCTTCTTTTTCCCCTGGTTCGTTTCATGGCGCCTACGGTTCCCAACCTCCCCCGATCAACCTTATCTCCGTCTCGTTTTTCGTGTACCTGGACGATCACCTCGTTTCTACGTCTGCCTTTCTCTCTGTTTCTTTGCCCCCACCGATGCCCGTCTCGCGATGCTTTTTGCTCGCGTGCTTTGTGCCTGGAAGTCAACGCCAGCCAACGATAACTCGGCTGATTTCGTCCCAGCCCTAACTGGCTTGCGGAGATCGTTGAATCATCTCGATCTCTTTTCGTTTTCTGCCTCCTCTAGCTTGTTCCCCGTACTTCTTTTGCTCGTTTGGGGATTGTGCAACCCGCACGATCCCCGGCGCACCAGAGGTGAGACTTAATGCGCTGATGACGATAATGGCTGGTGATTTAAACACGCTGTGGGATCACTGGAGTCTACGTGGTTCTAAGTGGACGAGGCTAAACGGATGTAAACTGATGGTCAATTTGAAGGTCTATTTTGAGACTTTCGTACGGAGCTCGAGAAGTTGATTAATCTTGCATTTTTAGAGGCATGGGCGAATTAAGGTAAATGTCCAGGAGCCGACTATATCCTGGTTCATGAATACTAATGCTAATTTTATTTAATTTTAAACTTAAATTCTAACGTAATTATATTCCATCGCTTGCCAAACCTTGTCGTGGCAGAAGCTATGCATATATTCGCCTATCAGATTTATTAAAAGTCGACATCCTCTATTGGAATAGTATTTTATACGTATAAATATTAATCATTATTGATATAGGTAAAGTATATTAAATGTCACTATTATATTAGGTTAAGAATGTATACATTTGTTCAAGTATGCAAAAGAAGCATATTTAAGAAATTATCTTTTTGAGAATATTACTATAAATTAGTTTTAATACTCACAATCGGAACCTAGCAGCTAGAATAGATGTCCAGCAGTGTCGTATGCAAGTCGCGAGCCACAGTTTGCCTATCTTTAAAAAATACTAATGGTCATGACTTTCAGGGTTAACCCTGTACCTCTGGATTGGTGCACATTTGCAAAGAAATCTCTCTGCAAAATTGTTTATAACATTAAAAATTATTGTCAATTTTTTTTATTACGTAAATTTATTCAATTCGTTGAGTAGAAAAAATGTTTCAATGAAGCATATATCGCAAACGAACCATTTATCAGGAAAAATGATTAAAGATGTGGCATCGACTGTGTAGACTGTAGACCTTTCAGAGCTTTTCGCGTGATTGTTCGAAAATTTCGAATTCAGAATTGACAGTAATCAGTTATCAATTTTGTGTATCTTTTTGGAGACATTCTTAAAGAAGGGGAAGAACAATAGAAAAAGTGACTGTGACTTTAACTGAATATCTGTGTTTTCTAAACTTCAGATGTTGAAATGGACCATGTACAGGGTGATCAGTGTATCTGGCAACCCTCCGAGTATTGGCAACATTTAATGTAAATTCTGTTAGCATTGTAAGTGCTGCCAACACCCATTAGAAGGTTTCCAGTTCAAGTGGTCACCCTGTAGACCTCAGGTCAGATCAAAATTGTGAATTTTTATTTATTAATCTATTACAATGGAGTAGTGGTATTTGTTATTAGTGTTTCAATAGTTAATCATTACTTTTTCACTAGAGGTGTTATTTAGAGTGTTCTTATTATAAATGAATTTGTAACAATTAAGACTAAATTTATACTTAATGAAACGTGTTCCGAAAAATAAAATGAAACAATAGGGTTAAAAGATTTAAATATCGAATTGGTTGGAATTGGAAAGAAAGGAAAGTTACCCGAAATAGGTCCTGCTAGAACTTCCATGTTGGGGTACGCACACCACTGTACTTAACCTTATGTTGGGGGTAGACATTGCTACGCGCTACAGCTACGTAACAGAAGTAAGTTAACAGTAATTCTCAATGGTAATGAGTAGTTGGTAACTCTAAAGTGATAGTCTGTGCTCTCTCTTAATGGCTCCCGTCTAAAAAAGATACAGAATGTCTGTGCAGCCAGATTCGTCTGAACAAGATGTACAAGTAACAAAAATTCTTTTTAGAAAACCAATATTTTATGAAATATATCTTATCTTTAATAACAGCCACACTTCGTCAGGGCATTCAATCAATATTAATCTCACACATTTTTTTCCGAAATGTAACTTCACTCTATTTCAATTGTACCATTTTTTATCGATATTAAAAACATCAGACAATTTTAACTGAAATCTTCGTTCAAAAATATTGAAAGTTTCAAAATTCCATTTTAAAGGCATTCATTGCGAATCGTAGCGCGAGAAACATTTTTCATCCATGAAAATCGGTCGCCACTGTACCACGATTTCGCTCCACTGTTAGCAATATTTTCAACAAATTCGTACTTTATACAGTCCCCTGCAGAGCAAATACACATTATCGTTAGCATCCGGATCGCGGTTTTTCGTCCTCGTAAACCGAAAACGCGGCTGCATAATCGTCCATAAACGTGTATAGATTTCGCATGACTCCAGGCTGCCCGACCCTCGGAAAGCCTGGCTTAAGGGACTTAACAATTCGCGTTTCGCGTAATCTCACATGAATCTTCATCGTCTCCTATCTGTGCACGCTTTCTGCAAAGCTCCCTGATGCCAGATCCAACGCAAACATTGTTCGGCAAATTGCTGACCAGAGTTTTTGCCCTGATGGTATTTCAGTGGGATGCATTTAGTATAACAAGAAGAGCGATATACTGAGTAACACATTGATAACTATAATTATTTTGATAACGCCATGAAGAATAATTTTAACGAAAAATGGATTTAAATGAATTTGTGTTTGAGAGTTGAGAATATACACATAGTATAATACGCTATTTAATCTTTTTTATGACTTGTACTTTTCAAACAATCAACATCATCGGTGTTTGATAGTGGGATCAATAAATTAATTCATTTTTCTGTTCATTCATCATATCCATTGGAGAATGCGACCAATCTGTATGAAATGGAAAAAATAAATACAGACTTATTAATAACATTGCTAAAACAATGGTTCGCTCTATGGGATAGAAAAGTAAGGTTTAGAATTAGAAAAATCCGCATAAAAGAAAATATATTAACATAATCGTGTGAACAGTTTTATTATTGAATGGGTAAAATTGCAAAATCGGTAAAAAAACCACATAGTCTGAACTAGCTCTTAATATACAGAGTGTTATCTCTAACGCAACGCACGATTTTTCACCCATTAACATAATATTAGTACAAAAGATATCAGTAGAAGAATTTCGAAAACAGTTTGTCTTTTATAGCGAAATCAAGATCACCTTGGATTTTACAAATAGGAACACATATTTTTTTTACCATATTGTAGAGGACATCGTGACAAATTCAAAACACATATTACATGATATTTTTATGAACATATTACTCGATTTACAATAGTGAAAATGTGAAATATTTAGCTTTTCGTCGTATTTAACTTGACGAATCTTGTTGGTAATTTAGAGAAGCCTGTGACGCACGGAAGAAATGACGAAAAACTCCGAAAATGTCGCCTCATAAGACTTATGCGATTTTATGCAATAGAAATATATTTATTGCAAGTATGAGTATGTAACAGTTATTCCAATAATATTTAAGGATTAGATACCACCCCACAGAAACGCTTATTTCGTTTAAAAACTGCAAAGAATACACTGATTCGTTTAAACTAAAGATTAAACTTTCCCTACAATTCTTTATAGCAACTGCATAACATTGTGAATTGAAAATTTCAATCTAGAATATTCATTCTCTTGAATTAAAGTGAAAGAAATGATTTCAATCAACACGTTTTCACGAAAAAAGGCAGAAATGTTATGTCTCAGTGTCTTATGTGCTGTAAATAAATTCAAAATAAGCTAAATAACGTCTTTAACTACCTTGCAATTTTATTTAGATCTATTTAAGATTGTGTCGTGATGTAAATCTCTTACATTTGTCAGAAAAGTAAGTATTCGATTTGGTACGGGCACTATTACTTGGAGTTACCTAAAGACGAAGAAATCTACTTTAGCGAGTCTATGAGAGAGACGAATTTTCTTTTAAAGATAGAAAGAGAGATCCAATCTACTGCACAATCTGGCAACGTTGCGGGAAATACGCTTCTGGCGTTGGGTCCCCCTCACAGTCAAGCACTGGTCGCCTGGCACGCCCAGAGCTCAACTCTAGAAAATCGGACTATAATACCGTACAATGATGTGTCATACATTGCGGACACATGCTTACAGCTTCGTCCATTTGCAAATCCAGCAATATCTATTGGCAGAAATATTTTCAATAACGTATATGTTCAGAAAATGGAATAAAAAGAGATTCTTTTTATGTTTCTAGACTAGAATACCTCCTTAAACAAATTGAACCTACGATCGTGGTTTGCAAATCGTGTCAAGGTAATGCAGCAAAATGGCATATATCATGGTTAGACGGGCAAGCAAAAGAAAAGAAAGAAATGATGGTACTCCTGCGAGATGGTAATGGTGATCAAGCACAGTTGTATTTTCCCGTAACGGTTCGTTAAGAGGACTCGAGATCCAGCTGTGGACGTAGATTTTACCGCTCCGTGGTGCGTGAAATGGATACACGACGAACCGAGAACCCGTGGGCAGATCTAAACAATAAACGGGAATATTAGTCTTGCTCAGCCAGGCAGGTGTAGATGCACGCCGTGATTTCACGTATCGCAGTGTCGCGTTGAACTACAGGTATCTCGTCTGGGACGGAATTCCCTGGAGGCGCTTTAACAAATTATTGTATGTGCAGTTGGATCCTGTTCTTGCGTTGGTTGTGTACATTAATAGATAAACTTAAGGGCCTATAGTACATTTTTTCACGTTACTAGCTCAGTAGCCAAATTCAGTTCTAGGAATTGTTCTTTTATTAGGTTGGTGAAATGTATCCTTAAGCAGAACTATTGTTGGATAACTAGCCTTAGTTAGTATCAAAGTGTTTAAGTACCAAATTAAATTGGACTGTCTTACCAACAAAAATAAAAACTAACACAGACCATCTTGCTCCAGTCTAGGTACGCTGTCGCTACATACCTATTTTGGAAATTAGATGAAATGATTTATTATTGTATCTTATTAATAGTTTCCAGATTTTTTTAAAGAATTTATGTCATTATAGTTGATTCAGATGAAAGTTACAAGTAGTGAAGCACCCTTTTTTTTTTTTTTTATTTCTACGCAATAGAATTTTGTCAAAATACTACTTCAAACAAATAAAAATAAACTTTGAAATATATAATGAAAATGTTTGTACATAGTAAGGTATAAAATTTTTGTCACTACAACAAGAAATTTGAGGCACAAGTAGAGAGAATACAAAACTTGTTTCTGACAGGTAAATTGAATTCTTTTGACTTAAAATTTTGTTAGATGACTTTTTTCTCTTGTGTGTATTTATTTTTATTGAAAAATTGCCTATTTACAATCATACAATGTTACATATATATGTATCAAAACATCAAAAGTCCATTTGGAAAAGTAACGCATGTTCGAATCAGTCGCTAAACAAACTTCCCTGTGCAGTCGAGGTAAAATCCATGGGAACACACAAGCACGTATCCTTGTCACTTCCTGCCAACATTTCCAACAAAATCAACGAATAAATTCATTTCAAACTCTCTACGGAGTTTCTCTATTGAAAAGCATATACAGAACGATTCGCTTGTTTAATTAACTTTGAAATATTTTAATTAACATTGGATTGAAAAAATACAGAATTGATTTTATTCGAAACGGCGAAAATGAACTTTTCATGTCATACTATAATTAAACTGCACGATTTACTCTTTTTGTGATAAATAGCAACAATAAACGATACACAATAACTGGCCTGCGAATACTGCATTTATATATGAAAAAATCAGGTTTGCAAAATAGTATAATATACACATAGCGTGCGAAAATATTCAGAATATCTAAAATACCCATTGTAATATTAATTTTTGAGCTATTGTCCTATTCCAAAAATCTACAGTCTAATAATAACATTAAGAACATTGAGAAAAAAAAGTGGTTCATTGATAGAGCACAATTTAAATGTGTACTTACATATTTAAATGTAACTCTTTTAAACCACCTTTTTCGTGTGTTTGAAATGTATCAAATTAGGACTACTGAGGTATATCTCAAAATCTGGGGAAGGTTGCCAAATTTTAACCACTAAAATATTTTTTCTATAGACTAGTTATACAATATTGGTAATAAAATATTTTTTATATTTGAGAAGTAGCGAAAAACAGTGTTACTACTTCTGCCTTTAGGATAATGTAATTGATTTCTATCCAAAACATAATATGTAGCAAAAGTTACAGAGATAGCTTTTATAATTGTAACATTATTCTACTTAAGGCAACTGGTTTCCTAAGATGGATCTTTGGTTTCCTAAGTTGGGCCACTGAATTAATGTATAAAAATAATTGAGTTCCCATAAGAACAAATTTACAAAATGTGTTAGGTAGATGTCAATATACCTAATTAGCATAGTAGCAGTCAACAATCTAACAATTACATTTTTTCACTTCCACACTTACTTCTGTACATAGTGTATGAAATTCAAATGCAACATTTCATGCACTGTATCATATTTGCTTTCTTGATTCCTTCATATAAGGCATACAACGACTTGGAGTCTTTTTTGTGACTTTTAACTCTACTATCGTCTACATTCAACCAGTCGAATCCAGGTAAATACTTTTCGTCTAATCTAAACAGCTTTACTAAATAATTGAAAATATTTTACTGAACCTTAATTTCAAGTGAGTATTTTAGTATCAATAGAGTAAATTACAGCTTATTTAAAGTACTTTCTACATACATACATGCATAGATAAATTTTATACTACTTCCTTTAAAATAACTGAAGAACTTTAAAATAACTGTTAAACTGATCCACTGTAGGCAACTATTTTTGGTCTAATTTAAGCAATTTCACCAAATAATTGAAAACATTTTGCTTCACCTGAAGTTTAAGTATAAGTTTTAAGATCAATACGCTTTAATTGGTAGCTTCATTAATGTACTTTGTATATGTTATAATTGAATCTTTTATTACTTATTTTAAAACAACTGGAGAACTTATAGTTTGATGTTAAAATATTACATTATCAATTGTTAAAATAGACTGCGTTTGTTTACTTAAACGTCAACGGTGGTGTATAATGACGATTATTGTATCATCTAACTTTACATACAAGCAACACATATTGCCTATTGTATGGTCCAAGTTGTTTACGTATTTCAAGTTACACCAGTGATCAAATTTAGGCGCCGATCCAAATTTGGGAACACCCTTCCCCAACTGTTGTGATAATATCACAAATTAGCATAAGATGTGTCTGCTCTGGGGCCTATTCTACTGTCGGCGTGTACATATTAACTACTACAAACACAGCGAAGTCAGTAGAATAAAGTAAAACCAAAATCAGACACTTCACGCAATTTTTAGGTATATTCTCAACATTTAATAACTCTTAAACAAAACTTTAAACGCAATTTCATTTTTTATTGTCGCCCTATTTTTACACGTAGAATCACCCCTTCGAACTTCTGACATCTGTTATCAAACACCCTGTATACGTTGTACCTGTATTTAGCTTTGCTGCAATTCTCTGTATCAATATTTATTAACATTATGAAAAATAAACAGATACTGAAGAAATCCTGATAAATTGAAAAAAATTTGTTATAATTTCAATGCAACACAACAGGACATAATAGCCCCAAATCGGTCATATGTCAAAGATGTCGACGAAATGCGTGATGAAAAAGAGGAAAGAAAAAAATGGCATCGTTTGCGTTTCACGGGTACTCCATGTGACGGTCGATTAATAGTGCAATTAAAGAGCGGCATCCGGCAAAGGCACACGTTTCGAATCGTTATTAACGGGAGCTCGACGAAATTCCATTTCGTTTCAATAATTCGTGTCCACGCGACGGTGACACGGGGCGTTAATAAAACGGGAGTTAAAGTGCAGCCCGCGTTCAATGTAAATACGTGTCCCGCGACGCGTTTTACGCTACCTCGGTAATAGCATTACAGTTTATTTCGTGCTTCGATAACGAATAAGCATAAATAGCTTTTGGATATCGCGCGAGCACGTTGTATCGAAATGATAATGCTCTGGCTGGACGATGCCACTGTAAAACGATTCCTGAACCAATAGTGGATAAAAGTTTCCCATCGTACACAATGGTAAAAATATCACAGAATTTCCAAGCGTTGTTCCATCAAGCAGACAGTACATGTAACGTGTATTTCTTCCGAATTTGAAGTAATACAAAATAGACAGCTTTTAAAATTTTGCGACCATCTAATAAAGAAACTATTCTTTAAATTTTTCTATTCAAAAAAAATTAGTAATCTAAGTTTTGTAGTTTTGTATGCATGGTACCATTTCAATTTTTCAAATATAATGATGGACTGCACAGAATGTTTTTTATATGTTATACCTATAAAAAGAATCGTAAAAAAACAAAGGCAGGTTAAACATTCTGTACACATAGTGGTATATCTGCTGCTCTGTGTAAGCCACAATGCCCTTTCATAGATGTTTCAACATAGAATACAGATTGAAAAAATCCTGTATACATATTCCATGTCCGAATAACCATGAGAATCACAGTAAATATTAGAATAATAAAGAACGTGTGATTGCAAGACAGCGTATACACCTAATTGTAAGAAATAATGACGGAGGATTTAGCAATTTATCTGGGCTATAAATTGTTTGTAATTCCTGCACAGACTCTATAGTGCTTCAGAATCGATGACATAAATAAGGAAGTAATGTTGCTACATATCTGATAAAATAAGTTGCAAATATAGAATAAGATTTGTCTTCATCGAATTTGTTTCTCGAGACAATCGAGTCTAAATTTTGATTAGATACATACAGTGTACAGAAACACAGTTTTTGGCGCTTGAGGGTATATCCAGAGGAGAGGAACACTCACAATCAGACCACTAACTCTAATGTAAAGTAGATGCGTTCTCCCCACTCTGTATACCTTTAAGGGGTTTGAAATTGTAGTCTGGTACACTGATGGCCAGTCAAAATTCCTGTTGAGTTTTCTCAAAAAAAACCGGGATGGGCAAATTTTAGTTTACAGTTTTTATTTACTTTTGCATGTAGAATCAATCCTCTCTCACTTGTACCATCACTTTTAAAATATTGTGTATACAGGATGTTCGACAACATGTGTCAAAAATTTTAAGGGGTTATTGTGGATATTAAAATAAGACGAAATTAAAAAGTTTAGGCTTCGTTTCTGAATTGTTCGTAGAAAAAATATCTAAAATACGCCTGAAATGTGTCTGACTCGGAACTTATTCTACTGATTTTGCTGTTTCTGACCTAACTTGTAAAAGTTGTAAAGCACGTCAGCAGTAAAATGAATCTCAAGTCAAACTCATTGCTCACTAATTTTAAACGTTTTTGGAACAATTAATAACTTTGAAACGAAGTCCCAAACTCAATTTCGTTATTCTTCATTTTCTTCGTATTTTGACATACAGAATCAGCTCTTAACATTCTGCGTCTATAATGAAATACTCTTTATGAAATAAGCATAGTATAAAGAAAGTTTTATACTATGTATTCATACAATAAACGAAAAATAATAAAAATTAAAACTCAAAAGAAAAAAAAACAGTTTCAGAATTTGAATATGCCAAATGACTTTTTTGTAACAATGACGAATGTAAATGGAATTATTTATTCAGTGATCCAACATTCTTCATAAGAAGTTGTAATCGAATCCGCTGGAAATTTAATACATAACATGAAAAATATAACAATAAAGACACTATATTAAATGTAGATAAAAGTTAAACGGATTAGTTTACGTTAGATAACAGAATAGAAAGTAATCAGACCAACTGAAGGAGTCAGGTGGTCCCATACTTTTACCCGGTAGTATAGGCTCTGGCTCAAGTATTTAAAATCATCTAGAAACATCCAATATCCTATTAAAATCATCTAGATTTACACCTAATACCTAAATAATATCTTGGTCCCATACTTTTGCCCGATAGTGTAGGCTCTGGCTCAAGTTTGTAAAATCATCTAGGAACGTCTAATATCCTATTAAAATCATCTAGATTTATACCTAACACCTAAATAACATCTTGGTCCCATACTTTTGCCCGATGTGTAGGCTCTGGCTCAAGTTTGTAAAATCATCTAGAAACATCCAATATCCTATTAAAATCATCTAGATTTACACCTAACACCTAAATAACATCTTCTAACATCTAAACGTAACTAAAATCACCTAGCTTTGGATGTAAAACATCCAAATTGGCAACATTGATTTCACTCCAAGGATTCTTATATTTAGACTGAAAGTCCCTACTTTCGTCAGAATAATACCAACCAACATTTCTCGCTCGAGCATACCAAAATTGTCTACTTAGACGCCGATTGAAAACGCTCAATCACTCGAACCTCGGATCGGACTTCCTTTACGCTTGTTCGGATATCGTTCGACTGGCGAAGACCAGGAAACTTTGGCCAATAGCAAGCGGACCGTTCCGCGGTAGCCAGCGATCCACGCTTCACGCCAGATCGAGCGCATAACTTTGGCTTTTCACCGGAAGATACAGCTCTCCAACAGCCGTCAGCCGTGGCTCCCTGCAATTTGTAGAGGATCGTGTAATGCACGCCGCGTTACACCCGATTCACGCAACACACGGCCAGCATTCCGTTTCGAAATTCGAAAGCGGTTAATGCTAACTGTGGAAGGGATGCCAGGCTCGCGGTCCATTAGAAGCCACCTCTTTAGATCGTTTCGACTGATCGCGAAATGTCGATGACGGTGGCCAGCGTGCAGTAGTTGGGCGTGGGGGTGGCAGGGCAAAACGGATAAATTGGAATGGCGCGCGTGGCCGGCCTTGTATCGACATTTTGGATAATCCTGGGGCCACGCAGCGGCGCGTAGAAATACTCGACTGTAAACTATGCAGCACCATGCACTACCAGTGTATTTATTAAACATGACTGGCTACCGGACACACCCCCGGCCACCCACCAACGGAAGGCTTCTGTTCAATGATAACGTGACATGCTGCAAGCGTGAAGTCCCGAACAAATCGTGTTTCGGCGACTTTATTTTGTCACATCCAGGCCACGCTGTCGGAGACAAATAACAGTAATAATAAGAGGTGTAGACAATATTGTCTTCCTCGGGATTGTTGGTGTATTCGTGATAGGAGTTATTTAAACTGGTCGTCACTCAAATATACGTGCATGAGAGTGTAGATACAGTTTATTACAGCACAATGTGTCTGGTGTTCACGTCTCTATTGAAGCTGAAGGTGATCACTTTGAGCAGATTCTCTGAAGGTAGATAAGCAATTATAAGCAAGTATTAAAATACAAAATAAAGTGTAACTTGAAAACAAAGTTATATTAAGCATATGTTTATGGGACCTTTTTTTCTTATTTTACTGTGTAAAATTCATTACCTGCGGTACTTCCCACATGCAACAAGACACCCTGTATATTTCTTTTTGGAGATAGTACATCTAGTCTAATGGTTTACAAATATGTAGTTATTTTATCTTAGAAATTAGTCTACGAGGAAACAGAATCTGAATGGCTCGACTGTTGTAATATAACAACGAAGAGAAAGTATTGCCATTTTTGTTATTATATTATAACAGATAGGAAAGTGAAAGTCGGTAAAATATTAAAATATAGTGTAATAAACTGTACTTGTTGTAATGAATTTTCTAAATAACACTTCCAAAAAATTATCGCAGTACCAACTCAATATCGAAACATAGATAGTGAACATTTTTCGAAATTTGGTAATGAAAAATTTACGTATGCACGGATCTGTGATCGATTAGAAACTGTTCTAAGGATAGTTATGTTCCGTGTCACACAATAGCTGCTTATCAGTAGTTCATATTTAAAGAAAACATTGATATCTCGCTTTATCTACTCGTTTCGTTTCACGTTACTGTCTCTCATCCTGTGGCAAGTGATGCTTATGCCGCATCATGGGTCTACTTCCAAGGAACGTGGAAGAAGAATTGGAGCGGTTTTTGATTTTATGCATTTTTCACTGTCTTAAGTAGTTTGTCCATGGAGCGTCACGTTAGCGCCACGTCATGTCTTTGTTTTGGCATGGAAAACAATTTTATGGGGTTAAAACCTCTTAAACTATTAAAGGTAGCATAAATGAATACATTTTATACAAGAATCGATTTCCGCCACTAAGGACCACCTTCCAGTTTTGATGCCGTATTAAATGTATTAAACGATCCATAATTACACTCGAGTAAATGAATTTAAATTTTATTTGTTCAATATTCCTGATGTAATAAAATTGACTATATTTTTAATAAAATTGTCCTACACGTATACTTCAAAAATTATTATTTGAATACGAAAAATATACCTCGTTTAAATACAAATTATTGTAAAGTTAAAATAAAAAGAACTCAAACCCTAGCTCTAGTCGAATATAAATTGTTAGAATAATCTTTCAGAAAATTTTTAACAAATTATCTTATTTGTAACTGTAAAATACAAAGCAATATGTGTTTTTGAGGTAATTTCCAATTAACGTAGATAATCACTATTACTATGGATTAACGCCGGCGATATCAGTTTACTAATTACTTTATCATATAATTATTATAAGCTGCATAACAATCGTTAGATCACTAATTACTGGATAATAATAATGGGATTATATATTGATTTTCATAACATTAACATTAATAAACATCTATTATCTTTAACCGAGTGTAACCTAATATTTACTAAATTCTATGATTTAAAATAAACTAAAGGTTTAAAGAAACTCATTTAGTTTCTAGGTACAGTTATCTTTGCAATCGTGTTACAAACAGGCAAAGGATAATTTATTATGGAAAAAGTAAGCTGAAAATGTTGACTAAGATTTTTGTATATAAGGTTTCATTTCCCAGAAAAACGACTGAATGTCTGTTAAGTGGCCATACCTATATTAACATATACAGTTTTAAGTTGATGGACTTCTACTTCCAGTCATTGCTACGATCCTTCTTATTGTCGATCTGTACTACTAATCTCTTTTATTTTGTATTTGAATGGAACCATTCCATAAACAGAGACAAGGCTCTTCCTTTTTAGAATTAGTTTCATTAATAACGCAATGAAATTTTGGTCATGTTACTGCACATCTAGAAAATTGTGCATTTTGAACTGTTTTAACTCTTCAAACGGTAACTTTGGAAGGCTACCAAAGTTGGACTATTGCGCAGCCTAAGTTAGATCACTACTATGCTATACATATACTATATGTATACTATATACTATATACTATGTATATGTATACGTATAACTTATTATAAGACGAATTCAACAAGCATATTACACGATACTTTTACTAACACAATAGTAGGTTATAGAAGGGTTGACTTAAAAGGCAAAAGAAATTGTATCCTATTTAACGAAATAAAAAAAGAAAGTATAATACAGTGCATAAAAAGGGTTCGTATATTGTCTGCAGGTATAACCGTAAAAGTAAAAGAATTACTATAACTTAGATTGTTAATTTTTACTATGAGATCTTACAAATTGAGAATGCTCACATTTATGTAATATATTTTTTAAACTTGTTCTTAAGAAAACTCATTCATTCTTACACTTTAGACCAGTGGTCCAACTTAAGAAACCTAACTCCATCGTAAGTAACCAGTTGTTTTGAGTTGACTGAACCATAATTACAAATAACTATCTATTTAACTTTTCATATTATGTCTACGAAAAAACTAATTATATTATATTGAAGATGTAAGTAGTAACATTTTTTTCCGCTGCCTCTCAAATATTAAAAATATGTTATTATCAGCCTAGAGTAGAAAACATTTTAATGGTCCGAATTCGGTAACATTGTTAGTATTAGCTCTTCGACGCTCCTATTGTTTTTACAAATATACATTTGCTTTAATGAAAACCCATAAAAAAATGAAATACTGTCGGCGATGCTTCATTTCGTTGAAAGATTAAATTCTGTACAGTAGTCAGAGAAATATTGCTTACTGAAAAGAGAAAATTGTTCCTTAAAAATTTAAATATAATGTTCTACTCATTCGTCTTGGAAGAAAATTGTAGTCCTACAATTGAAAGGCTCGATACTAAAACAAGTCAGCTCAAACTTTGAGCAGAAACGACTTTTTGTAAGGATCAATGATTTCACTTAGCTAACTAAGTAGTTTGTTGTTAATACTGCAAATTTTAAAAAAATGGAGTTGACCAATATTCTTGTAAATGTATGGAGTCTATAGTAATTTATGTATATTTATTTGTATAGTAGGTATAAATACACAATAAGTATATGCCGTGACTATTACAAACAGATGCCTTTGCTTTGATAGAAATTAAAGTAAAAAAGGCCCCACAAAATTGACCTAGAATTAAATATACAATATACAATATATAATACAATATACAATATACAATACAATATATATACAATATACAATATAAAAAATATACAAATTCTTTTTATTGCATTGCATTCGATTCATCTTCAGGATAAAAAATGTTAAAAAGAAACATTAAAGTGCAATCCAAATTTTCTATTCAAAAATAAAAAAATTGCATTGACGTCTGCATTTTTTGAAGAAATATTTCTGACAATCAAATTGTAAGTACAGTCAATACTAATTGACTGTAATTATTTTTAATAAATCACCTTGTATAAATAATTAATCTAACTTTTAAAAACACCTTTATATTTAAAAATAATGCGTACTAAAAAGAAAGTAACGAATATAGTCAATAAAACAAAGGAACAAGAAAAATACAAAGTTTCATAAATATCTTTAAGCGAAATACTCAGTACACGTGAAACAGAAACTTTCAGTCTTATTTAATAATCGAAACATAATTCTCATGAATAGGACAATAAAAATAATCCTTGAACGGCCGCTATTATTACTCGCGTAGCTGAATTATAATTGAAAGAACACAACATTCTGCTTCCACCGCGCCTGCTCTACTCTCTCCATAATTCCCTACTAATTCCCGTCACATCGCGCAGTTGCTCAATTTCGATAATTTATTGTTGCGCGTGCAGGCTGTTTAAACGGTGATTTAATTTCATTTAATAACACGGAACGAAATTACCGTGATTTATCGCGGGAACAATATACGCGGCATTCGCAATGCGCGCACTCGTGAACCTCAACGCGGAAAACGCTCGTTTCGACGACGCGCGGATGTCGGAAGCCTCTGGAAACGGGAAATTAAAAAAAAAAGGGGGGGGACGTGGAAGAAAAATAAAATACGCACAGCAACCTGCGAAATTTAATTACGTCTAGGGGGCAAACGGCACCGCTGCTCATAAATTCGCATCCGCAACGCGAAAATTATGTTGCATGCCGAACGAAGCGTCCATCCGCGAGCGTCCGATTGTTCTTGTTCTTCCTCCCCGTTTCTCTGACCTTCTGCTCTCTTTTTGTAATTTTGTTTGACATCACGAGGTGCAGGAATGAATTTAATAAAACTCGACAGCGGGAAGAGAGTCGCTAGGAACGGGAATCCACTAAAATTTGGTTCCTGAAGCATGCAGATAGTGTAAGAAGTATTATAAATGAAAATGGAAGTTACAGCTCCTGTTTGGTGAAAATCTTACGTTGCATCGAGACCACAGTGCAGTTCACGACCTGCTCGCAAATAGCTGGCATACCTATGTTCGTCAATAGTAGAGCCATTTTTGAGAACAGCAAGCAGCGAACAAGTAGCCTGTTCAAGCTGAGTTTACCCCAGTTTACAATTCGCAAACTTTTTATTACTCTGAATGGAATTTCCTGCATGCATTGGCGTCGTATGTGTGTGGCGTCACGTAGATGATTTTATCTTTGCTTGAAGGAAGTTATCTAAAGTCGTATCTATAAGTATATGGTCAGTCCCATAAATACACGTACCTTCATTGCTCATAAGAGAAATTTGTTGAAATCAAGTGATGCATGTAAGATTTTGCCATAAACTTTTTATTATGAATGAACACATATATAAAGTTTATTTATTATACCAAAATTGATTAACTAATAACAAAAATATATTGATTTTACTCTACATAGTACGTAATAATAGTCCACGCAAGTTATCGTATCATTCTTAGCAGAGTCAATTTTGTTTTACTTACATAGTCGTTTCATATCGAAAATGATTTCCACAGTTGACAGTCAGTTGAATGAGTGCAAACACACAAAATCAATAATCAGAAATGATTCGAAAGAAGTCTGAGACTACTCTAGAAGATCGTCAAATAATTTTTAAATTACACCAAGAGGGCAAAAGTAAATCGACTATCTAATTCATCATTAAACGGATAAAAGCAAGTGATAGTTTGTTAAATAACGAACGTGCTGGAAAACCAACGACTTCAAGTCAGTTCGAGAAAGAAAGACTATAATACGTGAAGTGCAAAAGAATCCTCGAATTAATGCACCTAAGTTAGCCATAATGTGTAACGACATGTTTAGTAGGAAGGTTTCTGCTGAAACTTGTCGAAGAATATTGAGAAGTGAAAATTTTCATGGTCGAACACCGAGAAAGAAGCCCTTCATCAATAAAATTAACAGAATAAAGAGATTAGCATTTGCAAAGGAGTACAGAAATCAAAGTAATACCATTTAGAAAACAGTAATTTTCTCAAACGAGTAAAAATTTAATATTTTTAGTTATGACGAAAGAGAAAAAGTTTGGAGAAAGCCTAATCGAGAACTACAATTAAAAAATCTACAACCGACTGTAAAACAAGGCGGAGGCTCCATGATGGTTTGAGGCTGCGTGGCAGCATCCGGAGTGGGCAATCTTGTCTTTATAGACGGAATTATGGATAATATAAAGTATACAAATATTCTAGAAGAAAATCTGCAATTAAGTGCGATTAAGCTGAGTCTGCAAGATAATTATTATTTCCAACGTGACAACGACACGAAGTATGCTATTCAGATTGTTCGTGAGTAGATACTTTACCACGTTCCCCATTTTTTACGTACACGTCCTCAGAGTCCGGATACAAATCCTATAGAAAATTTATGGGCGGAAATAGATAAAAGACTACGCGAACATGAAATTTCCAATACATAAATGCTAAAAAATAACGTTTTGGAAGTTTGAAATAGTATTGAATCAAGTACCACTTTAAAATTGGTAGAAAATATGCCAAATCGATTAAATGATGGTTTAAATGAAGCATCAAGGTGAATCAACAAAATACTAAAAAATTAGTACAAAGTACTAAAGCTACTATAATATCCGATTTTTTGACAAAATGTACGTCGGTACGAATATTTCTGTAGACTGTTATTGCGTACTATGTAGAGTAAGATATTATGTATAGTACTATGTAGAATAAGATATTATGTATAGTACTATATACAGTAAAATCAATATATTTTTGTTATTAGTTAATCAATTTTGTTATAATGTAGTATAAATAAACCTTATACGTGTGTTCATTTATAATAAAAAATGTATTACAACACCTTACATGCATCTCTTGATTTGAACAAATTTCTCTTATGAGCAATGAGGGTACGAATATTTATGGGATTGACTGTATATGGTCTAAGCTCTAAACAATCCTATGACATTTGATAGCTGAAAGGTCCAACTCAGTCACCAACTATTGCTCGGCAGCCAGGCTGTTTAGTCTCATCCACTCTCTTCCTTGATCACACGCCCTGAACCCCTATCATAAATCCTTCAAAAGGTAGAATAGCCTTGATTATCCACCTCCGAGACTCTTCTAAATAAGCTGTCGCTAACAAGTAATCAGTCTATTCGGAGTATTTACAGTCCCCTTCTAATCTTTATTATCATAATAAATTAATTGTTGTATGATATACAAATCACTCGATTACGATCGAAAAAAAAAACGCCAACAGAGACCCCAAACTTTAACGAAGTCGGTGACCTGTCAATGAAAGCGCCATAAAATTCTACTCGTAGTCTAGTCTGAGGGACACTTTACGGGTGTACGGTAAATCTTCGATTTTACACGACTTATGGTAATCGAGTCCGCTGCTCGACGTCCAAGGGTGTCGAAGCCGCTATAAATTCCACAGGAATTATGGCGCCACTAAAGGAAGCAATTTTCAGCGGGAACCGTTCGCCTGCAGCCAGGATAATCCGGGAAAAAGATCAGCGCGAGGATTATTAGCCTGCGGCCTCCGCAGAAAGTGTTTCTAATTAACGAGAAGAGAATTATGATCGTCGCTGACGGGCCGTTCTGCCGGGGATAGATTAAAAGTTTTGCTCATGGAACCTCTCAGTGGATGAAAGTGTTTCTTCTTGACAGTGTTTATAAATTAATTGTTCGATCTTCGTTGCGTAATTTGTTTGGAAACAAGGGAACCGAATAATGCATACAAAAAGAATAAAAGATTAATGATGGATCAGCAGGCGACTTCGTTGAGAAAGATTTAGGCTGATTGAGAGTTCAGAATTTAACGAGGTGGATCCTGAATCACCTATTTTAAGGTGAATTGGACTCCTCTGTTGACAGGTTTATGCAGAAATTAAGATTTAAGTAAGTGGGGGATTTTGACACATTAATTTATAGAGACACTATATCTTCATCTTATTAAAAGTTAGAAAATTGAATATAAAATTTTCTATTTTAAATTTAAATTAAAATTTTTTTATTATAATTAACACGTTATTTAAACAAAAAATTTAATGTTCTACTTGAGCAACCAAGATCTAAAATTTGTAGAGGTTACCAGGTCTTGTATAATAGAAAATGAATCAGCTATTATATTGTAAAGAAGTATGAACAGAGTTTATAAAATACTGAATTCCTAATTTACGAAACTTTTGAAACATTGAAACATCGTCGTTAAATTATTATATTATGAAGCTTAACACTTTAATGCCCGGTGACTCAACTGTAGCGTCATGTGATGGTCAACTGTTTTTGACCTGTGACGCCACTGTAGCATCATATGACGGTCAGCAGTTTTTAGTTAGTGACTCCATCGTGGCATTGTGTGATTGTCAATTGCTATGGCAAAATGTACCCTTAGAACTAGTCGGTCCCTCATGGAAGTTACGCATAGAGTCGCACGTAGCCCAGTGCCATCATTTCCCCTCTTTTCCATATAACACGGTACGATTTATTCTTACTTACACTAATTCTGAGTTTCATATCACATGATGTATAACGCGGTACGAATTCATTGCATTATAGAAAGGTTGACTATATATACATATACATATAAGTTTTACATATGTATATTCTCAAGCGCCTTGCATTATCAAGATATCGAACACTTCTTAATCGATATGTAGTTTTTCTTCATATATATGAGGTATTAGACCGAGGTTCGACCTTAGCCCTCAGATGACCAACTATTTGAACTAAAATTTCAATGTTTTTTCTGATCAGATGTAGGAGAATTTTAATAACCCCTGATTGCTCCTGACCTCAACACCCTACCTTAGAAGGGTCACGTATTTTTCCGTGGGTAATCGAACCATTGGGACCTGGAAACGAAAACCCACGTTTGGTGATATGATAAAGGAAAGGACACGACCAAGGAAGTTGAGGGTGAAGATAGGTTATTGAGTAACGAGTCGTAAAGGCGATTGGACCTATCGTATATTTATTAACCTTTGAGTTCGATATTATCCCTACACAGCTCTGTATAATATTATAACAATGTCGTCATTTTATTCTCACGAATACAATTTTTCATTACATCCGTCATTCAATCAGCTTTTATCGCCCATATTTAACTTATTCCCAACAAAACAAACGAAAAAAGGTAAAATCGTTTGTCAGGAGGCAAATAAAGTCGTTAAACAACGAAACATCATCGATAGATTTGAAGCAAGGTAAATATTCCCCGACTGTGAAAATATTTATACGCTGCGCGCAGTCCGATTAATTTTCATCGTGAGACCGCAAGTGCGACACGCTATCGACATTCGGGAGAAATTGAAAAACCAAAAGTTCCTAGCAGCTTAACAGTCAACTAGCACGAGAGTTAATTTGTACGACTTTAATAGAGACGACTAACTCGCGTTTGACGTGTACGTCATTTGAAAAACTGAGAACTAAATTCTGCACCTCAGAATCAGAGCAACCCAAATCCTTATTTGTTATTTTTTAGGAGAGCCGAAAAGCAAATGCAATTACCCATTCATTAACATAGTATTCGAAGTAGTTTATACTATTAAATTTCCTTCACTTACAAGATGTAACGTAACTAAATTACTGTTGTTTTAATAAAACGTAGAGAAAGCAATACGATCCTGTAAAACACTTAATTTTGAAAAAAATGGACTTGGGCCACTCTGGCTCTGAGATACAGAATTACCCCTGCTAACGAATATGACGAAAAACTTAAAATGAAATTTGAAGAAACGGTTTTTAGAACTGCATACAAAGTTTGACAGCTGACAGTCGACATAATTTTAAGGGAAAATGATAAAACGAAAATCAAGAGCGACGAAATTGTGTTTGCGAATTTCTTTTTGAGTCTTTATGTTTAAATATTTTAGTAAACTATGCTCTATTCTCAGTTCTCTTGTCAGAAAGCATCGCCTTTTCCTATTCTAGATCCTTTAGGAACAATAGGAACAATAAATAACAAGAAACAACAATAAAAAATTTAGAAACAATATTATTCTTTAGCAATACGATGTCGGATCACCTGAAAAACTACTAGACAATCACTTTGAATGTTACAGTTGTTAAGCTGGGTCTATACTAGCAAACAGTTCGCGAATACTGTTTACTAAAAGTTACTCAATTTTTTCGCGAAGCATGAGCAATGAGCAGTATGCGAATTGGTACACGAACAAACCAGATCTAGGAAATTTAATTTCCATATTATTCGCGAACAGTATATGAACTTTGGTGTAGATACAACTTTAGTTTAGATCAAGATTTACATTGTATAATATAGTAGTACAATATACAGTTTCCCACCACATAAAAGAAAATGAAAGCAGAGCTTATATTATTTTATTGTCAATTTGAATTTTATGTCAGTCCTATCTTTTCTAATTTCTAGTTTTGTTATTTTATGCATACAATGCAGGCTCGGCGTAGCAGAACGCAGGATAAAATTTGAGTAAACGAAAAAAAGGTTATGAATAGCGATGAATCTAGCGAAACCAGCAAAAAAATGAACCGCAAAGTATCGTGACGACACCTTTCTAGATATTTCTGAATACATCCCAAACCTACAAGAGTCTGTATCCCCCAAAATAATCCCCTCTTAGACGTATTAAACTAGATTACGGCTTAAACCAGCACAAGCAACTTTCACCTTAATATTATTCTATGTCCGCCCAACGACTAATCCCCATTAGCGAAATTACATGAAATTATAATAAAGCTAGCTGCTGCTGTTCTGTCGTTAAACTCCCGCTACTTTGGTGTCTCTACGCGAAAGTATCCTTGGTGTATGCAGATCTGGAGGAGGCTAATATAAGAGGGGTTAATACAATATTTATGAGAGATACATATATATCCCGCATAGTATTTAGGCACGTGGCGAAGGAAACTTGTTGAAAAAGACGCGTGGAGAAGCTGTAGCCGGACTAAAGAGGGGATTTGTCCATGGACTATCCCCTTGTGGGAGCGTTGACCAGTTGGCTGGGGGAATAGCAGGATATTTGCAATAATGCTTACTGCTTATGGTTATACTACGTACTTCTCACATATAATTACTGAAAATATTAAAACGAAATACAAACTGGTTAAACATCTATTATGTATGTATTTAATTTCATAGCTTTTGATTAAATAGAAATTAAATCTATAGTTCTCCTATTTGTAATATTTCAATAAAATCGATTTCATTGTTTTCAAACAAAGTAATTCTTTTGTTACTATCTTATTACTACTATTTTATGTACGCTATATATACTAGGCAACGCAACGTTCAAATGGAATCTGACGATGTGAAAAAAATTCTTCAAATAACAAGGATACGCTGAACCACCCCTATTTCTGGGACCCTTTCAATTTGGTAAGAAAGTGCGTAGTGGTGATTAAGGACAGATTCCAATTCAGAATCAAGTAATGCAGCCCAAGACAATTTAAAAAAAGAAAGTTTTTGTGTTGCAAGAATTTAAGAGCTAAGAAACGCTTTTCTAAAAAAATGAAACTGAGGTTGGAGTAAACGTCTCTTGTTTTTGACAGATCTCCAACAGTATGACCAGGTCATCTAAGATTCCTTTAAGTATTAGAAGCTTATTTATTATACATTTTCATCTTAAAATCACTACTTTTTGAAGTATGCAACAATACTTCAAGAGATTTGGCAGAATGTTAGAAAGAAATTATTCCATAACATCAAATGTCAAAAATATACATAAGTACAGTAAATTGCACCAATATTATAAATTTCATATTTTGTGTCTTATTACGTGTTTATTACTTCAATTCTTCTAAATCGATTATTCGAAATTTCGTTAATCGTCTCAGTATTTTCAGAGCCAGATTGTCCTCTAAATATTTTCAGTTGAATTCCACCGAAAAATCACCCCTCATAAAAAATCATGATCCCCTTTGTAATAGAAACTCCAATTAAACAGCCTGGAGAAACACAATCCAGCTCGAAATCCCGAAACCAAGCCCGTTTCCCGTACTAGGTCCACTCGAAATCCTTTTGATCCGTGACGGATTAAATCTCAACGACAGATCTCGCCCACGAAATCATTTGTCCAGGAGAACTAGACGTAGTTTCCAACGGGGAACCATGCACGGCCATTAATATTAATGGAATACCGACAGGTCGCGATAAAAGCGATTTAATAGCGCGGTTAATGGCATCATATCACGGTACTGCTGGAGCCCATTAGCGAAATTACGTGAAATTACGAGGGAAATTAGATGCGTCAGGAACACGATGCGTGGCCTCTTCTGAGCTACGTTTTTGCACACAATCCATCTACCGCGGTGCACCGTCCCAGTTCCGCTGGCTATCAATGAAATTTCACTGATTCCGGTACACAGGTCGCATTAGAGACACAAATTAATTGCACCGTTGATAGAGGCTGGCTTTTGACGAAACACTGATTAACGAGGACGTTAATTTCCTGTGAACTGGTTTCAGGAGAAGCCGGTAATGGGATAGCCGAAATTTCATTACGTGTTAGATTTTTAGAGAATGTTTGACTGGTTTACCAACCATGATTCGAAGCCAATATTCGAAGTTGCACGTATGTAGATTAGGTTACACGGCTACACGGGAAAAAATGTTAAGCTGAAGTTGATGAAGTCTCTTGTAGAATTTACAAAACTACTCTAACAGCCCTGAATTTAATAAAATCTATGAAAATCAAATTTGATCAAGCCAATTTGATCAAATTTGATCAATGTTCAAAGAAAAATTCTTAGAATCTAGTACGCCAAGAGATTAATATGGTAAAATATTCCATCGAATTCAAATAAAACAGACACCTTGCAGATATTACAGTTTTTCTAACTTGTTTCATAATGTAGTAAAAACAACTGGTATTAAAAATTAAGAGATTTCATTACCAAGTTCTTCCTAATATCCCACAATATTATGTACTTAAAATTGAAGAACTCATAAGCATATTAACATTAGCTTAAATAAATATTCCCTACAGTTTGTTCAAATCGTATTGAAAAAAAAAAAATTAAAATTCGGCAGAATTTAATACAATTGTCATTTTTCTATTACTAAATATTTCAATTTGTAGTTTCAAAACTTTTGCAATAGCAGAGAGAACGTTACGTGAAACCTTTTATTTTAACCTTGCCATGTATCATGATTTATCAGACACCCAATAACATCGAACATGGGAAATCGTTTCACTCGGTTAATATCGCAGTCAGCCCTAATATCCAACGACGTCCTGTCCCTAGTCATTTTGGTCAGACGCAAGGATACCCAATTGCAAAGAAAAAGAATCGAAAAAGGAGATCCAGAACGAAATAGTGAGACCAGAAGCAGCGAGAAGAAAAACAGATGTCGCCAACTTAATTCCTCTGCTCAATAACAATTTCAGCTCCATCTTTAGTCGATTAGGTGAGCAACACGAGGAAGTAGAAGCCAGTGAAGGAATCGAAGGCGCAACGGCGGAACATAAAAGGAAGAGATGGGGGAACAGGGAGGTTCAGGGTCCAGCAGAAGGCAAATCACGTACAACGGTGCCTTCGCGGGCTACTGAATTGAATTTCGGACAACACTTACTACGCTCGCCTCATGAATAATACATTTGGCGGAGTGGCTGATCGCGGGTGTCGCGCACGGAAAAGTGTTGACCCTTTGACCAAGATGGATGAGGCGTCTGTTGATTATCAAAGACAACGTAACCTGTGCTATTTCTTGCGTTTGTGGGTGCGAACCTGACTCACCCACTTCTGAGTGAAATTCCTTTGGGATTCGAGATCCAATACATACTTCTAGTGAGTTATAAAGAAGTTATTGAAAGGAAACTACATACATATATAGAAAATATGAAAGTGTGAGAAAGACTGCTCATTGTTCAGTTGAGTTCGGAAAGGTGATGATGAATGATGAACTGACACTCATTTGCTGCAATAATAATACATTTCCAAATTTTTACGCATTTGAAGTATACAGTATGAATTGGCTGACTAAATATCTCGGTTTTACAGAATTTGCCCCTATTTTTGATTTGATGTCCCAATCGGGGAGTCCCAGTGTCCCATTGTAGCTTAACATGCTTATAAGAAATTAGATAAAATGTTATCCCGATAAAAATAAGAATAATCCAGTAATTGCGAAAAGGTCTAATAAAATAAACCAAGCATGCGTCTTTATTACTTATGGAGGTCCTCCGCGACTTTTTTTAAACTATATTTATAATTCGAATACACTTGGCTCGTAGATCTGCAGTGAGTTGAAAAAATTCAAATTAAAGCCTTAATTAGGATCAAGAATATAGGATTTATATTTTCAGAAAGCAGAAAGGATATTAAAAGAATTTTTCCATTTAAAAATAAGGGTTCAACAAGATATAAGTCTATAAGGGTACGTGTCCATTTGAGAGTAACACCATAGTGAGTTGCTCTTGAGAGTACTCTCAGATAGTGTATTCATCTCAAATAGTTACTCTAAACGCAGTGTCTGATAGTAAATACACTATCTGAGAATACTCTCGAGAGTAATTCACTACAGTAACAGACAGTAACTTATTAACATGTTATATTCCACCCAACTATGAATCTTTTCGAGTAAAAGCTAGTTCGAGTAGATTGGGTAAGTGTTCGTGTTTGAACCAAGGGGTTCAGTCGGACAGCTCGGGCGCTTCAGGAGGTCAGGAGGGTATGGAGGAGTGGGTTAGCCGTGGGTTATTCGGGTTTATCAAGATTCAGACGCGGGCGGTTCGGGTGAATCAAGAAACAGTTGGGTGACAGACGGGTCACACCTATACATTGCAGACTTCTGCCTCACACCCGAAACACTTCAGTCCTAAAGACAAAGATAGCAATAGGTCATCTAGTAATGAAAATTCTAATTTCTATGTTTCTTATTAGATCTTTACAGAAATGTCGCCGATCGATTCCTGCTATTTTTCTGATGAAAATAGTACCAAACATGATATAATTCAGAGTATTTTTTCGGATTCTACTAACTCGAAAACGCTGAAGAGTACGATTCGAATAGGTCTGGTTATCAGTAAACCCAAGTTTACGATACGTTACGACTATGTGTGAATAGACCTTTATCCTTATTTTATGTTTCTATAATCTATTATTGAATAACCAACCTTCTATTACCCTTACATCATCGATAAGCACTTCTAATCACTCCTGTTTTCACTTTCTATGCCAAAATACAAATATGTGAGGCTTACTCATAGTTATCTAAGGATTCTAGTTATCCTATCACAACCATACTCAATAGTCTGTGTCTATAAGAGCGCATCCTTAGACATTTTTGGATATTATACTATTGTATAGACTCTACATACTACGCTTTACTCTAACTCTCAGATCAAACTCAGACTCATCCATACCACAATCTTGTATTCCACTTACTACGTATCGTCACAACAATTAGCTTAATATTCAGTAACTGGTGTTGTAAATAGAAACGTTACAGAATTATATTATATTGTATAGTATAATCGGTCCACGGCATATCCCACCTGGAAATCCAACACTACCTTGTGAAAGTATCCTACATTCTTGTTAACATCCAAGAGACAATAGTCAAATGACAGTTCCTAAATATTTTACTTCAATCATCTCACCTCAATTAATCGATAAAACTATTTATTCTCTTAGAATGGTTGCAGCGTACTCAGCTTGTAAACTAGGCTGCAATAATCACCTCGTGCCATAATTAATTTCAAACATAACCTTTTCTTTATTCGTCCGAAGTAAACTCTCCGCGAAAACGTAATTAGAATTCAGAAAAGGCGAACTATCGCTAAGACGGCACTTTGCATATAATTTTACCAGGACTATGTGCAAGGAGCCGTGCTCGCGATACGCGGGTGATACATTATGCTATTACGTTTCATTGCCCGACATTAGACGAGATTACGTTGCTCCTCCGTGATATTACACACCCGGGGCCGTGACTTAATGGCTTATTTCATCATCGCGCCCGCCCGAATATTTTTCTGTCCCTTCTAAGAGTTTTTAAGGATTTACGCGGCTCCCCGGTTTATGATATCTTTAGCGCGCTGTGTAATTTGTATCGCTGGAAAAATGCTTGTGAGAATTTGCGAGGGGACCGAATTTTATCAACGCCACTACAGCATTATTTTTATCGTCATGAGAAGGTTTGTTTAACTGGGATAATTAAGGAAACCATTTCACAGAGTTTGATTACTAAGAGTTACTAACAGAATGATGATCATTATTAGCGGAGGGTTGCCGAATTTGGACCACTAAAATATTTTTTACTGTAGGCTGGTAATAAAATATTTTTAATATTTGAGAGGTAACGGAAAAAATGTTACTACTTACGCGTTCAAGATAATACAATTGATTTTTTTGCAGAATATAATATAAAAACTTGTAGTTTTTGGGTAGCTTTTTTATTATTGTGACATTAGGCCAGTCAATGCAGCTAATCTCTTGGATGAACCTTTAGTTTCCTAAGTTGGATCATTGGATTCAAGTGTGAAAATTATTAAGATTATTTAACAATAAATTTACAAGATATGTTACATAGATGTCAACATACCTAATTTGCAAAATGGCAAGGTAATGGTTAACAATAAGCAGTAATGTTTTTTAATTTCGCACTTACTACTGTATACAGTGTATGAATCCAAGTATGTATCTAAATTTACTTATAAAAAGCAAAAGAAGAACATCTCTAGCTAACTGACCGACTTTAGTAGAGAACTTGGGATAGCGATAGAGCTACACTTATGAGATTTTATATGTACAACTCTAGGGCCTCAGGAATACATTTTATCCTTATCAGATCAAATCTATCTCTTATACATACGTATTTCTTTTTCTTAACATGAACCACTTTAAAAGTCAATACCGAAAAAATCTGGACGTCGAACAATAAAGACCTCTCTAATATACATGAATAATAAATATATCCGAAAACACTGTGTGTTTTAAATAAACATTCATTTTAATATCTCATTTGAATATGTACAATCTAACCTATGAAAGTGTCCCACGTTTTTATTAACATCATAACTTCTAGTGACTTTAAAAGTTTGTAACATTCCCAAAACTTTTCAAATTTCCGAAATTTTGAATTTTCATGAACTTGTGTACAGAGACTTTTAAGACTTCTATGTGTAGAGTTTTCGAAACTCCAAAGCTTCCAAAGTCTGTGAAACTTTCAGAGCTTTAGTATTTGGGGTGTTCAGTTTATTCAAAAATTGAAACTTCAGAGGTTCCAAAAGTTTCAATACTTTTTTAGTTTCAGAACTTTTGACATTTGTTAAGCTTTTAGGACTACAAAACGTTGAAAACTTACAAAATTTCAAAAATTTCAAAACTTTCAGTAGTTGTGGAACTCTCAGAACTTTAAAACTCGCTTTAGTTAAGCAATTACAACGTTCAGATCTTAGAAGAATATTTACGAACATCCTACAAATTTCGAAATTTTCACTTTTTAAGAGTTCAAAACTGTTGGGTATTTTAAACCTTTCAGAACACTTACACTTTTTAAGTTTTCACAAACTTTCGTTGGTTTCAAGGCTCTCAACTTTCAGAATTTTCAAGAGTTCTAAAACCTTTAAAGTTGGTATAGAATTTTTAAAACATTAAAACTATCACGCCACTTACAACATTTGGTAATCCTTCCCAGAATTACTTTAGACATTAAAACATTCTAAACTTCCTTGTTTTCAGAGTTTCTAACTTAACACAACATTTCTGAGAATTTGGTCAGTGCTTCATTAGAATATTCTCGTACTAATTTCAAACAGCAGTAATACATCAGTGGAGCATGTGAAACAAACAAAATTTTCTCGCACAAATGCAGCCCTGATAAACATCAGAGAATACAATGTTCTTTATCTAAGTAGAGCGTTGTATTCTTGCAGCAGAGAAAAAATGGTTACCATTTCAAACGAATCGCAGCATACGAATACACGCGCCAAACTCAAACAGACCATGTTATAAAGATGCAGCCACGGTTACGTGTCCTACCCACGTATTATGTATCTCGAACAGGAAGTGGAAAAGATAAGAAAACTCGTGGTCATTAATAAACCCGCCTTCACGCAGGACTCACATCTCGAACCGCTGTTCATAGAGCTTTGTACGATTCCACTCACGTGATCATGTATTCAAACATGAAAGTCATGTAATTAATATATCGCTAGTAGTTCTAATTGTAGAAATAAAAATTAAAACTTTAAGGATGAATAATCGTTTGAAAGTCTCAAAAAATCGATTTTTTTTTCTTAAATATTTACATGGACTAATATTTGGATAATACTTTAAAACAAGTCCTGTGAAAAAATTGGAAGAAGATTGTTCAAGCTAACAACATTTACTTGAAACATTTTTTCTATTTTGCATAGTTAAGAAATTACAGCGAAAAGTTTGTTTCTCAAGAGTAGCTTAAGAAAGTGTGGAAAGATATCGAAATAAACGTTATATATGATTGAATTTATTTTATTAAGTGTTTGAAACACTGTCCATTCATTTCCAAACATATGTGAATTTTATTTATACAAGCGTTTTTTTACTTTCCTCTTCATGTTGTATGTCTCACGTCTCATGAAGAAGAGAATAAGAAAAACTAAGTACAAAAAAATACACAGAAAAGGATAAAAAAAGGCAGTGGAATGTCCAGGTCTAGAGTCAGTGATGCTCAAGAAAAGTGCCCGCGAGCAGCCAGCAATGCCCGAAATCGCTCACTCGCGATCTATCCCTAGCGATTCTCCCATTCCTTGAAGAACGATCTGTAGAATAGTTTTGACAGCTCCCACTCTGCTACTGAAGTCGGCCTTGAAACCGCTCGCGAGCGATTCTGGGCATCTTTGGTCACTCGCGCTCGCCTCGAAGGTACTTGAACATCGCTGGTCTAGAGTCTAGAACGAAGAAGAAAGCGAAAAAACTGATAAGAGTGTAAAGAGAAAGCGTCAAGGAAAAAAGTGTCTGAACCCGGAAGGGCCTGGCGCCAAATGTGCTGGACGGTGATCAGACCCTTGCAAACCCTTAAAAACGAGCAGAGAAAGAATAAGCCGAAAACTGCGAATCTAGAAAAGATAGGAAGTCAGAGAAGATAAAGTGAATACAAAACAGAATAGAGGAAAATACAGAAATTGGAAACAATAATGAAAATAGGAAAGTAAAAGAAAAATGAAAACAAGGAAAGCGTGATGGCAGTCATCTAGTCCCTTATTGCATTTAAGGTATTCTGTAAGTTATTAACCTTCGAGTGGTGACCACTGTTTTAATATCACTAGTGGTGACTTGACGACAAATTGACTCCGTATCGTTACTAGTGTCATGACGTCAATTTGACGCATGCTTAGATGGAGGTATATTCTATTTATATTAAAATACTATTATTTATTATTTTCTAGATAACTTTATTATATTTATAACATTTCATAAACAAAATGTATTTTATATTAATACAATTACCACAATGAATTTTATTTCAATACACTTAACAATAATGCAACAATACATTTTAATACAAGATTAATAATTGGTATAATAGAAAATGTAAACATTTACAGAACTTATGTGGAATCAATTTGACGTCAAGTTACCACTATTGTAGTGATACGGAGTCAATTTCACTTCACCACTAGTGTTAGGAGTCAATTTGACGTACATCACCACTGTAAGGTTAAGGATGCAAACATCTATTACCACGTCACGTGAACTCACGTTACATACTATAGCAAATGCATAGTACGAGACAGAGTTTCCCTTGCTGTAGACCTATTTTGCTACAATACGAAACAAATTTGCTGTAATATACAGCCTGAGTTTCATATTATAACAAAATAGACCTAAAACAAGGAAATAACCTGGGCTCACTATGGATTTGCTATAATATGTGACGTGATTTCACTTGACGTAACAGTAATATGTTCGCACCCTAATTGTTGAAAAAACGTGTAAATTACGCGTGAAATATGCCCTCTTAAGGACTTACACCCATCCCTCGATTTTCGCGGATTATCCGTTCCACGCAGTTTCTTTTATGCTGAAGAAACTGCGTAAAAAGAGTCCACCAGTATCAAAAATATACTGAAGAAAAAACACGTATAAGGTACGAAAAAGTATAATAACAATATTTTCACGAAGCAATCCCAATAAAAATTCATAAAAATCATAATAAATTTTGCTCGTTGTCGGTGAACTGTAATTTAAAACCAACCTTTTCTTTTTAACCAACATAAAATCACTATCTACATCGCTCGAATACTTTTTATTTGGAAGTATTACTTCGGTTTTCAGTTTTGAAAGAGATGAAAAAGAACCGAGAGAAATAAGATCACGTAAATTGAAACCGTGTATAAAGAGTCTAGATAAATCGAGAGATTATTTATTGCGTAAAAAGAAACTCACGTGAAATGCCGTATAAATCGATGAACGAATGTATTCTACTTACATCGCTGCATCTAACGTATTGTTAGCTAATGCACGCCGTTAGTAGGATAAATCCTCAATTGCAAGTGTATCTTTATTAAATATAATAAAGGTTCTTTATTTTGACACATAGACTCAATCCTTAAAGTTTCTAACACCTGTTCCTGTCGTCAAACAATCTACATATTACACGTGTGTACTACCAATAAAAAATTTAGCACTGATCAAAATACAACTTACTGTATTAGACACACAATTTAAGTGACATTATATTCAATTATTGTATTATACCAGAATAAGAAATATTGTAATAATTGTTGAAGTTATTAATTTTTGGTTAGCAATACTTTGCCATGCACTATAAATTTGTAATTTTAAACTTTCAGTCGCTATTGTTCATACATACAGCAGGTGACGAAAATACTCCGACATTGGAATATGTTTCACACAAGTTTATTTTTTTTATTTGATGTGTCATTAATTATAACTAATAAAAATATAAAACCCCCTGCACCAATGTCTATTTGTTACTTTTGTTTAAACATTGAATGGAATAATACTCGAATAATAATAATACTTATAATAAATATTCGGATACTAAATAAAATATGATTTAAACACCAATATTTGATGTATTTTTTATGATTTTGACCAGAATTTTAACATTTCGTAGCATAACCTTTTTTATTTAAAACATGCTTCAAACGTTTAAACACATTATAGATCACTTTTTTCAAGTATTCTGTGCTTGTACGTTACCATTCCTCTTGTAGTCTGTTAGAGTTGCATGAGTGTAAGTCTAATTCTGCGATCCAAATCGTCTCATTGATTTTCTATGTAATTCACTCACTATACATACCATTATTTTGAATATAAATTAATAGTTAACAACTTCCCTTATTCCTTATCACAAACTATTCCATAAATGTGTAACTCCAGAATTCACATAGATTCCCAGATAGTTACACATAATAAGAGTCGGGTTTTTCGATTATGTGTTTTTTCCACACAACAGCCTTTCCAATTTCAATAAAAAACACCAGAATCGAAGTACACCGATCCGTTATCAACGCCGCGATAAATCGATGCCAGTGTGCTTCCGCAGAACGGAAGTGCCACGAATCAAATTCATGCGCCGGAAATCGTACAATATGGCCGATGTAATGAAAGATAATTGAAATCAAAACAGATTCATAAATCTGGCAAGCTTCCTCAAAGCCGCACAAAATTCTCTCTCCTACATTTTCCCAGACCTCTTGACCCCTCTTTCCCCTCTTTGCTCCCTGCAATTGTATGTAGTTATAAAGCACAGCTAACGCGCGGCTTTTCGAACAATTTTTCACCTTTCCCATTTTTTTCCTTTTGTATCTTCAACACATATCCTGCGCAGCATGCTTTATTACGTTGAACGCAGCTGCACGCATTCCAAATATTTCTGTAATGAAAAGACAGGACGCAATTATGCATAAAATTACGCGGAACACAGCGTATTTCTTCTTCTTGCGAGATAATGAATAGAATTTACAGCGAATGGAGGGTCGAGAATTTTAATAAACCTATTTCAATACAGCACGATTTGGAATATGTATACGTTTTGTTCAGTAAATTAAAATGCGATATTGATTTTCGTATATCGCGGACGCACGCAGCGTTTTTCAACGAGTATTTAAATATATTCATTTTGAATGCAAGAATGTGAGTTTGAAACATAAAAGCCGACATTTTAATGTGAATTTTAATACGAAGTTAAAGTACGAATGTACAGATTCAATGAATTTGAAAATGTAAAGGTACGAATTTAAATTATGAATGGAGTTTGCTGTAAATGGGAAAGGGAAATGTTTTAATGATCCGACCCGTAATGTTGGTATTATCAATTATTACTGAAATTGGTTGGTAGTAATCTGCAGAATACAGACGAGGATCTTTTTCAAAGAATATAGAATTCTGCAAAATTTCAGAAATACACATAAGTAGGAATTAAAATAATATAAACACAGATATCATTTTATCTATTAAAACAAAAAAGGTGGAAAATTTTGAATTCTCAAAACTCGAAATTTTCTTGTTGTTTGATGATTTCGACGTTTCTGCTACTTTCTTATGAACTTGAATTTCAATGAGCACTTTGTTTTAGTGTATAATTTAAGACATACATACCTTGCTTGAAGATTTCGCAGATCAAAGGGAGAACGAATGCAACGACTAGAATGAATTACGTACTTCTAAAAATTTCATGTAAAAATATTAATTGTTAATTAGTGTAAAATTTGTTAAAAGCGATGGGGCGTGTAAAATTTCGCTGCAAGTTCTAAAATGAGAAATTATATAGTTTTCTTAAACTGTAAAACAGTAGTTTCAGTTGTACGAACAGGTTAAAAAAAAGTTTTTATTATAAAATGGTAGAATTTTGAAAAAAAAATGTCGAAAAATGGGAGAAAATCAACATTTTTTTTAACATTATATTACTAATCATTCTAATCACTCAATCGTAATTTTTGTATGCATAACTAAAAAGAATAGTATTAGGAATAATCACTCAAAATTTTAGGTAAATCGAAAAAAAATTAACTGAGTTATTGATCCGCCTCGTTTGAATAACATTATTTCGATAAAAACGTGTTTAAAATTTTAAATGCCCAGTTTCGAACATTATACTACATTTAATAAAACTTCTATAACTGCGTCATATTTACAAATTTAACTTTAACATCTTAATACGTCATTTTTGAAACACCAAGCAATAAAAAGACGCATCGAATTTTTAACTTTTTTGATTTTCGCCCTTCGGAGTTTAACATCTATATATAGAGTTTAAAACATAAAGAATTTCCTTTATTATGTAACACCAATGAAATGCAAAATTATCAGTTGCCCTACTGGAAAACAATTTCATACAAATTATCATCAATAATACACATCCAAACGCATTAACATTTCTCTATAAGCACGCGTCGGCATGTGACGCTTATCCCCAGAGTTTCTCGTTTTCTAATTCACTGATTCTTGCAATTACCAGGTTCCTTTTGCGCCCTGAACTCGAAACATTCGTACAGACATTCCCATCAAAGTGCCACCAAAGGATATACCGTCGAATCCAACGCCTCCAGTTTCAAGCGAGTTCCTTTGGAACTTTTTCCCCGAAACTCGAAGCGACGCGACGCTGGTTGTGATTACATCAAGATCCTCGGGAAATTTCACGATAGCTGACGCAACATCAAACGATATTTTTGGGGAAAAGCAATTTTGCCCCGGTAATCGTCGGGTTTATTATACGCGAATTGATCCTCGGGGAAACACAACCTTCTGTGTTTGTCCTACTCGGAAGATGCGCTCTGAGCGTACGCGAGAATTGGCGTAAAATAAATATCAGAATACTGAATCTGTTTCTCATCCCACCTAGAATCTGGTTTTTAAGAAACTATTTCTTGGATAGATTTAACATATTTCATAAAATTATAAAGTTAGTCGTTTTAAAGCATTCTCTCCCCATCAAGTAGCTAGTATGTTTCTGTGGTTGTAAGGCAAATGATCTAAATCACATGTTTCTGTTTTCGAGATATTGGCATTTCAAATTTGCAGCTTCAATGCTATCTTATGGACTTGTATCTTCTCGAGTCCTTATTTTTAGGTGAAAACATTCTTGTAATGCCCCTTTTTTCTTTCTGAAAATATAGATTTTACATTCTAGATGTCAATTAAGACTTTAACTCGAATTTTTTGAAAATGTGACATAGGTTGTTTTGTCATTCAACCACAGATTTAAGATCTACTATAGCTACCTTGAGAATATTTTCTATATGGCACTTTCCATTTTTCAATTTCATTCTTGCATAATACTTACAATTAGTCGTCTACTGTGGTTACACCTTTCATTCTATCACATTGAATAGCCTAATATTTCAATATAATCGATGTTATTAGTAAAAAGAATACTAAAGTATAATATATCTTCTACATATGACAGACCATCCCACACATATATGTATATGTATTGAAATGATATTTCAGGCCAAGTAAGATAACAGGTTCACATTGGTCAAATTGCACCAAAACATTTGCATTCAAGTCATTTAAATTCAGGTAACTTGACCAGTCTGATGAAGGCTTAATACCAAAATAAGACAAACATATGTTTACCTATACTATTACATAAGTTATATGTATCAAAATACTGAATTTAGTCTAGAAAGGTAAAAAATGTGTAACTTGGTGATACAAAGGAAAGGAAGACTTGTGTCTCCCAAGATTCAATGATACCGACACATAAGACAAGTCTCCAGGCTGGTCGCATTTTATGTGGAGCCCTAGAAACACTTCGAATCGCTTGGAATCAGAATATGTACCTATATGACGAAAAATTCGAACATGTTTTGAAGCTTGGAACTCCTAAAAGTTTTGATAAATTTTGAATCTTGAATTTTAATAGATCTTGAACTTTGAAGGCTTGGAAATCTTAATAGTTTTAAAAGTTTGGAAGATGCAAGAAGTGGATGATAGTTCAATATCTTATACAGTAGCATTTTCAATATATATTTATCTAACAATAAGCAGTACTATTAACATAAAGTATTAAAGGCCTCCAATTTAATTTGTAACGTATAAATAATAATTCGTGCCATATAACAGGCAACATGTGTTGTTTATATAATACTAAGTTATGCAGGACTTGACATTTAAATAAGCAAATGCAGTCTGTTTTAACAATAGAGAACTTAATATTTTAACATCAAACTATAAGTTCTCCAGTTGTTTTAAAATGAGTAATAAAAAATTCAGTTATAACATATACAAAGTACATTAATAGAGCTACAATTAAGGCGTATTGATCTTAAAACTTGTATCTAAACTTGAGGTGAAGCAAAATATTTTCAATTATTTGGTGAAATTGCTTAAATTAGATCAAAAATAGTTGCCTACAGTGGACCAGTTAAACATACGCATTGGTACAATGTAACAAAAGCAATATCATTTTAAAAGGCAAAAGAAACGAATCGTAATTTTGTGCCTTATGTGATAAAATCAAAGAAGGAAATATGATACAATGCATAATGTTGCACTTGGTTTCATACCCTGTATACAGGAATAATTGCGAAATTTAAAAAATATTACTTAAATTGTTGACCCTTACTATGAGATTTTGCAAATCAGGTATGATAACATTTTTTATAATATATCCTTTATCGGTTACATTTTATTTTTGAATATTAGAAACTAGTTTATATCAGTTTGTTACTGAACACACTCGTTTACTCGCTCACTCATTCACTAGCTCACTAACACGAAAAATGGTTTTCCAGCTAACTTCCCATTGGAGCTATCTGGTTTTCAATCGGTATGCTGACATCTACGTAATATGTTTTGTAAACTTGTTTAAAAAAATGCTTAATTATTTTTGCACTTTAATCTAGTGTTCCAACTGTGGAAACCAAAGGTCCATTCCAGGGAACCGATTCCTCTGAGCGGACTAATGTCATAATTATAAAGACTACCTTATTTGCATTATATCATGAAAAAATTTAATTACAATATCTTGAAAACATAAGTAGGTAATACCCTTTTTTTGCTACTTCTCAAATATTAAAAATATTTAATTACCAGCTTAAAGCAAAAAATATTTTAGTGGTCCAAATGTCTCATGAATACTTCTGTGACTCCCAGTAATTATGAATAAATCTGAAAGTCATAATCTTCTGCAATCGATACGTCCTCAAATAAATACCTATCCGTTAGTTATAAGTAACAAGTATTTTCCCATGCCACTGAGCATTGTACATCGGTAATTCCGCAAACAATCAAAACTCGTGCAGTACACTTTGATATCGAAATATGGAAAACAAATAGAACAGATATTTTCCGCGGGCAGGAAAGGCGTGTAAACCGTGGACAGAAGCGAAACACGGTGAAAGAAGGATGGAAAAATTCGATAGTCGGAGATTTTCAGTGAATGCATCGCACCCCTTTCATCGTGTGTCCCAACTCTTTTAGAATTATACCGACACAAAAGCGAGCACGACGAGCGAGAAAAAGGGCGAAGGAGCAAAAAAGAGAACGAAAGTGCAGCGAGAATAAACCGTAACTGCAAATGCGGCCTCTCGCGTGAACCCCGAGATTTTCAAAAGGTCTATGGCGACGTGCTGGGCATACAAAAGGGAGTCCCTCGACAGAAAAACACCTCGAACACGGAGGAAAGGGGAAGATTTCAGGTGCTCGCGTATTAAATTTTATCGACTCCTTCCCAACCCTAGTCTCAGCTTCGACCACGTTACGAGGAATGAAAGCAGAGCCAGGGATTGCTCGAGGAGGAGAGTAAAGTGTAAACGATATGTAAACTGACGGGGAGAAAGGGTTGTCGACTCTCAGAGGAAAGACAAGTAGCTCGAGATACGATAAAAGAACGATTACAGGGGATGAAATGGCCGGCTGGAACTGGGAAGACAGACTACTGTTGCAAATAGAGTAAAGCGTCGATTATGTGATCGTCAAACGTCAGAAACAATTGTTACCTGACTGACTGAAGATTCAGTCGTTCATTTTTCATCTACACTAAACTTCTCGAAGCGTTAAGGCAATTTTACATTTTGTCGCTTTGGATATGTATCGCGAATGATTCATCCACAGTGAATGTGAAAGATGACAGTTGAATTAAAAGACGAAGTTAGACTTTTTACCTTAGGTAATTATCGTGGATGATTCATTTACCATGAAAAGTATTGTTACGTTCCGGAGTTGAAATTTTCGAAATGTTTCTCTTTATTGGTCCACGTGTCTCAATAATGCATAGCATTGTGGGAATTTCTCTTGTCAAGCACATTCAAATCTAAGAAAGAATATCTAACGTTAAACAAAATAAACCATTTCCTTTTGTATCGTCGTCGTCGTCACCGAGATGATCAACAGCCAAAATCGTTGTCCAAAATACACAAGATAAGATCTGTTTGCAAATTCCTTCGCTAAAAACGTTGTTCGATATCGCGTTCCGTGTGGGCACATTGTACGCAAAACTGATTTAAAGGTTTGATTGGAATTTATTGTTGTTGTGAAATCGTTAATTATTGCTTGTCAGTCAATTTCTATAGTTTTGTAATATTACAAACATTATGAATATGACTAATTATTTCATGAGGATGGTAAAATCGTAATGGATGAATGCTTTTCGCAAAAATTCTAAAAAGTTACCTATAAGGTAATAGGTTTGGTAAATTAGTATTGCAAAAGCCTTTATGTAAATTGCGTGTTCTGCTTGAAAATTATTGTATAGTGTATGAGTATGTTCTCTATCTCGGAAGCATTCCTTAGAATCATTTTCGACTTAAGGGCAACCGTAGACTACACATGGGAGTCGCCGCGTATTTTAAAACTTTCAAATTGTTATTAACCATAAATTCATAATCAACCTAGAACTGTATCAAATAAATTAATGTTTCATTCTATAACATTAATTTAAACATTTTACAATATTGCATTATTATCACTGTACAGCTCGAATGTATGAAAATCTAATGTATGTGTACATGGTTGAATGTAATTTTGTATTCATAATTTTTCTAAGATGTATTCTGAAATGTATGAATTCCAGCTTCTATTTTTCATAATAACTTGCGAATCTTGTAATTGGCATAAGTATGCACGTACTTTGTATGAGAATCTTGAGGGCTGGGTAGAAGAGGATGCACACGTGTATGCACATATTTCTTTCTCTGAGACGTAACCATAATGCATGCAAGTTTAAACTCATGTACTATAAATAATTTAACATGTAGTGATTGTAATAACGATCTTATAACAAGAAAATATTGTATCAGATATAAACACTGACATTGTTAAAATGATGTGCAAATATGTTTTAGAAAGAACACGAACTGTTTTAAAACTGATATTATTTTTCAACAATATTTCAGTTCAGTATACATATATACTCTTCGATGTAAGAGCATTTATAAATTAAAATATGTTACTTTGTATGCAGACCACATAAATAACGCTAGCGAACCTCGAAAATATTCAAATATTAATTATTCTGACTGTTATAATCAATTACTTTTATAAATTCTTTTATTGTTTCGATGAAATTCAAAAAATATAAAATATATAGTTTTAATTTTAGTAACATTTTATTTTACAGTACCCATTCATCCTGAACATTCTATGGGCCAAGATGACGACAAATTTTCTCCGGATATGACTGGTGGCAACGATTTTCTCGATAGGTAAATACGAAATTTATAAAATATTTATTTTTACATTTAAAATATCCGTATTTTTGTGTCTCAACCTATAGTAACTACTAGTATTGGACATTAACGAATAAACGCCCAATCGAATGAGAATTTATCTGTATAAAAATTTATTCCAATAAGAAATTGTTCATGCAAGAATTTATTCAAGTATCATTTACTTAGATAGAAAATTACTTATATTCTATTATGTATATCGCAGATGAATGAAGTAAGAATATACAGAATGTAGGTATTGAATTTGAAATATTTTTTTAAACTTATTTCAAGAATATATAGGGTATTTCTGAACAGCACGGCATAACTTTGAAGTGTGATTCTAGACATCAAAATAAAATAAAAATCAATAATAACGATTTCGTGTTTGAAGCTTCATTTGTTAGTTATAAGCGTCTAAAAATCTGGTGAAAATTACCAGAAATGAGGTTTACCGCGCGGAAGCCTTAAGCAGTGATTGTCCACATGGCAGTGTAGCCCTGATGCAAAGAAGGGGATGAATCAGCTGTTTGATGGTGAGTGATTTACACTGCCGTGCGGACAATCACTGTTCAAGACCTCCGCGTAGACTCATTTCTGGTAATTTCCACCAGATTTTTAGACGCCTATAACTAACAAATGAAACCTCAAACGCGAAATTATTATTCTTGATTTGCGTCTTACTTTGGTGTTTAAAATCATCCCTTAAAGTTATGCCGTGCCGTTCAGAAACACCCTATATAGGGAGTCACTTCATTAACATTTTTATACATCCAAACATACGTCCCCAAGATATTAGACCAAATATATTGTCAACCCCAAACTATGGAGACGGGTTTCACTTCTTCAACACTAATAAGAACCAATAATAAAAAATACATAACCAATATTTTTGACTCTCTACAATCCGGCCAAGTTTCATAAAAATCGGAAATTATTACATCAGTTAATTTCTGGGTCAGAGTTTAAAAATACACGACACAAGGTTACTTTTTTCAGAAGTATATCCGAAATGCTTTCAGTACCATATTGAATTTAGATTTCAAGTTCTATTAAAATTTTATGAACACATGTACACTTAATTTAATACATGTACAAAATACAGGGTATCCCTTGATAAGTGAACAATAATTTAGAGACTGATTCAGCATTTAAAAACAATAAAAAAAGTTCTTCAAACATGAAATTTTTACAGTTTGACAACTTCGTATTTAAGGGAAAATTTTACTCCTCTAATACCGATTTAACTAAAATCGGACAAAAGAATCAAAATGTAAAATGGCAATGTTTTAATATAGTATTTATTACGTCAAATTTGGAAAACTATAAAATTTTTAAATTTGACAATTTTTCACTACTATTCAAATGTGTAAATCCACATATTATACATACAGTCGAGATAGCAGCATAAGTGTCCAAATTTATACACTTTATTATTTTATGCAAAAAGAAAATAAATGTTTAAAGACTATTATTTTATTCAATGTCAATCATTTAGCTCTTATTAAAACTATACTAATTCGTTAGAACTCAACACTTAGAACGCGCTATGTGCTGTTCATGTAAAAGAGGTTCTAGATTCTCTGTACATACATAAGAAAAGAACAGAATATATTGAACTTCAAATACTCTATGGACCCTGGAGCATTAAACCATTGGCAAATATTTCTCCCACCTTTTGTCAGTTCCAGCCATGAGTATTTCAAGTGAACAATAATTCTTAAAAGCTGATAATTTAATCACTAAAAAACAGGAACAGACTGAGTACACAAGAACTCAGACTTCTATGTGATTAAAATCACGATTATCTGTTTAAGAAAATTAATAAGAGCCTACTGAATATATTGTTGAATTCCCGAGTGAGAAACGCCATAAACCGATTATACTTTACAATATAATATATTTCGATAACGTTTCTATTTACAACAGCGATTATAACTAAATATTAAGCTAATTGATGTGGCAACCTGTAATAAGTGCAACTAGAATACACAACTGTGGTATGGATGAGACTGAGTTAAAGTAGAGTAAAGTAGAATCTAATATAATATCTAAAAATGTCTAAGGATGTACTTTTACATAGACTATTGAGTATGGTGAAGAAAGGTCAACTATATATTTAGAATCCTTAGATAACTAGTAGTAACCCTGAAGAATTTGAACTTTGACATAGAAAGTAAAAACAGGAGTAATTAAAAGTGCTTAGCGATGACGCAGAGCTAACAAAATGTTGGTCGTCCAACAATTTATTAGACTTTTACAATTAAAATCATTAATATCGCCAAATTATTGTTCACTAACTCTCTCCCGCTACTTCGCTTGCACGAATGTCGCGGATTGACTGAGTTTAATGGTTTAAAAATAGCACAGATATAGTAAAAGCGTGTTTAAAATTTTTAAACGATGCGTGACGCGTGGATCAGTGCTAGGTCCGAAATATTTTCTTTTTCTGCATCTATCAGTATTCCTCTCATAACAAAACATAATACAATATAAAATATAGCCTATATCACTCAGGAAGAAATAACCTTTTAAACAGTAAGGGAATTTTCCAAATCAATTTAGTAGTTTCAGTATTTATCCTTTAAAACCAAAGCAACTTTATCCCTTTATGCAATAGTATACAGTATAGATTTACCTTACTTATGCTTTAATCTCAAGAGTTTCGAGGACTGAACCTTAAACTTTCAGCCTTTTAGCTTTGGAAACTTGAGTTTTATACAATATTAGTCTTAAAGACTCAGTCTTTAAGGTCGCGCCTTGATGTTTCAAATACTCGAGTTTCATACAATACTACCCTCTACGACAAATGACGCATGCTAAGACCATACACCAAGCGAAGAACTTTTAGAATTTATGAGTCAGTTTCCTGAACAAGGACTTTGTGCAGTGTCCTCCAGACCCTACTTCCATAATGAAATGCATTAGAGCTTTAGGCGTTGTGCGATCGAGAAACCACTTAATTTTTTTATTGGATGCTTCTAGTTGTAAGAGCCACTCCATGGGCATCTTTTATTTATACATGTTGTATGAAAGGAGGATCAGGCATTTTGGAGACATTGAAAAAGTTCCAAAAATAGAATGTTCGAACTACTCAATTATTTTTAACTTCAGTACTTTTTTATACGCTGCAACTTTTAGTGTGCCTTTATATAACGTTGTTACCATTAAATTTGGTTCTTAATCGAAAGCGTTATTGCTTTTAAATTAGTAGCAATAGGTATTTACAGCGCTCGAAGCTTGCAATTAATATTTTTAATAATTTATAAAACAAATTTTTCTTGAAACTGGGTAAAGTAGGGTCGGCATTAACCACTTCTAAAACTTTCTTAATTGTGACTACCTCGTTGCGATGGAAAAATTGATGAAGTATGCATCTTATTGCATTTTTATCAATATCGTCTACTTCTTTTATTTCCTAGCGAAACTTCGTTCTCTTTGTAGACGATATTCCTCCTGACACATATTCTTTTCGTATCCGATAGACTGACTTAAGAATCTTTATCTTTCAAAAACTCCTGCAATAGGAGCAGTTATTTTTACTATATCTTTAATAGATCTTTTTTATACAAATCATCACTGAACGTTTTGAAAACAAAGACTTGTATGTAAAATTGTCATTCTATATGTTTCACTTACTTTAATATGAAGAATGTTCCTCTTTCAGTTTGTATTACAATTTTCGATACACTCTGTATAGAAACATTTAGAATCCATTGTACATACACAATGCCAGTTAAAAATATTGAAATAACTCTGATAAAAAATTAAACAAGAGTTTCAACAAATTTAAATAGATAATATCAGGAAGGATTAGCAGAGTATTGAATGCCTCCATACATGCATTCCTGCTATGGAGATAATTATGCAGATAAGAAATAATAGAACACAAACGTTACTATGTCTCGTAAACAAGATCAAATAGAACATATGTTTGTATGAAATCTTTTTATTGTTTTTAGATGCTGAATCAATACAATTATCACAGAGCACCCTTTATTTATACATATAATTAATCTTGATAGATTCAAACATTTTAGAACACCTTGTATACTCCAAGAGATACAATTTCCAATTTCTAATAATCTTATAAAAAATCTGTGAAAAACTTTAAATGTTGTAAAATATGTAATATTTCATAAAATTTGTTATTACAAATGTGATAGTCTTCTAAAAAATGATAATTTTTGATAATTTCTTATTTGGCCGCCAAAAACCACGATTAGCGACAGTTTACAAATGGACGCCGGGTGTGGTGTCAAATGACACAAGCTTTCTGTTAAAATTAAATGTTTTGATAAATAATTTATAATAATGAAGCTACTCTTGTACCTAGTATTGTTGCAAAATACGTGTATTTTTGTACGTGCCATAAATAGTGTCCAAAATATTACTAATGTTGCAGAGACAAGGTGAACATTCTTTGTTTTAACCACTTTGAGACAAAAAACAATCAATATTTTTATTACAATAACACAAACACTGAAATGTACTTAACACAAGAAGAATAAAAATTTGACCATTAAGAATTTCTTTGTTTTTATTTCGAAGTTAAACATACACTTTTGTTGTATTTCGTTGAGGTTATATTTGTTTAAGGTTATGTTTTGGAAAAAAAACAATCGTGTGTTTTTAATGAAATCATGACAGAAAATATTCATGAAATGGCATAATAAATAATTATTTTCATCTTATATCATTTGTGAGCCTCTGTGTAATTATATAGTGCATTAAACATATTATTTTGTGGAATATTACAGTGAAAATTATTACACATTGAACCTATTCAATGAATTATCAAAATCTATATGATGTTATGAAACTATAGTGAAGTAATATTGTTTTATGAGCAGCATTAGACCTGGAGATGGGATGGACCTCACAGGAATTAGAATGTCAACACCAAGGATCGCCCATGTGGCATCAACATTTCCATTTATATTATCACCAAGTCCACAACCAACTAGTTTTCAATCTGGTACTACTGACGTTCATACAATCGGCGGCCTTAGAAACGTCAATATGCAATTATCACCTGGGAGAAAAGACAATCAAGAAGGGAAATGCGAGGTACATGAAAGATGCCTTTAGTACTAGATTTTTCAAGCTTAGATTATTAATATTTTATAAATATTGTATAATGAAAATAAATTAACATAAAATTATTCACTGTATTATTCTTTTTTAGGTATATGTAGGAAAAACATGTGCACAGTTTTTAGAAAATCAGTTGGTTTATATTCCATATCCAATGACGCAAGAAATATTGGATGACAAATTAATGAAAGCGTTTGGTGTTATTGAATATTCAAAGTAAGTGATAAATATTAATAAGTCATGCTATTAATAATATTCACCAGTAATCTATTAAACTGTATTTTAATGTTTTGTATTTCAGTGAGGTTTCATCAAATTGTGAAGGATATGCCAAACCATCTCTATGCTACTCCGCATTTCCAATATGCCGTGATCCTGCCAGTATTCTCAAACTTAAAAATTCAAAGAGCTTATTTCACCTTTTAAATAATAATCAGGGTGATCTATCAAAGGATGTAGGTGACGGAGATGACGCAGATGATATTGCACGATCGCATGGTATTCGCAAAAAACGCAGTCCCACACTGAGGCCTAGTTCCGAATTTGATCCATATAAAGATGGGAAACCTTCCAGTAAAAAAATGATTGGGCATAACTATGGTGATACACAATCATTTAACAAAAACGAAATTAATCGTAAGTTACGACGAATTTGCCGACAAGAATGTGAAATGTTAGAGAATGAATTATGTAGAAAAGAATACGCAATTGCGAAAAGACATCCACTGATTGGACATCAAGTGCCTTTAATCAACTGTTCTGATTTACCAATGGAAGATACCCCTGAGGCTCGTGATTGTTTAAGTCTTGGACTTTCCACAGTGAACAATGTCCAAGAAAGTAAGTAATTTACTATTTCAATACTCTTTTCGGAGTTAAGTATCATATAAATAAAGTTATATTAACATCTGTTAGGATTTCTCTTGAAACGAGTTTATGATATGGTCGCCAAAAATACCGCTACTTTTGAGGCATAACTGCTGCGAATTTACTTATCAGCAATTGAATGAGCAAGGAGTCGATGCATTAAATAACTAAATTAGTGGAAAAATTAACTTCTGTTGAACACGTATATTATTGATACCTAACTCCTTATTTTCATCAGTAATGGCCATATCATAAATTCAGGATGTTATCCGCTTAGCCGTACGCTTTAATCGAGCACTACTAGGTCCAGAGGTTTCGCACGTCTGAATTGCAACCTTATTGACCACTCTTGGTAGCCATGAGCACTTACATAGTCGGATATTGAAGTCCTTTAACAATATTGCCGTGTACGAGATTTGTCACATTCTAACTATTGTTAGCTTAGCGTTTTGTCAGAATCGAAGGTTTTTTAAGTGACCATAAATTTAACCAAGTGCGCAGGGTTGTTGCACAACTATACCCTAAATGTCGAGGGACCACGTTTTAAAAAGCGCAATTTCTGTGATGATGTTCAAAAGTCTATTAACTTACTTTCTCCTTCTCTTATTACCGTCACTGCCTATCCTTGTTGAAATCACCAGGTTCTTTAGCCCTTCCGGCTACAAATATCTTCAACCAATAGTTTTTAACCATAAAGCAGCTTTGCTTAAGTTTTACTCAACGAGAATCAGATTTCTTTCGAACTCTATCGAGAAACCATCAGCGAAGCGTCTTCTTATACAATATAATAAAATATATAAGAAAGTATTGTTTAAAAACTAATTAGTTGCGTAAAATTAATTTGGTGCACAACCGCGTACATGCATACGTATCCAATATCATAACTTAGTATTTACTTTACCTCATCTTTATCATTTGTTGAACATTTCCATTATATTAGAAACCATTATATTATTTTTTATATTAAATAAAATAATATTATTATTCTAATTCAAATAACTTCTCATTGAGATAAAATCAGCTCAGTTCTACTTTATGTAATTCCTTGTCTAAAAAGTAAAGTTTTTACAAATCTGTATTACTTGCAGATGACCATTGTTATTGGGGAAGTGGAAAGTCTTACCGAGGTATCGTGAAAACGAGTATTAGCGGGAGACCATGTTTGCAATGGTTGAATTCTCTTTTCAATCTGCCAATTTCTGATTATCCCGAATTAGCTGGACAACATTCGTATTGTCGTAATCCAGGTGATAATGAATCACAACCGTGGTGTTATGTTTACGTTAATAATAAAACACAGAAAGAATTTTGTGATATACCAAAATGCGGTAAGTACCATTGACTGACAAGTGAAAGAAAAATACACTATATAAATTCATACAAACAATTCATTTTCTTGCAGTTGAAAACTTATGGATCTATGCAGTTGTTGGTTTTGTATTAACTGGAGGATTTGTTGTCATATTGATCTGTTATTGCTGCTGTTATAGAAGCAGAAAGTCTACGAGACAAATGAATCACTTTCCATCAAACAAAGTAAGACTTCATACAATCTATAAAAAAAGAGTCTATGAATAATCGTTCTACTTTACCTTTCATTTGATAGATGTTGACGGGTATACAGTGTGACAAAAATATATATGATGGAAGACGAAACACGACGCAACCTATGGAAATGAGTTCTCTTTTAGCTGGTCCTGGAAATGCCACTCCAGGGACTGGCACATTAAGCAGTGGTAGTAGTCGAACATCCACTAACAGAGTACCACAATTTACTACAAATAACGTTGTGCTTCTACAAGAGCTCGGGGAAGGAGCTTTTGGTAAGTATAAACTTCTTTTTTAAGAATTTATCATATGAATAAAAACATAATTTCTCACGTACTTTCTAGGTAAAGTATACAAAGGAGAGTTGCAAACAGGCAACAAATGCGAATCACCAATTTATGTGGCAGTGAAAACATTAAAAGAAAATGCAAGTCCAAAGACACAAAGTGACTTCAAACGAGAAGTTGATCTTATGACAGACCTTAGGCACCCAAATATTATTTGCTTGCTTGGTGTAATACTGAAAGGAGAACCAATGTGTATGTTGTTCGAATACATGACCCAAGGAGATCTACACGAATTTCTTATTTGTCATTCACCAAGATCAGATGTTCCGCTAAACAATAGCAGCGGCAAGATTTTGGAGCAACCAGAATTTTTGCATATTGCTCTACAAATTGCATCTGGTTAGTCATTATTTTATACTTATCCGACAAATTGAATTTACCCATTTTACTTAAGTAATTAATTTTCTAGGTATGGAATATTTAGCCAGCCACCATTATGTTCATCGAGACTTAGCCGCTAGAAATTGTTTAGTTGGAGATAATTTAACAGTCAAAATCTCCGATTTTGGGTTATCACGAGATATATACAGTAGTGACTATTATAGAGTCCAATCTAAAAGCCTGTTACCAGTTCGATGGATGCCTCCAGAATCAATTGTTTACGGCAAATTTACGACAGAATCAGATGTATGGAGTTTCGGAGTCGTATTGTGGGAAATTTATAGTTATGGTTTACAGGTAATACAATACAATATAATATTATTCAATTTAGTTTTCTAACTCGTATTATGGAATACTGAAATGTTATCTTTTTCATTTATAGCCATATTATGGATACAATAATCAAGAAGTAATAGACATGATCAGGTCACGGCAATTATTACCTTGCCCCGAAGACTGTCCTACAATGATTTATAGCTTGATGATAGAATGCTGGCACGAGGTGGCGAACCGGAGGCCACAGTTCCCTGAAATACATCATCGTTTACACAATTGGTACATAAATCAAACCTATCTGAGTGACTTTTGTAATGAGTCCATCACTAGTTATTCAGGAAGTAGTCATAAGAGCACAAATAAGACCAACTCCACGCAACTGTCGGCGCCTATATATAAATGTGATCAAAAAGACATAGGAAGCTTCAAAGGGAATGTCGAACAGACTTTTTGCAATGTGAACGACCATAGTAATGGACTGAAAATGTTGCCACCAAGCTTCCAAAATTCTAATTTCATTGAACAAAGGCCAAATTGTGGCTACAATGAACATAGTACACCTATAAAGGCACCGAATTACCCTAACCAGACGAACATTAATTTGAACGATTACGATGATAAACAGTGCTGCTCGCCAAAACTAAGTGGAGCAAAGAAGGTTTTACCCCCAACAGCACAGCCGGTGGGCAAAACGAACGCATTAAACGGTACCAGACCTATGCAAAACGGTGCACAACTAGTTGTCAGGTTACCAGACCCCAGCAAGGTTACAACTGAAACCAGGGTATCAAAGTGAAGCGACAATGTGCTATCGCATTCATCATAAATTTATATGTTTCTACATATTTACCATAATCGCTGTACTAGGTATCTATGTGGTTCGTTTTTAAATACAATTGAATCTTTATAGCTTCGGACAACATCCGTCGAACCGGTTGGGTACAACATACAATACCTAATCACTGCCATATTTCTGCATTTATATTTATTTCTATACAAATCTAGATATTTTATACTGGCAATAACATTTCAGATGGTCTACAACCTTGATGTTATATATATACAATGTGTATATATAACGCATAATGCGATTATGCGTTATAATCGCATTACGTATAAGTAATAAAATTAAATACAGTATAGGCTGTAAACTGTACCCATGAATGATTCTGTTATATTATTTAAAGTTATTTCTAAACTTATATTTGAAAGTATTAGAAACTATGTTAATATGTGTTTAAGCATATTTAATAGTATTTGATAAATTTATACATTTATTTGATCAGTATACATAGCTAATGGTTCATCTATATTATATTGTAGTAACAATATAAAAAGATGCCATCAGTGTAGTAAAATTGTAAATTAAATAAGGCAATTTTTTATATGATTTTCACTCGTATTTTTGCACACATGAAACCATGAATTTTTAACTGAGATATTGTTGCTAGAATGTAATATACATGTAATGACGGTTATGTTTGTAACATTGTGTGCTTACCAGACTGATTATAACAGTTTTAGATCTTAGAAATTTTTTTTAAATTTACGGAACCAATTTCCAGAAGTAACACAATAATTAATTATTGGCTGTACACTATAGTGATTGAATGTTCTCCGAGGAAAGAACAAACCAAAACGCGATCTCATTGTGCATTTGATAAATAGTTCTTACTTTACTCATAGAAATATGTAAAGTTCTAGTACATACATATGATTCACTTTGAAACAAATAGCAATTTTTGTAACCATATCGTACATAAAAAAGTATTAGATAGCAATAATTGTATCCAAAAAAATATGAGAATATTTAAAATTGCGATCAAGCTGTAGAAAAATTTATTCGATGGTGATAAATTATACGTATATCGTAATTTTTATATTATTTTCATTATTTGTCTCTACTCATAATTTAACGGTTGATATTTCTATGTGTTACGTAAGAATCTAGTGAGATCACGTTCTCTGTTGTTAGTTTATAAAATCCTCACGATTAACACTACGTTAAAAAACTAAGTTGATATATAAATGAGTCTTCATTTTAGAAGATTCAGCGACTGTGTAACTAGTAGTAAACACTTGAGAAGACTCAACAACGTTCAGCAAAGAAGTTGTCAACGATATTAATGTGTAAATTATACAGGATCATATAACATTTGTGTATAGAGAGTAGAAGGGTGTGATTAGAGCGGGCGTTACTGTACTCATCGTCAGACTGTTCAAAACTAGTCCAACATCTGAATAAACCATAATAAAATATGAACTAGACAAAGAACTCAATAGCGCCTGTCTCTAACAATGGTGTGAACATAAATTAGTGGCGTAAGTAAGGAAATTATATTACGAAAGCCTGGAATGAGAGTGATCGAATGAAACTGTATTATACTTTTTATAATTTTCTATTGATAACCAGAGAAATGTTTCATCGACTGGTAAAAAAAGAGGAACGCAGTCAAACGTAATAAGTACATACTCCCTAGAATCGATACTAACGAGATTCGCAGGGATGATTAGAATAATGTATTGATTAAGTTGAAACGAGACTTTTTCAGAGTGACGAGCCTCCGAATCGACGTTTGTATTATTAATTGTATCGTAATTCTTCTGTGTCTGCATCGAAGGCTCGTCATCAAAATTAGACTTAAGTTAATTTATGTCAACCACTTCGACGAAAGATCATAAACTTAAGACCTTTATATATACAGTCAAGTATGATATATACAATTCATGTTTTTTGTATGAAGCTATCTGCTTTATTTCGTCCCTCCCGCATTTAATCCTTGATCAATTCACTTTATATCTATAACTAGGGACTCCGATTTGAGAGTTTTAAAAGAGTTCCATACCGAGCCATCGTTTTTAGAGCGATACTTGGTATAAAATATTTTTTATCATTACAGATCTTTGAAACTTCGCGTACATATGTAGCTATGTCTTGAGATATCGTAGCTAAATTTGTATAATGTTATCTTTATTATCATTTAAATAATTGCATGTTTCTTGTAGTTTGATATTTTAAATAGCTGCCATGATTTGCGTTGTTGTATTCACACAAAATAAAAAATTCATACACGATTTTAATTTATAGATCAATCGCTATTGTTTGAACTAAGATGAAGCAAACTAATTTTTGTTTTGTAGATAGCGACCTAAATTTGTTCGTATAATAAAAGAACAATTATTTCATCTATGCTTGACATTTGTAGAAGATTCTTCAATCCATTCTTGAGATATGTTAGCCAGTTTGAAAAACACAGTTTTAAGAAAAATTCTATGAGAGGAGAAAACTGAGAAAAATTTAAAACAATAACTTCGTTACTTCTTCAAATTTTGACATGGAACTTATTTTAAAATATTTTTCAATTGTCAGTCCATGTAAATATGTTAGGAAGAAACTTGATTTTTTGAAAGTTTAAACGGTTATCTGTTCTTAAAGTTTAGTGTCCAGTAGTAGCAGCGTTGCGACATGTTGTACAGTGTTGCGACACGTTATATAACATTTTCTCGAAACCGTTATAACATCGCCATTTCATCGAATTTAAATATGAAACTCTAATAATAAATACTCGAGAAGACGCATTTTAAGAAAATGCAATTAAAGAAATTCCTAAGGACACTCCTTTAAATTTTAACTTTGTATTTACACATCCATACACAGAATTTAGTCATCAGTTTTTGGTAGGTATTTGTGAATTCAGAGGACCTCGAAACGACAGGAAATTTTAAAAACTCGGAGAGTGAGTAAGGGAGGGGGTCTAAATGCGACCGATAGTAATTCATATTTTCCTTTTGCTCTAACAGTCGGGAAAATAAAAATATTGTATTTTGAAACGAATCTCATAACACTTCGAAATTCTTTTTCCACCGAATCATCGTATCTTTCTTTTTAATCAAATTAAGTTATGAGTTCTATACATTTTTTTAAACTAGACTTATTACCCGTACATAAATTTCTTTTGAACATTATCTCTCACAAAGAGCAACGTGGCTGAAAAGAAGATTAATCGCTTATGAATGCTCATTTATACATATGTATCGTATAGGGTATAACAGATACATGATGAAATATTTTAAAGGATGATAGGGGAGTTTAAATAGAACACAAAATGTCCCATGGCATAATATCCGATCTACCTCCATATTATTATAAAATAATAATGCTTTAAAATTAGCATACCTACATGCTAAACTAACAATTAGAAGATTCTATAATTTTACAAATACATAGAAGGGCAAAAATAGAACAAAAATGTCCTAAGGTTTTTTTCATTTTAAACAAATTTAAAATCTTTTTGGAAAAATCTTTAATGCTTACATAAAGTACATTTTTTGAGCTATTTCTAAAATTGATAAAAAAATATTATTTATTATAGTCTTAGTAGGAACCATCGTGAAAATTCTCCAAAAAAAAAAGTTAAAAATGCACGGACGTGTCATTTTTTCATTGCAAGTCCTAAACAGAGAAATTCCTTAAAAAATGTATTCCTTAAGGTATAAGGTAGTAGCTTCACTTGCATGTACAGATTTGAAAAAAGAAAAATTAATTACAGAGTAGTAGAAGCTTGGAAAAAAAATTTCGAAAAAGTGCGAACAAGTCAGCATTTCTTTTAACATTTATATAAGAACTAATTGTTCAATCGAAAATTCTTTATGTGCAACCGAAGAGAACAGTATTAGGAATTACTACTCAAAAGTTGAAGTATTTACCGATGATGAAATTGACGAAAATGAAAATTAAAAAATTGGGATCATTAAATTTAATAAAACTTCTGTATCTTTGTCAGTTTTGCGAATTTCATTTTAGATTTTAATATTTTAAAGGATCGTTCTGAAACCTTAAACACTAAAAAGGAATAAAACAAGTTGTTTATTTCTTCAATCCGTCACAGTAGTATTCCTCTTTAATATACCTTGTTGTATCTCTTACGATTTAATTTCCATGAGCTTTAAAAATCCAAAATGTTCATTACAAATATAAGAAATATTATTATTGCAAAATGAAGGCAGATCTAACATTGTGACATAGGGCATTTTGTGTTCCATTTAAGTTCCCCCACAACAGTTTAGAATATTTTAACTTATATTTGTTACACCCTGTATGTAAGCTATACAGAAAGACTTCTAGAGAAAGAAAATCGTTTAAAAATCGCTTTGAAAAATCCATAAACTAAAGCACTTACAGAGGTTAGACAATCAATACATCGCACTCATTTAAAAGTAATTTGCAAATATGTCCTCCGTCTATCTTTGCTGGGTGATCATGATTCTAAAAATTACAGGCTGTATATTAACAGTGCCGTGCCAGTAATGCGAAATGTATTTTGTCTGTAATACTGGAAATGGCAGACAGATGCTCGAACGCTATGTCAAAAATATTTACTACTTTCTTGATTGTGAGTTACTACGCACGCATACAGTGTTTAGCCAGGAGAATTATGATTTGGGACAAAAATCAACAAAATTTTGTAGTTCTATCGAATGTTTCTCGATTCGCCAATTTCGAAGAATATGTGCTCGCCAGGAAACAAGATCCAACCGTGAAAGATATCAGTGGGAGAACTCTGAAAGTGTCTTACTACGAGGTTTAAGTAGAGCCCCTTTCATATGAATTACCTACACATTTGGAAATCTTTTCACTGTGATTGAAACATATTTCATCGTTATCCTTAGGAAAGGGACTTAATTATGTTTTATGAAAACGACACGAAAGTGACTGGAGTTTGTGGGGAAATATGGAATCTGCTCGCAAACATGCTCAATATTACGTACGTTCTTATTATTTGCATAAAGTGGTTTAAGCAATAAGTTATAAGCGAATACTTTTAAAAATAGCAGAGCATCGTTAAGTAGAGTTAACTAATCTTAATTGAGAGACTTTTTTATATATGAATTAATATTGAAATTTTTTTTAAGAAACCACAACGCATAACATTTTTAAATTATTACACATTTGTAATATTAATTGCAAGTTTAAAATGTTCAACTTTAATACCGTGTTATGGACTTGTGTCTTCTCGAATCTTTATTTCGATTTGAAAAAATTGTTTTTTACGCCCTTTCTTTTTTTTGCAAATATAAATTCTACATACATACTCTAGACCTAAATTAAGGGCTTAACTTAAATTTTTTGAAAATGTGAGATAGGTCGTTTTGATGAGAATTATACTCTGATCTAAAACTGAAAATAACGGTTTTTAAACGTGTAAAACATCAAAAATTTGGAAAGCTTTACACTAATATAGATTAATAGTTTCTCAGTTTTTCTATTTAGAATAATAGCTTAGAGTTGAATATATAAATGGTTGTATTGGTGTATTATATCATTAAATACATTTAAAATAATTTCATAATGTTATACTTTATGATTTCATAAAATAGAACGTGTTTGGTTTTGGATTGAGATTTAAGGTGCATACTTTAAATTGCTTTCTCAGCTTAATACCTGTGCATTATATGGAACGGGATTTTGGAATAAGCCTGGAGAATGGAAGTTATACCGGTCTGCTGGGCTTGCTCGACCGAAATGAAACAGAAGTAATTATGCGTACAGGATATTATTCTTCTCGCATAAATTTATTGGATTATACGCTACCCATTTGGCGATCAAAGTAAGCAATTTATGTCCACGTTGTATTAAAAGTTATCGTACTTTTCAGACATATAAAATGAAAAAATTGTAGTTTCATATTTCTATGTTATTAAATATTTCAACATTCTCGTATTTCTATATTCTCATAGATACTATAATTTCTCTTAAGCTACATAACTTTCCAAAATTTTTCAGAATCTTTATATTATACATATATGTTATAACTCTTCATAAAATCAACAGTTTTTCACTTTTACTGTTGAATTATCGGGAATAAATTCTCGCAACTCACAATTTCTTACGAAGCTAACAATTCTCTAAACACTATAAATCATAAAAATTCAATAAATTTCTACAATCTTTAATACGAATCTCTAATTCAAATCTTTTTTGCTAAACTTGTCACATTCCCGTATTATACAAATTATTTTGACTTTTTACATTCTTGCAAATTACAGTTCCTTACGTGTGATAGACTGTGGACATTTAGACAAATTTCTATTTTTATACACAAAGTAAAAAAATGAAACCTAATTAAAGACTTGTTTCACCCTTCAAACATTATAACGTGTATTTATCTATCGATAATTTCTACACTTTTCCACATTATATACAGTCTGTATTTTTGTGCACATTAAAATTTCCCATAAATGAATAAAAATCCAGTCTACTCGTGATATTAACTAAAATTGTTTTTAATTCCTATTCTGTTCCCCTATAGCACAAAAACGTAACTGTTACGTAACTGCTACTTAACTAAATTATTTTGGTTATGTAAACTGAGAGGCACATAAAGATAACATAAGGGTAAAAATGTCCGCCTCATTAACGTAACATCGTGACCCACACCAACTACCTTAGGCTACACAAATATGAGTCACATTTATTATGTTAATTTTATGTAATCTCAGGATAATAGCACTAACTTTATTGTTGTATAATGAACCATTATTTATAATTAATTTTTGATAGGATATTTATTTGAACAAATAAAATATATTTGAATCCTTTTCATTAAAATATTATTTTTTATTATTTTGTACACAGGTTTTTTCATACGTATTTCACATATCACACATTAACCTATTTTTCTTTCGCTTTATATCTCGATTTCTGCTGTCGTCCTGGGCGGAACCATTCTAAGCCTACTGTATCAAAATCCATTTCTCTGAAGTTTTCGAATGTATTCAGAACTTTGTCTTAAAAAAATGTTTTATTACTATATTATTAGTACAAGACGTATTATTATAAAAGCCTAATAAATTCAATATGTAAATACCTTTTATTATTTTTACTAATCATGAATTCGACATCAACTTTATTTATACGAAAGGTCTATTTTGACTGTTACGCTATCGCAGTTTGAATCGCACGTTACTGCATTTTACTACAAAATGGACATTTAGAATTCCACTTTTTGCTACTCTCCAGTCATACGTCATGCATGCAAAAAGATTCGAGCTTTAGAATAATTAATACCGAAAGATTTTATGTGAGAAAATAGAAGAAATCTAATTACATGTTTGTATTGTATACATGTATGTATATGATTTTTCGAAAATGTTTTTAATAAACATGATAAATATATTAAATTTAATAAATTATGTATTTGATTCCTGCGATATCTACGTTCCGTAATATTTATGTTTAAAATAATATATTGCACATATGGACAAAACTTGCGTTAAATTATATACTTCGTGTAACTTTGAAATGACTTTTTGAAAGCTGCTCATGAGTTATGTGACTGCTAAGTTACAGAACATTGTGCCCACTATGTTACGTAGCGGTTATATTTTGTATATGTATCAAAAGTTACAGAACATGTAACTCCCATGTTACGTAGCATTTACACATTGTGTTATAGGGGATATTTTAATTAATCCTATCGCCAATAACAGTCACACAGTTTTCAGCTATACATAAAACCAAAATACACGTACGACAGCTGGTGGGTAGCGACAATGTTCTCGTCCCAAACTTGGTGCGTCCTTATTTTTTCATTTGTCCTCCTCAGTATGGCTGGATATATTTTCCAAAACGAATACAACTATCAAACTTCCAAAAGAGGGAAGAAAGTAAAAAGGAGAGACAAGTATTTCGATTTTACCGATCACGTCTTTTATACTTATTCTACAATGTGTTGTCAAGGTATTCGACGTCATAGAAGTGTGAATAAGATTTATCACTAGTAACTTTTTTTTAGGATACCTCCCGGAGGACTTTCACAAACAGAACAGAATACTCTCTCTTTCAAAGAGTGTATTCGCATGGTTGGTTCTATTGACTTTCAGTTCTAATCTTATTTATCGAATGGCGCATCGGACCATGACACCTCCGTTCACTGATTTTAGTACATTAATGAATAAAACGAAATACGATGTTTTAACATTCAGAGGATCCACTATTTACGAATTCTTAAAGGTATGTATTGGTATAACATAGTTTTAAGGAAACATGCAGGTGACAGACTAAAACATAGAGTAATTTTTGAAAAATAAAATAGAATGTAGAGTATCGTGCATAAGGATTTGGACACTTTCACATGTTTGAAAATACATAAAACATCTATACTTTTTTATTTGTACTAATTGATATCAAATGTTATTTGGTATTTGTAAACCTTATACAGGGTGAATATAATATACGTGATAATATTTTAAAGGGTGGTAGGGGAGCTCAAATGGAACACGAATGTCTTATGACATAACGTTCGATCTGGATCCATTTTCCATATTCTAAATTCACAATCAGAGCATTCTGTAATTTTGCAGATACATTGAGGGGCAAAAATAGATAAAAAAAAGTCATAATACATTTTGTCGTGTCTCTTATGTTTAACTTTCATAAAGCTTTAAAAATCTGAGATCCATTTCGTATCAGTATCTCGGAATAAGTTAGCCAAGTTTGATCCCGAGCTGTAGTCAAGATGCAACACACTACTAGTATACATATTTGTTACGACAATTTTATATCAAGTATTCAATAACTGAACAAATTTTTAGAACAGCATTGAACAATCAAACAGAAGATATGAACATCGTATTCATTTCATGAACGATTCGACCTTGATGTATGAAAATGTTTGCAAAGGTGACCATCTATACGCGATGTTGGAAGTTCAAGACAAAGTTGATATAAGAAATAAGTATTTCTGTTCATTAATACCAATGGGAGGTAGCTACTATCAAACTTGGTATGGATTCGGATTACGAAAGCATCTTCCGTATAAGAAAATCATAAATATGTCGTAAGTGTAAGCACGAAGAAATGGTATGCCATTTCATAAGTTTTCTCATATGAGCAGAATTCTATCATAAAGTTCTGTCATGTGGTCACAGCCTCAAGTACACACCAAGTTTCTGTTTACATTTTTCAGTTATACGTTATTTTATATTGCGTACGGTGTGATACTTCCTTTAAGATATATGACTATGTGACATTCACTTAAACGGCTGAAACACAGGAAAAAATCGTCAGATTTGGTAAAAGTCTCCTAATTAAGTAGATTTAAGCAGAGTAGTGTTTTGCAGGATCTGTTATGGACCTTTGTAAAATTAACAAGAGTAGTTTGATTACAGTAAGAGCAGCTTTGTTAAACCTACAAAGTTAATTCCTATTGGTTCTATTAAAGTCAAGCCTGTTAGAGTAGCTTTGTAAATTGTACAAGAGATTTCAATAACTTCAACTTGACACTTTTTCCGTGAATATCTCTGGGCTTACTAACACCTTAAAGGGAGTAGCACAACGTGTAGGTAAAAAATGAGTCAGCGTTTTATATAATATAAAATAGTGTGTAACTAAAAAACTATGCGTTTTCGTACATACGTGGATTTAAACTCTTTTTATTCTTTTTGCGTGTATTATCTATCCTCCAAGTATCCAACGTCTTTTTTACTTTTTACGCGTTTTAGGTTAGTATATTACGTAACACAAAATAACTTATAACTAAAAGATTGGGTACTTCTAGACATACATGCAGAGGAACTCTTTTCATTATCTACATATCGTCTATGTATTACAAAATTAATACAACTCAAAAAACTATGTTTTTGAGAGAAAGCAAAAAACTATTTACGAGTTTAGGAGAAAATTATTTATTAAATACATAATATTAACATAAAGAGTATTTAATGACAGTTATCTTACTTGTATAATTAATCTAAAAAAGAGTTATGTTACTTACATCAAATTATTTTCATATTATTAATTAAATAATTTGTAATTCACATTTGAAAAGTTTTTTGAATAAATTCTATAATTTTGATCTTTAACCAGTAAATTTTTTGTAACAAATAAAGGTGCATTTACCAAACATTTAGGTATAAATGTAATACAAAAAGTCACGTGCTTTGAATTGTCTCTCTTGAAGTACATTTGCGATATGTAGAATCTACCCTGCAAAAATATCCAACATTTTCCAACACACCCTGTATACACTTTCAATAACCATGATTACTATAGTTTGAGTTGTATATTTGACATAAAAAAGCTGAAACAAAATATGTATGTATAATAGTGACCAAACATATTTTAAATTTATTTATTCTTTGTAGAATATTGAAATTGTATGAAACTGGCCTTTTAGATGCCCTGAAAGATCGTTGGTTCGACTACCGAGTGAACAGGAAAAATGGCTATCCCACTCAAGCAATCGATATGCAACAGGTTTATCTAATCTTTTACGTACTTCTCCTCGGAATCGTTCTTTCTTTTATAATAGTTTGCTTAGAAAAAATCGTATTTTTGTGTAATAATAAATATAAATAATGTGTGTCGCAATAATGCAATTTAATAAACTATGGTGTGAAAGAACAAATGTAGTTTTCAATTACAGTATTTTCATTATTTTAGATTAAAAGAAATCAAATGAATTCTTAATTTTTCAATATAAAACTACACTGAATAATATGTAACAATAAAAAGTAATTTATATCCATCAAACCTAATTAAAATTTGAAATTATCTTTCAACTTCCAAAATTATGTTAATGCTATTAAATTGTTTTAGAAAAGAATTTTTAATTTTTTTACATCCAATAAAATTGTACCACGTAATACTGTTGCAAATAATATTTTTGCCAATGACCTAAATACTACGAACATTTCCGTGACATGAATATTTATCAGTGTCTCATCATAGCGTTGCAAAAAGTAATCCCGGATCGAAGCCATTTAGCTAAGTAAATTGCTGATCCGATAGTTTATGATGTTTCTTTTCCAATTATATAGCATGTTATTTGTTCAAATGTGTTATAATTATTTACATGAACATGTAAATCCTTTTAAGAAATTATTTTACAAAAACATAAAATCGAAAAACAAGGGAATATTTATAAAATAGAAAATTATGAAAAAGTTTATAGATATTATAAGTACTTCGTTAAAAAGATGTAACTGAATGATCTTTTCTTATTTGTAGAAGATGTTAAAAAAGGGTTTGGAACTTTAGACACTTATAGTAGATACTTATTGGCAAAAAATAAGAATGTCTAATTAACATAAATGTAAAATTACACTCCTTTATTTACAAGTATTCGATACTGTAAGTGTGTCTCTTCACAAAATATTAAATGCAAATAGGAGAATTAGTTCAGACTTATAATAGTTCAAAATTGTACGACAACACAAGATGTTTGCTGCTTTCAACAAAGATTAACGACTTAATAAGAAGACAAAAGTGTACAGATAAAGGATTTTATGGATAATAGAACAATTTCTTTCTTGATATTAACATTCGTATGTTCAAGTAGAAACGAACAAAATTAACAATTTTCGCAATATTTAATACCATCATATCTTCTTAGGCGTTAAATTACATAGAATATACAAGACATTAGACATCAACTGTCAGAAATTGTAAGGGATGATTCTACATGTTAAAATAAGACGAAATTATATTTGGGACTTCGTTTCAGAGTTATTATTTTTTGCAAAAATGTTTAAAAATTTGCTTAAAATATGTCTGATTCGAGACTTATTCTACTGCCGACGTGCATTGATCAGACACAGCGAAATCAGTAGAATAAGTCTTAAGTCAGACACATTTCACGCGTATTTTAGGCATCTTTTCAACAATTCATAACTCTGAAAGGAATCTCGAAACACAATTTCGTTTATCTTCATTTTCGTCTTATTTTAGAATGTAAAATCACACCATAAACATTCTAACATCTGTTGTCGAACACACTGTGTACATAATATAAATTATATAAATTAACATAATTATGTAGTTATATTCTTTTTGTACCTCAATCCGTCGAAACTTTTTTTCAAATATTTTTCAAATGCTTCGAGATGAGAAATTTTAGTTTGTGTAAAATTTAAATATATAGAGTAAATAAAATGAAAATATAGAATAAAAATGTACGACTTAGTTTTTGATACAGAATCACTGGCTTTCCGCTAATACCACCAGTTCTGGGTCACTTTTTATGTTGTATACGAATTGAATAATTAGAAACATAAAGATGATGAAAATATTTCTTTAAATATTTGTCTTGTTCGATTTTGTTCGCTAAATATATTAAGTTTTATATTCAGATAATTTTCATTACAAACTGAATTTATTTATATAACTAAAGGGATCAAGCTTTTAAATATAAGAGTATGTTATCAGAAAACAAGTGAAAGGACAAAATTTAAAAAATCTAATCTGAAAATGAGCATCAAATATAAAATAATCTATATAAAGAGTTGTAAAAATATGGGATAATATATAAATTATGAGAACTAAATATGAGAAAATAATAACACAATATTTCCACAGATTATTTGTACGTACTTTGTAAGATCTTGTACAATGTTATCACTGAACTAATTAAATTCGAGAAATATATACAATGACGCATGACTATACGTATACTTTAGGAAAAAGTTATGAAATAAGTGTAAGATGTAAAAACAGACAAAGCACACGAAATGAAATACTGATTTAATAATATAGTATATTACAATGCTAGATATCACGATAATTCTGACAAGATCGCTTAACCTTTTAGCTATTAAACACCACTGTAATGATTTTCGCATATGTTACCTTTTCGAACGATACGCCACTATAGTGGCTTTCGTGGATATCATATTTTTGAACGGTATGCCACTGAAGTGGCTCACTCTGTCTGTATTAGCTTATTGTGTATTTTTCGAACTCTTTACATGAAAATGTATAAATAAATTGTAATTTATCCATTTATAACTCTATTCCTATGTAATGTCATAGTGGAAAACGTCATACACAGTTTACACGCAATCCGCGTCAAAGCTTGCCGTATAGAGATACAGTGTTAAGGAAAATCTAGTTGTAGCGAAAAAGTTAAACAAAGGTTCATTTTATCACGCGCAGTCTGATATTGTTGATGCACGCAAAAGCGACGCTAGTAACGTTCTGTCAACAAATCAAACTTAAGAAAATCTCTGCTTATGAAAAAATTATTGCTATTAATTGTGATACAAAATTTTTTAATGCCTGTTCAGTCAGTGAATGGGTTAATATGGAACAAGAGAAGTGGAGAATTTGTACCAATCTTCAGTGTACCCACCTTTGCGGTGATGAATGAGCTACTTCTGAATCATAGTCGACAAGAGGAAATACACAATTTCCAAGGAAGAATTGTTAGATTGAGTTATTACGAGGTAAATATGCACTTATTTAATTAAACAATTGAAGCTGATGACAGTTTTTAAATTTGAAATCCATCCTTTGTGAAAAATCCTCATGTTTCGTCAACAATAAAGTTTCAAGAATTGGTAATGCATTAGTTTAGTTGCCATTTGCAGATTTATAATTTGTAAGTAAATTGTACCTATAAAACAGTTAATGAAACTGTTAAAAAATTAAGGTGTGTACCTTAACATAAAACAGACGTCTTCAGGACGTTGTGTGCTATCTGGGGATGGTCATACTGAATCATATCTGCCAAATAATTCTCATCAGGGGTAACGATATTGAGATTACCACACACTAACCCAGATAGCACAAAGCATCTTGTATAATATATAACGTCATAAAGACATCCATGCCTAACATTCAAGACGTCCCAACGACGTCAGTAATATCCTCCGAATGTCGTAGACAGGTCATATGAACATCTGTTGTTACAAAACGCGACATTTTTAAGACATCTGTAGAACGTCATACAGATATCTTAAAGATATTTTAAAGACGTTTGTTCTAAATTCTAGACATTCAAGACATTTTATAGGAATTGGTCCTTATCAACCTATCCATCATTGTAATGTTAAAACAAACTTATAAAAATTAAACCATACAATTTCAGTCTTAAAGATCTCAGTTTGCTAATAAGTAGGGCTCCTGGAGACTGTTTCGACTATTTAAATATCTGCAATTAATTTCGTTCTTTTTATTACAATAGGCATAAATAAAACTTTTATCTAACTTCCAGATGAACAATCTCCTGAAAAGCGCAGCGGACGGAACAATGGTGACAGGAGTTATTGGTGAAATTTGGAATACGTTATCAGAACTTCTGAATTTTACGTAACGAAGATTATTCATAAAGAGCAGAATTTATCAAATTGCCAAGAACGTAAAGTCCAATTATGGCTAATTAATTGCAGATTGGTACCGAATAGAACGGATGAGAACACTTTGGGACGTCTTAATTCTGATGGTGTCTACATAAATGGTCTGCTGCAGCATCTTCAACGAAATGAAACGGACGTGGTACCGAGAGTAGAAGCCTACAATAAACGAATTATAGCTGGCCAATTTACGATTCCTTTATGGAAATCCAGGTGAACTGAGACAAAATATTTTATAGACTTACAATTAGACTTACAATTAGAAACATTTACAAAGGAACTACTCGAAGTGTTAATTAGTTTGTACAATTTTTATTTTTAGTAGCAATGGGTCAAGTACTGTTGAGAACTCAGAAGTTGTCAATGGATCCTATTGGCTCTGCAGAAAAACACATATATATACCTAAAGATAACACACACGCATTTCCCTGATTGTCTGAATTGATTACACCTATTACTACTACTTGCAGTGAACTGAACACCACTCTTACACCTGTACCGTCTCACTGACAACTTCTGAGCTCTGAACAGTAGATATTGTGTTTCTCTCTCTTTTGATCATGGCATTGTCACATAATATAAGGTATTAGGACACTTAAAAAAAAAGTGTCAAAACATGTTCCGTCTCAAAAAGAAGTACAAATAAGGGAGAAGTGGCATGAATAGGACTATTTTCTTGGAGACAAAATAACAAAAAAACTAAATGTCTGATAATTAGAGTTAATAAAGTCAAAATGAAAATAAAAATAATGATAAAAATAAAGTAATAATAAAAAATAACAATAAAGTTAATGTTTAATTATTACGTTAACGAAAGTGAACGTGATATTTTATATTATTCTTGAAGAAATATATATATGATCATAAAGAAATGAATCAAATAAGGTAACAGTACTTCACAAAATATTTCGAGACGAAGAGAAAAATTTTAGTCTGAAACACGGAAAGGGTTAATCATCAATTGCGATTATGTCTGAACTGACAGTGACGTCAATTTAGATATATGATGGAACATGTCATAATGTGGCTTGATAATAAATATAATTTCATTATAGGAAGGTTCGCCATTTATGGAAATAATTACAATGTCCCTTTCATGCCACCTCTCCTTTACACTCTACACCCCTGTTATTGGGGCAATTCCTCAAGTATTAATTCTATATGTCACCTTCGCAAACGTATACCTCCGAATGTTCTCTAATAAATTTTAATATCCTCAAAATTTTTCACTTAAATGCTCGTTCAGATGCCAATATTACATTCGACGAGAAGTGACACATATTCCTACGTGGATGCTAAAATTGTTCTCCAGGAAGGTTTGGTACGCGGTTCTGATGACATATTTCCTCTTAAGCATTTGCTCTTACCTGACTGATGCTGTCGCTTCGAAAATCATTCATAAAAAGGCAAAAGTAACCTTAAACGACCACCTCTTCTACAACCTTGGCGTGATCTGCAGTCAATGTAAGAAAAATGGTTTAAAATAACAATTCGGTGTAAACTTAAAAGTAGTTCTTCTCGAGGAAAATATACGGATAAATGCATGCAATTGATTTATTATCAATTACAATAATAAAAGCAAAACAATAATTTTACGATGAATAGGTATGTTATTTTTTGGAGCTTCTTCAAACAGAATAACAAGGAAATAATAGGTACCTTTAAATCGTTAATGGAATCCAAAAGCACGAAAGTCTATGCAATTAAAAGTTAATATTTGATTAAATTAAAGATTTAAGAAACTAAGATTCCCATAATTTTGCTTTAATTTTATCTGGAATAGTACAATGGTGAAAATAATATTCTTAAAAAATCAATTTTTATAGCTATTTAAGAATTCAAAACATGCATGTAGGACAATGTGTATATTCTTTTGAAAATATTAAACAAACTATCTTTTTAAAATACACGTACAATCGATAGGCAAAGCTCTACAATATAATAATGTTTCATAATTATAGTTATTGTATAATAAAAATGCACTGCCAGTTATATTTATTTTCTTAGGAAAATTACAACATCATCTTAAATCTGTACTACATTGTAGATGTTTAAGACATATATTTTTTATGAATTTTAGAATTATACGTATATATTAGAAAAACTGAACACAACTGCTAAAAATTAAGCAATAATAATTCAGAATCATGCATTAATTTTGCAGGTTATCTTCCAAGTAACTTGAGTAAAAGTTCAAGAATGGTAGAAGTATGGTCGGGTATATTTTCTGTCCTAATTAAAGCTGCATTTGGCGCACTTTTGATAGGCTACATGACACAGATCGTTATAAAACCTCCTTTTCACGACATGCATTCCTTAATGCACAATACTAAATACAATATTGTCGTTTTAGACGGTTCCTTCCCAAGCGTGGTACTCAAGGTACGCATGTAGTGAAAATCATTAATGAAAACTATATTGTTCAAGAGATAAAGGAAACCAGGGACGTAAAACGTAACAATTTATGACTCTGTAATTTCCAAGTTTAATAGAATTTTTTAAAAAGTCGTACACGATAGTAAACCTACATTATTAAAACACATACTCAATTAAAAAAACTAGCAATATATTACACCAATTTTTCAAATAAACCTTTATTTAAAGATTGTCTAGGAGTTTCTTGGATAGGGACAAAAGTAACATGCGATAATATAAGGTGGAAACGATGACATCATATTTAAGTTTAAAAATTAGGTTAAATAATAGGAAAAATACTTTTGAATGGTATCTCTATTTATTCCAAAAATAAAAATGAGCATAAATATTAACATAAACTTAACATAGATTTTTAAGAAGCCAACCCACGATCTGTTTTTCTTTTACGAATGTTAGACATGCTATAAACATTACTCCCGTATTTGAAGATCATGGGGGAAGAACTTAAAATGTTCATTTTTGTTCTGCTTTTTATGTTGTCTGGTAGCTACAAGGGAGTGCTTATATACCTACAAATTTTATACCTACCTATAAGTTCAATATCTGTTGATTGAAACAGACCCTACAAGTTTACTTTTTAATACACTATTTTAATAGAACATTAAAATACGAATAACTGCTTATTACCATACGTTGTCAAAGTGTGAAATGGAGGAGAGATGGAAATCACGTATAAAGGTGGAAGCAGAGGATTATTAGTCAATTGGTGCTTGGCTTACAACGTTTCTTACATTCGTCCCATGTTACGTTTGTCCTGACCTCTAACCTTACTTTAAAAATATCTCAAAGTCCAATAAAAAGTCTTGCAACATCTTTAGAGTTCTATGCTTAACAATAAATGTTTTTTCCTTAGATATGCTGGGTGAGTCACGAATTTTCTTATTAATTATTTGTTATATGAAGAAATATTTCAAACAAAAATTGTTTAGTATCAAGAGTATGCACACCTTTGGTATGTTCCTCTCGAAACCAAACAACTCACCCTGTATGTACTAGAGCCTCTCATATCCGAACCCCCATTATCCGACATGTTCTATTATCAAAGTATTCTGTTATCCGATCGTTTGCTACATTCGTCCCGTGTTACGTTTGTCCTTGGTCTTTCCTGTACAAAGTATCTCAGAACTTGTGGTGCAAGGGGAAAAACAGTGATCCTACATGAAAAAATAAGTCACGAATATAGAATAAAATTTTTTGATATAGTCCTCCGTTTTCGAGAATATTAAGTTTGAAAATTACAATCAGACACAGGTGTCATTCCACGGTGTGACGTAGAGACGTGGCGCAATCGCATTGGCCGGCGGTACATAATTTTTCTTTTCGAACGCTACGCCTGTTAACAGTACTATTGAAAGTGAAATAGAACAATTACTTCACTTCCAATGATATTAGAAATTTTTGTGGTCCTTTTCGTCTAGTCCTGTATAAACTTCGCAATGAATATAAGGATTACTTCAAATATATTTTCAAATAAAATAGACTTTCACGTGTACATACAGTAACTCACAAAATTGTTCAAATGCTATACCGAAAGATTATCAATATTTGAATTACTGTAACTTTATAAAAAGAAATCGTACAATAATCTTTCTGAAGTCATTTTAAAAAGTAAATTCTCTGTTTTCACATTCCTAAGTTGAATATCCACAAAGATGTTTCTACCTTATGAAGCAAATGGCAAAGTGAAGATAGTAAAAAATTGTACAAATTCAAATGACTCCACTTTCCTTAAAAATCTTTCATTATCACATTAGCATGTGTTTAAAGATTAAAGTCCATAAAAGCTGACATGCGATTTGTTATTGCCGAGTTGTTCCACTTTGAATAAAAAATACTAAAATATACTGAAATATATTATAATTGTTATAATTACAATAAGTAAACGATATTTTACTCGTCTCTGTTCACCAAGCCAAGTTTACATAATAAAGGCTCGCATCTTGTCCGGATAAGCTCTTCGTAATGTACTTTGGGTATTATTATGTTTGATAATATACGCTTCATTCAAAGTTGAATAACTCATCAACAAAAAAGTGCATATTAACTTTCACGGAGATGATCATAAATGCAAGATTTCAATCTTTAAATACATAATGATTTCGATCACCAAAAAATTTGTTAAGGAAACTGGAGACGTTTGAATTCTTACAATTTTTTAAAGAAACTCAGTTTTCACTTTCCCATCTGCTTTTTGGTGTAGAAACATCATTGTGAAAATTCAACGCAGGAATATATGAAAATGGAAGATCCTTTAAAATAACTCCGTGAAGGTTAATGAACGACTTCTTTTCTCGAAGTTATAGTAATACAAAAATTGTTAATGATCTTATACAAAACTAATAATCTTATGTAAAACAGAGTTGAAACTCAAGGATACTCCTAAGATCGAGGTTAGTAAATGACCATTCTTACATTATTACAATTTTTAGTTGTTATTTTATACAGGGTATCCAAGGTTTTTTCGGCCAAACGGTGGCAGCATATTTTACGAGCAAAAATAAGAAAAATATATCACATAAACATAAATTAGAAAAGCTTGATTACAAAATCCAAAAAAAATGCGAAATAACAACCGACTGGAAATATTTACCTACATTAATTCCATTTCAATGTGTCGCCCATTTTTGGAAATACAGCATTGAATTCTATAAAAAATTGAACCTACTACGTTACAAATTTCTTCTTCGTTTCCTTTCATTTGTTAATAGACAAACTTTCGTCTGTGAAACTGTAAATAAAATGAATATCAACATATTCTCGATTCAAAAACCCTACTACTACGATACTACTACGATATCGCACAACTTACTAAACAATATTAGTACTACATATTACCATGCATATTAAAACGATTTGAATTAGTAAATATAGTTTGGATAAGTAAACACATAAGATAAAGATATAATTACCAAGAAAAATACCACTAACATTTCTACATTGAACGAAAATCAGTCTGTTGTTATTTCATATTTTTCTTATAATTTTTTAATAAAGCATGTTAGCCTATATTCATATAACATTTTTTGTTTATTTTCGTTTATAAAATATACTGACATTGTTTGGCCAAAACACCTGGGACACCTTGTATACATATTACGTATAAGTAAAAGAATAACGAAAATTGCATAAGCATAAAGTTGATATTCATATAAAAGAAGAATAAGATATGTTATATGATATACATGTAAAGTATAGTTTATTTACAAACATTTACTCTAAATGCTGTTAGCATTGTAAATGTTACCAACACCAATTAGAGGGTGTTTAAAAGTGAAGCTATATCGAGTCTTTGTCTTGTCCGCGAAAACCGTTGTCGGTTAGCATACGTGACCTACCGAAAATGTCTTCGGTAAGAGATTCCGTTGTGCTCATAACAAACACGGCAAGAACAACGTATGACTCTTTTCGGTTATTATAGTTGAAGTCAATCGTGTGAACAACCTGTATCAGCTGTTTAAATTTCAGACCCGACGTCGAGTGGAAACATTAGAGCCTGAGAGAGGGTGGGAGGGAGGGAGAGGGAGAGAGAACATGTAATAGAACAGAGACAAAGATATTAGCATACAGCGAGCGCCGCATAGCGGCTAATTAATGCCTTAGTCTTGCGTAAGCGCCTTGCCGATCTTTCGGCAGTCAGTAAGCGAATATCTGCTACAGAGCACATCTCAGTGAACGCTCTTTGGCTACCAAATCGCTCGAGGTCTCTTAGCCGATTCCAAACACTACCGTCTCTGTCTCTAGCGATCTGCATATTTCGTTCAGGGTGAACCACACTTATTGCGCGTACCCTAGACGAAGCACATCGCGTTATAAAGAAACGCAGTTTTTGGTGGCAAGACCGAAAAACCTAGCCGTTGCTATTCGGCTTGGGAGCATCTCCTTGGATGACCACTCGTTAGCGGCGCACTCGAAATTAAGGTACACTTATCGTGAGGCAGGTTGTTACTCCTCCGCAGTACAGCTCTACTTTCGCGTCCACAAAAACCGTGTGACGAATAGCACACGTGTGGGGTGGACGCTGTGTTGTAGAGCATAAACGAGATAAGTCGCCGTTATCAGCCACCGAGACTAGCCTAGCTAGTAAACGTGGTCCTCCCCGCTCACGAAGCACAGTTTTCACTGCGCTTTTGAGGCAATTCTCTTAAAAGGACATAGAGTGCAGAGGAGAGGCTACCTCCTCTCTATACGCTCGCCAGTCGACAGATTCTTCACTGCGAAGAACTGTCGATAATACAGTCCTCTGAACTACCTTGCAGCAAGGTATTGCGTCCCCTTCCCAAAAGGCACGACTGCTCGTAGCCTGGAGACGGGTCAGACGAAACGAGTGCGAATTATTCGTACAATAGGTTGATACTCGAGCAGAGTTTACCTCTCGAAATCGATTAGAATGTCGTGTCCCGTAGCGGAAGAGCTGGACAGTACCGCTATTGAGACGAGTATCGAAGATATTATCTCGCGTCTCAAGCGAATCGACAATCTGGTCGTCAACCTTAAAAAGAAAGGACGAGCCAGCTACAATCAGGTGATCCTGAAGGTAAGGCTGGCTTACGTTGCGAAGATATGGGATGACGCCCTTGAGCGGTATACCAATCTCAAGTTGGTCGTTCACCCAGCGCAACGCAAGAACTACGAGTTCTTTGCAAATGAGTATATGGAGCAGGCAGAGGAACGTTTCCTCGAAGCTGAAGAGTTTTTCTCTTCGGAGCTGGCCCAACTCATAAAAGAAGAAGAAAGGGTGACGTTAGGCATTAACCAATGTAAACCCGAGGCTGATAGCTCAAACAGTCCTGAAATTTCGTTTGATCTTCCTAAGCTGAGCCTTCCGAAATTTAGTGGAGATCCTCGAAGGTGGAGTCACTTCGAGGACCTCTTCACAGTAGGAGTAATCAGTAACAAATGTTTGTCCGACGCAGAACGTTTGCTATATCTGAAAGCCTGCTTGGAAGGGGAAGCTCTAGCGTCAATCGACTCATTTAAAATTGCGGATAGCGATTTTAAAGCAGCGTGGGATACTCTCAAGGGACAATTCGAGAACCCACGCCTAGTGATCAATCAGCTTGTAGGCACATTCCTGAAGCTGAAACCGATTAAAATGGGCGATTTAGCAAGCCTCCAACAAGTCACAGTCGGTTGGAAGCATACGCTCGCCGCACTGGAACAGCTGGGTCGCCCAGTAAAAGAATGGAGTGATCTGCTAGTCATGCTTGTTAAGAATAAAATGGAGGAATCCCTTGAGTGGGAGTGGGAGATGTCGGTGAAGACCACGGAGTTCCCCTCTTTTAAAAAGATGTTGGAATTCCTGGAAGTGCATGTATTCGCGCTGCTCGTACTTAGCGACCGGCGACGCGAAACGACAGATGCCCAGCCGAAACCTAGCATACGACATCATAACAACGTTGTCGAGGATGGCCCCACTACTTCCAAGGTTTGCGTGTTCTGCGCTCAACCGCACGAAATTTCGACATGCAAGAAATTCAAGCTACTGACGCCTGAGCAGCGATTCCAATTTATAAAACGCTATCAGCACTGTATCGTATGTTTGGCTGCCACTCATACATCAGTTCGCTGTCAAAGCAACACAGTCTGTCAGAAGTGCAGTGGAAAGCATCATAGCATCCTGCACTTCGAAACACAGAAAGTCGACGCTAATAAGCGCCGACCGGCGAATAAGCATAAGTAGGGCAAGCGGGAAGCGGGACGGAGTAACGTTCCTACGCCTAGCCCAGCAAACGTAAACACGAATTCTCGTGCTTGCTGTCGTGCTTACGACTGCCAATGTTAGAGTGTATGGGAAGGGGAGGCACATCGCGCATCGCGCGTGCACTCCTAGACCAGGGATCTGAGGCGTCCTTCATTTCCGCAAGTCGCGCTAGCGATCTAGAACTCGCGGAAGGAAAACCCCAGCCAGTGTAACTAGCTTGGGTGGCGAAAAACCCCATGCACTCTCATACAGCGTGGACATGGAGCTCGGGTCATTGCATAGCACTGCGGAAGTTTTTACTACCGAAGATTACTTCATACGTCCCGCACTGTTCCGTTTTACGTGAACTAACGCTCGCTGACCCTGATCCTGCGTCCGATTACCCAAATGGAAGTGCTGATCGGAGCAGAGATGTATGCGAGTATTATTCGACAAGGACTTTGTCCCACAGGGACCGATCGTGATGGAAACAGCCTTCGGCTGGGTCCTTTCTAGTCCGATCGGCGCAGCACACCCCTCCCCAGGCAATGTAAGGGCACTACATTGCAACGTCCTGGAATTGCTTGACCACGCAATCCGACGATTTTGGGAGATAGAGGAAATTCCCTCGACACTGGTAAATACCAGAGTAGAGGACGAATGCGAGGAATATTTCGCAAAAACCGTCGCGTTTCGCACGACGGAACGGTTCATTGTCCGATTACCCTTTAACCACATGAGCTGTTGGGAGCATCGTTTCTAATACCTCTCTCCGCTTTGTCAAGGTTAAAGAAGAAGCTGGACATTGACCAAACCCTCGTGCGCGAATACAGTGAATTTCTCACTGAATATAAGTCGCTGGGTCACATGACTCGTCTCGAGTTTTTAGACAAAACACGACTCTATATTCCGCAGAGCGGTTATTCGCACGGAGAGGGCTACGACGAAGCTGCGCCTCGTATTTTAACGCCTCTAGCAACACAGCGAGCGGTCGCTCGCTGAATGCCATCCTACACGTAGGCTCACAATTACAGAAAGACATCATCTCGGTATTGACGAAGTGGTATCTGTATGAATACGTGTTAGTAGCGGATATCGAGAAAATATTTCGACAAATTCTCGACGCTTCAGAGGATCGTCGTTATCAAGGCATCATATGGTGTACACCAGCAACCAAGCGAATTATCGCTTTTGAGCTAAATACCGTGACCTACGGTACGGCGTGTACCCCATATCTTTCAGTGCAAACGCTTCTCGAGCTGAAAAACCAGGACGGCGACCGTTATCCGCTCGCCGCTTCTGCCCTCGAGAAAGACGTCTATGTAGACAATGTGTTTATGGGAGCTCCCGACAAACCGTTGTTGGAACAAATCCGTAAACAAACGTGCAGGCTCCTACGACAAGGAGGATTTAACCTTCGTAAGTGGGCTGGAAATTCGCCTGATTTGTTGCGAAATATTCCACAGAGATCGCACTAAGTAAGCTGTAGACCGAGAAAAAACAGCTCATAAAGCGTACAGAGCGGTGTTCGTCTGTACGCTGCAAAAACTATCCAGACCTAGCTCTACTCCCGCGTCCACAAAAAAAACCCTGTGTGACAAATAGATGCGCATGTGTGGGATGGACGCTGTATTGTAGAGCATAAGCGGTCAAGGCCCACGTTGGAGAAGCTGACAAGGACAGTGGAGGAGGCTGCCATGGGGACATCGAAGCGGCTGTTTTAGCAACAACACGATATAACTCCGCAGGCACATGAGTAAGTTCAATTCAATTTTGTTTTGATTGAATCTTCTTGAATATAGTACATTGAAAAACTATGTATGTACTAAACGAAATTATTTTTACATGGGGTCTGTGTTTTTTCCACTAAGTGAACTATGATTCAAAACTAATTGCAACCGATTACTCTATTATGCACCTTGCAACTATACCACGAAAGACAAAATGTCACAAATTCACATCCTCAGAAGCGGTCTAGCTAGACCCGCTACAAAAAGTTTACGCTAACGGTGCATTGGCGTATCGATTTGAGTTTGATAAATCGAAACGCTGTTTTTTCCAAAGGGTGTGCGCGGTTTATTAGAAATTACGTGCGTGTGCATACATGCATGTCCCTCTTTTCTCTACATTCGTTAACTAATAGATTTATGCCGCTTATTCTCATCATAATTTCTAAATTTTATACGTACATATATAAAATGTATCTTTATACGTATAAGTATACGTATCTATAATGATCTACGGGATTCGCCACGGAAACGGGCGATTTAAATTTTAAAATATGCGACATAAAAGTTTAGTAATTGTACTTGTAATTTAAAAAATTAATATTTTTTAATTTAAAACCATTATTAATTATCGCTCGTTTCTCTGACGAATCCTGTATATCCCCGTATAAAGTATATGTACACAGGGTGGTCCACGCACTTGCACAACTTTATAACTTCTAAAGTGTGTGTCGTATGAAAAAATTCTCTATAAAAAAGTTGCATACTTTGGAGGGTCATATTATGCAGTGCGTCCACTTTTTTTATAGGTGGAGGTATTTCGGAGATACGAAGGTCAATTTCATTTTATTTAATTAAAATTCTATGAAATACGAAAATATGGAAAAATGTCGAATTCTGAGTAAAAGAAAATGGCCTTTGTTAGCCATAAGTCTAGTTAACGAGTAATTTAGGTTTGTTTCTTGAAAATTTACTGCACATGATGTTGAAGAATCAACCTTATAACTATTTTCCAATAGTTTTTTAGTATTATTAAATTTAATTTTTACTTTTATCTTGTTAATAATTACGTAGAAACACTGATGGTAACTTCAATACTGAATGACGAACACGTTAGGTGATTGCGGATCATGATAGCCGTTGTGTTAATAAACATTATCACGTAAATACCCGTCCTATAGAAATCTGTGATAACGTTGAACCTCCCACATTACGCTAAGTAAATTTTTAAGAAATAAAGTAAAATTATTCGTTAGCTATTAGGTTTAGGGCTAATAAAGGTCAATACTCTTTTACGCAGAATTCAGCATTCTTCCATATTTCCATATAAAAAATATAACATTCTATTTAAAAAGAAAAAAACAAAAATGACTTTTAAATCTCCAAAATGCCTCCACCTATAAAATATCCGATAACGGCAATAGCGCTTTGCTTACGTTTGTTGAAGGGAATATCAGGTCACCGCGACATGCTAATCTCGTGACAGTAACATTTCCTCCTGGGAAAAATACTATGCGTTGTTAATGCACTCCGGATTAAAAAGAAAAAATTGAGCAAGGGAATGCAACGAAAAGTCGAACACTTTTTGAAAACTATCTCGGATTTTGTTGAAATTTAGATATGTTGTAGTCTTCAACGATATTAAAAGGTATTTCGAAGGATTTCTTAAAATTTGGAACATTATTGATTTTACAGCAGCTCAAAGTTTAATGCTAATTTTTTTCCAAAAACATTTTTCTTCAACTAGGAAACTCATTAAACTGAGCTTTCGAGTCCTTATAATGAAGACATTAGGAGTATTAAGGACAGATAATTCCATACACGGAAGTAGTTTTTGGTGCTTGAAGGGTGCACGGGTAAGAGGAACATTGATAATAATTTGACTACAGACTTTCCCTAATACAAACTACTAACATTCTCCTCTCTCCGTTTACCTTTCAAATGACTAAAACTGGCTTCGCACTCTCGATCTCGGCTAAATTTCAAAATCAAAGTTTTCGGAAACGAAGCACATCAAAACATATATTATTCTACATATGTACGACTTATTTTTTCATACACCTACAATCACTACATTTTCGCGTGTATCCACAGTTCTAGGACGCCCTGTATAATAAAAATGTAATTAAAAGTACGACGTTTATCATTAGGCAAACGTTAATATATTTAAAACGACAATTCAAGCAAACCGTATCGTTCATCTGCACAGCGTAGAAAATGTATATAAAACAGGATGTTCAAAAAACTTATTTACAATAGTCGACAGTGAGGACATAAAAAAGTCTAGAGGATTATACTTCTGTCGATTAAATCCTGTAGGAATTCCTTTCGTTAATTCATGGATAACTTCTGGAATTTCATGGAACTTCACTTTTAAAAGAAGCTTGGATATCGGGTAAGTTATTATGACATTTAACATGTGTACGGAGCGTTCAGCTACAACTGAAAAAAACGTTCAAAGGGTAATTCTGAACATTAAAATAGAAAGTCAATAATAGCGAAACTGCATTTGAGTCTTCATTGCAGACATTAAAAAATTAATGAAACCCGCCTGAAATTCGGGAAACCACCTGACATTATTTCCAGTATATGAAAATAGGGGTCAAACTATGGAAGATTAATCATTGTTTTAATTCAGGTCAAGTGTCATGGAATCCTACATCAGCCGTGTAAAATAAATGCCCTCTTATGTCAGCGGCTATGGTAGTCGCTGCTTTCTTTTATCGCTTATAACAAACGAACACTCAAACTCAATTTCATTATACATGATTTTCGTCTTACTTTAATGTCTAGAATCACCCTTTAACTTTCCCGCGCCTATAATTAAAGATTCTGTACAATATTTTATTCGCAAAATTTTAAATTAAAAAGATGTCGTGATGCGATTTTTTTTATGAACAGTTTGAGTCCCACGTAACGCGATCACACTTCTTTGGTTTTATATTAAAATGTCTCGCGCAGCGGATATGCACTTTTTCTGTATCGTGTCAATAAATGTTATGCAGTATGATCATATAACATTTGGCATCTTTCGACATGAAACAAAAGAAGTACGATTGGCTGCGTGAGGCTTTTGGCAAACGTCCGCGGCACTCAAATGGTTAAGGCTGCGATTACAGTGGAGCAGATACGTTTTGCGATGAATATGAATATAATGTCGACGAATATGTCCGAACAATTTATTGTACTTACGAGCAAGACAAATTCAGACATCACATTCATCAGAAAACGCATCTACTGTAACTGCAAATTTAGGCAGAGACATACTAATTTATATAATTTGTATTATATTACACAGAATACTAAGATTACATGAAGTTGGAATCATAAAGCTATTGAAACATCGTTGGATAGAAACAAAAAATGCAGAATATAACACCGAGTCGAATACAACAGAACCAATAATTATGGAACAAACGTATTTCATTTTCTTGATACTTTTCTATGGTTTACTAATATCGCTTGCAATTTTGATAGTTGAAAATGTGATATTTTACTGTAATAATGAATGAAGTACATATAAGTATTGATAGAGGTATCGAAATATTTGTGAACTTTTTCATATGGCTGAAAAGTGCACGTATTTCAATTCTTCCTATATATAACACTTTATTGAAAAAGTAATAAGAATATTCACATTAAATGTATTATTCTATCATTTGTTCATTTCGGGGGAAGTTCCTTTTACATTATGTTTATCTAAGGCTTCAGGGGGAACAGATTGAGCAACTGATTCTAGTTCACCTCCAGAAGACGAATCATCCTGTTCTTCTTTTGGCAATATATAAGTTTTTCCTGCTACTTCTTCTGGTGGCATCCAGCTTGGTATAATTTTCCCATGTATTCGCCAAACACCGTACACATTAGACAAATGCTTCTCAAACACTACATAATCTAGAACATCTTTCCTTAATATTTCACTTCCTAGCATTACTCGTCCAAATCTATCATAAATACACAAAATCTGAAAAACAATTTTGTATGTAACTATGTAATTATGTAAACATAATGTTTGTATTGTAGAATAATAAATTTTGTATCATTAAACCTGTTGAGTATGGAAGCGAACAGTAACTTGTGCAAACACATTTTGCTTTGTTATTAAATATGTACATCTTGCATGCACAATACGTGCTGGTTCTAAAGACTCTAAGAATTTCCAATGAATTGTTTTATTCTTTACATTATGTATCATTTGCTAAAATTACACAAGATTTATTAATATAGTTATATATATTGCAATGAGAACTAATGGTTAAATACATTTATATTATTATAAACTTACAGGATATGCAGTCTCTGTAACATATTGTAGTAACTTATCATCATCTTTACTGAAAATAGAATATATTTATTATCATTATAGAATAAGTCTCTGCAATATCTACATATAGATTTCTACAATTATTACTTACGCAGCTAAAGCTTCATGTGCTTGTTTATAAATATCTACTGCTTGCTCTTCAAATAAGGGAACAGTAAAATGTTCATCATATGATTTAATTTTTCTAATAGCCATAAAAGATTTACTCTTTTTCTCTATAAATTCAAACTTTTGTTTTGCCCCCTAAATATTAAACAATAAAATTTTAAAATGATTTTTTCAATATATAGGACAAAATTGTATGAAATTTAAATATTGTTCATACCTCCTTAGTGATAGAAGAATATTTCCCATCACCTTCTGGAACAACATAAGATTCAAAAATAGTAGGTGTACAACAAAGAAAAACAGGTCTTTCATTCCATTGCCTTTGTGGTACTATGCCCTGTTCTTTCAGCTTCGATCTTATTTCTTCTACAGATAGTTCACTGTATTCTTTATCAAACTTTGGAAGTTTAACTTTAATAAATTTCTCTTTTCTTTCTTTCTTGTACTTTGGGTTCCAATGTTTCCATCGAACTTGTTGAGAGTTATCACATGGATAATTAATGGGACTTATTACCACGGGTAAATTGTTCTGAAAAAATAGAAAGCTAATTTCTCAACTATAAATAGATAAATAATTTAATAAGAATAAACCTACCTGCATATATTTTCCAAAGACACAAATAGCACTTCTGTATTTCGAGATCATTGTGAGCAGTTATAAAAAGTCAATTTACGATAAGTAAGTTTATATGTACATTTATTTCACTTTTCAATTCTATTAATTTTTACGTTCACTGGTAATCACACGTAGGTTACACAAGCACAGGAAAACATTGACAGAAATGACCGACATGTGTACTACGTAACATTGAAATATACCGATTGATTAAAAAAACAGATTGACATACATCATTGTCATATAAAAATTCTTAATGTACGTCGTTTAACAATAAAAATATACAATAATAATTAAAAAAGGTATACAAATACATATATGTAAAATGCACGCATATAACGCGATGGCGTACCAATCGATATTAAATCTTAAAATTCAAATTTCTAGACTACAATTTTGATTACCTATAATAAAAATGAATACTGCAATAAATATAATTAACGTATTGTTATACAAACTTAATTCTGAATTGTCAGTTATTACAAAATAATATTTAATTTAGTATTTACTACATGCATTGTACAAGATTGCTAATAAATGTACATATGTAGAACCATTTAGTAGTTTACTTATTTGTTATAAATAATGAACTTTAGCAATGTGTCGGAATTCTATAATCAACTTTTAAGACAATGACTTTTTTGCGAAAATACGTTTACATGCATTACAATAATATTTGTATATTTTTACTTTTCTAAATGTAATTCTTTTTATTTATTGAAGTTTGCTCCTACGTTTTAATATATCGCCTATTTTTTCATAATAATTTGAAGAACTATCCAATTTGTATACCTTTATTAATTTTCCGAAGTCAAGATTACCTATAATGGCGGTATCAACAAAAGCAAAAGCACGTGGACCGCAGTAAAACATGGTATTTAATGATACCTTAACAATAGTTTATCAGTAGGAAATATTAATGTCAATACTCTTACATTGTTTATGAAATTGTAATATTAAACGATATCAAAATATCTTTCTTTGTTTTATAAAAATTATATACGCACGGGATTTAATTTTATCATTTCTAGAGCAGAAAAAGGTTATAAACTAAAAAGGATTACTTTTTCATTATATGCATGATTAAATATTTTAATTTGTAATAGCAAAGGTAAGAAATACAATTTTATACCAAAAAATTTTATCTATAGCTTTGAAAAGGCTGTATATGAAAGAGGTAATGCAATCTCAGAGTATGAATATATGTATGTTGAAAGGAACACATATTTCATCTTTTATTTCAGACAATTTTATATGTTTTATGTGAATATAGAAACAATCAACAATGGCTAAAGCAAAAAAGAAATTATTATCTGAAGTTGCACAACAAAAACGAAATCAACAAAACAAAAAGAGTTTGAATCCATTTGAAGTGCACATAAATAGAGACAAACAAAATGTTCTAGGAAAAAAAAGTAAAGCAGATAGAGGACTTCCAGGTATATCACGTGCAAAAGCAATTAACAAACGCAAGGGAACCCTTCTTCATGAATATAGATTAAAAAATAAGGATAATGTGTTTTTGGATAAGCGCATAGGTGAAAAAAATTTAGCTATGAGCGAAGAAGATAAAGCCTTGGCTAGATTTGCAGCAGAACGTATAAAAGCACATAAAAAGAAAAATATCTACAGTTTAAATGACGAAGAAGTGTTAACACACAGAGGTCAAACTTTAGAAGAGATTGAAAAGTTTGATGACCCCAAGAGTGATGATGAATATAGCGATGATGAAAATAGAACTGGAAAATTAGATGATAAGTTTGTTGGTGATGCCCATTTTGGTGGTGGTGTTTTATCAAGATCAGATTCTGGAAAGTCTAGAAAAGATATCATAGATGAACTTATAGCTGAATCAAAGAAACGAAAAGCAGAAAAACAGAAAATTCGCGAACAAACTATTGATTTAACAGAAAAACTTGATTCTGAATGGAAAGATCTTCTTCCAATAGTATCAGCAGCTAATAAACCTGTTGAAGAAACAACAGAGAAAACAAAAGCTGATGATTATGATATTGCCGTGCGTGAATTGAAGTTCGAAGCTAGAGGTATGCCATCTGACAAATTAAAATCTGAGGAAGAAATTGTAAAAGAGGAAAAAGAAAAACTAGAAGCTCTTGAAGCAGATCGATTAGCCAGGATGAAAGGATTTATAAATGATTCAAGTACTGAAATTAAACACAAATCTGCGGATGATCTTGATGATGGTTTTACACTTGAAACAATAAATGATGAGGCTTCTGCTGATGAAGAAAGTAGTTTAATTAAAAATGTGGGAGAAGACTCAAATCATGAGGATGACGATGCTAATGATACAGATGATGATGATAATGATAATGAAAATGATGATATAGTATCTAATGACAATGATGAAGCTATGAATGACCAGAGAAGTGAACAGTCAGATAATGAAATAAACAATGCTGCTAAAGAAAAAAAGAAAACAAAAAGTTGTGTTAAAGATGAACCAGAAAAAGACTCAGATATAGAAACTTCAGAGGCTGAAAGCTCTGAAGAAGATAATTTATCAGACTTGAAAGAATCAGAATCTTCTAGTGAAGATGAAAATATACCAGCAAAAAAGAGTGTTACATTTGCAAAAAATGTAAATAATGGTACTTTAAAAGACAAGGAGAATTCTCATCCTATAAAAGGAAAATCAATTCTAAAATCCAAGAATGACACAAATGTTCCCCAACTAAGAGATAAAGATAGAAAACAAGAAATTAGAGATGATCTATTAAAAAGGAAAGAAATTATGGAAAAAGCGAGGAAAGAATTACCTTACACATACAAAGCACCAGAAAGTTTTGAAGAGTTACAAGAACTATTACATGATCATAACGCTGAATACCAATCCGTTATTATAGATCGCATTATAAAATGCAACCATATATCATTAGATGGGAAAAATAAAGAAAAATTATCAAACTTATTTTTGTTTTTACTACAACATTTACACGACTGTGCTGTAGAAGATGATGTCGAAAGCGTAATACAATGCTTCCAAATTTTTAATAGGTAATATACAATGTAACAAGGTTAATTATTTGTACATTGTCCATTGTTCATTATACATATTTATTTCAGATTGTCACCTTTTCTATATGATCTTGCACATGTAAATCCAGAAAATGCTAAAACTGTTGTGCAAGAAATAATCAAAGAGAAACATAGGGAATTTGAAAAAAATAAGAAAAAATATCCTAGTTTAGACACAGTATGTTAAAAATATGATTATATTGAAAAAACATTTTATGCTAAATGAAGTGTAAATTTATAATGTCCATTTTTTATTTCAGCTTATTTTCTTTAAATTGGTTTCCTTGATATTTCCAACATCCGATTTTAGGCATCCTGTTGTTACTCCTTGTTTAATTTTTATGTCTCAAATATTATTTAGATGTCGTGTTAAAAATAAAGTAGACATTTCAAAAGGTCTTTTCATATGTACACTTATTTTAGAGGTAAGAGTACAATTTCATCTTTATAATAAGTTAAATTAATATAATGATGTAATGAATTAAATAATGTTTACAGTATACAGTACTAAGCAAAAGATTTGCACCATCTGTAATAAATTTCTTACGTGGAGTGGTTTACATATCTACACCAAAACATTTAATTCAAGGAATAAAAATAATGCCACCCTTTAAAACAATTGGAGAATTAAGCAATTTATTAATTCTGGATGATGATCAAACTACTTTTAATATTGAACCAAGTAGCATTCTTATGAAAGCAATCGACTTAATACATGGAGAAATAGAGGGTGAATTTAAAATAAGAGCTCTGTTAACAGCTGTAAATTTACTACGTGAATTCAAGAATCACTTGGAAGAATTAGAAGCTGTATATTCAATATTTGAACCGATTTTGAAATTACTAAAACGAAATACTTTTGATAAATATCCATCAAACGTTAAAAAGTATATTAAACAATTGCGAAAAGACTTGAAAATTTTAAAGAATAAAAAATTAGAGTATATTGTACTTGAAAAGAAAAAGCCAAAACCATTAAGACTATATGAACCTCAAATTGAAACAGTGTATGTACCCATTATAAATTGCATTATTTCTATTGATACATTTCAGATAAAGTAATTTGTATTAATTACCTTTACAGATACGACGGTAAAAAACACAAGTCAGCGTCGAAGGAAAAAGCAGAAAAAGAAAAATTATTGCACAAGTATAAAAAAGAAATGAAGGGAGCTATTCGTGAAATACGAAGGGATAGATCCTTCCTAGCAAAACTCCAAATTAAACAACAGATTAAGAGTGATGAAGAACGTAAACGTAAAGTGAAAGAAATCTATGGTGACGCTGCTATACAACAAAGTGAACTAAAAAAGTTAAAACGAAAAAAATAAAAATGATGGTATGATAATACTAATGTATACATTTGTATATTAACTTCATGTAACTATATTTGTTATATGTAAAAATCTTAACCAAGGTATTGTAAAAGCATGGCTATAACAAAATAAGCGTAATCGCTATATTAGCGATTCTCGAAGTTTTTGTAATATGACGGTTTGATTAAATACCTCAAAAAGTAGATAATATCATTTATAAATATTTTTTATGTTCATTGTTCGTTTTGAATATAATACAGCAATTGTATTATATTAAATAGACTGATATTAAAGTAAAACAATAAAGTGTACATAATTATGCAATGTAATTATAATAAAGAAATTTGTACAAGCTAATTTCTTTATATTTATACTTTAAAAGAAATCAGGTATTCCATGTTTCTAATAACAGAATTTAAAATAGTTAAAAAAAATTAAATAGCCAATTTTCTGATGGGGCTGTAACAAACAAGTCAGAAGTAGTTGAAACTGTATTTTTCTTCTTAATGTACTCTGGAATAACTAAGCTTGTGTTTTCTATGTCGTTAAATGTATAGTTATGTGAAGTTTGAAAATCTGTAAACTGAGAATCGGTATTTTTTGTAGTTTCACGCAAAATCTTCAAATTATTTTTTACATAAACTAAAGAATGCCATTTGTCGAAGTACTCTTTTAAAATTTCAAAATTTTTAAAAGATCTGATTGCTGCATCTTCTAGTTGGATACCATATTTGTAATCAATATTATGAAGAGAATTTCTTAAAATCTCCTTAAGTCCTTCATGTAATAACAATTTTCTATGTAATTCTTTTGCTGTTTCAATACTGTTTCTTATTTCTATTTTTTGTGCAATATACTGTTTCCAAGATAGCCAACATCTTTTCATAATTTTATAATCTATCATGGAAGTTGCAAAAGCTTCCTTTTTATGAATTTCAAGAACATCTTGTAGCTTAGCATACCAATGTAAGACATACTTTTTTAACAAAAAAGCAGAAGTAAGTTCATATAGTTTTTTCTTCTGAAGTATCTTTACTTTGTAATGTTGAGAAAATTCTTTCCAATGAAGAAAGTATTTAGAAATGAGATTTTGTTCCCAAAACTTGATAGCTTGATTCAGTTTTTGTTTTTCTTGCATAATGATATAAAGAGACTTTCTCCATTTTTCAATAAAGATAATTTGTAACTGCTGCATAATTATCTTGCTCTTATCATTTAAATATGATAATTTTATTTTTTTCTGCTTTCTATAAAGAGCATAGTTATGAAGTTTTCTCAAAATCTTAACTATTAATTTCTTTCTATAGAAATTTTGGGATGAGAATATCTTTCTTTGTTTACATTTTTTTTCATGTATATATAATCGCCAATTAGAAAATATTGTAATTTTTAATCTGTTTTCAAATATACTTTCAATTTCATTCATTTTTATACAATTTAGAATTTTTTCGTTATACCATTTTAACCACGCAAGAAATACTCTTTGCAAACACTTATGATTGTAAAACGTTTCTGCTTTTTCGTAAGCCACTTTATCCACAATGGATTCATTTACATGCTACCATAAAATAAACAGAATTCAGTGAAAATGAACATAAATTGAATATATAAATGACTTTAAAAAGAATACTACCATAATGAATAATTTAAAATATTGCTTTAACAACTTTCTTTTGTTATATTCTTTAGCATACTCTTTTTTAATCACTTTTTGTACTTTGAAATCATAATATATTTTCCAAAAATTGAAATATTTTTTTAGTAACTTATTTTCGTAATATAAAATTGAATTTTCTATTTTATTTTGTTGAAATTTAATTTCAGAGATGTCAATCCAAGCTTTTATACACTTTTTTAATAGCCTTTTTGAATAAAATTGATGTGCCTGAAGTAAAAATTATTTACTTTCTACAAATAAATACATAATTACGTAATAAAAAAATTATGTACTTCAACTACCTTATCTTGTAAAAACTTTTTCTGTTCTAGTTGTATTACATATTGCTTCCAGTACTTTATACACTTTTTTAAACAATGTACTTTGTCGATAGTAATAGCTTCGGCCAATAATGCTTTCTTTTTACGTTTAAATACAATATATTTACGCCAGCATGTAAAATATTGACGTAATAAAATTTTCACGTAATGCATTTCCACATCGATATAATTTACAGAAATTGCAAATGTGTGGCTACAGTCCTTTGTAGATGAAACAATATGTTTCCATTTTATTAATACATTTTTTGCTAATGCATTTAAAGCTTTTTTCTGTAATTTTTTGTAATAAAAATAATCTGCCTTGTACGTGGCTTTTCTTGTATATAATTTATGTATAACATACACCTTCCAATGTTCAAAAATATTTTTTAAAATCACTCTATCATAAAAATTAATGTGTGTTTTCTGAATAAAACTAAAGAATAGATGTAATCAATTCTAATGTTTATTTTTATATAATTATTAAAGACCTATATTTCTTACTTAGAAATGTGCTGGGTGCTAATATCTATTATATCAGTTTTATAAACTGAATTATGCATAATCTTTAATATATTGCCATACTTAATCAGTGGGTTCTGTAGTGGAGCACGCTTATACCAGTAATGGAGTGATTGCAATTCCAAATTATGCATATAACTTTTGTTAATTAGTTGTTCCATTATTATATCCTTTTTACAGTATTTTACACTGATTTATATATATTGTCATATTATAAATAGAAATTGTTAAATATTTATTTGCTAATACTCAAAACACAAAACACTCATTTTTTACAATATTGTGCTTAATTAACTTAATTGAAGTATAACAAATATAAAAGTGAAAGACGGCGATGTGTTTCTTTTTTTTTGTTGCATAAATGCTATTGTAATTGTTCAAATTAAAACTATTATTTAAAAAATATTAATATATGAGTTATAATTAATTAAATGATATAATGCCATTTGTAGGATTTGAAGTATATATAAGTTTACAAAAAGTTTAAAAAATATGCAGTAAAATGATACAATTTCAGTAATTTAAATTTCAAAGTGAAGTTGCGTGTAAATAACTGAGAGGGCGTTTACGAGAGAACTCCACTCCACTGAACTCCACGTAATATTTAAAATTTAAACTAAACAGTTGTGATTAAATATGTTTATAGCGTTTATTATTGTGATGAAAAGACTGCATTGTATTTAGGTAAATGATTTTTATGCATTGAATTTATAAAACTGTAATGTACGGTTTTATATACAAATGAAGAAAGATACAATGTTTTCCTCTTTAATTAAGAACATAACCTTAGTAAGTTGTGATTTTAAATTAATTAATTTCATTAAAACTGTTATGCTGCATCTTTTCCAGTTATGCTTTAATGTCTTTATGATTTCTTATTATTTTGTAACATACACTAAATTATTTTCTTTTCTTTTATTCATTTGAGGTATGGATGAGAGAATTTTAAAAGCAATATTATGCAGTTCTGACAGTGTTAAAAAAGATCTCGAAAAATCCGACGATTTTCAGAAATTAATTCAGGAAGAAAAGTTTCTACCAACATCTACTAATATTTTTAATGCACTGTCTCTGTCTTTGACCAATTTGTTGTCTTACAAAGTTTCAAAAGAAATTTATCAACGTTATACAGTTAGACTTCATGTAATTGTACGTATTTTTGTAGGTAGAAAAGTAATCATAATTTTGTCACTATTTCATATTCAATTTTTTTTTTTTCAGAATGTTCTAAGAGATTGGTGTAGAATTACTGATGTCTTTAAAAATTTACGAACATTTATAGATGGAAAACAGACATTAACATTTGCTAACAATTTATTGGAAAAATATTTAACAAACGATATTTTAGATGTGTGCAATTCAAGCGATGAGCTATTACCATTAACTAGTGCTTTAATATGTTTAGCATCAACAAACTCATCCTACAAATGTCACGTAGAAAGGTTGCTGTTAAAACTTTCAGAATTGGAATCATGCAAAGAAAGTGAACGATTACTATGTTATTCCGTACAAAAGAACTCTAATTTGAATCTTGAATTGTCAACAGTAGAAAATATATATGATTCACAAAGATGTAAATTAATAGAAGAACCACTATTAAGTTATTTCATGTCAATACATACTGATATAAATAAAGAGAATGATATAGACAATTCAGAAATTGTGAATTTAACCAATCAGTTGTTTGAATTTGCCAGTAAATCTCGACATATTTTCCTTTTAACGTGTGCTTTCTTAAAAGAACTATTAGTGCAATTAGATTATTCTCCCACAGTTCTACACTTTATACAATCAATTTTGAAACAAATTAAGGAATATTGCGAAAGTCAAAACAGAGATATCTTAGATCTTTATCCAATAAATTTGCAGTCTATTGTGATTTTGTTGCGAATAGAACCGACATATCACACAGATGATTCTAAAAGTGCTACATTAAGGGCATTACAAAATATACATTCTGAAGATAAAGATACCATAGTAGTTTTATTATCGCATTTTCCTGAATGGTTGAAATTATTTGGAGAAGTTTTACTCTCAGATTCAAACACTATTCAGTAAAAATATGTCATATGTATATTTGAGATATCAGAATCGTTTTATATTTATTTAACATGTACAGTCTATTTTAAATAATGAATAATGTATTTATATCTTGAAATTATTGAACAATAAAAGTTAATTTACTAGAAAATAAAGATTTAAGAATTACATAGTATCAAAAGAAAGTATCTTTATTAAGTTACTGGTTGGCAGCATAATTATAAATTTAATATTTCTGAACAGAATGCAAAAACTAAATTAAATCGGTACTCGCGTAAAGCAGACATTCTTATTTCGTAATTTCTTCTATTTTATTCTTTCTAACTTGCTACGCGAGTCTTAAGTCAAATTCAATCATCAAATAGACATTTTTATCGCAACACTTATCACTACTTCTCATATAAAACAAGCAACATCAATCTAACAATACCGATCTATCTTCACTAGAACAAGTCAGAAAAACGGAACAGAAACTTACGCCAAATTCTTCAGTAGTTCTTCCTCCAAGACCGTATAATAGAATTTTTTGTTTCGAATACACTTTTAAGTAACCCGATATTTTCAACTATGCTTAGAAAACCGCAAAAACCATTAAATGTTAATATCATCATAAACGCTTTTAATCGCGAGACGCGTTTAAATTAAGAAACTGTTAATACTTCCAAGATGGCGACACATTCGAATCAGTGATATGTTTGTAACATTCGTAATATCCTTTGAATTTACGTAAAGGAAAATTTCTTAAACAGTTGTTCGATCAAAATTTTCGCATAAAAAAATTGTCACCTTAAAGAAGTAAAGATAATAACTAAAATTTACCTTAAGAAAAGTTAATTCAAGGATTTCTTTCGCGTACGCTGATTCCCTTGAGTTCGAAATTCGCATTTTCCTCGGAACTAATGTGAGCGCTTCAATTGATGGCGAGTAACTGCTCCCGTTCAAGACTCAAATTCACTTGCGATGGAAGAAATTAAACTACTCGCGAAACATTCGTTTACGCGAACTTCGTAACAGAAAATAACGAAATTGAATGACAGACATCGAGGTCCCGCTCGCTCCGACCGGAAGCGCTCGCGCTGCGCATCTGGAAGCGGAAACGACTTAAACCTGTACTGTTTCTAAGCGCGGCACTCCTTGAATCTCCTGCGACGCCGTAGAAGCGCTAGAAACGTTCTCTTCGGACATTGTGCTTTTGCTGCCGCTCGACGTGGTCAGAGCGGAAGTGGAAGACATCGGGATATCGTTTGATGTCGGGACTTGCGAGGCAGGAGCGGACATAGATTTCTCAGGATTGATGGAGGATGGTTCCAATTGTCGTGGCAGGGATTTGCGTCTTTTCAAGGATTCGCGTTGCCGCTGATCGGCCTGCCGTTTTTCTGTTTTGTTCTTAACGCCGCCGGGCTTCTGCGTTACCTGTCGAATCCAATGCATCAGTGTGGGATCTTTCATGGATAAATGGATCGATAAACCTTAAAGGATCATTTATTGAACAAAAATAGTGACAGAGTACCGGAAAGAATCGTAGACTAGATTTAAATGGTGGGAATTTTTAAAACGCTATAATGATGTTTAGAATTAATGGTCATTTAAATCGTGCGTTCTTCCTTCCGGAAACTCCATGCATTGTATAGGGTGATTCATGTAATTAAGACTAATTTTATTTTTTCATTTAAACTGGAAGCAAAAAACAAATATGTATTTTTCTGATGAATTTTCTAGTGTGGAAAAAATGGGGCTAAGAAATACTATAACCGCGATTTACAAAAGAATGAAATGAATTTCGTCGATACTCTTTTTGTTTCCATTCAATTTATAAATAATTGCACAAACTGTCATATGAATCGCCCTGTACACGAACATAAAATATGATCAATGAATAGGCACTCATCGTGAAAGTTCGAGTTCTCTTTTGATTTAATCATAATCGTCAAGTTCGATTTTGAATCTTCTTTTTTTTCTTTTTTTTTTTTTAACAGAAGCGATTAAAATCGTTTAAGTCCAACAATTAAATCCTACATGTTTATGCACGTAATTATGCATACTTTTCGTGGTACACCTTGAAGATATAAAATGTCCTATTTCCTCTGAAACAACTCGCGCAGACGTTTGAAGACGAGTTCTAAGTATCGATAAGACCTCTAAATGATAACTCTTTTTAGAATGTTGAAGGCGATCGTTGAAAAAAGCCACTGCTCTCTCATTGCATCTTTGGTGGTAAATGAAAAATAACTACGACTCGTGTTTGGAACACGTTATTGTAACGAATATAAGCGTCTCTTTCTTTAATGTTTTCAATGAGGAAATTTTCAGAACAATTAAATAGACTTTGCTTACAAAATATTCGACACTCAAGATGTTATTTAAAATAGCGTAAAAAATTTAAACATCTCCGAAATAGAAATTCTTTGTTGATAACTCCCGTTGAAAGAAGCGCTTATAGCAAGAACGTGCATCGAACACGTGCTTATGTGTATATCACACTTGCTATCGACAGAAAGAGGAGGTGTGGGGGGTTTTGGAGTACATGGACCGCCTAGTTCTTTTATATGAGAATGTCCGGGTAAAAGTATAGACAGTAGAAATGTTATAAAATGAAATGCTCTGTTACCTTGTAAAACGTGTTACATTTAACATCGAGGCGATGAATCTTACTTTTTTTTGTTTGTTTCTTTAATGTTTTGTTTTCAAACGCGTGAGCCGTAGTAGGACTGTATCTATTTTTCTCTTTGTTTTTAGTTTTCTTTTTTTTCATCGAACACACAAGTCAAATAGACGGGCAGCTGTCGTGCTTAAAATGAGTATCGGTTTCTATCATTATTTTTTTTCCCTTTCTCTCACTCTCTCACTCTCTCTTCTTTCTCTCTCTCTCCCTCTCTCTCTCTCTCTCTCTACGATTTTTGCGATTTCCTTGTCCTTTAACCATACAATTAATCGAAACAAATACGCGTGTACACGATCACACGCATTCACTGCTTGCGTGTGTACGTGTACCACGGTTCGTTTCATTTTTTTTGCCTTTTTAAGTTTTTACATTGCTCTTTCTCATCGTTCCTTGCACAATGCGAACAAAAGATCGTCGCCAGTCGTGACTTTTATGGTCGATAGATGATGCTGATATAGTCAGCTGGACTATAGTCAGAACAAAATAAACTTGGCCACTTGCCCCGCTATGATGTCAGGAATAACTTTCAACTTTACACTATGCTAGCATATTTCTCTAAAAGACAGAGAGTGTGTATAAGCATACCAGAAAAGATGAGAAAATAGTAGGGATAACCAGGCGATATGATGGGGGGAGAGCTGGTCAATGGTTTTGAACAGCCAGTTAATTTTGTCTTGACTATAGTTACACTGGGGTCCGACCTTTCGCCCTTCCGATTCAGATTTCTTTTCTCTTCTTGTCTCCCCTTTTTTAAAATAGTTAATATATTAAAATATTACAAACTATGGCGAGAAAACGTTGATTCGAAGAAATAATTAGTATGAACCGTATCCGACAGATCATCCTCGTTTGAAAACTTGACTCGATTATTTTATATAACAATAGTATTATGCTGTTTATCGATTTTCGAAATAAATAACGTTTAAGAGCTGCGAACTGTTGAACGTTTCCTAGCATCGCGTCTCTGTAACGTTTCACCGATATAGGAGACGATGCACATTGAAGACATGGAAATTGACAAAATTAGTTCGCAAATTGCTTCCGCTATGTTCGTCGCAGAAAGCTGACTAGTTTGTGCAATGAATATTATGAATTTGCACTGCATGGAACAAGTAATGCATAGAAAAGGGATTGAAAATTAAGTACAAAATAATCGAAAATTAGTTTCTTTGTGGAATGCATTATGCAAAACTTTACTTTATCGCGTTACTCATTAGCTTATAGTGTTCTTGAGTTATTTGAATGCAGAGTACTAATGCTATTCATAATGCTATTCATGTTCACTACGATTGTTCACAAACGTGTATATTTAACTGAATGCTATCAAAAATATCGAAATATAACTGATAAAAAGGAACAAGTGTTGTTCATAGAAATTTATTTAATTGTATTCTGAGAAATATTTTTCATATTACGGCAAAGTACCAATTCCTTACGAACGAAGACCATGGAATTTTAGATCATAATTTCATTGCACTTACAGATGTTAATTTATAACTTCTTTTAAATTAAATTTAAGAACATATTTTCTAAGTTCTTCCATTAAACCATTGCACCTGAGATTTGACATATCGACAGTCAGAAATTTCATAATAGTTTTAAACCTTATACATAATAAACTCTGGTAACAAAAACATCATCTTAAATTACTGTTTTCCTTTATAGCATTAGTATATTCAAAAGTTCAATTATTATTTAAATAATGACAAGAAACATTTTGAGCTAAAAGGATTAAAACTAAATTTGTTACTTTATGTATAAATCGTTGTGAAATATCTTGCCAAAGGGATTTAGTTGTATGATTGCACTCTGCACTCTGATATTGTTTTCGTTAGGCAGCAATATTTGGAAAACGTCAAAAAATCGCTGCACAATATTGAAACTTGATTTCTATTGACTTCGATGGTACATCATCTCCGTGATCGATTTTCATGTTTGTTTTCTCTTTCCCTTTGTGAAGAGATATAGTTCACTTTTTCAATTATCTCTATACACGCACATGAACACATACACGCACGCATGCACACACGCGAGAGCGCGCTAAGAGGAAGAAAAGAAAACGCCACGCTTAAAGGTGATTCCCTTTTGTTTCTTTTTTTCTTTGTTTGAAAAAGAAAAAGGGGGTAGGAGCGATTCGTGAAATCACGAAACTAATTATCTCTAAACATCGTCGATCAAAGTTAAGGGTTGGCGCCGTTCGGTTTTCCCATCGAATCTTGCTCTCCTGTTTCTTTTCCTTGCCGTTTTTATTCTCGCATAGCGTTTGCTTTGCGCTTACGTTCTACACACTGACTCTACGCCAGACCTGAGTGGGCCGATTAATAAAGTAAGGAGAAACAGTGGACTAGGAGGGGAAACATGATCAAGAGTGAAGAGAAAGGAAGAATAGAATTCATGATTGTTTTTGTTAAAAATTTCAAAAAAGTGTTGAAATATTGGCAAGTCATTGATTGCTGCAAAAGAGACTAACGACAACCCATGTATGTTAAAAAAAGAGAGAACAAAATGAAAATCAGCCCGCTCGAGGCCAGTCCTATGATCAAAGATCAGGACACAACTGATAGTTGTTCTGGTAATGATGGTACTAATAATAGTAATAGTAATAATAATGAGAATAATCGTAATAATAAGTATAATGACAATATAATCGTAATAATAATAATAATTAATAATAATAATGATAAGAATAATCGCAGCGAACGCAGGGTTTTCATACCATGGCATTTAATCTCCAGTTGCAAGTTGAGGGAAACAGCTTAATGTGAGAAAAGTTTGCATGATAAAGTTAATAATTAATCTAATATTCCACCTTAGACAAGGTAAAACTACACTAGCAAGAAGTGTAGAATGAATAAAAAGGTAACGCATGCACCCTCACCCATGGGAGACCAATTATTTGTATAATTAGTAACAGGATATTGTTCTATGCATACATAGCTTGCGAAACATACACAGGCCAGGTATGGAAACCCTACGAAATAATAGCAGTGATAATGATAACAGTAGTGGTCAAAAGCCCCACCAAATATAAACGTAGGTGTGGACTTCGGCTATACCTTTTTCGATATCACAACATCCAGTAAAAGGTTCGCCGATTACCAACCGCACAACGTTTTGTAAAACAGCAAACGAAACACCAAGCTATTCTCTAACAATCACCTTCTCCGCTATATGAAAAAAGAACATTCGATAGACAACTAATGATCATTATAAACTGTATGTTAGTCCATGTGTGGCGACAGTAGATTCTTTTTTTGTTTTACTTCAATAGTACTTCTCTCACTAGACACGATTCAACATATAGAAAGTTTATCGTTATTATTTAATAATAATTATTATTTATCATTTATAATTATTATCTTAAAGCTGTCTAAGGACTCGCTGCGTGGCAGGAGCATCGTGTTTCTTCTTTCTTTATTTGTTTTTTTTTTCTTTATATTACTTTGCTTACTTTTACGTGTCAGACGATTTTTTTGTTTCTTATATCTGTCTCTCTGTGTGTTTCTTTGTTTTTTCTTTTTTCTCTTTTTTTAGTTAGGTACGTTGTAGTCGTCCTCACTTTAATAACATGATTTTTCTTTGTATGCGTTACATACGCAATCGCGTACATTAGACAGTGTGTCTAGGTCACCGTAGGTGTACGTGTATATTTATATCTTAAATATCTACTACTTGTTGATGCTTTGTAATTTGTAATTTGTATAGATCACAATGTGTCATACCATCTGCGCCAGTAAACGATTTTTTTCTATGCCTTTTTCTTTGCCGTTTCCATCAGAACGCTCGGTTTGGACAAATATGCTTTCTTGTGCACAGATCGCGGGTTCGCCGACCCTCTTGAACTCAACAAAGTTTGATAGGTGTTTAAAAAAAAAAAAAAATAGAATAGTGAAAAAGACATACATGATGTTTTTCTATTTCTAATTTTCATTAATCGGTTGACTTATTGACAAAAACAATGATAACAATGATACAAGGAGAACAAGGGTTTGATGAAATTCAAACTATTCTTAAATTGAAGAGGATCGGGATAGCTTTCATGTGTCTTGATAGTTCATCCACTCGTGCGTATTCAAATTTGTTAATTGTGATTTATATTTTCATTATATCATCAAAAACCTACGCGCTAAGTAAATTCAGACCAGCCGAAATTGTCGATTTAGAAGGAAATGCAATCAAAGAAGAAATATCTTATCGAAATAGATAATAGGTTCATTGCTAAAAAATAAATAAAATTTTTTACTCGTCTCTTCAAAACGTCGACGCGCCGGATAACGCAGGAACCGGGACACGTCATTCTTTTCTTTTTTTCTTTAATTAAATAGCACTTTTATGCGTTTAATGCATCTATGCCGCTCCGCTGCTCGATCATTTCGCACCAGTGCGAAATATATTTAAGATTATTCATTATTTCGGTTTCGTCGTTTCGATTAGAATAAACGCAAGAGAACGGATAGATAGTTTCTTTTTTTTTCTTTATCATTGTTGATATTAGCACAGCGTTGCAGAATCAAAGCGTATTAAGATTTTCCTTTTCCACTGAGAAATAACTCGACTGCGTTATTTTCTCCTCCGACTCGGTCGTTCGTTTTGAAATATCATTTGCCTTTTCTTCTCCCTCGTTCGTTTCTCTCCTTTTCCTTTTTGTATTCATAATCATTTCTTTCTGCGCCCGATTGATATGGACCTAAGCAATTGCAAGCCCGCAACACCTTCAATTCGATTGATCGTGCGTTGTCGGATGATACAGTTGCCTGGGTCCACGGACATTGGCATTTCGTTACAATTATACAGTTATATAGATTCTATATAAATACCTAATATGCATTCGTATAATACATACCTAATATGCAATTGTGTTAGAACTCGGCCGTCACTCAAACGTAACGTAAATTACGTACTCGTGCACACCGTCTCTTGTACCGTTCGTCTTTCATGTTAGAATATTTCGTGTTTATCTTGTATGTACCTGTGTGTGTATGTGTGTGTATGTGTGTGTCTGCGTGTATTTATCGATTTAATTTCTCGTGTCTTTTTTTATATATGTGTGTGTATGTGTATTCAGTGCATATGGTCGAATGTATAAATGTGTACATGACTCGTGTACTTGCACTCTGTACTGGCGTCTCTATACCCAGACACCGTGCATCTGCATGCGCACATTTCATACGAATCAATGAAACAAAACATAACATAATCAACTTTGTATAATATACATATTATAGGGATTCGTCTAGCATCATTTCATTTTTCTTCACCTATGTTAATATATATATTATTTCATAATTACTTTAATAGAGACGTCGTTCAGCTTGTAAACGAGTGTGTACGGTGTCGCGATGTATAGATTGTGATTCAACGTTCACGCGGCTAGCGAGTACACGCGCAGTGTTCTGCCTTGTGCGACTTAACTCTTAACGATAAATAACGCGCGTGCGTGCTTGAGAAAAGAAACGCCATCGATTCGAGTCGAAGTTACGCACGCGAAGACTCTGTTGCTTCGCGCACAGAGACAATAAATTCGACAAGAAAAAGATACGTTCATCGAGATATTAGAATTTTCAAGCCGTTTACTGTGCGTCACGGTTAATCTTGGTTAAGTCGACACAAGCGATTGACTTCGCTGACCGCCGTTAACGGACCTTTTTGTCTAACGCGATCACCCACACCACGCTCTCCGTTTTCCTCGCGATCGATATAATCGTTAATATAACAATTCATTTATTCATAAATTCTGAACGATCAAATTCAATTGTAACGTGATCTCCACTACAGTCCATTTCCTCACTAAAGAATTCGTGTCACTTTCCTTGTTCGTTGAACGAATGCGTGACGAGAGCGAAGAGTATGCAGGATACCTCGGTTATCGAGAGCTTCCATGAGCGAAACAACAAGCAGAGAATTAAGAAAATAGAAAGGAATCGAATTGATCGATGCGTAGCATAGAGAAATATTGCCAGGAAATGAACGGTAGTACTAATAACGTTAATTGATGGCAACTTGTATCCACCTAATAAGAGGACATATCGCGCGATAATTCTATATTTTTTCTCGATCCCGTCGTTGCGTATTTCTATCTCTGTATAATCGCACGAGCGGCAAACTCGTTCATTTCGTATGCACGCACACGCACACTCGCTCACACATACACAAGCATACATACGCGCACACCCGTGCACACACACACGCGCACGTACGCACACACACACACATACACATCATCGTCATCATCTACCTTTCTCCCACTATCCTTCCATTATTTCTTTTAGACTTGTGCGGCGATACGGATCACATTGATACGTTAGATCGGATCGCGCGCACACCTCAATCTGTATGATTACGAATCTATATACTCTTAACAGTCAGCTGACGGTTGTGATTCTCTGCGATAATATTTATATCTATATAACCATTCCAGGCGAGTTTTGATGTTTTTCTTTTTCTTTCTTTCTTTTTCCGAGTTAACGACGAGTGACGGTGATAGTGACGGTGGCGATAACGATGACGGTGATGGTGACGGTGAACGATGACGGTGACGGTGATAATGACGATGACGATGTCGATGTCGATGAAAATGGCGATGACGATGGCATAGACTCTGACAAATTCCTTTAGTTCGCTTAATGACTTGAAAACGAGTTACGGTTATAATTCCCCAATGTTCGAGTTAAGTTAAAGCCTTTTTCACTTCATTAAGGGAGAGTCTAAATTTGGATTTGAGTTAGGCTGTTGTGAGGTCGATGGTGATGGTACCTGTGCCACCACCGAGCCCCTTCCTTCGGGCAATACGTTCCCTCCACCACCGCTGTTCATGACGACATTAGTTCCTGCGCCCCTTTCTCTCATCCTTTCACAGTAATCTGCAAATATATCACGGAAACGCGCCCAGGATTTCTCTGGTACGGTGATTGCTGTTCTAAAATGCGTTTTCACCTGTAATAATACATGTTTTATTTATATCATGTGTGTACCACTCATTAGTATGAAAAATTGGGATACTGAGTATATGCATATGTACATGTAAAATGTATCATAACACAATTTCATGTACGAATGGAGAATACGAGAGGAATAAAATATACCTCCGCGAATGTAGGTATTATTTACTATTGAGTAATCATTTAACTAAATAATATATTCAAGTATAAAACTATTTTAGATCTACTTTTGATGCAGTGTAACTATTCTGAACAACAATCTTTTTCAAAAACTAAGAATACAAATTACTAAAAAGTGAAGGTCACAAAAATCGTAGGTATATTAATGAGTTACAAAACTTAATTTAAAATGATACAGATAGTTGAATTAGTTTTCAGGTATAATATCAAACACTTACTGTCAAACAAAAACAATAGTTGTATTTTCGGATATGATTTGAATCTTGACCAATTTTATACTAAATTTGAAGCACGAACATATAGGAAACATACGAAATGAAATTTATTTTTTCAGCGAGCTTGATTCTATCACTACTGTTAAACGAAAAATATGTAGTATATCTTAACTCTACAACGTACCTCAGAAATTCTCATATAGATACCACGGTTATTCTGGCCGATATCAAAATAGAAATTCTTGCTATCCACACGCATATACCGTCCTTCTGGCAAGTCACCCTTGAAACCGCCATCGTCCGTGCCATATTCCTCGAGGAGGTCCGTCAACGCGTCACGGAATTCGATCATACCCTGTGCTGGTATCGCAATTTGCGTTCTAGGTCCTCCCCGTGTGACAGTCTGCGACACCTGTACAAAAAACAATCTTCTTTTACCATAAATATTTCACTTACTCCTTTATTAAAAGCGTGCACGCATACAAGGTGAAAACCATATTTAACGCGAATTCTAATTCCTTGATTTAGAAGAGCCTCTTTACTTTTACCCTCGAAAAACCGTTGCACCTTCAGACTCTATCATTTATCGTAGAAAGTAAATGCATTGGCTGGTACATACAGGGTGACTCACCCGCAGGAAACGGCCGCGAGTATTTTCCTTGAGGTCCAAGTAATACCGCCTGTTATCCTTCGTCATCACTTCTGATTTCAATTTACCGTCGTCTGGCACATTTTCCGAGCTCGGTGGACCTGTAGATTTCACGTTTTAAACTGAGAAAAAATAGTACTTTGAGTTCTGAGAACTCTATTTTCACATATTTTTGTCTCAAATTAAAAGTATTACGGTATAACATAGAACTCAAGAAATATTCATTCAGTGCACGTATCGAGGGTGGTGGGTTTACCTAAAGATGCATAAAAGTCACTAAACGTCGAAAGGTAATTCCGAAACTCGGACGCTGTGCTGAGAGCCAGGTAAATTTGGCTTCTTCTCCCATCTGCTCCAATCTGTAAAATAGAAATGCATTTCTTTCTTTTCCTTTTGTTCCACTTAAAACAAATTCTTAGTAGTTCTACGCGTAGTGTAAGTTAACAGTCAATTCGAATTGTTTAAAAAATAATGTATAAGAAAAATACCTCGGCTACTTTGATAAACCTCCCACGTCTGTTCTGTTTCACATCGAGATAGAATCTTTTGCTCTGTATCTGCAGCATTTTCGTCGCCAACTCCTGCTCGCCCTGCTGACTCTGCTGGCCTGGAATATTGTACAAATAAAATTAATTTGTATCCTTCCTAATTTCATTCATATATTCTTCAAATTTTCATTTGCAGTAGAAGTACTACATTTAAATCTCATTCAAGCTCTGATAACATTTTCATCCAATAAAATGAATGTAAAAAATCCTTTTTTCGTGCTTTTTTATCTTACTAAACAGTCCCTTAGATTAAAACGATAAATTTATGGAATTTCTTAAACAGATACAAACGTACACATTTTTAATTCTTCTCATAAAATTCTCCCAAAAATAATGTAGTTCCTATTGTTACAAATACTCTTCTATGTCAATGCAAAGTTCTTATTAAAAAAATTGTATGAACGACTTGAATAAGTATAACAGTAACAACCATGGCAGTTTCATGGGTTGCCAAGGGGGAAAAGAGAGGATACGTTCGAAGGAACAGGGCGAGGAGCCCAGAATGAGGTCACCCAGTATTTATTGGGTCAGCCTGCGCCCGACGGTCCTCGCTGGATGCCTCGAAGCAATGTTTCTGGGTCGAAGTAGCAAAATTCAACGATCAACGTCGCAATAAGGTGAATAGAGAAGAATTCATATAAGCTTTGACAAGATGTGCCAGAGCAGAAAACAGTTGATATCCTTCGGAACAGGACAAGCAGAGTTCGGTAAAAGGCTGGAGCGATGTTGCTAGTCCTCGTCGATCAATAACAGCTGCACCAGAGAGGTCAATGACCTCTTTGGTACCCCACTACCACCGGATATACCTCTACCTAGTTTTTCGCTGTTATCGGTCTCATCTTATCCTGTTCTTCCGTGAAGGAAGTCTTCATCTTTTGTCTAGACTTGGAATTCGATCGGGTCGCTGCTCAGGAGAAAGAAGGTTGAGGAAGGAAGAGGATCTTGACCATAGAACGCTAAAGAGGTGGTATAGAAGTAATGAGAATTACATTTACTATTTGAGCTACAGGTATTGAAAATAAAATGATGTTTTTCGTTCTGCATAATTATTTTTCTTTTCTTTGTGTAGTTTAGGATAGTATTTTCTAGGGAGAATGCAGAAGATTGAAATATTAAATATTAGGTTTTTTCAATCATTTTCTTCCTTCTTGAACAATTTTCACTATTGGATTTTCATTTACCTTAATTGTAAAATTTTAATAATGTATGTGATGATGCAGTAATTAGATTCGCTGTTTAGAAAACCGTTGCTAACATGATGTAGAACAGTTACGCGACAAATAAGGTCTGCATAGAGCAGAATCATTGCAGAAATTAGTTTAAATATTTTCAAAGTGTTCTGAAACCCATATGGATAAGGAAATAACTCATTTTAACAGTCACTACTTATAATATTAGCAAATGGATTTTAATGTTGTGAAAATATCGAACTCAAAAATTTAACTAAAATTAATGAAAAAATTCGGGAAACCTATTGTAAACGACAAATCTAATATTTCAAGCTAGCAATAAAGACATGGCTTAAAAATGATTGCAATTTAAAACACTTAGTTTAGACACTTTTGAAATATGACGTTTTGAAATTCAAATACAGTGCCCACTGATCGATGTCAGAAAATTAACCAAATTTAATATTTAACAATATTAGATTCTATGAGTCGACAAAATTATTACTACAAATAAATAAGACAAAATTATCTTAATATTTTGCGATTAAATTTAATATTTTAAAATATAAAATTTGAATAATCATCCAATAATATCTGTTACGTGTAGAATTTTCTTAAAAGAACAGTAAAAGTTTTAAAGAAAACTATTTTTCATACATAAAGACGATCTCATATTTAAAAAATACCGTTCTAAAATCTCGGGAAAAGCATAAAGAGGGTATTACAAATTAAAAATAACCAAATTCTGTACTTTAAGATCATTATGTACGAAGTCCATACGACCAAAAAGGATCAGAGAAAGATCAGAAAAATTTACTTTCACATAAAACCCACAATGCTGTCGAGTCCAACCCCGTTCCCGCAGGCATACCATAAAGCTACAATCCGAAGAATCGATCCCCTGCGCGAAACGTGCGTCGAATGATCGATCTAACCGTAAAGGGTTTCCCTCATTGTTACGTACTCGACTGTTGCAGGCTGCCCGGAATCGGGACAGGGCTTAGATCACCCTGGAAGATCCTGCTCTTGAACATTCTGTCTATGCTATGATAGTCCATGCACCTGTACATTCTTCGCGCTTCCACGCGTCCCCCTAAGCTTCTTTCCTCGCTCCTCTAACGTGTATATTTATTCCCTTCTCTGCCCCCTCACCCTGCCCCCCCTCTAATCGATTACTATTTTCAGTTTTCTCTCGAAGGCCTTCGAAATCTTGCTCACGGTGTCTTCTCTCGTCTTCAAGCCTGTTCGTACACGGCCTCGTAGCCTGTTAATCCGTACCATCGTCGACCGACTTGCCCCTATCGAGCTTCCAGCTGGAAATTGGGACAGGGTCGAGAACACTCCATGAAGAAAGGCTCTCCGGGTTTCCCGTCGATACGTCGTTGCACACTCCCTTCTCTCTCTCTCTTTTTCTCCCTTCTCCCCCTCCCTCTCATAACATTCCCCCTAATTGCTCAGCACCAGTAAAACAGTACTCGATTCGCGAGAGAAAGCCTTCCACTCTATCCCTCGCATGATCGCGAATCAGTAGCTAGGGCTGTTTTCCCGTCACTAACTTTAACCATCTCTTCTCGACTTCCTTTGAATACAGTCTCTCGAATTTGTCGCTCTGCCCTCGTTCCTAGGGCTAATTCTGCAAGGCATTACGCTGCCGATGGTACAACCTGTCGCTGGCCCTCGTCCTCGTCGGTGTCGAGCTGCGTCTCCGCGCAACTAGGCCCACCTGCACGATTGTCCGTCATTCTCCGCTCCCCTTTGTTGGCTCGTTCTCTGACGTTCCGTTGAACTCCACCCTCCGTTCGCTGTCTCCACTAGGTCACCATTTATTATCGAGAGGCCAGACCCGCGTTTTACCTCGACTCGTTCATCGTAGCTCACTAGCTGCCAGCTTCGAGGCAACGTTCCCTGTGGCAGGCTGCTGCCAGGGACTCGTCGATTTCCCCGTTAACATCGCCACTACCTGTACGAGAACGTGGTAACAGGTTTTCCTGTTTTCCTACGTCACCACGTTCCCTCGAACTCGATGAATACTCGGACAGTTGTTCCGTGGATCGTGCCAATTCCGCGATGAACTAAATTCTGAACTTCGCGGTGCTTCTGTTGCGTGGCCTCGTTTCGCGTCTCTTTGACGCGTCTCTTTCAGCGGCCTCTCCTGAAAAGATATCTCTGTCCGAGTACAGCGGCAAGCCTTGCCGAGCACAGTTAGCCTAGATCTCTGCTTTCTCTTCACGAAAGGGGAGTACACATTCCCACGTCTTCCAGCGTCTCCTACGCGGGAGCTTCCCTGGGTCTTCTTTCACCGGAGCATCCTGCGTGCAGCGGTTTCACGCACGAGACAGCCCTCCCCTGATCAGAGACTTCCTTCTCGCGTGCTTCCTTCTTACGTAACTAGGATGTCCTCCCATTCTTCTCGTCCTGGCGGCGGTTTAGGCGAGGCTCGACATTTCGTACACCGTCTGAGCTACCCTCAGAGGCACGTCCCGTGGTCGCATCCCGTGCTCGCGGATTTACGAGGCAGACTCGACGTGGACGTTGTCGGCAAGGCACGAAGGGGGCGGGTACATTGATCTCTGCGCCTGGAGCGCGACTCGTGGCGCTGCACCGACCTGCCTCAATACGAACTGCATATTTCCGTTCTCCCTCTTTCAGTTCGTCCCCTCCGCCAGCCGGTCGTTTCCATGAACGGCCGTCGGACGACGCGGCTGCTCTGCCTTCGACGCCTCTGCGCGTCGACGCGTCAACTTTCTGGCCTTTCTTCTCCGCCTTGCTGTACCCGCTGACAACCAACCGACCTCATCTCCTTTTGATCGTCGAGAGTCCCTTGCCACGTTCGAATTTTAAACTGCTACGGAGGTTCCAACTTGCGGCGATTTTCACGACCGCTGTGAAAGTTAGTGGGATTTTTAGTTTCTCGAGGAGTTGAAATCGCTCACTCAGAAAAACATGTAGGGCTAAACGGAATAGTGATTAGTTCTTTAAGGAAGACCATCCTATAAATAGTGAATTATAAATACTGATAAAGTAAATTTATCTTTTGTTGAGTAAATTTGTTAATAAAATCAATAAAAATAACTTTAAGAAATTTTCATAATCTAACGATAAATGAAATTGTTTACAAAGAGTTAAATATTTATAAAAAAACGTGTAAAAAGTATATTTTCTGTATGGAGACGTAATTATTGGCCATTGTCATGTATCCTACTATGTAATGTAGTTTACATTTCTTTTGTCAAAGTCGATTTATTTTATTTTTCAGTTTCAAATTGTTGACATGAATGCAAAATTAGTTTTTATAGAAGTGGTTATACTTTATGGTTTATGTGTTTATTATATAAATATTTATTTCGAAAAAGTACCGTAGTTATAATACTTTGTAAAAATTAAATTTCCTTACTAAAAGCGATATATATTTATTTATAAAAAATGTGTTAAGAGCATTACATTAATTCATTCAAAAATATTTTGCAAGGATAACAAGGATATTATAGAGGAATGTGATCAAAGCCAGACACTTTATTTCGTTAAGTATTTATTTAGATATTTAAAGATTCGAGTTTTTATATATTTCAAATTCTGAAGAAAACTTATAGATTTAAATACTGAAACATTTGAATTGAATTTTCAAGAACTTGAAAATTTGAAGCTTTAATGATTCAAAGATTTCAATTTTAATGTATGATACGTCCTTATTGGGGTTGCAAAACTTACTATTGTGAAATTAAAGAAATTAGATAGACATGGATATTAAATTTGTTAAAAGAACAATTAAATTTTGTTAATTAAAATTTAAAAATGAATAGAAGATTAATTCCTAGTAATTCCTAGTATATTGTTTTATCATTTATAAAAAATTTGAAAAATATATCTAAATTATTCATTTAAGTATTTATGCATTATATTTTTAATCATAGATTTAATGTTATACATTTAATAATCCATTTGCGAAAAACATACATGACATAAAAGCTAATACTGATTTATAAACATCGATTACATGTAGCGTAAGATGTTAACTATGCATGCATCCTGTGTGATTATTTTTCTCTTTGTTTGTACTGCAATAAGTTCAGCTGATTGCTAGTAACGAATTACTGCTGGAAATACATCACGTCTAAAGGATTAATTGTAACTATCATAATTTAATTGAAAGATATTCAAATTTTTAATTTTTCTGAAGATTTAACGTGTATAGTAGTGTGTTAGATTTTTTTTAATATTCAAGTTTATTTCTACTTTTGTAAATTATGGCACTCCCCTTAACTAATGCAAACGTTTCATTGAATTGTTTAAAAGAGTTTGAAACATTATGATAGTCTTTACAAAGACAAAAATCAGAGGAAAAGTAATAATATAGAACCTCCCAATACATTAAGTATTATACTACCACTTATGTCGTAACAATGGAATATGTTTGTAGTACAAAAAAGATGATATGAGAATAAAAGCTGTCTAATTTTAATCATATTTATTTTTGTACAACAATTAAAAGTATTTTCGAAATGAAAAAAATAAGAAACTAAAAAGTTTTTCGCCGATTGTTTTTACATCAGTTTCTTTTTATTTCTTGAACTGTTGACGGCTGTCGCAACGTCTTTTAGATAGTGTGAAGGTTTATTTATTTATTGTAACAAGAGGTTTCATAACATTTTTCGACTATTTTTGAATATGTGCAAATATTCTAAACCTTAACTTAGTACTAATATGAAACCCTACATATGGAACTTCATTTCATTTACTTTTAATCCATATTAGATAAATAAACAATTTTTTAAATTGCTTAGATATATTTAAATATGCCTCGAAGTATCTTATTAGAAGTATCTTATTAAAACGTAAAAGATCATGGGATACGAATTATATGATTAGAACCCTTGCAGCAATAAAAGCAAAGAAAATGGGTCCAAGTAAAACAGTCGAACTGTTTCCTGTACTCAAAATCATATTATAAAGAATTGTCTTCCACTATTGTGAAGAATTTATGTCTTCCACTCAAGAAAACCAGGGTTTCATATTACCCGCACAAAAATTCTTGAGTGGAAAGTACACTTTACCAAATAAAGTTAAAATTTCATAAGCAAAAATTTTCTTTTCTGTTTAACGTTTTTAAATATAAGGGAAGAATATGTGGGAATTAAATGAAAGCCAAATTTAAATCATTTAATGCATAAGTTTGTGAAAAATCGTTAAAAAACAAACTGGGGTTCCATATTACCATCTTTTCCTCTACCTAAAATTTTATACGAGCACTAGACGTGGAGCTCGATTTTCAAACTTAAAAATTTGCTACATTCTAAATATTAACACTTGGACTATTGTGTTCATTTTTAACTGTGTGCAAACATTACAAAATTTTAAAAAAGTACATAATTCACAGAAATAAAATTTATGTGCATATCGTTTTAGCATTATTCAGCTAATTCAAAAAAGAAAATATTTATAAAAAATCAAATATGTATAAGCAACAACAGTACCAATTATTTTGACTTTTCTGGTACTTCTGATTTTAAGAGGGAATAATCATTTAAAACTTTCAAAATCAATTTTTTCTGACACACTTACATCATCTAACATTTTAAGAATATTTTAAAACAAGTTTCTTAAACAAATTCGAAGAATTAGCGAAGTTACAAAGTTTTGAATGAAATGATGCAGATAGCCCCGCAACTTGACCAGGGGGTTTAAACGTGTTTTTCTTGAAGCTACATATTTTAATACGGTGAAGCCCTGATAACTCGAGCTATGTTCGTCTAATCGATTTCTTTTGCATGCAGGTCCATCATTAGATTCCGTATCTGATAACAAATCCTTTTTTTACATTATCCCTTATTTCTGAATTATAAGAAACGTTGATTTTTCTTCTGAAATAACCAAACTTTTTCTTCATTCGTGTTACTATTCCTCTTTTTAAAATGTTTAAAATCCTCTTGGGTATCAGATAGTTATTAATGTTAAGATATGTTTAATACAGCACTGTTTCATTTTTGCACTTAAGATATGATATACAGGCGTTTTTAGGGCTATCCTCTAAAAAAACCTATACGACTTATAAAAATACATTTTTGACCCCAACTTTTTTCGAAGTAATTTAAGTTCTTTTAAATAGTTAAGATGTAATAAAAAGAAAAAAATACATTAAATCAATGAGCTGTAATAAAATGAAGAAAGTATGTACAAAAGTACGTATTCTATGTTGGTTCAAACGGTTATTCTTCCTTAAGAAACATTAGAAATGCTTTAAATGCTTTGGTGATTTCTACGAATAGGATAATTCTAGAATTTCGTGAAATTTTTTTAAATATTTCATTAAGATTCTGTCAGATTATATTGTAATGAAATTGTGTCTTTAATTAAGTTTAAATGATTCAGAAACTTTGATAGTTTCAAATATTTTAAAAGAAAATGAAAATTATCCCAACAATTTTGAAATATTTTGAGTTGTATCTGAAAGTTGAGATGTGTTATGACACCTCAGGAACTGAAAATTTGGACTCCACGGTTTTATAAAAGCAAAAGTACAACAACTTATATATGAAAGCCCAAGTAACCCTTAAATTCATTGAATACATGGCTCCTCTAACAAATTTGAGAATCTTTAATGTAATTATGAAAGTCAGCAAAATTTTAGAAAGTACATAATAAGCCAGTAAGTCTAATGAATTTTAAATACCTGCAAGTTTATAATCTCTTAAAAGCCATAAACAATTTAATGTTTTTAGTAAAGAAATAAAAGTTTGGAAAATCTAAAAAAATCCTGAAGAATTCATGTATAAGATACACTGCCCGCCAAAAATATAGGATTATTCTATTCTGAATCTATTTTAATATTTAAGAATACTCGATAACGTGAGCGAGTTTCTCCACGACGCATCGAATGTAAACAGAGGAATCAAATCAAAAGTACGTTCAAAGTTACAAGATTATTAAACTAGCAGCAAGAAGGATTAGTTGATAAATAAATGCAAATTTAGTACAAACCTATTTTGCCACAGTAAATGTTCGATGTGACTTCCTTTTATTGCAATGTAAAGCTCACATCTACTAAGCTCATTACTACGTTCACAACTACGCTCAATACTAAATGAAAACTGAAAATTTGTACTACGTTTGAAGCTATGAAGTGACCTTTGTTCAATCTAGTTTAATAATCTTGTTTTGACAACTTGGAACGTATGTCTAAATCAATTCTTCTATTTACATTCAATACATCATGGAGAAACTCATTCACGGTACTAAATCAATTCTTTTATTTACATTCAGTACATCTTGAAGAAACTCATTCACGGTACTAAATACACGTAAATAATAAAAGTCAATTTTTCATCGAAAGGATTGACTTTTGGATCTATGTTGATTCGACATTTTTTACTCCTTTCGATGAGTACAATAAGTCCTTAAAGTCTTGAAATACTTTTTTTAATACCTTGTATATCTCGCTGTCGATTATACATGGTGTGTGTGTAGCGACATAGTCGCATATTTAATATGTCTGTTTACATTAGCCGTGTTTATGGTTCGATCACCTGTAGTACCGCTATTTTTGAGACAGTACGTAGTAAGACCATTAATTAAATTTCCATTTACAGTTACTGAGGAAACAAGTCCTAAGAATACATTAATAGAAGATTTTTTTATCCTCTACATGTATTCAGTAGTAATAGACGTATCAGTGTAAATAATAAATTAGGTAAATTTTACTCTGTGACACCCACAATTAGGCCAAAGAAAATTAACTTCATAGAAATTTTCAAGAATAGGTTGTGGCCTATTTAACAATATAGCACATGAACAGCACCAGATCAAAGTCAATACATTCACATTATTATCCAGGATGTTTAACAACAGGTATCAAAAATAGAACGAAAATTAAGAAAGAAGATTTCGTTTCAGAGTTATTAACCTTTTATAGTTGAAGGTCCTGATTTTCTATTCATTTTATCTTAGAAGGGATAACTGAGTTCAAACGGTTAATCATTGAGAGAACTCATAAAATATGCATGAAATATGTCTGAGTTAAGACCTATTCTACTGCTGGCGTGCACTAACTAAGTCAGGCACAACAAAATTAGTAGAATAAGTTCGAAGTTAGAAACATTTAACGAGAGTTTTAAGCATTTTCTCAACAATTAACTCTTTGCACTTGACTGCTGTCTCTCAGGTGACGTGACGATATGAAGGCAAAACAGTAAATCATCGAATGGAAGGGGTTAATAACTTTGAAATGAGGCCACAAATGCATTTTTAGCATTTTTATTATTCATCTTATTTTAGCGTGTAGAATACATACTCCTTAAAATCTCTGATACCTACTGTCGAACAGCCTGTACATATTTTAAATGTACATACGTTCACTTATCTATAACAGCACAGCAATAGCACAGTATCGATACTGCTACAAGTAGATGGACGCACCCACGTTTAATTTACATATAATATGAATTTAGTGCGGCTTATGTGTTGTACTATCAAGTATGCAACAGTCTTCAAGGGACTATTCTCCGTTGACAAGTTGGAGGTACAATAATGTTTATAAACTTTTTTTATGGAAGCAAAAGCATATAATATTATCAAAAAGCTATGTATTACCTAAGAGCATAATTATGTGATTAATAAATCATTTCAAATACACAGAGGAATAAATTTTGTTAGTATTGTTAAACATGAGAATATTTTTTTGTTTCCAGATTTCCGATGTTGGTAACAAAAGCTAAATATGGAATTATTTATTCACTTTCTCAGCTATAAGACGAACATTCTCTTGGAAAAATTATTTAGGTTCCTGATTTCTAACCGATGCAACGTGACCCTCAAAGGAATCATGAAGTGCTTCCTGAGAGACCGCGGCGATTACTTTAAATTGTCGATTTTTGGCATTTATTTAATACGTATGGAAGAGATAACGCACAATTTGAAAAATTTACACTGTCCCAAAAGTTCGTAATGGAGAATTTTCCTAAAGATAGATACAGTTAGTAGGACATCATCTCCTATTATTTTCATTGAAATAAATTAAAGTTTCAATACATATCATGTTTAAACAAATAAAATTACAAATTGCTTCTTTCTGGAAGAGACTTCACTTCTACGAGTAATACCGCACTTTGAAAAATTTTTAATTTTCAATCTAAACTTCGTACTTGAAAAACTAGTAAAAACAAAGTAACTGAGATTTCTTCTGGTATTTTTTTCATGTAAAATAATATTTTCTGGAGACTTCAAATTTCATCGACTGTTTTCTACGTGTTGTAAAATTATGCAATAAGAGGACTAATCTCATGGAGATGTTTGAAGGTAAGATAGATATTTTCAGACAGTTTTTGTATTTTAAACATTAAAGACATCATTTCAGTCGACTTAGCTTCCATTTAAACTGTCGCAGTTATACAAATTAAAAATGCAGCATCTATCCCAAATGTTACGAAGAAATGCCATACTTTCCTGTTTTCGTGAGTTTTGTAAAAGATAACTTGTTCTAACAAAAAACACTTCCACAGAATACCCTCAACGTATTACAAAAGTTACAAAGTTATGAAAGATTATGAATTTTTAATTACTATAATAGTATTGTACAAATAAACAAGAAGTATAATTATGAAGGCACTGTGCAATAGATTTATCTCGAAAAACAAAGAAAACTCACTCCTGAGTATGGTGCAATCATTATCACCATCCCTTAAATACCGAAAGTGTGACATCTCCCCCTTAATTACCCTATTTTAATGTAATCACACTGCCTTATTCTATGAATAGAAGGTTCGAAAGCATCGTCGCTATCCTCTTTATTGTAACATTGTAGCAGATTATCCTGCACACCTGGAGACTTAAATATAACTACCACAATAGTGGCTCGTTAGATTGACGTGATTTGGGACTTACAACGTCAAACTATTCACTCTGCGAGATCTGCTCTCCAGGGTCTACTCTCAACACTCTCAAATAAGATTAGAATCCAAGCTAGTCTTACCACTAAACCATGTGAGAAACAGAAAATGAGAGCTGGAAAAACAGCGAAATTTCTTTGTGACAATGAATTACACGTTTAAAATAATTCGATTGAGGTTTCGTTTAAACTGAACTAGAAATTATAGACATTTCATTTATCATAATTGGTTCAGCGCCTGGCGCATTATGTTTCAAATATCAAGGGGTTTGAGGATCGAAGGCAGGTGACCTGAACGAACCCTCAGCGATTGGGTCGATTCCAGAAAGTGATAGGGATCGATTTCGTCAATCCAACGGGGAACTACTGTATTACGAGAGATAATTAAATATTAATTAAAAATTATGTACTGAAGTAATTGATTTTAATGTAGTTTCTTTGCCTCAGTGAATAGGCCTTGCCTATACATGTTGGAGAAAGTCGAAGGGAGAGAGAGGTCGCAGATGAATTATCAAAAAAGATCACAATAAAGTTAGGAAACACTGAATTAAGCAATTCATACACCTATCGGTAGTAAGACTAATGTATGTAAATTTTATACTTCCTTATTCTTTCTCCAATTTCAAACTATTGAGTGATTACTCTTTCATTTAGCAGGAAGTGAACTGGTACAACTACCTGTAGCTAAAACATTTTAAATTACACGTATTCTTCTCCTTCTTTATTAAATCACAGGGATGTAACAAGTATGTAATAATATAAAAATATTTACCTTTTAACTAAATAAGATATATAAATATTATGACACATTAAATTAGATATTTATAAGAATTATTTTACAAGAGATCACTAATTGTCAGCATACTATAAACATACAATCACGTCCTTTACAAGTTCACCTATTAAAAAAGCTAATCACACGAAATTATACTTGCTTCAATATTTGCCTGAAAGATGTATCTGTATAATTCAGAATTTCGAAAACATTTTAGATTCCAGCCTTAAGTAACTTGTCCTGTATACACAGTGTTCGACAACAGGTATGAAAAATTTTTAAAAGTGATTCTATGTATCAAAACAGAAGGAAAATAAAAAGGACGAAATTGAATTTGAAGTTTTGTTTCGCAAGTTATTAACTGTTGCAAAAGTGTTTAAAATTCGCGTGAAATGCGTCTGACTTCAGACTTATTTTGTTGCTGGCGTGCATTAGCCAGGTCAGACACAGCGAAGTCAGTAGAATAGGTTTCAAGACAAATACACATTACCTTGCGTAAGTATTTGGACACTTTCACGTTAGTAAAATGTGTAAAATATACCAAATAAAATTCTGTAATATAATTTTGGCTACAAATCTCATGTCAGACAATTACTATAAGATTTACAAATACTGATGAGAATAATATTTGATATTAGTTACTATAAATAAAAAAATCTAAATATTTCATGCATTTTTAATTCCGTGCAGAAATAAGAAATCAAGTTGAAATGCAAATTCACCTATCTTCATTTTCGTCTTATTTTCATACGTAGAATTACTTCTTAAAATGTCTAACACCTGTCATCAAACACTTTATATATAGGATGCAACAAAAATATACATAGCAATATCTTAAAGGGTAGAAGGCAAGCTTAAATGAAACATAAAATGTCCTATGATAATTCTGATATCCATTTCTAACGAACACCTTGATATTTTAGAAACTTAAACCGTAAGAAATGGAACAAAATGAATTATGACCTTTTTGCTCTATTAGTTTCCTCTGACTGTTAGTTTAACATATAGGACATTTTGTATTCCATTTGAGCTCTCCCACCGCCCTTTAAAATATTTTGTACATGGTATAGTATATGGTTATATACTAATATGTACAGGGTGGAAATTATAAAGCGTTACATAAAATTGTTACATTATTATTATACATAAAAATGTTTCAGATGAAAGTTGTTCAGCACCGAGGGGAATATTACATGGTGGGACTTTTTTTGCTAGTATTGTAGCTTATTTTAAGACGAATTTGAAAACTATCTACAGAAGGTCATTCAAGGTCAAACTTGCAGAAAAGTGCCGACAAGGTGATTGAAATAAATGTATTGGTAATTTAATGTAATTATGTTTTATTTGTACTTTAGTAAGTATTCAAAATGATTACCTTGTACTTCAATGCACTTAACAATTTTTCGTTGAAATGCTTGTCTAACCTTACGAAGCATTTCAACGTTTATCTTAGCACAAGCTTTGCGTATTCTGTTTTCCATGTTTTCACGTGTCGCAGGCTTAATGGACATTACATAGTCTTTAATGTAACACCATAGGAAGTAGTCGACTGGTGTTAAATCCGACGAACGGAGAGATAATAATTTTGAACACTTCAATTATCAATACATTTATTTCAATCACTTTTTCAACATTTCCCTGCAAGTTTGACCTTGAATGACCTTCTGTAGGTAGTTTCCAAATTCGTCTTAAAGTAAGCTGGTTCCATTTGAAAAAATGGTCGTAACCTTCACCTCACCTTTGCGCGTCCACCGGGAAAAATAAAAGTTCCACCACATGATATTTCTCTCGATGCTGAATAACTTTCATCTCAAACATTTTTGCGTATAATCAATATTTTTGGAGATATTCGTTTGTAACGCTTTATAATTTCCACCTTGTATAGTATATGATTTTCACAGTATACATATCCTGTATATGTATCATAAATAACAAGAATATTGCATAATTAAACATTATAGTTATTATTTTACATCATACCTACTCCTATTAATGCTACATAAAAGTTGAAAAATGTTAAGATTCAATTTTGTAAGTATTATAAGAGAATATTGTAACATGGAAATAAGTGATCTTAATATTTGTCTATATTTTTCGCGATGGAAACATCTTAATTCGTATCTATTTTAAATTTTAGATAAGTGTGACTCCTTAAACTAGAAAATACCCGTATTCCTGTACATGCCTATTTATTACTAAGATTTCAATGTGCATTTATAGCTTTAAAAAGCATCTTAAGCCTTCAATTATAAGAGCACAAATTACGGATCCAGCATGAACAGTATCATTAACTTTTATCTCTATTGACATGAACAAACGGTTCTCAAACTGTGTTGTAAAAGAAGTTTAGTTGTTTCAGAGAAAATCTGTTTACCTACATTATTGGGGTGCATCAGCTCTTGCAAAATGTCTATTTCTCTATGTCAAGGGTTAATATAAAACGCCTAGGGAAACTGTAAGGTTAAGCATGTTGCAATAGCCCGTACCTTTCGATCTAGCTGCATCCTTGCACCACGACTCCTATGCGTTACGTATTAATGATGCTTGAAGATCGACGTCCATGAACTAAGAATGCATCGACCGCATGCATGATTCATGACGGACACGAGCTCATTGAATTTTTGTACCGTTAGAGGCGTAGTAGAAGTGCTTCGATGATGCTCTCTGGTTCGAACCTTTCATGAGCTAGGCATTTCTGAGCGATACTCATCATCTACATAAAGCCGCGATTACACAAAACGAACAAGAATAGAGAGTGAATGCAAGAAGATTAGATAATACGTGTTCGTTGATTAAGCAAACTGTTCTTAAATTCGTTTACAGCCGAATAATGTATCTTTGTGGCAAACGCGGGGGAATACTTGTTCTACCCCTACTTCACCAAAATTCAAACATAAATGAACATTCACACGTTTGGTGCAAATGTAGCTTAAGAAGGTACATGTCTTTGAAGCAACAAAAAGGACTTCTTCACGAATTTATTCAAGAGAAACTATTTCATGAAGTGATTTGACTTTCTTTTTATTACAAGAGAGATACCTATATAGTAGATTATTTAAAAAAATTATTTAATTTGAATACAGACAAAACAGGAAGAAAATAAAGAATGACGAAATTGGAAGCTTTGTTTCGGAGTTATGAATTGTTGTAAAAATGTTTAAAATTCGCATGAAATGTGTTTTTCTTGAACTTATCTTACTACTGACGTCTATTAGTCAGACATAGCGAAATCAGTAGAATAAGTATCGAGTTAGAGACACTGCATGCATATTTCAAACATTTTCTCAATAATTAGTAACTTGGAAACAAAGCCTGAAACACAAGTTTATGTACCTTCATTTTCGTCGTATTTTAGCATTTAGAATTACTTCTTAAAAGTTCTGATATGTCGTCAAATACCCTGTACAAACAAATCTGGCCGACAAATTACTTTTTGTACTTGCGTGCTATTACGAACATAGTTGTACTGTCTGTATGATTAAAGTTCCCACAACTATCCAATTTGAAAATAAATGAAATGTTATTAAATTTTATCGTATTGACTATAATCTGTCAAAGCACGTTTTTAAAATTGTTTAAATTTTACAAAATTACACAATTTTAAAAGCGGAAATAACATTTTACGTAACACTTTGCTCCCTTATTAGCGAGTAAAAATTCAACAAATTAAAGATTTAAAAAATAGCTCGACAGGTCAAAGATAATGTTATCATCTACACGTGCACCAAGTTTCATGCAAATATATGAACAACTGACGGAGTTATCGTACAAACAATGCAACTATGTTTGGACCGCACGTATGTACAGAAATTAATTTGTTGGCCATATTTGCTTATATACAACTTCGACAATTTTTTTTAAATAATCTAGATTCTATCTACCTTCCAATAAAAAAAAGTCAAATTATTTCATGGAGTAGTTTCTCTTGAATAAATTCTTGCAGTCTTTTTTCACTAGGGTAAAAATATAATTAACGGCGAGATATAGCGATTTTAGTACCTAAAATAGCAGGTTTTCTATCTATCTTCTAATAAAAAAAAGTTAAATTACTTTATGGAATAGTTTTTCTTGAATAAATTCTTGCAGTCTTTTTTTCACTGCACTTATACCTGTAAAGGTATAATTAACGGCGAGATATAGCGATTTTAGTACCTAAAATAATAGGTTTTAGGTCCATTTGTAACAATTAGCGTTGTTCCTTATATCACCTTTTGGAATCCCAAATTGACAGAAATCAAGAAAAAAGTATGTCAGTTCGTTCCTAAGTCTCCGATTGGTCATCGCAATGCCGATTGTTAAGCCTCGTTCACATTAGTCAAGATACTTGAATTCAAGTCACTTGTATTCACGTAGCATGATGTCAAGTTTACGCTCACACAAATGAAGTTACATGAATTCAAGTGGTCTGAATTTAAAAGTAACTTGAATTCAAGCTGTCATGCAAAAATAATAAAAATGGCGTCTGAAGAGATGGTGTGTAGTGGTTATTAGGTTATCCAAAGAAAATATGCATTTTTGACAGTTTCCTTGACATTCATATCTGTCGATTTATTTGAAAATTTGCCCTGCAATGTGTATTTCAAGGCAAGGAAAATAGCACATTTATGTTGGTCAAATTGACCCAAATCACTTACACCCGAGCCGCTTGAATTCAAGTAACCTGACTAATCTGAACAAGGCTTTAGAAGTGCGAAGAACCGATACCCAGCTGTTTTACTGGAATCGCTATATCTCGCAGTCGACTACACGTGTGTATGTAATTCCTTGAAATATCGCTTATGTACGTGTCAGTGTTTCTTTATACAGAAGTTACAGGGTGGTTCGTATATTTTAAGCACCTTAATGTCTTCGTTGTTTTTACTGACACAAGAAAATATTTCAGAGACTCTTTTTGAGTTTAAATTTTGAAGGACATCGGAATTTTTTCACATTAACATGCATTTTTTTATAATGCAGCATCATAATATATATCAAAGATGAATTCAATTACTTACGACATTATGACCTTTCAATTACCTTGAATGAAAAAATCACGCCAATTGAAAGGTGATTGAGAAATTTAACATCCTTCATTTTCTCTGTAAAATTTGTTTATTTTGCAACAAATGTTCAATATAATTTGTATTGGCTTCAAGACATTTTCAACGTTTATAATAGAATGATATTTGCAATCATATACAATTTTTTATCTTATATTTTCCAGTATGGTGAGTACTTCATTATAAACTTGATTTGTTATGTATCAGCACAAGAAAAAGTCAAATGGAGTAAGACCTGAATATGGAAATCTGGTAACTAATTTCCCAATTGCTTTCCAATTAGTGTAACTTTTTTCATTCAAGATAATTTCAAAATTATGGTATTGCAAGTCGTTGAATTCGTCTTGATGTGTACTATACTTTTACATGATGAAAAACACGTGTTAATGTGCAAGAAACGAAATGACCTTCAAAATAAAAATAAAAAAGAAAAAAAATCTTGAGAGAAAGAACAAAAATAATATCTGTCGCTTTAAACCAAACAATTTTGTTCAGATATATTTTTTGTATTAATAAGACTAACGAAGATATTAAAGTAATGATGTACAAAACAGCCTGTATATCTATTGTATGGTGTTTGAGCACAATGACCCTTTTGTATTTCCAATACACCTTTACAGTAAATATTGGCCGTATTCAATATTTACAGCACGAAGGAAAAGTGGGTAAAGGTCATTACGATCTGAGTAAGAAGAATTGATTCCTCAAGGTCACTGACGCGAGGACTACTATTCCTAGGTATTATTTTCTTGATTATATTAATAAATGTAAGATTGTCTCAAAAAATGTTAATAAATTGCTAACGATGTATTTGACGTTTTAAAGTTATAATGTTACGAGAAACGAATAAAGTGAATATGTTAGCCCTGTCATTTTGATTAACTTTTTATTACACTAAATATGTGAATTTTTTCAATTATTAACACAAATATTGTTACGTCATGGAACTTAACAAAATAAAATTTGAAGAATCTTTTGACATCGATTTATTCACGTATTTTTTAATAATAATAATTGTGTCGGTAGTAATCACTTATGTTCTTCTTCTTCTTCTATTAATTATCTTTGATTCGTTTAATGTAGGAAAATGTGGATATTTACGGCTACTAATATTACCTTCTTTCCTAAGTCATTTAGAGACTATCAAGAAATACTTATACTTGAAGCATTTTGCATGTCAAATATGAAATTCATGAACACATTATAACATTTTCAAATCATTTAAGTTTTCGTGCCATTCGTTATTATTTCCTAATTTGTAACAGAAGTAAATAAGAAACTTAAACAACATTTACAAGTTCTACATTATTTAAAAAAAATTCAGTTAATTGAGATTTTTATTTTCTATACTGAAGTAGTAGAAATTATTTCTATGAAAAATGTTTATATTTACACAAGAAAAATAATAACGATGAAGTTCACGCCACTTTCTAATCATAATGATTTTGTTAAGCAAACATTTCCAATTGAGTTTGAACGTAAATGTTTATGTAAAATGGTTATCAAGTTGGAAGCGGAAGGCTGATTAAAAGTCAGTTTCATCATTCACGAGAAAAGTCACGCTCTAATGAATTTTTTCCCTAGCTGACACTGCGTGTAATTAAAACACTGCTTTGCTATCAATGATACTGAATATCCAATCAGAAAATGCTGGTTACAAAGAAAAAAAGGAAAACAAAATACCAAATAAAACTAATCGATTATATTGTTATATCGATAGTTGCAGTTAACAGTTAGCAATCAAACCTGATCCCACATTAAATTCCCTATAAAAACACGTGCTTGAAAATTTCATACAGTTCTTAACACTGAACATTAAAGTCTCGTATGTTAACCATTCAAGGTCTAATAATTTCCATCGAAAACACTACAAGGTCAATCAAGTGAAATAGAGAAACGACTAATTGATGCAGGGAATACTAATTACGGGCAAATTTCAATGAACCTGGAGTTACAGGGAATATAAGGTTACACGAAACTTAATTATGTACATATGTTGTATAGATCAATTATTGGCGCTCAAAATACGAATTGATGTATTTCTATACGCCTAATAAAAAGTATGCGTGTTTAATGTGAATTTTAGCGACTCTGAACTCCTCGATTTCATTAAATTCTCCTTGAGAGGAATGACGAAAGCGCCAATGGATTTCTGCGAATTCCGCATCCGTCTCTTTCTCACAGTCGGTAAATTATCTCCGTGAGAGACGTGGCGGCCGATAAAGAAACGAGACCGAGATTCGTCAAGTTGAATATATTCATTTTCCAATTATTTCGAATTGACCTTTCATATTTATTAATTTTTTCCCTCGTGGCATACAAAATTTCACCACATAGGTAATCATTTTTTTATTAACAGACATGAACCAAAGGGTGGTACTTTTTTATCTCGTTCATATTCGCTATTTTTAATCCCAAGTTCGTAACTTTTACCGCCGCCACTGAATCATCGAGCAGGCATTTCAGTAGCGTACCCACCCAACAGGTCATCCATGTTTCAGTTCCTATACTCATCTTTTCCCTGTTCCACCAAAATGCCAACACTTAAGAAGCAGCAACTTATTTCAGACTTTGCGTCAGGCGACCTAGTCTAAACTGTCTGCACTCAAAATATCTAGGGATGTTTCAGAAGTTATGATATTTGTAGTATTCAGTACTCTCTTCTATCCATGGACTTAAAGAATAAACTCTTGAATTAAAATTCGCAATACGGATCAAGACGTTAAAATTGACATTTTTAGTGGTACTGCTTGAAGATACAATTCGCAAGTTTGAGTTTCTACAATCCTTTTGGAATTATCAATGTTTGTATTTTAGCGTTAAAATTGTTAGAATAAATAAAATTAATGATAGTAGGCTATCAACACAGTTTTCTATTTCTCACGAAGAGCATATTGCAAATCTCCAACTACCACAATTAGAATAGGTACCTTCAGGAGACCAGTACTGTATCTTGCCCATAGTGTCGCCCCAGTCATTTACCACATTTTGTTCATCATCCCCTTGTGCAATTTCTATGATTTCACCCATTGTGTCACTTATTCAATTATTTTCAACAAAATGTTTCCAAAATTTCACAGCTACAAACGTTCACTAACAGTTGCCCCGAGGGTCACTTACAAAAACTCATTTAAACTAACTCAAAACGGGCCAAAATTTTTTAAAACAGTTCACATGAAGACACTACGAAATCACTGTTTTTTTTTGGAATAGGAGCACCATTAAAACAGAAATCCAAAAGATCGTATGAATTATTGTTTCTACTTCACAGGAAAGAATGCTGAATAGTAAACTTAAATAAAATTCCACAATTTCACAAGTAACGACTAAAAGAACTGGCAAGGTAGATGCAAGAAGATTAGTTCAGAAAATTCACGCGCGACGCGGCGATTACGAGAAGCGACTCGTAGTCGGCCGACTGGTCGCGAACTCGCGCTATCTTCACGGTGCAACGGACTTCAAGCCAGCTTTGCTCGGCCGAGAGAGATTAAAGTGGGATTTCCAAGTGACGAACGAGACGGCGACGAGATGGTGTAGTCCACTCGAAAGTTTCACACAGACGTTGCAATCGGGAAGCGACAGGAGGAAAATATGCGGGGAGAAATCACCGCGATGATGTGTCACAAGTAGAACGCGGGCTGAACAGAGCCACCGTCAGTACACCAGCACCATCATCTTGCGATGACACATCACGTTTCGTCGGTGGTTCGCGCACGTCGCGATTTTTTCGACTGGGGCCGCTCCCGATACGATGAAACGCATCATCGAACGAAAGAAATCGAACGCGATGGGGACGACGTCGTCGATCGCGAAATTGTACACGAATGACGTCCCCGTCATTCATGGAGCCCGCCGTCATGCCGAAGGAATGCGTACATCATGGTGGTAAAATCAGCCTGGCCAATCAACGCCCGTCTAGCACCGGCTTCTGCGTTTGCGAACCACGCGCGCCACGTGACTTCGCGCCAGACCACGTGACAGCGTCGCACCCCCCACCAACGTGACCCAGCTCTACGCGACATGATCGCGTGACGTCACGACCAGCTGACTGCGCTAGTACGGTTCCCTACTCCTCTTCCTCGTCCTACCGCTACTGCCGCCGCTACATCCACTCTCCTTCCCTCGACTTCCATTTTTCGATGAATCCGTTTCTAACGCGTTGAAATTGACGGCGACGCGACGCTTCACTGTCGCGATTCGCGCGCTACGCGTGCCGAGAATAGGCGCCCAAGAAACAAGCTCGATGGTGAAGGCGAATTTTCATCGCAATTCAGAGACAAAGGAAGCGTACTAGAAAGATGATTTTGAGAATAGACCCTAGGAGCTATATGATTTGAAATGCAAGAAATTGTAGTATACTGTGGAATTATTTTTTTCTGTGAAATTCTTACAGTGTCGTTTGCATCTGATTGTTCTTTTTGATTGTGGAGTGAGATATCGTTTAGTCAAGCTACAGTTTTGAATCAATACAGAAATGAACCACGGTGATATTTTTCATTGGATAGATTAGTATTTATCTATTAAGACTTATGATCCTAGTAATCTTTTCCATATCAGACGATAAATCCGGGGTCAATGCTATTAAGCAAAATGTTTACCAAGGTGATTATATAATTTAACGAAATATTGTTCAATTCACGCGAAAATTACAGGGACGTGACTAAATATAAGTTATCAGCACTAGTGAGATAATTTTGGAGATATGAGCATAACGTGTATGTTAAATGTGCTACTAAAAAATCCCTAAAATATCTTATTTTGAAAATCCATATTCTTTTTCCATTATTATGTATGCTTCAGTTAATTATTCTTATCGTTAGCTACACAATTTTTTTCATTTATTTACTTACCAGGGTCGAAGTCAGTCCCTCCAGCATCCATTCCGCCTGGATTTCCATATCCTAAAAAAAAAAATGATGTTACTAGCGTGCCGTTAATAAAATAAATATTACTATGATATTACATAGTAATCAAATACAGACATCGTTGCATATTTTCTACTTTATAAATCGTGAGAACTACTTTAGAAAGCGTTTACATCAAATAACCTAATTGTGGAATCTCATTCTGAAACATCAATAGAAATTCTCAATTTCGCGTCAAAAACTCTTCTCGAATTACACGAATACAGTTCATGAAAAGATGCTGACGTCTGATTTCGCCAAAAATATATAAGAACCTAACATAATTAAATTTTACATTGCATTAATAAAACTATGTTAGAGTAATGAAAAAGGTCAGTATTGCATTCACGAAAAATGTAACTGAGAAATTAAAATTTTGCAGTGACTCAATCAGAAAATTATCAGCAATTTCTTATGTAATTATTATGCAAGGGATTATTGATATTAATTGTGAAAAGAAGAGGTTTCTCCATAAACGGAATTGACAATTTTGACAAAAAAAAGCAACTTCTGCCTATGACATGCACATATTGACACAAACATCATCTAATCGAATTCATATTTCACTTATATTTGTTGAAATGTAAAAAATTTTGCAACTGCTCGGTCACGTACAAAATATCTACATACAACATTCTCATTAATATCCTTTATGTCGATGTTTCTTCGTTCGCTACCCACAAAGAGTATTACATAATTTTTGAATATAATCAATCATAGATAACGCCAATTGAGTTTATTACATTACACCGAGCATGCAGACATATTTCAACAAGTACTCGTAATCATCTAACATATTTCCAAACACCGATTGACCTTCTATCCCAAGCGAATATTTCTGTTCCGAAATCGATACATGTTCGAGCATTGTTTCCTATTTCCACGCGATATCGTCAAACGATTATTGCATCGATCGCACGTTTTTAGACGATAAATTGAATTACTTCCATCGCTAGCCAAATAGAACACACGTAGTGGTCGTTTCGTTTTGAGGCCAAGATCCATCCACATCTGGGGTGGGGATCGCCTATGGCACGTGTGAAATTTACGTGAATCGTGGGCCACACAGTTCCTTCATTTTGCCTGTTCCTTAACGCGCCCGCCAACGTATTAGTGCGGCTTCCGTGGCTGTGTGCCCGTGTACGTGTGTATGTGCCAGATAGCTGGATAGGCAAGTTACATCACGCGTATTCACCCGGGACTATTCCGGTTGTCTCGTCGAGCGCGGTCAGGGTGCTTGTCACGCAGAACTGACACACAACAGAGCACTGTTCCCAGAGGCCGCGATTTTCAAAAGGAACACCTGGAAGAACCGGCACCGCGGATCGCGCGTCGCATTCGACACGTAGCGAATATTCGCGAGCGTCCACGGGCTGAGAAAAAGAAAAGACAGAGGGAGAAGCAAAAAACAGAAAAGAGAAAGAGGGAAGATGGGAAGAGAGAGGGGCAGGGGGGAAGAGAAAAATTAAAAGCACGAAGTAGAAAAAGAAGAGTGTATGCGAACGTGCGAGAGAGAGGAGAGGAAAGTACGAAGCGCGAGGTAAAGAGGGAGCCAGAGGGAACAAGAGAGGGGAAGCAGGCGAGTGAGAGAGAGAGGGAGAGAGAGAACGTATGTGCGTGCGTGCGTGAGAGAAAGAGAGGAAATAAGGGAGATAGAGTAAGACGGAGGAAAGAGGACAGGGTTTGTCTCTCGGCCGATACGCGGCCGGCCATCTTGGATCCTGGGTATCGTTGAAAAATAGCAATTCTTTTCGGCGGTTGACAGAACGCCACGAGGACTGAAAGAAAGGATCGGGTGTGTGCGAGCCCGCGGTGGTCACGGACCGTGCGCGGAGTAACGGCGCGGGTCAACCGCGACGGAGGTCGTCGCGTTTGCTCGTGGAAAAGACGGTCCTGGTAACCGGAGGCGCAGCACACGGTGCCACAGCCACGGAAAGATGTCGGGTTGCGCACGTTTACAACGCGTATCGTGCCCGCGACAGAACGTTTCGGCAAATCGTCCACGCAGGATCGTACGATCTCCTTGTCCTTACTTTGCGGTTGATCGTCCAGGCTTTCCCGGTCAGACATTGCTCTTAACGCGGTCTCGTTCGGTTCCACGCGTCGTCCCTCGATGTTCTCGGCAACAGGCCCCCGTCCGACCAAAAATCCCCCGGTACTGTCCGTGGCGCGACCCCGCTATTTATCCACCACTAACCAGCCAGCTCACCAACCCAGCACACCACTTGCGAATTTTTCACTTCTTCACACACCACGGTCCGACCGCCGACCGACCGTCCGTCCACGGCACCAGTCGTCACCACCACCACCACACGCTCGCTCGCTCGCTCTACACCGTTCCACGCTCGCTGGCCCGACTCGCGCTCGCCCTCGCTCGCTTGCTCGCTTCTTCGTCTTTCACTCTCGCTCCACCTCCGATCCCCGTCGCGGTGCGAGAGAGCGAGATACCGCTACACTTGCTCCTCTATGCAAACGCACACAATCCTGACCTTTCGTCGTGTGATCTGCGCGTGTCCATCTATATAAGACTGCTTCATAGCCACGGACACGATCCACTCGTTCTCTCCTTCTCGCTCCTTCCACTCGCGTATGCTCGCTACCTTCTCTCTTCCTGCTTCGTTCTTTTCAGCGGTTCCTATGCTTCTGTCTCCTTTCGACTAACCACTCCTGCTCCTCCTGACGACCGAGGGCGCCACCAGATATTCTCGCTTATATCGTTTTGTATCGTATCGTATCGTATCGCGGTACGTCCATTTTAGTCGGTTCGAGTTATCGAATCATCTCGGGAAACGTGAAACAGGGTAAAGTTTGAAATGATGTGCTAGATAGCGGCGACTACGTTAAATGCGAGTAATATTATGTTTTTGATATGGTTACGTATTAGTGTAATAGTCGAAGTATTAAATAAGATGTTCTCTGTATCAAAGTACTTTGAGAGTCTACGATCTGCGCCTTTAAGGTTTAATAAATTAATTATTTGTACCATTTTTCTTTAAATTTTATCAATCTTAATTTCATAGCTTATTGTTAGCACAATTTTTATTAGTATTCATTTAATCTCGAACATTCTCATATTAAATTGATTACACTTAGCATTTAAGAAATGTAAATATTAATAAAATATTATTGTATTATTGAAATATCAAGTATTAAAGGTGTTTTACACATTTTTTAATAGAATAATGCTTTCAGTATATGTGCTTTAAATAATCTATTAGTTATTTACTATCTGATGTATATATTTCGTCCAAAACGCAAATACGAAGTATGCCAAAATTTTTTACAATTTGTATCATATCAATTAGTTTATATAAATCTGGTGATTTAGGAATACTATTAATGGTATAAATCAGGTCATTTTCAATAAGATAAGTGAAAATATTTATAAGTATGGACTATATTTTGGACAATTCAATGATTATGTATATGCTTGTCAATGACATATAGTTCCTATGTTTCTAGTTCACAATAGTGAATGGAAAGTACATTTGTTTGCAAGTGGTAAATTAAAGATACTGTAAATTAATTGAAACATTTTATTCATATTTTTTAAGCAAAAACACAACAAAATTCAAGTACACTTATTCCTTACATGTTTACTTTAATTCAACTAAAATATAATTATACGATAACATGACTCATGTAAGATGCAATGTTAATGCCTATTACTCTTATGAATGTATGCACGTTAGTTGTAAATACTTGATGATCGTGTTAGTTCATGGTATGAGAAAATCAATATACTCATTTCTATATGCATGCCCAGACAAAACCATCATTACTGAGTGGAGAGCGACAAGCTCCACTTTATCGCTATCATTTTTCTTGCTTTAACAAATTTCAACCGTTTACATGACAGTTGATAGCCCTTGTTTTCTTCATCAAGGAGAATGCTTTCAAATGGTTACAAAAATGGTAGCCGCGGAATAAGGCACACAATTGATGCAACGCGCATTTAATATAGCGATATATTTATCTTTAATGTAGTCAGATGTCAATGAATTTCTATGAGTAATGTAGATCGTCCTGGGTATTATGTAATATTGCGTGTATGATGCTTAGGGTATCTAAAGCTTCGCAGGAACGATTGTGCCTATGTCGCTGTTGTGATAATAGTTTTATTATTATTATCAGTATTATTATTAACATTATTATTATTAACATTATTATTATACTTGATGTTACTAACGTCTGGATGATCAGTAGTTTTGTATATATACAGGTATCTTTGAGGTATGTTTCGCACCTTATGATATGGGGTATATATATATGATTTTCATGAACCATGTCTATCAACCAACTTACATAATATGCAACCCGAGGTATTCGAACTACTTGACATAACTCAATTTAAGCGTGAACTATGTAGTAACAAGTGCAACTTCTGTATGTGTACCTTCATTGTGTATGTGTGAAATGTGTTTTTCTAGTTCAGACTTGACCACTTATTACAAAACAACATGCTGCTCCTCTTTTACTCGCACAACAAAAAGTCAGTAATGTAATTCAATTTTACAAAGCTTCATCTATATACATCTTATGTTAGCTCATAACAGCTATGATACGGCTAAATAGTTCACTGCATTACCAATTTCTCTTTATCTTCAACAACTACTCCATATTCTAATTGAACATATAATTGCATTGACTGTTATACATGAGTTATCTAAAACGTAGTTCTTGATTACTGAATCATTTCTGAATTTCTGTAAGTGTAGTTCATTTCGTTTAGGAATTTTCCTTAAAATGATGGATGAACTGCACATTCCAGGCTACAAGCTTTCACATTTAAAACTTGCTTATGGGCAGTGAAAACTTTCCTAAGCGAAAGGCCATGTGTTTTTTACGAGGTCAAGGAATAACTGACAATGAGTCAAGGGCGGATGTAGTTTGAATATAGGTTGTCCAGATAAGTGCGACCCTTGCGACGTGATTTTTTAATTAAAACGTTACAACATATTTGTCGAAGTTCGTCAAGTACATAACTACCATAAGCGACACGGTACAACAGAATTTACGAAAACAAATTGATAATTAAAATAGAATAATTCGTGAACTTAGAAGATACATAAGATTACATTGTAAATGGAGCTTGAAAATGGTGAAATAATCGCTAGATATTTGATAATTTTGAGAAAACATTGTTATTACGGCTATGGCATCTGAACAAACAGCTTGATGCACAAGAATGTTACTGTACAAGAATGCAATTTCCAGTTGTATTTAAATTTCGCCTTGTTTCGTGCATTAACATTTTAACATGCCGCCTATAGTCGTCCCATCAGTAAAATCGATTCTTGCCAGATGGCGTGCATGCAACATCATTTGTAACATAAAATCGCGAACGCAAGGGGTTTTATATGGCCAATCGTGAAGAAAATGTTTGTAACTAATACTATACTCGAAAATGATACAATACTACCTGGTTAAAAGATCGCTTGCATTTAAAATAGTTTCAAAAGGCTGACAATTGAAAGGAAAATATCCATTACTGACAATTTCAACTTTCAATTTTTTATTAGACATTCATGAAACTGATATTAATTATTTCTGTAGTTTTTTTACGAAAATGAGTCTAAACATGATAATATTCGAACTGTATACTTCCAACGATGCGGAATGCAATATAAGTTTGTAAAGTTTAAAAATTATTTCTGCTGCGTATTGTTGATATAATTCAAATGATATCATGTTTTATTCTCATTCTTATCAAGAGAATTTGAAATCTCGTGAAAAACAAAATTAAAAATTTTTAATTTTGCATGTTTCATTTCAGTTGTCGATTTTTATTGTTACTGTTCGACAACTATCTTATTTCACACATTCTCGATACATTCGTTTTTTCTCATAATTTAACCATAAGACACAGTCATGCATCAAAAATTCGTATTCAACTCTGGATAAGCGTACATGGACTGTCTCGATTTGCGATCCCTTAATCAGGGAGTACTGTATTAGCTAAATAAAGGCTGAATCCCGAGCCTCTACACACTTCGCACCGTAACAATACGGATAAGAGCACACGCAGTTGCCAAAACTATAAAACTCAGTGAAATGTGAGAAAATTCGATGAGAAAATATCTCCTTTGATTATTGAATTTCGATGGAACTTTTGATGTCAATCAAAGAGGGCTAACTATGTATGTTGAAGTTCACAAGTTTGAACAGGTCAGAGTCGTTACGGAATACAGAGAATCGACTTCTTTTGGATTGTTATTCGTTAAACGACCCCCCGATCGGTTCAAACTTATCATCTTCAATAGTGTAGTAAAAGATCGCAAGAAAACATTACAAGAAGTAAGTATTCGGTAATAATCAGCTCCAAATGCTTCGCCCTCATAACCAAACGGATGAACAACGTAATGTACGTTTTGGGTGCTTTGTGACCCCTTTCCCTCCTGGTACGCATGAGCATGGATTCACCGTAATCGAGCCCGGTACAATTTCCCGGTGTGAAATGGACGAATGGTTGATTTCAAATTCCATCCTATTTCGCGCGTTAATACCATCTAATGTTATACGTGGAAAAACGCTAATTGTTTTTCTTTCGTGCTTTAAAATTTATGTTCTAGATAAGTTTTGTAAAAAATATGCCTTAGTTATTTTGATGTAGGTATAATTCATGTGGTGTTTATAAAATATTACACAGCGAGAACAACGAAAATCAACAATGCGACGCAGTCAGCCTTAATAATTTTTCTTTTTACTCTTTTGTAGAGTTCAGACTTCTTAAATTCATTGTACTTTATAATTCAGATAACTAATGTTTCGAATCTCAAATAAGCTCGATTCGTTTCAGACGATATTAAAACAGGACACTATCGAGTTGTTTAGGGTTAATTTTTTATCCTTAAAATATATTGTTAAGCACAAAAGTTTGTTAGTTTGAAATCAGTTACATTATGTCTATAAATACTGGATACTGTTTAAAACAAGGTATACTTTAAAAATAATATACATTGTTAAATAAAGTTGTTGCCATTTTCCACAAATTTTGCTCCAACATGATTTTTCATTTACTCGTAAATGAAGTAAAATAAATAATGTATTATAGTTACTTTTTAAAATTCAGAACGCGTATGACTGAAAAAGTATATATATCTAAAATGTATGTACTTAGCAGTATATTTTAAAAGGAATAAGATCAATATCGTTTACCTCAGTATCGTTTACCTCAATAGTATCCCTTATAAGAATGAAATTTCCATTTAGTGCATGGAAAAGAAACAGAAAGAGAAAAGAGAAAGAAGGAAAAGAATATGTGCACCAAGTTACGTTGACAATAACGTCAAAAAATATGTCGTATATGCTTTTGCGCATATAACATTTCACCGAAGTTTCCATGAAACGCGTCTTGCGAGCAATTTCTCTTAAAAAGCTATTTACAAAAATGAATAGCAATACGTAGGCTCTTGCTATATATCATTCGATGCCTTTGAGCATGCATCCTAAAATTCATCAACTTATATGTATCGATCCACAGGGTTTCTCACACGTCTTTCAATACTCCTTAATTTAATTAAGAACGCAATAGTAATAATGAATGTGTGATGTGTTTTGTATGTGTATGTGTGTGTGTATGAATGCGTGTTTCTATGATCATCAATACACGATATACCAGCAAAGAGTACAACGTCAGAGGCTTACGTTACTTAAGAAAGGACGGCCTTGACATCAGTACTGTTCCGTGAGAGTGCCCCTGTGGAGAAGTACTTTATAACGAGGCTCTCGATAATCATCCACAAATCATTGAAGATTACAACAAACTGCTTTGCATGGTATAGGATGTTCACCTTCCTGTCCATACAATGTTCGTGATTTGAAAATTTTCGAATCCATACCCAGAAACGGAGTTTTTCCCGTGTAACAACTTTCATATACTTCAAAAGCTTCGTCGACAGGTATGTCATTCTTGTCTTTCTTTTGCGTTCGGATTTCCTCGGATTGCTCAGAATTGTTTGGCACTGTTATCGATGCAATCGAGTCTACGTGCATCTTAGAGCCACTGACTTCCTCTTCGATGCTGCTGGTAACACTTTCACGCGCTAATCTATAGTATTTCTGCACGTAATCCAGATTGACCTGCTCAGTCTCATTATTATCCTCTTCCGCAGCCTCCCCATCGCACGATGTTCCTCGGCATTGCATTTTCTTTGGCGTTATCACAGGCTCGATCATTTCAGCTTCCCAGCACTCCAGCACATCCGGTTCCTCTATGCTGTCCAAGGAAACTTCTTTGCTACAGTTCTCTTCCTCACCGCTGCTTCTCCTATTGCTCTCCTCCGTCTTCGTAATAGTCTCTTTGACTGTTTCATTCTCACAAACCGTTTCGATTACTGTGGAAGCGTCATGACTATTCCGCAGAATCGGTTCGTAGGTGGAAGTCGTCAATAGTTTCCCGTCTTCTGAGACGACGATCTCCCCTTTTTCAAACGTCCTCACGTTCATCGTGTCCCCCACGACACCCTCGTCGTTCTCGTCATTTTCTGCGCGTCGAATCTTCGTGTCGCTATTGTTCGTGGGATCCCTATTGGATCGCCCCTGTCTTTTCATTCGCCTTGCATTGACCCTCTTCGAGTCCATCCGAGAGCTTGTTGCAACCCTCATACCCGCAACGCTATCCTTCTCAGTAAATTCGCAAACGTCACCAACATCCTGCTGCTTCGACGGATTCTTCTTCCTCATGACGTTAACAGGGAGCTCTTGTTGGCCACAGGAATCCGAGGAAGACACTACTTCGTTTTCCAGTTTTCCGTCGACGTGCCTAACTCGCCTTCGTTCTGCCAACTTCTTCTTCATGTCACGCTTCCTCCTCGAGCCACCGGTGCTGTTAGTCTCTGGCTGATCTTGACTCTTGACGTTACTGACCCTTGCGAATTCGCCGCAGCTAGCCGTACGCAACAATGTCATCGCATCGTCCGCACTGCTTTTAGCAGATAGTGCAAGTATGGGGTTGCCTTGCAAGTTTTTTGGCGGCTCTTCGTCCACCTCGTCCTCGTCCTCCGTTTCGTCACTGTTCCCTGAGACTAATGGCGTGATGAAAATGTTCGGCGAGTTTGCTCTACGTAGCCATTCCGTCACTGCTTCTGTGATAGGATAATCAGAAAGTCGTGTCTGGCTCTCGAATCCTGAATCCTCATTTGAGATCTCAATAGGGTCGTCCTTTTGATGATTGCACACGTCCTTTGATGCGCAATTTTCGGATGTTTGATCCTCAATCTTTGAGCAGCAGTTGATCTCTGGTTTCAAAAATGAGTCGTTTGACAAGTTAACGCTATTCAGGTTCTGAGTGAGATCATGCACCACGGACTTGTCGGTTTCTACTTCTGTGGCGTTGTTTAGATCCGGCCCAGGCGTTGGTTCCCTCACGAACTTCGTACCTTTGGCGCTGTACTTTCTCTTTGGTACTCCGCTCGATATTTTGTTGTTCGATAGGGATTCATGGTTTTCTTCGTGAGCTTCCACGTTTTCCATGGAATTAGTCTTTGATGTTTTATCGTCGCTGCATCGAGACGACGGTCTTGAAGATACTGCTGTAATGGACGCTTGCATATTGCCCAAGTCAGTATCCATCATCTTCCCGTTCACCAGGGTTTCCTCTCCAATACCATTTACTTTATCCTTCGATGACTCTTTGATACTCAATGAATTGCTCGTTGTTTTATTTGTCTCATTATTTGGTAACGTTTCGATTTCAGTTACTTTAGCAATGTTATTCGGTAATAGAGTCTGTTCTCTATTTAGACAGTTCACCGGTTTCTTCGTTTTATTGGTCGGATCGGTCACTTCGTGATTCGGCGTTGAACTCTTTTCTGAAGATTCGATAACTTCGTCGGAATTGCTGTTCGTAACCAGCTCTTCCACCTGGCTCTGCGGATCGTCTGAGACGACCCCGTTACAGGGTTCTTTGTTTTTGTCAACGGATGTTGCGTCTGACGACAACGTGCTCAACTGATTCACCGACGAGTCTTCGGTAAATGTCGGCGTGTTGGCAGAAGTTGGAATACTTGAAAGTGAGGTATTAGGTTCGACTGACTGCAGTTGGAACTCCTGACACTCGGGGTTTAGCGGCCTGTTGCTGGTTGTTGTCGTGGTTGCCGTTGATGTTGAAGACGCTGTCCAAGACAGTCGGGAAGACGGTATAGTGGTATCACATTCGGAGCTGTACTCTCCTTCCTCCTCGTCCTCCGTATTACCCTAAATTTCAACAAAGTCTTTTGTAGTTTTACATTGAAAGGTACAGTTTTAACCTATTGAAGCTAAAGTTTGATATAAATGTACATAAATGAAAAAAAAATTAACTCAGAAGAGTCACAATTTTGTATAGAAAGGATTAAAAGATAACGTTAATAAAGAAATAGCTCTAAGCAAATAATACTTGATTATTAAACTTCAAAGTAGGTATCATTATTTCTGTACATAAAACACCTAACTATATAAAATTATATTACCCATATGCTGAATTGTTGTGTAATTAATTTAATGCATAATATTAATCACAAATTTTGTAACTGTATGAAAGATGACTATAAACACTTAAAGCACTAGATCCGTTTTAAGGACTACATGTGTACTAGTGGTAAAGTGCCAAGACCGCTTAAACGCGTATACATACATATAATGACATATATGTGTAGTAAACATTGCAGTGCTTTGGCTAAAGTTAACTTAAAAATGTAAGTTGACCTAAAAAATATCGTCAGACAAGGAACTAGCCTGTTATCTTTGTAAACTGAATTCTATTGGTGATAGTAAATAATAACTTAGCCAGTAAGCAATTCTTTTTTTTAAGTGTGCATGCTGAATGACAAAATCACGTCTAGACTCAAACCATACTCAGCTGTATTTATCATTTACTTTACGAATAGCTTCCGCTTTGAAATTGGATTATTAAAAATAAACGATGCCATTATAAGCACTAGTAATGTAATCATATGCAGGTTCTTAGTATATGCATCTGAAAGGTATTTTCTAATGAGATATTGGTATTTACCACAGCAACTCTTATCTGCTTTCTTCTCTTTTTTTTCTTTCTTCGCTTGATACAGGCCGCCGACATAGCCGCCACGTCTGTAGTCCTGATCATGGGCCCAGCCTGTATGGTAACACCTTGGACAGCAGAAACACCACTATTACCTCCTTGTGTAAAAATGGATGTGAATGGTGAATGTCGGCAAGACAAACACGTCTTCGAGAATTCGACGCTGCTGGTGTGATCGCATCAGATCAAATTTGGAAACAGCAACAGAGAATCAATTCCGTGTCGAAGGGCGCGAAGACTGAACTTGGCTTTCCCGTCGCTTTCTCACCCTTCGTTGCGTCTTATTGAAACAGCTCGACGCTGGGTGGCTATTTTAAACTGGTTCTATTTGAGACACAGCGATGCTCGGGCTTTGCCAAGTCCGTTCTGGACGCCCCTCATGCGGCCAAGACATATTTCTGACACATTAAATGTCGATGGAACAGCGGCATCCCTCGTGATTATTATGAGTCAATGGATCCCCAGGTGAAACGCCTCTTTCCTTGTGTGCAACGTGCGAGGCGGTGTGCTGAAGAGACAGAGAGAGTTGGCAATGCTGATCGAAATTACGGTGAAGAATGACGGAATCGAGAGATATTAGACGTATGCAGACACACACATCGACAGCGTGTACACAAAGTCTTGACTTTAGGTACGATCGTCAGATATTAGGACCAGGCATATTTCATCGACTATTTTAGTAGATTACTATTCTAGGACCTTTTCGGATTTCGATGGTTTCAGTATTGAATTTCCTCTACCCCTGACTGAAATAGTGAATACAGCATCTATCGCTCATTTTACGAAAGAAGAATCGCCATGAAACAGTGAATAAAAAAGAAAAAATTGAGTGTGCGAATATGAGCTAGATAGCAATTAGCTATTATGAACCATCAAAGCGTCTTCTTTGAAAAGGTTTGAAAATCGACTTTTGAAGATCCTTGTTTCTACGCGATCGTATCTAAAGAGAAGCACCTCTTCTTTGCGAATTATTACCTTTTACCTTGAATGTGGTAGAGGCACGGCGGTAATAAAACAGCAATGATGCCGATGGACGGGACAGCAGTCATGAATCTGGGTATATCCCTTTCCCCTGGCCGCGCATCCAACAGACACTGTTCTCGTTTAACATTAGAAACAAGTACAATCAAACGTACTAACGTCTAGACTGAGACACGCAGTAAGGGGAAGAGAAGGAAGGGGAGGATCGGGAAACATGTCGTTCGCTACATTGTATTCTTTTCGTGCGTTCTTCAGTTAAATATAACTTCTTGCCGTGATGTAGCTATTTTTACGGGTGAATTATAACACGTTATATAATATACTTCTGAGATTTTCTTGGAGATTGGCGTCTATCAATCCTTCCGTGTAGTACTTTCATTGTTTGAGTGTCAGGAAAGGTTTATTTGATTAATTTTTACGAAATTTAAGAGAATAAGGGAGAAATTTATATCAGCAAAAAATAGTTTAAATTATAATAATCATTAAGTCTTTTCTGATTTGTAGGTTTTTTGTTAGTCACAATACTGTGGCCATTGCGTTATTTCTGTCAAATTCAACATAAAGTAATGGTTTCTATATTTAAAGATGAATTATATATTATAATGAATTTACACATTTGGAGTAAAACTAAAAATTAAAATTTTTTTGTTATAAATTATAGATTCCATTATAAGACGATTATAATAGAAATACGCGCCTTAAATGAATCACTCCTTCTTATAGAAGATATTAAAATTTTGACTGATAAGCAACCCCTATTTGGCTTCAGATCCCTTTGCATTCCTTTGAAAATCCTTTTCCCTTTGAAAACTTACCATTTACCATGCATTAAAGAGCATGCTCGCTGAACAAGCTCATCGACGTGACTAGACACTTAATATTAAAATATGTACACAAAATTCAGCAAGTGAGCTTGCTCGGCAAGCATGCTTGTTAATGCACAAAAGAATGAAAGAATGAACTTTATATGAGTTGATTGAAGAAGAAATTAACAATTTTTTAAGAGAAAATGAGAAGTTTGTTGAGAAAAATGCGTGGATTTATAGAGAACACATTTGTTCTAAACACAATGCATTACTTATTATATCATTTTATTGTCAAGCATTATTAGAAAAATTATTATTATTTCATACCAAAGACATGCAGAGTCAGTTAAAAAATGTTTATGGTCTAAATACAACTCCAGTATAACATAAAAAGATACGTTACAATTTACTTTATCAAAAGTTTCTCATGCTAAACGCACTGGCCAAAGTATTTAAGTTTTGTTTTAGGATATAAACATCAAACAAAAGGGAAATAAAATTACGAATATAAACTACAATAGCCAAAGACCGAAGCTCGGATCCTCTGAGAATCAAAACTTCCATCGTAACAATGAAGATGTATCATCAACTATAAACAGCAATAGACTATGCAACGTTGCGATGCACTGCTCCCTCACCAAGGGTCGCTTTTATGACCACATCACTAAGCCACAAAGTAACCAAGAATCATCGCTAGTTCGTCCCTTGTTTCGTCCACTGTCCATGAACAAAACGGAAGCTACCAAAATGGAGCGACAAGATCCCTAGGATTGGTCTACCAAAGCGGTAGCAAAATAGAGCAAGAAAAGAGCAAATTTCGAAAGTTCACCGCCAAACGGAGCAGTAAAGCTCCTTGAACGTTCTCAATCAACTAACCATTCACGTTGACCAGAGGAGGGCCGAACATGTAGTGACCAGGATACATGTACGGTTGTGGAACTGGTATCACGTGCGACACGTGCACCGGTTGCTGCATCAACACAGGCTCCAGGTACGGTCCCCCATTTATCCCGTTCTCCAAATGTTGCTGCTCCACATACTGCTCATCTATGTATTGCTCTTCTGCTTGTTCCTCCGTTTGCTGATCCTCAGTCTGATTCTCCTTTGCTGTGTTAGTCTCTGCAGGCTGCTCCTCCATCTCGCCCGCGACGCTTCCACTGCAACTGGCACTTCCTGTGTCGTTCTCGTTACACGTTCCATTGGTGTTTTCCTCAATCAGTATTGTATTCTCTTGCTCCTCCACCACAGGCACGCTCTCTGTGCTCTGGTTGGTCTACAATGAGTAGGAACTGACTTTTGAGAAGGCTCTACTTGGTTTAAAATTGGGGATTATGGAATAGGGTTTGAGAACTTCCCATTATACATGTACATGTTTGTTCAAAAGTATTGTGACACCTACATTTATGATGAACTTTTGCTTTGTAACATAAATTATTAATATTAAATTGCTTTTTGTTCAAATCCCATTGCGAATATACATTTAATGTATTGGATTGATACGTAAGTTCGTGTCATATCACTTTTCTTTTTGTTTCTCCATGGAATTATTAACATTTCTTGAAATATATTATTATTATAATATGTTACAATTAAAAAGTAGAAACAAGAAATATACGTATTTTGTAGCATACACACATATTTCTAATACATAAAAAAAGGAGAAAAATGAATCGACACGAATTTATGAATTAATCTGATACTCTAGCTGTATTGAGAGAAATAATTGATTATCTAAATTGATTAAATTGATTCAATTGATTATCCTCGAATGTTAAATAATTATGAAGTACAGTAGCGCTACACATATTTGCATCTAAAAATCAGTGTAGTTGAGTGAGCATGGACAGTAATTTCGTATGTAGTCCCTTAACATACTCAAGGGTTTCTATGAGAGAGAAAGAAAGGCTCCTAAGTTAAAAATAGCACTAGATTTTAATACACAATTTTAAGCTAACCTCATTAATAAAAATTAAGGGTTTTCTATACGTAATAGTGAATATTTCTGCTAATGACATCAGTTACGAAATCTTTTTGGGATTTTACCTACAACTTTGTCACAAAATATACATAACTTCGTCATTATGCGTTGTATCATTACGAAAGTAATACAGATAAATTTCTTCTGATTAAAATAACACTAAATATTATATAAATGGGTCTATTTCTAACGAAGTTAGCTTAAAATTGTGCAAGCCGTTTTTTCTGTATAATTTCTTTATAAATCGTCAAATTCAATCGTGTTTATGTAAATCGTGTAGATTTTTGTCGAAAAAACATCAGGAATCGATTGCTTATAGTTGCGTCCATATCCAATTAAGAAACGCAGAATTTAATATCTTCGATAATTAAGGTTTAATACAATCTTTAGCTTGTATAGTTACACTGTTCCTTATATTTCGGACTCCTGCTAGCATAACTCACCAAGAGGGTTAATCAGTCTTAAAATGGAAGTAATATTTCGAGTACAGATAACTGTTATGATTTTGATGTAGTTAGAACCACTATATAGGGTTGATCAATCGCCAGCGACTATGATTTGTATGAAAATATATGAACAGTTTACGTGGTTGCTTGGATTTTGGTCTCTCGGCGACCAGGTCGCTGACAACTGATGGATCGTGTGTAATGGATCGTAAGTGTAGCACTATTGCAGATGAAATAAATGAGACGCGATCTCTACAGAGTTCGCGCCCGCAACTAGAGTGTTAATCCAGTAGAACTTCCATTAACTGAATTTCAATTAATCTTAGTCTTCCTTTATTCAGAGTTACGTCTATTCAATATAATGTCAATAAAAGTATAAAAAGATCGATTAAAACTTGAATTATAATTTTATAGTAGTCTACTGAAAATAATACAATGAACCATCAAAAAGGTACCGTATGCCCTAAGGTGCGTATCAAATTGTCGACTTGGTGCAGTGGTTTATAATTTTGTCTTGTGCTATCACTGCGTATCTATATCAAAACAAAAAATACATTCGAACGACATACGAAAAAGACTTCAGTTTATCTTGTGTCCTGTGACTACCTACAATGAATTTACTGCGTCGCTTAACTTCGGCGTATAAATGAAATATATATTTAATTAGGAATCTCTAACAAAATAATCCAAACACTGGGATATCCATAGCATAAAGCAAGTTAGCAATGGAATATGTTAGAATATCTTATATATAATACTATTGAAAATTGTTTCATTTGTAAAGAAATTAATACGTGTTGTTTTCGTTAGTTTTGTCGAATATTACATTCTACCACCATGTCTTACCTATGAAATAATTTTTGAAACTCTTTTTCAAAGAATTCTTAATATTTTAAATTAAAATGTAACATAGGAAGCAGCTTTATTTGTGGACTGACTTAATAGAATTGGTTTCCGTCTAAATAGATTCAATTGAATATCGTACTATTTCTTTCGTATGACGACGAAAAACCGACAAACGATCGGTCCAGTTGCATATATTCGTATCAAATTTTAGTACGCAACGATGCAATACTTGTCTGCCTATACTGATACGCAACGGTGATACGATACGCAGCTACGCAAGAAGTCGATACGCACCTTTGCACTCGGTAAAGCCGGTTAATCGAAGTCCTACTGCATATTTAATAAATTAGTTCAAGAACGATGTACTCAATTCATTACAGAAACTCTGAATCATTTCTTCTAACAGCCACACAATTAGGGAAATGATAAAACACTTAAAGACGTACCTGGTAATCCATCATGCAGTACTGTTGGTCAGCCGCCAGTTTGGGCACAAACGCAGGATTTACCCACTCAATGGGCCTCAGAGGGACGGGTTCGTAGGGTACAGCTGCCAAAACGCTGGGCCCAACTTGCGCTGGAACTGGTGCAGGTCCAACCAACATCACTGGATACTCGTAATAGTAACCACTCGCGTGGTCATAAAAGGTTCCGTAGCCTAATTGCGCAGCGGAATTCATCATCGGTGGATATTCTCCGGTTCCACAGTCCCTGTCCAATAGCTGCTGATCTTCAGTCGTTTCGCTGCCATCTATAACGTCGAAAAAGAGTAGAGTATATCGATATCTACAAGGATTCGTAGGTGATATTCACGTATGATAATGAAATGCAAAGGTGATTAAGAAATGTGTGTAATTAGAACATTGATGAATTTAAAATAAACTGATGGTATTAAGGTTTCGACTACTTCTAGTTAAAGAATTGAGAAAGTGAACGAATCAAGAAATTAGAAAATAAAAATTCTAATATGATTGAAGGGGTACATATTGAATTCTAAGTAAGTTTCAGATTTATGCAATTTTTAACTGAATAAAATTTAACCCTCTAAAAATTTGTAATAAACATTTTTGTTGATTATTGAGTACATACAGCGTATCTTCGATATAGGCCCACTGATCATTGGCGGGTTTATAGCGTGGGATATCTTATCGAAGTCAACTCATGCTCGTAGTATCCCACCTTGGTATTATAAACAATTCTGAGTAACAGTGCACACAAGCAAAACTCTTCCATCTCAAATTATTTAAGACTATAGCAAGTACAACAACAAGGAAATACTGTATTAAAAGGTTTGAAATTCATTAGATACTAACAAAAAACAAATCAGCTTTTACTTCTTGGCAATATCTTTTATTTAATCTATACTACGTATCTTGACATCAAGGATTTCAATAACTATGTTCTAAAAATCTTCAGAATTAATTAATAAAAAAATTCTAATTGTCATAATAAATCCAATGCTAATAACAAAAATTCAGTTATTTTAATTTATGTATACTATCACTAATAATGATGTCAATAATTAAGTTTTAAATTAACTTTGATTTAATAACTAGAAATTTTGTTCGAACATTTTTTAAAGTTTTACTATAAGTTCTACATAAGAAATTCATAAAAATCGTGCTGGCAACAACACAAGTTCTAAGGATTCCATTTCACACCAAATTTTCAGGGTATCAAGGAACAAGAAAAACGTACAAAAAGTAACCAAAAATTCGATGAAATGCATTACGCTTCTACCTATACCTCTACCTGCGGTGGAATGCGAAGCAGACTGGCTTTCGGTCGTAGACGGAGTTGCGCTCGTGCTTGCGTTCCCTGCCCAGGGCTTCTTCCTCGACAGGTATCCCTTTTTGAATAACACATCCTGTCGAGGTGTCGTAATTCTCGCGTACTCGTCCTCGTTGAAAATGATCTTCGGCTGCGACGGTGAGCTGGTCGATTCATCCTTGTGAGAGCGATTCACGGCACCAGCGTAGCTGCTACCGCCGCTGTTTCCGATTCTCCGCGGTTTGTAGCCACCCTGGCCATTTCGATCAAAACTGTGCATGCTCGTGTCATTTTCCTGGTCCTTCACGTATCCGTTTCGCAATCCTTCTTCTTCATCTTCCTCGCCGGGTGGAGCTGCGAACAGATAGATTGAATAAGGTCAGGCTGGAACAACTGTTTCGTGTTGGATGTTGTTCAGTTGTCTCGAATAGGGGCCAGCGTGTTCCGGTTTAAACCAGAATACACGCGCGTATCAGTGGTATGGTAATTGACTTCATCAGGGTCAGCGAGAGGAGCGATGTTAGGTTTTGTGTAGACACGGTGTCACTGTCCATTCACAGGTTTCAGGGAATCTAAATTAATCGGTGGGAAAGCGTGTTCCATTATTTGCTATGGAACATTTGCAGAGCAGATAAGCGATTCCTCGAGTACAGATCAGCGTTCGAGCGCATGGCATCCGAGTCGAGTTACCGAGGAATTTGTTACCCAAGCGTATCAGTGTTTGCTATCTACAAGCAGTATATATGTAGGTGTTTGAATGTATCTAAAGGAATCATGATCCAGGATATGTATATCTAGTGATAAGGACCGCATAAAGGTAAAATGCTAGGGGAATTCTGTTTGACATTCCTTGATTCTTCAGTGCACTGAAAGATATCAAGCCTTTTCCCTCATTGTCCTCGTAAAACACTCACTATTTCTATGCGTACGCTAGAGTTCTTTCATAAACTTCAGTTTATGACTTCTCGTTTAGAGGTAATAAAATGATATGCTGAATCAATTCAAGCTTATCTCAGATTTAATTGATCTCTTAAAAATGTATTTAAATCTCAAACTTTAGTGGAGTTTTATATACTTCATGACAAAGCTTATAATCCTGAGAATAGTGCTTATGACTTTCAAATTTGTATTTCAAATATTTCTTAAAGTATTAACAAATTAACTGCCACAGATGGAGTTCTATGTCATTTTAAATATACGAGTTGGTTGCTGTCGACATAGTTTCATATTATTTTCAAATTTATCGTTGGTTGCCACTGGCGTTCTTCTACGTTACTTTAAAGTGTATAAACCATTTCAATAATAAGTTTAGAAGCATTTTTAACCATCGTACAGCAAATGCTGAGTCAGTTTAACTCGACCTGCTATGTACATTAGTACATATATTATAGTCCGCCATTCGAGGGTAAAATAGTCGTTCACGAGAAAAGTGGATTCTATGTTTGCACTAGTGAATTACTCATATACACTCGCCATAATTGTAACTTACCTGTAAGCTTTTATAACATAATTAGCATATAGTTCCTCCAATATAAATAAAAAATCGTTATTATCCCTTATTTCCCTATGTAAAGAGCATATGAAAATCAATCCCAAGGTCGGCGCTGCTTGTCACAAATATAGGTTTCCATGTAAAAGCTGATTACAAATCACACTCATCTAAGTTCAATTTCGTTAGTTACTGCATCAAAATGTTGCGAAAACTATCTATTACTAAATGGGTACATGGCAGAAATGATAACCGAAAACATAACAGTGTGAAAAATAAATATGCAAATTTTTAGACAATTAGTTTTGGTCTGTCCCAGCTAAAACAATTAAAATCTAAAAATCCAAATTTAGATTTTTTCTTGTTATTTCTAATTCGTTAAATAGTTTATAGAATACAATGAGGAAAAAGACTTGTTCTCTATCCATGATTGCTTTTATTTAGATAGAATCATTCCGTTTAGGTGTCTAGTAACAAAGAAACAATTTTATTATTAACATAAATTGTTATCGTTAGTGAGGTTCATGGGATTTGCATACTTTGCCCGTGGGAATCGTGCTAAACAAAAGCGCCCTAAGTGTGGAAGGCTTAATTTTCTAAAAGCTTCTATTGTTACTTATTGTTAGACCAAAAGGAATGTGGTTCTAAGATGCATGTCTTAAACTCAAGTTACATTCAGTTCGATTACGTTAACCTATTAACGATCAGTGTTCCAATTTTACAAATTCTTTTTGGATGAAAGTCCCTCTATTTCACACATTCACTTCTGAGGACAGTATTATCTCGAGCATCTGCTATTTAAAATTAAATAACTTTTTAAACTTGCTAAACATAGTTGTATCTGTATGAGTATGAAGTCTGATTTGAAAAATACCATTTATTATTAACCTCACCAAAATTAACAAGTAATGTTTCAATTACTGTTTTAATATTTTCCTCATTCCTTCAATATGACACTACACAGTGGCGCCCGCTTAGCTGCAGCGGGTTTAAAATCTTATCCGTAGTTATTGGAGGTGATTTGGGATGAATTACTGAATGGATTGGTTAGTAGAGTAAGAAACATCGAGTGCAATCGAAATACAGTAAAAAGATATTTAGTAAATGAAATACAGTACAATGATATTTAATAAATGAAATACAGTAAAATGATATTTAATAAATGAAATACAGTAAAATGATATTTACATTATTGTTCATTCTGATCGTGAGAAGTCAGTCCCAAGAATTGATAAGGATACAAAATCATGCTTAAATTAGACAAAAGTTGCTGCAGCCAAGCGAGCGCCACTATACTTCGAAGAAAATGGTCCAGCTTTTACTACCTTTTAAAACGAGTACGTTAATTAGTTTAACAATCTACTGCTAATGGCAATGGAATAGACGAAGCATATACACTATAATCTCTACCAAGTCTCCGTCAAAACAAACAAAAACGAAACTAAGGCTCCTAGATGTCACGTGGTAAGCAATAAACAAAAACCGGAAGCTCTCCACTAAAGTCCACGATCAACCTCTTTCTTCAAGGTTCCGTACCGTCTTGGTACCTCGCTAAAAGAAGAACGTGATTGGAGGAGCCGATCACGTGGGTGACCCTTCGCTGTCGACGCCACTGCATCTTTCCCTGTGCGCGCGACCTCTATGTCACACTACGTGGTCGCCGTTTCGAGATCCTCTGTTTTCCTTCCCGGGTAGTAACGTCAATCCTCACCCTCTTTTTCACTCGTCACCACTGTTCTCTCTTCTTTTCGAAACTAACACAAAAAAATTCTTCCTTTCCCGCCCTGTGCCTCGGGGTATCCCTTCGTGCCTACGACAGTGTCCTTCGCGGTGACCAGACAGTTTCGCCTCGCACGGCCCTTTCTCTGGCCTCTTATCGGTTCCAGGGTAAAGCTTAACGCGACTGATAACGCGCCAGATATAAAAGGAGGATGTAGTCGGATAATCTGGCGCACGCGATGCCTCGAGAACGACTGCGATTGACACGAGGAAAGGGGTGTAGAGGGGGATGGAGGAGAGGAGAGCGTTTACTGGCGGACGTAGCCCATTGGCCACTGTTCGCGGACTAGAATAGCATCAGAATTAGAATAGAAAACGGGCGAGGACCGGTGGACACCGGTGCTGCCAGCCGTGGCGTTGAGGATGGGCTTTGGTTCATTGAATAGTTTGTTGAATAGGCCAGCTAGTTAATGAGAAAACTTGCGATATTAGAAGGAGAGCTAGGTTATCGTTAAATTTCGGAAAATAGCTGCTAATATCTCTTCATGGTTCTCAAGTTAGATGAACTTCAGTTTAGGAAAGCGCTTGGTTGCTCTTTAGCTGATTGGTCCTGATACTTTAGGGAGTGACTTTGCGTCTTCATCTTGAGGGGAATAGGGTATGAGCTGATAGTGATTGAGAAAATGCAGTAGGGAAATGAGAATCGTGTTGAGTAGATTATACACTATTTCTTTGCAGCTTTTTTATAAATAGTAGCCTCAAAGCAATTATATGACGTTTTTGGATTCACTTCATTCTTAGGGTTTACAGTTTCGAACTTACAGTTACCTATTTCAGTTAGAGGAATTTGAATGAATAGCTTCATTGTGTGCTCGCCAATTCTACTAACAATTAGCTTTCTTAATGAATATTATCTATTTTACTCTGCTCTTCAGGTAATTTGAAAATTAAAAAAAATATTCTAATTTATTGAAAGCAGGATACTCAGAATATCCAACAAACGTTGTAGTTTAGGAAATTCAAAATCTTCTTTCTTAGAATTATATAATTCCTCAAACTGATTATATAAACTTTGTAATTTGCATGTTGCAAAGTATGGACCCGTTTATCTATGATCCTGTTTCTCACAAAAGAAAAGCTTTGGCAGTTCCATAGTTTCTCAACTGCAGTGCACGCAAAGCTGGCTACTCTAGCTCTAATCAGATTTGAGGGTTCAACGTACTGGGGCAGTATTTTAAGTAGCGAATAGAAAGCACTTTAAATACTTTGCTTCATCCAGTTATACACATTGTGCTTAACACTTTCTCGGGGCACTGCAATGGTCAATAAGCTTGTATACATACATGAAATATAAGTAATGCAATAGTTCATAGTTAGATATCTGACAAAGAGGTATTTTCTTTTTAATGTATTTAATGAAACTAATTTATTAATTATAGTTACGTGGAATTAAATACCGCGCTAAATCGACTGATTTCTGATACTCTATTCCGATTCATGAAATCTATAAGATTTGACATGTAAGAAAAAGGTTGGTCTTGATTTTGTGGAATGAAATAGTGGTCAAGAAATAATTCGATCTCATGGAAATCTCTAAATGTATCAATGTTCTACCGAAGGTTTTTAGATTTTGAAGGAAACCAATCTCTGCCAGTGGTTAGCCGATTGTTGGCAACCACAACTAGAAAAGAGAAACAACGCGAGCCATCGCATGAAATCAAGTGGAGAGGATTACATTGTTCAAATGTCTCGAAAGAACAAAACACCCTGTTGAAAGCTCGCAAAACAATACACCTAACAAAAATAATACGCAGAAACTCGCAAATTTACTGTGCGATCGCATCTCAACGTAGCTGCCAAGTAGGTTGCACTCTACTTCATTGTCGCGTTACATAAAACGCGGCACATTTATCGTTTCCTCGAGAGACAAGGAGGATTGTTCACCTTAGAGCAGTCTTTGAACTCTAGCATGAACTGTATAGGTAGTGGAATAATTTGCGTATTAACAACTCTGTCCATACATATCCAGTATTTAAGAATGCTGAATAATTTAAATATGTATTTCCAAAGGCTAATTGATATGTCTATAGTTGAGGCCATAATTAAGATCTAAAATACAGAATTTATATTGACAGAAAAAAGAAAGGACATTAAAAGAATTTTTTCATTTAAAAATAAGGGTTCAAAAAAACACAAGTCCATAATAAAACTTAAGCCATTTGGTCTTACAACCACAAGTACTGCATATGGATGCAAATTCCATAAAATTGTTGATTTGAAGTAAACTTTTCTTTTGTCAATGTTATGAACAAATTAAGCGACATAAATTCTGATTTGAGGTAGTTGTCTCAAAAAATGACTTATTTAAGAATTTCTTGCAATTTTGATCGTATGTTAAAAGAAATGTCATTTACGTTTGGTTAAACTTTTATGGAATTTCACCATCACAAATCCGAGATATTCGCCTTCGAAGTTTCAATTTTTGACACGTTCTTATACTGAGACCTCGCTAAAGTGACGTTTTTAGCTGTGTCCCCAAAAATTAATTTCGAAATTCTTTAAAAAACTAATATATGATACACTCGATGCCGAAGATTCAGTGTACTTATCGTTAGACCGTAATACGTGTATTAATATTAGAAATTAAAAGATTTTCAAAATGTAGTAGGTCTTCGACTGCATCCACACGTTTATGACATGCATCAGACAAAGTAGGTATAATTCAAACACATAATACATATTATACTTTGTATTTAGTGCAAAATTTACAATAATAATTAGTAGATTTGTATTCGTTATATTTTGTAAATATGTTTATATACTATTTATAGTTCATATATTAATATGTTTATATGATTACACTTCTGGATTTACACACAGCAGTAGATTTAAATTTGAAGAAGGTTCTCAACAAATTCACTTGCCAAAGACCCTTTATTTTCTAAAGAGAAATGCAGGTTCATTCACTTATTGTTAGCATTATCATCAAAATTTAAACATGTTTTATTTTGTAACTTTTCACTAAAATATTTTGTTTTTAAACGATAGGATATGTACTATTTACATATAAAAATAATAAATCATTCGTTATTATTCAACAAAAAAGCAAAAACAGGCAAAAATACTATAAGTGCATGTATTCAAATTTTGAAATTAGTATTTTGTAAAAAATTCATGAAGCTACCCTAAACATTTGTACACGTGAGACAGCAAACACATAGCCCGAGATGAAACTTAACGTATGCAATGACTAATTCATCGCGCCTCGTATTTTCTGGCAGGTCTTCGAGCTTTCGACACTTGGCTCTTTGATTCCCATTGGCATTCTCTTTTGCAACATTATTTGCAGAGGTATCGGCTCGTTTGTCTATCTGACAATTGACCTATTTGCGGGTATTTGAGCGATCATATTACTGTCAATACCATTTCAAACGCTCCTACGTAAACCATGTCATCTATTCGGATCAATCCTTCTTCATATGTTCTTATTCCTCTTTTTTGTTTACTATTGTTGGTTTTAGAAAATAATTTCATATGTGGCGTGATTGTTTGCAGCTATATTACATATTTGCCAGAAAATCCAAAAGAATATCTAAAGAGATTCATAGAAACAGAAACACAAGAAAGTATGTTCTTATATGTATTATTCTTTTACAAGATGCCACTTAATTTCTTCAAAGAAAAATTTTGTAAAACTGGATGAAAAGGTCATCTCGTTTCAACTATAGCTTCTTTTTTAAAAACTTCGTGGTAAAATTTTACTCCACTTTTATGCATAACGTTTAAATTTAAAGAATATACACGTACATATAAATATCTCTAAAGAATCTCTCTAAGATTGCTATTTCAATAATCCAAAAATGGTAAAAAATTTCTAAATCAGTTTTCATGGTTGTTTTATAGAATTCCTCGGAACGAGTGAAATGTGCTCTATAAACTTGTTTCTAATCAGTCTGTAGATCGTTATCATTATGCACCATTTTCACATTTTTGGTTCACACATTTGTGTTCATCGCTAATGAGAAACGGAAACAACGCGATCTTCCCTCGGCATGTGTGCGTCACTGATTAAAGATCGCAGCAGGCTCCCAAGAGAGCTGCGCGCAGAAATTAGTGTCATTTAGTGTCGGTACCATAATTGCAACGCGTTCAAGCGTTGCATCGCGTTCGTGACCTTTCTATGTTTGTCGTTATTTTAAATACACACGATATGTAGTCGATTCAGATGTTTCTAGCGACACTTAACAATCACCAGGAAGCGAAATATATTTTTAGCGTAATTATAATAATTTAATCCATGAAGCATACATAGCTCAGGGCCATTTTTGACGAACTGGTCTTGTACCATTCGAGACAGATATTCATTGAAGATACAAAGATAACGTTCTGAAATTAGGTATAACCGTAGCTTTCATTTTTTGCATATTCTCGAGCACATCTTCTAAATTTGTTCTTTTCTACGTATACGTAAGTCATTAATAATGACAATAATAAGCAATAAAAAATAAAACTAGTAAGTCATAGAAGATGTTCAGCCTTTTACTAATTTTGCTTAATATATTAAATAAATTCTTAGAATTCCTAAACGTAACTAAATATGTGTAATTTTCCACTAGTCAAAATGAAAGGTAAAAACGATAAAGTTTGGATAATACGTAAATGAATATTTTTGAACAATTTCAATATTGAATATATCGATTCAGGTTTAATATGCGATGCGAGTAAACTTGTTTCGTAAACAATTTCAGATCCATCCGAAGAAGTTTAAATACAAACGTCACTTACACAGAGTTAAATAAATAAGGATACCTAGTGAGGCCTGTCAAACTGAAAAAGGTTTTATGAAATTAGTGTAACAACTGATATAAAATAGCCTTGCTCAAAATTGAGGCCAGCATATAATATTTGTCAGAAATTCTAACAAAAATAGAACAACTGTCAAACTGTTAGTCCGAAACCACAGTACTCAATTATTAACACTTCAACTCTTAACTGATGAAACATAGATATCCCATTCATTTGATACTAAATTTATTATTCTTACGCAATTATAAAACATTTAGACTAGTAGTATTAGAATAACTCACTGATATGATACATTAAAATACATTGTGCGTAGTTTCTGCGACCTTAGTGCATAAGATTAGTTCCGTCATAATATTGGCACCGCATCAATTGAGGATCAATAATTCTTTTGTGAATGCATGGATAAGATGTGTTGGACTCAGACTGAATAATGTGTTTGTTCAAACTAACGCAGACATTATTTGATACGTTTTCAATGAATATCTCATTTCAATAAAATTCAATAAAAAATACTCACAAATTGCAACAAATTAGTTATCTATTCAAGCAATTCATCATTCTTTACTGAAATCATCATTAAAAAATTATTCAAATAATAGTACAAATAAACTAGTATAGAGCATTGTTTAGATATTTTATTCTTAAATGATTGAAAAGTTCATAACAAAAATGATGTTTGCCAATTTTTGCCTTTTTCTAGGAGAGCAAAAAGAAGAATACTGTAGCATTTTTCTCGTTCAATTGGTTAATGTTCTTTTTAACATAATATTCGTCATAGTCCACATATTGCTTTTTTTTAAAAATTTCATTATGTTGTGAATCTCGTTTTTGACCACTAGAATATGTTTTTATTATAGACTAAGCGAATGAATGCTCACTCTTCCTCCACTTCAGCAAAATTTGAGTGACACGAGTATTCTTCCATTCATTCGATGATTTTATCCATTTATAATAATTGAATTTTTTACCAAAGTGGGAGTAGAACGAGTATTCGCTCGTTTGGTCTAAACGTACCAGTGAAAAAAAGTAAAATTTGACAAGAGGCTATTTTTGTTATGAGCTCTTCAATTCACATAGATTTTTATTCAATTGTTTCCTTTAACCCGGTCGCTTTATTATTTATCACTCAAATAAAATTTTGTTTGTCTCTGCTTCAAACGCCCCATTTTTACCATGTTTTCAATGATTCCTGAAACCCTCCGTGTATCAGCCGAAGGTCTTTATGCTTCCCCTGACCCAGAATCGAACAGTACCATCGTGATGCAACGCTTTCTTTGCTGACAATTCGAACGAATCTTTTTCTACTTAGTAATCGGGTCTTTTGTGAGACTAATCACGGAATTCCCATGTGAATATCAACAATTTTCTCTTGATCCATTCGCACAAAACCGTCCTGAGCAGCTTGAGCAGCTTGAGCAGCTCGACCAACCGGCCACACCGTGACTATCGCGAGTGCACAACCGCTCTAGATTCCCATACACAGTCATGTTCAAGCAGGTTGTACATACTCTATCAGAGAGGTGTTGGTGCGCGATTGTATCAGACATATACTACTATGCAGGTTCCATCGATCGCAAGGGCTCTTATCTTTGCTTCTCCAAAGCTAGCAAACAATCGATGGACCCCACTTCCTGTTTTTTAAACAGAATTTCCTACTCTCGAAGTGGTTTACGTAATTGGTCTTCGAATTTTTCACGTTTGGAAGATGAATGCTAAGTTTCAACTAGAATTGAATAGTTTAAATACAGTTTTATGTGTTCAATACTGAAAACACGAATTTCATTTAAGGATCGTTTGTGAAGAGTTCCTGATTCAGTAGGACGACTGAACACGATAACGTGCAGTAGATCTTTATTTCTATTTGTAGAATGTGATTTTGTTATTGATCTTTGTTGCTCTTCAGGGATTAGGCGTATCTTGCGTTTGACGATTTTGAAAGGACCTCAAACGATCAATGGTTATTGTTAATATTGGATTGATAATTTATCTAAATAGACAGTCAGTATCTACTATAAATATTAACAGTGGTCCTATGTAATCGCAGATTGTTTCTCCTGTAGCGCCACGGTGGTCATTGGTGACCAGAGTGCTTGAAATGTTTATAATTGTACAAGTTGAATGAACATCGACAGTTAATGAATTTTGAATACCATCGTTAATTAGAGAATACTTTGAAATAACGAACAAATTTTTATTAGAAGATCAAACATGAAAGATTAATTTTTATCAAATCTTCTATCTACCGGTGTATTGTATTAAAGCATTTCAAACAGATGCAGCTGGTCAATACAACCTGGGCAGTATATGGTAACCATTTGTGATCCGATTTTTAGCAATCTTTGTTCTAAATCTTGCAAAATATTTTTGGTAACACACTTTGCAAAATTTTTGCACTAGGTATGCTAGCCCTTTCTTTTTTTGCATTGCATGCCGTAATCTTCTTTGAATAGATATATACGATATCGCATAAGCGTCTTAAATAGCCATACATAAATAAATATTCCAAAATACTTATCAAGTGTCATCGAGCGCACCAAGGCACCACGGTGATCTCCCGTGACCACCAGCAAGATAAACGCCCCATGGGTAAGAATATTGTTTCATACTATAACCATATTTATTATTTTGCCATTATATGCATAGAATAATAAAAATACTTTCGTGGTGTCCTGAGCAAAACATGTGATTTCGACGTGGTGGTCAATGTGTTAAGAAGATTTTGTTTTTTTCACTAAGACGTCCCCAATAAATAATGTAACATCAAAAGTACAAACGAGTCAAAGTGACTGGTGCAATTATTACTTAAGTGTATATACTTATTTTTTATCTGTTTTCACGCCTAGAATTGCGTTGGAAACCTAGTTGTTAAAAAAGATACTCCTACTGTAAATTAGTATTAACATCAATATTAACAATTCTGTTAGTCAATGAAATTAAATAGTAATATTTTGGTGTATCTTCTTATAACTTTACTAATGTTGATAATAAATACTGACTGTCTAAGATTCTATTTACAATTAGAAGTTTCAACTTGAACTATGTATGTAAGAACTTATATTGAAACAATTACTAAATGTCGCGTGATGAAAATTGAAGGTTGAGTTCAAGTAGAACAGTTGACTGCAGAGTTGGACAAAATATAATCTGTTTGATAACTGACTATTTAGTTTATTCTGTTCAATTAGTAACTTTAGTGAACTGTCAATCAGCCAAATAGAATATTATTTTTCGCATAAAAAAATTTGTAATAAATTCTATTATAGACAAATTTCGTAAAGAAGACTAATGAATTTTAGCTTGACCATAAATTTTGTTAACTAAGTATTTCTTACTCGCAGAGAAGAATTTCAAGAATATTGTGGGAAGTTTATGAAAAACAATCTTTTTATAAGAGTATACATTCTAAGTGATTTTCTTCGTATCTATGTATTTAAAAAAAATATGTATCAATTAAGCAGCGTTTTATTAAGCGTTTATTACGAATATCTCGGATTTGTAAAATTCTTTCAAACTTAAGCTATAAGAGATACAACAAAATGTATTAAGATTTTTTTGCTCTATTCCTGTCCCTCAATGTATCTGCAAAATTTCCAAATTTTCTGATTCTTAGTTTAGAGTATAGATATGTTAACTCTAAGGCATATTATTATTGCAAAATGAAGGCTTATCGGACACTATGTCATAGGACTTTTTGTGCTTCGATTTGGATCTTCTACCACCCCTTACTATATCGAAAGCTACATTTGTTACATCCTGTATACTACTAACCTTAAAAAATATGGCGTGTTACAAGTCATTTAATGTCGTCTCAGTGAAATTGCACCTTAATAGAGCAACGATTGTCAATCGATATTCACGTGTATTGAATTCCACGAAACGTTATCCGACGTCAAAGAATTTTTTGAAACGTCTTTCCTCAGATTTCCCAACTTTGCGTCATGTGATGCAACCGCGCGAAATATGTTTCGCCTTCTTCCTCATATCACGGTGCGACAGACAATGAATGACACTACCACTTGCTCGTTTCTCGTGCTCGTTCCGGTTCCTGATTAATTCTGATCTATTCTTCAACGCGAGCTGCTGTCTCAGAAGACAGCATACCGCTACGCCTTCTTTCCTCTCTTCGAAAGCTCCTCTCCTCTCCTACCCTAGAAATTGCTCTTGCGGGTGATGGAAATAGTTATGCTCGAGACTTTGTGAGAGATTATAAATGACAGTGTACGCTCTACTGAGCAAAAACTTTCAGTTGCTATGTCAAATTAGTGGCAGTAAGCAAGCTTTTGGTAGACAAAGTTTAGGTACAATAAACTGGAAATACCTGAGGTTCGACTTGTAGGGTAACCTCAGGCAGAGAAAATTTTTCACAGTTTCGATTGTAGAACATTTTCCTAGGCAGAGTTTTGTGTAGTACTGAATAATTATCAGTTAATGCAGATGATATTTTTTGGACTTTGATTTGTATTCTCATTTGGATTTCGATTCTCTTTTCTACCTCATTTTGACGTTTAGAATCTAGAATCATTCATCAATTTTCTTTCGCCAGTATTCAGTATTAAATATCCGATACATACGGGAACGTTTAACCAAAGTATCTATTGAAACAGAACTACTGTCTTTGTTACAAGATGTTTATTGCACCTAAGTCTAAGAATTCATAAAATTTTAGAAGAATTGAAATGTAGCTAAGTTTGTATAAAGTTTGGCAGAAAATATAAATAATTCAAAGGATGAAGTTTAAAGATAATTAAAATTGACTTTAATATGTCACACATATACTTCAAAAGTGATACAATTCAGAAAAGTATGTATATTCTTCAGGGAAAACAAAGAACTGCATTTATGAGCTTAGAAGAAAATTAGTTACTAAATAAATAATATTGACAAAGAGAGTTTTATGTAATGAAAGTTATCTTACCTGAATGATTTACCCAAGAAATAGTTATGTGTTATTTGCAATAGATGATTTTCTTGTTATTATTCAAATAATTTGTAATTTAGATTTGAAAACTTCTTTGACCAAACTCTACAATTTTAAAGTTTGATTAGCGAAATTTTTATAATGAACAGAGGTATATTTATAAAATTGATTTAAAGTTGTAACTTGAAAATTGTGTTTTTTGAGTAGTGTCACTTTAGAAATACGTGTGCGATATGTATGTGCTAGATTTTTGATGACGATTAATACATTATTGACAGGTCATCAGGTATTTTCTATTTCGACGATTTTTGTAAATTAATTATATTTTATTTTATAACAAGTTAATAAAATATAAATTCACGTAAAGTGATAAGAAACAAGGTTTGTTACAATAAAAAAGACGCATTCTGGACACATTCGTATAATGTATCTCTAATTCTGGATATATGAATTAAGTACTGATCACGTCATTTTTTTATATGAACGGATAAGACTTCTAAAAAGTAGCAAGAAGAGCAAGATAGATAGAATGGAAAACAACCGGTCAAAAATATATTAAACACAAAGTTCAATTATCAAAGATTTTATATCACTTATCAATCTTGTTTAATTATCAAACAAACATTTCTATATCTGTATATAAAAAGTTACTGTTCAAAATCTCAAAACACGACCCAGTCTAAAATTAAATCATTTCTATATCTGCATATAAAAAATTACTGCTCAAAATTTCAAAATACGATCCAGTCTAAAATTAAATTGATGAGTTGAAGAACAATGTAAGAAAAAAACCACATTTGGAGATATTTGACCCAGAGCTCGAGTATATTAAATCTACTTGTTTTCTGTAACTTAATACACTTTAGATCTGTGATTCAGATATAGTTTTGAGATTATTTGAAAATGGCTTATTTTGTTAATTAATTTATGTTTCAAAATTAAACAATAAATGAAATGTGTTTTTAAATAACTAGGTAATACAATGAAAATATTGAGCATACTTTGGCTTAATATTATTTAAAATAAAGTTTTGAATAATCCAAAATCCAGCTAATGAAAATAAAAATTTCCATTGATTTCAAATAGCTCTGAAGAAAAATGAAACATGTAATGCACAATTAACGCCTGCCTTCGTGATGATAATTCTTTAGTACACAGTTTACCTGTTATTTAAGATGTACCTACCCAGCCCACCGTAGACGAATTTCGTACAAAGATATCACAAAAGGAACCTCTTAACCTACGTCCTATATCTTAAATTCCCCCGTTCTCAACATCAATCGAACTCCCAACATACATACGTAACTAAATAGCACACACCATTTCAACGACCTCTCTAAATCCCATAACATCGCATATTCCCCTGCAGTCACTGCCCAATTAAAGAATCACAGCACAATTTCCCTAAACAATAGTAAAAAACAAACTGTCATTTGTCAAACTTTGAAATCCTTCGACAGCATCAGTACGTGCGATTTCATTGTCTTCTTCGCAATATCAAGTTGGATCTTCCAACTCGTTTATGTCAGTCATGATCGACGACTGCTCATCAGATAATTCCGGAAGCTGACTCGAGAACGTTATCAGAGCACAGTAGGTTCGCGCGAGTGTTTACGACGAGTTGATCACCGAGCGATAGTCCACGGACGTCGACACTTCCGGCCTGCGTGCGTCATGGTCCTCGCGAATGGAGATCGCGACTCAACCGGCGTCGAGCAACATGGTTCCGCGTGCCCGGCGAAAACGCTCGATGGAAACGGAACTATTCCTTCTGAAGTGACACTTCCGCACACTTTGTTTGAAGCGAATGTTGCGCTGGTGTGCGGCACACTGGCGACGGGCTTCGATTTTCCTGCGACTGTGCAGTCAGAACGATTTTGCATCGCCCCCTGCCACCCTCTTGCGCGCGCCAGTCATTCTCCCCCTCGCCCTTTTCCTTCCTTCTGGTTGTTCCTCGGCTTCCTTGCGGTCTTCTTACCTCTCTTCCATCTATCCCTCGCTGCATACCTTCGTGTTTTTCCTCTTACTGCCGTTTCAACTCTTTTACCAGGGTCTTGACTGGATGTTTGCTCCGTGGTCATTTTGCATATGCTTGTTACCCTTTTGTTTCCTCTTTACACGTTGCTTCTCATGCTTTTCTGTGCGTCGTCGGCGTATATTTGCATTTCTATATTTACCATGGTCTTCTCCGTGTTTTCTTCTTGAGTTTTTTGTGTACCTTTACTGTCCTGCTTTTTTTTCTTTTCTTTTGTTACACGTTTCATCTGATGCTTTTCTGTGTGTTATGTACAACCGGTTGAAGTATACAGGGTGTAAACAATATACGTGGTAATATTGTGAAGCGTGGTGGGAGAACTTACATGGAACACAAAATAAACTATGACAAAATGGCAGATCTGTCTCTATCTTGCAATGATAGTGTCTTAAAGTTAACGTACCTATATGCCATTCTGTAATTTTACAGATATACTGAAGAGCAGAAATGGAGCAAAAAGTTTTAACTTATTTTTTATACACGTATCTCCTAGGGTTTAATTTTCATAAAGATGTGAAAATTCGAAATGTTTGAAGAAAGTGGATCTCGAATTTTTAAACCTTTATAAAAGTTGTCACAAGAGATACAACAAAATGTATTGAGACTTTTTTGCTTCATTTCTGTTCTTCAATGCATCTATAAAGTTACAGAATCCTTTAATTAGTGTAGCATGTAGGTATGTTAACTTTAAAGTATTGCAAAATGGAGACATATCGGATATTTTGCTTTAGGACATTTCATGTTGCATTTCAGCTGCCCTACTAGCCTTTAAAATATTTCCACATATAATGTTTACACCTTGTATCTTGTGCTTTAATACGTAGATGATAATATGACGCGTTTCTTTCAATCCTGCGATTGGTCGAATTAGCGATGCGTTTACAATAAAACACGATACTTTTTGATTAATTATATAGTTTTTACGTTACAGTTGAACCTCTGTAACTCGAACTTCTATAATTCGAAAACCTTTATAAGATTGCAATTTTGATCATTTTTTCTGCTCTGCTATGTAAACTTCTATAAGTCAAAATATAAATTTACTTTAACTATGAATTATTTATCACATATTTAAGTGAGTTATTCTACCGCTGTAACTCAAATTCGGAATAATCCCAGCACCAAATTAAAGTTTTGTGTGACTTCGGGATGGACAATGATTGATTATACTTGAAAAGTGGAGGTTCTATATTAGAATATTCTCTACTTTTTGTGAGGATTTTATATAGGATTATTGTTCTTTTTTCTTTGTTTCGAAGTAAACTGAATTTTGTGAAAAATGTTTTCAATTGAATGTGACTTTTAAAGAAAAACCATTAATGAATCGAAAATATTTTTTTCCTTAAGTGTTTGTAAAAATGTATTATAAAATATAAAAAATGAGGTCCCTTAAAAAGAGAGACTCCAGCCCCCTTGCCTAAGGTTGTAGTCCCCCTTAATTCTGGTCTGAGTAATCGGACCTCTGCCAGTCAAAGTTTACTACCTCTATAAGTCAAACTTTTATTACTGCTGCCTTTACAGCTCGAAGTAATTAATGTGTCACAACTTCTTGTTGTTAGTTACAGACCATTCAATATTATCTTTTTTCTTTCAAGTGTTACATAAAATTGTATCGAATGAAATAGGCAACACCCATCGTATCCCTTCTTCTTGACCCTCGAACTTCGATCCCACGAACTTTCATAGAAGGATACAGGAGTATCGAGGAACTCGTATTCTCTACTGGTTACAGTTGAAAATGTTATTGATCAACAATGTGTTAAGATAGCAACACGAAGTAAAATTACAGATTTTTTTAACAGTAATGAGTAATAATTTAACGATTGTATTTAAACCCTTACAATTGGAAAAATATTTACTCTTGTTTGAATTTCTATTATGTTTAGATTTTGAATTTTCTGCTATTTAACTGCTCTTATTTAAAAACTTTGATAAAGACGAAAACTCCATAATTCAATAATTTTAGGTATTCTCTTGAGATTTAAATTATCGAAATCCGACTATACTACTTGATTCTCTATTTTACCTATCGTACCTAAAATATAAGTGGACAAGATTGCGACAGAAAATCATAATTGCATAATTTTAATGGTTTGTAGTTAAATATATTAATGAAATACCTATTTGTTTATAAGAAATAAAGTTATTCGTTATTTGTCACTTAAACATATGAATGACATCTCTGTACAAAATAATTTCGAATAATTTATAGATATAATATAAATGGACTGGATGAAACACAGCATTATATTTAAATAAATTGTTCGATAATACTAAAACAATTATTTTCATTTCGCTGTAAATTTATCAGATTAGATATTCACACGATTATTAATAATCTATTATTATATACTTTTAATAGAATATGAATATATTAATTTATATAATAGATTAACATTTTTCTATTTGTACTTTTTCTGTTTTAGTGTTTTTGTATTATCACTACTTTCTGTTTCCTCTTTTTCCAAGCTGTTTGAATTTTTATTTTTTTTTGTTTCTCTTATTTCAACAGTTTATTAACCAAAAAGATTCATTTTCTTTTTTTAAAATACAATTCTTTATTTGTGTAACTAGTAGTTTTTCATTAATTCTTTTTTTTTTTTTTCATTTCAACAAATAGTTTTGGAATACAACACTACGACGCGACGTATGTTTTTTTAAACAATTATTTTTCTAATGCTATTATTCCCGTAAACGCTACATCATGAAATATTTCTTTTTTATTAAAATACTTATCCTACTGCGTATATTATCATAAATTCTTTTATTAAAAAATGAATTTTTCAATATTAATACTATAACACGCATATGTTCAAAACTTCTAACATTTTCAATTTTTCTTAAATAAGTATATTATTAGTAAATTGATATTTCGTCTTTCATTACTATCAAAATTTAAATTTAATCAAATAAGTAGTTTTCATTTTATGTAACTTTAAAAAAGTCGCAACGACAACTACTGAATTCCTGCAAATTAATTATTGCCTGAGATAATACATAGTTACGTTACTTGAAATTGTCGTCTTAAGGGATTAATACGTATTCCTTTTCCTTCATTTTATTTTATTCTCCCTATTCCTATATTTTCCTTTCCCTTTATACTATCTTAGTGGTATTTTACCCTTCCCCTCTAACACTTTCCCTTTATTTCCGTCTAATTTTCCCTTTCTGTGCTTTGACGCCTTTATGTCTTCCTTTTCTTCTTTCATATTATCCTCTTCCTCTGCATCACCCCCTTCCACTAATTTCCCTTTCACACTTTCTCATACGTGTTCCTTCTCTCTCCACCAGTCGTCCATGTATACATATGTACATATATTTCTGTCTGCCTCTCCTCGTCTACCCCTACTTCGCTCCCTACCCCTTCACGTTCTCGACCAGCACCCCCGTCGCATGCGTGATTCCAAGCTAGTTGCCATACTTTCCACTTGCAAATCTGCGCAAGACGAGCCTTGTCGTCAGGCGGGTCTAGCCGCTTCGTGTCTATGACCGAGGGTTCAATATACAGGGTGATTAAAGTATCGCGGTTTTTCCTCAACCCCTGCGCCATGCAATTAATTTTCAGGCTGAAGAATATCCGACGTGTCGAGGGTAATTAATTAAGCCTTTCTCGATGGTGTTACATAGTCTCACGTAGGTTAAATTTATATTTTTAATGTAATTAATTGCGACTTTTTATATATGTACATATTATGTGCTGTGGAAATGCTTATTTTATTTCCTTTTTATATACTGAAAATATTAAATGTAAGCCGTTGCTGTTTCAATGGTTTTGTTTTAATTTTAGAAATGTTTGCGATAAGTGGTATACATGATTGCCATTCACATAATTGTGAATACATAATATCAATGCTCTGAAGAATTATTTAACAGGGAAGACTCATAAAAACTCTGATAATTTTAAAATAAACATTTTGTTGATTATGACATTTTTACATAAAACTAAAGAAATTAGTTCAAATGTTATATGGAGATTAAGAATGAATTACTTGTTTCAAAGTTTCAAAAATTGGAATTCAAAAAATTAAAATGAATACATAAAAAGGCTTTGACAATTTGAAAATTAAAGGTGTGAACATTTATAAATTTGAGCGTTAAAATATTTAAGTGTTTGGAAATGCGAAAATTCAAAATTTAAAGATCTGGTAATTTAAGAATTTGAAAATTTGAATTTAACCATGATGGAATCACAGTAATTGAAGTCTACAAGTGACTTCATCTTTATCTGCTAAAAATTAACATCCAAGGAATCATACAAAAAGTACGTTGCATTTCATACTATTTTGATTACTAAAAGCAAATACTTTTAGAAAAATAGTATTTATGATTGGCAAAAAAATAGAAGAAAGTCCTGTATAATCATATTAGTAACTGATAACTACTCGGATACTTTTGCATGAACTTTTTTTCAATGATGCATAAAACAAATTTATAAGATTATAAAACGTTGTAAGTTTCTACTGCAATAATTTGAGAATCAAATATCAAAAATTAAACAAAGAATAATTAGGTTTCTGGGATAACTGAATAAATGTCAACTTTATAGTGAATTTCATTTTCAGAAACTTTTGAAATGTTCTAATGCAAAGAATCTGAAACTTTGATATCAGAAGCTTACCTTAAATTGCAGTTGGAAGAATATTCACCCAAAAATGTAAAATGTAAAATAAGGAGGAAGGGCTAAATTACCAGAACTTTAAAGTGGAAAGCAAACAGAAGAATAAGAATCTGGATGGATTAAGAAGTCTCAAACAACCTCATTCTTTTTGCAGATAGTAGAAGCTAACGTTTTCTTCAAATTTAAAGAAAACTTGTTACTTCACAATAACTGCTCCTCCCTAACAAAGTTGTTTGAGTGATAACTCAAAGTCAAGAGTGATAACTCTTGCTCGTTCTCCCTTCCTTCACGTGTCTCTTATCGTGCCAAGACTTCAAGAGGTAAAAGAACAGTAATCCGTTTAGTATTATCCCCACAGACGCGTTATTCGATTATAATGTTACACTGAGTCGCCGATGTCAACGAGTACACCCCTGCGGTTTTCTCGCTTTCTTTAGCCATCTCTCTTTCGTAACTTTCACCCCTTCGACACTCTGTCAAGCTATAAAATTGCGAAAGTTTAATACGCGAAGAAGTGTCTCGCCACAGACTTAAAAACTAACCTTTGGGTGAATTGCGCCACTGTCTCCGCAATATTTCACGCTTCTGAGCTTGTGTCACGTGGGTAGATGACCTACGAAGGACTTTTTCTTTCAAATGTCATTTCTGTCGTCAAGAAAGATACTGGTGCATGGGCTGTCATCGTTTGTCTTGTTAATTATTGTAAGCGTAGTTAAAGATAGGAAAAAGGTTTTGACCTTCTTCTTATTTAAAGTTATCAATAATTATCTTGATAGCCCTCAATTATTGCAGCTGCTAAATTTTAATGCCTCTCCACGTTTTTTAAGGAATGCTTCAATTTTTCATGTTGATCTTTTCAAAAGTATTTTGAAACGTGAGAATGTCATGACCAAAAGTTGTAATCTTTAAATACTAAGTAAAACGTTACATACGTTAAATATTAAATATTCCGCTATTAAGTACACATCTAAATAAATACTTGTTATGTAAGGATCATATCGTTTCTTATGGCAGGGTTGTTGAGTTAATGCTTATTTATGACTCCTATCACGATTCTTGTATAAAAAATTTTGTACATACTGGGTATTATATGTTCGTCTATTGTCATAGAATAAATAAATGGCCAAAGTTTAGGATTGCTCACGAGAAAGAGGTTAAAATGTACTCAATAGTTCTCATTAAAATTATACTGCATAACAAAGTATTTACTCTTAAAATATTTTTTATTTCAATATATCTAATACAACAAAGTAATACAATTGTTTAGTGTTATTTAAATCATGCGTTTAACAGAATTTAATAGATAATATTTATTCTGCTTAATTTAGAAAACGATTCCAAACTTTTGGTCGGTTACGTACATATATTACATATTATAAATGTAAATATACATTACAATATGTAATACTAGTGATATTTAACTATGTAATTGCTCAGTAATTCTACAACAACTGTCATTAAAAGATTAATAATTAATATATGTTCTCAGTTCATTTAACTCTTTCTCCTAATATGACAGGAATGAATTGAATCAGTGAGTTGAAGAACAGTACAAGTTCAAAAACCATATTTTGAGGTATGTACATTTCAACGTGCAGTTTTGTGCATTTTACGTATCTACAGCCCAGAGCCAGAGTCTATTAAGTCTACTTGTTTTCTGTTTAACTTAATGCATTTTGGCCCTAGTGTTTAGATATAGTTTAGAGATTATTTGGAAATGGCTAATTTTCGACTTGTATTGTTTTCTGACTCATCGATTCTATTGCTTTTACATAAATTCAGCTCAGGTGGATATTTTCCTTCCCCTATAAATTCGTTATTTGTACCAAGTCATGGATTTTTAACACGTACTAAATGCCATATCTTCAATAATGTTTTTAATAACACTAAATTGTAATAAAGTATATAAATTAATGTAATAAAGTATATGAACTAATCTTAGAAACTCGTCACTCAACTGTAACAGAAAGAGTATAAGAAGAAATTATAATCTCCACTAATTCTCACATGTATAGTACTTACCTATCAGGAAATTCTACAACGTAAGTCAATAATATCAATACGGTAAACTTTTTTTTATTATAATTACATATATTAATATAATAAAATAGTAATAATTATTATTATAGACAATGTATTGAAATTGAGAATTATCTACGATTCACTGACTTCTCTACAGTAACGCTATTTAAAATCAGTATTGTGAAATCCGTAACTCTATCAGTAACTAATTCATAAATATTGCAGAAAATATACATAGTTATTGTATACTAGGGTATCGATGACCCACAGGAAATCTTTCACTTTGAAGCTTTACTTATCAAGAGTTTATAAATCAAGATATTTCAAACGTCGGGAGGTAATATATGATTGCAGTATGAAACATGCTTATCATAGCTTGAATTATCTATGACCCACGAGGGACCTTATCATTAGTCGATACGTCCACTATTAAGGGGCACACTATTCCAAAACACTTTGTTTTATCTATAAATAATGCACAATTATCGTGTGCATTGCGCTTATCTTACGATGGCTTACCGATGACCCACATGGCATTATGAACTATCGCGGTTTCCCTTAAGAAACAAGTCATTAAAGCGTCCAGTTACGAAAGAATACTATACATAATTGTATTTTCTCTGTTACCTAATCATATCAAAAAGAAGATTGTTTTTCATTATTTTTAGCGGTAAAATTGCTCAAAAACCTACCTAAGAAAATACAACCAAGTGTATTCCTTTCAACCCCTCAGCAATGAGCATACAATTCATTACCAAATGCGTGTAGCGTGCATCGTATCTCAGTTCCATTTGGAAGAATTATGCTAAATATTTTCTCAATACTTGTAAAACGCGTATGAACCATTCAATCTAGAAAATATAAATAATTTTTATTTTTATTTGCATAGTGGTTCCACATGTGAAAACGCGCTATTTGTGAAGAGTAAAAAATGACATGGGGTACCGTGTACAGATAAAAATGATGGAGGAAACTCCTTCTTACAAAACCGAAACATCAATTCAAATTTCGTTTGCCTAAACTGTAGCAACATTACAGTAGCACCGATATAATAGATACAGTAGTTCAATCAATGCACTTAAGCATTGAGTAACCACTTCTCGAGGAATGATCTTAACCCTTCCGACTGGATTTTTTTTTTAATTTGGATCTTATTATATTTTCTAGTAGTAATTGATAGTATTAAGCTAGGTATGGTTATAGATCAAGTTTCAAAGTTCTGTGTTAATTTTAAAATTAAGGCATATGTGTTCTAACAGGATCAGAAGGATCAAGGTGGAGTCTCTTACGAATGTGACGACTTTACATGCGTTACAACCTACAAATGCATTCACGATCGACATATGAAGTGTGTGGAGCAATAAGGCTATAAACCACATTTTAACAAAAGTCGAAATATTTGAATAGAAACATGCCTCAAGATGAACGCAAACCACCAAACGAAAACTGTTAAAGAATAATAAAAATTAGCGGCACTGTGATCAAAAATCTTTATTGCTCAATTTAAATATTTAATATACAGGATAAGCAAGAAGCTGATTGTATATAAAAACTGTATGAAAATGTGTCATATAGCATAAAAATAAATCCTCAGCTAATTTCAGGATTTAATGACAACTTTAGCAGTCAATTTTCTCAATGTGACTTATGTATTTCTTGCCTCGAATGTTTCATTAAAATTCATTCATTGTATTATATATTTAAGCTAATTTTAATATTTTCAAATGCATATATTATATTTAACAATATCTAATCATTCCTATGGTCTCTAAAAGTTATAAATTCTGTACTTTCTTTTCAAATTCTTAATTTTGACTGTTCTTGGAAGAAATATGGAAACTCTGTACACAACTGATAGGGGAGACTGGTGTCAAAAGTAACACCCAGTAATTGTAACATATTAAATAATCTAAAATCATTCGTGCCGTTTATCGAGTATCAAATTTTGAATACATGATGCAAAATTACAATTTAAGTATACACATCTATATCCTAACGAAACAAATACTCGGTAAAGAAATATATTGAACGAAATGACTTTTCGACATATCAAAGTATTATTTTCTTAATACGTTAAAATTATGACAGAATTATTCCCTATGTGGGTAAATTCTTGTTTCTTTTTTTAATCTTCAATCTGAACTTTTTAAAGGAAATACTGATCGTTAATATAATCGTAATATAAATTCAAAGGCGATGTCTGGGACAATTGTAACACCATCGGTCAGGGTCAAAAGTAACGTAACAATCTAGACTAATGTAGATTAATGGATGCAGCGCATGGAATGTAAGAATTGGGCACACGAAAAATGCACCAGGCAATGCAATCTCTATTTTTGTGAAAGCTACAAAAGCGAAAAATTTATATCCACACAATAAGTCCTTTTTTTTTTTTTTTTTTTCAAAATGTGATTTATATTTAGTTTTCGATTTATATTCATGTAATATTATAATTTAATTAGTAAATAACTTGATTTCTTAAAGATAAGTCTTTGTTACAATTTCCCTGGTATAGAGTAAAGTGGCTGTGAATAAATAATCTCAGATAATTAGATAACATTTTCCTACAAACATGATTGTTTTAAGTGCAATTCATTTTGAGTTATTGTGTTCTAAAGTAAAAGTGTTACAGTTGATCCCAGTATCCCCTACTCAATACTCATCAATCTTTGCTCATTGGATTTGTGAGTGGTAAGATGTTTTACAAAGGAAAACCTTCGGATATTTAAGAGAACACAATTATTTCAAAACGTTATTAAGTGAAATTAATTTTCTAATGTAACCTTAGTTCATGACAGAAATTCCGAAGGAGGAGAATATCAGCTATGATTGTGTTATACAAAAAGAGCTTTCAGCTTTTCAAGATACACTATTATCTGTAATTAAATGAAACGCAGAGATACGTGGTAAGTAATAATGCAACATTTAAATTAGTTTCTCGTAAAAGCAATACCTAGTATTAATTAAATTGCTTTATAACTTTATTGGTAGAGAAATTGTTCATAAAACAATATGGTATTTCTACTTATGTGCATTAATGACAAACTCGTAATTATTTGAAGTGTATGTAAACAAAATCAAACGTGATAGAAGAGATCACATCATCTCACAATTAGCTGCAGTGGTGTACATATTACACGCACAAATGAACCGCCGCCACTATTATTTCAGCTGTTCCCCATTATACTGTTGAAGTTATGTAGTTGGCTTTGAACAAACTTACGAGCGCTTACGGGCATTTTCGGGCGCTTACATTTGTCTCCAAAGTACAATCTGTATCGCAGGGAGGCCCTACAATCTATCCAGCTATCACCTATTAGAAGTATTGCGTTAAACCACCTCTCAGCAACCAACATCATCAAACAAATAAACATGGACAGATTAGTCCTTATCCAAAGAAAAATCACCAGGGTGGGTTCAGGAAACTTCACTTGACTTGTTTACTACAATAAAGTTCATACTAAGCTGAATTTTAAGAACATGGATCGTTCACAATGCACCTTTTGGAACCTGGTCCAAGCCTTAGAGATATAATTAGTGTTGCAGACAGACACAAGGCCCCATCTCTTTCATAGACTGCGATTACAGTGGATACGTGTTCTGATGAACTGATGTTTTGATAAATATGTCCGAACTATTTATCGTACGAACGGAACAAGTTCAGACATATTCGTTAAAACATCAGTTCTTCAGAAAACGCATCCACTGTAATCGCAGCCTTAAGCATTGTCTATTAGGGGTACTGCGCTAATTGTAGGTTACTTCTCAGCAGCCAACACGACCAAGCGAACGAACAGCGTCAAACTAGTCTTTATCCAAGGAGGAATCACTAGGGTTAGTCCAGGAAACATTACTTGACTTTTTTGCTACAAGAACCCAAGCTGAATCTCAGAGGTATTGGGTTATCTGAAAAGTTCATACCGATTTTTAAGTAAAATAAGAAGCCTCATATTCTAATGTGCCAGACTTTTATGCAGACAAATATATACCACTTTTTCCCTCAAAATTTTTGGGACAATTCCATTTTTGCAAAAGACATCAAATTTTTTAGTGATACATTCAAATGTGAGGCTTCTTATTTTACAGGAATTTTGAAGCACAAGGAGGCACAAGATACCACGCCTTTCCCAGCCATCACCTATTGAGACTACTGCGTTAAATTACTTTCCAGTAGCCAACACCACCAAGTGGATAACCATGGATGAATTAACTCTTGCTCCAAGAAGAATCACTAACGCAAGTTCAGAAGATATCACTTGACTTCCTCATTACAAATAAATTTCTTCTGGGTTGGATTTCAATGGATCATGTACCATCCAATCATAGTATCGTTTTTTAAATCACAATATGAATTCGTCACTACCCTCGTTACTTTTTCAACCTCCAAATCACTTATGGGCCATTCCATGCGAAATCGGACAGTTTTCGAAGTAACGTCTTGGATCCCGTTCAAATTTCAAGTTGGCTATGTTATAGTTTCTAGCGGTGTTTAAACGTGTGTCAAAAAGTTTTTCAAAATTTCTGAAATTACTACATAAAGTACAGTACTAACTTTTTAAAAAAAAATTCACAGCTCCTAAACTAATAACAGTACTAGAATTAGCTAGTGTACCCTTATAGTAGAGACATTGAAATATTGAAGAAAAATGATCTCATTAAAAAAAAATTGTTTTTAACTATTTTTTTGCAATTCTTTTAAACAAATGCGTTCTTTTCGTAGTGAAGAAATATTTAAAAATCCGGAAAAAATGAGAATATAGCCTTATTTGTCCTTTTTACGAACAGCTTTTCAAAAGTACGGACACATTAAGATTGACTCTATGAAAATTCGTTGAAGTTAACGCTGCGTCGAAATCCACAGATGCAGCGCGTCGTCGCCACTTTAGCACGGTCTAGTCCTTCTCGCGTCGTGAATTTCGACGCAGCGTTAACTTCAACGAATTTTCATAGAGTCAATTTTAAAGTGTCCGTACTTTCGACAAGCTGTACGTAAAGACGAAAAGTGTCCAATTTCGCGTGGAATGATCCTTACTGGAGACTCCTATCTAAATTTGTCGTTAATGTGAGATAGCAAGTGAAAAGTGAATGAGAGAGGATAATAGCAAACGAGAATAGTCAGATTGTCGCACCCCCAAATGTCTTTTGAGACGAGGCTCATCGCTTTTACTGCGACCGACTATACTCACTCGTTTTTTATGCTTCTAATTCGCTTTTTATTATCTTTCTCTTATCGTAAAGGATGCCAAGTCTCGCGCGATCAACAAACACAGAAACATATAAAGATCACGAAATAGACTTTTTCCAGTCCTGATACTATTTCGAGATAGTTCTGCATTTGGGTTTGAGTATCCCTGGGTTAATCTGAAAGAGGTTAGGTACAGGCATTGAAAGTGCGGCTGCGCTAACGAACGATTCGCCAGGAAGCAAAGACCAGTTTTATGCTGTACTACGTACTTCAAGTGTGTCGTGTAACATACTGCTGTAGAATAACCGAAATATACCGAAATATTATACAAAGTATCTGGTAACTCATGAACATGTGTAGGATATTCTATAATAAATGGGAAAATATTTAAGGGGTGATTTTAGATTCTAGATGTCCAAATAAAACTAAAATCAAGAACAAATGAGCTTTCATTTGTTGATTATAAATATTTCCAGAAAGCAGTGGTTATTAACCACTGAAGTAAGGAACGATTCATTTTATATCACTACAGCGGAATTCTGCAGCCTTCATCGTTAACAATACCTATGACAAACACTGCTCCCCATAATATGGTTCCTACCACGTGCTTCAGGTTAGCAATAGTGTTAGAAGGTTTGCCAAATTTCAGACGGATTTTACGAGTTTCTCAACACTCAACACCTGCAATTAACTCTTTCTAAACGATTTATTTTCATCTATAAAGGTAGGGTGCAAATAAAGATAAAAATAATACCATTAGAAGTTGACATTCTCTAATTGTAAGTTAAGTGACACAGGTGTTTTGGAGTTACTGACATATTAGTTAGAAAAATTCATCTAAATAGAACCATGATACAGAACCTGCTATATGCATGAATTGGTGATATACAAAAATCGTTGAGGGATTCAGTCTGGGCTAGGTTAACAAACAAAACAATAAAAACTCTATGACAATTTCCTTATTCTTCATTTTCATCTTATTTTAAACTCTAGAATTTAACTGGGCAATAAGAATAGTAAGACTAAATATTAAATACATAAGACTAATTAGACGAAAAGGAGTCACTGATGTCAAAACTGATTCCATCAAGATGGCTCTAATTCCCTATAAGCTTGCTGTTTATATATATTGATAAACATAGTTCCTAATTAAGTGATTAATCTAAAAAACGTTTGTGAAAACTAAGAATACATTAACAAGGTAATCAATTTGGATCACGAAAGTCGTTGAGGCAATAAGCTCATTCTCTATCGTGTCTCTGGTCGTAACTGTTTTTATGTTTCAATTATTCTTACCAGAAGTTGTGTTAACTATTTATTACCGCGGCTGCATATGTTATATAACCTCTCTGACTGCTTGGAAATATTTTCATGATACATAGTATCTTATATTGAGCTCAAGGTGGTTACTTCGAGCATTTTCTGAAAGAAGAGATCTCTACGAAAATCACATGTCAGTTTAGTTTCTAGTAAGAATTATTGAAATACAAAAGCTTCTGTAACCTGAGAATTAGGCCAGACATTTATATGAATACTACATAAGTTAAGGGTGTTGACTTCAATCCTAAATTCTTGTATAATTTTCATGTAACCGTACATAAACGGCTACAGAAGTATTTAAAGCTTTTATCTCGTCAAGCGAAATATTTCTTTAGATTTTTATTACAGAAAACTGAGAAACATTTTCGAACTTTCTTAGTAGAATTTGATTCCACTACGGTATATAGTACAATTTTCCTGTCTAGAATTATATTTTAATATTATATAATGTACCTTGTAATGTAATTCACATAATTAAAGAATTGTTGACAAAGAAACAGAACAAGGTGAATTTTAATCTTATCTTTAAATGTTTAGTGCTTCCTACAATATAATTTTCCCACATTAACGAGTTGAAGATGCAAAGGTACTAACATAAAGATATCAAATTTACAAACTACACCAATAATTATTTTTTTGAATTATCGTAAAAGATTTCGTTTTAATATGTATTTCTTATATTTATTTTAGAGGAGATTTTAAACAATGCAAGTATTAGTTCTTACAGCTTAAGTATATTGAATGAACTAGTTTTTTATTTTTGAAAGTTTCCATTGATCAAATCAATTTTTGATTAACAAACATATTCATAATTATGTAAATACTAACTAATTCGTAATTGAAGCAAGATGGAAGATGATTGATCCATGAGAATGTTTAAAAAAGTGAAGTAAAGAGCAAAAGGAAACCAGGTGAAATGGATCGTGTGTGATCGGACACACTTTTTGGAGCATCACGAGTGGAGCTACGGTCGTACTATAATGCATCTTTTTATATCTTTTCATATGCTTCCTATTTTAAAAAGTATTTCGAACAAAACTTGTTATAAATGATCAGCACTTTAAAACTGTGTAAACATTTTACAACATTCAGATAAAAGATTCTGTGTATCCATTAATGAAATAATTTTGCACTTTAAAAAAGTTAGTGAAATCTTGTATTGAATATCAGATAATTGATTTTCAATACCTACTATTTCAATATTGAAATCTACAAATTATGAATTCATTAATTTATTAAAGTTTATCAGATTTTCTAAAATGGTCTACGCGTTTCTGATTCATATTACTCTTAAATTTGTTACAGTGAAAATTTTATCATATTTCATCTTTTTCTTCAGTTTCACTCGTATATTTAAGTCTCTCCGCCGAAATAAAACGTTCCTTAATCACAGGATGAATTAAAGTTAATCGTTCAAATAATTTCTGACATCCGTATCATTTCATTAAGCACGTATAAAAAAAATTTTAAAGTCTATTGCGTAGTCGCCAGCATTTCACACGATTTATCGTTATTTCAAGCCACCTTGCATTTAAAACAAGCTGAGTAAGGTACTCGCTGAGGTGGATGATCGCTGGCATAAACCATTGGCCGATAAAACGCGACAAATAGAGGTAGTTAGAATTTGTTGCCGGGTGCAAGGCTCGAATTCACGTCTACGGCTCGACACAGTATCATCGATGAAAATGGAAAAGCGTCTGCGCACTCGATGCCAGTTGCTGAAAAACGAGCAGTACGCCCTAGATACAGTTCATTCTTCCCTTTTTCTTTCTCGAATTTTCCTCCCTATCCACCTTTTTGTCATTTCGTACTGCTTCCCTTCTTTTAAACGACCCCCATTTCTCCTACTTTTATCGTTAATGTCTTTCGTTTTTAGATCTGCTAAAAAGTCGAATTCAATTACTTCCGACTGAAATATTTTTCTAGTTTATTTCATACTTGAAGGTGTTCGCTTCTGTAATTTGTCAAATATCATTTTAACACCTAAAGGAATCTTTTGACAAAAGCATTTTAGTATCAAAAACATTTGAATACAATGGAATTTTATCGCCTTTTATGGATTCTTGAATCTTAAGTTAATATTAGGATTAAAAGATGTGTTACTGGAACTTTTTTGTGATTCGAAGCAGGAACAATTATCAGAGAAGTAAAAAATGAATAATTGCATTAATGAAAGTTTTAACAATTAACATCAACAGCGAACAGAGAGAGCAACATCAATAACGTATTAAAGCTTCAAGGATCAAAATATGAAATTTCATAACATCCCTACTGTGAGTACGATCTTGCACTTACTACTATTTTCCTAAATACATAATAATTTTTGTAATAAATAAATTATATCGAAACAAGAGAGCTGTAAAAGCAACATTCATAGAGTTTTAACATTCTAAAGCTAATAAAACTAGTCATTAGAAAGGGGACATAAAATCCCATTGAACTTACTTTGATTAAGAATATTGTGTTTTCAAGAAATTATATTCGAAGTTTCGTTTAAACAAACGACACATCATATATACGCTAATCTAATAATTAATACTGAATACAGACGAGGAATTTCAAAATGGTTCCTAAAAATTATTTCGTAACATCCACAAGGGAACAGAAGTTTCGATGCTCGACCAGCGCAGTGCACTCACTCCTAGTTTACTTTCCCACTTGGAAAAGCATCCAGGACCTGAAGTGGTCTGATATTGTGGTCAGACAGATAAGCTTGATAAATATAGATAAAACGACGTTCCTTTCAGAACATTTGGATGCGTGGGCATGTTACGTAAAGGCTAATACTGGCACGGGGGCTCGAACTCGATATTACATCTCTTATTAACGCCTTGTTAAACGTTATTGTCAGCAAGTCTGAACAAGAAAGCTGCGATCCGCTGCAGCCGACGTTAGTACTAATGAAGCTTATTTGTAATGCTGAGAGAAACACGTTCCCAGTAACTACATTCTTAGGTTTTCTTGTTTGACGGCTCATTCAGAACAAATAATCGCATGTAATTTTATATAACTTTCTTTGATACGAATAATAAAACGAAGGAAAGTAGATAGTGTTCCATCTGCTTCTGCAGGTGAAAATGCTCTGCCCTGAGAAGTTTTGAAGAATTAATTTATTGCTACTTGCCTTTGAAGTCTTTAATGGAGAACTTTACTCTGAGGCATGGAAAAATGAGTAATGTCTTTGGAATTCTTTTTATAGGTAATTATTAAATAAAAAGTTAGAGCTTCTAAGATGAAATAAATATAAATATCAGTTTTATTTCCCATTTTTTAAAAGTAACAGCATTACATAATGACAGAATTATTCGCTGACCGCCATACTAGACAAAAGCTGAAATAAAAAACTTTTGCTGCTTCATAAGCTAGAGATTATCTACAATATAGCATACGATTTTTAAAAAATCTTAATATTTGTAACAATTATCGCAGTTTTCATATAAAAAAATCGTACGCCCAGTGTAGATAATTTCTAATTTATGGGTCAATAAAAGTTTTTAATTTCATCTATAGTGTGGCAATCAGCAATTGATGTTCTACCAGAAAGGAACAGTAAATAACTCCACCACTTTATATTATTTATAGTTGTATAAAATTAAAATATAAAACTGATATTTACATTTATATAGTTTTAGAAGGACTAAATTTTTCATTCAGTAAGTATCTATGGAAAAATTGTAAAGACATTACTTATTTTTCGACAAAATAACTCCTAGATGTCAATTAGTCCCACTGTAATTTTCAACTAAATTAAAATGAAGATATTATCTGAAAACATTACAAGTTAGATAAAATTTAATTTAAGTAAGTTCTGTGTACATCATTATGTATATTAAAATTTCCTTTGTGACATGAAACAACAGAATAATCAAAAAGAGGGAAAAGCTTATATGATTAGCCTTTGACAGGACAACCTGCCTCAGTATCAAATCGTGAAAACTGAGTAATGAAAATCATCAACCCTATAAAGGAAGAAGTTTGTTAAGTTGAACAACTGAATCCATTTAAGTTGAATAAATAAACCTAAAGATTAGATGTTGGATTCATGAAATAATTAAGGAAAATGATCTGGTGCTTGACTGTTAACGTGAACCCTTGAAGACAACAGAACTGTATGGTCTGATAGTGTTCTATCTCGTTTAGGGCGAGGAACTAAATCTAATCGCATACGTTTTTTACTTTCAGTAAGTGAGCTAAAAGGTTTGATGTTTTTCTGAAAGAAATGACGATATTAATATGTCTGTTAAAATGGACCTTTTAAGCTGATAGAGTCTAATAGTCTAATAGTCCAATGATCTAAAATTCAGTTGAGTCAATTCAAGAACTGAATATTATTTTCTAGGAAAGTGATAGAGGTTTTAATACTTACACGTTAATTTAATGAAACTTTTGAGATAACAGAATTTCTTTGTGTGTTAATTTAGTACTTCAGTTAGAAAGAGTAATGAGTTCTAGTTTTGTATTTATTCTATACGTGATATTGTATTTTAATTCACAAACATTAAACAATTATGTTTATTTTTAGTGGAATAGCATATATGTTAATTCTCGAATATTACTATACCTGATGATCTAGAATGGTCAAATTTAAACAAAGTTTACTTAAATTTCTATTACTACTGAAAAAAATCTCTCACAGAGCCCACAAAAATTCTTTCCTAAAAATAATAAAGAACAGAAAACAGTAATTATTGTATTACATATCATAACTTCCTCAGGAAATCTTAGGGTATTGGATGTAATGCCACATTGCTGATAACGTGGAATATATGTATATAGATACTTTGTATCTCTGGGATTAACAATATGGATAAACGAACCTATAAGCTTTATGATGTTTTCATGAGACAAAAGTAACTTTCAAATAAATTTGATATCTCAATTTCATTTTGATGGTAAAATTGTAAACTTGTTCGAATAGATGAATTTGGTCGCAGGTAAAAGCAGAGCAATGTTATGTGAATGTATCATCTTCTTGGAGGACTGGATACACTATTTCAAGCGATTAAAGTGGTAGAATAAATGTTACACCAAGTTTTAAAAGGCTAACTTGTTCATATGTCAAAATTGTATTAAATGAATTAATAAAATTATCTTACTCAAGTGTGTGACCCATCTTATCCTATGGTTGGGTAAGATGGCAAATTATTTCACAAATTTGTTATTTATTTTATACCAAAAACAACTGTAAAATTAATTCTTTATTTATAAGATACTTTTGTTACCAAAACATATAATATTATTATAGTAAAATATCGTCTTTGTTGTATATGAAATGAAAAGTTACTCTTATTTTCGGATAGTATCGCCATCTTAACTCGATTTTCCTGTGTTTATGGTATTAGGAACAAGATCCTATCTATAAGAACTGCCTATACGTATACGAGTTTTAGATGCTACTTATGTTTTACATTTTAAATTATTTTTACAGAAAACGTTGTCGAAGAATTCTTTCAAAACAAAATAGTAACCCTTGAAAAAAAGAAACATTTCAACTTCAGATTGGATATTCCTTACAAAATCTAACGATTTGTACCTGCTGATTAAAAAGTGTGTTCAAATGAGTGATTATAAATCTCGTAATGCAACATTATGTTTAGAACGAGCATAATCTCCTCAATTTTTGCAATCCTTAAGCCACGTTCCATGAAGATATCCTAAATTCAGTAACCAGACAAGTTTAAAGTTATTTTGTACTATATCTTGCTGTGTACACGTTATCAAATCCTTTTCTGAGATTATTGTCTATATAAGATTATTCTATGTTCAATCGATCTACAATATCTCCATTCAGCCTTTAATCCCATTCAAGGTCTGATCAAATATCTAAATCGATATCTCTTGTTGTTTAAACACTACCATCCTTACATCAAATTCATGCTTTTGATAAGTTTGTTTAAATAATTTGATCTCAGTTTAATTTGGAAATTAAAATACCTCACAAAAAAGTGAATAGTAATAAAACTTTTCTACCGCCTTAAGAAGATAAATTTTTTAAAGTAACAATTCTGCGCTTTTTCTGAAGTCCAAGGTTTAAAATACATTATTCATAGTCTTTTTATTTTCTTCTCAATATTAGCTGCTTTACTTCGTTTTAATTTGAAAGGCATTAGAAGATTCCACATTCTAACTGTAGAGGCTACTTCGGAATTCCATAACTGGAATTCCATGAAATTTTATTTTCCAAATTTAAACTATATGTATAGAACATACGCTTGCAAATTAACGAACCTTGAACCATTTTCGATGGCTTCGTATGATTCTCGGTTTCGTTTTGACGTTTGTAATCTGCGATTAGTACAGTCAATGAGTCTCGACGATAAGGGGTCGATTGTAGCGTACATTAGCATGTATTATAAAACAAATCGGTGCTAAATCGTTATCGCGGCATGTTATATAACCGAATGAAATGAACATTTTTACTGACGAACGCATTTTATTATTGTCACGCGAGCTAGATGTTAGGAAAATCACACGAAATCGATACAGATTCCAAATACTAATATTTTTTTAATTACTGAGAGGAGAATGTTTAGAACTGTTACACCGGAAACGAAAAAAGTATATGTGTGTTTGATAGTCTATCTATATATCTTTTTTAAAAGTACAAAATCTTAGATAAGTATTTTTCAATCTAAGTATTTTTTTAGCCTGAAGAACTGTATCCACGGACATTCGTGACTTTGGAACGTGATACAGGACTTCAATCTGAGCAAGATAACTTTCTCAATTTGACGAAAGTTTTGGAAAAAATTATGAAAAAACTGTTTTGTTTTTAGCTATTATATGGTTTAAAAAATGTGTGTAATAGAGTAATATTGTTAAGTGAGAGTTCGTCTATTTTATTAGCATTATATATATATATATATACATACATATATATATATATATATATATATACATATTATATATTATATTACTCATATTAGTCATATATATAAAAGCGGATAAGAAAAATTATAATAAGAAAGGGATTTTTACAAAAATATGAAATTTAAATTGTACTTGTTTAAGATAGTATTTTTATTTTGATTCTGTATCTGATACTAGCTATGTACATGGTTTTTTGTAAAAAGGCAGGAGACGCATAGTGTACTTTTCTACACTCAAGTTATCCACATTGTGTAAAGGGCATCTCGTGACACTCTACCAAACAGGAAATAATAGGTGCTATTTAAATCAAAACAAATCTTTTCTAGTCGCTTCATAAATATTGAACCGGAAGTAGGAAGTTATTTTTTAAACAACTTTTTATAAACTTCAAATGGAACAGAAATATTAAAATATATACAATACCAAGCATAAATATTTGGATACTTTCACGTGATTGAAATATGTAAAATACATGAAATAAAATTCTATAACATAGTTCTGGTTACAAATCTCATCTCAAACAATTATTATACAAAGTTTACAAATACCGATAAGAGTAACAGTTGATATCAGTTAGTATAAATAAAAAAGTGTAGATATTTCGTACATTTCCAATCGTGTAAAAGTGTCCAAATATTTATGCACAGTACTGTATATGAAATTCTTTCGGTACACGAGACGAGAATGACAAATCTGTCTGAGAAATAAGAATAAAAAAATAAAAACTACATAAGGAAGAGTGACAGTAGGAGGACCCTTAATGTGTCTGACGAAAGACGAAAAGAATTCATAATAGTGCCAGTGTAAAGGTTGCGATGGGCTCAAAATTCTTAAAATTCATAGCATATGTATCATATATGAGAAAATAGAGAAGGAATTATGGTTGTAGATCAAAGGAATATATAGAACCAGTTATACAGAACAAAATATTGAGGAAAAACAATGTCTGGCTGGTGTAGTAGAAGTTATTGCAGATTCAGTAAATTGTACACACTACAGTGACAATTCTGAACGAAAGAAATACAAATCTGTGACAAGAAATTTGTAGTAATAGAAATGGATCAAAGGAATGAAGGAGCTATTCTGAAAATGCGAATCCATAGTGTCAAAGTACAACAATAATGGTCAAAGGAATCCTAAAGTAGGCATGAATGTAGAGAAGTGAGTAACGTTTGAACAGAAGAGATCAAGAATTTAAAACATGCTACTTAATAGCGACACTAGGTAGCTATTTAAAATCAGTAAAATACTATGATAAAAGACACTCAAAATATGATTTTAAATATACTGAGGAATGATAATAAGCAATGCTATTATACAAATATTAAATGCATTTAAAAACTTGCAACAATAGTTACAGATTAAAAAGTGCAAAAGATTTGGGCTTAGATATTTGTAGATGTCCAAGTCAAGTAATAATAGGTAATTAGGGCTTAAAAAATGTATTACATTTCAAGAATGCGAATGCAGTTGAAAAAGACAGTTTTAACTGGATAGAGTACAGAGTCGTTTTCAGAAAGAAACAACGATGAACTAGAATAGTTACATGTATAACAGTAGACTTTCAAAATACAAGATATCAGGGTATGCAAGTTATAACATAAAGAAATACAAACTTGCAACTAGAAATCTCGTCAAACGATAGAATACTTACTAAATACTTAAATAACAAGACAATATAATACTACAATAGAGTGTATGCAAGTTTAAAGAACGTGTAGCTATACAGTCACTCAAAAACGTAGAGTCTCTTAACACCAACAGAAAGAATGGTATTTGATAACGCCGTGTACGTTAAGTTCAATAATTTTATTGAATTTTATTGTATTTCCAATACAATGCTAAATTAAAAAAAGACATGAATTTGGACCATGTGTTTCGTATTTCCAAAATATTTAAACATAACGAAGTTATAATATTGATAATGAAATAGTAATTTCAAACAGTTTATACTGATGCAGATTGAAAATAGTACAAAGCTACTTAAAATAAATAGACAGAAAACGATAATAAGTAAAGGTATTGTCAGGAGGTACTGCAAATTCAAGAATTTCTATGTAGGTGCCAATACTGAGAAACATAAGAAACAAATTTGATCCTAGCAGTCTGTACATAGAAGTCATTACAAACTAAGTTTACAGTTAGTTAGTTAGTTTATAGTACTAAAGCATACTGCTGAGAAGATTAAAGCAAAGAATAGACGATTATAGAGGTGCTACAGACTACAGAACGCAGAACCATTTATTAGATTGGCGCATATGAAGGCTTCTGCAAAATTTGAAATAGACGGACCAATACCATGCATTAACCCTTTGCATTTGATTGGTGTCTCTAAGGCTAAGGGAATATTCTGAAACAAAATGTAAATCTCTGAGTGCAAAGAGTTAAATTGTGCCCGAACATCGTTTTTTAGGAATCACTTTAAAAAGAAACATTTGTCGATATATATGTATATTAAATTTAGCAGTATTTATAATAAAATCATTAGGTCTTTGTTATTTGTTAATAAGAATAACCGGGGTATTTGAGTATTTTTTTGTAGTTTTAGTTTGAAGAAAGTGCTGCAGAGTTTGCTGAAAATATAAACATAGCATCTGTAGAAGTTCATGTACATATCAAAACAGTTCATTGTCGCTCCCTAAAATAAATTTAAGACTGATGGTTTTCGCAGGTATTAGAAAATGAACCAAGAGCAAACAAAGGAACGTTTCAAATGTATTGGAATTGTAATATTCTTCAGAAAGTATGTAACTTTTCTTTTCAAAGAAAATATGTGCACAAATAAGCTTTACGCGAATCTAGCGACATACCGAGCATACATAGTTAAATGAAGATAGCAGCATCATAAAGTGTAAAATAAAAGCTTCATAAATTAAAGTATGAAATTTTGCAACATGCTTTCTATTAACATAATCTTATGCCTACTGACTATTATTTTTTTAAACACATAAATACTTTCTTTTATGAACCTATATCGAAATGAAAGATTCATAGACTCTTTAAATATCAGACCTTACTATTTGTTTAATCTTCAACTACGGACACCAAATTTTAAGATACAAAACCTTTGATTAAAACCTATTGATATTCAATATTTTTAAAATTAATATGGTGTTACTTGGAATGTGGAAATAAAGTATAACATTCTAACTTGCATTGTAATCTTTGACATTTAAATGAGAGCAGTGATACAAATATATCACATGGAACCTACCTACCAGACTCCGTGTCAATAATTAAGACTTAAACTTGCAATAACAAACTTAATAACAGTCATTAGAAAGAGTGTACAGACTCACTTGAAACTTATTTTGATTAAGTACATAGTGTTTTGAAAAAAGTACAATGTCTCTAAAGTTCTGCGTAAGAATGTAGCGCTTTATATGCGCGAGCCTAATAGAAGGGACAGAATATTGAAGAAAAGCGACAGAAGACAATGGCAGCGACGAAACAGCAAGTTCAGCAAAGCGGCGAGATCCACGGGGGGACAGAAACAGATTCATCGGTATGAGAGCTGCGGTCACGTTTCGTGTAACAAGAAAATCGATTAAAACAACGAAAGGAACTCGGTTCTCGTGCTGGTGCTCGTGGGCAAAATAATCTTATAAGGCGGCTCGCAGATAGAACGGGAAGACATAAGTGATTTGGAACGTCGGACTATTATAGGACCGTGGCTAGCTACGTGCTCGAAAACATACGCTTCGACTGTCCTCTCTCTTCGCTACGCGCGGTCGTTACTACATCCAAATTTGTTACACCTTCGTCACGATTGTCACACAATCACCTTGCCAAGTCAGCCTCTTCATCATCTGTTCAGTCGCTTCTTCATCGGTACCGAACCCTCGTCGCTAATCAATTATGCGACTCCCAGAAATGCGAACAATTCCGCGTTTCGATGAGGACCAATTCGATCTGAAGTATTGTTTGACGTATGAATTAGAGTGAAGAATCTGTGGGAAGGAGGAGATACTTTCCTTGCAAAGTACATATTTGCTCCTTAAAATTGTATAAAGTACAGATCTTATTTACTATCTGGGTATCCAAGTACTCGGAGTAACTACTCATTATAACCTGGACTTCGATTCAAGAATCAAATATGAGCATGAGTATAAGAGTATTCAGACTTAAATCTGAGTTCTTTGGTACCCGAACTTAAATCTGAATACTCAAATATCTAATTTTTAATTTTCTTTCGTGATTATTCAATTATGAAACCAAGAACTTCTGTATAAAATTCTCTTTCTGTACAACAATCTAACTAAAATACACAGTGCGTCTACATAGTTTTAGAACTGGGTTCCCAGAATCTTAACTCTCAAGAAAATAGCTTTATCCGTTTTTGGTCTTCAACATACGTACTACGTATACGTCATACAATTTCTAAATTCGTCTGTAGAAATCAGTTTCTAAAGTACTATTCAGCTCATGCGTTACCTACACTGTTGTATATTTCTTCAGTGAAGTTAAGATATTATTCCATCCATCAGGGTTCCACATACTGCACACAACATTTGCTACACGCAACCCTTTGCGTTGTTTGATGTTTGAATCCATGGCAATACAATATAATAAAATTATATTCGCCAAAGGAATATTTCCAAATGCACTCTAAACGTTTTAAATAGTACTCTTGGGGAAGAAGTAGAACCAAAAATTTTGTAGATGCAACACGTATTAACCCTCGGATGGTCGACCTTCAACCACGATGTAAAAGGCCAACGCTGGGGTTTTTTGAATTCATAATAATATATATTTTAAAAATAGTTACTCTGTCAAAATTTATATTATTATATATCTAAAGGATGGTTAGACAGTAACAAGAATGAAAATACAGCAAAATTAATCTATATTTGTCATTCGTACAGTATTGTATACACGAAAAACTCAGATGAAATCTGACCCAGAATCGATCGCCCGAGGGTTAATAAATTTACTGTTTGTCGCATTCTTCAACTTTTACATTAATTTGTTTTTTCTAATTTGAATTCAGATGTAAATATAACAAATACTTTATGTGTATTTGAACAATGAACAAAGAAAGGCACAATTTCGAATAATCGGATTTCGAAGTCAAGTTTGAGTTGCACTAAATATTTGGAGGACTCGAATATCCGGATGGTTAGAGCTGACCAAATATTTGGATCTAAATTGAGTAAGCATTCGAGTACTCGTAGTACTTCGAGTGAATATCCAACTGAGTACTCCGATATATTCAGATACTCAAATCTCAAGTTCAAGTTTTTATCATTTATAACAATGAATTAGACAACAATTAATGAATCAGCTTGTTGAGTTCAATGGCAATATGCAGTAAATCTTGCAACCGTCAGCAATGATAAAAACAAAATAGGAATTATTTTGTATGAAACAATATAATAATAAAAACAATATAGAATAAACTTTTTCATAATTCAATTATGAGATAACGTTATTCAATTAGAATAATTTCTCAATTCAGTAAAGTTACTTTTATGTTAGGCAACTTCTGGTCGGGCAATCAAATCAATCAATCGAATGTCGATCAAAATGTCGTTTCAACTTGGTTGAAATTATGATTACATGAACAACTTTGATCGACTTTAGATTGATGAACCCTGCTACCCATCCAAAAGTAGCTTCAATTAATTTCACATTCTATACTGTTGAAAACAGTACATTTACGAATCGCACATTAAAGATTATTACTGTGTTCCTTAAATTTCAATGATTGAAATATAAACAAAACATATTTTTAAAGTGCATAAGTGTAATACATTTTTAAATCTCCTTCAAAGAATTATACTTTTTATTGTAAACATTTTCGACAATTATTGTAAATTATTATTGTAAAAATATTTGACAATACTGAGAAATCGAAGGGTATACATGTGTGTATATATATCGTAGGAAGTTGTCACAGAACTACATGCTCTTAAGTTTCCTATACTTACTCAACAATGTATTAAAGGATTTAAATCACAGAAAATCTATTCCTCAACAAGATTGTGTAATCCAAAGGCTATCTGGTGTCATTCACGTTAGGAAAAAATAATTGTAAGCACCAGTGCCGCACGTGATACCCCAAAAGTGCAAAGAAGCCACAAGAAATAACACTGCGTACTTTCACTGCTCGCATCATTGCAAAATGATTTTGGTCTAACACAACCATTACACATATAACGTATAAAATGGAAGTAGACATAAATGCTACGTATAGATACATAAAACAGGACTTTCGAATTAATGCAGATTTACAGAAAAAAATTATTAATATAATATTTTGACGTAGGTACTTATTCTGTTGACTGAGAGTTTAAACTAATAAACTATGCTTTTATAGCGAATAAACAACGTTTTACATTAAACATTGTTTTAATTTTGAGTCATTATTTAGAGCTCTTATGTGTTCCTTTCTATGCATCTCTACAGGAAGCAAAGTGGAAAAATTAAATAAGCTTTTACAACAGCTTTTCTAAACAAATAATATTAATATTACACGACGATAGTTTGATTTTGTTAAGTTTTTACTTTTATGATAAGTGGAATACGTAAGAATTAAAAAACTGGATTTTGAACTTTAAGGCTGAGCTGAAATTTATATTTTTTATAAATTCACATCTCTGGGATGGAACTTATAAAGTGTTACAGATGAATATCTCCAAAAATATTGATTATATGCAAAAATGTTTCAGATGAAATTTGTGCAGCACTGAGGGGAATATCATGTGGTGAGACTTTTATTTTTCTCGGTGGATGCACAAAGGTAAGGTGAAGGTCACGACCATTTTTACAAATGGAACCATACCTTTATTTTTTCCTAGTATTGCAGACTTGGAAACTTGCAGGGAAACCCCAAAACGGTGTCAAAAATAAATATATTGATAATTTAACATAATTGCGTTTTATTTGTACTTTAATAAGTGTTCAAAACGATTACCTTGTACTTCAATGCACTTAACAATGCTTTGTTCAATTTATTTCCAAAAAATAATTTGATTTCCGCTTTACAAGTTTACTGTGTATTCATTTTATTCACACGTTTCGTGCCTTCGAGATTTCACACCAAAACAATAACATGTGTTCAGTATCAGCAATACTAAGAATGACATCATAGTCATTATCAATGAAATGAAAACAAACGTTTTTATATATTGTTGTGTTCTTCTACGAGGTAGTAAGTTTACTTTCATTACTATTCGTGCTACGTTATCCTTCGTTGAACGATAGTATTTCTTAAATTTGTTGTAAAAATGGAAATGTTGCGCAAGATTAGACAATTATTTCAACAAAGAATTGTTAAGTGCATTAAAGTACAAGGTGATCATTTTGAACACTTACTGAAGTACAAATGAAACGCAATTACGTTAAATTATCGATACATTTATTTTAATCACCTTTTCAGGATTTCCCTGCAAGTTTGATTGACGTTATGTAAATAGTTTTCAAGTTTTGTCTTAAAATAAGCTACAATACTAGCAAAAAATACAAGTATGGTTCCATTTGAAAAAATGGTCGTGACCTTCACCTCGCCCTCGTGCGTCCACCAGGAAAAATAAAAGTCCCACCGTATGATATTTTCCTCGGTACTGAATAAATTTCATCTGAAACATTATTGCGTATAATGAAGATTTTTGGAGATATTCGTCTGTAACGCTTTATAATTTCCATCCTGTATATCAGATGTAGCGAAACCTTTGAAACGAAGAACTTTATTACTCCTAAATTAATTGAACGACTGCACTTTGATAAAGATTTCAATCATTTGTTTAATTCATCGTATAGTAATTCTATCCATCGTCAAAATATTTTATTATAGATTGACCATGAAGATTATCATGCATAAATAATATACAGAATAATGGATAATCCATTATTAGATGCAGTATAGAATAATGGATGAAATATTTTTTTTGTATTCCAGATCCTCTAAAACGATTTTTTATGCTTACGATAGAAATGTTGCGAGATATCGGATATCTTGGTGAAAATACTTATCAGGGAGTAGAAGGGTTAATTGAAACTAGCCTCACATCGAATTTCCGAGCTCCCAGGAATAAGTAAACGAATCGATAATGTATCTCTGTGGATAGCGGTCGCTCAATCGATTCCTTTGCATTTGAAAAATTCAAGAGGATGCATGGATTTCTGCCTGCTGCTAGCAGGAAAAAAGAATTTCCGCTGAAGTCGATGACCTAATTGTTCTTCCTTGAGATAAATATTTCTTTATCGTAATATTATTTCAATACATTGCTCGGTCCATTAATGAAACCAATATGCTAATAGAAACCATAAAGCTTCCACATTTCAGCGAAAATAATTATACCCTTTGTAAATGAAATAACAATTATTCAATAATTAAAATTGGCAATAATTAAGTATATTGCAAATGAAATACTGAACGATTCATTCAATGGAAACGTTATATCCTCTCTCACAATGAAATCACAAGCTCTCATCTAATAAAGAGATCATCGTCCAGTGGTCAATCGAAAAACTAAATTTACATCAAATTATTTCTCTTACACTTTGTACATTATTTATACTTATAAAATAGCACTATTTTATGTTCATAAGAGTCATTAACTTGCTTTAACTTTTCGTTTGATAATTTATCGCGTATTATACTGCCATGCATTCTCATTTCACAATTCATCAATTTATGTACTTTACTTCGATATGTTTCGATCATTTGCAATCAGTTATTTAATAGTCTCGCGTACAGGTCGATATTTGTCAAGCACGAGATCCGATTGCCTGCTCGGGCCATTCGTTCACCGTAAATCAATATCTTCGTCTGGCGACTTCCTTATGTTCATACGTGCAATCATAAGAAGCGTATACACCGCTACGATAACCTCGAAACGGTATGCATATTTAATTAAGAAGAAAAAAGGAAAGCCAGGAACAAACAAGTCATCAGATTCCTTGGATTTCACATCCTACGTTTCGAGTTGTCACGATTTAGACAGCCATAAAATTAATTTTTTTATGCTCACGTAGGAGAGGTAATAGCTACTGTATCTATAAATTGAATATAATAACTTATAAAAGCAAATATACTATTCAATATAAAGAACAATAATGCTATGAATATATAGTGTAGCGATTCTGCAGATTAAAATTACAGTGGAGAACAGAGTTTCGCTGTATGGACGCTAACGAATGTCCTATATGTTATTTTGTTCGATCAATTCAAATATGTAATCAGAATTTTTTTTTCTGCACACATAAATTACTGCAACCGATCTTCCTCGTACCCATTCAGCGAGTACATCTTCTTGATTTCAAAAGATGAAAATTCTTTTGCTGTTTTCTTTCTTTGAATAAGTTTATTTATTGTCGTATCAACTACTACAGTTTATTAGCGGCTTACATAAACTAATGCTTACACATTAATAAAAAATACATAAATATTTGATTGTATATATATATATATATATTATAATTTAAACTTTTGTTATACATTTTGTTTAATTAGATTTACGAGTACAATGATTTATCTTTGAGATAATCTATTAATTTTTTCATACATTCTGCTCTGATTAGCATTTCCTTCATATTGGTATTGCCCGCATTCCTGAGGTTGTCGTGTATGGCACAATCGTGTAGAAGATGTTTAATTGTTATTGGGATATTACATTCTTCACATAATTTTGGTGGTGATTTGCCTGTTAGGTGTCCATGTGTTATGTTTGTGTGTACAATTCGAAGTCTGGTCATGTAACGATTTGATCCCTTCTATTTAATGTATTATCCTGTATTTTGTGGTGGAAATCTCGAATCATGTCGTGGATTTTTGTGCGTTTCGTATTTCACATGACATTCCATTCCTCCTTGATAATTTTGCTAATTACTTGTTTATAGTCTTGGTGCAAAAATTGTAATTTTATGTCGGATATTAGAATTTGTGGTGGAATTACTTTCCTGTTATCAATTTCTGGCATTGAATATTCTAATGTGATAGTATTTTTGTTCTGGTTTTCCTGAATCAAGTCTTGAATTTTTTTTATAAATTGGTTAGATGTTTCTTTATTTGTGACAACTTTTAGTGCGTTTAATGAATTTACATGTATTATAGTGTTCATATAATTATTTCTAATAGCTTGATTTATTGATATGAGAATAGCATACATATCTCATGTGAATTTATTAAATTCTTTTGGAACTGCATATTTAATAGTCGTAGTTTGATCGGAATTATATAGAATAACACTCCATTGTTTCTTTGTATTATAACATATATGTGTTTGGTATTCATACTATCCTTTGTTAAATTTCTTCCGTCATATGAGTGAAATACATTTATTTGTGGAGTTTTAATAATCCATGAAGGGTTCTGATGAGGTTTTCGTTCTGCTATACAGATTATTTTAATATTTAATTCGTCTAGATATTTGTTAACTCTTTCGTAAAATGGTACTTTTACTGTTTTTACTTTCTCGAATGTTATAATATAACGGAAAGAAAGAATTGCTATCGGTCAAATTTCTACCTCCACGTTCTTTTCTAATTTCTCGACGTTTTACTGGGTCGAACTATATGTTTAAAAAAAATCTGTAATTTTAAAATTTATGTTTATTACATTATACATATACGATATAAACCCATTACATTAACATAACGTTTTTATAAATTAGGCACCATTTTTGCCCATTTCATCTAGAATCAACTGTGAACGCCTGAACTAGACCAAGTTAAAATATGGACTGAGAATCTTCAAGTTGTATTGCCACTGTCAATTTGTTCTGGAGTTTGTAGAATAATTATGTAAATGTGTGTAAAACAAGAATAGTTGTAGTAAAAATGATTCTCAAGTACTGCATAAAAAGCTTAGTTTAAACCTAATAACAACTATCGTTAGAACTCACGTTTTAACATCCCCTGAGATCAAAAATATCAAAAACCCAATGATTAAATTTTGTACATGGATATGTGTGTGTGTACTTTATATCTCTGGACTGGCTTATCGGAATTTCATTTTGGTCTGATGGCTTCTTTATACGAGACATTGATGTTATTAAACTTTTAAAAAATTTAGTCGAGACGAGGGGGGTAGAGGGATATGGGGTACCTCAAAAGGGGTTAAACTTATACAAAATTGTATTGTATCAAATTTGTAGTTCATTATGAAGAAATACTATTGGTAAACCAATTTTTTCTCATATATCTCTCCAACAGCAACAATTTTCATAAAAATGGAATATCTGAGAAAGTTATAGCAGTAAAAAAGACTGTATGTAATATTCAGAATGATGTGAACTTAAAATGTTAAACATGTTGTTCTCGAAACTATATTTTTGGACCGAACTTTCAGCAGCTCTTTAAAGCTATTTATGCGACTAGTTAAAAATTTGAAAACACTGTTATTTGTACAATTGTACAGTTATTTACAACATAGCCTATGATTTATTTGATATTTTAATTTGTTAAATGTTACAAATGTTTAAAGTGGAAAAAGTAACTTTTTTTTAGAAAATCGTTATGTCCCTATTTTTCAAAATTATTCAAAGATTGTTAATTGTATGTTAGAATATATATCAGAGATTAAAAAATAATGAATAAAAATTTGAAATTATTGAAATATGTAGTTTCTATAACGTCTTACGTGACAAAAAGTTACCTTCCTTTATTGGTCAGCGTTATTGACAATATTATTAATAAAACAATTTCGGTCGATTGAAGATAATCGTATCATAGAAGAAGTAGCAAGTATTTACAAAAGACATACTTAAATAGTAATTATAATACTTATGGTTGAAGCAGACAAATTGTTGCTGAAAAATATTCAGCACGTAGACAATTTTTTTTAACACATTAGAGATTGGAATACAGTTCTCGAATAATTTTCAATCAGTCCAATGACTAATACTTAGGTAAAGTTTAATCATTGTATATCACCTATTATGTTTATGCTTGTATGTTAAAGCAAATATGTACGGGTAAAACCCACTGTAAATATAAATAAAACATGTTACAAAAATCGTGAAACTGTGAACACATAGCGTTAAAAGAACGTATAAATGTGAATTATATACAAAAACACCGTATAAAAGAAGCCCAAGTGTACTGTGAATTCAAGTAAGTTTAAAATTTAAGATTACAATATCCCCTGTCATCCAAGGTATCATTCCATGTGACAATAAATGTCATAACTATTGTTGTCATGACACTGTACAACAATATCATTTAATGCATTAAGTTTTACTGCTACGCCTAATTTTCATGGAGGCAAGTCATGACATTTACTATTACATGGCCTTAAGAGTTACGATTTACTGTAACGTGGAAACGTTCCGTAACAAAACTGATCATTAATCTGGAGTGATGTTTTGGACGTGTACCAATACATAATTCGTTTTAATCTTGTAATCCGTATATTTTAATGCATATGTTCCTGTGTTTTGTTTTCAATCGGACACGTATACATGTGTACACACACAAAGTGCAACATTTAAATCCAAGCAATGGAATATTTTAAATAGAAAACATTTTATGAAAAATGTTTGAGACAGGAATTACTCATTTTTTACGACGACTAAGGATTCATTGAGAAAAATGTAGTGTCTCATTTTAAAAAATGGAATTGATCTTTAAACTAGTGCTGAGAAGAACCTACAAACCTACAAAAACCGAAAGAATCGAACAAGTTGAATGCTTTCGGGTAGTTCTGGGCGACTTGGATTGTTTCAATGTCTCCAATTTTTTCAGGCGGCGGAAAGTGTTTTGGAATCTTGAATCGTTTCTTGTAACTCGATTGTATTTCATGAGTTAGAAACTGTTCAATTACCTATCGAATATAAAAGCGCCAAATATTGTAAATTATAACTTGTACTAGGAAAGGTGTCCTATAACTGTTATCTTTTAGTTTTGTGATATTATTAATTTTCTCTGATGTGGAGCTCAGTTTTCATCCAGTCGTATCTTTAACGTGGAGTCATTTACTTCGTGAAAGACTACGAACTAATCAGTTATTACGTCCATAACGAAACGTTTGTTTCATTGATAGAAAAGAGGGAAAGTTTTAAAGAAAGCTATGCACATGTACGTTGCTGACACTGACGAGAGCGAGCTCTCTAGAATTCTCAAAATCTTTAGAACGGATGGTGTCCACGTTTTGGAGAGTTGGAGTGTCTCAGCTGGTCTGCGTCTCGCTATCCTTAACAATAGGAGATGCCTGAATTTATGTGCCTTGCATTCGGCGTTGCACTTACTTAGACTTTCCCTTTCTCCTAAATTGTGCAGAGAACAACCCCTATATGTTTTCAGAGAAAGTCTTAATTCAGAGTTCACCACGAGCAGAAGAGAAAACCCGCGCATTAAATATGAACACTTGTCTCAATTCGTAACATGGTTAAAGATGTACAGCAATGCCAGTAGCAGTTTAAATGTAGAAATCGAAGGAGATGGAAATAATAACACTATTTCTAGTGCGGAAATACAAATTGTATCAAAAGTGAGGAAAAATCAGAGTGTTGTGTGGAAGTGGTTCGTAAGATCAGCATTAGATATGGAGTATTGCATATGTGATTTATGTCAGAAAAAGCTCAAATAAAAAAATGGCAATACAAGTTCAATGAAGAAACATTTACAAGACAAGCAGGCGGATGTGCTGGCAAGTGATTTGGAGAATCGTGCAATCAGTGGTGCAAGTGTGAGTAGAAGCAAAGGAAACAATAACAATGTAATAGTGATAGATGAAAATAGTTCGAGGACAAGGGACATAACGCAGACAATTGCTCGTATGATAATGAGCGATTGTCAACCTTATTTTATTGTAGAGGATAAAAGACTTAGAAATTTAATCCAAGTATTGGATGTAAAATATGTTATACCCTGCAGAAAAACATTTTCGCATAGAATTATTCCGAAAATGTATACTGAAAATAAAACGAAAATACAAAACATTATCACGAAAAACATGAAAAGTATTAAAGTGTAGACAGTAAAATATCTCACACGTGATTTTATTAATTAGTTTACCTCGAAAAAGGTATTTTTCTATCTCCAGAAAAGTTGTCCATTTTCATTTAATTTTTTAAATGGAATATGTTTTCTTTTAATATGTATAATATTTTTTATACAAATCACATGAATTCCTACATAACGTTTAATTATTTATATTCATTTTATATATGTTTCAATTTACTGAAAACTCTACATGTTTGTTAATAGCAATGACCATAGACCCAAGAATTAAAAATCGTTTATTATTACCGAAACTTGGTCTGCACGTCCATAAAGGAATTTGTTCAATTAGAGACACAATTGCAAATAAGCAGTACACAGATAGGAATTAATGAAAGACCAGATACATTTGAGTATATAAAAATGACAGAAGGTCACGTGACATTCTCTGTAATGTTATATACTAAATTCTTCGCAGAACAATTATAATCTGGAACAAGCATATTTAACTTTTTCCAAAAAGTTGCCCAAGAAGAACCTACTTCATCCTCTGACAATTTCAACATTGAGATAAAAAAATATATGGAAGAGGTGATCATTCAACCTAAAAAATGCATTCTAAAGTGGTAGAGAAAAAATGGATCACGATATCCAAATTCGACAATACTTGCCAAACAATTGTGTGATATTCCAGCTACTCCAGTATACAGCGAGAGACTATTTTCTTTAGCTGGCAACATAGTCAATGAAAAACGCACTTGTTTAATAGTGGAAAAAGTTGAACAATTATGATTCTTGTACGCTAACAATAATAAACATTAAAATTATACTTTAAAATTTGCCGTTAATTTCTTTTTTTTATTTGTGATGAAAGATCTTATTACATATACGTTTTTTCTTATTATTAAATTTGCAGAAATTGTTATTACATATGACTGCGATGAAGTTAATTAGAGGATTTGTTACTCGCCTTGGTTTCGTTATTATAATTTAAATTTGCTTTCGAAAATTAATGTAATGCTATTATATAATATTATTATTATACTATTTATTAATTTAATATTTAATTTCAAAATATTTAAATGCATTGCATTTTTTCCTTACGATCTATTACAAATATTCTTTAGTTTTGTTGTGACATACATTATGTTCGATACAGATAGATAAATGAAAAGTTTCAAGCTCATGAGATACATTTGAGTTACAAGAAACGATTCAAGACCCCAAAACACTTTCGATCTGCCCGAAAAAATTCGAGGCCCTGAAGCAATCCAAGCTGCCCAGAACGATTCGAGCTACCCAAAAGCATCCAAGCTGTTCGATTCTTTCGGTTTCTGTCGGTTTGTTTCGGATGCCCGACTCGTTTTCTTCGGGTTTTTCTCAGCACTACTTTAAACGACCTCGAAGTCGTCCACAAAGTTAAAAAACATAAATTCAGTTTTGTCCACCTTTGAAACAGACGAACTATTTTCTGAAATATTTTTTCATGAAATGCTTTGTTTTCAAGGTATTTGGTTGCTTCAGTTTAAATGTCGCATAGTGTATAGGTACATGTGTCATGTATGTACTATACTATATACGGACATCTATCTGGGTATTATTAATCGTAAGTTAATAATGTTAATTTTTATTTTATTGAATCAACAAAGAAAGCTCTGGATCTATTCCGATGCACAGACCTTACATAATTTGTACATACATATATTTACATTTTTGTTAGTAACGTATTAAATTTATGTATAGAAACTTTCAATAGGAATTCACAATTTAACAGCTTATAATCTAATATTGTTTTTTTATGCAGAACTCAGTTATAATTCTGAGTATTTTATCTTTAGTTTCCTTTAAGAAGATAGTTATGTCGTAAGAGGGCTTCCATTTTGCATCTATTAGTTTTTTAAATGATATTTGTCTATCCTTATCAAATATGAGAGATTCTCACAAAATATGATTAATGTTTTGTATGAGAAAGCCTCATTCGCATTTTGAACTTTCTATGATTCCTAATCTCGCAAGTGATTCTTTAGGGTTATAATTATTAGTTCTTAACCTACTATATTTATGATACCATATAAAACTAAGGTTTTTCTCGTAATTTAAAATATTGTTCATAATGTAATCTTCCTTTGGCATTAAATTTATTTACTAATTAATATCATTTATATCGTCACGTCAAAAGAAGTCATCTTTTAGGACAAAAATCAAATTTCATTACCTTAGAAGTCCTTCCAAATCATATCATTTATGACAAACAAATTTCGAACGATTCAGTAATAACAAAAATAATTCAGGTGGTCATGTTAAGTGATTCACATTGTATAACAAACAGAATTTCCTAATTTTCTGATCTATGTCTATGTAACGTAGCATTAGGTTAACATAAACAGAATAGCTAAATAAATAGCTGAAGTGGCTCTAGAAATTATAATGAGAACAGTTACAGTAAAGTCTCATTTCTGGTGAACGTAGTCAATGCCCCATTTACTAAATCTTTGCTAAGCTCCTAATATCCAAATTGTAGACAAGTATTTATTACTCTGGTTATTTAAACGCTTATATTAATTCAAATCCAAACAGTAAATTACACCTTGAAACACTGATATGTATTAAGAATTATCCAAATTAATTACAATTATTTAACAGTGAGTTATTATTTATTTCCAAATTCTACAGTTTACAAGATTATTAAACGAATAAATGAACAAATAGATATATGTATGTGTATATTCGAATCCATTTATCCGAACAAGAACGCAAATTAGTAGAGTAAAGTTATAAATAGTCGAGATTCAGTGAGTTACTTTTAATATTAAAGAAATACATACTAATGAGTATCTATTTTTTCAAAATCTGTGAAAATGAAACATGTTTTTATTAAGCTGTAATTTAACAAAACAAGAAAGAGATATGCAATTTTTTGTATGATCTATATGACCTCCTACGTGTGATCTCTTGATCTTAATCCTTTGGATATTTTGTGTCTACAGAGAATCCAGGAATTCTAAGCACATTCATTTAAAAAAACATGCTGAATATTAATACTTTGGTATTACAACATATTATCTATCAGCGATACATGTAATCATACAAAACCATTAATGAATTGCTAAATTAAATATCTCGAAAACCTTCAATTTTGTGCTTGTTTTGTTTTCTGAACGTGTACCAGTTACATAAACTGGTTTTAATTATTATATCAGAATGACTCTATGTATTTTTAATTATACCTATTGCCAATATCAATACAAAGTAACATAATATTTCGATGTGCCTGTGTAACTACGTGATTCATTTATGCGAGCTATAAAAGGTGTCCTAGAATATAATGCAAAATGTAAAACACATTTTAGGGATTTATTCAGCTCTTGAAAACAATGAAAAAAGTTCATATAAACACAACCACATAAGTCCTATTTGTTCTCATTTATGACAAACAGCGAACTCTGTGTTGCAGTCATTATTTCGGAAATCCTATTCTTTCCGCTCTGTTTCCAGATAATATTTGATATTCTTTATATAATCACTTAATGATTCTGCAAATTCAACCGTAATACTATGATTAGAAAAAAAAAGATAATCAAGATAGTACCTCAAGAATAACAATAAAAAAAGTATGACACATGTAGCTGTGTGGAAAATTTTACGAGAACAACAACTGAACCTTCATCATGTTCAACAAGAAGAGGAGGTTACTGAAATTCGAAACTTAGTAAAGTAATTTTTTGTACTCCTGTAAATGTAGTATAAACACGATCAGTTTTTTATCTACTCAATGGAATATTCAGATTTTACAATAATCATTGTTTGGCTAAAGAAAAAATGAAACCCTATATATTATTGTGTAATCAAGACCAGTTTAGTATAATAAGAGCTGCTTAACTGTGCCTTTTTTCTTAGTGGAAAACTGACAAGGACAAGGTAAGTATATTAATTTGTTAAACACACGTTTACGTGAGATACTAGATTTCATATGTGATTTATGAGTAACAGTACTCTGTCACATTTCAGTAGAATAACTAGACAATTTTTACACGAAAAATTTTTAGATAGGTATTCCGTCACGGTTTTATGAAAGTGTGAAATATTGCTGGAGCTACAAAAAGTAGAGAGAAAAAAAGAAGAAAAGAGGTGTGCGTTTCGTCCTGAACGTACTAGTGGATTCGTCAGTAAGGCCAGCTATATTAACAGATTCTACCTTGGACACACGGGATTAGACAGATCAGAGAATGAATTTATATGAAGGAATGGTTAAAATGACCGCTTTTGTGAAAATGCGTGTGTCGATGAAAATCCTTTTAATGGCAAGGTGTTAGTACCGTCACAATGTATACGTATGTAAATGGATTGAACGTGGAGGTCCTATCGCGCGGCGTGCTTGTTTCCAGGATTTAAATCTACTGGATTTTTACTAGTGAAGATATTTGAAATCCATTATGTGCGCATGAGTACTGAAAACGTTAAATTACTAGGGTACAGAATGGAACAGCATTTACAAGAACTTTGGGTAACAATAGGAAGAACAAGTGTAAGGTCTGCCTCGAAATCCAAGGTAGTCATAGTCATTTTGAGCATCTTCGATACTGATAATTTGAAAACAAATGACAGAACACAAACTTCTTTCTCAACAAAAATTTTCAGGTCACATTAATTACATAGTATGGTTATTAGCGACGACTGTTGCAGTTGGGAATAATGTGATGATTAAAGTTTGCTAGAGAACAAGGAATAATTTAGAAATGAAATAACTTGAGATACTTGCTTACTATTATTGAAGTTATTGTGTAAGGTTGAATTCATTTGAAATTTGGTATGGGATTTTGCATATTTAGGATAGTTCAGAAGGATATGCTCTACTGTAATTTAGGAAATTAGATAGAAATGTGTTTAAGAATAAATCTATTTATCACTACTTGTTTCCAGTTAGTTGTATCTAATACATAAGGATAAATAGGACATTTTATATGATCTCTTTTCATTGCTTAAGCGTGTAAAATCAATTTCAGAAGTAAGTTCCTCGTGTTACTGGACACCCTATATTTCTTCCATATAAATTAAACAGGATTTTACTATATTCAGTTAATTTGGGGGAATTCGCGCTTCTAAACGTTTGGTACTGGGTGTATCTGATAGATACAGTGAGTTAAAATGTATGCTGTAGGGTTAATGTTGCAGGAATACATGAAACCAATTATATTGTAAAACAGTCATTCTTCGTTAAAAAGTTCTTTTCATAAAGATATTTATAAGATTTCGAAGGTGTCTGTTACATATAGCGCAACCTCCTCAGGATTAATTTAACCAATTAGAAATTACACAACTACACGAACGAACGAATTAAATCAGAGAATCCAAAAACAGCTTAGCAATTACTGAATTGAGTAGAAACGTTTCAGAAGCCTCACAAACAAGCGACCCAGCGTTCAATCAACTCGGAGAGCCTTCCCTGCTCCTGAATCAAGAAAGAGGCAATCACTTGTCACTAGCTCTCTTCTCTGACACTGAAAATGTATCTGGACGTGAACAGAACACCAAACGAACCTTAACATCTCGCCCAATGGGTGTCAGGCCAAGAATTCTCATGTTCGCGTGGTGTAAATGCTTCTCATCCCCTCGATCTATGAACGATTCCTTCTAAAGCCAAAGACCAACGAAAGGAAGATATTTTCTTGGAAACAAGTGTCCTCACGGGAACCAAACGGTGTCCGACTGAAATAACAAATAACCGCGGGAGAGAGACATTTGACACGATGGATTTCGCTCTGTTTTGGGAAACAGCGGCAAAATGCTCCGGTGGCCTAAGACTTTCCTAGTAATTCGATCTCTGAGACACACATATGGAGGGAAAAGGGGTTGTTATGACACAACTTCGGCATCAGGGAAAAAGAACCTGCTGTTGAGTCTTGGTTTATCGACTCCGACAAACCCATAATGTCGTTCATTACGCTTATTAACACGTTTCGAGAACCTTTTTATGGCACTCCAAAGACTAATTATGACATTAAGGTATTTCTTAGCCTTTCTTGGGTGTTTCTTAAGTGATGGTCAAATAGAACTTCGTTACTAAACGATAAATATAAAATTAGTATGATACTAAGTAAATTATACTAATAATTTTTAACACTATTTAGATTTACTGAGAAAAGTTAAATTTTAATACAATGGTTGTAATACGAAAATAGCCAAAAGAGGATATTCGATTGACTACTATTTAGTTTCATTATAATTGATAGACAAATTAGTACACAAATCTCTTTTTTCATTAGCAATTACGAAAAAACTATACAGACAGTTTTATTGAAATTAATGTATTCGCTTCATAACATTTCAATATAAACTCCTTTCAATTTTGGTAACGTTCTTCAATATAGTTATCCTGTTTCATACGTAAAAAGTAGCTGAGAAACATTTTTTTGGGGGAATTTTACTATATGTAACGGTATTAAACCTCGTAAATTTTTATTAATAATTTCTCTATAATTATACGGTAAGTGATTTCATATTTTGCACTACAGTTTCTCGTAATCCAAGTTAGCGATCTTCAAAATTTGAACGAAATCTTGGACCTCTGCGTTTGGCTAAGAACTATCATAAATTGTGGCATTCGATCGCAGAACGCTAGCAATTTCTTGGCAATTTCTTCTTTCTTTTTAGTTGTCCCCTTACTACTTCGAATCGTAAAATGCTTTTCTTTATTTTGATAAAAGTTTTATCTGGAGCAAATATGTATCGTGGTTCCCTGGAGACTGTGATAAGTGTTGTCACTCGTTATAATCTTATTGTGAATCACGGACTGACTTTACTTTGGAATCAATTCAGTTAAGCTACGAGTATTAAATGTGAACAGATGGAATTACGTTAAAATTGATCAATACACCTATTACAACGAAACTGTTACGATAACTTATATTTTTGAATAATATAAAAGATTCCCTTTTTAAAAGAGCTTATCTTGAGATATGACACTGTTGTTATTATGACTATATTGCACGAACTTATGTAAGATTAAATAATGATTGAAGTAATTGAAGTTTAGTTATTCGACAATTTTGTCTAAATAACAAACAAAGCGAGAGTATACAAATAAATAGAATCTCAATTACCGCAAAAAGTAGACTAAAAATTCCTGATAATACATAAGTTCACAAGATCATCACGCTAATCAACCAGATGCTGCAAGATTGAAAAAGCTGTTCTTTCTATTTTCACTTCCTACTCCATTTAATTGGATTACTAAGCAACTATCTCTATAATTTATTCATATGAAGTATCAGTAGATAACCTTCAGTTCATACATGTGTTTACTACACAAGCATTTACAAAATTACCTCTCAGTAGTGTCCTATTCTAGGCCTAGCATTAGAGAAATGTCATATATATATATATACATAAAGTGCAAAAGAAAAGTCAACATAATCCAAAAAAATATGAAATATAATATTATAGTGACATTACATTGCTTTCATAAGTCCAGTGAAACCTCAAAGTTCAAACACAATACATTCCAGGAGACGGTTTGACTTGTAAGTTGTTCGACTCTCGAGTGAAATTTTCCCCTTTGAAATAATGTAAATTGAATTAATCCATTTCAAACCGCCACAATTGACACAATACAACACTTTTTAAATGCCTATTTCAATAGATCATATTGGTAAATACCTAATGATAAAGCAAGCTCAATAATTAAATGTTTTTATTTATAATAATACATACATGTATTAAATACTGTAGAATAGTCTAGAATCCACTACTGAAGGGGTGTGGTTCATTAATACTTCATTATCATTAATATTATGACATTAGTACTGATAGTATTATTATATTAGTATTAATATTTTCACCACTTAACCTAAAGAAAATTGTTTTTTTTTGGTTAAGTTTCAAATGGTTCAAATACCAAAGTGTTCGAACTTTGAGGTTCTACGATGATTTAATGCAAGGCCTCGTCCAGGCTGCCAAGCGGAGCACACAAACACAATTGAGAACACCCTACGAGGACCAATAGATAGACATGGCGTGCCGTAAACAGATCCTTGTCCATTTATGTGCCTTCTCAAGGTATTCTCAATCCTTTTCGCATGTATGGCTCGGTAATCTGGACTGGGCCTTAGAAAAACAACTGAGTGGCAAGTGGAAAATTAATAGAAAATAAAAACAGCAAAATCTACAAATAAAGTAAAACTTGAGGTTATTGCAATTCCAGAGAAAAATAACACTGAAATAACACTTGCAAAACACATATTTCCATTAGATAAGATACAAAAATGTTTAATCTTTGTATTTCACCTTACTTCTTTTTGCTTACAAAATTTCGATTTAAACTCTATCGATCTTTGCAGATTTTTTTCTAGGGATATTTACTGGATCGGATGTTTGCCCACAAGCCCCAAACAAAATAGTGTAGGAGGATAACTTATATGAAAAAATTCAAGCCCTATAACCAGAAACGTTGAAAACTGTCATGAAAAGTGAAATTAATCTAAACACAGTTGAATTAAAAGAAATTTCATTTTCTATTCTTTATATTACAAAAAATAAATACAAATGATCAGAAAGTAACAAAATAATCGAACTCTTAAGTGGGAAAGCGACTTATCTGCTATCCTATATACATATAAATGGAATTCTAATGCTCTAAGCCAGTGACGACGGAGGCACTCCTATTTACATTCAACCTCGGTTCAAGCTGGCAGAACCGTAGAGATACTCCTAATCAAGTTTTACCCCTTTCTCCCTTTCACTGACTGTACTGTTAATGAACCCATTCACATGTAGCACCAATAAATCTATCGGGAAAAGGAACTCGAACAGGCTGGGCGCATTTTCTGTGGCCAGAAAACCACACAGCTATTTCGGTGATGGCCAACGTCGCCGAAATATTTGAAGAAGCATTACTAAACCGTGCTCAATGAACTCAATGGACCAACCCTTTCGTTGGCAATTGTACAGGACACCGGGCGACTATTGCCAACAGATTTCGCGCAATCGTTCAGCGGTGAGTTACGACCCCACGATGCCCAGTCAAACGCTGAATAATTATGTTGTCTCTATCGCGTCTGCCTCGGAACGAAGACAGTCGAGGGAACAGCTTTGCGCGAGGAGGCGAGATGTCACGTGTGACGATGCTCGAACGTAATTCCGGAAAAAAGAAGTTATGAGTGTTGCGGACGAACCTTCCGTAAATTACTTTCGCGTTCACGTAACCGTTTCCGAGAAACCGCATGCTTGAATTAAAATTCTTCGTGCACTGTCGAGCTAAGAATTGATTGCGTTAGGTGGTGAAATAAGGAACGTAGATGCGATGGAACGAAAAGTTATGAATTCTGTGAAACGAAGAACACTGGATATTTAGGGTGTTTTGTATCCTGAAGTCCTCAGAATGTTTAGGATTTGATGAAATATAATATTCAATATTTTAATACAATAATAATAATAAATATAACAGCAGAATAATAGAATAAATAGAATAAGTCCAGTGTTAAAAAATATGTACAAAAAATTGTAAAATACAAAATTATGCTGTACTATATGTAAAGCTAGGATATGATGTAATGGATGAGGTCCAATGTAATTACCTGCTATTAAATTTAACTTAGATTCCACGTTACCTATATGTAGACATGCAATTTGCTGTTTGGAGTAGTAACTATTCTGAATATCTATAGTAACATCTACATGTGACTTTGTATTTAAACTAGCAATTAGTCTAACACTGACAGTACTGTTTAAGTAGCAATAATTAAGGGGTCTGTATTCAAATTGTTGATGCATTTAGTGGTTTGAGTTAATGATATTTACAGTAGTGGTACTAGGAGCATTTGGCGAGTTAAGATATTGATATTCAAAGTGTTATATTGAACATTGAACTCAAACAAGCTATTAATATACGAATTGTTTGTTATTTATAATATTAGTTTTCAAATTGTTTTCTGTAGATATACTAGTACTCAAGATATTTGTTATGTATAAAATACTTCGTGTCGAGATGACTACTGTTTATATTACTGATAATTAAAACCTTGATTATTTACATTCATTTCTTATAGTAAAATATTGAAACTCAAAGTATTGTATGGAACATAAGTACTGAAAGTATTTTTTATCGGAAATTTTGTTACTCAAAAGGATTACTACCTAGAAAATTGGCAACATATCTAGTATTTACAGTAACAATACTATTTAATTTTTTCATCCGTAATGCTTAATATATATAATTACTACCTAAGCTATTAATACATAAAGTAAATTCCAAGAAATCTCCATCGTAATTTAAGTTTGTAAAGATAAAAAGCTGAAATATTATTCTCATATTTCCTCAGGTTTTTCATATCAACATTTTGCAAGAGTTTCATTCCATAGTACTACTCGAAAACTCACCTTTCAATAATACACATAAATTCTTTCAAACCATACAGGCTCTCAAACATTGTACCTTTTCGAATAAATTGAATATTTCAATTATTAAAAAGAAAAATAAGCTAGCACTTATTCAATATATATTGAATGTAACATAACGGTTGCACGATGGGGACTATGTGAACATCCAATTGGCAATGGAAGAGCAATTTTCGAATTGAAATTAGACGGCGGAGCAATGCAAACAGAAAAGCACAAAAGAGGAACGCCGGGAGAAGCGGCAAGTCCGACGACGCTAGATTTGGCAAATTGTCAAAAGTTCTTTAACCTTTCGGGACAAGGTGGCGAGTACCTTAAAAACGGATTCATAGACTCAAAAGGCGAAGCAATGACATTATCTATAATTAATAAAACTTAATAGGAAATAATTCAAAGCTAAACGTACATACCTACAGCTTCTACTATCTCAGCCATTGGTTTCTGAAGATGGAAATAGAGATTATTCACCTTAAAACCTTGAATACAGATACCTAGATGTCTATTATGTTGTTGAAAAAATTTAATCGAGTTCTTCGAGAAGAAGTAAACTTTTACTATTAAAAGTAGCATATTTCTTAATTCTCTCAGATGCGTCTACAAGTTTTCTTGTAAGAAATGTTGTCTCCTGGCAATACAAAAATGTTTCAACAATAACAATATAACTTAATAGGTAGGAAAGGCTTCAAATATTAATGATGAAGTATTAATTGAATTACTGTATCGTTATTTGGACTTTGGTCACTGTTTCAGTTATCAGTCTTCTACACAATGGTGTTTAATAATCAGTATGTAATACCCACAAGAATTCTATGTATCATTATATCAAACAGAAACTGTTTAAAAGTTCACAAAAACTTTTCAAGTTTGTCATACTCATTAAGACTAGGATTATCGACTGTCAATGTTATATATATTTCTGTTTTTTTATTGTATCGAGATAGACTATATCACTTATTTTTCTCATTATTAAATATCTAGATTAATTGTTATAATAACCTGGGAATGAATCAATTGGAGTGCGTTGATAATTCTAATGTTAAACTATAAATAGCGTAAATTTGTATATTTATCTTGCCGAAATAAATAGTAATTTCCTACTTAAAGCGATAAATTCAAATTAAACAGAAGCTTCTACAAGTTACCAATAATTACGTTAAGTATTTATTATTTTCTAATTTTTCATTGTTCCTGAATATTTAACTACAAGTGTGCTACTTTGACGAACAATTAATAAGCACCTTACGCAAGTCAAACATTAATGCTGACTAACCAATTCTCATTCAATTCTGTGAAGTGCAACAAACTTGTAAACATTTTTCCATCTAATTCGATGCCTAAAGGAATGACTTGCGTTTATATTTTAGTACTACCAATATACCTCCAACCCTTCCCACAGTCCTTTGTTTTCCATTACCGTATCGAAAGTAGCAGACGTTCGATCTACAGGGCGTTCCAGAACTAGTAGTACAGGCGGAAATGTGGTAATTCAATATGAAAAAATAGGTCGAAAATATAGGATAAAATTTATTGACACCATTGATTTTGTTTTAAAACAAAAATTGACTTTGAGTTTTACCAGAGAACAGGAATACTGAAATATAATTTTATATGTGTGTGGGGCGAGGGGCAAACAGGGAGAAGGAACTGTTTCTGACAAGTTTCTCGTAAGCTACAACAGAGAAAGTTAACGGAGTAAGTGTATAACTGACCGCGAGTGTTCCCCTTAACCTGTGTATCCTTTAAATACCCAAAATTGTAGGCACGTTCGTGTGCCTGTACTCGATCATAATTTAAATTCAATTTTTTCTAAAAGGAAGCACATCAAAACATTGTACTCTATATTTTCGATTTACAATTAACTAGAAAAGTATTTGGCCATCCTAATACAATATTAGACCTATGTTCATTTATTACTCATTCACGTAACAGTATACAGGGTGTTCCTAATATTGAGATACTTCTGAAAAATAACTCCGAAATACGAAGATAATGGAAAAAGTTCATGTATAGATTATTTAAAATATACAGAACCGAGTTGGTCCAAATATGGATCAGTTGGCCCGAAAATGAGCCAACTGGCTCACAGGTTAAAGGAAATGGCACACTGTGTAGGTAAGAGATAGATCAACATTTTACGCAACACAAAATAGCGTATAAACTAAAAAACTAAGTGTTTCTATACATTATGTCCTCATAAACATAATTCATTATTTTTGTATGTAGAACCTATTCTCCAAAAATATCCTACATATTTAGAAACAGCCTGTATATTTAAAAATAACATTTCTTACTCTTATGCAAGTATTTGCTAACCCTTACCTAACCAACGCCGGGTCATTTTAGACCCGCAATAATTCTAAAGAGTCGGCTTTGGGGGGCAATTGAAGTTAAAAGTTTTTTAAAAATACATTTTAAATTATTTTTTTCTTCACTGATATATAATTTGATATAACACTTACTAAATAGTAAAATGATCGGATGATTTCTATATCCACCTGTATTACTTACTATAGTAAATTATCTATTATTGTCGATCAAGCTTTGACCATACTTCCCTCCACTATCCACCTTGGTTTCTTAAATTGTTAGACGTTTGGAGATCTTTTAAGCCAAAAATGACAAAAAACGATGATTAAATTCTGTATCTATTAAGATGAGCACACGCGTGTTTGTACATGTTGGTGTTTATTTTCTTCTATATCTTCATGAAATTTGGTATGGTAGCTTCTGCATATGAGACACTGATGCCCTTAAATTTTCAAACAAAATTGGTCAAGAGAAAGAAGAGACGCAGAGGTAGATGTTACTATATCTCAAAGCAGACAAGAATAAAAAATTTTGAATTCTAATAATAAACTACTTTTCCAGTGACAGAAAATTATCGATACTTTCGATACGAAAGGATCGATAATGGCAACTAGGAAACCCCGTTGCCATTTTTTTCCATATAGAATTACCACCTCTTCGCTTTAACCACCAGTTCTGGGACACCCAGTATACATGCGTACAGGATACATACATCACAACGAAACATTCTGGCCTCAACGAGAATTCTCTCGTGATTTTGAAATCGTGTGACGTAACGCGCGGAAAATTTGGCGATGAAAACGGAGGAACGACGTTCGTCCACCCTGCGCGGGGGATTCCTCGTTAGCGCGTGCGGGAAGAACACCGCTCGAAGTTAAGTATAAACGCGTCTCGTGATGGGCGAATGATTCGAAAGCCGAATGGCTGAGCATGTGACGAGGACCTCGTGGTCACTCACGTGCTATTCATAACCTGAACTCGAGACGCGGTTCGCTCCACGCGTCAATTTTCCGACCTAATGCATTGGAGAGATCAGACGCGTCTCTCGTTTGTATTACGCGCACTGCACAGCGGTCCAACGTGCATTTCCACGTGTGATTCAAACGCTTTTGTTCCGGCAACCATGCTTTACTTTAGTTTTTTGAAAAATTCACGTCGAAGGGATGCGTTTCGACTGGTAGCTTTACATGCTTACACTTTGTGGCCTTGTGCCTTTAAAATTATTGGAGCAATTGCGCCGTTTTGAAAAGTCTCTTCAAATAAGATTTGCTGATATTCGATTTTCTAAATTAAGATTCTTTATGTAATAACCTCAAACTAATTTCTGAAGGAAAATCAATTTTTTAAGATCTACGTTTGGAGTACAAATATGTCAAGATCCTGCTTTGGTTTTATCCAAGAATAGTAAATTTCTTACTAAAATGCAGTAAGTCTCAGTCTTGTAACAAAAATAAAAATGAAATAAAGAATAGAAAATTTCAATATTATAAGCTTTAATGTTACAAACAAGTTTAATATATTAAATTTAGATCAATTATTTAGATCTTCTTTCTTTCGACATTTTTTCCTATGTTTATTATGCCTTATTTTTATTATTCTTATAAGTATGACAAATTTACAAACTTTTGTTTCGCTACTTTTTCAAGATTTTCATTTTTCCACAAATTTTGTGAAAATGACTGTTGTTTAAAACAGTCATGTACTCTTCTCTTTCCTGAAAATTTCTTTCTTTTCCAATCTTTAAAACATTCCCATTTACTTCTTTAATTATCAACCTAAAATTCTACCTTCCGTTTTACTACAATCTTCCTCGAGAATTTTATTTCTTTCTACTATTTTCAAACTCACCCTCAAGACTTACTGTATCAATCATAGTCTTCTCCGTATTGTAGATCAGAACTTCTTCTCTTTTGATTGCTGCCAGAAAGACATCTCTTTTGTTCAAAGATAAACACAAAAGTATCGATCATCTTCACATTCTACGTTAGCTTTATTAAAAAGTTATTTGTAACTCTTAAGAAAAATATGAAGTATGGCAAAAATGGCAACGAACTTACTCTTATCAATCATACAGTTTGAAGTATTGTAGAACTCCATAGTATTAGTATTAATGTGTTATCTATAACTTGAAAAAGTAATTTCCAGGCAAAGTAAAGATACTAATTATGAACTTAGATAACAATCTCTACTAAACAAAATAATACTGATACAAAAAAAGTAAAATTACCTAACGGAAATTATCTTGCTTAAATAATTCGTCTGAATTCGTTTATATTTAAAAAATTCCTTGAATAGATTCTACAATTTGAAGTTTAATCAGTAAAATTTTTACAATGTTTTTTAGTTACGTCACTTACTCCTATTATTAATACTCTAAACTGTAAACAGTTTTAATTATACATATTAATTCTGACATCAGTTAAAAATAATTTTGTGACTATACGAATTTGATTTTTATTTTGTTTCGACGTAGCGAATGAGTTACTAATCTTTTGCAGATATTTATTACACGTAATCTCTGCAAGTTAAACTTATTTTTTAAAAATTCCCCACAAACGAATACCTATTGACATGAGATGGACTGATTTCAGAACGAAAACTTCGTAGTCTACCATTCCTTCATTCATAAAGATCCATAAAAACAGTCCCATTTTATTCACTAAAAAACACTTCTAAAATACACAAGTACAAACAATTAAAAAATAACTGCAATAATAACAAATTCCTTTCTCCCTATAGACTGACAAAATTTACCAACCTAACACCTTCCATTATTCATCACTTTACTTAACTTCTTCCTTCTCAATCATCAGCTCATCAACCAATTTCTCTAATTACCATTTCCCTAATCTACCAGTTCCCTAATCGATTAGTGTGACCACGGTCAGAAACCTTTCCAGAACTCTGCCACCTCGAAACTCGAAGTTTTCTTTCTCGTGGGCCCGTTCTTCCCGAAAATAAAGTCATCGCGGTTGAAAGATGTGATCCGCGAGATCGCGACGCGTGCAGCACTAAATTTTCCTCGCGCCGCTGCCACGACATCCGTGGCAGAACGGTGCACACATAGTCACGCATACTTCTGTTTAACGAGGCACACGTAACGCGTGTAGAACCGCGCTTTATTACCGAGCTCATTACGTAATGCGCGGGGAAACGTCAGGAAGGTCTACGATCCGTAACACGTGCAACGCTTATGCAGAAACGGTGTCCCCGCGTTGCTGGAAATGGAAATTCTCCGTTTTTTCGCGTGGCCTCTTCGACCACGGAATCGTTCCTCGAGTGTCCCCAGAGCGGCTGAATCGACTGGTCGTCTGCTAGTCTGCAGAAGATCAGATGCTCGCAAGGTTACTTCCACGACGAATATAAATCACGTTCGGAAGTACCAGAACATGCGATTCCTTTATCGTGTTGTGTAATGTTCATAGTTATGTATCTATGTATAAAGCATGACACGGTGAAATTGTTTGAGGAAGTTTGCTCAAGAGTTCCAAATCTGAATGCAATCCTCAAATACATAATTGTGTGACATTTAGGTAGTCTCTATTTTCTTTTGACTAAATTTTGTAAATTTAATAAATTTACGCATACGCGTGAATTTCCTTTTTCTATTTGTCTGTTTTCAGGAAAGTAAATACATAGAATTTTACACATGTTTATAATACAAAATGTAGACGAGGCAATGATTGCTAACAAATCAACTGTGTGCAAAGTAAATGTAAAGTGAAATATGTGTACAGTACCGCTCATAAATGTTCTAACCACATGTTGAGAAAAATACAAGTTTCTTTGTAGCAACTGATGTATGTTCTTTACATTTTTTTTCGCATTTCTATACCTTATAAAAAAATATATACCTTAAAAAGAAATATATAGTAATTATAGTAGTTATATTTTTAACAGTAATTAATAGTCAATCTGAGCAATAAATATTGGTTGCTACCAATAAATCTGTAATTTTTCAAACTTCTAAAATACTATATACTCTCGAAAATACTATACATATACATACTCTCTCTCATGAATGTTTCGACTGAAACAACAACTGTAAAGTGTAGTGGTCTACATCTACAGATCTACAAGTGCAAAACTCGCACCTTGGAGCAAGTAATGAGCTTATAAAAAATAAATGAAATTTTTTAAAAGTCAATTTATCAAAGATGAGAATAACGACAAAAAGTAACAAGAAATACTTAGTTCCAGGAAATAAGGAACGTGTCAAAATAATAAAAAAATAATATCTATATTTTACACAAACTACGAGTAGAAATTTACTCCTTCATAGTTAAACATGTTAAAACAAGAAATATATATCTGTACTCGATGAAATTTATAAATCGTGTTTTGATTCTGAAATCCCAAATCAAAAAATATCTGTTTTAAAATGTTAACTAACTTTGGTTGAATGAATTAGATCTTTTGTCATCTATTCCACAAATTCTGTTATATTGTATATTCTTCAAACCCTTTTCGCTTGTTTTTTATAAACTGTTTTGTGAAGTTTCATAGCTGTTCCTTAAAATGCATTATACATATATCTATTGTAACTTCAATAATCGCTATTGACTATATATGCACTGTTTACTGTTTTCTCACTATTACATAATTCTGTTTCCATGTCGTAAGAAAAATACTTATTCAGATTTTAGAATTATTTTGTCTTTTAATATTTGTTATATCGTTGCTTTAACAAAATGTCTGTAGCTTATTCCTGAAGTTTAGATGGTTTTAAATTAAAAATGGAAAATATGTCAAGGTTCTTCTGGCGGTCTTTAAAATAGCTTATCTTTGTATGGAGATGGAAAAAACTCTACTGAATTCTGACGAAAGCGACGCTGCACGTTTGTAATCACGTTTCCCTTCATGTATATAAATAAGATAAAAACACAAATTTAATCTGTAAAGCGAGGAAAATTTTTTACAAACATGTGAGCATACTTATTGTTTTCCTTTCCAAGTTGGTTACAATTTGAAAACACTTCGAATTATCTCTATTATCTTCTGCAAATAATATTTAGATGAATACTCAGATGAAAAATGGAGAATAAGATGGGCCTTAATAATGTGAGGAACTTTACATCTTTCTTTTTAAAGACAAAACATTTTTTTAAGGACAAACATCTAAAGAGTAGTCGCCAATTTTATTGAAATTATTATACAAATGTTTCAAATGTTTTTCAGCTAAATGATGAGGAAGCAGGTATATTTTAGTCGTATTCCCTGAACAATCTTAAACATTATGGAGCCCACGAGAAATTTCAAGTGAAAACAACACTACTAAATCTTAAAATCTATTTGCTTTATTTTTCTAAGTTATGTTCGTTATACATAGCCTATGATACTCTTATATACCGTTACCTAACAAAAAATGTGTAATAAACCTATAGTAAATACAGTACATTGAGAAACATTGTACTTTTCACAAAAATTTTCAGATTTCACCCAAGAATCACAAACTATACAGGTATTGGTGTGATTCAAAAACTTCGTCAAGCTGTAGGTAAACTATTTTACAAAATAATATTACTATACTAGTAGTAATAAAACTATTACTAGTTAAGTACTATAAAAGCATAAGCTACGTATCAGACGGAGGACATCCATGTAGAAAATCATGGAAGATATTTTAAAGATAAATTAGCTTGAATAGAAAATTGATTCCTTTATTAAATCGACAAAATGTAATAAATAATGACCGTTTCAATAATTTCAAAGCAACATATTTTTCAAATTTTGAAAGCCAGTCAAGTTTTGAATCAGTTCAAAATTTTCAGATTGTCGGTTGACCTGTACGGAAAAAATATTTTCATAGTTTTGTCACAATTTATCCATCAAACTGTAATTCGTTTTGCGTATATATATATTGGGAAATCAATAACAGATCGTTACGTTTTTTTTCCTTGCGAAATGAATACCAGTTCAACCAATTGGACGTGCCTTATTTTACTAAAGACATCGCAACTGTTCTCTCCACGTCTCGAGCCGGGTTATTCGAGAATCGATATCGAGGTGCGAAGCGAGGCTTGGCCCGTTACGTAACAGACAATGTGGTCCAACTCGGGGCGCACGTGTGTTCACGCATATTCATATTCATTCCCGCTGCTTTGTCAATGGTATACTTAGCATTTCTCTCGAGACACGATCGTACGTAGAAAGTTTATGGCTGATCTGTAAGTCGAATGTTTGTTCCAACTTTGAACAATAGTATGCTTTTTTAAGTTCTCTCAGTTATGAATACCAGTTTGCTTGGAAAGTTTCAATAATGGTTAGTTTAATACAAACATTTTCATTGGATAATTGTGAATAAAAGTTTTATGTTTATATTACTATTCAATTCATCCGAATTATTTTATCTATTTTGGACTCATCTTTTTATTAGTCTACGATTCTATATTTCAGAATGACCGTAGTTTTACTTGAGAAGCTTTGGGTACAATTGACGCAACTTATTTATTGTATCTAATAAAGAAATATTTTTTTTATGGATAATATTGCTTTGATCTTTTTAAATTTTTACCTTTTACACTGTTCAGTGATTGAATTCTTTCAGAAATTAGAGTTTCATTTGCTGCTTTTTAGTAGCAATTAAACTATGTTGTATAAGCTTAATACGTATGAATAAGTAGTAGGAATTTACTTCAGTTACTATATGCACCTTGTTTTAAAAAATGTTTAAATAATAATAATATTCTCGTCTGCTATTACAACTTAAAAATCGATTGAAAACTGTTCAAATATAGATGTGAATTGAATAATAACATTGTAATGTATTTTCCTGTAATGTTTCAGCTTTGCGTGAAAAAATTAAATTTTTAATCATACAAAATATAAAAATTAAACCTTCTATTTATAAATACAATAATTAAAAATAGTTTTTGGGATTAAAAATAATATAATTTGATATTTATTAACCCATACGAACGTAATTCATATAAACATATTTTCCATTTTGTGAAGTTATTAAATTTTAACTAAACTATAGTAGAGAAGTTACTTATTTTTGTTCCTTTTAATAAAAAATAATATTATTTGTCTGTATAATGGCAATACAATATTTTCCATGAGGTACATAAATAAGTAGAACGCCAGAGCATAAAGTTGCCTCGCAGTAGTATGAGTCAATTATCGAGGCTACTCATGGGGTCAACGACAATCGCCATAAGCAAACACACAGGAAACTGCACATTCTAATATTTTTGATAAAAGCACTCTTACTATTTATGAACTGTAAATTAATTATAAGTAAAAATTGAGGAAATTACGCATGTAGTAATAATAATCTGTTCATCTGACAACAAAAATTGCGTTAAGTTTTGAAACAAATCATTTGAAATCTTCATAACTTATTATTAGACACCTATATAATATCCATGGTTCCATTATCCAAGAAAATGATTTTATAGAAACACTTATATTTTTACCACCTATGATGAAAATAAGAATAAAGCTTATGAGATTAAACGAGACATATTTTTCATAAATGTTATATCTAGGTACTGATTATGGGAAAACCATTTTACATATTAGGATAGCGTATTTCCATAATTTTTAAACTACAAACTAGTCAAGTAGGTAATCGAAAGCAATCCATAATCTAAGAATACTCGAAGTTAGTCGAGATTACAAAAGCCCTTTTAGGATCAATAATTTATCTGGAGGATAAGGGGTCACGTCCTTTAAAGAATAACCTGTGCTTAACTTCCTAAAAATCAAGTACTAAAACAAAGATTTATTTCTAATTTATGCAATCAATTAGGGGCTAAAAAGTCATGATTTATTAATAAGTTTCATTAGTTGTTGCATTTATTATTTAAAAGAGTTACTTATATTTTCTGACGACTTTTTATTCAAAATAGATTAGATAACTAAATATACATATATCATTTTTCATTGAAGAATATACATTCATCAAACTTGATGATATCAAAAGGTTTACGAAAAATCAGAAATATCCGAAAACCTACGCACAATGTTGGATGTTGGATGTTGAAAATTGATTTCTTTTTTTTTTTCCCCAATAAAGCATTCAATTCAGTGTAAAGCTATACGTATAAGTTACATATCAAATACAAAATATAAATATTTTAGAATTTTTATTTTCTGTTTTATAGCAAAAATATAACTATTAACTTACTTTTTCTATACAACATGGAGCTTTTAGAATATAATTTGAGGTTTGTATATTTTATGACGATGATTATTTCCCATATTACTAAAACTAGTATTATACATACATACTAAATATATTATAAACACAAAATTGATGATTACCACTTTGGGATAACCTTTCGTTAGTATTCCGCTTAAGTAACTGCTGTTCTTTATCCTATTCAACCTTAATATCGTTATACTAACATTTCTCACATTAACACAATTTCCTTCGTCTCCTCTTTGACCTCAAAACACAAGTTTAGTATGCTACCTAGATAACCTTGCTTCTTGATTTTATACGATATTATTACGCTTCTACTGTACAAAAATATACAAAATTTGTATTCGTCTCACTTTGAATTCAACTGAAACATCATCCTATGGCATTTTCAATCTCATATCGATGTCTCCGCCAATTTTGATGATTTTTGTAATATAGTAGTTTATAGACCCTAACTGCTACTCTACTGTAATATTAGTCGAATTAAATACAATAAACTAAATACGTGCATCACTGACAAGTATTTAAAGTTACTTTTCTTAACAAAATTTTATTTTATATTTTTGATTCATTTTCTCACATAGAATTGCCACTACATAAAGGTACATAATACCATTGTATACTTTGACGATACTTCAGAACTGTAAATACTTGTTAGTAAAATGTCTATGGTATAAGAAATCCTGTTAACAGCTTGTATGTATGTATACTTATGTTTAAAAACGGAGACTAGAATTCTCTCTAAGAGAATTTTTTCCAAGGAACATCAATATACTTAAGTAAAGTTAGTTGAAAATATTCACATTTTCAGTATGCAATGTTTCTGTTTACAACAAAGCACACTTTTGTCTTATCAGAAATTTAAATGAGAATGTACGGAAATAAATCTCCAAAATTCCTTTGCTTATGTAATACTTCTAAAATGTGATCGATACAGTAAAAAATGTACAGCGAAAAAATACAACATTTTCTTGTTATAATTTCGTCACTCTTTGTACTACTACTATTACTTTTATAGAGAGACAATCATTTTACTTCAATTTTACATTTAACAAGGCAAACTACTGACACATGTATTAATCATTTGTAAAAAGTGTGCCTCTTATACTTTGTAAGTCAATTTCTGATAACAAGTTGTGAAGTAGTAATAAGTAGTAATTATATTATATCATAATTATTCTGTATTGTTTAATGGTATACTTCAAGACTGTTCAAATGGTATGTATATGAAGCATATTTTTTTATTAAATATTATAGTTAATTATTAGGTATTAATTAATAGATATTAATTGCTAATATGAAATAATAATATTTTATAAAGTATTGCAAGGAAGTAAAATTTATACGTGCCATAACAATTGTAAACCAATTTGATTTATGGTATCTAAAGGTATGTTTATACTGAGACAACAATGATGAACATTTTGTGGCCTGTTATATAAAAAAATAAGAAAAACGTAGAACACTTTAGGAGGATAGGTTCTAAACACAAACTCAATGAAGAATTCACATATGTCTAAAAATGCATAGTTTCATGCTACAAGCAGCAAGAGACGACACAATTTTCCTCGTTGCCTCAGTATAGACATAGCTTAACATTTTAATGTAAATGGTATCTTAAAGTGTTTTTAGAATATAAAGGATTGACCGCTTGCCCGAAGATTTTTTTAGAACCATATAAATCAAAGTTAATTAAAGTAAAATAGAAACATATAAATTAACTAATCGGTGGGTAACTAATTATTACAAGATAAATAATGTACGAGACTTTCAAAGATTCTATGATTTTTTCTTCTTTCTCAAGTTCACCAATGTAACAATGCCTACTCCATAATTTAAAAGATAACTTGTGACAACTGTGATTCATTGTTACAAAGTAAAAGATTAAATATATATTCTTATCTCCAGAACGATTAAATACATACGTCCAATGTCTCACAAAGTATATCAGGGGTTTATAGACCACTGTTCTGCGAGAATTTAACAAAATCAAGAGGAAAAAGAGGAAGAGGACAAGTTGGGTACTGCCTTTGCCAGTGTCTATCTCTTCTATAGCATTCCAGCATTCATACGTAAACTGGAAAACGACGACGATCGAGACGCGACGGTTGCCCCTATTGATTAGCCCCCCCTCGTCTATCCCTTTCTCTCCTCCCTCCAAGGATCTTTGACCCTCCCACGCAAGAGTGTGTCGCGGAAAAAGACTGTGAATGTCAAGGGTTGCAGATCGCGGGCTCCTGGCGAATGTACATTTCGAGAATAACGATTTAGGTCGTCGTTAATGCGGTCGAGAATGGTCGGGAAGAGCCATCTAGCCAAGCTCTACGACTGAATATAATTAGGAAAGTTGATGTTTGAAGGGTGAACCTGAAAGTAAATTACCTACCGAAAATGATGGAAAGGGATAAATTATGTAATTGAGACAAATTGTGTTATCTTTTGTAAGATCGGAAATAAGGGAAATCGATTAAAACAGAGTTCATTTATCTACGACCTTGTTGGGTCAAAAAGAATAAAGCTGCACTTTCTACAATGCAACATCACACCTTTTATTGTTACTAAGAATTTGTTAGCGAAGTTTACTGTCTTTATTTTGTTGCATTTTTTGAGTTCTCCTAATGCGTTAGTACTCTTTATCTTCTTTATGGGATAACCTAGGAAAACCATAACCCTTTTTGAAACGATTGGAGTATTTTATGGAGCTCTAGTTTTTTTATGGGTCCCTTTGAAAAAGATTCAAGAAAATCGATTTGATTAAAGAAGAATACTTAATTCTATTTTAACGGACGGGAAAATTATTCAATCATTCCATTAAATACTTAATTTTCTTTATGATACAGAAAATTTCGAAATTTTTTATAATTAAAATTTTTTACAATTTTAGGTATAGATTAATATAGCTTATAAAAATTAGACTGTATTAATTCAATAACTCCATGAATGAAGGCAGTACAATAACTTAACAATTATATGAATTGTATTAAACTATTTCATTTTTTGCAAACAACTTGCACTTCTATTACACCACTACAAATAAATAAATGATATATTTTACTTTCTACTGTCCATGCTACATGCACATGAATGTAATATGATACAACAGTATACAATTAGATTTTAGTAAACTTGACTGCGAAAATTCACGTTAGTAATGTGTTTCTTTAATATAATGTTACAAAATATAAAACTTCGGTCTCCTCTCACTCTTAATAAACAAACAGACGTTTATCAATTAGAAAGCTGCTGTTGCAATGTATATAGTCTCACGAAAGCGGTAACAAAATATTCAGTAGCGAATAAAAAATTACGCAACAACTATTGCTAACATTGCAACTTTCAAAACAGCTGTTTCCCAGCTTAGTACCCTGATTTTTACCGAAAAAAGATCAAGATCTCAGTAGAATAGCCAACGTGCAAGAACACTTTACTTTTTTTTAATTTTAGTAAAAAATCATAACATTTAGTTAAACAATCAATGACTCCATAACATTACATTGTATGTTCCGTTAACTCGTGTCTACAGAGTTCATTAATGTTCATGACGACCTCCATAAGAACGAATAACATTTCAAATAATGGGAAACACGTTAATTAAACAATTATTTTATGATTAAAGTAATAATTAAATTTCCAACTAACATTAATATTTACAATCCTAAATATCCAAAACTACTTGCAAACACAGGCTTCGTTGATTCATCCTCAAAGTGTGAGGCAATTATATTAAAGAAGGAAATTAAATTAAATTATATAACTTATTAAATAAAAATTCCATTCGAACTTTTTATGTCGTGCATTACTTTAGAACAACACTTTCGCTTGGTATTATTCTATTTATGACACAATGAAAAACGCATGAAATATCCATATTTCCGCAATGTACTATTTCGGAGCGCGCGAAAAACGGTCATTTCAGATTGCCATGAATTCGACCTAGGTTTTGAAATCGTTTGAAAGAATATTCGACATCGAACGACTGCATAGTTGACACGCGATACATTGGGGACCATTGCCTCACCCATATTTGCATTTGCAATTAACATAGATCACCCATGCTGTTTATCTGCATGAAACTCTCATTTAAAATAGACATAATCATTCATTCATTGCGAAACGCAGTGAGTAAAAAGGAAAGCAAAATGATACGAAGCACTCGCCTTTCTTATTAATATGTACTCAAGGCAGTTTTTCTGTAGAAAAAAAAAAGAAAAACAAACAATGTCCATTCCTGTAGAATGTATGCAAAAACAGGTAAACGGATTATTAAAATTTCCAATAAAATTCAATATGAAAAAGACATGAAAATAAATTAAAATTAAAATTTATATTATAATACGAAATTGTTTTTTAGGTGCCACTTCTGTCTATTTCTCCATATACAATATTTAGGTACTTTCCTTGGAATAAAATAGAAATACGTTAAAATGTTAGAAAATAGTATCTATGCCTGAATACAACGAAAAGAACTTTGTTGGGTAAGACGGGAGCGAGATCCGCTACCTGGGTAAGCCCTCCGTAACCTTATCGGACAGCGATAACGTGAACTAGCTTGATAAACGTTGGAACCAAGTATAATGTAAAAATGAGACTTTAGGAAAATAGAAGATAAAAAGGACAAACGATACAAAAGCGTCCACGATAACGCCACAAAATCGCAATACTATTATATTAGGTAATTATGGAGTAACTAATGTTGCTGTAGCGTGATTATTCATTCATAACACTGTCATTCAACATCTATCATGAGTATAAGAGCCCAAAGTCAAAATAGTTTGTTACACATTAAAGTGTAAGCACAACAAACCCATTACATTCTTACTTCAATCACCTTTGTGTGCAAACACATTACTGTCACGTCATGTGTACTCACGTTACATACTATAGCAAATCCATAGTATGAGGCGAGATTATATCCTCATTTTAGATCTATTTTGCAACAATGTGAAACGAAATTTGCTATAATATGTAACATGATTGTATGTGACGTGACAGTAATGTGTTCGCACCCTAATATCCTGCAACAATATGGCGGCTGCGTCGCGACACACGTGCTTCAACCGATGACGTAAGATAAGTACATTTCAAACAATGGTCGAAGAGCGAATTTTCGTTTCACGGCACGTGTTATTTCTATCACCTTTTTTTTATTTCGCGTTAACGGACGACTGTCATCACGAAGGATGTCTCGTTTGTCAGGCACAATGTCACGCACTTATTTGCATAATAAATCCCGAGTGCCACCACATTTTCCCTTTTTCTCTGTTTGATAGAATCTGACATGTCTACGACGCCGTATACCGCCATCTTTACACCCCCGTTTATTTTTTTGTAACCTCACAAAGTAATAGGTTGGCGTAATTTAAACTGTCCTCTTCACAAGTCGTAAATACTGCAATTTAGAATAAGAAGTGTGGCAGTAATAATGTAAAGAAAAATATACTGTGCATTCTATGCAATAATCGGAAATACTCCAAAAGGGTAGAAGCCACGAGGACACCATTACTTCCGCCAAAAATGGCTACCCTGTTCAATGGTCACGTGCTAAGCTTCTTGGTTATGTTTCCATAAAAGCCGGCACAGAAATCGCAATTAAATCGAGGAAATTTATTTAAAATGAACCTTCATTACTTGATCTCTGAAAATTAATCTAACTACACATAATAAAGCTCAGCAAGAGGAAAACTGAATTGGTAAGAATGTATCAGATTTTCCATGCTCTCTTCATCTTTACTGAATAAATTTTCTAAATGAACTGTTTCAAAGCATTCTCAAAAACGGTTTATCACTTTGGAAACTTTTGATATTTGAAACCCGTTTTTCTCAAGAAAAGTCAAGTTACAATTTTCAACCTGAAACGTTAAACTTGCTATAACACGACACGTTATGTGACCAACCTCATTACTAATCTAAACCGTATTTTGAAAAACACAGGTCCTCAAGACTCGTAAAAACTAATTTCTCCTCGCATCTTCACTGACCCTAACGACCAACGAGTTTCATTCGCCGCGTCCAATTTCAGTAATCTCGGAACGCGACCTTTACAGGTCAAACCCTCCAAAGATAGCCTCGCACACGTCTGGTACGAGGGGTTGCGACAACGAACGGAAAACCTCTCTCCCTGCTGAAGTCACAGCAAGATACGAGATTTGTACGAGAAATATACGAGAGAGGAAAATAAAGCTTACAATATTTGCATTCGAGTTTATGCTGGACGTGTCACCGGGTAGCGAATAGGTGGAAGCTGCGTATATTAAGAGGCTGCCGACGAAGATGTACCCTCAGCTATCGAAAGACACACACGGAGCAAGAGGGAGGCTTTTCGACGCAGCTTGACGACGAGGTAAGGTCGCATGTAGAACACTCTAGGTAGATAGGCACGTTGCAAGGAGGAAAGTCATGGAGGGTACACGGATCGATGCTCGGGGCTGGCAAACGGCTCAGTCCCGAACAGAACACAAATTTCGCACGGAATATCGCGCACTATCACTGAAAGAAACAACCACGAGTAAGGGCCACACGTTCATCAGCACAACAGACGTTCCATGCTCTTGTTACCGTCATGAGAACGTGGTTTCTTTCTGTCGACAGCGCTGCGTACACGACACGTTGAGACTGACGAAGGTGTTCTCAAGCGATGGCTCGCAGCCGAGAGACAGCTGAGGTTACGCGATATCGCGAGCCAAATCGTGCATAGGGTTTAATATGACGCAAACGGGAAGACGGCAATTCTTAAATGACCAGTGCTCGATGGACTTTATTTCTAGTATAGATCAATGAATTACCCAAGGGTTGCACACCTGGAGGGTGAAGGCATGCACGGGAAGGGTTTGAAGAGGCACGAGTAACGATCACTCACCACCAATGCTGAGAGTTCTCCATCGGGTTTTCCGCTTGGAACCCTTCTTGCCCATCTCTCACGAAGACCGAACTGGTCCTCCTCCCTTCTGTCTCTCTCGTCTTCCCACCGATCTCGGTCGACTTTTCTAGGACGAAAGCGCCACCGAAATCATACCGCTGATCGCGACAGAATTTCGCCACTACCTCCGCGGCAGCATCTTATCGACTATTCATGTGTGTCCCGCGTCGACCGTCTAACTCGACAGAAAAAACTTTTGGGAACGAACTACCGGACGAGTGAGGCCTGCTCGTAGCAGAAGACAACTCCAATACGTAACCCGCGCCGCACGAATAGCGACCGCACACTGCTGTCCCCACCTCTCCCCTCCCTTGCGGTCCCCACCCTGCGCTTGTTGCTCCCCTGCCCCAATCCCCTGTCATCTACGCCGTGTCCCTCGCAGATTCCACTTGTTGTCTCGTTTCTTTTACAAGAAATAGATTTCCTGCAAGAAATATGCTTTTATAGGTCGATCGTGCTATGTTGCGCAATCCGAATGCATAGACAACGAATGTCACTCGAGTTTACGGCCGTAAGATCGATTTGTGTTTCATGCCTGTGATTCAAATGATTCGAACAACGAGTATTCTGCGCAAGCGTCAGTATTCAACGATCGTCGCGCCAGGATTGGCTGTTGTCATGACGATCGACGTAAACTTTCGCGCGCCATTTTATCCGGCTTTAGTATGGCTAGAAGTAGAATCACTATGTTTAAAGTTGATCTGAATCGAATTGAATACTTTAAAAAATAAAAGTAATAGTTTTAAAATAGACTTGAATTTACAGTATGTGTATAAGCATGAGTTTCTGGGAAAACAAAAGCAATATTATAAAGCATGTACAGATTAATCCTTATTTAGTAATTTTAATGTTTTTATGAACACTTTATTAAATATTTTTAAATTGTCAATGCATGTTTATGATAATGTTTTGTTCTGTAATAAACCACCAGCAAGATCGTGACAACTTAACCTCAGAATTCAATTCTGAAATCTGCCCATAAATTAGATCTTTTTAGAAACTACATTAGTATCAAAAACTTTGGACACTTAAATACAATCAGTTATTATAAAGAGAACATTTCTGAAATAAAAAAGTATATATCTTCAATTGTTGGGCAAAATCTTACCGCATACATTTTTTTATCCATTATTCCTTAAATAAAAATAACTCAGATTATTCAAATTATTGGATAACGGTCAGAGATGAAATGTCTTTACTTAAATAATCTTTATTTAAATAATTATGTATCTAAGTATTGCTAACAGCGTATAAATATATTTTTTTATCATGCTAGCTATTTTACGATTTTAAATAAGCTTATTTATTCTAAATATTTCGAGATATAATTATAGTAATACTTTTTACGAGTGACTGTCTAACTGTATGAAGTAAAACTTGGCTATTAAAATTCAGTTGTTTTGTGAATATATATACACTAAATTTCTTCAATAGTGACCAGGTATACAAATGATATTTTTATTGTGTATACATTTTCAAATGTTTTTTACAGCGATATGTATCAGAATTATACATATATATATATCTAAATTTCAAATTTATTATCTAGGTTAGATTTGTTTTAGGTTATGTTTTACGTCCAATTGTGTCACTTGTTCGACATTATCTTTATTTAATACTGTATTAATCTTCATGTTTATATTGTACATAATTCTCATGCAATAAAAGGTTTATTATTATTACCATCATTATTATTTTATTAGTGGTTTAATAAAAAATGTTTTTTTTTTAGGATTCTGTTTATAGGTTAAATATAGAATTAAATATAGAGAGTATTCACAAATTGGAGAAGTACAATGAAAATATTATCACTACAAGACTTCGACTCTCCTTCTTTTGATGATGCAGCTGCTGTTGGATTCATAGGGGATACTTTGCATTACTGCAAAATGGAGAACCTATTCGATGAGTTGCAACCTTTCGACAAATATTTGCAAGATTATCCATCAGTTTCACTTGCACCAGATATTCTGGCTACACGTGATACAACACGCACAATTTGTACTGATGACTTATTTATGCCAGTTCACGATAGTATTTTCAAAAAGCTTGCCAGTGTATGGAGAGAAAGAGGCTTGGCTGATGCAATTTGCCTTGCTGCATCTTCAGACCCTGAAGAAATTACTATAGTAGTACATTGGATAGCCACAAGGTATTAAAACAATATTATTAGGGTCAAACAACATTGTATTGTATTGAAAATCTAATATGATAATTTTACTTTCAGACTTAAATGGGTAATAGATTTAATGGATAAAGGAATATATCAAAGAGAAATCTTACCTACAACTGGATTAGGATCAGTTGCAGATATTGTTCACACAAGGGCCTGGGAATCGTCTTTTGTATGAAATCATTATAGTCAACTCCATAGGTTTAATCAATGTATAGTTTGTGTCTAATGTTAGTTTTTAGATCAGATGTCTTTCTTGGCATCCACATTGGGCACGACTAGCAGTAGTCACCAGAGATGATCGTATACGAATCTTCTTCCAAGAGGCATCAGCAGTGCCAATACTAAGACATAGTGCTCAGAAATCAGTTTGCTGTGTAAGCTGGAGACCATACGCTGGCAGGGAATTAGCAGTGGCATGTCACTCAGGGGTTTTAGTTTGGACGATACATTTGGGTGCAGCCAGTAATCCTCCAAGTCATGCAGTGTTATTAAAGCGGAGAAATCATGTACCTGTTACAAGTGTTACGTGGCATCCACAGGGTGATTTACTGGTGTCTTGTTCACCAGCAGATGCCAATATGATTATTTGGGATATTTCTAAGAAGGAAGGAGTTCCATTGAAACGAGTTGGTGGAGGTGGTTTATGTTTTACTCGATGGTCACCTTGTGGTTCTCAACTGTTTGCTGCCACATGCAGAAACGTATTTAGGTATGATGTATTTACCTTGTTTGCATGTAGCTTTACATTATATGTTATTATATTAATTCCTATATTAATCATTATGCACAGAGTGTGGAATACCGGTGTAGCAACACAGTGGCATGCAGAAAAGTGGACAGTACCTAATGGTCGTGTGGCGGCTGCATGTTTTGGTCCAAATTTGACTTTGTTATTTACATCGACTGAAGATCCTGCGACCATCTTTTCTTTACCCTTGCAAGAAAATATTTTTGACGTAAAGAAACCATCCCTGGATGATGCAAAAGTGGCCGTGCCACTGATAGATTTGACGAAAATCAATTTTTCGTCTGATGACGATTATGTTACTGTTGGTGGAAGAGTAGCTGCCATGGAATGGGATCCTACAGGGAGATATCTTGCTATACTTTTCCAGGTATAATTTTCTTTAATATCATAATTATTAATCGTGGAAATCTTGAATCACATATACTAATAATGAACTTTATACTTATTTAGGATAGTCCTTGGATTGCATTAGTTCAAACAAAAGTGGGAAACATATCGCGAATAGTTGAAATTAAACCAGTTTGCCTTATTAAAGGATTTTCTGATGAAGTCCCTAATTGTATGCATTTTTACCAAGACTGTAAAAATTTGTCCCCTGTGACATGTTTAACAATCGCTTGGAGTAGTAGTCGTGTTCAGCATTTTCCTATAGTTGAAAAAGAAAATACTCCCAATATGAACGTAACTTCTTCGTTACTGTCTCATACGTATAATCTCGATTTTAGTTCTACTTATTGCTAATTTGAAATCTAAATTAAAACATTAAAAATACTATCTTTATGTTTTTATACATTTTCTAATATTTGTATATATTGGTATGGACGTAAGACTCTTCAATGCAATTGTTCACTCGAGCTTAAGAAAGTAATAAACTATTTGTACACGAATAGAGCGTTACACTGAATTGTATAATATTCCATAACCATGAGTTTGCTTGTAAAAAAAAAAGGAATCCCATGTTAGACCTTTTAACTTTCTAGCTTCCTAACGTATGGGATATCCAACACAACGGCTCGAGTTCGGTACCTAATTATACGAAGTCACATGCAGAGTGTACGTCTTTCTATTTTTACGTCGCTTGACCGAATGCTGAACCGCCGACACATACGCGCATGAAACGTCCCGCACTATTTCCAATACCCTCTATCCGCAGCTACAACACAAATTAACCGTTCCATCGTTCTAGAAACCCTTCGTCCTAAATATACACTCCTCAAAGTAGCCCATCATTTTTGGTTGACGTTTGATTTATGATCTGACAGAAACGAATTCCACCGATGCAAAGTAAAGGCTAAAATTGTATTTATAAATTATTTATACTCTATTAAATCATAAATTATTATGCACGTCTCATAAATTGTACATGTATATTACATATATTATAATTTCATCCAATAATGATAGAAGTCACTTTCCTTAAACAGCAACGTTCCATTATGTACCGATTAAGCGTTCGTTAAAATACCTATATTTTCCCCCGTTATTCTCTTCTTTTTCTGTTATTGCATCCGTATGGGGTGTACGATCGAAATCCTTTTTCCCGTATATTTATTTTAATGGCAGTCGTACACATGCGGTGACTATGGTACGAACGGAGTTGACAGGTGCCTGAGCAAAAAAGCGTGCCCGACACTGGGCATAGTATGTATAATGTAAGCATAGAGGGCTGGCAGGCCACATGTGCCACTCTATCACTTATCTACCCGGTAATATGACGTATAACCCGACCATAAGATGCAACTGTGACCGCATGTGTGCGTGTGTACGTTTCTGTATGCGTGTGTGCATGCAGGAGTTACGATGCATACGCGTGTGTGTATACAAGGGGGTGAGTAGGAGGATGCATGGAAGAGTGTTTCTGTGTGCGCCCCGCGCCGTAGAAGAAACTGGGAGCACAACAGCTTGTATGAGATAACGTCGTCACGAGAGTCGTTTTGGAATCATAACAATGCATTTTCAGTTAGCCAGTTGATGAATGGAAGGACAATTCGTCATTGCTTACGTGTCCTGTTTTTTACCGAAAAATTAGCTTCAATGGAGTCTGAAAGAATTGTTCCTTGGTATAATAGATGTGAATTAACAATAATATTTGTAACAGTAAAATAATATAGAAATAAACAAGATTCATTTGATATTCGTTAATATTAATTATTATAAATTGTTTTAAAGTTAAATATGTAGGTACGTACATAGATTCAAGACTTTAATGTATGTTTTTATACTGAAAGATTTTGTAAAGTTAGCTTACATTATTATGGAAAAATTAGTTCTGGTTAAAAGTTTGAGAATCACGTTTAATATAGAATTACAAAAAGTAGCAATTGCATTTGTAAAAATTCAACAATTTTGAAGTTAAAGTTTTATTATCCTTTAACTTTAAAGGTATGACAGATACATTAAAAGAAATTTATGTAACAATCAATTTGCATTCATTATTTTATTACGGAAAAAAGATAATATTACTGTTCAGTTTACGATATGTTTTAATGGCATGTTAATTTTATTTAAATAATAAGTTATGTATGCGGGTACGTACATAAATTAAAAAATCTAAAAAGAATACTACTACTACTATTAAAAGATAGTACATATTTAACATATATCCTTCTAAATTCTAGAGTGCCACATTCCTAACATAACACGATTAAATCTCAACTATATAGGATGTAAACAATATTCGTAGCAACATTTTAATGAGTGATAGGGAAGCTGAATTGGAACATAAAATGTCCTATGACGTAATATCCGATCTACCTCTATTTTCTAATAATAATGCCTTTAAGTTATTATACCTACCTATATGTCAAACTAGCAATAAGAGGATTTTATAATTTTGCAATACATTCAAGAATAGCAACAGAGCAAAAAAGTTTTAATACATATTGTATCTTTTACGGTTTAATTTTTGTAAAGCTTTAAGAATCCGCGAACCATTTCCTGTAAACATATCGGATTTTGTTCAACATCCGTTGCTGCTTTTCAATGTATTTATAAAATTGCATAATCCTCCGACTGTTAGTTTAATATAGAGACATGTTAACTTTAAGGCATTATTATTATCATTGATATTGACATTATGTTCAATAGTATATTTTGTTTTCCTTTAAGTTTCTCTACCACCCTTTAAAATATTGCTACGTGTATTGCTTACGCCCTATATGCATGTTCATCTCAAATTCTACTTGTTATCGCCATTAGCCTTTGGAACATACTGCGTTACGAGTCAAAGACCGCTAATTCGGCGAGGATCTCCAAAACAAGTTAGGGGTACCCAATAAAACTGAAAGACATCAAGTGCATTCGCGTGAAAGTCTGAAAGACATCACGTACGTGAGGAGGAAAACGGGGAGGCCGGGTGAAATAATAGTAGGCTGTAATAGGAGGAAGGAGTGAACGACTTGCCCTCATGTGTGCTCGCGAAGAAGCTGTTGTTAATAAGTGACGCGTGTGCGGCAGCTGGTTTTACGTTTTTTGCCCCTGCACCCGATTCTCGGGGTTCGACCGACGAAAGATCAGCCTAAGCACCCCCTTCTCCCCCTTTCTGTCTCTCTCTTCGTTCACTGCACCTCGACTGGGGAATATTCCTACAAAGTGTCAAAGGGATGCCGATGCCCATTACCAACTTGACTACTGCAAATTAATTGTTCTCAACTACTTAACTATCCCATTCCTTGTATTTCACTAATGCTAAAGTAGTAGAAGCAGTGAAGTTGAATCTCCATAAAAACGTTCAAGATCGTTCACAGACGTTACCTGAATCATATCAATTAAAGAATATGTGTCCAGGCCATGAAAAGGGAACATCAGTGACGCAATCCCCTCCGTTAGGGGCAGCATTACCCTCTGAAATAATCCAACATAATCGTTCCAGGAATCTATGCACAGGCAAGAGAAAAAAAAAAAGAAAAGAAAACGACGACCACGAGTTGGAAAGGAGAGGCACGAAAAAGGGAGAAGACAGACGTGCGCGCAGATGCGTGCCCCTGCCACCCTGATATGCGGCAGCCAGAGGACTGAAGGAACGTAGAGGCAAGTGCACCGATGATGCACAAGTGCCTCGAAGCGCATCTCTTGTCGAAGGGGAACGAAGCAGCCACGCGAGTGGGCGGCGCGTACCCTTCTCGAAGGCTTCTTCCCTTGTGCCTTGGGAAGGGTGGAGGGGACTCTCCGCTCGTTGTCGCGTTGTCTACTGGAAAAACGCGACGATGTCTTGTCCTGGCTGATAGTCTTCGTGGAGACGCGGGAACGGGTGTGCTTGCCAGGGCTATCCTCTTATCTCGGGGTCAGTTACATTGCAGCATCGTGGTCGGTCGGCCACCCTATTTCTTTCTTGGCCTCGTTGTGATTAAGATCGTGAGCGCGCGTGCCACGCGGACCTGGACCCTCAGAAAAGTGATAAGTTTATCGGACTGATACTGCTTGGAGATTTTATGGACAATTATACCAGTGGATTGTTTGAGTGACGCTAACCCGTAAGTGAGAAGTGATTGAACAGTTAAATTGTATAGCGGTTTTCTCGCTATACGCTCACCGTTACCGCTATTTACCGCATTTTGTGGAATTATTGTTTCGTTTTTTAGGGTTAGCCTATAATAAGACCAACGTGAGTTAGCAGTTAAAAGTGCCTTTAATACAGTATAAATTCGTTCTTAATAACGAATCGTGAGATTATAGCGAGTAAAGATTGTATTTTGTTTCTCTATTAATTCCTTAGGAAATCCAAAATGGACTGACGGTGTGTTCTAAATTTTTGAATGGAAGTTGAGATTTTTTAGACCATTCTATCCCTTTTATAAATTGTGTATTGTTTTATTTTATTAGTACAATCAGTGGGATTGGTGAAGCACCAGATAGCTCATTTTACAAAACTCAAAAAATGTTTAAAATATTATTTTATAAAATTCATGAAGCTCTAATAGCTTGTTGTTCTTAACAATGTTAACAATTTTTTCAAGTTCAGTGACCCTATTAACACCTTATCATTATCGTCGTAATTGGTACAACATAACTATACCTGTATCAAAGGAAAAGGAAAACTTAGATTGCTAGATAAATACTCAGTTTTTCTAATGCAAGAGATTAAAACTATATCATATCACTATGAAACATCACAGCCCTTTGGTACCTGTGTGCTCATCACAATTCCTTTAGCATCTACTAAATACCAAATCCTCTTATAACTGCTTCCAGGTTACTACCTTATCCCGCCAACATGCACCTTGAGGACTATCACTCAGACAAGAACGAGGAGGATTTCCAGCGTGTGTCTAGAAACATCAAGCAAGAAGACTTCAATTCCTTATACCTTGGACCGCTTTCCTCAATAAACACCAACACTCAACAAGCATGTTGGACGACATCTCATACAGATATCGTCTCATCCCCCATTCTGCCTAATAACTCTAGTCCTCGAGAGTATTCCGATTGGGAGCAACTCACAACCGCCTTTCAGTATCCCTGCCAACAATACTCTGCTACGGACAGGTCACCAGGAAGCACAGGAAGCGAGGCTACCACACCAACATGGAATACTCTATCAGAGTGCTCCAATGGCCAACGATTGCCCTCGGTTGGCTCAGCGTTCTCCTTCTCGCGCAGTTTCTGCAACACTGTTTATCCAGAGTACCAGAGTTATCAAGACTATCAAGAGTACCAGGATGACACGACAGTGTCCTTACCTCTTATCCTGCACTCTCAGACAGAGGATCAAACGTTCACCGGACCAATGCAGACCGCTACGGACGAGTTTGATCTCAGTTTGATAAGAGGCGACCCCACCTCGCTATTGGGCAACGTGGACTCCCCATTGTCGTCTTCTTCGACCTACCTAGAGGAATTGCAGGATCCGTTCTCCAATTTAAGTGGATCTTGTTACGCAATTGGACACTTGGTTTCCGGGCAACAGTCGTCGGTTTCAACGATGACCTTCTTTAATGACGCTGGATTGGGCGAAGGCTTTGGAAACCAGGTTGTTCTTCCAAGGAATGAAGGCCTATTGCTAGCTGACCGACGTGTCCCTGTGTCGACGTCTACATCGGAGATGGAGAAACGAAGTAAATCTTATGGTGAGTTTGGAGAATTTATCTTTCGTTGAAGGGAAAGTTGTATTGGACCGAGCTTATTGTGTTTAGTCGGTAAGAATAAATAGGGCTATTTATTGTACTTTGACCAATATATCGTCAATACTGACATAAATAACAAGAAATTGAACTACAGTAAAACCTCAGCTAATCTAGTGTCAAGTACTCGTAATCTCTTTTATCACAGTCAATAAAAGACCAGTCAACATCGGTTGAAACTTGAGTTATAAATTAATTCAGTAGCAGACTGAAAATGATAAAATTAATCATTAGGAGTGCTTCAAGTTTTAGGCGTGAAGTTAGTTAATCGATTTTTTCATTTTTAAACAATGTTTCATGCATTACATAATAACGTGGTATTAGAAAAACAAAATAATTCTTTATAAGATTTGAAAGTTGATATTCCTAATTGCCAGGGGCAGACTGGTCATATAAGTTAATCGGTGTAATCACTGGTAGGCCGATCGAGTTTTTGACCAAATTTTTTGTTAACAGTTTCAGAAAGATATTTTATGTAATAAATTATCAAAGTTATGTAGGTATGTGAAGATATATAAAATTTTCTAAAGTTGACGTAATGTACATATGTAATAGTATTCTAATATTATTCGTGAAATCAAAATTATTAAAATTATATCGAGTTTAAACAAAAAAATGTATGAATTTATTTACTACCAAAACGATTGATACTAAGTTTAAATTTAAAATTCTGTGGTTGTAAGGCAAAATGATTCATGTTGCATTTTCAAAAAATTCGAGTTAAGGCCTTAATTGACGTCTATAATATAGAATTTGTATTTTTAGATAGTAGAAAGGGCATTAAAAAATTTATCATTTAAAAATAAGGGTTCGAGCAGACATAAGTCTATACTATAATACTGAAATTGAAAACTTTAAAAACACCAGTGTTTCGAAAACAAAAACATATCATATAAAAATCACTGGGCCGGACTCAATTTGCCAGTCTGTCCCTGATAATTGCAAATCATAAGTATCATTGTACCATCTGGAAACTGTTTAAATTTCAATGAAAGATTACCTGTAAATTTACTGTCCGAAGCTACTGTCTTCGAGGCAATTAATCATCAAGCTAATACATAATCTATTTCGAGTTGAATTTTATTTAGAAAAACAATCTTCTTACTCGTGACGCACCTCTTATAAACAATCAGGATTTGCTTACACCTAGTAGCCCTAACAACTTAAAGTACTGACGTTGTTTAAAAAAAACGAGATAAATAAATACGAAGACGAAATTAAGGAAGCATACAAACTACTCCCTCGAGTGGCATCCTCGAGCGCCACTTGCAGACACACTTTCTTCTAACAAGCATCCTCTTGTTTATCAAGCGTCTCAGATGCATGATGACACGTTCGTTTTCTCCAGATTGTTCAACAACTGACGATAGTCTGACCTCCACTTATCAGTGCCGATGGATAGATTGTGGTTGCGCCTTCGCTGAACAGGAAGGTCTGGTTCGCCATATCGAGAGACGTCACGTCGAATCCTCCTCATCGAACTCGCATGGACACGGAAGGCGAGTTCAAAGGGACAGGGACAAGGACAAGGAAAAGGATAAAGAGACCGAGGGTTTAGGAAGCACCGGAAATGGTCAAGACGAATTTGCTTGCCTCTGGCAGGGATGTCCTCGAGCTAGACCTTTTAACGCTAGATACAAGTTGCTGATACATATGAGAGTGCATAGCGGGGAAAAACCGAATAAGTGTCCGGTGGGTAGAATAGTAATTGCATCCCATGTTTTTTTTTTGCCATTTTACAAACTGAGTTGATACAGAAATACATATTGCGTAAATATGGATATATTGTTGCATTTACTTTGTGGTTTAGTTTATATAACTGTAACATGTAGTAAATTATATAAAAGTATGTACTATATAAGTATTGTTCAATTTATTGTATTATGTGTATACATATAATTCATTTCTACGATATATTATTATATTTGAGGGTTGTTTCTCAACAGATGCTTGAAAATGTTATTAGACTATATAATTTACTCTATTATTATCATATTCTATCAAGTAATTTTTATTATATCCTGTCTCTTAAAATATCATATTTAAATAAGAGTCGTATCGGCAATATTTGTGTTGTATAAGAGCGTAATATAATTAACATTTAAATGAAGGTTTATTTTATCTTACAATATAAGTTTTTTTATATGTATTCTAAAGAAAAGTTTTACTTTGAAATATGATTTCATTATTTGGATGTAGTACTTTATTTTTTTTAATAATGTAACATAATAATAAATTAAACTTTCATAATTTCTGATTTAGCTTTTTTCAGTAAACGGTGGCTATTTTATTTGAATAGAAAAAAAAAACAAAAAATAAAACATTTGAATATTGTATTGTATGCACAATTCTTCTAATTTGCATTTTTTGTTTAAAATATTCTTGCATACCAAGTAACGATTGACAAGTAATGTGATATTTTTAAATTGGGTGACTCAGTGTGTGTAAATTAAATTAATTGTAATATCCCATAAAGGCTAATTTTTTAATAAGTACTAAAACCTAATTTAATTTCTTGTTTATATGACTAATTATATTTTCTAAATTTTTACAGTTCACTGGATGCAAGAAGGCGTTCTCTAGACTAGAAAATTTAAAGATCCATCAAAGATCTCACACAGGGGAAAGACCTTACGCGTGTCAGCATCGGGGATGCTCCAAAGCATTTAGCAACAGCAGTGATCGAGCGAAACATCAAAGAACTCACTATGATACTGTATGTTCCATTTTTTATTTTATTTTTTAAACTAACACAATTGACCCTTAAAGAAACATTTGCTTAATACGATTCCATTTCTCGGCTCGATAATATGGAAAAATTGAATTGCGAACTTTCTTCGCGTTTTGCAAATGCGTCACTTAGTTACAACTTATCGTCTTAGTTTCGTCATTTCTTATGCGACTGACGTAGTTGTACGTGACTCACAAGTATCACAAATTTTGGAAGGTGTTGGCTTAACAGTATTTTTTGTGTATAATACGTAATATCATGATATCACCGTACACTTTGAATTATTTGTATTATAATTTTCTTCACCTGTACTCCATAAATATATTTTCAATACTTCTATATCGTAAACGTGGATCATTTATTTCTAACACGTTTTAATTAGGATAAAAATCTAAAAGAATTCATGTACATAGTTTCTTTTAAACGTTCTATAGAAAGATTATAACACATTTTTAAGTTTAAGTTTTATAAGTTTTCGAAGAGCTTTAAAATTTAAAAACCTTTAAAATTATCTCGGACAAAATTGACTTGTACTTGCGGGGCAAAGCTTATTAATATTAAATAACATCAATTGGAAAATTTAATTTACAAATTACTTTATGACAGAAAATTAAGTACGGACCATTATTTAACTTTACATAAAAGTATTCATTTACCAAAAAGATATCCAAAATTCAATTACTATAATTTACCGTATCTATTATTCTATCATTTTGCTGTAACGCCTAGTTCTTATACTACTTCTTTAATTTATTTTAAATAGTATTTTTGAATTAATGCATCTACAGTTATACCTTTTTGAAATCTCTATTTAAATAATTGTCTACGTGTTTTTTATCATTGTTTTACTTTATATGTTTTCAGAAACCGTATGCGTGTCAGGTGTCCGGTTGCGGCAAACGGTATACAGATCCATCTAGCCTCAGGAAACACGTAAAAAATCATTCGGAGCCAACAACACCACTGTCCACCTTATCACTGACGTCAGAAAACAAAACCTCTACAAGCATTCCTATCAACCCAACTAACGTACCACGGCACGATGCAATATCTGCCACTTCCAAACAGCAACAACAGCAACAGACGCAAACGACGGCAATCACCTTTGCAGAGGAATCGAATTATCGATCATATAAGACTTCTGAGTCTTACGTGGACGAGGACGCAGACCTGTTTCAAACAAATCTGTGTCAGGTCGATAGGATTTCCATGAACCTTGAAAGCAATCAGGAGTATGTCCCCATTGAATCTGTGAAGCGTTTTCTCATCGATGATGTCAGCAGCACACACGTGAATGGTACAGGTAAGGAAAACAGTATATTCAAATAAGTAGCGTTCCCAAAATGACAGAAATTTCTTAAAAAATGTTTTGAAGATTGTGGTACCGGTTTGGTTCGCTTCATCAAAAATTTTACATTATTTTATATATAAGCTACTTACAAATATTGAAAATATCTAAAGAAATAGGTTAAATAATTTTAGAATTTAGAAGTTCTCAAATGTTGAAAACTTAAAAGAGTTGCGAACAGTATGGTGAAGCTGATCGAGATCAGTAAAACGTTTTAATAACTTTAAATATATAGCAACAATCTATTAAAAATACTCTTGATTACATTGCTAGTTAGCTTACTTTTGAATTCATGTATAATGTTGTTTAATATTTAATATTTATTATAATAATGTCAACAGCTACAAGACTATTTATTTCCTTAAAAGTTTCATGAAGTATTAAAGTGTTATTTTCTTTTTCTACACATGTTCCCTAAAAACCTATTTAGAAGACATCACCAAAATAGCTTGAATTATTTTCTGTAAACTTGAATTCCTCTGTTTCTCCTTTATTACTATGACTTATGTCTGTAACAACTGTAATACAATGAGAAACTTCAATTTTAATTTTCGAAAGATAAACAGAGTACCTTTATTTCATCAATGATGGGTCTTCCAATGTAGACCCACAATTTTAAATGCAACTTAAACGAAATTCATTTTTTCTAATATTATTTCTATCCAAAACTTTTATAAAAGTAACAGTTATACAATCTCGAAGAATGTTCAGTATCGATCTTCTAGATATAGGTACCCAAAATATCTTAATCCCACCATTGCTCGACTTCTTCCAAGACGTAGCCCATGGCTATAAGCTCATGCACACCATTTACAAAAAAAAGCCATCCAAAGTTACTCCCCATATAGGAATACGTTATTGTCAAGCAGTCGCGCGTGCTGACCCTTTTTCTGTATTGGTGAATGATCGCACCGTAACGACGCCGATGAGTGTACACTGCTCTCGGTCCTCCATGCTTAATCTCAGAGGAGGTTCGCCGCTTTATGCTTTTACCCCACACCGAGTCTTAAAATAATATTCCTGACTTTTTTGGCGGGGAGCACACGCACGTACGCACGCGCCAAAACAGACGACGTGCTTAACACGTGCGACACACGCGTGCCCTTTTAAATTCCAACCATCGAGGCCGCGATTTTCATGAGAATAAAAATACGATTAATCGTCTTAGGTCTAAGAGGAACCAGCGCACCTGCAACATGACCGTTTTCTGTTACAGGATACTGCGCGGAGGACGATGTAACCGACTTTCAGGAGCTCGGCTCCGACATCGAGCAACAGTTCCTCGAGCTGAGTAATTTAGACGATGTAGTGTTCATCGATGGTTAATATGAAAGCTTTATGCTTATACAAATTATGGGGAACTTCATGGAGCAACACATGCCATACTTCCAAAGACTTGTTTTTCATTTTTATATTCAATTTTATATATCGCTGTTACACTTGATGGAATCATATATATTTTTGTACATAGGCACTTGTATATATTATAAAAGAACAATACAGTGATTTTGATTATTATCTCGAGTTTTCTTCTTCGTTCTTTATTAAGATTATTCGATTCTTGCTTGCATATTTAACCCTTTCATTACAGAATACATAATGGAGAATTGATATTATTGCTTGAATTCTTATGGTGGACTAATTATTTACAATTTTTTCTTCTTTAAGATATAATATAGCGCTACAGATTCAAAAACACTATGGATTTATGATACAGTCTCTAATTTTATTACAGTATTTAATAAAAGATATAAAGAATATTGTGATAAATATTACTGCAGCAATCTCTATTAACAACTTTAGCAATTTGCTTAGGTACTGAAAATTATTCATAAAAGGCTCTCGATCTTAACGCTATTACTGCACTGTTAACATAGGAAAAGCTCAAAGTTATACAAAGAAAGAGGCTTCTCGTACATTTAGTTTAAGCATTTAATAGTGCTTGTTAACTCTAACATAGATAATTCATACAGATAAGTTTCTTTACAACATAGCAGTCTTCATAATAAAACTTGGGAATAGTCCACTATATATTGACTACTATATCTAAATCGAGCCTAACTATATATTTAGTAACGGTCCACCATAATTGCTTTGTAACTTTACCAAAAAATAAATTTCTGTATAAAATTCTTATACCACAAATAACAATTATCTCTATGAAATCTGTTAATAGGCTGACATAATGATGTCCTGAGGGCATTGCAAGATATTATAATTTGTACATAGCTTTGTATAAAAAACATTGACCCACTATAGAACATTCAGCAGCGAAGGGGTTAAGTAGCTGTTTATTTTTAAGCATTGCTGCACAGCGACGGCTTCGTTCCTTCTTGCAGTTGCGCGCAAACTTGGTTAACGAAACTATTGGATGGTGATGCCCTGACAACGTCCTTATTCACCTACAGACGCAATAAAACAGGAAGAAGAGATGATTAAACATTAGGTGCGTGATAAGTTAAATGAACGTGCGTGCAATATTAAATACTCACTACTCCATTGATAGTTATCGTCGGTACGAAAGTAAGAGGAGGGTTCAAGGCCGCTGTTTTGTCGCCATTAGCAGCAAGCAATTCCCCGCCTAAAGAACTTGCGATGCATTCCTTAATTTTGTCTTTCGACTGTTGAGTCAATCCTACATGATCGGCACACTGAAAATGTATTTAATAATTTGATAAAGAGATAATGAGAAACTCTTTAATGTATTTATAAAAGTTAAAGGGAAATTTAGCCAAAATGCTCTTCTAGAATTATATTAATACAAAATTAGAAATGTCACTTTTACTGTTATTATGTATTCATATGTACTGAAATCTAACAACTGAAGGATTGTTTTACATTTAAGGAGTAAACTAAAATCTATTAACCTTTAGCATACCAAGGTGGGGTTAACTCAGACCCCAAGTATAGTCGAGTGACCTCACCTTGATATGCTAAGGGTTAATAAAACAAGATATGATTTTCTGCCAGGACTCCATTTCGCAAAGCAGAGTATTTTAAACATTCTTCTTAGCATACAATTTGAATTCTTTTATGATTCCTATAATCTACCAAGATATGGTATCAATTAACTATTTACTTAAAAACCTTTCATCAGATTACGGGGAAAATTATGCAAGAAAACAGTTTCCCTGCCCGAGGGAAAATAACTATGGTGCATGTTCAGCAATTATGAATACTAATGTCCACGGATGTATTCAAGTGACCACTTTTCAAGTCAATTAAAAGTAGATAAATGGATACCTTGGGGACAGCAGACGGTGGGTATCTCGAGGTCATTGCACAGATTACAAGTGAAACAGTGAGTTGCTGGACCTTTTCAGCCGATTCCTCATTTTTGATTACATGAATAGCACAGGCTTGTGCTATGTTCCCATCGCATTCAGCCGATCCATGTTGACAAGAGAACACCCACAGACCGGTTTGAGGGTCTCGTGTTTGCTATACATCGGGAATCAATGTTATACAAAGAAAAGATAATTTTATACTTCGGCATGAAGTATTCGACATAAAAATATAAGAGATACACATAAATAAATTTTCTTCGTATGAAACTTTAGTTTATGAAGAATATAAGTTTAAAGAAAATTGTGCTAGTTACGACTAACTTAAATCACATATTTTATAATTGAAAATATTTCGGCTTGTACGTTTATCTGTATAAATAAATCTAATAAAACTTTTTCAAAATTTTCACTAAAATAAATGAAACATTTTCCTTTTTTCGTTGATTTAATATAATAGAAATAATTCAATTGTATTATATATAAGATTATCAAAGAGTAAACAATTTAAGTAAATGTAAAAATAAACGTAATCTGATAATGAATTATGACTCAGTTTTCAACCATTTTTTAAAAATATTTTCGCATTATTAATATTTAAATCATCGAGAAGTAAATACTTTGCTAGACACTATATAAAAAAGTGCAAAATGTAAATTATTTGTGTCTAAAGTAAGTCTAAATTTCAATTTGTTATTTTGAAAACTTCTAAATTAAAAATTTTTTAATTTTCGATTTAGGCTATATTTTTGATCCGTTGGTCAAAAAGAGCACTATAGTATCACTGATCTCTTGTTATCAATGTGCAAACTGTATTGATTTACATCAATATTATTTATATCGAGAGTATGATTAAAAGATAAAGATATTACCGATAAATGAAATAATATAATTAAAGATAGTAGCAATGATTTCAGACAGTGCATCTTCATGATAACACGATTCAATCATTATCAATATCACATTTTATTTTAATAGTGCTGATTAAGGATGATGTTTACCCTTAATATTAGGTAAGAAAGATACTCATATAACATAATTATTTAGAAATATGGAATTGACATTAAAATCTTTGCCAAAACCAAACAATTTGACATATAAGTTGATTCCTTAATATTTTAATTTGTTAAAATTTACCTAAAAAATAAATTGAAAAGGTACGATAAAAAATTTATTTTATTCGCATAAACATTCGGTTTTAATAAAGTAAAATGTGAATAACTGTCGCGTACCTAATTTTACTTTTATAGTAAATGTTTTATTAAACTTTAAATTATGCTTACCGTTGCTTTTCCGTACGGAACGAAATTAATGTTTACGTAATCCTTGATTGAATCGTATGACGGTTTGAGTACCTCTTTGATCCATCGTATACTATCACCGCATAGGGATTCATAGTAAAGACCTACATCTACTGTAGACTTTGATGGCTCATCGCCGGCTACCTATGTGATTAGAAAAATAATGTGTCATGGCCATGTATAATTTAATGAAAATAATCTCTAACTGTACTGTTTACTTTTTCCTCCTTATTAAAAGTACAATAATATTAAAAAATATTAATTTCAACTAAAAGGAATAAGAAATAATACTTTCATTGTGAACACTCGATAATGTAAATAAAATTTTGTTTAACCATACAACCATTTTACAAATAAAAAATATTGACTTTAATATTTCATTATCTATTATAATTGGTATTAGAAAACGTTAGGATTCACAAAACTTCTCCAAAATATAGATATAGATCCTCTGTCAACTATTTACATTTTAATAAACATTTACGCGTGAAACAGAGAAACAGAAGAATGAAATCAGAAGGGACAAAACCACGTTCGTCAAACAGGTTTTAAACCATTACACTTTCAAAAAAAAAAAGAATTCTTGGGAAACCGGATTCAGACATTTTTCAATTATTTCTTGTTCGCCATGAGCCGAACTTAACGGAACCTAATAGTATCCTAATCTACATCTACTAACAAAAGAGGAAAAATAAGAATTTTAACACAGTACTATTAAGAAAAAAAATACTAAAAAATAATTAAGTATATTCCTTTTAATATAATTCAAATTTATTAAATCTGCAAATGAAAGAACTCTGCAATGACGCAGTATGCACCTAAGCAAGCAAACAGATAACTCATAAGCAACCTTGAACAAAACGATAAAATGAAACAGAAAAGAAAAAATCAGCTTTAAAATAAACTTCTTCTATTATGACCATAGCTTAAGCATTTTCTGGAAAAATTTTCGACAGAAACTTCTTCTTACCGGGGTACCATTGGCGAAGAAAACAAAAGCGAAGGCTACGAGGGCACAGCTCGAAGTGAACAGGTAGTACCGCATGGTCCTTCTGGTCGACTAATGATGCAGGCACCGCTGTAAATCAGCTTTATCCACTGTCTGACCAACCGATACCAAGGAGGGGGACTTCGAAAATACAGAAGAAGGGGTCTCACTGAAACTCAGAGGGGGGAGAGAGTGAAATGAGATAATCAATACGACTCGATGGCATTCGAAACGTTCGTACTCAAGGAATTTGTCTTGTACCACTCTTTATACGGCTGCGGGCGGAAACTCATCCTTTGGTACCTGCTATGCTAAAATCACATTGGCAGACTGAAAGAATTTATTACAAAAGTTGGCAGAACAAAAACACGCCACAGTTTTATGAAACTGAGTTATACAGAGTATCCCAGAATTGGCGGTACAAGCGGAAAAGAGATAATTCTACGTAAAAAAATAAGAGGAAAATGTAGAATAAAAATTGTTCATATTACACATGCATTATAAAAGTGATTGGACTTAAAAAAGTATATTTTTGAGAGGAAGCAAGTAACTACTTATGAATTTTGGAGAAAATTATTTATTAAATATATAATATTGAAATAAAAAGTAGTTTTATTTAACTAAAGTTATCTTAGTTGAATAATTAGTCTAAAAAATAGTTATGTGTTACTTGGATTAAATAATTTTCTTGTAATTATTTAAATAATTTGTAATTTACATTTGAAGAATTCTTTGAATAAATTGCATACCTTTTATCCTTAACTAGTATACTTTTTATAGCAAATAGAGACGTGTTTGCCAAATTGATTTATAACTCTAATAAAAAAATCACGTTTTTTTCAGTTGCGTTACTTTCTAAGTACATATGCGGTATCGTGCTTCGTTTTCGAGAAAATTAACATTGAGTTTTGACGGAGTATAAGTGTATCGAATCACAGTTTTAGGCATTTGAGGAATAAAAGGGGAAAGGTGAATGCTCCTAGCATACGTAGAGACAGTCAGTGTAGTCAGTGACCAGATCGCGAGTGTCCCCTTACCTCGAGTACCCTTCAAGCACCCAAAACTGTACTTCCGTACACTTGCACTCGATCATAATACCAACTCAGTTTTCTCGAAAATGAAGCACGATAGCAGAATAGTACATTGTGTTGCACGTACTATTTTTTGAAACAAAGTGTGAGAAATTCGAAGTAATGATTTCGTGTACGACGCGGCCCCAGTGTGAGAATAGGGTATTTCGCGCACGCTACACAGACACGAGGAATCGAATTTCGCGCACTACATTTAAAAAAAGTTTATTCTATATTTTTGACTTATTTTTTCATTTAGAATCACTTGTTTTCCGCTTATACCACTAGTTCTGAGACACCCTGTAGGATGTAATCCTAAATGTTGTACGGACTGCGAAAATATCCCAGAACGCTTCCAATATAAAATAAAGAGTGAAATATGAAGTTTGTATAGAAGTTACTAATACTCATACGTGCAAAAACTAATTTTAAACTATTTTTTGTCCGTCATTGTACGTCTACAGGGCATTTGCAAACATGCAAGATATTTTGGGGGGATAGGTCATGAGAGGACATGAAGACAATGGAAAAAGTTCATGTGCACATTTGCCCGGAAACGCCTAGTTTTTTAGTTCTACGCTATTTTATGTTGCATGAAACGCTGACCTAACGACCATAGAAAATAATAGAAACCTGGGACACTTCTGGAGAAGAGATTCTAGACACGAAGTCAATGAATAAAGTTCAAGCACACATACGCCCGTAAATGCATAGTTTTTTAGTTACATGGTATTTAATATTGCTTAAAATACTGGCCCATTACTTGCCTGCACAGTGTGCTATCCTCTTTAACGTCCTATTAGGCCCTGAGATATTCTGGCCCTTTAACCGAGTGACGCGCGGTCATGGACCTTAAAAAAAGCGTCATACCGTAAACAATGTAAAATAGCGTATAAGTAAATATAACTAAATATAAAAGAAACATTGAAAGCTGAATTGTCAAAGACTTCAGGAGTTTGTGTTTAGTACGATAACATTTTGAAGATAGTGTTCAAAGGGAACATGTACAGAAGTACACTCATTCTTGCTTTAAATTCAGAATCAGTTTTCTCGGAAACGAAGTATGATATCAAGAAATTTTGTTATATATTTTCGAAATATTTTTTTATGTAGAATCATGATTTTTCCGCTTGTATCGCCAACTCTGGGATACCATATAAAAATAGCTCATTTATACGTATGTATGTGTAATATGTAAGTATGCATATGTATTCAATAAAATATAAAAACCAGAAGTATTTAACTCTTTTTTAGTTTAATGCGCCATTTCAAAAATTTTGAAAAAATTTAGAGTTACTAAGTATGTCAAGCAGTTTCTACTTTATAAGAATAAATTTTGTAACTTGATAGCTTCAATTAGAAATTATCATTTAAAAACTTTTTCAATTTTTACAAAATAAGTTTTTCAAACAAAAAATTTAAAAGTTTTCAAATATGTAACACATTAGCTACAGCGGTTCATAGGATAGAATAAAAAAATATCAAGAATAAAATATAAATCATGTTTAATTTAACATCTGCCCTGATAATAGGGATCACAGGTTAAAATTTTCAAGAAATGGTTTTCCCAGATAGTTTCTTCGATTGACATATGGCAAGCTCAATTTGATTCAGGCGCACTTTTCTTTATTTGACTATATCCTTTATTGAAGATAGCCTTAATTGAAATATATATTCACTTATTGAACAATGTTAATAGATCTATCTAATTGCTTGAAGCGTTCATAATTAGTCTCTTAAAATAAAATCCACTGCAAAGCATTCATAATCTCATAATGAGATCACAATGATATTTAGGAAATATAATCAGGAAGATCTACAGTGTTAAGTACTTTTATCATTATAGAATGACCCGTATAACTGAAAATAATGTAATATAGAATACTGCTGCAGAAAAATAATAGCGTGCTTAGAAGTATATGCATAATCTTAAAAGTAAGACATTAACTACAATTTAAAGATACATATGTATAAAACGCCACACGTGTTATTACAGAGACTGACCTAGCTCAACAACGTAAATATAGGTACCAGATTTCCGCGACTTTCTCGTCTACCATATGTACATACATGTACTGTACAATAATTTTCCAGTGTTCCGAAATCAGTGATGTATGACTGCTTGCTCGTATAGCTGAGAATTGTGAAACTTATACATAATTCGTTTTTAGTACTTACAGAGAAATTGGTAATAATTGTTACTGCATTATCTCAAATACACGAAAGGCATTGACATAAAAAAATGTTCCTTTCTAATTCTATCCTAATTGTTGTGTATTCTACTTGTGTCTAATTGTCCCATTCATTTAGAGTCATTTTAATGATCGTGGATTTTTTATGAACCTATGAATTGCAGAACCTGAATTATGATTTTAATACATCAGTGCAAGAATGCAAAGCCGAAGGAAAGAAAATAGTAAATCTATATGTAGAATCTGTTCATGATTCACAAAATATTAATACATTATTGAATCGTACACAGACCAAAGTAATTAACTCCACTTTTTAAATGTTTTACAATTTTAGGACCAAAGCACTTGATTTAAGCTTAACTTTTTATATTTAAAATAAATATGAATATTTTCGTTTTGTGGAGTTAATCGATTTGACAAATGAGCAGCTCAATTAGAGCATAATATGAAGCATAAAATAGGTTTATTTTCTTTATGAATATTTTCGTTTTTAGGATTTTCTACTCGTGAATGATGGTCAGTTGAATAATTTTCAGAATCACTGAAGTTACACTAGCAAGTAAAAAGGATACGACCATGTTATACAGAATGAGTTTATTAACTCTGCTACCTGAATTGATTTGTAGATTATTTGTTATGTAAAAAGAAATGTTTCAAACAAAAGTTGTTTATATGAAGGTCACCTTCATATAGTCTTTCAGTTCTAATCTGTAACACTTGACCACACGATTCGAAAGAATACTTAATGCTAAATAAAAACCTATTAAGATATACATAAAATCGAAACTCAATAATTAACGAGATATCATTTGACACGATTTTTAATACAAGTACCTAATGCTCAAAATGTTGTGCACTATACACGATATGCTTATTGTACGTAATGTATAAAACAATGTTATCTTGATAGAATATTAAAATTGCAACAATAAATCTGTTAAGGGTGAAACTTCTACATCGCTTGGCAAAAAACTAAAAATTCGATTTCTTAAAGATTTTTTTATCTAAAGAATTATATAGTAAATTATTTTCAGTCTTTCTGTATGTTTTTATTATATTGTTGGATTCCTCGGTGTGAAACGCCATAGGCCAATTATACTTTACAATATAATACGTTTCGTTGATATTTTTATTTACAACACCAGTTAGCACTAAATATTAAGGAGGTATTGCTGTTTAGAATGTCGTTTTTGCAATTGTTCTTGTGACTTTTTTATGATGGTGGATAGGCTGTTTTGTATTGAGATTTTGCAGATCTATTTATTCATCTTATAAGTATATAGTGTATTTTTTACATTCCAAAATATTAAATATTGTTGTAATAATTTTTTCTTTAATGGTCTTTTAAAAAAGGTGTTCCCCTTATCATCGGAAGGAGAGATTTTAAAAAATATTGTGTTTTACTATTTTATTGTATATTTTATAGACAAACATGGAACTGAAAAATAGTAATTTTAAATTTAAAGTGCCACCATTTTTTTATTTATCGAGATTTTTACTTTTTCCTAGTTCCTACTATAACTACACGCTTCCTAATAAAGATACTTCTTCCTCTTCTGTTTCAGACTAGCAAATCGGCTGGAATCATGAAAGTCAGTGGAGTACCTTTTTAAAATGGCCGCTAAACAAAAAATTATAAAACCTACAATTTTTAATATTTTTGGATGAAAAAAATAATGTTTATATTTATAAGATGAATAAATATATTTGTAAAGTTTCACTACTACAAAGCAGTCTACTCAGCATTATAAAAAAAATCACAAAGAAAGTCGCAAAAATGACAATCTAAACAGCGATATCCTCTTAAGCTAATGGATGTGACAACACGTAGTAAATGCAACTATATAGAGTACAAGACTACGGTATGGATGAGTCAATGAGTCTAACTTTGGTCTGAGAGTTAGAGTAGAATGTTAGTATAATGTCTAACAATGTCTACGAATGCGTTCTTATGTAGACTATTGAATATGATGAGGACAGGATGGTCAGAGTTCTCAGATAACTATAAGAAAACATGATTTTCAGTGATGACAAAATAAATTACTAGTGTTTACTTAGACCCGAATCAGTTTTAACCATCTGCTAATCGTTTAATATTTTATTCGAATAATTATAAATCTTGTTTATAATTCAATTAATTATAAATCTTATTTATAATTCAATTATTCTTGTTCATATTACAAAAATAAAATAAAAAATTCCAATATTTCTTTACTGAGATAACATTTTACTCTTTTTTTATATAATTTTAGTTAAATTATTATGCAAATTCATGTATAACCCTTAAACCTTGTCGCTACAAGTGAAGCACTATTAACATAATGTTACGTATTTATACATTTAATGTATTTTTATGATAATCTTTTCAAATTTTCAGAAATAAATAGCAGCAGTTTTCAAATGCAATTTATTACAATATGGAAACATGCTATATACGTTTTTCAATTAGGTATAACATTTATTTTCAGATTGTTCTAGATTTTAAATAGTCCTAAAACTATTTACTTATAGTTCCTACTATCAATAGCACTGTAATTTTTTTTCCATCAAAGTCGATAACATTGAGTGTATCACGAATATGATAAAGCGTTCAACATCTCGTATGCCAAATTATATTGAATGATAAGTCTATGCTACTCATTATCTAGGATGCTACATACTGAAGAATACGTATTTGTATGCATTTCCATTTGACGTTATTACATCATGAATTTTAGATTTTTTATAAGAAACGTTGATTTCTAAATTGCAATTAAACATAAAATAAATGAGTTTTTATTTTGTTATTTATTTTGAGTACAACTTTTTTATCCATGGATGTTATTGTTAAGTGATTGTATCATTTATGTTCTTGTAACATAAATTCACAAAACATGTTATTTTGCAACACACGATATAAAACAAAGTATTCTACTTTTAAATCTTGAATGTGTAAGAATTAAGTAAATACATACCTGTAATATTTATGAAAAATGGGATAATAAAAAGTGCGGGACGTACTTATGTACAAATATTTTATCTTTATGTATGACTATCTACAATTTTATGCATAAAATGTAAAATGATTTACAATTAATATAAATAATTACATTTAGTAATAAAGTAGTACGAAAAATAAATTTGAGTTAATATTTTCCTTTTCAATTAGTTTTCAAACTCCAATTGTTTTATTGAAAAAAAAGAAATACATAAAAAATATGTAGACTGTATCCAATATAATCAAACAGTAGAAGCTAATCAACTTAAACATGACTGAATATATTATATTTTAGCAATTAAAAATTTCTATTACCTTGATCAGTATTTGATATCTATATTATTTAAAAACCTTCTTCATAGAAAATAAGGAAAATGTTGAATCATATCATGTTTTAATACTAACTAATTTAAAACCTAAATGCAAATGTGAAACTCAATATTTCGTTTTGTTTTCAAGATAAAGAGATGACAAATTTATAAAAACTAGAATTAATTATTTCATTTATTTACTATCCAACAGCCTTCATTCAGAATGCTATTATTAATTTCCAAAGATATGTATATAGACATGCTTTAATTGTTCATAAAAAATACGCATAGAGATATTACACAAAACGGCATCACTCTTAGATTCATCCCTAAAAATTTCATAAAAATCTCTAGGGCTCTTATCAATAGCAGATTTACACACAGACGGTCATCTCGGGGCTTGTAAAGCAAAGTCCCGAACAATATGTACGTATGCATTATTTTACCAGAAATTCCGTACGCACAACAGTGCAATTGAACAGAATAGTATTAGCAACAACTACCAAAAATTTGAAGCAAATCGAATGAAAATATACTGAGTTATTGTTAGTTTTTCATACCTAGAGTGTGGATTATATAGCTACATTATTAATGCGATAAATGTGAAACAAATGTCTTGTCAAATACTCGATCCAAATATTCTTAATTTTATATGTATTTAATATTGCACAAAAATAAAACATTACACATTGCCCATAATTTATTGATTACAATGGGGCTTTAAAAATTCATGAGGTTTCGGGCCTCTTAAAGAGTACATCCGCCACTACTCTTTTTTAACAAATCGAACAATGAAAATATTTGGGCAATTGAGAAAATGCGTGGCTCGTGTCACTTGGCAACTTGAACGGTTGAATCTCAGCGTTTCAAGAGTGAGAGAATAAACGTCATATCTGCCTTCTTTCTTGACTTTTCTCAGCTGTGCGCCAAGCTCACACATACGTGGCTCGTATCATAGCATGTGTAGTGGAGGGGGAAATTTTCTAAGTCGTGTTCCTAACTCGGTATCATAATGTCTCCATCTCATCTTTATTAGACAGCTACATGTCTGTAAGTAATGCTATTCTTGTAACGAAAACTGTAACAGCAGATACCGACCTGTCAATTTCGAAGAGTCACGTGACTACTTTAGTCCCCTAAACTCTGACTGTTTTATTGGAAAAAAAAAAAAAAAAAAAATAGATAAAAAAACATGTAGATTATATCCAATATAATTAAACAGCAGAAGCCAGTCAACTTAAACATGACTGAATATGTCATATTTTAGCAATTAAAAATTTCTATTATCTTGATCAGTATTTGACATCTGTATTACTTTAAAAATTTCTTCATGGAAAATAGGGAAAATGTTGAATCATATTATTTTTTAATATTAACTAATTTAAAACAAATGCAAATATGAAACTCAGTATTTCGTCTTGTTTTCAAGATAAAGAGATGACAAATTTATAAAAACTAGAATTAATCATTTTATTTATTTACTATATACAGTGACCTTAATATATAAAATGCAATTATTAATCAATGCCTTGTTGAAATTTCAGTTGCCTCTTGTAATTCTTCATCTCATCCATTAACGTTTCAGCCCGTTTCTTAAAAACATGAGCCAATTCTTCATTTTTTTGTACACCATCACCATTTCTGTGCATCAAGGATGCATTAGCACAAGCATATGGATTTCCAAATTCACAACACTTTAAAGACAACTTGTATGCTTCCTTTAGATTCTTTTCTACATGCCCCTCTATTCCACTCAGAAAAATACCTGACAAATGAAAGCAAGCTTTCTCTATGTTAGCATCGCAACCTTTTCTTAGCATTGCTATTCCGTCTGCAACTTGTACACTTCGGTCATCTTCAAGCTTTTCGTTGCTTACTGCGAAAGCGCCTGCATGATGGCAACCAATTCCATCATTAAGTTCACAACCTCTTTTCATGTATTTGTATGCCTGCATAAAGTCTTTCTCACATCCTCTACCTGTACAGACATTACATCTTAAACATAAATAAAATTCTTATCGATTTAATAACCAGCCACTTTTTACTCTAGTTAAAAGACGGGTTCTAGAAACATTTCTGAAACTTAAAAAATCAAACATTTTTTTCTGTAACTTAATATTAATGAAAATACATGGTCTTTTTCTTCAAATTGATAACTTTTCCAAATTTTTAGACTAACAATTAATAAAAATGGGAATGATTGTATACCTTAATTTGTGTTTTCTTTACGAAACAACCCCTTACCTTTTTGACCAGGTTCTTTCTTCCATGTATACTTATTTCCATTGATATACATATATCTTTTTATATCCTATTTTCACCTTGTTGCCCTTTTCTTTCTCTTTCCTTGTTATTTTTCCAATTTCCCTCTGTATTTCTTGTTCTTTTCTAGTGAGATCGTCGTCAATATAAATATCTTGTCCTTCTAGCTTGTTTTTATTTGCTTTTATTTTTATGTTATCTTCAAAGCTTTTTAATTTTATTTTTATCAAATTTTTGTTTCTTTCATTCCTTATTTGTGTTGTTTTTTCAATTTCAACTGCTGTTATTACTTCTTTTTTTTTTAAAAAGAGTACCTCTTCTTCTATATTATTTATTTCTAATCCTCTAATGATTAAATTATTCTTTTTTTTGGTTACATCTGTATTCCTCAGTCCTGTCTAATTCCTAAATTCTTTACTCTAATTTAGTCTATTCTTCTTTCCATTCTCTTTCCCTCTTCAAATTAGTCTTTTAAACTTATTACCTCTTTCATTATTTCCTCCATCTCCATATTTTCTTTTCTTATTTCACTTATTTCTTTATTCATTTTGTTCATTTTATTTAAAATTCTACTCAGAACTGAAGATTCAATAGCCTCGTTGTTGTTCTCTTCTAAATTTTCCATTTTCTTATTTTCTATTTCTAGTGCTTTCTGCCTGTTATTTTCTATTGCTGCTCTAGGATTTGAAATGTGCTTAGGAGGTCTTCTCCTATGCGTTTTCTCCTCCTGTTTTTCTTTACCACTCATGGCCATGTGGTTACCTAATCTCTTTTCTTTCTCTTTTCCTTTTCCTTCAAGATGAGTAATCTCTCTCCAATACCCTCTTAGTTTAATCGTTTTGTGTTAACTATCATTTTTGATTACTTTTTTCACTTTATTCACATTATCATTCCACTATATCCACTTAATCTCATTTATTTTTCTATATTAGGCTCCCTATACACAAAAACAACTTATCACGATGCTGTTCCAGCTGGAAGTTCAAAGGATTGTATATGTCACTACATAAAAGACAGATTCACGCATTGATAGTTTATAGCCTGCGTTTTTTATCTGAAATTAAAAAGTCATCTACGACCTTGAATTACAGACTAATTTGGAGATTACTTAGCTAGTTTCTTGATAATTGTGCTATTTCTCTTTTTACAATCAGAAGAAAATGAGCTTTAGTGCTATTTTTAATATTTTTTTCAAAATACCTGGAAAAATAGGAAAATCAATTTTTTTTAAATCTGGTACATTAATCCCTAACTTAGAACCTATACTTCAAAGTCTTAAATAACTCTTAGATTTCATATGAAAAACAAAAACTATAGATTGTTAACACAGTATCCACGTTTCTTATGCTGGATCAACAATCGTTTTTATTTCGATTAATTATTAATGTAACAGCTTGAAAAGAAACCTATTTGAAAAAATGACCATGTATTTTCATTCATAAGGTAATTGACCCAATGCTCGATCAGTACTCAGTAGTCAATAATTTCAATAAATAATAACGTAGTATTACTTGAACTTTCTCAAATTGATCATACAATAAGTTTAGATATCTCATTCTGTCATACAATAAATAAATAAATACTTTAAAATCAACTACTGGGTACTGATTGAGCATCGAGTGAACTGCCTTAGGTATGGCTACAAAGTTCTTTGTTATTAGTAAATATCATTAATTTAAACAATCTAGATTGACTATTAAAAAGTATTCTTCCCTCTTCTTCAGTTTAAATACATTTTTTCATTAAAAGAATCAATGTCTCTACCAAATAATGGACTAGTGGGTAAACTACCTTATTAAATTATAGAAAAAAATGTTCGAAAATAATCAGTTTCTTTGAGCTTCAAAAGTGTACCGTCCCCTTAAATTAATCATAAGGAAATCTATTCAATAATTATAGGATTTAATTTGAAATTTAGCGGTATAGTAAATGCGCTACCTAGTGGTACATCTATGAAAATGTACCACACAAAACTTACCGATTACATTATAATCTCCATATTTCGTACAACTCCTCCCATAGTTTCTTTCGTCACAGTTGTTTTTATATATTTTGGTGGCTTCGTTGAAATCCTGCTTTATTGCTTCAGTGTAGTCGCCCAACAGATGACAAGCTATTTAAAAATGTATCTTTTCAGCAAAGAGGTTAGAATCCTTAAGAATGATTTCTCTCACCTTCAGGGTTTTTCTCGCTATAACAACCAAATTTATACTCAATATGCAAGTTTTTCAGATATTCCTTGACATCATCAGGACTTTTTAAGTTATACGCTGCCATGTCAAGATAAAATTTCTTATTAAGTCAACATAGAATCAAAGAATAGAACACACCGCACATAACACATGGACATGTAGGTAGCAGAAACAGTTTCGACTTCGAACAACCAATCGAGCGATCGAATGGTATGCGCGCGCATCAATGAGATTTTCGAATGAGCGCAAGTCGAGGATGAAGTTGTTGGTAATTCGTACATTGAAACTTCTATGCCAGTTCAGGTTTGCTCGTTGTTCGGTACGCTCCACGTTTCGAATTATTATTTCGTAACACATGAAAACTCACACTTCCGTGACTACAACACAATTCCTATGCCGAAAAAAAAATTACGCGCTTCGTTAAAGTGAGTAGCAAAAGTTTCCATTGCATTCGTATTGCTTGTGAATGTTTTGTTCAACTGTACAAGATGTTTTAGAAATACATGTCAATACTTCAGGAGCTAAATCTACACACTAAAATAAATAAAAAATGTCATATGAACCAATCGCACATGTATTACAAAAGTAAAATTCAAAAAACAACTCAAAAAAGTATGTTTTTGAAGGAAATCAAAAACCTATTTATGAGTTTAGAAGGAAATTATTTATTAAATACATAATATTGACATAAAGAGTAGTTTTGCTTAATGAAAATTATCTTACTTCAAAAATTATTCTAAAAAAATAGTTGTGTTACTTGCTTTAAATGATTTTTTTGGTATTATTTAAAAAATTTGTAATTTACATTTGAAGAGTTCTTTGTATAAATTCTATAATTTTTATCTTGAACTAGTAAACTTTTTATAACAAATAGAGGCGCGTTTACTAAACTGATTTGTGACTCTAATAAAAAAATCAATAAATATTAAATGGCCTCAAAGTTAGAAATCTAATGGGTGACTGAGACTTGCAAACGTTATCTTTAATCATCCACAGCTCGGAAAGTAAGTTATTTAGATATATGTTCATATAACATTTTTTACTTACTTTAATGTATAGATTCGATTCCTGAAGTATTAATATGTATCTCTGAAACATCTTGTATAATTTCGTATTTTCAATTGTATTTGTATTTTACTTTTCCATGCTTGAACAACTTTATTTGGATTGCACTTGGATGTTTAGTTACTTTGTTGATCATCTATTACAATCATAGTGTCGTATAAATAATGATCTAGGACTGAATTTTGTGATAGCAATTTTTTTTTGTATTTTAGTAATAACAAAACCCTAAACAAATTTCATAAAAAGTTTGATGAATTTAAGTTATCAGATTTAGTGCTATTCGAGAATTAATAGATATCTATAGTTGTAAAACAAAATAACCTGAGCCACATGTTTTCAAACCATTGACGTTTAGAGTTTTCAACCTCAATACTCTTTTCTGGACTTGTATCTTCTTGAATCTTTATTGTGAAATGAATCAATTCTTTTGAGGACCTTTCTTTTTTCTGAAATTATAAATTCTATATTCCAGACTCCAATTAAGACCTTAACTCAACCCCACCAAAATGAAATATATTTGTGTCAGTAATTGTGAAAGTGATCTAATTAACATAATAAAAATCTAAAATAAATTTCATCTATTTGGTGTTACATCGATTTACATTACAAAGTAAATCATAAATTCAACCTTTTTAGATTTTTACTTAAACCCCCTTCATATTTACTGCCAATTTATTCTTTAATTTTTGTGAGTTACACAACTGCCGTAAAAGGTTTGAGTCATAGCTTACGTGAAACGATTAAAAAATAATTTTCTAGTGTTAATAATTTTATTACAATTCTATTTTTTCTTTTTTTTGTAGAATTAAATAATTAAGATCGATTATTTTTCGATTGGTTAAGCATTTATTCAATTCACGAGCTACACGTTCACGAACTAATATAATAATTGAGTTTCTAAACAAGTGTTATAGTATTGAATTACATTAATTTAGTCTCTGCATTTGAAGACAAATTTTATGTAATAATATAAAGAATGTAATGGATTTTGATTTGTGAGGACATATTATTAGAATGATTTTGTATGCTCATGAAATAACAAGTCTGGAGCAACGAAAATGAATGATTATTTTTGCTTTTGAATAATTTAAAAAGCAAAGCATGTTAGAATTACTTAGTCAAGATAATCTTATACACAGAACGTAGTTTAGTAATTTAATTTAAGAAAACGTCGACAGCTTTTTGAACAAGTTTTATAAAATGATTTCTATAAATTGCATACTTTTTATTACGGAACGAGATCGCGTTAAATTATTTTATGAGATATATGATCAAAATTATCAGTTAAATCGGTTACATTATGTTGAAGTTACTTAACTTAAATTTTTAGTACGATTCTTTCATCTTTGAAATTATTTGTCTGCTCTATTTGTTTACTATTTTAAAAAAAGTGCGATTACATTTTCTATATAAAATTCTTCCGTTACAAATAGTACAAGTCCTAAATGAAATACTATATTCTAGTTAGAGTTAATTATTTTTATAAAGAAATTTAACTATTTTCAATTTTTTTAAAAATTAAATAAGTTCAAAATAATTAATCTTACACAATGTATCTAAGGATCAGAAATATAATAAAATTATTTTCAGTATACGGAAAAAATAAAATTCATGGCAGCTTATGAATTTATAGGGTGAAGATTAGTAAAGTTGTAACGAACTTTTATCAAATTTGTAACATTGATGTTGTAACAACTGTAGGTATATGTATAGGCAACATACATATTCTTTTCTACTAGGTCAAACTGTAAAGTTTACTCAATTAAGGGGCCGTCTTCTTATCTACCCTCCGTGATCAGAATTCATCTACATATCGAACGTTGACGCGAATAAAGTACATACACAGAATGAATGTTGCACGTGTTTACTTTTACTTCAGAATTTCATTCTTGAAGCTTATCTGCATGCAGAACGTGAATTATTACTCGTTACTGTTACGTGATATGGAATATTTATCACGAGAGCTGAAGTACGACCTTTTTATGATCGCTATAGTCTTAACCCTTTACACTTGACCCATTTCTGCATGATGTAATTTCTCACTGTGATATTTGAGCATGCGTGAGTTTTGACAGTATTTTAAGAATACATAAATCTGTGTTTATATAAATATTTTTATAATATTGTACAAAACCTTGCAATGCATTTTTAAAAGTATTGTACTTATGTGTAGCTTATTTATTACTTAATATTATATTTACTTTTGTACATGTAATATTTTTCTATATATATTTATTTAATGTATTTATTATAAGTTACTTAATTTTCTTTATACATACTTATATCCTGACATTTACTATTATATGTTCTGGAGTATTTAAAAAATTATACTGCACATTTTGATTTTTATTCTGGTCTTTTATTATTAATTTAATTCTATTGTGACCTGAAGAATACTGCACTTATGTTTTAATAATAATATCATGCTTTGATGACTGTCCTATATACATGTGTCCATGAGTTAAATTATTTTTCGACGTTTCCTTTTAATATTCATGTAGCTATGCTTATGGATGATCTATTCAATATACTTATAATTTATTTATTATTACTCTTTTAAATACGCAAGTGTCATAAACACATTATGATTGAATCAATATTTTAAAAATAGAAATTATGATTAGTAAATTTAATTTACATTTATGATGTAATATACATAATGTATAAATAAACTTAATAACTACTAAACGTAACTAGTAATAAAAAGCACACAGAAATATATGAAAGAAACGTTAAGCTGATAAGTTATTAAAATTGAGGTACTCCCTTTTTCCCCGTGAATCTTTCATATCCTTCATATGACGCATTTACAAGTCAAAATGGTTAACTCTACTTTTAAAATTTTTTTAAAAATTTTAGTGCCCAAGCATTTGATCGATACTTAACTTTTTATATTTAAAATAAATATATTTTTATATTTTAATATGTTAAATATAGTTAAAAAAAAATTAAATTAAATTTATAATATGTTATATTCATAAAGTTTTTATATTTAAAATAAATGTAAATACTTTCGTCTTGTATGTCTTAATTTGAGTTTTTTGAAAATGTAACAGGTCGCTTTTCCTTACAGCTACAGATATTTTTCTATAAAATTACTCAAATTTTTTATTATCTTCTGTATAGGCAAATTACAATCTGCTAAATACTGTATGAAATAAAAGCATACGTACGAAATCGTACACGTCATAATTCGGGATGATTCAACGCGAAAGTAGGTTCAAGGGCAACCCATCATACTAATCCGTTCCAACACGAATGGAATACTTAACGGGTAAAAAGAAGAATGTCCTCTTGAAAAGCACGATAGTCAATTACGTCACGAGCAAGGGCGTCGAGACCTGAATAAATTAATGTTCATAAACGAAAGTGTTGTTTAAGTGAATTCGCGATAAGGATCGTGAAAATTTGTGACGTGACTGTCGCTGAGTTATTTATACAGTCGTTATTTAGGCGATACGAACTTTAGTACTTTTTCTTCAATCTTGTTCTTTCCACTTTGTTTTGGAATAGAATTTTACCTTTAAAATCTTGTTTCTTTTTAATTGTAATCTAACTTAAAAATTTATTCGAATCAATTTCAATATTTCAAACTAATTTAAAATTCTTATTAATGTACATGAGCAGTATAATTTAAGTAATGAATTTTCATAAAATTAGGTAAGAGATACTGCATGTTTATTTTATAATACTATTGACATCAATTAAGCATTTCTCAGAATTGATACTTAGTCTATAAATCGGGAAGAAAGATTCAAATGCATTTATTCATCGTAAAAATGTAGTATATCGTTCGTATAAAATAAAAAAATATAGCAAAGGTTGTAAAAATCAATTAGATTTTTCTTTTACTTATGTATTTCTTTCTCCATTCATACTTTAAAGTTTCTGGACCCATAACAATACTCATACATCTATTGTATACGAGGCGTGCTGGTATTTCTTTGGTATGCGCATGTATTAACAATACAATTAAACTATGATAAATAGAATGACCAACAATAAATAGAATAAGCTAAAGATGAAATTAAATCCGAAGTAAAAATATTATCTTCTGGTTCCTCCTTTTTTAATCATGTAATGAGATTAATACCTGAAATACTTCTAATACTTTTGTACTAAAAACTAAAATTAATATATTACAAATAATATGGTAAAACTACTGAACTTAAAATGAAATATAGAATTAGTTAAACTAAAACGTAGGTCTTTGGTGTTCATTGCCACTGTTTCCACTATAAATGTATAGTTCTTTCTTTAATATCCCTCCCTATATTCTATTTACTTCCTCTTCCCAATTATTGCTCCACAAATTTAAATTAACAGCAGTGGACTAATTCATCCTCGATTAATTTTAAATTAAAGATTACAAGAACTTTTCGTAATTTCTAATAAATAAATTTTTAATTTACAAACAAATTCACTTTAATTTTTTAAATTATACATCCTCAACAGTACAACAACTTACGCATTACTCTAGATCATAAATAAATCTTAATTTATTTATTTATCAAATCTTTTGTTGTGAAATCCCTATCTCTTATAAAATCCAAATTATTTTTCACAAAGCAGCTCGTGACACCTTCAAGTCTTTCAACTCGAACTGTATGTTCGATCCTCGATCCTTTCACATTAACTTATGCACCCCTCCTCAGGATTCTCGTTCTCAAGGCCGCTCCACCTTTGCAGAGTTAACGCGTACCTCAAATCTTAAGCGTGAACCGCGGGTCCAAAGGACTCTAACAAGCCTCTTTTATTTTTAGATGAGCGAGTCCGTGAAAGTGGCCGTGAGATGTCGGCCGATGAACGCGCGGGAACTGCAACAGGGATGCAGGGTACGTCGGTAGGGAAGCAGAACAAAAAAAACACCCTGCACCGAGATGCATCTCTGGCTTGTGACTTGTTAGTTTCGTGCGTACACCTTGATCGGCACGTATGCACTCTGCTCTTCCTTTCTCGTATCGTTTATCTGCCTAAGTACGTGGAAAACTCGTCATCGTTAATATCGAGCGCGTTGTAGCCTAGCGACTACCGTAACAAAACATTCCAGCTTGCATTCGTCGCTAGTAATTTTCCTGGGACGATTTTCCTATATCATTCTACTATCCTCCTTTTAACACAGATCTGACTGACATTATATGCACTGCTAACGCCTAAAGGCCAACACTTTTTGGCACAAGTCGCAGATTCGATGAACGTACATAATTTGGTCATTGGTAACTGGCGATGAAATTGCGAATTTTCATCATCCGGTCAGATATGAGCTAAGTAAAGCTTTTGGAAGGAATCGTGTAGCTAACTGAATACGTAAGCTCTAAACCGATATTTTTGTCCGATACTGTCTCTAGATTGGAGTTATGTACACTGCAGATCAAAAGTTTAAAATCACTTGCTAATTCTTATAATTGTAGTGCATAGTGAAGTATTTTTCACTCAAGTTAATACTTTCAACAGTTATAATAATTCCTTTCTTAGTTAAATGAAAATTCAATAAATAAATACAATTGTTTGCTGTTATTTGAATTGAGTATTTGACAAAGTAAGTTTCATTTAAGAGAGTACATATTTCCATTCGGAGCTGACGTTTCTAAAGCGACTTTTTATATGAAATACTTTTTATTATCATAGATCTATAGTTCTGAAACTTTGCATAAGTAGTTGACGATATTTTGAGATAACGCAGTTTTTTTATACTATTTTGAAAATATTTGCTGTATATTTCCTGCGATATGGTATTTCAAACGGTTGCCACGATTTTAATTGTTACAGTCACTTGAAATAGGAAACTAAATCTATTTGAATCTAGAATCAAAACGTTTTTAATTTATAGATCAGTCGCTATTGTCTGAACTAAAACAAAGCAAAAAGAATTTCTCGACAAAATGTTGGTCGTATAAAGAATTTATACAATTTTTTACTTCTTCATGCGATAAACAAGACTATTGTAAATATTGAAATAATTTTAATTTACGCGATAAAGGGGCATACAATTAATATGTGCATACGATTTGAAGAAGCTTTATCAATTTGTTTTCGAGATATCATGGCAGCTACTCAATACTATACCTTGCAGAAAACATGCAACAATTTGAGTAATAGTAAAAATAATTGCATGAAAATTACGCTATGTTATTTTAAAAAATGACTAAACATGGAAGAAAAATTTTTATATTTGTAGTTTCTTTATTTTAAAAATCGACGCTTACAAGTAGAAATACCCTATTAATTTCAAACTTCTGGCCAGTAGGATCTTTAACTCAATCTTTAATTTATAGTTTGTTATGTTTGAACAGAAAGTCCATTTCAATAGTTTTATTTCTGAGGAACAGGATTCTGTCAATGTTACAAATGTTCTACATTGTATATCGCACATGTAAGAATGTGGATTTAGTCAATGAAATATTTAATGGAAACTTTCATGTGCTATAATGTGAAACCATGTTTCCACATGCAACAGAAATTTTCACGTGCACAGGGTATGTCCATGCAACATCAGTTTCGTTATGTCAAGTGTAACCCATTGCATAAGTTAGAACGTGGCTTTATCCGCAAATTAATTAAACTTTCTAAGTAAAGAATAAGTTAAAGGACACTAAATCTACCTTATACACTATATCTACCTCTTTGCTCAGACTTTCATTAACTAAAACAATGTTAAAACAGTAATTTAAGGATAATTAGAAAAATATCACAACGTAAAGCCACATTCTCACATACATAATTCCTCATAATGCAAACTATGTACACATGAAAACATGACTTAAGATATGTACTTCTTAACCTTAACATAAAAGTGATATGTCAGTTAAAGTAATAATTTGTACACCAGTTAGATTTAGGTATTGAAAAAGTTAAACATTGATATAAACGTTTTCAATACGAAAACAGGATATTTAATTGATTAGTGTCTACTCTTCAATTGAGTACTTTCCCAGGCTTCTAAAAAATGTTTACAATTTTCATCAACAATTACGAAAAAACTATGAGGACAGTTTTAGAGAACTTAATACATTTACTTCATAACAATCTAATTTCGTGTCAATTTTGATAAGGTTCTCGGATATAGTTCTAAAACAAAATAAAAGAAAAGCAGTCTTTTTTCGACTCCGCCAAATGTCATTGTATTAAAATACATCAACTTTTATTAACAATTTCTCGATAACTATACGGTAAATCGATTCCACACTTGGTACAAGGATTTCTTGTAAGCCAAATTAATGTTACTCAAAATCTGAGTGAAAATTTGAATTCCAACGTTTACCTTAGAATTACCTTACTAGAAGGCAAAAGTAAGGAACAAATACGCTCGTTACATTGAGTCACGAACCAATAATGAGACGTTAATAAAGTATGAAATCTTCATTTACACAATGTGTAACTCATTACTAAATTGCGGATTTTTATGCATTTATAGCAATTTCAACTATGTAAAAAGTTACAGGATACATATTATTTGCAAAAATACATATACTATATATATTTTAGAAAGTAAAGCAAAATTATCTTACAAATTGTAGCGCGTTTAAAAAAATGTTTGGAATAAAACTTACATTTAAGAGGGCAGGAATTTAAGATGGCTACTAATCTTCTCTAAATCGACATGCTTCCGAGATTTTAAGAGATTGTCGAGATTCCGCATGAAATCTTTTTAAATGGGACACCCTGTAGATCTATGAATGACAAAATCAATTTTTACTTAAACCTTGTTCAGATTAGTCAAGTTACTTGAATTCAAGTGGTTTGAATGCAAGTGATTCAAGGCAATATGACAAATGTGATATACTTCAAATATCCTTTCAAGCTTCGGGTGAAGTTGACATCTTTTCAACTTTTCCTTGCCTTGAAATACACATTCATTGATGTATGTCATGATGAATTATATTCTTTACCATACAGGACAAATTTTAAGCAAATCGATAAACATGTAAACGTCAAGGAAGTTATCAAAAGTGTATATCTTATTTGAAAAATACATAACCAAATAACTAGGATGCACCACATTTTTCGATGCCATTTTTATTATTTTTGCCTGACAGCTTGAATTCAAATAACTTGACTAATCTGAACAAGGCTTTAAATTCTATTTGAATCAGTAAATTGGAGAACAGTACAACTTTAAACTTCTCCATTTTCAAATAATTTCTAAATTATGTCTAGAGCTTTGAGCCAAAGTACAGGGTGATCAGTTTAACTGGAAATCTTCCGAGTGTTGGCAGCATTCATTGTAAATGCTGTTAGCATTGTAAAGTGCTGCCAACACTCATTAGAGGGTTTTCAGTTGAACTGATCACCCTGTATATTAAGTAACGCAGAAAAGAAATGGACTTAATACATTCTGGTTCTGAGTTCCAGACCTATAAAATACATAGAACCACAAGTTGGGATCAAATATTTCAAGATGTGATTTTTGAACTTCTATACTTCTTCAATTCACCAATTCCTGTCTTCAGCTGTGTTTGCCAAACTACACATTTGCATGGAAATCCGTCTACTTATTACATGTCAGATCATCGTCAAAAGATCATCTTCTCTATACATCGTGAGTGTTTTTCACGATACACATGTGAAAAAGAAATGTTAAGCTGAAGTCATTGAAGTTTCTTGTAGAATTTACAAAAGTATTCTAACAGGCCTCAATTTAATAGAATCGGTAAGAGCCAACTTTGTAGATTTAACAAAGCTGCTCCTACAGTAGTCAAGTTATCTTTATTAATTTTGCAAAGGTCTATAACAGACCCTACAAAAATCTACTTAGGAGACTTTTCCAAGATCTGTATAACCATTTCTTCCATGCACTGCACACGTGAAAATGTGGCTGAACATATTCTACGATTGTTGCAAGAGTCAGAAAACGCAGAGATAATCTAAACGTTCACAGAATAAATTCCACGAGGCACGAAATTGCTTCGCTTACGTACGTGATCAGTAGCACGATTGCAACCATACAAAACCTGTCCCATGCATGACGAACACATAAGTATGTATACACGTGCCACTGTGTCAACCACGTGTGTCGTCATGCACGAACGCAGAAAAGGTGGCACTATGACTGAGCTCCCTTATCGATTTGGCATATATTTCATGCCATCGATAAGCACGTGTACGTATGGAAATAGATGTGTGTAGCGGTGTTTCGACGGCTGCTATCTATGCACCTGTGCATGCACCATTACCGATTCGCCCTAGCTGGCGTGCTTAGCGTTCCTCGTGGCTCGTTGAATATATTATGGAATGGTAAATTTCATGACAACTCACCGGTCACGATGCCCGTGATACGTAGCCACGAGAAACGTTGATGGACATCCGATAGAAGCACGTTGCTGCACACTTTGAAGTTCATGACGTTAGGATTGTTGACACTAGTGTTGGCAGATAGTTAGGGCAATTGATAAGTGCCCTGGTTCTTAAATCGTGCGAAGCCTTTGTCTTTCGTGAAAATTAAGTCTCCCAGAAGCTGAGTTGATTAACTTCAGTTTTTGTACATTTTTCAATTTTATTCTTCGACCAAGCAGTTAGCGTATAATTCTTCAAAAATTAAACGATTTTCCTTTCTAAGTATTTTTACCACCTCAGGGTGAAAGAGCATATACTTCTTCTTGATTAACTCCATTTTATAGTTAAAAATGTACCAAATACTTTAATAAAATTATATTATTCAGCGTAAAATTTTCAGCGAAAATTATTACATTGTTACTATGTTTTACCAAATTTTATTAAATTTTTTATTAAAAAAGTGCATTACTGATATGATCGTAGTGGAAAATCCAACGCCAAAAATAAGGCATGTACTCTAAGACATTGTTTACGAAGTTAGCGATAAAGATAACAATAAAGCAATCCCTATATTGATTTTCTGTTCAAGGTTCTAGGTACAAATACATATAAAATAATAGTATAGTAAGTACTTGTTATCGTATTTTTTTGTAGTTTCTACACTTACAAATACTATATAAAAAAAAAGAAAAAAAAAAACTAAATCAGTTGCGGATAATTTTGTTTACAATACTTATTTTTATGTGCTTTACACTAGATCATATAAAATCAAAATTTTAAATAATTCACTACATCATATTACTGTTTGTTTGTATTTTTTAAGATACATTAACAATATATATATATATATTGTAGATTACATTATTATAATAGATAATGTTCTCTACACTTTACCAGCAAATGTTCTATAAAGAGTTGATCAATTTGGCCCTTGAGATATTTAATTCTAACAAAATTATGTGGCTCATGGCACATGATCTCAATCAAGTTGATAGTAGGTTTGGATTGGATTTTTATTAAATTTAGAATAAAATAGAATGATAATTCTTATTATTCAAATGTTTATGTCTTTAAAATTTTCTTACATGTATCTACTTAAAACTTCGAGAAACTACAATTATCACTATATATTTGTTGCATTTAAAAATAGAAAGCATCCACTGGATTTTCTACTATTTCCGCGAAATTGGATCGATGCAGATACAAACTACATACGTATTGGTAAATCGAATCGTCGCGCAGGTAATAAACACGTTCCGCTAACGCGTTCAATGTTGTTGCAATATTGTACAACTTTTTCAGAAATCCGATCGACTAGTAACTAGTTTCGTAACTAACCAGGTGTAAGAAATGGTCCGATTTTTATTATTTACGATTAATTTATGCGATACTTTAATTTACCGTGACATTTACTGTGCCATGGTATTATAACTATGTATCAATGAAATGTCGTCCACTGTATAATTTACATTTATACGTTATATATCGACAGTCTATGTTTAACGTTGACATCAACTTTGGACCATAAATTTCTTAGACTATGAACGTGGTTTCCAGTGTTTCTTTTCGATTGTTGAGATTTCAGAATGCCAGTTAGATAGCTTTAATGTACAAGGGTATATCAGTAAGTTTAGATAGAATTGATTTTAAGATGTATATTATATTTTAATATGTATAAACACTTTATACACTGATGTAATATCGATTATTTACACTTTTTAAATTGTACTACGTTATGGACAGACATGATACTACTGACAAATATGTTGCACAGAAAGTGAAAATGAAACACTCCTATTAAATATTTGTATTCAAGTTTTCTAATAAATATTTGAAAATGTAAAAATTAATTATCACTATTTCGACAGTCATTTTTATTCGTCTTTTAAAAACATGTTTTCAGTTAAGACACATTAATAGTGTAGTAGATATAATGAGAGAAATAAAAATGTATAGAAAAAAAAGGAATAAAAATATAAATAACCCAAGATCAGTTTTATGGTCAAGGTTAGAGAATCGAACATGTAAAGCAAATACTACGTATCAGTATATGTCAGATACTACATTAACTTCGTAAAAACGAAGCATGACATTAGCCTTACTTTTCTTTTCGTAACTGGTTCCTTTTACATTTAAAATGAGATCATTACGCCAGGTAATTAAAATTGCCATTTGAAATGAAGACTCGTTTAGAATTCGACACATTCTGTCATTTAAATTAGGGAAGAAGCATACAATTGGTACCTCTTCAATTTTTACGTATTTTTACAGAATTCGTAGTGTACAGACAATTGTTGCTGCTCAAAAAGACACTAGATATAAACAATCGACAATTTTATGAATATAATCAATAGAAGTTATATCAAATAAACAGCTAGAGATCACTGGATTTAAATCTCATTCTAGAGTATGTCCCACACTTTTTCGTATAAAGGTCAGTGTAACTAAAATGTCATATAACAAAAAGTCCATAAATACTTAATTCAGAAGTTATAACTTATAACAAAAACGTGAAACGCGGAGAATATTTTAATATTATTTCTCTCTCAGTTCAATCCAGGGCAAGGCAACAGACATAATCTTAATGTTATTTATTAATATTGAATGATCGAGAATTGCGACGAAATTCAGTCTACAATAAATTCAATAGTTCATCACTATTAGAATTGCATGTTTTTGTTATAACATCTTGATAAAACATTTATGGATTTCTTGCTATATGATATTTGAGTTCTATTTGTACTTGTAGAACATGCTGACGAAGTTTAGACAATAAACTTGAAGATGTTTTGTATATTTGAAATTTCTTCTATTATATATATAAATAGTTCTCATTGTTGAAGCTTTTAGGAGTGAGCTCAATTTTTTTGAAAGAATTTTTCCAACGTTTCACAGGCATTGAAGCTTCATCAGGAGGTTAAGTGACACACTGATACGTATCTAGCACCAGTATTAACTCACAAAAAAAATCATTTAAGTGTCATCTTCCGATTTTAATAAAACTTGGTACACGAGTAGAGTATGGAAAAAGAATTATCTATTAGCTGCTGGTATTTATGTTTAGGGGGTGAAAACTACCCCCAAAGCTCGAGTGGAAAATAAATTTTTGTGAATATCTTGAAAATTAATGCAGGCGGAAAAAATTGTAAATATACAAAATGAGTGTTTTTTAATAAGTAATACGATGACATAAACAGATTTTGAGATATTTATAAAACGTATTTCCCAACCCAACTAATATCAGACTAATACGTATCCGTGAGTTATTTAACTCACTGATGAACCTATACTTCGTTCACTGGGAGAACGCAGTTGTCGGTTGACGAGTTTTCGTACCCTTTGCGCAGTTCACGCCTACGCTCATTAGTTATTGGCTCTGTCACTCCCGAGCACATCCCTATCCATGAACCCCTTGTTGGGCCCTTGTAGGTCCTATCATTTCTAAAGAAAGTCACTTCTTCAAGTGTTAGCGCATAAACGGTGTGAAAGAAATTTTGAGCAAGCAAACGATATTCTTTTAGATTTTAGTTTTCTCCGAAAGTATTAATGCGGCTCTGTTAGCAAATAAAAATCTTCTTGAATATCGTCTCTGTCGACCGAAAATGTACTGGTACTAGTCAGAATTCTTACTTCGTTGCAATACCATAAACGACCCTAGATTTCCCGTGTCATAAACTACCTGGTCGCATCGAACATTTTGTAGGAAATCCAGGAAACAGTTCTACCGTTGCTGTTTCTTTATAATCAAATAAGCTGTGAATTCTTATACATTGATATCTCAATAAATATTGTTTCTTAATAGATAGAAACATTTGTTTCATTTGGACACTAGGTATACAGAGTAGAAAGAAGTAAGGCGTGTCCTTTTAGGCTCTTGAATCCTTCACCAATCTCAGTGGAAAAGTCAGTCGGGGCAATGGAAGCCATCTGCGTGAAACGACTGCGTTCTCTCAGTGAACGCAGTATAGCTGCAATGATTGTGAAATATTGTGAAATGTTGGAAAAATTCTTTCAAAACGACACAGTTTACTCCCGAAAACCTCAACAGGGAGGACTGTACATCACTGGACAGTGAAGGCCTCCATTTCTGATTCCTTCTATCACTAATAGTATTAATAGTGAGGAAAATGGTCTGCATAACGTTAGACAGCATGGAGTTTGGTATGCAGCAAGATTGTCTTCGTCACGGAAAAATATTCTGCAATGTGAACCAAGTTGCTACTTGAAACTTCCGTGTGTTGCTAGTGTTATAGTTATTTATATAATCTTTTAAAGTATTGATAATGTACAGGGTGTTCTGCAATATGTGGAAAGAACAGCAGGGGCGGTTTCAGTGTACTAAAATAACAGAAAAAGTTCATTATTGTGAAAATTATTGTCAAATTATTGTGAACAGTTAGAAAGACTGTTTTCAGCGTATCATGACTTCAATAATAGTGAAATACACTATCGTGCGTATTAAATTAAATGCATAAAGTAATTGGACACTTTTATGTCATTAGGACTTTTATTTAGGACTATTACACTTTTTCATCCATACTAACTGATATCAAATGTTATTCTCATATGTATTCGTAAACCTTATAAATAATCGTCTGAGATAAGGTCTGTAGCCAAAACTATACCAGCGAATTTTAAAAGAAATGTAATAATAATATTACAAGTGTAATAATATGAAAGTGTCCAAATACTTATATATGGTAGCATATATCCTTTTTCTTGTTTTTAACATATAGGTATACAATTTAATTATCTTACGATATATTTGTAACAGTGTTTCGTTTAGTTAGTGCACAGTCAGACCCATATTTATAAAAGGCTATGCACTATTTTGTATTGCCATTGATCATTCGCGAGTGTGACTTGATGTTGCTGATTCATAACTTTGCTTTTGTTGACGTTTATGTGTATATTTTTAAAAAATTGTAGAAGCTATATAATCATTATCATATATTATTAACACATAACAATATGTTTTGTAATAAAAAAGATATCATTTTGAGTTCCATTCCTGCTCAAATTTTAAGTACATGATACTTTCAAAGTGTTCATAATAATCTGACTACCGACTGTATGCCCCACATGACCTTGTTTTCGAGTAACGACTTGTTTTGTAATAAGGATGAAGTTACTGTTTATACGAAATTCTCCATAACGCAGTTTAATCATATTAAAGGTACCATACTTCTCTTCTTATTTCTTTTGTATTACGGGAAGAATTCAATGCAACACTGTTCAGAATCCGTTCTTTGGTACTTCAGAACTCGTTTATCTATTAATCAAAATTGAAACCTTATTTAAGTCCTTTATTTGTCACTGTTAAGAAATAACAACGAATGAAAGAAGGATTTAAAATATAAATATTTCTTTGTAGTCATTAAATAATTTGCAAAAAAAAGGGTTAAAAAGCCAAGTATTTTGAAGATTCGTATATTCTTCGAAACTTGAAATGTTTTCCTCTTGAGCAAACGACGATTCAGAGACTGTTTATGAATCAGAAGTTTAGCTCTTACAGCATTACTCTCTGCAAGTTTATACGTACCTACATATATGTATGCATAAAATACATGTCATTTCGCTGTTGTAATAACTCATTTTCCCGACTATCATTCATTCAGAATAACCTTGTTTCAAATATCTGATTTCACTGATCGTAATGTGTGTACTAACTGTTTCATTCATAATATAATAGTATTTACTTTCTTTGATCTACTGATCTCCAAATCGTACAGGGAAACAAAAAACCAATATCCAATGCCATTGTATCCATCCATATGGGAAATAAATTGTTGCAACATAAAAAAATTGTAACTCGAAAACAAGGTCATAGAGAGCGTATGTTTATATGAACTACTCATCTTATTTTTGTGCGCTAAAACAGCCCTTGCTGTACTTTTCATATATTACGAAACATCCTGTATACAGGGTATGAACAACGTATGTTATAAAAGTAAAACTGTAAGAGGGACAACAAAATGTATTAACATTTTTTGCTCTATTTCTGTTCTTCAATGTATCTCTAAAATTACAGAATTTTCTGAATGTTAGTTTACCATATACATATATATATAGGTATATTAGTTTCAAGAGATTATTATTGTAAAAAGGAAGCAGGTTGGGCATTATATTATGAACATTTTGTATTCCATTTAAATTCTCCTATCATCCTTTAAAATATTATCATGTATATTTTTTGCACCTTGTATACGTCATAAGTTATGACTCATAACTAATATACAAAAGTAGCATCTACGTCATAGTAATTAACTAAAGGTACACAAAAAATTTTATAATCCAAATGATGGATGTAAATATGTCATTCCAGCTCTGAATTGTTTTTAGTCATAACATACATACAATGACATAATCACTCGATGTGCTGGACTGTATGATATGAGTAGGGGAAATTGGGGAAATACTGATCGCATGAGGAAAGTTGTTTGAAAATATGCTTCTATTGTTCTGATTATTAAAATTTTTTTAACTAAATAGCTTTAAATGTGTAAAAAATGTAAAATAGATAAAGCTAACCATTTAAAGACAGTATTAAAAAGAACATAAAGTGAGTTATGATCGATATTTCACTACTTGTGTGTTAATGACGGTCAGTTTTTCTATTTTTATTCTATAAATTATAGGTATTTTGTTGAGTATTCTGGTAACATTACTATTACTAAAATTAGTGAGTATTTACGCCAAATATTCTACCATAACTATAGAATATCTGCACCTAATATTACATCAAAATTATTACACATTTACATGTAATATTTTCTGAATAAAACTAGAAATTTGCAAAATCAATCCCCTGTAAAAATCGAAAGATACAAAACAGGACAGTTTTTATGAACTTTTTGTCCTCCATACTAGAAGCCCTACATACTTCTTGTTTTTACATTAATCTGCACATTGGATTTCCAACCTGTCGAAGTTTACTAATAAATATTTGGAATTTCTTAAATATTCTTTCAGTAGAATATTGTAAAACATTCCAACTAGCAAAAAACGGAAAAAGAAAAAACTGATTTTTTAAACCCAATATAAGCAAATACCTCATTACTTTAAGAACTAACTTACCTAAATCTTCACAGAACGTAGTAACAATCGACAGCCTCTCAAAATGTTGCACCCTGGAGTGTCCAGCTGGAGGAGCTGGGAATGGCAAAGTGTACCAATTCGACGCAACCTTTGGGCCAGAAGCCACTACCGAATTGGTGTACGAGAACGTAGGGTCTGTCATTGTAGAGGCAGTCCTGGATGGTTACAACGGCACAGTGTTTGCCTATGGACAAACAGGCTGTGGGAAGTCTCACACGATGAGAGGATTCATCGAACGCACTCTGGACCATCTTTTCGAGGCCACTTCGACATCCAGTTCGGAGATGAGATACCTAGCATTGCTCAGCTACCTGGAGATCTACAACGAGCGACTGAGGGATCTGTTGCAAGATGGCATGAGCGATTTACTGACCTTGAAGGAAGATCCAAATCGCGGTACTTACGTGGCTGGTGGCTTGAGGGAAGTCACGGTTAAGGATGCTGCAGAGTGTGCGCGTTTGGTTGAACAGGGCGACAGGAGAAGGGCTCTTGCAGCTACCAAGATGAATGCAGCGAGCTCCAGAAGTCATGCTGTATTGACGATATCTCTGGAAACGCTTGCAATTAATGACGATAGCAAGACTGAGAATACGGTTAAGAGAGGAAGACTTCACCTGGTGGACTTGGCTGGATCTGAGAGGCAGGCGAGGACCGGAGCTACTGGGGATCGCTTAAAGGAGGCGGCTAATATTAATTTGAGTCTTTCTGCATTGGGGAATGTGATCAGCGCGTTGGCTGCTGGACAGGGACGACATGTCCCATACAGGTATTTACAAATTGAGAGCCATATACCGAAAATAGTTCTTGTTAAATTTTGCAATTATTGTGATAGGAACAGATTTTAGTGTTTAGAAGTGAGACTCAACATACAGTAAAATCTATGCAGATTTTAAAGGAGGTGATGAAATTTAAAGGGATGATTCTACATGTTAAAATGAGAAAAAATAAAGATAGACGAAATTGCGTTCAAGCTTCGTGTCCAAGTTATTAATTGTTGAAGAAACAACGGAAATATGCATGTAATATACCTGGCTTGAAAATTCTACTGACTTCGCTGTGTCTGACTTAGGACTTATTCTAGATTCTACTGCCTTCGCTGTGTTTGATTTGACTAATGCACGCCAGCAGTAGAATAACTCGAAACTCAGACACATTTCTCGCGAATTTTGGATCACTTATATATTTTAGCATCTAGAATAGAGTTTTAATAGAGTTTGCATGTTTCGAGTACTTCTGATAGACGAAATACTTTAATAACATTTGGCTATCACTCGTCGAAACCAACTCATAGGAATGTAGAAACTAAATTTAGGTCAATGGCTATTATAGCTTCAGTTTTCTTTAAACGTTTATGATTGACAAACGAAATCCTAGTTTAGTACGCAATTTCGTCATTCATAATTTGCGTCCTATTCCGTTATGTCACCTCTTGAAACTGTTGACACCTGTCGACAAACACCTTGTACATACCAAGAACGTAATAAAGAATATTGCAGAACAGTCTCTTAAAATTTGATTCAACATTTTTCTGGTTCTAATGAAATAGAGCAGATCATGTAAGACTTCTTTGCTAGCGTATGACCTATTGTTTTTAGTACGTTATTATGAGTCTAATAAGTGTGCGTCCGTGTCGAGGAATTTATAAAGGCAACGAATTTGTAGTCATGTACACTTAAAGTACACACTTAAAGTACACTTTTGCTATTCTGACAAAAAATATAAATTGATAAATAAGTTTTTGTTATAAGTCTCTTATCTATTTAAAAAGTTTAATGGTAGAAAGAAGTTTTAAACATCTGTTACCGATGTTGAATTGGATATTAGAATTAGGTACATTTACTAACAATAAAATTATTTTCTTTGCTCAGAACAAATGCCTATCATTTTAGGTATTTCACTTAATACCTACAATGACTGTTTATAAATAAATATATGTTTTCTTAATGCATTTACAATAAATTGAATTCAATCTTCAATTCCTTTTTAAACAACGTTATTGTCCTTAGAAATAATGAAAAATAATTCAATATCATTGAAATTATTTCACTTTTTAAATAGTTATAACAATTTGTATAAGTGCAAGTGTATGAAAATCATGGAAAAGTTACAAGTCAGTTAACATATTAAGGAACATTACACACACATACAGGATCTGATTACTAATTATAAGACTTATAAAAATGTTTTAAAAATGTACTTACAGAGATAGCAAACTGACCAGGCTACTACGAGACAGTTTAGGAGGCAATGCAAGAACATTAATGATAGCATGCATAAGTCCTAGCGATGCTGATGCTGAGGAAACCCTCAGCACTCTGCGGTACGCAGCCAGGGCACGATGCATTAAAAATAAACCTGTAATCAATGAGGACCCAAAAGACGCTTTGCTGAGGCAATACCAATTGGAATTGCAGCGTCTACGGAAGTTGTTAGAATCGACTGATCAGTCGATACTGAAAGAAGTATCAATCGAGAACGAGGATGAAGAGAATCGTGTTAGGGGGAAGGAAAACCCGGAGGAGGTTGAACGTCTGAAAAAGGAATGCGAAAATTCAAATTTATCGGCGCAGAAGCTTCGAGAGGAACTAGAAGCTCTAAAATCTCGCTATGAGTCTGGCGCGATCAACACCATGTCTCTTAAAATCGTTCCTCAACAACCGCTGGACGAACAAGATCAGGAACGTGAAGAGAGACGAAGAAAGAAGCGAGAAGCTGCTATGCAAGAGGTGCTAAAGAGGCTAGAAAAGTTGACGATTGGAGGAGAAGAACAAGGAAATGCAGAGCTGAGAAGACGTAGAGAAAAAAGACGGAAGAAACTTGAGACTCTTGCTTCAGCGTTGGAGTCAAGTGCACAAGAGGGCAATGGTTGTGTCTTCCAGGTCTACGGCCAACTTAGGTTCGTCACAAAGCATATGTTAGTTCAGGCTTGGATGAATTTGATTAAAAATAAAAGTAAATAACACATTGAAATAATGAATCATTTCAATTACTTTATTGATATTATACGAGTAAGCCATTTTCAAACAGCTTTTTATTTAAGTTAATTCATTTAGATAAACTAACAAGTAATCCTATCATAAAGGATTGTAGTGAGATTGCCTGATATTTTATTTCAATTAATTAATTTCTATTAATTCACAATGAGTTTGAGAATTTATTAAACTCATAATTAAAGTCCGGAAATTTTCATAATGTAACTGTGTTCGATTTCAAAATTGGTTTTGTCACAAATATATTCATATCTTTACCATTGGATAATATAGATTTGAATTCTGGATGGAGTTCGTATTGATGATATAACTGAAAATATTAACATAATAAAGTACACATTTTTTGAGGAATTAATTCGGAAAACATTTACACAGATACAAAATATCAAATCAAATGGAAGATTAATTCATTTAATAACTAAATGAAATAATTCGAAGAAAAATCAGTTTTATAAACCAATGTATAATTATTTCAAAATATCTAATGAAATAATATAATACACTATTTAGACAATTATTTTTCAAATATTTGTGACCAAGCCTGCATTAACCAAACAAATGACATGTACAGAGTGTCGCCAAACACAAAGACACTAGCTTCTAATCTGATAGTAAACAATTCTAAAAAACAAAAAGGTTTCAGTACGTCATAAGTACATTCTTAAAATTATCCAAAAAATTGTATAAGCTCTGTTCGTTAAAACTTCTTTCAACAAAAATATAGCACAAAAAGTTTTTCACTAGTAATCTCATAAAGAAAATGCTAACACCCTTTTACTCCGAATTGCATTCTTTTTTAAATGAGGTCCTAAGCTAGTCCTCATATCTCATAAGCTAAGTCCTCATATCCAGGACACCCTACATATGAATTCTCCCCACAATAGTCCAATTTCTAATTACAGATCTACAGAAGATGCTTTAAAACGGATGGCGAAGCGAGTGAAACAGCTGGAAGCGGAAGCGGCAGACCTCCAAGCATCCTGGGACGCAGAGCGTCGAGATCTTTTGCGGAGAGAGTTGCTGACATCTCAAATATGCGATGCGATGGTGCCTCAACTTCGACCAGGTTGTCCTCTTCGCGATGTGGCTGCTATTAGGGCAGCCGCAACCTGGTGCGACGAACTGGGTCGTTGGCGACTTCCCGATGTGTCGTCACATATTCCTCTTCCGCCGCCATCTTTAGTGCCTAAAGATAATGTACAGTACTCCGTATTAGCTTCCAAACCTGACTTGAATAATAATAGTAATAACAAAGAAATTGAAAATGAAATCGAACGTAACGCTGACAACGAAGAAAGCAACGAACAGGATGAGATTAAGAAACCAGATATAGTTGATACGTACTTCCGCCGAAGTAGGATTGACAAACTCCTGGCGCATGTGAGAGAGGCAAAAACTTTTGGTAAGTATACGCTTTCAACATCCTCAAATTGCTTGTCTGCCATCTTGACCCATTAAGACCCAGAGTTGAGTAAACGCAACATTTCATATACTACGTTTTTTTAGTGAATTTATATCATTGAATTTTGTTTCTGCATGTTGCTGTTATGAAAGGGGATCCCAAAGATTTCTCCAATTTGATCTAGACTCTAGACTCTAGATTTTAGGTTGTAAAATAAAAATGAAAATCTTGAAAATTGTAAAAATTAATGTATTTATAACAGTAGAACACATCAGCTTTCTTTAGTCATAGATTGTTTTTATCTTTTTCATTTAGTGGGTGTCTATAAATATAGTGTCTATCATTATAAAATACGTTTTTGTCTCGACAAAATAATGTTTAAGGTGTATAATGTGTAGGATGTAATTTTTCAATAATGTTACGTTTATACAACTTTGAGTCTCAAAGTATTAAATTTGGTTTTAGAAAATGATTACAAGTTTGATTTTAGAGTATTTTCTTATCAAAGTAACTATATATCTCCAAAGTGCAAAATTTAATAATTTTCTTGTTTTTATTCATTTATACTTACTTCTTTTATATAAAGTATCCAAAATGAAATTCTTTTTAGTTCTAATACGGAAAATAATGTTGTGCTTGACCTCTATTTTTCACAACATTTAGACCCCTTCCGTAATATTCTTCATGATGGCTTTCAATGTTTCTTATTTCTAATGAATTTGTTCAAATACATCACTGGTCAAAAGTATTGAATTATTCTCTGAATTAAGGAAAATGAAACTTACTTCGTTAAGCACTTAGTTTAAATAACAGTAAAGAATTGCATTACATTGTTATTAAGAAGGTTTCAATAATTATGAAAGATATATTGACTTTAAGTAAAAAGTTCCTTACCATGCAACATAATTTTAATAAAAATTAACAAATAATTTCAAAATCGCTTACGCTTCTGCATTGTTAATAACTTATTGACAAGCATCTGGTTCTTCAAGTATTCTCAATAAAAAAATTGAGTGATATTAAAATTGGGCGAGCGAACGAAAAGACTAATTGAAGTTTGAAGCTTACGAAATTATGCGCTTCCTGAAAATTCGTTTTCGAAGTTGCGTTAAAATTGAGATCCTAATTTAGGAGCTTATTTTGTTTAGACATTTACACTACTTTCTAATTCTCGATTTGCATCCTCAAAGGAGTAAGATCCGATTATTTTTTCTGATGTAACCCACCCAAATTCTTTTCTGTGAGCATCTTTAAAGAACATGGCATATGCTAATAAGTCCCAAACAATAGAGCTTAAGGATGAGAAGGAGGTTGAAAAAAAAGGTAAAAAGGTACAAACTCTGAAACCAAACACATTGAAAATCTTCATAAAAAATGTCAAAGAGACCGTCGTATTCAAAACAGAAAATAAATGTCATTTACAAAAACTAAAAACAAATCCATCTTTTACACTTTACATTATCTACAAACAAAATAAATATACATGATAAAAAAATATTTATTATACAGTTTATGAAGAACAAAATTATTTATGCGCCACATTATAAATAAACGTGAAATACACTTATTCTAATCATATTACAGAACCTAGCAATCGGATCAGCAGATCTGGTGGTTCCGAGGATTCGGTACCAATCGGTGGAAACTACCTCCAGCTGAACGCTCTGAACCTGCAAAGTAGCGCGCCAGTGATTGGTGAAGTAGACAATTACAAACCTAATCAACGTCTGCCAACGGGTCGATTGACTCGACCAGGCTGGATGTCGGAGGAGAATAATAAAGGTTCCCTTTTAAGTGCAATGAAAAGAAACCATCCAAGGATTCTAGAGGCGTTGCCTTCATACCCACAGGGTACAAATGGAACCGCCAAATTTGGAATGAAGCCTCTGTCAGAGACAATGTCTGATAAAGTATCAACGAGACTGCTCCACAACGAAGCAACTGACAGTTGTCCTACATTACTTGGACCTGCTCGTTCCCCTACGTACTGAAGTTGAAGGCACAAGTAATGACGAAAATAAGAAATATTGAAGTAGGAAGACATCAGTAATGTGGACGTTTATGAGGTACATTTAATACTTTGAATATTATACGATATCAACAAAGCTTGAACAAAAATATAAATCGGTTAAGAACACTACACCACTATCAAGAGTAGTCGTCGCCTATATATCTGTACGAAAGGCATCGAATTAACATCATTATATCCAATATATTATACAAGGTATTCGATTACAAGTGAAGTAATACTTTAAGAGGAAGATTATAAATATCACAATAAAGCAAAAATCAAGAATAATGAGTTTACGATTGCAGCTTTGTTCATTAGTTATAACTATAAGTATCTATAAATTGGTAAAATTCGCCTGGATTCGGCAACTTGAATGGAGCTATTGCCAACACGAAGCTCATGGTAGGAGTCAGATTATAGAGAGCAGAGATTATTATCGCAGTCACTGTTCAACTGTCTAGGTCATGTGTTGTAGTATTCTATCGCAACTGTGTAAGACAGTTTGTCTTCTTACATCACGACCCATATAGCACAGAGACGCCTTAAAGACACCTAGTAAAGACCTAAAAATGTCCAGAAAGCGTCTTTGTACGTCTATGTAAGTCTTTGTAAGTACGTCTATAAGACGTTCAGACGAAAAATAGACATTTTTAAGACGTCTAAAAGCGTAAGTCTTTAAGACGTCTTACGGATGTAAATTTCGGAAACCTTTAAGACAAATTAAGACGTTCAGGCATAAAATAGACGTCTTTGAGACGTCGTGTATTATCTGGGTGGCTGTGACTATTACAATGACAGTTTCCTTGAAATGCTTATAATTAACGAAAACTCGATCGTAGTTATGTAAGTCACGATTTTTGTCTTATTTTAACATTTAGAATCATTTCTGAAATTTCCTTCCACCTGTAGTCGAATACCTTGTAAGATAGTTTAATACAAATGCGTCTTTATTTATAACAGCACAGTACCAATGATATTTATTTCTATATTAAATTATATGTACATGGGGTAATTCAGAAATATAGGTCAATGATTATCCTACACATTAAGAGATTACATCTACCTAGATAAATTAAAAAATCGATTTTTTGTTTTTTACACGTTTGGAAAGCTTCAGGTTTCAAAAATGTATCCTGAAAATTTCATATCGATGTCTCGAAAATTGATAAAGTTATACAACTTTGAACGACACAGTCTTGCGTGGTCGAGTACTGCTACTTACATACAAGAAACTACATACATATCTAAAACTTTAAACACGTTTTTCTTGAAATACGATTTTCAAATGCGATAGACATCATATCTCGAGAACCACTCGACTGATTCACTTCAAAATGGGAGATATTCTGAGGAAACCTATGTTGTCCATGACGATCTAACTTTTCTAAATTTTATTCCCAATTTTTCAATAATAAAAAGAGGACGAATTTTCCATTAAAATTCCAAATTATAACTTTACATGGCTACCATTTTGTAATAAAATGTAAAATTAAAATTTAGAGATTGTCAAGACTTCTAAATTTCACCTATTCTTAATATCGATTTGGTCTTGCTTTCAGATGTATTGTTTAGACTCGGGAATGTCTACCAGCAAATGCTTAAAAACATTTCAATGATTAACAACATTTCTTTATGAAGATTTAGAATAATACAGTTGAAAGATATATCTTTTAGAGAACAAAAATTGCAATATTTCCATTCACAGTTAAAAAAAAATAAATCCCCAAACTTACATAGCTTTCGGGCTTCTATACATCTATGTAGATAGATGTAACCCCTTAAAGTAAGCAAACATCTTATACGTATACGTCATACGTGTCTGGCTTTCTAATTATGAATGATTAAAGAAAGGTGATTCATGCATGATGGTGCTCCTCTTATTTTCTTCTTATAGTGATAACATTCTTAAACAACACCTTCGCGAATCGGTGGGTAGGGTGAGCTGAACCTATCACAGGGCTACCACCATTTTCTGACTTGGGAGTTTGAGATCACGTAAAATCTATTGTGTATTCAACATAAGTGAACAATGCGCACTATCTGTGAGAAGATACAAAATAAATTTGAAAAGAGTCGAAGAATATGAACAATTGGACTTCCAGTGACTGACTTAACACTAGGTTCAATATTAAAACGCCCTTTTTAATGACTCATTTTTTTCTTTCTATAGATTATTATTGAATCATGATTTGAATTTCTAAAACGATTTTACAATGCTGTTATTGTTACACAGCGAATAATTAAGAACCTAGATATCAAATTCGTGGGTAATTATGCCTCAGTTAATCCTTTTGTATGAATGATTTTGTTCTTTAGTACCTTTTTTTTGTTTTTTTGTTAAGTAGGCTTTCAACGTTATTCTATACCCAATAGCCGAAAAAAATAACTAAAATATATGTATGTATATATGATATGTCCTACTAGTCACGAAAGAGTTAATCAAGGTCCTATTATATCTAATATTTCCGAGGAAGTAAGGAACTTAATATTGAGGCGTGCACCCAAATAGCACAGAGACATCTTAAAAACGTCTTAAAAACATCCAGTAAAGTCCTAAAAATGTCCAAAAGACGTCTCTGGAACGTCCGATGTTACAAATTAGTATGTCTTTAGGACATCTTAAGAAACATTTATAAGACGTTTTAGGGACGTCCAAATTATGTATATAAGACGTTCAAACAAAAATTAGACGTTTTTAAGACGTCCAAAAGCGTAAGTCTTTAGAACGTTCATGTAGTGTCTTTAAGACATTTTATAGACGTAAACTTCGCAAGTCTTTAAGATATACACTCACTTAAGACGTCTAAATTATTTCGTAAGACGTTCAGGCATAAAATGAACATAAAATAGACGTCTTCAAGACATCGTGTGCTATCTGGGCAGGAGTGTGTTGAAACACGAAACGAACATTTGAAACAATTTCTTTAGTCATCCAAACACTAACTCAAACACTAGAATACATAAGATGTATTCTTATATGACCCGTCCTTACTTATTTTAATGTATAGATTCACTTCCTAAAATATTAAAATACATTTATGAATCCCCCTGTATAATGAAGCAAATATTTCGATGCTGGCTGAATATCGTTCATGTGTCATACGACAATCTGAACGGTGTGTGTAATTATTAAACTGCAGGTGTTTATGCAAATTCCTATTTTCATAAACACAATTAGAGAAGTGGAACCTAATTAAGAATTTGCTTCACTCTTGAAATATTATAATGTATATGTGTAATGTGTAACTATCGATATATTGTACATTCTTGCATATTATACGGTATTGCACATTTCGCATATTGAAATTTCCCACAAATTGCATACAAATCCGCAGTCTAGGAATTGTAGATACTTAAGCTGGGTCTACGTTTAATGAACGAGCGCGGGCAAATACGAAGAAATATAAATAGAGCGAGGACAAAGCAGCACAAATGACCGATTGCAAGTGAATGCAATCTGTCGCTAATCAGTAACGCTAGGATTGCAATAAATGCAATTTTGTGTTAGGATATCCCACGGTTTTCCGTACAATCTTCGCTAGTATATTCTGTATGTGCAAATAAGACTAAAACGACGCAGAATACAACGTTCATGAAAAGTTGTTTAATATGTTAGGTATAGCAAAATATTGGAATTGATGTAAATACGTACGTCTGAAAACAGAAATAAATTAGGATACTTTTTCTATCAAATAGATAAGAAAATAGACAATATTGTATACAATTTTGACAATTGTATTCCAGTCTATACCCAGCATGACATCAATTGAATTTACTGTATATGGACTTTCGTCGATTGAATAACAATTTTTTCTATTTTCCATACATCTACGCGATGCTGATTATAAATAAGAATTATAAATCTTTCCTTTTAATGTTCCTTATAAGCAAAACTCTAAAGATTTAATTTGCCAATTAAGGATTCTTAGGAATTCAGGAACTTAAAAGAATCAAGAATTATGTAATCATCAAAATTATGGTTCTTTTGCAGTCAGGCACACCTACGGCACACGTTGCGGTTAACACACCTACGTCATGGAGATTTCCTATCCTACGGCAAAATGACGAAATGTCTACGTCATGCATTTTTTTAAAATGAAAACCAACCTTTTTTGTCTGAAACGTTGTAAAATATTAAAAGCAGCAGAAACAATCAAGTTAAATAAGATAAAGCAGCATTTACATTGATCGCCAATAAATATGTATGTCAAGTCTAATCATTTATTCAAATAGCTAAAAGGTGTGATTTTTTATTTCAAAATCATATTCATACATTATTATTTTAAGGCGGAGGTAAATCAGATACCTACTTCGTAAATCATTTTCTGTTGCAATCTTTTTTCTTTCATTTCCTCTGAATTTTCACAAAACCTACAAAATTTTCAACATGTACCAAAAACACTTAAGATAATTGAATTCTGTACAATCATTTCATTAGATAGGTACTTTTTATCAATACAGATACGACCATCTTTTGTGACTCTCTCTGTACAATCTCAGAATTTCACCTGTCAGACCAGTCACATCCATTAACAGTATTTACGACACTAATGATCCGTGTGATCTTTCTAATGAAGTATTCTTATGAAACTAGCTTTGTATAGCGTGATATTTCAATTAATTCTTTTTAACGATCAACGTTCTGGCTGATGCGGGACTATTGCAAGATGCTAATCCCATTTATGATTCTTTCAGGAAGCAGCGTCCGGGATGCGTGTACCTTCCATCGTAAGAGTAGAAGAGGACAGTGAACACGTTCGTATCGTTAATCTTTAATTTTGTCGATGGTGTCTACATGATAACATCGTCTTTCGTCATAAGAAGATTGTAATCTCGTAAGGAGCGCCTTCTTCCTTTTTGGAACTAACATCTACTGGTTCTTGAAACTTGTCAAGTTTTGTTCTTGCAATGTGTAACACAAGTTAAAAACATATTTCGGATAAGCATTAGAATTTATTTTATGAAGACGGTTTGCAATGCTTGCATCAAAAAGATACCTTAGGATACATTTTCATATACATTACCGCGCATAATCTTTTGGATACTTTCATATTATGGGAAATGCATAAAGAACACTTCAATCAAAATTTTCTAGTATAGTTTTGATTACAGACGTTATTTTAGATGATTATTGCACAAGGTTTACAAATACTAATGAGAATAACATTTTATATTAGTTAATATAAGTAAAAAAGTGTATTTCATATATTTCCAATAATGTGAAAGTATTCAAATACTTACACACAGTAGTGTGCATACACCCCTATCCAAAGGTAGTAAGGCACTTACTTGATCATATTATATGAATTGAAAAGTTGAAGAACACTACGAGTCCAAAAACCACATTTTGAGATATTTAATCCCAATGTGTAGTTTTGTGCATTTTATATGTATATTTGAACCCTAGAGCCAGACCGTATTAAGTCCACCTGTTTCCTGTGTGATTTAAAACAGTCTGACTCTGAGGTCCAAATATGTCATAGATATTTTTGAAATTATTACAAAATGACTAATTTTAGACTTATATTGTTCTTTAACTCACATGTATTTGGAAAAGTTGTAACAAGTAATTCATTAAATATTTGATTAAGGACATAAAATAATATTTATATTGTTATTTCATCTGTACATACATCCGCCATGTGCTTCTATCAATGCTTTCACAATTCTGTGCGTATTAGCAATTCATTTCTACATATATTGATATTGTATTTTTTCATTGACTTTTTAAAATTTCTTTCAATTCGTAAAAACGAATTATACTCGTATGTTTCAAAACGAAACACATCGAAAGTATATCCTATAAGTATTTTATAATTTCGACGACGTAAATAATTAAATGACTCACATCTATACAATTAGAGTGCATTAAATGTACATTTGCAGTAGAATTTATGAAAAAACGAAAATAATGACCATTTATATTGCAAAATGGAAGTTCATTGAATACAGTCAGTGCCTTAATACTTTTGAACAGGGGTGTATATGTATGTGCAAAAGATAGCAAGTATCACACTTAATCCTCAGCTGATGTGATGTCAAAATTCTTAGAAAATTACTGAAATACTATTACGAAAAATAATTTAATCTGTAGAAAGTAATACAGCATTTGATTTTAGTGATTTCTGCAGATTATTTTTCGTGCGTTACTCATAGTTCAACCGTTTTATAGCTGCGTAAAACCTGAATAGCAAATCTGGTATTAAATGAATGAGAGAATAACTAAACTAAGCTTAAAGTATTGAAAATGAGTGTCTCCTAAAAATAATATTGCATTGGAAAATGTCTTGCATATATTAAAAAAATGTATTTTCCAATCAATGCAAACAGCTATGAACTTAAAAAAAGTTAATGCGATAGATTGTTATTCATATAATTTGCCTGAAGGAATTATTCATAATTTGATATGCTTTATAATTACTTGCTTGAGGAATTTTTAGAACTTCAGTTAGTAAATATTTTATGATAGAGGAGTTTTTGTGATCGTAACTTATAAGTTGGATTTTTTGAGATTCGACTCTCTTGTAAAGCATGTGCGATATGTAAAATAGATGGCATAAAATACATTTAAAATAGCGTTTCCACGTATACCACTTAATGTACAAACATCACTTAATACATTCTACATATATGAAGTAGCATCATATATTACTCATTTGCAGTAATAGTGACAGAAAAAATGTCACTAAAAAATTATGATTTTTCGAAAAATGAGAAAATGTCGCTATTTAGTGCACTAATCATTTTTTCTCTAATTTTTATATCATTTGTTTTAAACATTTTAAACATTGTTTATATTCTACAAGGAAACAGAAAATAACCGATTTATTGCCAATTTAATTTAAATTGTGAAATTAAGTTTGTTTGCATTTTCAGACAATCTTAAACAACTTGCGTCTTGTTTTAGAGCAAAATAGCAGTAAAATATTTTTAATAGATACTGCTTTTTCCATACTTGGGCAATACTGTCACCCAGAGTTATTTTACTTAAAATAACAAATAAACCTTGAGAAGTCATGTATTTAATCAAAAAAATTTAGCATACAATTAAGACTAATTTACATATAAGATAGGAAAGCCAGCACTTCAACTTTTTTATTTAATTTTTATGAAATGAAGAAAAACTGTAAGTTGATTACAATTAAAACGTTAGAAAGATTCTCCTCAAAGAAAAACGTATCACTGTAATATTTGAGTTATTAACATATCAAAATATAATTTGTTATATTATATAAACATCATGAAAAATAACGATTAAGGTTATTCTACGATTGGTTGTTTTTTTATGTAATACATGGATGACGATGATTGGGTAAAAATAATATTTTCTAAAATATGTTTTTCAAATTAATAAATTAACTAATTTACATGAAGTAATTGTAAATAGAAAGAGAAACTTGGGTTTCTAGTTAATAATAGCTAAATACAAAAAGTATGCAACTATGTTGAAATCAATCTTTAACGTGATAGTAATTGGGTCTCTTATTTTAAATGCTCTTTAAAACGTTACACCATTGCTGTTAATAAATACTGTTTAAAATGTATTCTACGTTGCATCTTACACACGTACGTAGGAGCGTGGCTTAACTTTAATGCGTTCCTCGAGTTAGTTTGGTCCAATCGTCTTCTCAGAAACATAAATATGTATTTCATTTTAAAGAAACTGTGAGGAAATCATTATATCTACATAACTATGTTTCTCATTTATTGCTCTTTTATTAGAATTCTAAAATCACCAAGCTGAATATACTTTCTAACGTTAAAATTCTAAAATACTAAATACTATGCAATCGATAAAAACATATTTTAATTTAAATCTAGATAAATCATTAGAAAATACATTATCTACTGCGTATAGTATTGTCCTGTATACAATATTATTCGTTATTAGTTTTCGACTCGATAAAAGCAATCAGCATTAAAATTCTAAAAATTAATGATTAGTCTTCATTTAGTTACAAATGGCACTGGAAGTAAATGGAGAAATTGTGTCAAGTAATAAATATATAAACTATAAACGAGCTTATATCAAGGAAATGTATTTTTTTGTCTACTTCTAGTGCCCTCCACATTCCAAGTTGTACATTTGTAGTAGTCAAGATATTCATGTTCAACGAAATTGATACAGCGAGATTGATTGGCGTATCTGATGTGTTGCAATTCCGCATATCTTACAAAAGAAATAGTAACCCGTAAAAAAATGTCCAGACCGATCAAGGTAGACACCATGCGATCTAGTGTTGCAAAAGAGAAACTGTAGGCGAAGAAGAAAAGCGAATCCTTCCGATACGAATGTTGTTAACTCGAATTTATTTGATCAAATATTTTAGACGGCAGGATAGATTCGATTGTGCAAATGGTTTCAATTTATCGTTCGACGATAAAGATTGTTGCAACAGCAGGAGAATTAAAGCGTATAGTTGATTTTCACTCTCGACACGTGTACCTCGCTAAAAAGTGCCAGAGAAAGGACCAAAGTTGGAGTCACGTTTACGGCTCGCGTTTATGTATTGTATATATTACTGTACATATTTTTTGTACATAAACGCTGTTTAATTAAGTATTGTACATAAAATGAAATAAAAAAGAGTAATTAAAGGTTGTAAAATTTCTTTTGTCGTTCATGAGGAATTATTTTTTCCTGAGAAATGCGTCGTACTTGATTGTGACTGTTTAATAAAACTTTTATTATTGCGTAGATCACATTTAAGTCCGCCACGATATATCCTGTTTATTACATCGATATATGAAAACACTATACAAACTACTTCAAAAAAGGAAAATTGCATTTTGAATACTATTTATTTCCTTTTAAAAGTAAATGCTACAGTGTATGGTCCTGAAGTCCTATTTCTGAGGAATACATAAAATATTTAGCGATATAATAACAACTGCGTTACTTTCGATAAGGGGTTCTAAAAAAACAAAATTCTGGACAGATTAGTCAATTTTTACACATAAATTATAATTATAATTCAGTATACTAAATTTTTTAAATTTATAATGAGTCATACTAGTGGTTCAAATGATATCTAATTCAAATATTGAAGTTATACACTATTACATTATTGAAAATATTATAAGAAGAAGGAAAAATTTATTCAACAATTAGATCTGGTATCAATTTATTATTTTAACTTTTAATAAGTGCGCAGTAATAGTCAGCTGACTTATATTCTTCCTCCCTTTTAACGGGCAAAACTAGGTCGAAGACCTAAAATATTCATGGCTTTCTACAAAACTTGTTGCAATTGAACTACTTTTGCTATATAAATGTACATACTACATTAATATTAATGTTACATTAATTTAATTTTTAAACATTGAATTTTTAAAAACAGATATATTCACAAAAGACTGTCAGTCAAAAAATTAACGAATATTATTACAAAATAGTTGGAATTAAAAGTCGGCTATTTTTTACGCATTAAAATCTATATATAAATACAACAGCATAAAATGAACAAATAACGGGGATATATTTATTCATATGCAAGAACATTTCTTAAAATTTTAATTTCAAATTTATTGTAGACAAAGAATTCGCGTACGCCTCACCTTGAGGGAAAAAAATATCAGTCTCATATAAAATTACTATTTCGAACAAAAAACAATTTTCGGAAAAACTAAGTATATTTATATATTCTACTATAAAGCAAAATGTCATGAGCCACATTTTAAGGATCGCTGTACACTTCAATCGTGACCTATAAGATAGAATTTGTACTTTTCTTACACGAAGTAGGAATTTAAGAAACTATTTTAAAATAAAATTATAATAAGATATAGTACAGATCTACAATACAAAATTGATGTTCAGAACATTATATGTCAATACATTAAATGTATTACATACTGGCTATACAGAATATACAAGTCTTGAAATAACCAACAAACCTACAGAAAATAAGAAATACCTTCGTCTCGTTAAAACCGAAAATAAAAACAGATAACAGAATAATTCCCAAAAGTTCAAAAGAAATGAAGGATATTAGGAAGTCTTAATAACGAAGATGTGTAATTCGAAAGTCAAAACGATTTATCACACTGCGTTTCATCTGATGTAACTTCTCTTACAATCCGGTTTCCCTTTTAGAAAAAAATTTAACGTGTAAAGAAAAAGGTTTTAATTCCTTCTTCGATTAGGTTTCTTTATTACAGTATTTTTACGATGTAAGATCATGACTCTGTAACGAATTTACAGCAGGGGACATTTCATAGATCAACACGTGGTCATAATAGCCCATTTGCGTCTTATCAAAAATGTGGTACAATGCACGTAAATAAAACTTTCTTGTTTGCAACAATTTTAACGTGAACAACGAACACACAAGGAATAGTCCAATAGAATCTCCTAATTATCACCATAATATGAAATATTATAGATCAAGAAGAAACTTAAATGTAGACATACATTCACATTTGCTACTATCTTTGAACAGATTAATTTCACTTTATCATGTACAGCTTAACAAAAATCGTGAGATAACAGGTTATTTATGTCAGATCTAATTTTCTTATTAATTTATAAATCCACACTTGTAATCTCATACATTCTCTAACTTCTGTGTTGTCCCAAAATTACAAATAATTCTTACTTCTTCGTAACATGGACGAGGGATTGAACGAAACTCTATATTTTTATAAATAACAGTTATTTACTGATCTTTTAACTTTTAAATTATTTCTTTCCCATTTTAAGCTAATTTTGTACTTAAAGTATTAAAGATAAAGTTAGTAAAGTTAAAGTATTAAACTTTTTTATAGAAATTCAATTTTTGTAGTTATTTTGTACTCGATTGATAAATGTTCTGCAGGATATATCGTTTAACAGATATTTTAAGGTAAAATATGAAATTTTAAATTATGTTTTTAATTAGCGTTATTTAGTTGGCATTATAAGACAGTAGGATTTATTTTATTATATATAAATACCAGGACATTTTCTTTCAATTTGTTATGGTAATAGAATAGCATGTAATGAACTGCATAATAAAAATCTTTGGCCATTAAGGATGCATTTATTACATACAAATGTTAAAAGACAAAAGTAACAAATGACTCATTTTAAAAACAGATTCATTTCAGAATTTCAACTTGAAGCTTGTGTATCCTATGACGAGAAACTTCAACTTTTTCGAAGTAGAATAAATGTCTCTCTTTAGCTAAACCATTTTTCTACTTTCGAGAAAGTGAAAGTTCCCCATTTATAACAAAAATTTAATAAAATAAAAATTATACTACATACAGTTCATTTTACAATTATTATTTTGGAACAGAAAAGATAACAATAGAAAAGTTAGCGTCATATTTTAAGTAATTGAAAGTTTTAACACTCTTATTCAATCCATAACATTGACATTGATTTTGAAAGTTCCAGTTCCCCTACTGTCAAAATTCAACTGACCAAAGAGCAGTTGGTCTCAGAGGAAAGGTCTTCTCAGAGAAACTTCGCATGGGAGTTCCTGCAGCAGCAAAGTGGCTCTCTCCTAAAATAACGTACTCACTTTCCACCGATCCTCGTGGTAAGAGGAAGCCGTGAACCGCGACGAAACTGTACGATTGATGTGCAGTCATCTGGTCTAATAATTAGACTGTGCGATTACGTTGTTAGATTTTCATTTTCATCTAATGATACTCGACGAGGTGAATTATCTGTTCATTTTCTAAGACTTTCTGCTGCAACGCCTTGCAACTATAACTAAAGAGGAAAAACAAACCTTGAGAGATCAATCTATAATAAAAAGATTATCGTTTCGAGAATTTATCGTTGTTTGTGGCGAAATTTTACGTATCCAAAACTTGTGGTTATTAAAATGGTTTTATGGAAAAAGATCTTCAACAAAATTTAAGAAATTATTAATGTTCCACTTCATACAATAGATTTTTATTTAACTAGTATTTATAAATTAGTACCCAGGTGAAAAAAGATTACTGACAAAAATTGTAACTACATTATTGATTAAAACGAATTTCTATCATTTTTAGTAAAGTGTGCGTGAGATTTGTCAGTAACATTAAAAGATTAACCTAATAAAAGTAAGAGCAATTATTATTTATTACAGTATCTATAAGTACCAGAAAAGTTGAAAGTTGTTAAAACGAATATACCATAACATAAACCACTTTCATAATTAATGACTTAATTAAACAGTAAGAGATTAAACTAGAATCGTTATTGGTTTTCAATGATTATCATTATTTTAAATACGTTTTCCTTACATTTAGTTTATTTGTTATTTATATCATAAATTTTTAAACATATTACAGCATAGACTATTAATAAATAAGTCGTAAAATTTGAAACATTTAATCGTATATTCTTCAATTGTATAGGTAAACTTTTTTTACAAGAATAATATTTATAAATTGATATCCAGGTAAGAGAAGGTTATTGAACAAAATAGTAAATGTACTAATAATTGAAATAAATTACAGAAATATTTTATGCTGAATTTCATTTAAAATACCCTTATGGATTTTTTGGCTAAATGGTACACTAATGGCCAAAAATTTGAAACTACTCATTCATTTTTATTACAATTGTAGCATATGGCAAAGTATTTTTAATTCGTAGTTAGTACTTTCGACAACAATTAGAATATTCCTTATTTTGCTATAATGTACTGTACATATATTATTACAATTTATTTTTTACTGTTAGGGGATATCAGGGTAAAATGGCCAAATTTTCTAGTAAGCGAAAATAAGTGTAACTTTTATATTTCTGACACAAAAAGCCGTTTTAGCAAAACAATCCTATATCTTTTAAGAATAAAAATATTTATACAACAAAAAAAAAATTACTGTTATCCTTAGTTTAAAACAAAAAATTAGTTTATGAGTAAAGTGAGCATCTTACCTGAATATTAAGTAAGATGTTTCACATCCTGGGACAAGATGGTTTTACTGATCTAAGGAACACAATTCTGGCATGTGAATGAACTAATCTTTTGGTATTTCGTACAAGATGAGATAGTTCGTGGAATATTTTACTTTAATGAGATATTAAACAGCATGTTTCACGTCGTGTAATACAGTTAATTATGTATGCAGAGAGGCGATTGCGTCCCTCCCAAGAGTAATAACACCTAACAATATCAACAACTTACGCTAAAGTCACACGAGAGTTTTTTTAACGGACGATTGTACGTCTGTCTTTGTTATTTTCCATTGGAAAAACAAAGAAATAAAACTGTTCGCCGAGAAACCGCTCGTGCAGCTCCAGTCTTAATGTAGAAACGTTGTATGTCCGTTGTAACGTTGTAAGGCTTAGTTAAATTTGAGATTTTATGTTATAAAATACATTATAAAATTTTATTACTCTATTTTGTATTATACATTATTTTACATTATACAATTTATAAGATTTTATATTATAAAATTTTATATTGTATGATCTTAAATTTGACCAAAACGGGACATCAATGTTTGTGCATTAAGCCAACAATGCACAAACAAATTTTAAAAAATTTCTTAGGTATACGCTTAATGTGAATTTAATAATTTTACTATAGTATCAGATAGAATTATTAAAAGGTAAATTACAAACAAATCTGAAATTGTATAAAAGAAGAGATTCAAAAACATATGTACTTTACACATTTCGTCCCACCCGAAGAAATGCTTCTGGATTCGTCTCTGTGTTGCCGACAGTGTACAAATAATACGATCTTTAATCATTATAATGGCATGATACTAGGAATGAGTTAAGTATCATACGTAGAAGACTGGCAAATAATACAGCCTTTAGGCGCTAGACACATATAATGGCACAATACCTCGTAGGAATGAGTTTGTAAAAAACAGTTTATACATTATAGAAGATGTCCACTGATGCAACCTCCTGGGCACTTTATTGTAGTTATACTACTTTTTTTAAATAAGTATCTTGCATTAACAAATTTCTTAAATATTATTGAGTTGATTCATACATTCGTGCCACATCATTTTTTCCTCTTTTCTCTATGGAATTGTTACCTAATATTCATCGAAATATGTTATTATTATAACAAATGTATTATAATTGCAAGTAGAAACAAGAAATTATAATTATTTTCATATAACATAGAAAGCATATTTTCAATGAAAAAGGAAAAAAGTAATGTGGCACAAATCTATGTAACAACCCAATATCAGGTACTCTTGATAAAAACTTTCATAAGTAATGAATTGTTTGAAGAAACATCTCAATTAGAAACCTTTGCGAACAATGATTTTGTCAAACAATAATCTTTATAATAACACGTGGTTTTGTATTATCGGGAAATAGAAACACCTGATAAACGCTGATATTGCTCTGATAACGCCAGTGAGGATAAATACATTTCCAAAGAATATAGTGGTTGAAATGTTAGTTGGTACAACAGACGAAACTGATGTGAGCTGTTGGGATTAATGTAGACGAGGACGAACCTGATGTAAAATTAGGGAGCTGTAAAGAAGTTAGATAACGTTCAGACGAATCTGATGTTACAGGTAGCTGTAGGAAGCAGACGAATCCGATGTAAAATCAAATAGCTGCTGGCTAGATTAACTTTCGTGAACGAACTCGAATAAATCGAGGAGCCACTAGATAAGATACAGTTTTCTTTGGAAGTGAGATGTGTGTTTGGAATCTGATGTAGAGTCAGAGAGCCGCAGGAAATGTTAGTAAGCCTCCTAACTTGTTAATTATTAATTCATACAACTTGAGCGGCTAAGTTGTATCATGGGGGTCTATTAACTTCGAATGGGATCGCTTACAGTAATTATAAGTTTGAAAACAATCTAGTCAAATTGCAATGAATACTTTAGTATATCCTAAAATCAGTCTTTACGTACAGGTGTATAATGTAGGGTTGTCACGTAAAGTGTATGATTTTAATGTTTGGTGTTAATGCACTAGTGATGCGAGGACTTACAGAGTGATCGTAAAAATTGCCAGATAGAATTTATGCTGACTCGCGGATTCTATGAGGTTAAACGTGGACTCGAAAGGGAACTTTAGCCCGACCTAACTGAATAGCAACCAACTCTGACGAACTTGACTGTCAATGTGACGATACTGTTCTGAACCCGTTAGGGCTAAAATCTTGGGGTTATACAGGCCGAAAAATGAGTGGAGATTCGTTAGAAATTTCCATATAAGGAAATTTCTCATGGTTGGTACATCATCGTGGTTGCTACCCAGCTGCTCGGAGTCGCGCTCTCATTAAGATAACGAAAAACGAAAGTGCTAGGGCATTTTCTTTTAACAGGCAGAGACTCGAATATGTGGGAGAGTAACAGAAAATGTTCTCCGTACGTAACAAAATAAACATTTGTTAAATAAAAAATAATTTAGCATAAGAAGTGGGTAGGCTAAATTAATTATTAAACTTAAAATCTGAGAATTTTTACGATATAACCATATTTGCTTTCGAAATTGTGCTTCCTTCAAACAGTTCCTCAGGAAACATACATAGTAAGTATTTGTAAAATGATTTGAATAATTATTTGAAAAGATAAAAGATAAAATAATTCTTCATTAGAATTGACTTTTATGAGAGTTAAATAAAGAAATAATCTAAAGAAAAATCATTTGTCTGTTCAAGTAAACTAACACGTGATTATCTTAATGATTCTTTTCCAAATTTCAATGATGCCTAAGACTGGGAGAATTTAATGTCAACATTATTTCTATACAAAAGCTTTCAATGAGTTTGGTAACTTACAGTTAGCTATGTCTCCACTGAGGAACTTGTTGTTGCTACTCCATGAATGTTGGAAAAATCGCCGCTTTTTGATGAATATTTCACCAGATTTCTTCGTGTTTTAGTCATCAACAACAATTTTTTTAACTATTTTACTTATTTAGAGTCACCTACACCTCTAAAGGTACGATTTCACATGACAGTAAAAGTCATGAGTCATAACTTTTATTGTCATGACACTGTGCAACAATGTCATAACATTATGTATGTTTCACTATCATATCTAGTTTTCACGACAACAAAAGTCATGACACTCGCTATCACAACCGTAAAGGTGCGAACACACTGTTATCACGTCTCGTGAACTCATTATATACTATAACAAATTCATAATATGAACCGAGGTTTATCCATTATTTTAAACCTATTTTGTTATAATATGAGACAAATTTGCTATAATATGTAACGTGATTTCACATGACGTGACAATAATGTATTTGCATCCTTAAAGTTACTGTCACGTGAAATCGTACTTTAAGAGTTTTTAGTGACAACAAATGGCTATAATTACATAGACTATAGAATATTGGGTACATCAATGTATCAAGTATCAAGAGAATATGAAGTACTTACGATATTCATTTTACATTATTACACTACAACTAGATTAGTTGCAAAAGGTTAAGGTTTCTCAGGAACTGTAAGGACTACCATCAAGTTGTTTGGAATGTGATGTTTCCTCTCGTTCTCGTACTCATATTTCTTATAATTAATTAGCATGTGTTTCACGGTCATGCTTGTATGCTAGCAACAAATGTCGCCTTGAAGGTGAAACAAAACTCAAATTTCTCAAATTAGGTTGCTTTAGGCTGTGGTTAGCCTAGATGCATTCTCTGACTAACTGATGGTCTGACGAATCAGTTTTTGAATTTGTCTCGCTCCTACGATTAATAGTTCGAACGTATTCGTCAGAACATCAGTTCATCAGAAAATGCATCCACTACAACCGCAGCCTCAGTGTGAACAAGATATATCTATAAGTTGTTGTTTATTGGAAACATTTTGGAACACGCACTAACAAGAGACGTTAAAATGTTACTTGTTATTGCGTCAGTGGAAACATAGGTAACTGTGTTTTTGTCTACGTTTCCTACAGAACTTTTTTATTTATTTATTTCTCTGCTTATTTACTTGGCGTCGCAAGATATCAGTCGCGGAGAAAAGATCGTATCAGTTTTACACACATACCTATAAATGTTTGAGATTAACGTTTTGACCTTTGTCGAGTTAATTCTTGCACATCAGTAACCAGAACTGATTACGAGTTTGATGAAAAAGTAATTATAAAAACATGATTATGGAAAGGTACAAAAGCTAAGGAAAAGTAAACAGCACATCATTTTGTCATGAAACATTTTGAATATTTGGAAATCTGCGAGAACTGTTTACTAAATTGATACATCATTAATTTTTAAGTAATTTCAGTGTAAATTATTTATACGTTGTACTTTATACTTTACAGTAAGTATCTTATTAATTTTTGATAGTTAACTAAAACTTCGTTTTTCTTTAGCATAGTACAACATGTGCTATTAAAATTAACATAAGTTTAGTAGTACCAAGTTGTAAAGTTATTCAAATTATTATTATTGTTATACGTGTGATATGGGTTGTCCACGAAAAAATTAAAAAATCAAAGTATATATTTTCTTAGTGAGTATAAATTTTTAATACCAATTTGGCTAATTATTAATTTTAGGAAAAATAATACAAATATTATTCTATGATACTTCGAATTCTAAGTTTGATGTAAAAATTAATACAACGAAGAAAATATTGACGTTTCAAAATTAAATATCTATAATTTCATAAAGCATAATAAATATCGATGATAAATTTAATATATCATTTAAGTAGCATAGAATAATGGTTCGTCAGTGTTATTTTACATCACATTGATATTTCGAATTGAAATAAAAAGTGTGATCAGTACTTTAAACTGAAAGCCACGATAAACTTGTCACCACTGTTTGTGATGATATATTGCAAAAAATTCAACTGCAATTCATGCTAATTACTACGAGTACATATGGACGCAAACACAATACATCATTTTATTCAAAGCAGTAATATGGAAATCTTCTTAAACAATGATCTGACAAAATGCGTTGCATTATTTGAATAATAGTGAAAAATTATTCAATTTCAAAGTTCCAAAACCTTATTAATATTCACTCTAATTTGATGCAACAAGCAGTATACAGAGAGTCCCAAAACTGGTGGTACAAACGAAGAGGAGGTTGATTCTACATGAAAAAATAAGTGGAAAATGTAGAATAACAATTTTTGATATTATGCTTCATTTTTGAGAGAATTGTCTTTCAATTTTGACCAAGTGTACTGAATTACAGTTTCAGGCGTTTGAGGAATAAATGAAGAAATGGGAATGCTTTTAGCGTACTGTAGAAACAGTCAGTGTTCAGACTGAGAGTGTCTGATTGTGAGAGATCTTACTCCACGTACCTTTCAAACACCCGAAATTGTACTTTCGTACACCTGCACTCGACCATAATTCAAACTCAATTTTCTCGAAAACGAAGCACGATATCAAAAAAATGTATTCTATACTTTCCACTCATTTGTCCATGTATAGAATCACTGGCTTTCCACTTGTAGAACCAGTTTTGGGACACCTTGTATTAAATTATCCTTTGTATACCGATTGAAATGAAATCAGTAGAGTGACTTATTCTACTGGCAATGAATTACTCTACTGACATTGCTACGTCTGACTTGGCATATAAACCGGCAGTAGAATAAGCTCCGAATCACCCATTTCGCGCGAATCTCAGATATTTTTGGAGCAATTAATAACTCTGAAACAAAGTCTCAAACTCAATTTCGTAATTTTTCAACTTTGTCCTATTTTAGAATTACTCTTTAAAATTTCTAACATTTGTTCTTGAACAACGTATATGAAACGTTTCAATGGAGGTTACAGCTCTCAATTATTTCTGATAGATGAAATATGACTTCTATAAAAACATGGTTAGGCCACCATTGATCTATAGAATGAAATATACTTTTCTATGTCGACTTCGCGAAATAGCATTTCCAAACATTCGACTTTTCGAGAGTTAAACGTGCAAATTTCTTCACTTATTGTTTTTGCATATTCCTTCAGTTTTTAAAAAGTGTTAAGCGTTTTATTAAAAATTGTTTCTTCATTACTGTTATATTGAAAGATTGATAGAAAGAAAAAATTGATAGAAAGTTAAAATTTGAAGAACTTAACTAGGCTACTATGACTACTACTATCACTCACAAAAACGCTAGTTATTCAAATGCATCAAACAAGTGTATCAAAGAAATTAATGTACATTACTGTAGTTACTAATGATCCATTAGTTGACGCAACCTTAAAAACCAAATAAAAAGAGTTCTCATTTACGTTAGTCCGAGAAACAGATCTAAAATAGTTCGCTACAATGAAAACGTCATAAATGTTGAGCACCAGCACATTTCAGAGAGAACGAAAGCGAACGACGGAAGAAACCAGCCCATCCATGGGGCACTTTTACTTTCTCTGTTTCGCGCGAAACGCAAAACAGAATCTCGGCTGATGGTAAAAGCCGTAAGGAGTCCGCTTTCCCTGTCGTCTTCACGTCTGATCTCGCCGTGACCACTCTCAAAAATCCTTTGTGACTGTGAACACTTTCGACGTCATTTGCCGATCAGATTCGCTATTCGCATCAAGGTTTTGGAAAGATGTTTCTTCTAGCAACAGACAAATTAAAGGCTCGTTCAGATTGGTTACGTTAGTTGAATTGAAGCAGCTTGGAAGTAAATAATTTTGGACAACTTGACCAATGTGGAGGTGTTATTCATTGGACTTCAAATGTCCTTGCAAGTTTCTATTTCACCTCCGGGCTCGTTCAGATTAGACAAGTTGCTCGAACTCAAATGGCTTGAGTACGAGTGATTTGAAGCAACTTGACCAATGTGAATGTATTGTTCATTTGATTTGAAATATCCTTTCAAGCTTCAAGTGAAGTTGATATCCCTTCAACTTTTTCTTGCCTTAAAATATACGTGCACTGATGTGTACTGTACCATTCAGGGCAAATTTCAAGCAAATCGATAAACATGTGAATGTCAAGAAAGCTGTTAAAAATATACCCATCTCAGAATTTCTTAGACGAAAGCCATTGAATAAGAGAGAGAAAGATAGAAAGTTGGTGCTGCCAGAATCGTTTGAGTTGTTCGTACATGTTTTGTTTGAAAAATACATAACAAAATAATCAGCACGCACCATCTTTTCCCATGTCATTTTTATTACTCATGTTTATTGTTCAAGTTACTTTTAAATTCAAACCATTAAAACACCAGTGACATAAATTCAAGTAACTTGACTAATTTGAACGAGGCTTCATTAAGTTACTTGATGACAAGTGACTTGAATTCAAGTTTTATTACTTAATCTGAACGAGACTTAATTGTTACGATTGAATTTTTTGTAACTGGGACTTCTATAAAACTGCAATATTATTGATTTTCTTCTGCTCCCCAGTAAAAACTTTCATAATTGAAAATGTGAACCTACTTTAATTCGAATTATTTACTATACATTTATAACATTTTGAATAACCTTCTAATAAAGTATTTATGGATTTTTTAATACGTAATATTTTAGTCCTATTTTTACTTGTAGAACACACTGGCAAAGTTTAAATAAGATCTGGGACTTCTGTATTTATTTTTTCATCTAAAACAAAATATTTATTGAATATTGAATTTAATAATTTTGTAAAACATTGAAAACTCATAATCCTCACAATCGCTCAATAGTTGGATAGCTTCTCTAATCTGTAACAGTATCTCGATATCATTGTCCTATTACATGAAAACATGACGAAATATGAGAAATTTTGATGTTTTTTTAGGAAAATTAAAAATCTATTATTAAATGAATAATTTTTAAATTATAGGAGCATACATACGTATACTTTTATAATACACGTATTTTATACATGAATTAAAAATTATATAGAATTATTCAAACAAAATAGAAAAATAAACTATTTATAGAAGAATAAGTACAATACAAACTAATACTTGCCAAAATATTATTTATTTTATAATTGAACTTGTGCTAATAATAACGTGTAGGGACTTAATTACAATATTTGCGTATATACAAATTTTGCTTTTAATATTTCCATCATAAATAGTACTATAGTGTATCATTTTCGTAAAAATATATTAATTATATACCTACTAAAATATTAAAACTAATTAAAGTTACTTGAGCATTTCTTGTTCATTAAAAAAGGAATATTAGGTAAGTAAAAAATATTTTTATATATGTCTTAATAATATAATCCTCAATAAATGTTATCATAAAAATAGTATTCTTCAGAAATACTATTCTTCATGAGGCAAATTTTAATGGAATAGTAAAAAATGTTAGTACTGTACTTATTTTTATAATACAAATTGATCAATCTCCTAAGTGCTAAAGTTAATAAAAAAAAACATAAATCATAGTTAAAGGAATGAAAAATATATTTTATTAATATAGCTTGGATAAATAGCGCCAAATATGTGTTATTAATTACAGAATATACAGATTATTATACTGATAAAGACCTTTCGAACAAAATGCAATCTTGAAACTTACAGATGAATATAAGGAAGCAAAAAAAAGTTACATATAAGTTGCAGTTGAAGAAATGGAAAGGAAATGAGCAGAAAATTCCATACAAGGAAGAGGTAAGGAAACCGAGATTCCAGTTATCAAAGAACGGAAGAGACAAATTTAAAGTGAAAATTACGAAAATCGTTAGAAAATGAAGAAAAAGGCAAGATAGTAGAAAAAATTGCATAAAACATGTACCTATGTATTACATAAAACACGTATTTGCATGCAAATATATAGAAAATTACTAAGAACAATATAAAGGGTGGACAACATGTAACTAACTGACTTATATTGTCATTAACTTTTAGATAAAATAAAAAACAAGACTTCTTTTCACACAAATCGTTTATTAATACTCAAGAGTTTGAAAACGTAATCGCAAGAGCTCGAATTAGTATGGCGTCATGCGGCGGCCATTTTTCTGACATTATATTCCATACATAAGACGCCATACAAATTCGAATTCTCTCGACTGCATTTTTTATTATATTTTGACAGATTTTGGAAAATGTATTCGTTTTGTTTTCTCGAATAGCATTTTTTAGCTGTTCAAGTGTATTTAGTTCATTAGCATAAAACTTATTTTTAAAATAACAAGTCCGATACAGTTGAGTCAAGTGATCTATGTGACCAGATGAAATCGTCAAAATGGGAGATTAACAGTGATAGTAACAATGAATTATCTTGATAAAAAGTTCTAACACTTTATAGACTTCAATACTCTAAATAATTGCTAAAACGAAACAAAAAATGATTCATCGGTACAAAATTGCGGGACCCTATAGATACATATGTTTCCTAGCATTACATATAAAGTGTAAACCAATTCTTCTTAATGAAAATGTTATGTAACAATTGTAACAAGTAGTCACTGACAGTGACATGAGCTGATTTAGTAGTCAAGCGATATCTTAATGACTTATTTAGTAGTCGACTTATAATCTTCGTGACTTATTTAGTAGTCGACTTAAATAAATCTTCAAAGGGAACAAAAAATAAAATGCAAATATCAAAATATATAAAATATTAGTCAACAATATCGAATAATTCGATAATGTATGCACCACATAAATACTCTATAATTTAGTTTTGTCTAACAATTTCTCCATATTAGATCTACCGGTTTCATTGTTCACAAATTACACTTGTGACAAATTTTGTACCACTAATTCCTGGACATTATAAAACAAATTTTATTTTCTGTCAAACTTGAACAGGCCTCCGAAATTTGAAGGTCTTTAAATGGTACTGATTCCAGATGTTAGACACACGTGTCTTTTCATTGCAACCATTTAATTCAGCTCAAGTGTTTCAAGACAGGAGGCTCGTTGAAGTCTCCTCGTGACTATATGTAAAAATCAGGTCATGCAATGGGAACAAGTTCTATTTTTCTCCTTAAAACGATTAGAAAAAAATGGTAAAAAAAGAAAATGAACGCATTATGTAATTACTTTTTTTCTGGAGATTCTGGAGACAATAATAAAAGCATCGATTGATATAAAAAGAATTTACAATATTATTACAAAAACAAGACTCAATTACGATATGTATATTGCAGCTATAGCATCATATTTACGCTATTTTATAAGAAATAGAAACAGATCTCTTCAAACCATTCTACTTTTCCTTCTGCCATCTTTTTGTAATAAGTGCAATCAGAAAAAGGTATTACACTCTATTTAATTGCACCGTTCCCCCTAAATACCACATTGCATTCCCCATACCGACTTTTGTAAATTGAGGAAATGAATGATAATTAATTTTTTACGGCTATCACAAGATTGCAAAATACACGATTAGAACGTTTCCTTCCAGCATATTAATTGTATGACGCATGCTTGAAACGTTATCTTGTCCTAAAATATTCATTGCGAAATAATACATAATAATACTGTAATTTGATGTAGAATCGTTTACTTAATGTTTTTGTACATTATAATTACACTTCTTATATTGTAATGTTTTCCTATGATTTTCAAACGTTACGTTATAATTTGTTTACTGTAGCAGATTATATAAATGTATTATTGTTGATATTTAAATGCTCTAACAGTAAAATAACAACTTCTCATTTTATATATATTTTATTATGTTTATCTTTTCAATTACAGTAAGATAAAATACAAAGTAAGAATACACTTTGTCATGTCTATTCGAACTCAAAGATCAAATTTTTTAATGATTCCTACTTTGATTTTTAAGAAGGATTCTATTGCAATTATTTGCTTTTATTAACTGAGTCCAATAAAGTGTTTGTAAATGAATGTATTTGTAGTAAATGCTAAAATTAGGTCTAAAAGTTTGTGCTGAACATATGAATAGTTCGAAGATACACTTGAGATTTGCTTGAAAATATTCTCGACTACTGAGTACTTGACTAATTAAACGATGGAAATTTAATTACCCCAGATTCTGACTCTCTAGGAATCTAAATTGTTGCATGTACTGGATCCTCAGTGTACGAGCAGTCAAATATCTAATACGTATTGTTTAAGTACTCGAAGACTTAGTTAGATATAAATAAAGATGGACAGATAGATGTTAAACATGTGGATCCTGATTTACAAAGACAGATAAATATAAAGATAAATATATATTAAATATATAGATAAATATAAATATTCACTGATAAGGATTTAAGTATTTGTCAAGTCACGTACGTTTAATACATGCGCATTTAAACACGTTTGTGTTTAAATATCCAACTGCTCAATATCTATTACAACTACTACTACTATAATACTTTAAAGTCTGGTATTTAAATAGTTCAGTATTCGAGTATTTAAATACTGGAATGTCCCAATAGTCCAGCAATTGAGTATTGAAATAACTGAGCAAACATTTAAACACTTGCATGTTTAGGTATTTGTGTACTTAAGTGTTAACTCTTTAGAGATAAATTTATTTATCAAAAAAACAGATTCAATTCTTTTTTTAATTATATTTATTCAGTATGATCAGAATACTCGTTTTCTCGATAAGAAATTTTAAAATGAATAATATACGAATATAATACTTGCATTAACATATAAATAATATGTAAAAATAAACCTATACTTACATATTCCTGAAAAGCAAAAACATTTAATTATGTTTCATATTTCAATACCTACTGAAATGTTCTATTACAAAAAGTCACTGTTCTCTAACGCCTTCATACATACATACATTATGTTAATACAGTAACGAAACATGACAATTTAACATTATCATAATGACATACATAATATGTAATATTTATAAATTATAATTTAAACGTCATAATCGTCTTGCCATCATGTATCCTAATATAATTTGCAACACATTACTATTACAGCACGTGATAAACATCGTTGCGTTATATCCACAGAATTTTGGCCTCTCTAACTTCATTCATAAAATGAATCTCACAATTCAAAACCGTTTCATGATGACTTGTTCTTAGCAGAAAGACTAATCTATGTAAAACGCCTTTTAATTGACGCAGATCACTAAGTAGTTACAGAATAAGAAAAACACATCGACCTTCCGTATCATGTTGTACGTTACGTCACATTAGATACGTTTCAACTTGAACTCCAGATAACCAGTTAGCGTGGACTGGCATCCGTGCAATGTATTTCTTCGACCAGCATTCTACTCCGGTACTGGACTCTTCAGCGAAACAGGGAGTCATAGAAAACGATGCTGCTGAGAACAGGAAGATGCTCTCGCCACGTAACGTGAATCAGAGCGAAGCACTGATCTTGTTTCTGGCCATGTTTCATGGAACAGTTTCTTCGCGAGTTTCTTCATCGGGGAGAATCATTTATAATTGAAATCACTACCATCATCATTTGAATTACAATGACGAATATCATTTTTTTTATTTTCACATTTATGATAATTATTGTACAAATTTTAAATATCACTGCTCTTGAAAATCAATGCCGTTGCCTAATTGAAACTTAAAGCGAGGTTTACGAAAGAATTTTCTGACAAATTCACATTTTTATCAGAGTAATTTCGAGACATGTTTGTCGGATAGTGATGAGTGTTACAAAACAAACTTTACATATAGAATCTTTTCCATTTGATTTATGAACTTTAAACTATATTACATAATGTAACAATTAAATAGGCAGAGTGAAAAATATTTCACTCTTTTCTTTTCTTTCATCATTTTAAAATAAAGATGAAACCCACGACAAAAATTTAATAAATTTGTATCCATATTAATAAAAAAATATTAAAATCTCTTACTCCATAATGAAAGTTTGAATATCTATATACTATAGAAAATTTAAAAAAAGCTGTATCGGAAGTAATAGAAAGATATAAGTATTCGAATAAAAAAATTTTCGAATAAAAAAGCAATTACTTTCCTGAGAAAAAACTTCAATTGTTCAAAGAGAAATGAACGTCATTGACAATTTTTGCAATATTTACGTTACAATGTACAAATAATTCTGTAGAGTCGCTATTAAAGCCTCCTTTAAATAATTTAATTACTTCAACGTGAAAAAGCACATTTTTATCATCACTTTCGTTTACTATTTCAGCTTGCGTAAAATTGATATGCACTTAGTCACTGTTTTCATATTTATAACAGGAAAGTATACGTAGAATAAGTATTGTACATATGTATATTGGACACCATTAATATGTAATAGTACAGGCTGATTCATCAAAATCTGCCACCTAAATTACTTGTAAACTGTTTACTATATGAAACAATGATTCAAACAAAATTTGTATGATACAAAGGGCACATACTATGTAAAAAGTACTTATTACGTCGTGTGTACTACATAATTTATAACAGGAAAAAGCAAGATTCTTAAAAGACATGTTACTCGAATAGTAGGACGTTCGGATATTGGGATATTATTATTAAGCTATTCAGGCTCATATTCGAAAGCTTCTACAGCATTAACATTAATAGTTAGTTAAATTTTGACAGATTTAGAGTAAATATAGTACTTGTTCTAAAAATAAACATTAACTGAACCCTATACTGATTTAAGCATACCTAATAATTAGAGCTACGAGTAATTTAACCTAATTGCTCAGCAAAACTACATCGCTCTACTAATTTAGAAACTATCGTTCTTGATTGCAAGAATAACTAAACAGAAATTAAGAGAAGTAACCCTAAAGAATGTAACATAAATATAAACATAAGCATCCTAATGCGCCACAGAGTGGCAGTTCATAGGTCTATGACCTTTGTACACAGATAGGTATCTACCACATCCATGAAATTGTGTTGCTCCTGAGACGATTTACAACTATCTAGGTAAGAAATTCAGACCTCGATTCTCAGAAAACGAAGTCTACGAAAAGACAAAGTTACTTCACGGAACGTTGAGGTCACTGTACGCTAGAGCCAGCGAGCGCTCATGTACACCATGAGCGAAAACATTCCTTCGTGGAGCTTCGAAAGGTGCCGGCCTTTTTATCTGTGTTATAGCAAACGACCAATCATTACGACCCCGAGAAATAACTATTTCTTGCTATACATCTGCTATGCATTCCTCAGGGCTCAATAAATCCACACGCAGCTATACTAACGGAGCTGTTTTCTGGAACAGCCTGTATATAACAGGTTATAGACTCAGCTAACGTTGTCTAAAATAAAGATTAATCGTATGCTATGAGTGGCGTCGCGGATTGTTGAAAGTCTCTAGAATCGTCAGTGACATTTCGCCCTTAACCATATGCAATTCATCGCTTCGGTGGAGAGGAGAAGGAAAGAAAGAAACGAAAAAACAAAGAAAGCTGAATCATACCCACGCATATGAAAGATACAAGCGTTAAATACACACTTAATCCACGTATATGTGTAATCTTATCTCCGTAGCGAGGAAAGGAAGATTGCGGGTACAGTTAAGTAGCGGCACTTTGATCCACAAATGCAGCACATGTTCAAATTCCAAACAGATTGCTAATTTCAACAATAGATAAGAGTTATCAATCGCCCACAAAACTGTATTCGACCTTGCAATGCAACCGTGAAAAGTTACACTACTGGTAAATCTTCTTCGTTACCAATTAGATTGTTATGTTGGCGGGATTGAAAGAGTAACTTGAAAGTGTCCCAGTGCGGAATACTATTTTTAGCAACCCCCTGCATTTTAAATAATTTAATAAATTAATTGACATATGATTTTGTTATGAAAACTATAGAAGGGCCTTGAAGTTCCAAGAACAGAGCACCCACTATTGTATTCTGATAGTTGATATTCTATACCGACCATTTAGTTCAATGAAAGCCTTAGCTTTCCAGACTAGTCTAGAGGAAGACCTAGAAATCCCCCAAAACAGGCGTCCCTCACACATAGTTCAGCTCCTATATATTTCTCTAGCCCAATGAAACGTTAGTCCACGAGCTCTCGATTGGGAACGATGATCTCGATAACAAAGCTAATTATTCCATCCGATTATATTCCACGTGACTATTTTCAAAGACGTTGGGCCTTCACGAGAGAAGACAATAGCGTCCGTGGACGATTATAGCAGATGAGGCGCGCGCGTGGTCGACCAGGAACGGCAGCTCACAGGCAATGAGTGACGTACGGGTGACGAGCTCGGGACCAAGTCCACCGATACACCACCAGTCACGGCTGCCGGTTGCCATCGCGGAGAGGGTCCAAAAGAGAACGGCGAGGCACACTGCGAGGAGAGACGTAACGAGCAGTCGCCAGCTGGTGGCCGGTCTATGTGGATCGTGTGTTGTCGCGGCAGCGGTTGCTCTTGTTTTCTTCGCGCGTACGCTGTGCACGCTGAGGGATCCGCGCGTGATAACGGCGGCACTCTGACTCGAGAGAGAGCGAGAGGGAAGGGAATACATGCAACATGACGAGTTGCTTCCGTTAACGAATTCACTTTTCAACGGCCGTTTCGTTAAACGGCTTGGAGAGACGTTACTTTGCGTCACTCTACGCGGGCACACTCCGATGAGAGTGTAGCCGCTATTAGGATGTCGTCGGTGTTTTCGAAGTTAATCAACAAGACATCTGCCAAATACGGTATCAAGCAGGAGGTACTCACGCGTGGCGTCGTCGGAGTGGCAACGACGCTCTATATTCTTAAGATCTGCTATCCGTTATTGTCCTCCGGCATAGCACAGTACCAACGGCGAAAGAAACAATTCGAAAATGATTGTTCGAAAGTTTCGAAACGGTCCAAGAGTGAGGCTGCCAGCGGCAAAGCTTCCAGCCATGCAGGAAAGTCCAGCGTCGGCCTGGACCGGGAGTTTATCAAACAGCTGATCGCGCTGTTGAAGATCATGGTTCCTGGATGGAGAACGCGAGAAGCCGGATTGCTGACTTGCGCTACTTTGACGCTGCTCACGAGAACTTTTCTTTCAGTTTATGTAGCCACTTTAGAGGGACAGATAGTGAAGAGAATTGTTCTGAAAGATGTACGAGGATTCTTTTGGATGCTCACAAGATGGTTCGCCATCGCTTTTCCTGCAACGTTCGTCAACTCGGTTATCAGATACTTGGAAGGTCGATTGGCTCTGAGTTTTAGGTATATTTGTCACAAATATGATAGTAATCTGTTATTTTTAAGACTGTCTCTGATACATACTGGGTGATTCAAATTTGCAAACAATAGTCAGATTTCTCCTTTGTTTTTTAAAGAGGACGCCTGGTGGAACATGCTTACAAAATGTATCTGAGTCAACAGACTTATTATAGAGTAACTGCACTAGACAATAGGCTTGGTGGTGCCGAGCAAAGACTGACAGACGATTTGTCTGAACTGGCTAGTTCTGTGGCGCACTTATATTCCAGTTTAACCAAGCCTTTGTTAGACTGTGCTTTAGTATGTATTGCACTTATCTCATTTTCATCTAACATGGGAACAAAAAGAATGCAAGGTAAAATAATTGTTGAATTTATGAATTTAATCATTCATAAAAGAAAATAAATAGATATTTAAATCTTTTTACTTTTCAATATAGGACCAATATTAGCATCAGTAGTAATTGCTTTAACTGGACAAATCCTACGTCTTGCGTCACCTAAGTTTGGTCAACTGGTGGCTGAAGAAGCATCAAGACGTGGGCGATTAAGAGAGGCTCATGCTAGAATTAGTGCCCATGCAGAAGAAATTGCATTTTATGGGGGACATTATACAGAACATCGTTATTTGACTACTGCATATAAATCTCTTGTCTCACATTTAAGGAGAGTATTAACACTTAAATTGTGGTACGTGATGTTGGAGCAACTACTTATGAAATACATATGGTCTGGCACTGGACTTCTTGTTATTGCAATGCCTCTCCTGTATTCTACAGTCACCTCAAGAAATAAGAATCATACAGATGATGGAGATGGTACGTGTATTAAAACATAAACTTGTTTTGTGAAAAAAGTGAGAAAAATGTGGTGTTTAATTCTAAATATGTGAAATATTTATAAAATAATTTATTTACAAAACAGGTGGAGTAAGTGAAAGGACTAGATATTTGACAACTTCTAAAAATCTTTTAAGTTCTGGTGCAGACGCTGTAGAAAGACTTATGTCTTCTTATAAAGTTAGTTATTTTTCAAAACCACAATAAAATAATTATTACTATTTAATATTAAAATATCTGTAAAATATATTTTTATATTTCATTATAGGAACTAGTAGCATTAGCAGGGTATGCTGAACGAGTCAGTGAAATGTTAGATGTGTTTAAGGATGCTGCGTTATGTAAATATAGGAGAAATATTGTTAATAGTCCAATGAGATTAGCAAATGGTAGTGCAAATAATGCTGTAGAAAAGATAATTGAGCTGAAAGATGGTGCTCCAGTTATAAAAGGTAAATATCAAATACATAACATAACCATAATAGTACAATTCATTAAATATTAATATACGAACATTTTGACAGGAATTGTACAAGAAAGTACAGATGGCAGTATAAGTTTAGTAGATGTACCAATAGTTACACCAAATTGTGAGGTCATTGTATCCAGCTTAACACTTCATGTAAGTATCTTATGATATCCATAAATTTTTACAATAGGACTCCAAAAAAAATAAATGTTTATCTTCATAGATAAGACCAGGTGATCACATACTAATTACTGGCCCCAATGGATGTGGTAAAAGTTCACTATTTCGTATAATATCTGGTCTATGGCCCGTATATAGTGGCACATTAATAAGGCCTGCAGAAACTTCTCCAAGTGGAAGGCCTGCATTATTTTATATTCCACAAAAACCTTATATGACAGTTGGTTGCCTACGAGACCAAATTATATACCCTGCAGAATCACGAACAGAAAAGTGTCATGACGAAGAACTCTTAAAATTATTAGATGAAGTTGATTTACGTAGTCTTGCTGAAAGAGAACCGGAAGGTCTCGATGCTTTTGCTGACTGGGACTCTACTTTGTCTGGTGGTGAAAAACAAAGACTTGCAATGACTCGACTATTCTATCATGCACCACAGTATGCGTTATTAGACGAATGCACCAGTGCCGTGAGCCTCGAAGCTGAGGCAGTGATATACGAAACTGCCAAGAAGAAAGGCATTACTTTGTTGACTATTACTCATCGCGTAGCTTCTCTTGCGAAATACCATAAATTATTGTTACGCTTCGACGGAGAAGGCGGTTGGACTTTTGGCCCGTTAGATGTGAACACTGCAACACTTTTGAAAAGTCAAGTTCCCGAGCAAACCGAGCAATGTGAAGTGAAAGGAGGCCACTACCAAATGTTGCATGTAAGTTTCCTAAGTCCTAAATGATTAATCACTTGAACACAATTTTACCAATTAAAACAATCTCTAATACTTAACTTCGTTATTCTTACAGGAATTCCGTGATATTCATCCAGAAGAGTCGAAAATTAGAATTACCTAGTTAAAAAGATTTCAACGTAATATTTTAATTTGCTTTAATGAATTTATGTAGAAATTTATACGACTGTAAATATCTTTCAGAAAATATATCTTGTACAGAGGTTACAGAGCTGTATCTAGTAATTAAACACATTATTTTTATATGAGTAAAAGATTACTATTTATGTTTTGTATGACATTGTAGATTAAATGACAAGAAGAAATAAATGATTTAAATTTCTGTCTTTATATTATTTATGTATTAACTGATGACTTTTAAATTAATTGATAGTAAGATAATCTATATATATAAATATATTCTAGAGCTAACTTAATGTATACAACCATGTGTATGTTAATATACCATACAGATATACAGAGTGTTTACAAAAGAAAAAAAATTTAAAAACGATTTTATTATTTTTTAAAACAATAAAAACAAGATGGAACTTAAAAATAACGAAATTGCATTTAAGCCTTCGTTTGTTAATTATAAGCTTTTAAAAAGCAATAACTACTATACACTGCGCCTTGTATACTTATGTACATAGCTACGATGGAATTCTACGACACTTGACGCGTACAGTCATTATGATAATTATTACTTTCCATATCAGAACTCCTATCATAAGTTTCATGCTAACAATGGTACTATATGATAATTTATCAAAAATTAGATAGATTGTACCAATTTTTAAAAATATATATTAAGAAGTCTGTATTTGATTGTATCTTCTTACTAGTATAGTTTAACAATATTGTTTTATTCTTTGAATTATTAATCTTTGTTAAAATTAAACATAACAAAGTTAATTTTAGTAAATACAGAATTTAAAAAAACATTATTGAATAAAAATTGCTTGCAATTGAATATGAGATTGTGATTTTAAAATATTAACATGTACCTTCTCTATTTTAAATACAACAATTTTGATTCATACTTAATGCTTATATAATACTGAATAATACCTTAAAAATTAAAAAATTAAAAAGCCAAATAATTTCTTATCTGTGACATGTTATTTCATAAATCATTTGTATATTATGTTTAAATATTAAAATAACTTAGAAAAGTAAACTGTGTATCTTTGAAACAATATTTTTCAGAACATAGTAGATGACATGCAAGCTATAATAAATAAACAACTGTTACAATTACTTAGAAAGGTGCCTTTCTTATCAGTCTGAGGAACACATTTTCAAATGATCAAAAAACATAGAAATATTAAATAATCTTACATTAAAGATTATTAAACTAAATACATGCAATTATGAAATTCAAAAGTGTGCCCTTGCAAAAAGATAACTAAAGAACAAAAATACTTTCTTTTAAAATACTAAAAATAGATAAAAATATCTCTTATCTGGAAAAGGCTCAATTTGCATAATTTCGTTATAATTGATGAAAAATAGTGAACCAATTCGAAGAAAATGAAATGAAAACTTAACATTAAGACTTTATTAGTTCGAATATTAACTTGAAGCATTGCAGTAGCAAAAAATAAAATAACAAAAAAAATATTAAGAGAAATGGTGAAAGATAGAAGTGAATAGTAAAGAAAGGTTAGAGAGAAGTGCTCGATTAAAAGCTGGATGGCGGATTAAACTTTCTTTGGCAGCAGTGCAGCTGCGACCAGCGCTATTACAAGGGTGGTTGGAGCACATTAATTTGTACCCAGGCAAAAATTTAATTACGTGTGTTTCTTTGTTTTGAAGGGCCTGTAAAGGCGGTGGGGGCGATGCCAGGGGAGGGAAGACCTACAATTTCCGATGAGCTTACCTCTGGGAAACCCTCCAAACGCCAAACGTCGATACGCCCCGAGAGCAGCCATCTTGAGGGGTTGTATACCTCTCTCTGCGACGCATGGGTTAATGCTTTAAAGCAATTCCAGAATGCTGGTGCAATTAGACGCGCTTCTCGTATACTGATCCTCCATTAACATCTCTTTTTATAGAGTTCGCTCGCAATATAATTTAAAAATTAAAACAATCACAGTTTAATAGCTAACTTCATTATAAAAGCTTATCACTTTCTAACGAGCTCAAGGGTGGCTACAGATTAAATCCAAAGAAGTGTTTTTACTTCTTAATCTAGTATTCATCTATAACATACTAATACTTTACTATTCAAGTTCAAATTTCTAGTAATGGTATGCTGTATTGAATTTTTTTTGAAATTTCGAAATCTATTGTAAAAGTATAGAACTTATTCATTTAAATAAAACTTCTCGTTTTTAAAATCAATTTTAAAAATTTATTGAAGTATCTGATTTGGCAAAAGCAGTTTTGAAAAATTTACGCAATTTTTTCTTTCAAACAAAGCGTCATCTAAAAGAGATTTTATTTTATCTGCAGTAAATATGTTTATTTTTATTATATTTTGTATATTTAACAAATATTGATTGCACCTAATTATTTCTGCAGGCTTATTGTTTTATGTAGATCCATCCGTGTTTGAATCGTTTTATATGTTCCTTGATACCTTTTACATGCGTATACTTACATGACTATTGCTAATAAGCCTAACACTTTTTGGGAAATCCTTGTATTGTACGGTATTGAATTAAAAAGAATTTCATTTAAATACTTCATTCGAATTTATATGTATATACAAAGAGGTCAAAAGAAAAGAAAACATTTTATCCTTTAAAAATTAAATATTTTTCCTAAATGAGTCGATTGTTGATGCATATAATTTTAGATTCTTTTAAAACAATTTCCTTTATGGCAAACCCATCATAGGTTTAGACATCATTTAACATCAAAAAGTTATATTTCAATTTCTTCATGTTATTTCCTGTTTCTCTAATAATTCATCCTTGTTTGCTGTACAGCTATCTGGGAAGCGATGAATAATTTTAGTACCTAAATAATCGGGTCATAATGACTCCACTATACTAATTGATTGCAGGGGCTACAGACCTCCACTTCAAACCCTGAATTAAACAACCCTCTCGTCGTTGCTTATTTAAAGATCAACGCCAAAATGTTATTTCAAACCCATATCGCAGTTGTAGCCACCAATTTAGCCGCAGAACGTCTTGGTCATGTATCGAGTTTCGTCATTTCGAAGAAGGATTGAAGAAGCAAGAGCTCACTGTCGACTGACGGAGCTGCATCTGTCCGACTAGCCGGCTAAGAAAATAAGGCGAGAAGCATCGGTGTGATTAGCGAAAAGAGCCGTTGCTCGGGCCGTTTGTAACTGTTTCTCCTTGGGGGATTAAAACCTTGTCCACTTTCCATCCTGCCTACCCTATCCCCGTTGTCGAAATAGCCGATTGAATTACAGACGGCGCGTGCCAGCCGGCCGCCACCGTCACCGCATACGCCAAAGATCTTTTGCCGAATAAAGAACATAATAATCCTATATCTGATCACTATCTTGTCATACGATGGGATTTCCACGTGGCAAAGAGGTTCCTGTGTTTGCGAATCTCCGAGCGATCGAGATGCATGCTTTGCAAAACGTGATACCTTTTTGGTTCTCTCGCTATAACCTCTTCGCTATAAACCCGTTAGAACTCTTTAGCGTGTGAATTAGCTCAGATTCGTCTTTTTCTCGGATTTTATAATTCTGGCTCGCTTGCCAAAATTGGCTAAAGTACATCAGTTTTATGATAAACTGAATGAAAATTTGAATCAGATTCAATAAGAAAAGAAAATAATAAGAAATGTTTAACAATAAGAAAAGAAATGTCGTGTCTTTATACACTCAAATAAGACACGTATTATTTCACTGAAAATAGTTTCTAAGTCTTTGAACTACTTTTTTAACCCTCCCTATGTGCCCTGGGCACACTAGGTCCATTTTGGTTACAGTGAATTCTGAACTTTTTCCAAGGTTTTAGTTTTCCTAATTAATCCAACAAACATTTGATTCAAGTAACGATGGTATATTAAACATAAGACTTCAATAAGTATCCCAAAACTTTTTCAGATTTTCCGAATGCTTAGAACAGTAAAAAAAATAGACATAGACAGAATGATCTCAGTATGTCGATAAAAGATGAGAAAATCGAGTGTATCCACGAAGAGTTAAAATTACCTATATGTTCCCGAACCATAAAATAAAAAAATGTGTTGCTTACTTAAACGTCGAATAATTAAATAGCATAATTTTCACGATAAGTGTGAATTTCGTTCATTTAGATAAGATAAATAGAATTGTAAGAAAGTATTAAAGGAAGATGAAGAAATGCTCTTCGTAAGTCCATGAAACCACAGCATTCGTCTGACTTCTAAAAACCACAGAAGCTCAGCAGCTTTGTCTTGCAATTACGAACCTGAAACTTCTACCTTGCTCCTGTTATACAAAAGTGGTACGCCGCAAACGTAATTAAGTACCCGTGACGTATTTGGTAACATCTCCATCGTTCAAAGCGGGGTTTATCGTACCGCAAGAGATTATCCGATGGGCAATCACTTTAGTGTAGGGAGATGAGACCCAATGGGAGGAACTTTTAATCGTGAACAATACTGTTACTGTCATCCCATCACGAGGGTTAATCACTCAACTTTGAGTCGCGACTAATGCACCAAGGGTGCACTAGTGCAGACTATTGGCTAAAATGGGTCGCTGGAAGAAATAGAGAATTTGTGGAAGTATTCAATTCTGTTAATTACTTTTGCTGTATGCACCTATCTACATATATAAGTATTTGACGATGGAGATTTCGAAAATGTAGAGGGATGATCTTTAAATATATTCTTGAGGCCTACAGCGAACTTAAAAAATTACGAATCATAAATTAATATTCGATTTATATCAAATTGTAATAATACTATTTAATACTACGTTTTTGCAGATCTGGAAAAAAATATTAGTAATTATTTTCGAAATAGTTACCATCACCGATTTCAGTAACCTCGAAATATGTTGTTAGGGATAAGATGTTAAGTAACTTCTTTAACAAAATTGTAATACTACATTATGTATTATTTGAGGATTGAGTTAATAGTCTTATAAACTTGTGTCTTCTTGAATCCTTATTTTTAAGTCAAAAATTCTTTTTTCTGAAATTATAAATCCTCTTGAAAGACCTCAACGAAGGCCTCACCTCGAACTTTTTGAAAATGTGATCTACGTCGTTTTGCTTGACAGCCACAGATCTATCGTCAAGCAAGCAATTATAAGATTTCTAGTAATCAATCATAATGGTTATACTATCAACAATACAACACGTCAAGCTACTATAAAGTGTAATTACAACTGGCGATTGTATGTATTGCAAAAAATTAGAGTTTTATCTGTGACAATATATCTCAATGTTATTGAAATGGATGGAAAACAAACGCTTTATAAATAATTACTAAAATATTATTTCAAATAGCAGATATATAGTAAATTGTTTTACTTTATTTCATATTTACAGTATTTCGAACATACTAAATTACATAGTAAACTTTAAACCTTTTTTCGTATTTCTCTCAGTGTCACTAATAATCTATACAAGAAGTTGCTGCGACCATATAATGACGTAACTTAGAAAATAACTCCATTCTTGCATAAAACGAAGTTACTACTCCACAGAAATGTATTCTACCTTGTTGGTAGTATTCAGTTGCAAGCTTATAACAAAAGAGCTCTGCACATAATACCATATAATTAATTGAAAATATAGCTATATAAGTAAAAACAAGAATTCTTTACCCTTTAATACAGTTCCATTCGTTTAGGGATGATTATCTGAAGAATCCTTAACAATAACCTCCCTACAGGATACAACCATCGTATGTACCTAAAGTATTTGAGGAAAAGGTATTCATCGTGTTAAATGTTCACCGCGTAGTCACCTAACATGCACACGTGATCAAGGCGGATGTACACGCATGATGCGTGTTTGCTTCTCTTGTAACGATGACGGGAATGTAATCGCCTCTTTGATTTCAGGTGCGAGCAAACACAGGTGTGGCTGCACCGTAACCGTGGCTTAAAAGGGGATGCATTGGCTGGTTTTTGCAGAGGCTATCTGCGGTTTTCAATACAAGATTTCAGATAGGTAAATCGAGTGGAAGTGTCTTCCTTTAAACGAACATTTTTTTTAATATAAAAGATACATGTTATTATTTTTAAAAAAATTATTGATTTTTAAGGATTCTTAGGAATGAATTCAGAATTTTTAATCATTTTTGCAAACTACTTTAAAGTGTACATCGTACCTTGCTAAACTTTATATAAACCTTTAATTATCGATCATTTCCTGTTTTGGTATTGATTCAAATTTTTATTTTCTCGTGCTATTTGAGCTATTTAATTACTACTAGTTAGTAAATTATCTTGATATCGATTAAAGATAGGCAGTGGTCTATCTTTAATACTTAATAAACTGTAAAACACATAACAAGCAAACGTAATTTTAGTAGGTATACTATTACTATAGTTGTTAAACTAATTTTGCATCAAATTAATTTGTTTTATTAAAATTAAAGAGTTTCTAAATGATTGGTTCATTGGAACTACTCAATTAACGATATCTAATATAATAATGAAAAACTTAATTAAAAGTAATGAAATTATAATCTAGCTGAGCTTTTCGTTGCAGAAAATATACATGTATGTATAGGAAGTCCAGTGATGGATTGAGAAAATTCAAGAGATGATTCTAGATATGAAAATAAAACAAAACTCAAGAATATTGAAATTATAGTCTTATAAGCTTACAAGCCTTCATTTTTTTAATTATTATAAACATTTTAAAATTCACAAAACCGCTTGAACCTTGACAAATCGAATAGCACCAGTGCAAAGTTAGAAGTTCGTAGTAGAAGTCAGGTCATGAAGAACAGTGATTATTATAGTTACTGTCTAGGTCGTGTGTTATAGAATTCCACTTATAGAAATGAGATGTTAAAATGCAATTTTGTTATTCTTGATTTGTGTCTTAATTTAACGTATTGAATCTCCTTTTAAATTCTCCCGTGCCTGTAGTCGAACACAGAATAAATTCGGAGAAAATAAGAAATCAGACACAGTAATCAGTCAATTTACAAAAACATATGATCTACATAAAAAGCAAAAATCTACATATGCCATTTACGTGTATTCGCCAACCACTTTTTCTACTTATAATATTGTTTCATTTTGATATTTGTAACCTTAGCAATTACACTTACACCATGATCAATGCTGTAATTGCAGCAGCTGTTTCACCAATCTATTTTGGTTTTCTTTAAATGACTTCTTTAAGGTTAGTTTGAACTTTATGAGTCTTAAAGATGGCTCTGCCACTCCAAGTCTCCTTGAGTCCTATTATGATGATATTAATGTAAAACCCATTCGCAGCAGATGAGTAAGTTTGTTATTTCAAATTTACTGCATTATATTATTCAAGCTTGTAGGTTTAATATAGTTGGCCTAGAAATATAACATGGTCGTAAAATTAATCAAACAATAAAACGAATATGTTTAGGGTACTAGGACAAGTAAAGTGACAGGAATATTAGATGATGAGGTCTTGCAGGACCATGATCAGTTGTTATTATTTGTATTTGTTTATTAGGAGGCATTTCTACTCGATGCCACAATTTGCCATATTTCTAGACAAACTGTACCCTACTCTGGATTTCTCTTATTTCTATAACTTTGTTTGCAAATTGCAAGGAATGTGTTATCATTAAGTCATTGATATTGCAGAACTATGGTATGTGATTTTTTGTTATGTGCTGTTTGTCAAAGTTGCCGATGCTGCCTAATGTGAGGAAATTCGAATATTATGTGTTTAACTGTGTCTTGTTGTCCACAGCCAGAAGTATCTGTCGTGATGATCTTAAGCATTTTCATTTTTGATTTAATTTTGCCATGTCCCGAAAGAATTTGCAGACTGTGAAAACTGTGTTTTACCAATATGGTTTGAATCTGTTTGAGATATTGTTGAAAAAACGTGATTCTTCCTTTATTTGAATTGTTCTACTCTTCCTATCGCTGCTCAAAACTGTATCTTCTTATTTCCTTTTTAAGCTATTTTATTTGCTCCTATTCTAGGGATCATTTGATGGACTACACATGATATTGTTCAGAGTTATTGGTTGATTGTGCATAAATTGATATAACGTTCCTCTCTTTTTAAATATCAGTTTAATTGGACAGGAAAAGAACCAGCAACGTATCCGTTGAAACAGTCCAAATGATTTGCGTCACATATCGCTCATTTGTTGCAACAATGACGTACCTAACCCAAAAATGATCATTTTTCAAGAAATGGGGATATAACTTTACGCAAAAAGCATCTTTTTTACAGCACTTGATAAGTTAGAAGCAGCTATTTTTTCAGTTATATCATTATTGAAGCAAATGAATGATATACATATCTATCCCAAAAGTCGAATAAATAATTTCTTTCTCCCACAGCTCATGTCACCATCGAGTGCCATCAGCAACCGCCATCCACCCTCTCAGGTTCAGCCAGCGTCTGAGGAAAGAATGTCGTAGTGCAAGGAACTCTACCAGGTTGCTGGAAACGTTACAGTTCCGTGGAATTGCACGTTCAGGCCGAAAGGTAGAGGGCGGAGTCCGGTTTTGTACGAGGTCCTGCGTAAATACCATGGGCCCAATCGGCTGGAAGTGTAAGCCAATATCCAGGGTGTACACTCGGCGTGCTGCGAGGTCTCCTCTCTCCTATTCGATCCCCCTTCCCACCACCTTCTCGTCTTTGCACCCTGTCCCCTTGATCACTATGTTTTCATCGCTCGCTTTTACTCTTTCCCTCTCGATTTTTCTGCCTTTTTCCTGTCACTTTCCCCCTTTCTAAAGTGTACAATGGCTTGCGCTTCAAATCGTCTGTCGCCTTTGGTTTTACACCTTTACGAATGAAACATTCGAATATATCTACAAGAGAGTTGTTACAAGTGAAAAATTTTCAATTTTTTATTTCATTTCGAGGAATATCTTCTATAGTACATAGATTTACTATCATTTTCAATTTTAAACAATAGATTTTTGAATAAATTTTAACCCTGAAATAGTACACTGGTGTTTGGAACTGTCACACGATACACTGGATTTTTCAGGTTTAGTGTAATTCTAATACATGTAGAATATGTAACAAATTCTGTGGGAATTATATAAAACTTTAAAATATTAAATATCAAAAAATATGCAGAACATTTTTACTTGCAACGATATTGCAGTACACTAACAGGAATCAATATTTTGCTGGGGCCATGAAAGACCTCAATGTGCCATTCTAGAGTTAAGTAATATTCACATTTAAAATATATATTGATTATGAAAATTAAAATTGACGATATAGATCTGTAAGAATTCCACAAGTCTACTCAAACAGATAATGTTTTGCAGGGATTTCTGCAAAAATGGTAAAGTAAAATGGTTCTGCAAAAATCTTTCTAAAATGACACTGATTAAGATGACTAAATGATTTTTGTACTACGATCAATGAATACATCCAAATAGGATGTAAGAAAAATTTAGTTTGCAAAAATGATTTTACAAATTCACATCAACCAAAGTACACTTGATTTAATTTTTCTATTTTATCAGTAATTTCAATTCCTCATTCTACTGCGCACACAAATAAAGACACACTGCTACAAATGACGTATTAAACCTGTCTTAAATAACTGTAACAGTTGCTAAAGTCCAAATCATTATGTTTCTTTGAAAAGTAGACAAACTAATATTTTGACTAAAAGCTACTAACATTTCTTAACAATATCTTATTCCTAAATCCACATAAGTGTATTTTGTACCCAAGAATTTGTAAAGTGCTCGAAGCATTGAAATGTAATATGAACCACCCCTAAAATCAGATTATTTATCAATTATAACGTATTTTTCTCCCCAAATGGGAACAGAAATCCCGTATAAATATAATCCGAATAATCGAAAATGATCTTATAGAGATAATAGAGAAATGATACGGTAAGTTCATTAGATATTATCCTACATTTGTTTCTAATTATAGTATCCGTCAATTTTATTCTAAATTCTATAATTTTAATATTTCGTTAAGAATAATATAAAATAATGACTTATTTATGTAGAGGGATTCTATCACATGAATGAGACATTTTACCCCAGAAGTGTTACAAGATGCCTCATTATAAGGCAATTATAAGGCCTTATAAGGTTTGGTAAATGAACCAAAGTCTAAAAAATAATTAATTTCTCTTATTTTCGGTTAATTTTCTTTAAGACGTATTTTTGAACATAAATGATATTACATAAAGAATAATTGCAAAATAATGTTTTAATGATTTTTCTCTTAAACTAGACCGTATTATCTGATTTTATTACCTACCTCCAAAAATGTTCAAGATCAAAAAATGTTATTTTACATTTCCAATCTATTCCATTATATGGACAAAATATTAAGCTGGAACTATTGAAGTCTTCTGTAGAATTTACAAAAGTACTCTAACAGACCTGAGTTTAATAGAATCAATAAGAGTCGACTTTGTAGATTTAAGAAAGCTGCCCTTATTGTAGTCAAGCTACCTTTGTTAATTTTACAAGACTCTATAACAAATCCTACAAACTCTATCTTATTTAAATCTACTTACGAGACTTTTGCAAGATCTGTACGACCATTTTTTCCACGCACATGTAATCACCCCCAATTCGATTGTGTCATGAGGGAAAGAGAAGTAAACACGATCCCTGGTATTCCAGCGTGTTTCGCGTTCGATAGTGACACACGGTCGACGCCAGAACGCTGCCAATGCGGTTGACTTCCTCTTCCTGTGTCCACATCGGAACTACGTAGTCAGGTGTCTGGCCTGACGGTCGCGATTATGTCGACATTCGATAGTCGGATGCGCCTGACTCGTGAGAGGCGACGCTTTCATCCAGCAACTTTGCATCAAAAAATCCAACTGGTTGTCCCCCTCTCGTTTCCACCAAGAGTTGACCGTTATTCTTGCGGAAATGTACCTTTGAGGTCTCTGAGGTCTTCTGAACCCTCGCGTATATCTGTGCTTGTAAGGCAAAATGACCTAAGTCCTAAGTCATATATTTTTGTTTCTGAGATGTTGGCGTTTGAAATTTGCAACTTCAATACTGTTTAAGGTAGCGATCACGTTGAATCATCACCACTGATCGACAACCACCGACTAAATTTCAAACGTAGAAATGACAGGTTCGATATAGTAATTATATTTGAGAAATAATAATGTTACTTGCAAATTATCTACACTGAGTTATTTTTCAGATTTAATTACTGTATTGAACCTGTCATTTCTATGTTTGAAGTTTGATTGGTGGTTGTTGATCGGTGGTGATGGTTAAGCGTGACTGCTCCCTTATAGATTTGTGTCTTCTTGAAACCTTACTTTTAAAGCTGCGATTACATTGAGCAATTTTTGGTCGACTGATCAAATCGTTCAACCAAAAATAGACGAATGGGCTATTTCGAGTTGAAGGATCAGAAATTGTTTCAATTTGTTTGAAATTGTATTTAAACGGACAATTCTGACCGACTACAGATTAATTAACTCGATAGTCAAACCGAAAATTGTCTAATGTAAACGTAGCTTAAGTGAACGAATTCGTTTAATATATTTTCTTCTTTTTGAAAACCTAAAATCTACATCCTAGATTTGAATTAAGGCTTCATTTCGAATTTTCTGAGAATGTGACATAGATCATTTTGTTTTACATCCACAGATATTTCTCTGCAGCACTTTGTGGCCGTGGCACTAATTTGACAATCATTCTGAATTAAAAATTTCTCAATTAAAAGCCTACCAGTTAAGTAAGCCTCTAACTACACTACAATTCTTCGCAGCTTTATGTTAACTATTGTAGTAAAAATTGAAAACAATAAATGTTAGTTGATAAAAGAGAGTTGACATCTAAAATTGCAAATAGAAAATCTGTACAAAATTTCGATTTTTTACACGACTCTCAATGGCGATACAATAAATTTAATATCAATATTGTGTTATATGTTTAAAATTCTAATTTTTAATTCTAGCTTTAATTCTAGCTTCTGGAATTAAAAGCTTTAATTCTAGCTTTTAATATTCATTTATTTTGCTGGATTTCGTAACATCCATTGATGAGTGTGGGGTAACCCTCTTCTAAATTTCAACACTCTCAATCATGACGTACCAGTTCAAATGTTGCTGGAAAAAGTAGTGGTGATTGTAATGGAATTAAGCAATTGTACTAAATCATTTTTAAAATTTTATTTATAATCATATATTCTTTGCAATTTTAACAGCCCATGCACAGATATTCTACTTTAAAATTGAACTTTTTTTACCTTTGCCTTCGCTTTATGAACTGTTTTATGTTTTCTTATTTATATTATACATTATCATATAACTTAATTACTCATATAATTCTTAAATAATGTAATAATCAGAATTACTATTTTAGTTTGAAACGATATATTACAAAAAAAATTTCCACTTTCACTGCATAGGAAACATTAGTCAATACTGATGAGGCTAAAAATAGGTCATACAAATGTCATTCAAATCCATGTCCATTTATTACCGAAAAAGAAATAGAGATATGCAAAATTTACAATACAAGAAACACCATGGAATACTAATTAACTATAATCCTGGATACAAACTAAGATACAATCATTGGAAACTTTATTGTATCGGCTGTTTTCTTATCCATTTGACAGAAACAGGAAGGTTGTTGTTGCTCTCATGTGCCGTCAGTCTGTATGAGCCTGTAGAGGATCATGCGATTTTAAATAAATAAATAAATAAACAAATGAAACGTGCAGCTTTTCCTAACAAATTGAAATGTGCTGATTTTCATAAAACAAATTTAACATGCTACTTTTCATAAAACGCATCGAACAGATCCCTTTTGTGACACGTATATCAGATAAGGTAAATGTCTCAGTAATCGGCCATGTCCTAATATATGAACAATTTTATTTAATTTTAAGTTTAAATCCTAGTGTACTTAATAAAAAACAAAAAATAGTATATTCACCTACTGAAACGCAATTCAAATCTCGAGACATACATTTCTAAATTGTCCATTTAGCGGGACATTTAACATTGTAAGGGGGTATTTTAGTCTAGACTGCAATTTTTCAAGCGTTTTTGGAATTTTTCGGAATTTGGCTAAATTTTGAACTTTATATTGCTGTAATTCAATAACTAAATGGTAACCTATTTTGTTTCTTTTCTATTAAATCTTTATAGACATTCTGCACCATACATTAGTTTTTTAACAAATTCCTAAGAAAATGGTCGAAGATAGCACAAAAAATGTCACTTCAGCGAAGCCTCGGCACAATTATTACGTGTTAGTTGCAAATTTTCTATTCATCCGTAGTCTCAGCCGTAAATGACACTTATATTAACATGTGATTAAAATTGCAAGACTCCTAAGAAACTCGATTTCGACAACTCCTTAAAGTGTACCTAATACCACCCAATAGTGTGTCGCACATTGAGGGCACACACTTATAACTTCATTAATTTCGCGAACACAACAGCATCCATTGACAGAAATAATTACGATGTTTTTAAGTTCCTAGATTAGAACACACCCTTAAACGTCCAAGCATTGGAACGTTAACCTCAAGCAATGGATCAAGAGGAAGCCTGGCTCATAAGGTTCAAGGGAGGATGGCCAAGTGACCTCGCGAAGGAAGAAGATTTCACAAGGTGAAGACAGTCGGAGAGGGTGGAAGTGGAATAGGTAGCGTCTGGGTGTTTCGCAGCCGGGCTCACCGTTCACTGGTCAATAATCCACGAAAGGGAAGGCATTACAAGCCAGTGATCTCGGGGGTATCGGGGCCACTCGTCTGCGAGGCAGGACCACCGTGATCGACGTGGTAATGGTATCTGAAGAAAATAATATCCTACTTCCCCCTCCCGCTCACGGTACGGGGGATATCGGTGTAGCAGAGGACAGGGCACGAAGGAGGCCCCCGATCACCGATCACCGATCGCCGAATGAACGATTAGTATCCCGTGTCGTCGGCATCGACGATGGGCAACCGGTATATTCAAACGTCATACGTCTTACACGCTCGTGGATATGGATATTGCTCGAAACCGTTTCTTCGCTTCTACAGCTTGCTGTCAGCGGTTTCTACCATTTCCCTAAGCACCTGCGAGATGTTCTGCCAGTGAGTGGTATGACCAAGAGGGACATTTGCCTGGGGAACACTGAAGATAAAAGTAACCCCGTCAGAAGGTAGCCTTCTCTCCCTTCTCACAAAGGTTCTGAAGTTTGCTTCACACTTACACAATTAGATGTGTATGGGAACCTCTCTTTTGTTTAATTGATTGACGCTGAACAGTGGCGTTAGTTGTACGTGATGAAACTGTAAATTTGTGTATTGTTACTAAAGTAACAATAGCAATAATTGTGATAAATACTTGTCGCGTGAAACTCAAATCTGGGTTAGATCTGGGTTAGACTAATGAACATACTTTTTGAGTGTATTACCTAGGCCAAATCTAAAAGATGTTACTTTTGTCCCTAGTCTCCCTTATATAAAAGGAAAATATGTGTAATGAGATTTTGTATATAGATAATGGTATTTTCTTGGTAAGTATTTTAAGAGAGAAAAGTTTGTACTGGAGTTTAGGTTTATAAATGTGTTGGTTATTTCCTACCTCCTACAAATCTTGCCTGTAAAAACTGCTTCTAAGAAATGAAGAATATACTTTTCTGATTGAGTAACTTAAATTTAAGGGATGAAACAGAATTCCTTTTATTGGCGCTTGTATGATATTTCTTTATAGCTTAAACGTTAATTTAAACGTTAATAACGTTATATTTTTCTAACAAATCTTTTAAGAGGACAATGTCTCCTTACTTTTCATTTAAAGATCATGAAACGTGTTAAAATCAGTTCTGTGTGTGTTCGCGAACATTTGTTAGTTTTAAGAACCTTTGCGTCTAAACAGAATGATAGCATTTTATATAGGTAACAACTTCCAAAAAAAGCACTTGAAGATTGTTCTAGTACGCATGAACTTAAAGTAGAGAACATAATAATTCATAGAATAATGATTAAACAGCAATACATAAAACTATAAGAACAAATAAGTGTGGTTAAAGCAGTACTTACTACAACATAGCATTAACACTATTTTATATAGAAGTTTCTTTTAAACATAAGGTTTCAAGTTGCAATTACATAAAAAACTTTAAAGAAATACTTACAGTGTTTATAGTAAGAAAGAGTAGAAATTCAAAATTTGTAAGAATAGGTACTTACACGAAGTAGAAGACTAAATTTGACAATAACTTTCCAAATCCCACAATCCTAACTTTTATGAACATAAGATTCTTTCGGTCTCTTATTAGATGAAGAAATGTTAGAATAAGTATTAGTAGAATTGTTAAAGAATACTTTTCCAAGATTGTTAAAATTTATCAAATTCTATCTTAAATAGAACTTATAGCAAATAGTTTTTTTGAAAATGAGAATTTGTTTAACAAGTGGAAATTTTTAGAAAATAATAAGAATTTGACATATAAAGTTTCTTTCCCTGTTTAAAAAGTTTATAAACTCACTTCTGCCTTGAAGAACGTTCAGGAATATTATCCTCAAAATTAATGTGAAACTAATTACTCTTAAACTCCTTACGTACAATTACGTAACTAGAAATAAATTAATAAAGACAGTAAAATCATCAGTTGCCTCTAATTATTAAAATAAAAAAATAGGGTGCATATGAAATATTGAGAATACTTATAAAACACTATGAACATCTATAGAAATTTAAGAAATAAACATTCTTTAAAACTTTTCTATTAACTTAATAAAAAATCTTTTTTCTAATCGTCCCGTTTTCTAACATTCTGCTTGTCACATTCTCCATCAAATGCACTTCAAAATCTTGTTCAAGGTACAAAATTGATTTCATTAACACATATCCAACCGCCATTTTTTGCTCCACCAATGTCGAAAGGCTTGTATTTTTTGACATACATAAGTTCCAGATTCGACGAATATTCGTCATTTAATCATTAGTACTTGAAATGATGAATTTTCGATATTCGGCCAGATATGTATTAATTTAAAATATCTTTTTCTTCAATACGAACAATCTTACTGATTCCCAACGATACACGTATGAACCGTTCATAGGCCAAAGTGATTAACTCTACTTTTTGAACTGTGTAAAATTTTAGTACAGAATCACTTAACTAATGTTTAACCTTGTATATTTTAAATAATTATAAATACTTCTATTTTGTGAAGTTAATCGATTTAGCAAATGAGTGGCTCATATCTACATCCAATGTCTTTTCAAAACTTTAATAGCTCTAACATACTTCCCTGCATTTAAGAGTACTGTCTCTCTAAACTGCACCAATTTGTATTTAAAGTCACAAAGTGCAGAAAGTTGAAAAGTTTGACGAATCTCCTCAACGAAACACCTTGCCGAGGAGACATGGGACGGAAGGTTAATACGTTGGGGTAGGGATACACGCGTGGAGGAAGAGGATAGTGCACACGTGAAACGAAGACTGCCGAGGGAGAGGAAAAAAGAGAACAAAGAGGCCGGGCCATGGTGGAGTGGGGTCGGATGGCACGTAGTCAGTGAGTAAGGGGTGAGAGTGGGTGATAGTAGGTGGTAGATCTCTAGTTAGCCAAGACATATTGACAGGGCATCGTGCCAGCATGGCAGCAACACGCGGTAGTGTTCCTGAAGACTTCTTGTCACCTCGGAATTGACACTCGAAGTCTACCAGAGAACAGCATATCTCTCCATACTTCAACATAGTTCAAGTCAAATCATTTCGAATGTAATGAAAGTTCTGCCACTGTGATTTTTGCAAGTGCGTTTAGTGCTGAAGTATACATAGTGCAATTATGTCTTCGCAGTGTTTTAAGATCAGATTGAAAGTGTGAACAAGGAAGATTTAGATTCTGTTAAGGTGCAGAAGAAGAGTACAGAAATGACCGTGAAGAAGATAAGGAATCGTTATAAGAACAGGAAGAAGGACATGAACAGATAGAGGAATCGCTGAAGACGATGTCTCATTTGTCTAGTGTAAAGTAGTAAAAAAATAGTAGTGATTTAAGATTGTTAGTGTTGAGCGTGAAAGCCCAAACGTTGGGGTTCAGATACATTGCCTAGTGGATATTCTACTAAAAGTTTTATTACATTCTAGAAGTTTTTATTAGTCGTTACAGTGAGAGGAAGTGAATCTCTGTAGTTCTCGTTATCAGTAAAAGAAGCGTTGTGGATCAGTAATACGAATTTTGAGAAAGTGGATAGTTAATGCAGACGCCAAACATGAAGAGCCGAATCACGTGGAAAGATGCACATGGTTTTCAGCCTATGAATGAAAATATCTGGCAGATTTTCTGCAGAAGCCTTTAGAGGAAACCGGCAGGTCTTCCAAGCCGTAAAGGTACTTCCATACGCTCGGTCCATATGCACGTGCACTCTCCTTTCAGTCATTCATGAAAGAGTCATTCATGAAATTCGCTGACTTTTTTCACAATTTTACTACAACCTTAAGCTAAAGATCACGCGATTGCCGATGGATATTCAGGATTTTTTACTCGAATCTAGGGAAATTTCGGCGAATACTCTACTAGACAGCTAACGTTCGAAGAATTTAGGCACACTCTGTGATCTTCCTTAATCTTATCTATCAATAATTAGGTAACGAAGAGCATTAAATTACTTCAGTCCACAATTTCACTCGAAACATTAGGAAGTGAATTACTTTCTTAGTCAACTGTAAAAAACATCCCCCTCTAATTATCAAAAACTCTTCGATCCCTTATTGCAAAACAATATAGAATTTAAATTCTTTAGTTTTCATATTTTTCAAAAATCGGGTTTATCGCTCACCACCCAACTTTTCCATGCATATCAACACTTTGCAGTACGATTAAATAAAACACAGCGTTATTAGGAATAAACTGTGAACCACTTCGACTACCACTGATATACTATATTGAAAATATCGTAAAATATATTGACGAAAGAAGTCGGTCATACTCATGGAGCAATGTGCGGTTGCTAGGGCGACCAGAGGGGCTGGACCACATCTCCAGAGAGAGAGGAGGTGATCCATCCCGCGTATTTTGCACGGAGGCGGAGTGAAGGGGGTGTTTCTAAGGGCGGCTGCGACCAGAAATTTCGCAGAGATGGAGTTTCTGCAGAATCATCACACGGTGAACACCTCCGAACCGCCGTATACCCTCGGCACAGGTGAGGCACAGTGTCACTATTGGATGAAAGTTCAATTTTGTATTCTCAGATTGTGCGCGATATTTGAATGAATTTCTGCAAGATTTTAATTCGATTGCTTTTGTATAATAATTCTGTAGACATTGTGAGAGTCTGAAACGAAAGTATGGGGATTACTATTTTCATTCCTAGAGATTCTAGTATTTCTTTGTAGAGCAGAGTTTTCTCAGAGTACTGCATTTTCATAGAATTTGCTAAATATCTGGCTCGCAATCGCTACCGAATTATCCTAGAAAGAAAATGTTCTACTAAGGTTTGTGAAAGAAAGCTAATTTGTGTTAGATTTTCGTAATTTTAAACGACAGATTGAGGTACAAAGTCTTTTCCAAAGTTTGTGAAAGAATGCTATTCTATTCTAAAGAAACTACTTTCTGTACTTTCTGCTTTGTTGCGATGAATCACTCGATGATTCTTTTTCATAATACAGAATCACTAAGATTTAAAATATTCTAAGGTCTACCAATTTTGTAAAAAGAAAGCTATTCTATTCTAAAAATATTAGTCGTTAGATTCTCTTCATTCTTGAGATGAAGAGTATCTTGAAGACACCCTTTCAGGATACAGACTTTCTAAGAATTTCTGAAAATTAAATATCGACATAATTCTCATAATTCTAGTTTTGAATCCCAACTCGAACTAGAAAATGTTCTAGTACTAAATCCTACAAAAATCTATTCTCTTTCTAGAAGCTACGTTTTATAATAAAGAATCTATAAGAATTTTTATATAGGGAAAGAGTTCCTATTACTGTGTGCTTACTGATTACTGTGCTCTCTTTTTATTTTCACATATAATAAGATATAATAGTTAGGTACTATTAAACTTAAAATATTTATGTTCTTCTAATCAAATCAATAAAATCAAATACTTTCAGTTTAAAACTGTTACAACTTGTTACATGTGGAAGTAAAAAGAGGGATACATTAATTGCCCAACACAGAGTGATTGATATCCTTATCCTACATATTACATTTCTGAATGTTGAATTCTGTTTACCATCTTCAAATTTCTGATAAGAAAATTTCTAAATAGAAGTTACTTTATCACAGTACGAAAATTATAATCAAGAATAATTAAAATTTCTATAATTTTAGGTTCAGTAGGGAGCATCGAGGCGACTATACCCTCTAGCCTCTGCACTGGGCCCCTCGGAGTGTTGTCCAGCGAAGACACCCTAACGGACAATCAAAACGAGGAGACTCTAGGTGCTCTGCAAGGTACCCTTCGTCTGCAAGATCTACAGAACTCCCCAGAAGATATCGGTGGCGATCAGAACCAGCAGATTCAGAATTCTGGACAGAATCAAGTGGTCAGCGAGTTCGGGGCGAGTTTCTGGGTGGATGATATGGCTGGCTTTCCATTGCCGCCTTTGGACTTGGACCCTTTGCCACCTGGTCTCTTTAGCCCATGTTCAGGGACTTACAAGTAAGTCGTCCACTTTAAACAACTCTTATTTTGCTGTTTCTTCAAAATAAAAGAGTCTAATCTACTCCAGGAAATTTAAGGGAGAATTGCCGAAATGGTATCGATTAAGATATTTTGCGTTATAGTTCCTGCTCGGCACTAGTTTCTTTACAAATTATTATTCAATATTGTAGCTTGATGTTTAACACATCTACTATGACGTGGTTAATCTTTTTTCGACAAGAAAATAATGTGTTATGAGCGTATCTTCTTTAAAAATACTATATTTACGAATGAAGCTAAGAATAAAAGTATGGACAAGTAAAATAATCGTGTTTCTTAAGTTATATTTGCATACATTAGGAAGAAATAAAGAACTATACAACGTATAATGTTGCAACAATTCTAAATAATCACAGGTTACCTATAAATGCCAAGCTATTTAGGCGCTGCCAAAGACTAGAAACACTTGAACGATTTTTTGACGGACGATCGTATGTCATCTCTTGTTTCCTCAGTTGAAAATAACTAACAAGGAGCATCATTTTAGTGTCAGCTTCTGATTTTGATGAAACTTGAGATACGAGCAGAGTAGAGAAAAATATTAGACACGTATTCTTTTTAGCTGCTGATATTTATATCTAGAGGGTAAAAACTGCCCCTAAATTTGACGTGGAAAATACATTTTAGTAAATATCTCGAAAACTAATGCAAATAGAAGAAAATAGTAACTGTACAATATAACGAAATATACATAAACGAAATTTGAAATATTTACGAAAGTGTATTTTCATATCATGGATATCAGCAGCTAAAAAGAATACGTGTCCAATATTTTTCGATGCACTATTCGTATACCAAGTTTCAGTTAAACCGAAAGATAATACTAAAATAATTTCTCTTGTAAGACAGACGTACAATCGTTCGTTTTTTCGACAATTGCATGGTCCTAGCTTAACAGGCATATTATGAGTTCTCAGTTCATCTTCATATTGATATGATTCAGGAAACTTCATGGTAATGCGATATATGTAAAAAATATGCTCAATTTATTGAGAAATATCGATTTAACTTTTATAATGTACGTAATATGTATAAAATGAATATAAACAATTCTATAACCTATAATAATTCTAATTTTAGGAAAATTTCAAAATATGGACTAAAACTGTATTGTTAGATTGTAATTAAATAAAGTAAATTGGTCAAAGGTTGTATCAGACCTACCTAATTTCTTTAAATATTTGCAATTTACATAAAATAAGACTTCAAAGGGAAATATTTTGTTTCTTTATTTATTAATGACAAAGAAATCAATAAAATACGATTTAGGATACCAGTACGATTTTGGCACCTCTTCCATATATTAGAACTGATACATTAATTGTTTCTTCTTATACATATTTTCGTTCTCTTAGAATTTAACTATTTTTTTAAAAAAAGATAGACTACTTGCGAAACGAAATATTTACATTGACATACTGTTTGCATGTTTGAAAAAAATATTTCTGAACTAATTTCTTACACTACGCAAAAATATTGCCGTTATAGAAACTAATAAAACAATTTTCTTTTAAAATCTGTGTCTTATGAAATTATAGGTGCCGTCAATTAAATTAATTATCCTAATCGTCGAAACTTCTTAAATCTTTTATAAACAGGAATCATTTACGTTCAAAATGATGAATTATTATTTTATTCAAGATTAACTATTTAGTAAATTTAACATTTGCTTGGATTTTAATTAACTGAACTAAAATTAAAGGATTTAATTAAATTGTTATCAGGTGGTAAAATTTGATCAAATATTTTACAAGTACTTTGCTAAATAGTTTCGTATCGTCTTGTATAAATAAATTCGTAAAACTCTTAAAAAATTACGTAAAATTTGTTAGAATGACGTTCTCAATTTTTTTATATACTTATGCACTCACTTGCTTCAAAGACATAAAATATGAAATGTGAACTCGTTTCCGTCTGACTAATGCGTTACCGTTCTACTTAGAATCACAACACTATCTTTTGTAATAAAGCGTAGATACATATTTTGACAAAAATCAGTTTCTGCATTTTATTATAATTTTTATAACAAGGTATCAGAATCTCACGAATTTTACAAATCAGCAAATTCTACTTCTAGAGATGAATAGAATTATATATTTATAAAAAGTACTAACGGTATTATTCAATGAGATTACAAAATGAAATCTATTAAGACATATTCTCACATTCTTGAAATTATTTAAAATCAAAGACAGAAGACTATATAAATCACCTCGAGAAACTGAACAATAGAAAATTACAAGATTAATGTTTAAAACGATCAAAAAACAATTCTTTGAGACATTGAAATTATATTTAGTTTTGAAACATCGAAACAAGAACATAGTAGGGAAAAGTTGGACAAAGGGGGGTACCTATGATCTGATTGCTTCCCCTGAGTCACATGCATAGCTCAAACTTAACTTTTTTGTTTAATCATATACCATGAAATATTTACTACCTATAACGTGTAATAGTTTGCATTAAATAATTACTTATAGTTTTCCGCTAAATTGCGTTTTTAAAAAACTCAGAGCATCCCGTACTTTCATCAATGTTCATTAGTCTTTTAGAGAGCTGTTTTTTTTTAACTGTTACTGACTATCACACAAATTAGAAACACCTCTAACACATTGAGAGCTCCTAAATAATTATAATCAGATTATTTATGAAAACCGAAGGTCTAGCAAGGTCATTTAATACTAATACAATCAAATCATGTTTTTAATAATATAGATAATATTAATATTGGAACTGATTAAATAAAACAGAGTATCCTATATTGTTCGGCAATTCGTTACCTTGATTTGTTTAATTATACAGTTCCATAAAAAAATATCTGGCATACAAAATCATACTAAAACAGATTTTATTTACAACAGAATAATTATGAAGGGAAAATTGGATAAAACGAGATACTTTTGTTAGATTTTAACTACTTGCTCTAAGTAAATTCTCGAGTTAGACATCAGTTTTGTGAAATTACGTTGTTCTAAAAAAGCTTAGAGAGCTCATAACAGAAACGACCCTTGTCAATTTTCATTTTTTTTTCTAGGAGAGTAAAAAGAATGTTCTTTTTAACTAAATGTTCGTCATAGTACATATACTGTGTTTTTGAGAAAATAGGGTTCATTATGTAGTAAATCACGTTTCTGACTACTAAAATGTGTTCTTATTAAAGAAAATTGTAAAATTTAATAAGAGCTGTTTTTGCCATGATCTCTTCAATTTGTACATTGATGTATATAACTTGTATACCTGTAAATTATTTATAAACACGAACTGAGCATTTTGATATGGATTTATATTAATTCTTATTAATTCAAATAACTACACTGCTTTATTCAACTTTCTGGACGAAACAGGCTAATTAGACTTTTTTTTAGAGAAACGCAATTTCACAGGAAACGGTCAGTAATATATAAATGCTAAGCTATTGCGTGTACGTTATCCTACACATTTCATTACATATGATTAAGCGAAAAAATGATGTTTCTCACGAATGTCACTTAGTACAATTCTAAATACCTACTCCGTTTTGTCCAGCTTTTTCCTAGATATCTAGAGTTTGCAGTGATACAGATTTTTAGACGCAACAACCGTTTATTTAAATACAACTTTCTCTAAACTTCACACTCGAAACTTGTTCTTCCACAAAACTATTTTACAAACTTTTCTCCTACTGTCATTACCCTTAATTCAGGAGTAGAAAACTTTCCGTAAAATCTGAAGCTTAAAAAAGGGAACTTTCAACTAAATATATACTTCCATACCAGGAGACATGGCAGCGTCTCGTGCCAAGTAGTTGTTAAGCTTAATTTTACACAAATTCTAACTTTTTTCTCTTTTCCATCTGAGTTAAATGTCCCAGTACTTAAATATTTAAAGAAGCTGTTTAACTTATGTAGATTATAATCTTAGAATTGAATTCTCATTTCTGTTTATTAAAACTTATTTGACAGGGTAGGTCATATTGTTTCTAAATAAAAGATAAAAAAACTGGTTTACGCAGCAAAAAAATTTAATTAATTGAATCATAACATAACTGTTATAGCCCAGTGCTTAAACAAATACTTTTTTTCTCTAAATTTTATCTCATTCTATAGCTTACAAAGAAACAAAAACTATTACTGAAGAACAGATTTATTTCTTGCATTTTACTGAATCTCTAAGAAGTATACATTTTTTCCTACGTAAATTGTTATTACAGCAATTCAAACATAGAGAATTTGCTAGTGCTTTCAAAAACTATTTGTTTCTATTCCATCTATCGTTTATAAGACTTTTATTATAATATTTCTGATAATAATATATTTAAAAATATCGTGTCATATTTTTAATATTAAGAATAATAACAGAAGAGTTTAATATAAATGAAAGATCGAGTGAATGATTAAGTAAGTGTAGGGACATATTTAAGGATTGAGATATTTACCTTAAGTACTCCTTTAAGGGTAATGAATATTACGGAGGTTTCCATTTCAAGATTAAGAAATCTAATTAATAATATGCACGACAATAGTCCCAAATAGTGATGGAAGTTCGAATCTCATCTTCGAAGTGATTCGATGTTTTTCAAGACTATGAAGATTCAAAACGCTTCGAACATGATTCGAAGCTTAAAACTCTTGAAAGTCTTGAAAGACAACTCTATACATACACATATAAACTTTTCAAACTGTCTGTAATGCTTTATGTTAGTAGTACTGCTTCGACAAAAATACATATTGGAAATGCTTCTAAGATTTTGAATTGTTCCCCATTTCTCAAGAGCTATTGAATTTTCCAAAACTTCTAAAACTATCAAGATTTCCAAGAGCTCATGTTCAGAATGAAACATGTTCAGAATGATTCGAATTTTTCGTCACACATACAAATGCCAAGCGATTCAAAATGTTTTAATTGTCACCACTAGTCCCAAAGACAGAGGTTCAGTGATAGAGAAAAAGAGAATAAGAGAATAAGACCTGAGGTTTAAAAATAACGGTGATACTGTATTCGATGTACCTCGTAATTTTTAAGTGTCCTTGCAGTTGGGGTTGCACCAGAGGAGAATGCGCGCCAAGAACGAACAATGCGAACGGGGAAGGTGTTGCGGATGTCCTTCTTTCTTTGAAACATGCCGTGGTTCATCCTGGGAGTCCTACTGCAGGATATTACTCCACAGGAGGATCAAGCCACCATTACCCCCAGGACTACATGCAAAATCTCGGTCCACCTGTTCCACCCACGCACTACACCTCGACACCAGCCATGTCAGTGAACGTTTCCATGAACATGACCATGAATATGAACATGCATTCTGGGTAAGTACGAATTTTCATATTTTCTTCTCTCTGCGTTGTAATTAAGAATTTGATCAAACTTATTCTTATAAATTCAAGTGAATTTCAATGCTCCATTTATGAGGATCGAATACCTACTATTCGTAAAAATCGCGATAGTTTAAAAATGATAAAGCAACAGTATACTCGTTTGATAACATTCTAGACTGTTTCTTTTAAACCGTGTAATTATAGTCTATTTAATTAACTTGTGAGATCAGAAGAAACTTGACTTAATTTTTCATTCACATTAGTTATCAAGTAAATCGTATTGTTCATGTTTGCACATCAAATAAGTGCATAGCACAGCTACTTTAGAGTGCTTCCCTAATCTTTTTCTAGTCTCGCCGATTTATGCTCGAAGAATATTGAAAAATTATATTTTTATTTTTTGTTTTCACTTTTCATTGCAATCTTCCTTGCAGGAAGATGTATCCCGTCTACCACAAATTGTTTCCATGAAATTATGAGTTCATAGTAAAGAAATATTGCACACTTTCTTCTCCAAAAGTTTACTGATTCTCATCATTCTCTAATAAACTAACAGATAGATACCTATAATAATTTATCTGAATTCTACTAGAAATTAACTAAATTATTTATTCTTCATATATCAGTTGATTATGGATGTTTTGTACAGACTTTTCTTTGTATTCTTTGTATTTTTAATTGACACGAATTCATAACAAGAAAATCCTTTCATATTCGGTTCTCCAACGCGCAATCATTTTCACGAAAGTCTATTGATTTAGAATGTAAAAATTAATGAAAATTTTACTGCAATACTCTTGGCTAAACATCGAAGCAATTTTGATCATTCCTTTTTAATTTTTTCAGAAATGATTCCGCTACCATTTATCCAAGACTTTTCCCTGTTCAAGCATTGTGTGAGTTTCAACACCGATTTCGTAAACTTTAAATCTGTTACTTCTTTAAACGGAGAAAACTAAAATTATTATTACTTCTTTAAATTGAATGATCAAATTGTTGCCGGTACATTTCTGAAAAGATTGAACAAAAATTATCAAATTTGTTTCAATATCCCTGAAGGGTACATACAAACAAAAAACACTTTAAATATTATGACGTTTAACAATTCAATTTATTTTAGCATTTTTTTATTAAAAATAGTTTCTTTATATTTTTTTCATCATTTTCAACTGTTTCTCTTAAATTTGAATATTTATGTGTACGCTAAATTGTTTCTCAACGTGACAGATTGCACAGTAGATTTCGCTGTGCATAACAGACTTCTCTCCAAGTCTGAAAAGGCTGCCCTAGTGGGTATTCAGTATGTTTAAAAATTTTGCTGTTATCTAACATTTTGAATCAGTCTTATGTAAGAACTTATCCTCATTTATTATCTTACTAGACAAATATTTAAAACTACTTTTCTTGATATTAAAATTTCGTAAACGAAAAACTTAATTTTTTATTTTCACTCATTTTCTCACTTTGTATTCTAACCTATAGAAAGTGATTGATGAAATCCTACATATATTTCGTGAATCACGAAATTGATCGAATACTAGGCCGAAATATTGTCAATACTATTTTCTTCTTGTAGTTATAACAATGAGGGTTCAAGTTAACTTGCATTCTGCATACTTCGATACTAACAGAAATGCTACTCATCCCTTTATATAATATGTATATTTTATTCAAAGTGGAATAACTCGACAACAAAAACTCGCACACCAACTTTATAATAGAGGTTTTTGTAAAAGCGAGATCTTAAATGTTTAAGTAGATAGATAAGGTAAATGTCTCAATACCTAAGCGCTTAAGATATCAAATGTCTCAATAAATAGATAACCTAAAAATGTATGGCCCAATACTTTAATTATGAGATCTCAGAAACTGAGAATACTATTTTATAACATTAGTTTCATTTTGTTATACATAATAGATTAAAATTTAAGCCAAAAATTGAATAAAATTAACGTTAGTGTTTAGGTATTGGGACATGATCAACTTCTGGGACACTTATATGGTGATTTTGATTTCGAAATACAATTCTCAAAGATACTGGAGACGTTTGAATTTTGACAATTTAAAAAAAAAAATTGTGTTCGCTTTCCCATCTGCTTCTTAATATAGAAACATCGTGAAAATGCAACTAAGGGATGTGAAAATAGATTTGCCCTTCAAAGTAACTTTAAGAAGGTTACTGTACGACTTCTTTTACCGAAGTTCCAATAATTCAAAAGTTGAAAATATTTAAGCTTAGTATTCGATCAATTTCATGATTCACTTGAGATAGATATAAAGTAATCGCCGAGGTAGAAGTATTAATAAATTTTCAACTCAATTTTCTCAAATATTTTTAAATAACGTGCCTTCTGCATTTTACACGTTAAACATGGTGTGCACTAATATACCGATATAAAACGTGATAGGATTTCTAAATATTATAAAGGGCATAGCATTTAATTACAGAGCAAGTTGGCGAGTTCTTTAGACAGGCAAGCTAATTCCTCGCCATTTTGCGTGTATTAGGGGTGCGCGCGTCCTAGATGGTGGCAGAGCAGAGTTATTCACAAATTCACGTGCGTTGTGTAGGTACGAGCAAAGCTATTCGTCGACGTGGGGCGTGGAACCCCTGTTAAGTCCCGCCCAGCAGTATAATCCCGTGGAGCAACAGACGAGGGTGAATCAACCCCCGGCCAATAGCCTCATCGGCACCGGCACCCATCCCCATTCTCACCCTCCCACGCACGGCCATTCCAGGCTGCAATTGTCCAGCGAACATGCGCTGTGCATAGGAGCTACTGGCAACCCAGTCACACCCGACGACAATAGCAGGCCTAATCTATGCAGAATATGCGGAAAATCGTATGCACGGCCCAGCACACTCAAAACCCATCTCAGAACGCACTCCGGGGAGAAACCGTTTAGGTTGGTGATAAAATTAATCTCATTTTTACTGATCAATCTTCTGTTCATGCAATTTTTTATTTAATTCCTTCACGATGGATTCATGGTGGTTTCAAGGAAATGATTTTGAGCAGTGTTGACTAAAAAAAGAAATTTGATCCTTTGCATTTCGAAGCTCTTTTCCTATGGGGAAAAATGGTGAGTGAAACTCGCTAGAAAGCAAAGGGTTGAAACATAAGCAACAATTGCAGAATTGTAATTCTAAAAAAGAATATTACATATATCTCAGATTTATTATCACATGTGGTTCGGATGCTCTTCAAAATAAATCAATAGTATAAATATGACGAATAAAATTTAAAATTAAAATTATTTTACTCAAAGGATATTGATGTTAAACTTTCTCTTATCGTCTTTTTAAAATTGATGGTTAAGAGATATAATAGTTATTACGGCACCTTTAAATTACGAACATAATTTCCATATAAATTATTTTTCAAACAAAATCCTTACACTCATTTTCCTGTATAAGTACTCTTAATTACTATTACTTATAAAGGAAAACAGGCTCATAATATATAGTAACGCTAAGGTTTAATTGCTTAAATTAATTAAATTTCGAAAAAAGACTTTAAAAAAATCAGTTTCATCTTACCTGATTATCTGCAGTTCCTCCGATGAAACAGTGACAAATCAATACGAATTATTTCTTATTATCAACATTCACTGATTTCATTGATTGGTATACTCCCAGATAGCACACGTCTTGAAGACGTCTGTTTTATGTTCATTTTATGGTTGAACGTCTTACCATATGATTTAAATGTATTAAAAAGATCCAATAGTGTACATCTTAAAGAGTTGCGAAATTTACGTCCATAAGACGTCTTAAAGACGTCTATTTTTTGTCTGAATGTCTTATAAACGTAATCTGAACGTCTTTAAGACGTCTTATAAATGTCTCTAAGACGTCCTAAAGACATACTGATTTGTAACAGACGTCTTAGAGTCTCAGAGATGTCTTTTGAACATTTTTAGGACTTTACTGGATGTCTTCAAGATGTTTTAAAGACATCTCTGTGCTATATGGGCTATACTTTACATTGTTAAACTAAATGTATGTACAATGAAAGTACTCATATGCACAATAGTTCATCTACTGTAACATTCGATACATCGAGTAAATTCTATTGGTTACTAAATTTTATACATTCATTTTTGTTAATGCCGATTTTATGTATTAATATTTAAAGAATTATATCTTTTTAAGGTGTCACGCATGTTCAAAGGCATTTAGTCAAGCTGCAAATTTAACTGCCCATGCGAGAACTCATTCTGGAGAAAAACCGTTTCGATGTCCTGTGTGCGATCGAAGATTTTCGCAGAGCAGTTCCGTAACGACACATATGAGAACACATTCAGGAGAACGTCCATATAGGTGAGTTCTATTTTGTTAAAGTAATCGGTAAAGTTGGCTCACTAGCGGCCCATTTCTTTACCTCCAGTTACTGTTAATTGAAGATTCAGGTACAGTGAGAGTCATATCGATTCGCTCTCCCTAAGCTAGTTACATCTCAAAAATATCAATATTGAGCTGTTGCTTCAAAGCCAAAATGATGAATATTAACCAATGAGTAACCATTCTTTAAAAATCCATCGATTAAATTTTGGAGCAGCAGCTTAATACCCATATAGCACAGAGATATCTTAAAAACGTCTTAAGGATATCCAGTAAAGTCCTAAAAATATTTGAAAGACATTTTTGAAATGCCCGAAGTTACAAATCACTATGATCTTAAGACGTCTTCAGAGACATTTATAAGACGTTTTAAAGAAGTCCAAATTACATCCATAAGACGTTCAGACAAAAAGTAGACGTCTTTAAGACGTCTACGTAGTGTGTCTTTAAGATGTCTTATAGACGTAAATTTCGAGAATCTTTAAGACGTACGTTGTCGGATATTTTTAGCATTTTTAAGACGTTTAAGCATAAAATAGACATCTTCAAGACGTCGTGTGTTATCTGGGTATTATCATTTTAAACGATGATACGTAACTAACCTAACAGGGAGTTGCAAATGGATGAGGCTTACTGTACCATCTGTACCTGAACCTCCAGGTAACTTTATCTGGTAATAAACTGAAGGTGAAGAAATCGCCCGTGAAGCTTGATAAGTAGATTTAAATTAAAACAGATTTAGATTCTAGGACTAGACAACACAAGTTCTATTTTCAACAAATTTGAATTTATGCCTCAATTAAGAAAGATCAAATTTGTACCTTGAACAAAAAAGTGCGTTAAAAAAATTTTCTAACCTTAGAATTATGAGGGCAGTCAAAATGACTGGTACGATTATTTCTTATACGTATTTCATTTTTTACAAACATTATTTTTCCTCACTTGCTGAATAAAATTTAAATATGCAAATAAACGCTGCTCCTATGAATTATCTATGTTTTCAAAAACTTGTAATTTAACACATCGGCAAATATTCATATTCATAAAGTATAATACAAGTAGATATACATTAACCTAGATAGTTCTAACGTTAAAGTTAAGAGCCAGATGAGAATAAAAGACCCTAATTTAAAGCTACTGTTGAGGTTCATACATAACGACGACAGACGATTAACTCTTTTTGTGCTTCAAACTAAACCTTTTCCTATTTTCTCGAAACATCTTGTGAAATATTATATTACTTTGATACATATACACTCATACACGAAAGTATTCGAACGCTTACAATTCTAATATTCAACTAATGAAATATGTATGTTAAATTGAAGCATTTGATGTAATATGACACATATAGCAAGGGATGGGTCTTAAGACTACATAAGTAGGATTAGACAGTAATTCAACAATTTATACCGTTTTTACACTACATTTATTATAAACACGTACCAGAAGCGGCTCACAAAAGTATTCGAACGGAACATTTAATAATTATTTAAATTGAATAATTTAAAGTTTTAATAAGAAGTTGGCCCACCTTTGGCTTTTATAACGGCCCTAAGTCGGTTTTCCATTGAGTGGACTAACTTAGAAGTAATATTTGAATCAATTGATTGCCATATTTCAGTAATATTTCGTTTTAACGCTTCTTTCGAAGTAATAACTGTATTTCTCAGTCTTCTTTCTACTTCATCCCATAAATGCTCAATGGGGTTTAAATCTGGACTTTGCGGTGGATGTGGTAAAACGTGTGGAACGTTATACAATATCCATTCTTTAACTATTTTGGCGGTGTGCTTCGGATCATTGTCCGATTGAAACCAGTAATTACGTGGTAAATTTAATTTTGATACACTATCTTTTAAATTTTCCTGCAAAATTTTTAAGTACTTCGTTTTGTCCATTATTCCATCGATAAACACAAGATTTCCCACTCCACTGCGTGCCATGCAGCCCCAAACTAATACAGATCCACCGTTATGTTTAATAGTCGGTCGTAAATTTCGTGGTTCTAATTCTGTATTCTTTTTTCTCCAGACATTTTTACGTCCATCGCTACCAAAAACGTTAAATTTACTCTCATCAGAGAATAACACAGTGTCCCAGAACGAATTATTTTTATAAATAAATTTTTCGGCGAATTGTAAACGTATAACTTTATTTTTCTTGCTAATAAATGGTTTTCTCCTTGGAACTCGTGCATGTAAACCGTTATTTCTTAATAATCGGCGACACAATTCTGGATGCACTTCTTTCTGAAACTGCGTAGCCACCACTGATGCCAATTGTGATCCAGAAGTGAAAGGATCTTGTTTGATTTTTCGAATAATTGTCCTTTCTTCTTTTTCAGTTAACTTTTTCGGACGCCCACAACGGGGCTTATTAGCAATGTTACCTTGCGTATTAAATTTCTTCACAATATAATGAATTGTAGACTTGCTTCTGTTCACAAGTTGTGCAATGTCACCATATGATTTGCCTTCCTTATGCCAATTTACTATTAATTCTCTGACAGACTTGCTTGTTTCCGATTTCTTGCGATTCATTTTGTTATATTATTAGTAATGAAGACTGTGGCAAAAATTTTGAATACTGTTTCGCTGGGACCCTCTGCTAGTGAACTGAGAAATATTTGTTTACATTCTATCATCGTTGGAAATGCTTAGTTGTTCAAAGTTCGAATACTTTTGTGAGCCGCTTCTGGTACGTGTTTACAATAAATGTAGTGTAAAAACGGTATAAATTGTTGAATTACTGTCTAATCCTACTTATGTAGTCTTAAGACCCATCCCTTGCTATATGTGTCATATTACATCAAATGCTTCAATTTAACATACATATTTCATTAGTTGAATATTAGAATTGTAAGCGTTCGAATACTTTCGTGTATGAGTGTATGTTACCGAAACTGAATTATTTTTTACTGCTGCTATTAATATTTTGAGCTTATAGATTGTTTCTTATCAGAAAGATTATCTTTTATTAATGAATCTTATAATTATTTTTCATTTTTCAAAAATATAAGTTTCATATAAAATTTAGTATAGTAAGATGTGATATCTATATTATATAAAAAAATCATCATTATAACTGTAATGCCCAAAAAACGATAATTATAAAATTAGTAGCAATATTATCTTGTTTTATCATACTGTCCTCTTTAGTACAACTAATTTCTAAATGGGACTAAATGCACTTTTTGAAAAAGTAAAAAATAAAGCCGATAGATGTAGCAAGGAACTCACTGGTACTACGTATTATCATACTGAAGTACCTAAGTGATCTTTCTAATGGTATAAATTCGAGCTAGAATGGTTATTCAGATTTCTTGTTATTTTGTCTTAAATAAAAGTGTCCCCTTCATGCTACCTCTCCCTTATGGGCACGCCAAAACGCCAAATTTGTGCAAACACGTGATTATCACAAACACAGCCACAACAACAGAACTACTTTAAACGCCTCTAGAAATACAAATACATTACAACATTCACAAAATATAAATTTACGCAGAAAAAAATTTGTGTATTTTTGTGTGGTAACTTTGAAAAAGTCTTAGCTTTAAGAGCGAAATAACTGTTTAAAAGTTTTTAAAAAAATGAATCTTTTTTCCTTACATATTTACATAGACTGATATTTTAAGAATTGGTATTGTAACATAAGTCCCATGAAAAAATTCAAAGAATTAGCGATGTTATGTACGAGTAGTTTTGAAAGAAACGATGCAGCTACTGTAAAGTTACTGTATGGTTGCATCTAGAAAAAATACGAATCTACATGGTTACAGTAAATGGGACCGTCTCATTTTATAAGCACTTTCAGACGTAGTGTATTATTGGCTAAAGTGGTCATACCTACTAATTGAATCGACGTATCTCCTATCCCCTATATGTGAAAAATTACTATTATGTCTACATGTGTCAGATGCAACCTTACCAGGTCTGCAGAGTACCTAATAGCTTATTCAGAGAGTTTTCGAAACTATATTTTTCAATACCATGGTCCTGATAACTCAGGTTAAACTTGACTAATCGACTTCAAATTTTGCATACAGCTCTATCATAAGATTTTGTATTTGGCAACGAAGGTTTTTTTAATATAACTCCTCATTTTTTGGTTATGAAGAAGTTTGCAAGAAAATCTCTTTGCGTACCAAAGAGGATAGCTGATAACGTGTACAGGGTGATCAGTTTAATTGGAAACTCTCCGAGTGTTGGCAGCATTTATTGTAAATGCTATAGCACTGTAAGTGTTGCCAACACTCATGAGAGTTTCCAGTTATACTGATCACCCTGTATATTACAGCACAATTTTAGTTTCTCATTTCCGATATGAAGTACAGGCGTCTTCAGGGTCACTGTCCAGAAAAAGGAGCGCTAGAAAAACTTACATAATTTTTGAAAATTGAAAGTTTTTGAAAAAATGAAGTTTTTTCGAAGTAATTCTTTTAAACACTTAAATCGAAGTAACAAGAAAAAGTTATATACAGCTGTTCAGCTATAATATGTAACGTGAAGAAAGTACACGTATTCTTTGACGATTCAAACAGTTATCTCTTCATAAAGGTTTAACACATTTACTGCTGCAGAAAAGTGAAATAATTTGACTCTTATCAGACAAACATGACCTGTACACACACACATATCTTGACGTATGCATATATAGACTCCTATCTAGCTTTATACACCATTAACTTCTAACGCGTTGGCATCAATATGTGTTAATACAGACCATATATGTACAAGCTTATACATGTAGATACGGTAGGCAAACTAATATAGGTCTGTCCATTGGCGACAGAGGGCGCCAGTACCTTAAAGCTGCCACTCAATTCAGAAGTTATTCAAGCGCGATTAAATACTTGCAAAGACAACTACATTGACTCGCTAAACAATTCAAATTTATTTTATGTCCATTTTGTGGATACAATAAATTATTCTACTTGAAACAAAATTTTAAAAATCCACTTAAACAAAAGTTCCAAATAAAGTATACATCATTAATCATTTTTAGTGAATCTCTATTCTTGGAATAAAAATAGTCGTATGAGCTAAGAAATTGAAATTACCTTTCAATTGATGACAATTCTCTTCTTTTCAGATGTCGATTCTGCAAGAAAGCGTTCTCGGACAGTTCCACGCTAACGAAGCATCTCCGCATTCATTCAGGCGAAAAACCGTACCAATGCAAGCTGTGCCTATTAAGGTTCAGTCAGAGCGGCAATCTCAACAGGCATATGAGAGTGCACGGTGGCTCTTTAACGTGACACAGCTCGATATCGATCATCGACAACAATCGCGCGCTGCCGCTTTATTGTCGAATACCTGTGATTCAACTTGGCTCGAGCTTACCGGAGAAAATGTAAAATAAACGTAATCGCGACAGTCGATGCTCGTAGGATATTACCTCCTGACTAATACGAATCATACGTGGAAACGTCCCAACGAAAGCTGGCTATTAAAGGGCTTCAAGTTTGGATATTTTTTTAAACGATGCGTAAATACACTAGCAACGATCGCAGTATTCGTTAAATTCAGCACTAGGAACTTATGAAGAGTTCGCTGTACTCGTCTCCCTGATTGTCATGATAAACTGAAAGAAATAATAATAAAAAAAAAAGAAAGATATGTTGACACCGTTATATTGAAAGAAAAAAAAAAAAAAAAGGATTATTAACTTTTAAAATCTCTCGATCGTCTGATTTATATATATGCTACAAAAATTGTTACAAACAGGTCAGGATAGGTAAACAGAGGGGTGTCGCAGTTTCCATACCTACAGCATCCACCACAGCACCGTTGATTATTGTACAAATATTGTATTTATTATAATTATTATTAATTATAATATTAATGTTGCTGTTTTCACCACCTTCAATTTTCATCATGTGGCTTTTCTTTGTCAGTTTGCTTCTTTCTTTTGCAATTGTAAAACGAAGGTGTTTTGGCGCCATTTTCATAAAAAAAAAAAAAACGATTCTCTCTCTTTCTATATATATATAATATATATATATAATATTCGTATGAGAACAACTGATTAAAAACAGATGAATGAATATGTGAGTTTCTTTTTTTTTTGTTTTTTGTCATAATCCCACGTCAGGACCCACGCGTTTCAGTGGGAAGAAGGGGGGAAGAAAAGGAGGCTTCATATTCGCCGGCTAGATGGTAATTAAGTGGGTCGAGATAATTGGTTCATGAATCCTCACATTAATTTGCCTCTTTTTCACAATTAAAACTATATAAGAACAACTCTGTCTTCTTCGTTAGAGTAGCGTGTCTCCTCTTCATTCGTCAATGTTCTCTCGCCTATTCTCGTTCTTTCACATTCGCGCGCGCACACACTCTTTCTCTCCCTCTTTCTCTCCCTCACCAACTTTCTTTCTCTCTTTTATATATAATGATGTATTTATAAGTAATAATATTCTTGAAAAGAAAAAAGAAAACGTATGTATAATGTTCCTACGTTATGTACCGGTACGACTGTACAAACACGAGCTGGCCCTTACCTCTATACAGAGTCCTTTCTAAATAAGCATGTAGCTCCTTAGACCATCTCATCGCGCAACAGACGTACCTTTAGCATTTTTTTTCATGTACGTAGCGTATTCTATTTAAAAATGTATAATGTCATCTCTCCCTGTCATACTGTACGTGGTTGTGATGCTTTATGTTTTCTTTTCCTTTCTTTCATTTACTCTCTCTTTTCCTCCCTCTCTCTCACTCGCTTTCTCTCTGTCTCTCATGCTCATGCTCTCTTGCTTACACCCCTACATTGCCTTGTATTTTATCGATCAAATGTTGCTCGGTAAAACTGATCTCTCTACGCAATCAGTTGGAATGGTTTTTCATTCGCTTGAAAGCTTTGAAAGCAAAAGCTCGTGTGGTAAGAGGTTGTACAATCCCAGAGGCATCGATGAATACCAAAGACAAAAAAACGATTTCAGTCTATATTTTCCTATCCTCTCGTACGAACGATGTTTTTAAATAACAAAAGGAAAAACTGATCCGGCATATCATGACCACAGATAATAGAAAATTACTCATTTATACACATGTATCACTTTCACGCAATGTATGTTCCTTGCTGCTGAAACACGGACACAACGTGGTTGAGTTCAATATACGCTTCATGAACTAGCTGATTTTGGAATTACGCATAAAAACTCAATGATCATCGCCACTTCTCGTAATCGCCTGTTAGTTCATAATGCGAAATCATGTATAAAAAAAATAACCGAATAGATATGTGAGTCTCTAAAATAGATTTTTCATACTCTTCTCTTTCTTTTTTTTTTTTTTTTTTTTATTTACTTATTATTATCATCGCTTTTAATAATTTTTCTCAAAAAATTTTTCATTTTCCTCTCTCACTTGTTTTCCTTTTCTTTTTTAAATGATTTATCATTCGATAATATATTCAAGTGTTCGTAACATCGCATTACTTTACTTAATACAATAACTAATCATATTATAATTATCAATTAATAAAACTTGTTCCTGTTCGTTCTACCGTTCGCTCGTGTATTCTTTCTATCTCTCTTCCGTACACAATCTCACTCTCTTAAAGACTGCTATATAACCGATAGGTATTATTTTCATTGAAACAATGAGTGGTTTCTTCTTTTGTCCCCATTGGAAACGCAAAAGAAATACTTGTTACATTGCGTTACCTAATTCAAATATTCTGATGAAGATGCTGCATTCTTTGACAGAACGTTAAGGCATTCATGAAAATGTAACTCGAAAGAAGTACAAAAATAGAAATGTCGCAAAAAATCAAAAATGACACATTCTTCAGTTTATTTAAAGCAACTTTGTTTTTCACTATACACTCGCGCATAAAGATTCAATCTATACCAATAAACTTTAAGGATAAATAGTATTCGTAAAAAGGAGGAAAACAGTTGTAGTAAACTCGTGTTGCTATCCCGTTCAGAAATATATCTTTTATGATCGTATCGAGCATTTGATAAAATGTAAAAAAAAAAAAAATAACATTCAATGAAAAAGAGTATATTTCTGTAACTCAAATACCTTATGTTCATAATACACATCTAAAACTCAACGCAAAGTACATGAAAGACTTACAGCAGTTTTTAATAATCAAGATTTGTAAAATTACGTTTACCCGGAATTTTTCCTTCCTTTTCACGAACACTGTTTGTCTCCTTCGAAGTTTGTTAGTACATTTCATTGACCGACCGGTATCTGAAGACAAACAAACCTTACTTTAATTATACACGAATATGTAGTAAGGCAATTGAAATGCGTCTACTGCATTGATATTGACATTTAAAAATACGATAAAGAAGGCATTCAATTTACCAAGTTTCTACTCAGTACTACCAACGACACAGTGATCAAGTATCACGCTCGAGAATGCCCCAACGATTACATACTTTTCATAAGATTTTTTTCCTTTTTTATTACCTTGTCCACTTTGCCACAGATAAGATATACCACTGACATTTTCTTTTCATTTCTTTTTTTTTTATCACGGTTTCATATACGCAGCATTTTCATGATCTTGAGTAAAACATAAAAATGTATTCGTGAGCAACTACATTTCTGTTTTAATATAATATAATATATGTATATACCAACACTGAGAATTACAACGTTCACGAAAGAAACAAAGTTCGTCAATGTTACTGATGTTACCAAAATCATATACATATATGCTCTTGGGAGTATGATTCTATTTAGAAACAAAAAAGAAATTAAAATAGCATATGTGAACCCAAATACAGTGTGGCAAAATAATGCACGACTCGCTAAAAAAACATGTTTCGTATTTCAAACAAAAAAGTATGAATTAAAACATGACCATATTTGCGTGTTGAAAAAAAAAGATCGCTATTTGATTTGCACTAAGAGAAAGATGAATATAGAGTACTAAAATTTATTAGAGTGAGAATCACGAATGAGTCTAACGCGAACGCAAAGTAAAAAATTCTGTAACAGTTACATCTTACGCCTCGTAACATACAAACTGGAAGAGGCATATTACAGATAAAACTTACATAGGCATTTAGGCTAAATTCGCTTTAATATGCTTCCCAACTATATGTGCCAGATGTTGTAATGTCACCCATGTTTGATTTGTACTCTATGACTAGCCAATGTACTTTTCGATGCTGTTGGTTATTAGAAGGAAGAACTGATCATGGGCTCGAGGAACTAATACCAATCTTTCGATCAAAGTTCGTGCAAACTTTAACAGGACACAACAAGAAAGAAAACCAAAGGAAGATATTGGAAGAAGAACAAAATAGAGTAGAATAAAACATTGCTTTCCCTGTTTTGCGTTATATAAAGTCACGTGCAGTTAAATATACGAAGTGATTTATACAAAATTACGACACAGAGAAATTCTTACCCACCGTTTGTTATTTCCTCCATTAGCCACGACATCTTACAATAGCCATGTAAGCCGTCATTATTACTGCCCGACTGTATTTGGTTTGGTCACAATGTTACATCAAATGCACTATTCCAAGAGCCCACCAAACGTAGACCCTATCTCAACGTTACATAGTACATTCATGCTGCACACATACTAAACGCATGCACGCACGTTCACGTACGTACGCAAAACACGTGTTTACGCGTCGCACGCACGCAATGACCAGTCGACCTCGCTCTTTCTCTCCCACCCATTCTTTCTGTCTCCCTTACTCTTTCAATCTCTTCCCGCCTACCCCCCGTTCTCTCTTTCACTCTACATCTCTCTCAAGAATGGATTCCCTCGAGGGTTTCTCGGAAGCAGCGGACATATTTTTTCTTTTTTTCTTTTCTTTTTTTTGTTTCATTTTGGGGCACACATCGTGCACGACACACGTTTAGTCGTTTAATCGGCCATTTGTCGTCGGAGGTCGTGTGTGAATGGCTAAGGGAAATTAGATCGGAGGGTGGTGCTGGAGTGGACGTCGGGGGTTCAAGGTCAACGAGGGCTCGGTGCAGGTGGGCTTGGCCGGGGGTCAGGCTCGCTCACTATGCTGTGTGGTATACCGGTTAATCCAGCAGTAGGAGGAGCTGAAGCAGGGCCTCCAGCCCCACCGCCGCCTACCGTTGGACCCGTGGGGCCTGTCGGACCCCCGGCGCCTGCACCGCCTGCAGAGGAGTTCGGTCCGCCACCACCCCCACCACCACCGCCGCCGACGACGGAATGCCCACCGGGAGGTGGGGGTGCAGAATCGTGAGGAGTCGTTGAATGCGCCTGTTGAACGGGCAGCCCCCCGGAATAGTATCCGCCGTTGATCCCCTCAGGGTAGCTGCTGGAGAAAGCGAAAAGAAATTGGCCACTTCGATAAATGCCTTTTACAAAGTGCCCAATCGTGATCTTAGGAAATCCAAAGGTTCGAACGCTTCTAACCACGTTACTTTTACACACTCGATTCTCTTTCCGTGTAATACGAGTTAACATCTGCTTGAAAATCTGTTTCTGTAAAAATTACGACATCTTTTTCCCCCGGTGTAAGAGAAACAAATGGCAACGATTACTCAAAAGTGTTACATATATAGAGTGATCCTGGGACTAGGTTTACCGAACTACAACTCTTTACTACGTCAACACAGAGAGAATTAGTGTAAAAGAAAATACGTTGCAAACTTCAACGAATTCTTCATTTCCATTACCATGTCTTTTCAAAAAAATATGGTTTTACATATACAAGATGCAACTGCATTGTCTTTACTGTAACTGTATATTTTTTTAATATAAAAAAAATACACTGTTCCATTGCTAAAAAACTATACAATTGCATCAGTACACTGCTTGGTAAAAAAGTATGGTTATGCAAAGGTAGAATTCACTAAATAAAGCAATATACATCCGTCTAGATTAATTTTCTCTGCTTTTACGTAGAAGAACTATAGCCCGATTGAACTTTTAGAATCACTCTGTATACCCTATGCTTGCTCTTTTCTTTCTTTTTTTTTAAATATAAGCTGAATAGTTTTAGTTTTTGATGTTAAAATTAACGAAGCTTACCCGGTCGATGAAAGGAAGTATTCTTTGTTCACACAGTTTCTCAAGCAGTCGGGTATGCGACCAACGATAGCTCTTCGTATTTCACTGGCTGCCATCTCACGAAGCTCGGTGCAACTTGCATCACTGTAGAATGCTGCGTGTGGCGTGCACAGCAGATTGGGTGCATCTTTCAAAGGACCTGTTGTACAAACATAAATCCATTCAATTACTATCGTTTCACTATTCATGAAACAAATTGATTTTCCTTAAGCACTGTTTATACAACAAGCAAATTCAATTATAATATACCGGCTGCACTACGCAATTGGTTCGCTTTCCTGGTTATAATTAGAAAGAAAATATTACAAAGAAAAGATAAATGATTGAAAAAGAAATACCTTCATAAGAGCATATTTTTCCATAACAGTGCACATGCATTATACACTTACATATATTTTTATAATTACATAGAGCAATAGAGCATAGCATAGAATTTTATTACATACAGCAAATTCTATCAGTCTGCGTGAAAAAAATAATGCGCAAAAAAATTACATTTACGATTACATTAAAATAATACTTTTATTTCAAATAGCAAGAAAATTTGATGTATGAAAGAAAAATATATATTTCCATTAAAAAAACTTGTACAACTTCACGATAGATATGAATTGTTGCACTCGAGGGAAAAATATGTTTTTCAACCATTCACCTTTTTCCTCTTACACTGTTTTTAAATTGCAATCAAAAAATGGATATGATTTGTTTCAGTTGCATGATTCACCCTATAGACAAGCGTTGTTGTATACAAAATGATTTGTTAATGAGCTCATAAATATCAAATGAGACACTTAATGAATCATTAAGAAAATGCAATGAAGTTGTCATTTCTAAATATAAAATTAATATGAATTATATTTTATAAAATTAACATGAGTTGCAATACCTTCTGAAATTTATTAATTTCTCCATAGCATGAATGAAATCAATTTTTTATTCTGACATTCATTAGGTAAGATTAGTAAATTGATAATCTCTTTATGATTGATGACGAAAAATTTAAATACAGAACTGAATCGTTAGATTAATCAAGGTTAATATAATTTAATCGAAAACAATTAATGTGATATTACACGTGTTATATCTTTTGATCATATCATAAGTTTTTAAATTAATATTTAATTTCCACTCTTTTTAAAAAACCATGCTACACTACTGCTAAATGCATATGCCTGATATATTACCTAGTAGCAAAGTAGGACCAGGACGATGAAAGGAAATGTTAGTTAAGATGAGAGGGGTTAGGTGTGGACAGATAAAACTCACACTGTAAAGACTAACCCTGAAAGACGTTGTATGGCTCATTTTCATGTACATCAAGCGCTGCTGCGCGAATTCTGCCCTGTTTTAGTGCTGCGGCTAGTGCATCGTCATCTACCAGACCACCTCTTGCTGTATTGACTAAAAAGGCGCCAGGTCTCATCTATAAGATGCAATTAAAATGTAGAAAGTTACATCACTTTACATCATTTATTCTTGAAAAATTTAAATATTAATTTGCAAATAACTAAATCTGAAATTATAAATTGTACAAAAATCTGTATTTATTTTTGAAATACCTGTTTAATAGTGAATTCATTAATTAAATGATGGTTGTGCTCATTCAAGGTACAATGCAAGGATACGCAATCTGACTGGAATAGCAAATCCTGTAATAAATTGTAATACAAAAATTAGATGTGTTCGTAATTGGAATAAAATTGTTTTTCAAAAATATTTGAATTAAAAATGCAATAAATATCGAACCTGTAATGTATAGACCCTGTTAAGACCAAGAGACTTTTCAATTCCATCTGGTAGGTAAGGATCATAAAAGATGACAGTGAAGCCGAAAGCTTTAGCACGCAGTGCAACTGCCGAACCAATCCTACCTAATCCAACTATTCCAAGTGTGTCACCCCGTATCCTTGCACATCCTGTTGCAGCTTCCCTGACCTGAACAAGCACATAAAATATCAAAATTATTTAGCATTACACAATAGAATAAAGTAAATCAAAATAACAAATTATATTCACATCTGAGAATTCTTACCTGTTCTGGTCCTGTGAATTTTTTTCCTTCACGTACCATGTTTGCCAACCAATACGTACGTCGATATAAATTTAGAATGAGGCAGAGAGTGGTGTCAGCTACTTCTTCGACGCCATAACCAGGCACATTGCACACAGCGATGCCAAGTTCTCCTGCTGCTTTGACATCTATGTTGTCTACTCCAGAGCCAATTCTTACGATGATCCGTAAAGTTTTGAATTTTTCGAGATCTTCTTTTGTCAAAATTATGGTATGCCACATTAATGCACCTACTGCTTCATTTAGTACCTATAAGAAAGATAAACTAGCAAATTCCTTTACCAAAATTTGTGAACAAATCATACTCTCCTTTATATTAACAGCTCTTTTAAATTTCATTCCCTACTGCATTCCTTTAATAATATATAAAATAAATTATAACTTAAAAAGTATACCTTTTCATGAATTTCAGATGTGGACTGCGCATCGCAAAAGGCCACAGTTGCAACATCTTTAAGGATAGGCATTTCAATGGAACAGTCTCGGCCATCTAACAAAGCCACTAACGGTCGTGTCTGAATGGGTCCATTCGCAATAGGACCCCTCAGGTTCTCCATTCGAGGGCGTTTGGGCATCATCTTCCGTTTGTCCATCGGTCAAACAGCCCCCCCAATTTTTCTATTTTTCACTTGTACTCTCAATGTCACTAAAAATATTTGTTTTCTTCCAAGGAAGTCCTATAGTCCACTGACAAGGAAGCCTCTTCGTATGTCTTGAAATACAATGCTGCACTATTACGCTTTGTCACACAAATTGCTTCTGTAACACTGATTCCTGGTCGGTTTTTGGGCAAGGACCGCCGAACCTCCAACACATCACGACTTGTTGAACACCGTCTCCTGAAAACATTAAACAACATGTCTGTTATTAAATAATTCATTCGAATTTTCTCATCTAATTAAATGATATAATAATAAAATATTTATATTACAAATATATTTTATATATTTATTTATTATAAATCTATATATATTTTATATAAAAGCCACTGCTGTAATGATCAATTAAATGCATTTTTTAATTGAGGTAAACAGAACTATGTTATACACATAATATTTTGTACCATTTCACGAATAACGAAAGCAATAAACAAATAAAATCTTTAGCAAACTATGAAAAAGCTAAAAAGTTACTCGATATTCCCACTATTGTTAACATTTTCTATATAGAAAATACAATATGTACAAAAATACGGACTTCGATCAACAAACATACATTTCGACGCCTTCATGAATTTCTTCATGGGAGAGAAATCCACACAATACGCATGGTTACGAATACTTCATGAACGAAAGCATTGTGTCGTACACTCAAGAATTGAACGAGACTCGTGAAGCAATGAAATTCGATCGAAGAAAAAAACTCAATATTACTTTGCACGAAGAACAGCGGAACACTCTACAGCGTGTACAAAACTGAGCATTTTAGGTTACCTTGAAACGCGCCGGCTTAACCTGCGCACTGCGTCGTGTTGAGCACGGTGAAAGAAACGTTGGGAAATTGTAAGAAAACCCAAGAATACGACGTCCGTGTCTTTTTGAACGAGAATGCATACAAACTTTCTGCACTTCCGTTACTAAACAGAGGGAAAAAGAATCGCACAGAATACACCGTACGTTGAGAACAGAATTACTAGCTGGGGCAAATGTTTTCAGAACAGTTAATGGAGTAGCTGGCGTTGGTTAGTGGGTCGACATTTTCAGCCCATTTTCGGCAGCAATTGCAAACCAATCATAGTGCATCCGTTCGCTTAATATCCCGATTAACCGCTAAATAACCCATTGATATGCGCTTTCAGCATCTTCGTCTGCCAAAATGCATCTACCACGCAGGTGACTGTACGAAAACAGAAAATATGCTAGATCGGAGTCGATTTAGTGACCGGTGCTTTTATATGGCGGAACGGAAAAATGCTGAACCAGCGAAGTTCCATAAGAAAGTAGAGAAACTGACACGTGGCGCCCTCGTCAGACGCTGTCACCACGCAATGCTTAACCAAAAAGGTATAAAAAAAAAACTCAATCAAACTTGTAAGAAAATGTACGCCTCGATATGGTGTTCCTTTCGACATACATGTATTGCACTATAACACTATTCATAATTTAGCCCAAAACTTTTATTTATCAAAATTCATTCTAGAAAGCTGTCTCATAAAGGATCAGATCCTGCACACTCTAATAAACAAATTTTGGTCTATCATACCATCCTATGTACAAAATCTACTTTGATTACCTAACGTATCAATCGCATTCGAAATTTGGTCGAACGAGGACTGATAATCTAAATCTCCTCGAACATTTATCTGTACTTGCAATGCAAATCGAAATCTGCTCAAAAACGAGTGCTCGCCGAGATTTCGTTAATGGCAGTCTAGCCCACCGAAGCGGGAACATTCCATGTGATTGGGTTAATACGAGATAAATGATACGCATTAAGATTCGTTCGCGCACGACCGTGACGAGAAAGACGGGCAGACGGAGAAAGAGGAATGCCTGATCCGGCGGTCAATACACACAAGTAATCGGAAACAGAGCCCGCGGAGAAGGCTACAAAATGAGATCGCTGCTAGCCTCAGCGAAAGCGAGGATGCGATACTAACGCGGAGTGCAAACCCAAGCACTTTGACTTGGGCACATGTTGTGCCAACTCAGCGAAAATGCAAGCTCATATCATCAAAAGGAGGAGAGGCAAGGAGGCGAGATTAAGCCCTTGTTCGACAGCTGGCAGCGTATATCATACGTAATACATGGTTAGTAGTAGAGAACGCGATGCGTCGAGGAAGCGCGCTCAGAAACACTTTCGTAACATTATTTACTGTACGGTGCAGTGTGGTTAAAGTTAATTACAATTAGGGAATACTCTTAACATTACTCTCTACAATTTTCGTATTCTACATCCAGCTGTAACTTTCATTCCATTTGAGTCAGTACTTTGCTATTAACACCTTATAGGCGTTCGACTAATCAATGTATACTGTATGTTGAACGACCATAGGCGTCAGTCAACATGGTAACGAGATAGGGCTGTAGAATTTCTGCACACGATACGTGCAAACATTTTTACTGTTAGAACTGGTGCACTTGATTAATTAGGATATATTTAAACTTCATCTAAAAAATCTGAGAACTCTAGTGTTGTTTTGAGCGTGAAGTGTGTATTAACGTCTCTGACCCCAAGAGCTGGATAGTAATCTTTCTTAGAACGCTGAAGCAGGTTGCTCGAAAGTTATCAAGACGTTTTCGAGCAAGTTAAAAATTCATCGAGCTTTTAGAACAGACGTTTCGACTAAGCGGTTGGATTCAACCCTTTAGCTTAATCTCGGTGTGCAACAGAGTTTTTCGAGTTACAGATACAGTGACGAACGGTAGAAGATGGGAAAGGGAAGGAGAGCAAAGTGAGGGGGTAGAGCGGTGAAGCTGTTGGGTGGGTTGGGGAGCTATGAGGGCGAAGTTATCCAATTATTGTCTAACCTGGGAGCAACTTTACTTGGCGGAGAACCGTTGGTGGGAGGGAAGCTCGTCCTGCTGTCTCCCTCTTTCTCTCTTTCTCTGCTCCCTTCCCTACAATCGAGCCACGATAAAGTAAAGTTTGTTTCAAAACTTGCCGCGCGGAGAGGTGACTAGGTTTTTGTTAGTGACACGTGAAATTCAAACGACTCTCCGTTGCGATAATAATCACAGCAACCTTTTTTCTATACTAGGCGATATAAGGGATTTAAAACTTGCGAAGGCTTTGTGTAAATTAAGTTGGAGGCTCGTCAATAATATGGACATTAAACTTCATCTCGATACTGACGCTGGAGAAAGTGATAACTCTTTTCCTCTGTGCGAATCAAAATTATACTGAAATCAAGATTCCTTATAAACGTGATATATTTAACTTTTACTTTGATAACAAAATTAATTTAACTACTTTTGTAGAATACATAAATCTATTATCGTATTTTCTAAAGTTAAGTAGAAACTTAAGATAAGTTTATTTTAGTAACTTAAGTTCCCATTATTTTTAAATCATAATTAATACAAATTCAAATTCGATTTTGCTTAGAAACATTTTTAACTTTAAGTAAAATTAACACAAATCATTCCTATCGTATTTTCAAAGTTAAATAATGGTGTAGATACAGTCGACTAAAAAATGCTCTGCGCTATAATACCGAACGAATCGCGAATTTGGCCAATCACAAACCAGAAAGAAGTGCTTAGAACCAATCATATGATTGGTGTATGATACCACTCATATCACTCCCATTGTTTCTATCAAAGATTACGAAAATGATACACAACAGAAGACATACAAGAAGCAATAGTAATTAATTAGTTTCATTTTATCTGATCATGTCAAAAACATTACAAATAAGTTGGGGGAGGCAATACGTTCTGGAACAGCAACAATCTACTAAACACGTGCAACAAACAAAATGTTCACGAAAGGGAACAAGAGAGTTCGTTGTAAACTGTAGAAGGAAGAAAGAAGAAGAGGAGAAACTCGTCCAATTATGATGACGAGTATCGGTGTCGGCGTTCGGGCATTCTCATCCTTGGCCACGACGACGGAATGGTCCGGGAAAGGGGTAAGAGAGGGGCTGTTACTCCGTACCTTCCGCCTCCGCGTTCGTCTCCTCTCCAGCGGGCAGCGAGCGAGAGCGAACGGCCATGAGCGTAGGAAGGGAGGAAGAGAGAGAGGAGGAGAGGCGACTACTTAAAGTTGGCGGAAAGTTTGGTTCGGCAGCAAAGTTAACTCAGTTAAGTTCTCCGCTCCTAAAGCGAAACTTCGGTTCTCCGACGCCTGCCTCTGCCTGCCCTCCATCCTCCTCTCCCTTTCTCCCTCTGTGCCTTCCCTTTCCCTTTCTCCCTTCGACTCGCGCGCCCTGTACAGTCCTGACTGTCCTACCCGTTCCGCCAGTGCTTGCAGGAATAAGTAATGTGTTTTGGAATTACCACTTTTTCACGAGCCCTCGACCATGGAAAATCGATCGGCATTGACTTTGCCCGGAATAATGTCGCTCTCGTTTGGCTACGCCTATGCACGCGTCGATCTGTGACCTGACAGCGAGGTGAAACGGTTCGCGGCTGAAACAACCTCTTTGGACTGTACGCGCGAATAGTGGGGGAATGTCTCTACCCCTAAACTGTGAGTGTTTGAAAAACATTTAGCAGACCTTTGGCACCGATTCGTCTCTAGATTCGAGTAGATGTTTCCTGTTATTCTAGAGATGAATTGTACACGTGCAATTCTTTGTATTCTTAAGATATTAGTATCAAATTCTATTACACCGTTGCTGGTCAATCGAAGGTAGAGAGATGAAGGTAAAAATCATGCGTGGAATGGTTAAAAGTAAAAGTGAAATAGTTAGGTGAAACCCGTGAACTTCGACGAAACGCTTCAGGAAGAAGGATGACCCTCCCCACTTCTGCCACTCTCCACCCCCCACTCTCGGCCTGGTAGCGATCGAAATTCCAAGACGGAAGTTCGTGAGATTCCAAGGAAAGCGCGAGTCTGCTTTAACGTTCATCGTTGCCCTTATTTACGCGTACCGTGTATAAGCGAGTAAGCATCGTTTTGTAACAGATACCAGCCAGCACACGACAGAGTACTGTCCCTCCTTTGATGGTACCTCGGAGCAAAAAAAGAAACCGGTTAAGTCGGTACTTACGAGGAGGTTTATCTTTCAGGATTCGCGTGTATGTGGTTCAGAAAGAAGTTACGAGCGTTCTCCCCGCAAAAAGAAACAATCTACTGCATCGACGATCTCCAGCAGAACGATCCAGAAGCCAAAATGGTGTACGAAAATACACCATTTTAGCTGGTCAGAAAACATTCAGGAATCAAAGTACCCCAGCTGTTGCATGACTGATTTCTATCTCTGATTTTATCTTTCCACTGGCTAATGTTATAGTCCTCTACACACTACTTACTTACTTTTCAATATTTTGCATCTTGGCTATTCATAGATGGTTTTACATTCTTAGAGCCTACTACAGAAGAGAAACGAGAGCATAATGATTTTCCATTACTGCCACTGTAAATGAACTTTATAGACGCTCGATCAGCGCAGCATAAATATTCCATTACGCAGAGCTTAACTATTCGAATGCTTTTTTATCCCGTGTTTAAAAAGCAAGTCAGCGAGAGATGAGGAGAAAGAGAAAGTGAAAGAAGGATGCAAAGGGATCTGAACTCGGTGAATTCAGTTGGTGCGTTGGCCTTGAGATTGCACCCGCTTCCACAAACGTCGATGCACATGCAAAGCGCGTTCGCAACACTGCTCGCCCTTCCCTCTTTACGCACTGATCGATATAGGTGTACGCATTAATATCTCGGTGGTGGCTTCGGCACCGTGACACTTGGTCAAATCGGCCTCACGCAGCGTGACTCATCGCGTTATGTAAAGTATTCAACTTCGCCCAGTTAACTCGGAAAACATTTCCCTCTGCGCGTCCCTCCGCATCCTCGATGGCGTTCACCCCGGCAAACTATATTTCGCAAAAGTTACGATCCACTCGAGGCTCGTAATACTTGGAAAAAAATTCTACGTTAAAGATTTAGAACTCCGTAGAAAGTTTTAATTAGTGGCTAGCAAAACGTCGTTGATTTGAGCTTGGAAAAACTATGATAAAAGAACAATGATGGGTAAATTGATGTATTTATAGGCGGTGGAAGTGATATTAACAGTCATATATCAAACAGTATGCGAAATCTGAAATTCTTATTTTAGCTACTGTTAGATGGTAATCGAGACTGATAAGAGTCTAGCTCTACTGACTCTAAAGCACCTATACTGTTATACCTATAGTAATTAATATGAAATTTTATCTGAATTAGGTATTGTTGAAGAAAATGATTTAAATCTGTATGCTTTGTCTTTTTTTCGTTTTTCTTTCTTCCGCTACGAACTGTTTTTGCGTTTAACTTTTGCCACGTGCATTGTAACAATTTTTCTATTTAAATATAATTTCTATAAAAGGTATACTAAAGACTACTTAGAACAAATAATCAGATGGAAAATAAGCGTGCATAATAACCGTTAGTTCGGGTTATCAATTCACTCAATTTCTTCATCTTCGGCTCTTGCACAACTTCGTTATACCAGCAGAGATTATAAGAAATTTATATGACGTCATTGTCAGTTCAAAAAGGACTCGATCGAAAAGCATACACGAAAAGAACAATGGCGAAGCACGCTGAAGACATGTGCCAGTCCATGTCCCCTCTATTTATGGTACAGAACACGATGAATATACCCTTGTTAAGTTTCAAAGTTACATACACTCCGTCGACTTCGCCAACCCCTCCCCTCCTTACGGTTCTCTATATCCTCTTCCGCTCTGAATCAGAATTTTCCACATAAACCGGCAGAGCCAACTTTTCTTATTGTTTCCGCCCCCGTTCTGGGCGTGCTTCATAGAATAAATCACTTCCAAAGAAACAGGAAAAAGAGTCGTTTGAGAAACCTTCAATACGCTACCCACATTATGGCAAAAGTGTTTATACATTGAAAGAGAGGGGGAAGAAACTCTAATCGTTCAAGCCCAAAAGCTTCTTAAATTTGAAGTTTACTTTTGGATCGAGAATATCATCGCTCTAATCCCAGTTAGGATGAAACTCAGCGGGCATAACGTAATTCGAGCATGAATGCGGTCAACATAATTTTCCCATGCGGGGTGCATTCACCGAAGCGAATGTTCCATACACAGGGTGTGAAAAATGTAACGATTTTTATGATCAGACTTCTAGAGTGGCGATTATAATAACGGAGATTTGTTGCAACGAACATTCATTTCAAGTGCAGTTACCTTTAATACAGTATTTCTTTGTCATACGATCACGACTCATTAAAGGTGAGCTTATAATGAAGAATCTGCTTCTGAAGACAATTTCTGTGCTCATAGTTGACTTTTGTTTTCTCAAAGATATGCACGTGCTTGAAAACAAACTTTGTTCTCTTCAAATCAACGAAGGAATAATTACAATGTAGTTAGTTAAGCTAACAACCATGTGCCAGCTTCTGTGTAGTAAACCAACAAGTCAGAGAGAGGAACGTTTCACTCTGAAATTTTAAGAATCCTTTTGTAAAAAACGATTCGTTTAGTTCATTTTCAACTATCCATTTTCTTCTTAAATAGAATTTACAACATTTTCTTCTTATCAACTCGTCGCTATCTCTCTTGTTTCTGGGAATTCTTTTCTCACTTTCTGATAAGATAAAAATAAATTATCAGCGCATAAATCGGCTTCAGGAAAATTATTTTAATATATTTCTGATGATCTATATCCATACTTTCAGTCATGGAAATCGATATTCATTACTTTCTTAGTAAGTTTACTTAAAAGGTACTTAACTAGAGACCTAGTTCCTTAACCATTTATGCTTCGATCTGTAATTTTAAAATACCTTGTACAAGTACGTAAAGAGTTTCAAGAAGACAGGGAGTCGCACAGTGTCAATTACTGAAACGGCACTTGAAATCGGTCGAGCAGGAAGACCAATAAGTTGAAAGGGGAATGATAATCCATTAGTAACGCATAACGAGCTATAACCCATTAGCTGCAATGGTTACAACGGAGAACAAGTTCGTCCGCATATTAGAGATCCAATTTATAACTTACTTCACGCTTACTGACGGCCTCAAGAACGAACGGTTTAAATACGCACATAGAGTTACTCATACTACCAACCGTCTATCTATTACACTGCAACCTCTATTTAAAATGTTTGCAATTTCGTACTGGCATTCTCCTTGGACACAATAAAAAAGAGGTCTCTAGTTTCCATTGTTCAATAACGTTCGCCTCTATAACTCTCTACTCTAAAACACAAGAAAATGAAATTACAAATATTGAGGTGTTTGGAAGATTTCTGTCCATTTCTAAGAAATAAAGGAGCCTTATATTTCTTTATCCAATAAGATACAGTGTGAAAAGCTATCCTTTTAGCATATACATACCAGATGCTTTCATTGACTTTCATTTGTTTTCACGAATTAAAGCCTTGCCTATAGGATATTGGCACAAACTTCCTGGACAACGCAAGCCTAACCAGTAGATTTTATGACTGACGTTCAACGCTAGCGTTTACATCCAACTGTGTAAACCTTGATCGCATCGATCGGTAATTCGCGAAAAAAAATGGGGATACAAAGAGTGGTGGATGATTTTGGATTGAAGCCACTGTCTAGCGAATATGTGTGCATATAGGCGATCTCGGCAGGGTCGCAAGTGTATACAAACGATCCTCGTCCGCGCGCGGCCACTCTGGTGGAAACAGCGATGAGCGAGCAAGCATCTCTGTATACACTTGTTCCTCGTACTCGCTACTTACACACCTACGCGGCTGCTACGTAATACGTACGTAGAGGACAAAAAACTCGCGTCTTCTCTCGGTCTCTATCTATCTCTCTCTCCCCTCTCCTTTCACCTTGTTTCCCTCCCTTTCTTTCTCTCGCTCTCTCTCTCGCTCTCTCCCCCCTGGCCTCGTCCTCAACGGTCGCGTACGGTTCGTTCGTCGGCTCGACCTATGCGCGCGCGGCGTGCACCTATACAGAGTTACAGCATGGGTTAGGACAAGTGCGTAGAGAGTAGCAGAGAGTAGTTTCATGGAGTTTAGTTCCTCGTAGTGGATATGGCATCTTGACTCCTAGTAGTGGAGTGTGGCAAGCAATGGTCGGCTCGATCGATGTCTCGGCAACTTCCCACCCTCGACAGTCTGCCCCTCTCTTCACGACACGTCCTCCCTCCTCCACCCTACTCCAGGTCTCTTCTCATCCCAACCGTCAGACTGCTCCCCGTCTCGCCGAACCACCTCCTGCTGTCCCCATCCTCCGACACATCGAACTAAATCCCGGAGCTGCTTACTGCTTCCAAGTCTGTTTACAATGGCGATGCGCTACCCCTATTATCCTGGGGTCGTACTTCACCGTTCCAGTTATATCGCAGCAGGTGATGAACTTCTTTTTCCATGATCGCGCACACTACTTCGGGAAACACTCTGTTACACTTTTTCATAGTAGCAGTGTCATCTATCTGTTTATCTTAACACGTTGCGTGCGGGAGTTTCGGAGCGAGCAAAATTTTTGAACAAATTTTCTTCGATCGTGTGCTAATGCCTGGAGTGACATCAATTGTTATTTCGAACCCTTAAGGATACTACCATTGTAAAAGTTGACATTTATTACTGGCCCACGTTGACAAAAGGTCTCAACTTCGTACCCCCAACTGTGTCATATTTACGATCGAGTTTACAGTTTTCGGTGGTTCCAGTCTTCTACTCGATGCATGTATCAAGTTCGAATTTACCGTGTTAAACTGTTCGTGAACGAGATTAGAAATAACGAAGCACTTTGGAGACTTCAGATATGCGAGAAGAATACAGATGGATACATATTATCTAGTTTGTCGATAAGACTGAAGGTATTCCACCAGTAACGAGTTTTACCTAATAACGAAGCTTCTTTAACCAAGTAATTAAGTATCGGGTTCGGTTCCATAAAGTGTCTCGACATCTTACCTACCTAAATGTATTTTGTGAATAACTTTTCTTTTTGTACAGTATTCATTTCTGAAATTGTTGGATTAGCCATATCTGTAGGAATCTTGAAATGTTATCAAATGTGTCTATGCTTGTATACATTGGAGAATGGCATGCTGGTGTCAGGACCACATCATTCCAGATAGAGTTCTCAAGTGTAATAAACGGCACTATCCCTTCACGTGTTTCGGACGCATTGTTTCGTGTTATTTACGTAATACATGCGCATTTATCTATTATTATAGTCATCCATGTCCGTTTCCGCAAGACTGGCAGAGACGAATAGCGATATCTATATTTTCATTCCATTGTATAGCGGGCTATTGTGAAAATCGATCAGGCCTGTAACCTGAATAGCATACACCAGTAATTACGCTTTTCCCTATTCTCAAAAAGAAATCAGGATGCACTTTATCATTCCGTGGACTGATTACCTACAAAATGTCATATATAACGATATGCTATGGGATATTAATAAAAAAAATATCATGTTTCACAATAAGGGAGAACTTTTCAACGTATATCGTGCGAAATTAGTGATACAGGATTTCCTCGGTTTTTCTGCTATATTGTTATTTTCACTATAAATTGAAACTATATAAAATGAAATTTTATTTATGAGTCTCATCGCTCAGAATTTTTTTATAGCACCAAAGTGATATACAATGAGCATGAGTTGACCTCGAAAACGTGTCCAACAGTGTAAATTCAGAGCAAAGAGCCTGTATCTGGGAAACACTGTATCTACAGACTTAAAATTATTTGCTCAAGTTATTCATTATGTACATTTCCGGTCAAAAGTTTGGAACCATTTTCTACATCAAAGAAAATAAAACTTTGGTAGACAAACAATTTAAGTAACAGTACACAATTACATCAGGATGAAAAGCACTCTAATTATCCTTGAAAATATTGACTTCGAGTAGAAAATACTTTTTTTCAAACTTAAATTCTTCTTTAATTATAATTGCGCTTCATTGCGTTTTATGTACTTCATACTTTCAAACCATTTAAGAATAACCAGAATGAAAAAAGACCCTATTAAATTTGTCCTTGAATCCACCAATGCTCTTTCTTCGCGAACCTCCAAGTTGCGTAAATGGCTCTCTGAATAAGAATGTTCCTATTTTAAGTACTCCAATGGAAACTGTTTCTCATGTTTATCTTCTTTCCACAGTAACGAATGGTATTGCGTACACTTTTCTCAATGACTTTCAATAACCTTTGTAAACATATTCAAAGTCACGCATATAACCTCTAAACAGCAATAGTTCTGTATATCAACAATTTATTCGATTCGTAAGAATATAATAAACTGTTGTGAAACTTTGCTCTCGAACAAAAACTCCGTCGTCGTTGAAATTCGAGGAACCTCTGCCGAGAGATATACTATAGATACGGATAAAGCGAGAGAGAGAGAGAGAGAGAGAGAGAGAGAGAGAGAGAGAGAGAGAGAGAGAGAGAGAAACGCAGCAGTTGTAGGTTATAGTACGGCCGATAGTTGAGTCAGGTCAGTTTGCTAGCCTTACATAAAAGAGGCTAAGTAGCGACAGAGGGAAAAAGGATAGAAAATGTTATAAGATATACATGGGACGAACGAAACGAGCCTGAAGAGAACAGTGCGGGAAGAGAGGCACCGAAGCAAGAAGAGAGAGGTGGCAACAAGAAGACGAGTGGGGGCACCTGTTACAACGTCCAGACCGTTCTTTCGCTCTCCCTTTCCCTCTTGGTTGAGCACCCATCACCACATGCCACTTAGGCCGTTATATCAAAATTTCTATGGAATAATTTAAAGTAGACGATATTCCAGACGTTCAACAGCGAATTCTGCGTCCATGGGGCACATTTACATCGATGCTTACAAATAACAAAGTCTATCCAAACGACGACAGGTATATTTAACGTTCTATATGAGCATTCCTAGACGAGTTAGGAGACGTTCGCAGCTAAGTGACATCTGCAAGCACGAACGTAGCTAAGCGTCAGCCGATAAGCGGCTGCATTCCCCGTTTGAAGCAACTCTTGGGCCCCAACAGTCACCTTGAGAATGAAAAAAAGGTCCCATAGACAGAGGCATGGAAACGTTCCCTTCTGAATTATAGCCACCTTTTGTTCGGAGAAATTTACAAGGATGCCTGGCAAGTTCACAAGGGCTTAATACCGGAATGGGTATTCCCAGTAAACTATTAGAAATGGCTTTCCGTTCTAACAGGATCCCCACGGTGCTTCCAATTTTGTCACGCGGATGGGCAATATAACTTGGTCAAATAACAGAGAAATGAAAGTTAAGCGCTCTGAACAACACGCGAAGAATTTCAGTGAAGAGAATATATAAATCAATTAGAGAATTTCCTCGCTATAACTTTCTTTAGTATATCCTTGAAAGTGTTCAGATTTAAAATAAACGAGTTATATATGTCATATGGATACTTGTTATGTCAGTCATATTTTTTTAAAGTTCATACTGGGCTATCAGTAAATACAGTATTCTCTTTAAAGTATAGATCCTTATTTCATATGGATTTAAATACACGTATACACGTGTACACCTGTATACATACCTGTATTTCAATAAACGTGTAAATTCGCGAACAGTCAAACATTTGGCAACTTTCAGAAACAAAGAAATCTCGGTCTCGTTCAGGGCTGCATGATGTGATTGCCGAATTACAATTTGAAAGCATGAATTCGAGTAACTGATTTTAGAACTTTACGGCTACGTTAATTATCCGTATATTTAAATATCCCTGTACGAATATATTTACAATCCATGTACAAATGTATTAAGAACATGGATTTTCAATTTCTTAATACACACTACATATGTATTTTAATACACGATTAAAACCCTGACCTCTACTTTAAAGGTGTACTGTGATAACTTGTCAGTGAACCCCAAGTTTATGTCGAGTAAACACCATACGTATCTCTAATCGTGACGTGAAACTACAAAGGAGTCACGTTTGCCGAAAATTTGCTCTTCAAAGGAAGAGGGAAAACGAAAAAAAAGATTGCTGCGAATAAGGAAGTCTATAACGAACAAGAAGTGGTCAGAAGTTGGAGAGGAGATAGTTTCGGCGTCTACGACTATGGGACCTTCCTCTGTCCTCGAGTTACTTTCCCAAAAAGTTTGGTCACTTATATTAGAAACAGCCTGTAGAACGCCGCTTCTCTACAGCTCGTGGACAATCGACGTAACCGCTTTCTCTTTCCCTCTCTCTCTCTTTCTCTCTTTCTCCCGTGCCTTTTACCGCACTTGTACGGATCCCGGACGAAATGTAACGATGCCGAGAGATCGATAATAACCGCCGCACGGTTTGGTTCCACCCGAGCCTCGTACGAACGAGACAGGGACACTTTTTCCCCTCCCCTTTGGCCGCCGTTCCTGCGTCTCCATCTTTATCTGCGCGGTCGACTCTCGCCACCTCTTCTTTCATCCTCGTGGCGATTTCACGGTTCAATTACGCGACAAAAAATGACGGAAGACGGGAGCGATGATGGGAGGACAAAGCCGACGGAAACTTTCCCGGTTTCTGCATCCCTGTTTATACTTGTCTCTTTATTTTTACACCTCTCCCCTTCCCCTTTCTTCGCCCTCGCCGCAGTCTATTCTGTCTCAATAAATTCGACAAGAAACTTTATCGATGGCTTCGTGTGCAATACGGATACTTTCGGTTACAAAGAACGAAACGAAAATTGCAGTCTATAGCACTTGTAAATTTATTCGAGTTGTGTCTGTTTTCGTTGTGTTCTGTATTTACTAAAAAGAATCTAAAGTTTTTAAGTTTTATATGAGATGAGTGGACTGATGTAAATTGTGTATTCTATGTATGAAGTATGTTGAAATGAACGTATATGTATTACTGCAATTTTTAAAAGTTCTAAATGTTAAATGAATGACCTTTAAAGTATTAATATCATTACCTGAGAAATTAATAATACAGAATTAGGTTTAAGGAAGAGAACGGCAAAACAACAGCAATTAAAGTGTAAATGTAATTACAGAAAAACGTCAATTACCCATATTAATAGGGAAAAGAATACATTCTTTCTGAAACATATTTGCACATCATTTTAACAGTGTCAGTGTTTACGCCTGACACAGATTTTTCATTGTTATAGGCTCATTACTAAAGTTACTGCTTTAAATTATTTACAGTAAATGAGTTTTGTTTTGCATGCACTGCATCTTTAATAAGACCAATGCAAATTACCACCAACTCATGAATCAAATCTCATTAATGTATTCCTCGGTATAAATTCTTCGATGAAACGAAAGCTCGTACTGAAAAAATAAAATTTATAATTTTATAATTATCCATGACGTATTGTATATTTCAATAACAAGCCATTCAGGTAACATCGTTTCTGATAATCGACAAGCCCGTAATGGATATTCTACTGTATAAAAAAACTATCTGTGAACTGAAGTATTAATATTGAATTACAATAAAAATTTATAATGTATATGAGAACCCCCTTTTGAATAAACGCAAGAATATAAAACTTCTTCATAGATTTGGTTCTAAGATTCAATAATAGCCTTTTATAGTTCGCAGATGTGATGCTTGAATTTGTGTCTTATGGTGTAAACATTTTCTAAGTCAGTTTTTATTTTTTCACAATTAGTTAAATCATGTAAAATTTTGAAACGAATTTTATGATCGATTGTGTTTACGAACGTTTTCTTGAGTTTTAGTTTTCTTTGGATAAGTTAAAATTGCTCCTTGCTTTGTTACAAAAATGTTGAACCGTTGTCACTGTAATTTAAACAAACATCTTTGAGTTTACAATTCATTGAAGTTTACAATTCAGATTATTAGAAAACAACGAGGAAATTACGAAGTAAATGTATGCAAATTGTACACGTAGGTGTTTGAAATACGTAACATATGAATATTAAAATATTTCCAAGTACATATTTGATTTAATTCAATCTTAATTGTACCACACAAGAATCGAGAGCTTTAAAATGGTTTTACAATTTTAAAAAGCAAATGATTTTTAATTATGCTGTAGTAATGAATATTTTTAACAGCTTTCTCTTGTATTTAAAATTGTTAATTTCTGCTACTTTCTTATCAACTTAAGCTTCTTTAAGCATTTTGTTTTACGTCTAATTTAAAATATACTAATAAGTATGGTATGTAAAACAAAATGTCATAAAAAAACATATTAGCCGATATTAGTTAGAGTTACGGTTATGTTTCATTTAATTTGAAAATAAAAGCCATATTGTTCAAACATCTTTTGTTAATAACTTTTTAACAAACAGCGATCGACGATTGAAACCCCTTTTAGGGGCTACTCAAGAAAGAGTACTTGACAACATACGTCAAGTTCAAGGTCACTGAGATTGACTCTGATCCGTTTTAAGCAAAAATCATATTTAGCACATTTTTGCTTATATTTCAAAAACTAAGACCGATAGCCAGGCACATGTACAGGAAAAAATGATTCAGAATGATGACCTCAATAATACACTTCAACTTCATTAAAATCGGTAAGGAAGTAATTTTTCTAGAACTGTACCAAATATTCTATATAGACATGCACGAATACTCGTTTTGATACGAACATTCATCGATACTGTAAAGGATATCACAAATTGGTTATCTGCAACAACATTGTACCCTCAATGTTGCAAATATTTGAGAAATGTAAGAACACGAAGTTGGCGATCGTACATTTTTCATATTATCGTTCCATTATCAGTGCACGCGATAACGTTTCTAAATACATAGGCGGTTACGTGTCTCGGCGGCACATCTGTATCTCATCCAAAACTTATACGACCATACAACGAATTAATTTCGCTTCACGAGTCACCGTCACAAAGTGAAAAAGATACAAGAAAATTCGGAGAAACGTTTGAAAATTTCTATTTTTGACTAATAGAAGCTAAAACTATCGCACTGTTCAACAGCAAAAATATATTCAACTATAAATGGTCAACCGTATTTATCAAACGCTTATGGGCGTTCTTCAAACGTGTGTGCTCACACATAATTAAAATATGCGCCCACTTGTTGAAAAGTACAGTCGGTTAAAAAATATTCGGTAAATGTGCAGTTTAGTGGCTTTTCTCAATTTTAGCTATTTTGCTCGACTACTCTTATAGAAAGATTTATTTTGTTGCTAAAATGGAAAATCAGTTGGGAGAATTTGAAAACTAATGTATTTCTCGTTATTTTTTTTAAGAAGTGTCAAATATAAAAAGTTAAATTGTAGAAATAAATGAAAATATAACATTATTTCAGTTTAACATCTTTCGCGCTGCCTCTGCACCAATGGTGGGCATTAAACTTGTCATTCAGGCCGTATGTATCACCACGCAAAGCACCCAAGAGATAAACGTACATAGATCAACATTAAATTGTGTTTAAAAATTCACAAGTTTCAAAGCATAAGTTCCTGATACCATAACTTACATTTCTGGATTCTGCTTATCAAATACTATCAGACGACATAAAATAAAAAATGTTAGATTCCTTAAACGAAATCTAATCCAATGTTGATGTGGATCTACCTACCCCATGGGTGCAAATTAATAAAACTAAAACAGTCCTCAAACATTGTAAATCCAACATAAATCAGACTATGCCTGTGATTGCTTTACAAATGTCCACGTATAGGCGATTTCCACGTATAATCGATCCTTCACATTTCTAACAATCGACGTTGTAGTGGCCAATTGGGCTCCAGCTACGACCCAACAGTTTTTCTCGATTCCTGCAAATTTGGAGCCTCAGAAGTGACAGAAGGGGCATTGCCATCAATACAGTATCACCAATTAATTACATAGTATTTAATTACGTAAAAATTGCTAAGAACTCACCATATAAGATTCACTTCACTGAAACGTCAAACTTTTTCTGCATTACTTTGTTCACTATTTACGCTATTTAACTCTCGCCTGGCCAATGTCAGGTCATTTTGACCTAGCCTCGACTTGCCGGTGTAATAATTGAAACAATTGATGCCAGAGTTAATTAACAATGCTGTACTGATAATAATAAATAACTAAAAAGTAAATCTAATAGGTTTAAGTCTTGTTTGGTCCTTTTGTCACCTTTGGAGTTCCGAATTGACAGAAATTGAGGAAAAATATGTTGATTCGTCGCTGGATTCCTCACTGGCTAACGCAACGTCGATTGTTAGAAATGTGAAGGACCGATACCCTGCTGTTTTACTGGAATCGCTATATTCTGCAGTCAACTGTACATGTGGGCAGTACTGAATATATAGAACTAACAAATTTTTGTAAATACCTTGGAAACTAAAGCCCAAATGAAACTAAAGGCTGTCATGTGTACAGGAAAACATTGTTCAAAATATTATCCCCGATAACATATAGTTCAAGGTTATTGAAATCGGTGCGGAGGACTCTATTCCCAATAATTATCAACTTATCAATTGTTTTTCTTCATAGAAAACTTGAATAAAAAGCAAAAATATGCATGAGTTGAAATTTAACATTTTCTTTGATAAAATTATTTTTTAATAAAATGAAAAGTACATTAAATTTTCGAGATCCCCCAATTGACTTTTTCTTTTAGTGATGAAACAAAGTTCCCACAAAAAATACTGGAGTGAAATAGTCAAAATTGAGAAAAGCTACTAAACTGTCACATTTATCAAACCTGTACAGATTAATCCAAGTCCATTTTTTTCAAAATTAAATTTTATACAGCATTTTACTGCTTTCTTTTAATTTTATTACACTTATAGGAATCTATTTAAACTACGTTTTATAAGTAAAAGAGATTTAATACCATAAACTACTCCAAATACTATACTAAGAAATGGTTGATCGCATATTTCTCTAATTTCCTGAAAAATAGCAAGACAGTACTTGGACCAAGTTAATTCTCAAGTACAAAAATATTTTAATCTCCAACACAAATGCATGACCAGCTTTGACAATCTGAAATTTTAGAGTACATGTACTATCAATATATTTCTATTAAAGTGCATTTGACTAAGTATAATAATAGGCATTTGTGAATTACATCCACGTCGACTTCGTTATCATTATCATTACATTGTCCACCGAGCAACTCAGAACGAGTTTAGGCGACGTCGCTGCTTTCAACTGATAAACAAAATCGCATAGCGTATCTTTCCGTGCAAACGGGATTCGACAAACAATAACAGATCCCCGAATGACCTCGTCGTTCAGAATGAACCGTGAATCATCGATAAACGACAAATCCACTGGCATCGAAAATTCTCCGAGTCAACGCGTCTCACGACCCGCCGATATTTGATTGTTTGACCCAATCTGTCCCCGACGAGGCCATTCGACGCGAGAAAGAGTCAGTACTTGCGCTGGTCGACGAGACATGATTGAGCGTCAAGAATTACCGTGTTTACAAGCGACGCTCTCACACAATAAATGGCGTCGCGACGTTTGCATTTTGAGAGACGATCCACCGACAGAAAGTTGATTCGAGTTGACCTACAGTTACTCCCACTCGTATTCATACATTATATGAGCGTTTGGTATAAACGTAAGAAACCATTTTTTGTTTCTTTGTGACTATTCAATACTACACTAGACTACTGCTGTGTTCAAAGCAATTTCATGTTTCAATGATTAAAAATGGGGAAAAGATAAACAGAATATAACTAGCCATAAAGGGGCTATGCTTAGTCGTATTTGTACAGTCGATGTGTAGACGGTAATATGTATTCTAGGAATTTGTTTTTCACTATACCGAGATTCTCCATACATTCCACATAAAACAAAAAACAGTTGATTCGTATTGTCACCCATATGTGGGTGACAATTTTTACATGACTGTGAATAGCGACAAGTTACATAATCATGAATAATAGTAATATGCAGAATTTCAGTGACACTTAGTAAAAGAGAAAAAACACTTTAAAATAATCATGAAAATGAATTAAAAACAATTTTGCTTTAAAAGTGGAATCACTACCAAAGTGATAGAATTTTTAATACAGTTAAAATGGCAGTCAACGTGTTAAACAAAATGAGCCGGAAAAGAACAGAAACCTCAGTTGAGCTGCGAAAACTAGTTATTAATCATTATCAAAATGGAAAAAGTTTACAAGATATTGTTAATAGAAGCAAACGTGCTTAATTGTGTATGCACGAATACGACTGAGAGATAGCTTTTATGACTAGTTACATACATTGTTTCCATTCTTTTTTGTTTTTAATAAAAGGAAAATAATTAATAATAATAAATAATAATAAATAAAGGAAAATAACTGTTTTGTAGATAGAAGTAGTATTTTGCAATATTGGGTGAACTTGTCGAAAAGGTACGTGTTCATGAATTTCAATGATTTTGAAATATATTATAAGGCGGAACATTTTGAACAACTTCTTTCTATGCATATAACTAGCAGTCAGTTTTAGTTTTCGAGATATTCGCAAAAAAATGTTGCTACTATTACATTGAATTCTGTTTGTAAATACGCGTCCACGGCAACCAATATTATAAACATTATCTTTAAAACCTTTACTCCTTAGTAGAATAAGTTGACCCAGTGGATAAGTTAAAAAAAAATCCCTTAGGCGACTCAATACCCTATAAAAACCCCTCGAGTCTAAATTGACGCAATGGATAAAGGTAACTCAAACGTACTATCCTGAAAACATAGAACGTAAGACAGTTACGCGTAATTTTATTTACTTTATTAATACAAACGTAACTATCCTAAAGACATTGAATGTAAGACAATTACGTCTGAATTACCGTTATCCACTGGTTCCTTGTAAGCTGCTGAGTCACTTGGGAGATTTTGTTTTCGACAAGTTCACCCAATATTGAAGATTTAATACAAATAAAAATTATTAATAAGAAACATGATTTTTCTTCGTGTATACTACTCGCTGGTATGTTATACGAGTACACGTGGAAGCAACTGTGTATTCAACAACGAGGATGTCTTTCAAACCGACAGAATAAAAAAAAGGATATAAAAGAAAGAAGAAAATAAAGAAAGGAACTGGCGCGAGACGTTTCCTTCGTCAAATCGACCGACTTAACTTTCTCGAAGGATAACGCACCGCCTTGTCTCCTTTCTCCCGCGAACGCAGCAGATGGATTTACGCGGCGCCGACCGGGGAAAACGTAAATACTCGGGGACGCCACGCACAGGGCAAGCGAGCGCGCGCGCGCGTACGTCAGCCCGACCGTGAGTGGGTTTCTAGTAAAAAGAAACGAGAAGTGTCGCGACGTGAATACAGGTCACAACATCGCTGAATAAGCAACCGAGCGTACCCGCCGCTGCTCTCTGCCGGCGTTCAGCAAATTACGTAAGGCCAGAACGGGAGCTCGTTTAAATACTGACACAATCAGCGGCGAATAAGCGAGTGCGTGCGTGTGCGTCGCGATCGCGCGCCTATCGCCGCAAACGGGACAAGGGAAACACGCGTGACCGCCGTTCTGTTCCAAATTTGCATTACATTCGACCGAAAATTGGGCAATACAACCATTCTGGCTGGCGACGACGTTTTTCCATCACTTATCGAACGTTGTTTATGTTTTATTATTTAAAGACTTCGTTCAAATTTTTAATAGTACTCTTTTGGTCTACGAAAAAATCCTTGTGCAAAATATGGAATCGGTTTCCCGTGTAATTATCAATCAAAGAGAAATTATCAATCAAAGTTGACGTATTTTCATACTATAACATATGGTAAAATCGAGAAAAAAAATGGCTTCTGAAATACTATGTGTGTCTGAAAGAGAAAACTTTATTTAAGCACGTTACCAAAATTGGAATGAAGTTGTACTGAAATGTTACAAAGTGAACATATAAATTTCAATAAAACTGTCCCTATAGCTTTCTCATAATAGCAAAAAGAAAAAAAAATTGTACAAATTTGTCTGTTAATTGCAACGAAGCTAGTCAATTGTAGTTAATCACTAATCAGTTGAACATCCCATTTTCGTGCTACAACCATTACATTAAAATATAACTTTTTTCAGTAAATCTGATACACTACATAGTATAACAATTTTATATTCACCTTCTAGTAACGAACTCCCATTTGACCAACATAGTTGGCTAAGAACTACCTTGAAAGTCGCCATGGCTCCCAATGCCGAGGAGTCGTTAACACGAAGCGTCATGTATCTAATATTTTCCTAGCACTCGAACCCTACCGTTTCAGATTAGTAGGTCGTTAGCATGCTTTATCGAGGCAAACGGAAGCTTGTTACTCGAGTCTGGCAAGAGCATCGAACTCGTGGAAAAACCAGCGCTGTACGCGCCTCAGAATTGAAACGTCGTCAAGATCGTTTGAGACGATTGAATATCGCGCTTTAATGTCAATCGTTGCACGCGGAAGCATTTTCTACAGATTTTGGCGCCTTTGTTGCCAGTTATACCGTTTTATGGGACTGAAACGTGAAACAGAGCAAGGTGATTTATGCCGCTTAAGGTATTGACAAACTTTTTTGTTCAAAAGCAATAAATGTGTATAATGTACAAAATTAAATAAAACTTATAAGTAAACTACGGATTTTTATGCAATTTCGTATTTTTATAAACACAGTTAAAGAAGTGAAACCTAAATAAAAACTTTTTTCATCTTTCAAATACTATAATTTGTACTCTACTTTTCACATTTGCAATGTGTTTAAATATTATATGCAATCTGTAACTTTTAACAGATTTCAAATTTCTATAAATGCATAAAAATCCGTAACCTACTTATAAGTTTTGATTATGTGAATTTTTGTAAAGAAATTATGCTATATAATATCAGTATTATGGTATTAAAACAGACAAGTTTATGAATATTTATTCATAACATCCGGCTAACCTTTAATTATTGATATGTAATCTGGTAAATTCCACATGATATACTTTTATTGTTATTCATTTAAATATTAAAGAATTTATACTGAAAATTATGGATAAATGTCATATCTCGTATTTACATTCCAATTAATATCATATTAATTTTATAAATATTTAATACCAAGACATTTTAATCAAAGTCTTCGTATCTTAAAATTAGGTGTGCGTAGTTAAGGGTTAACGGCGAACAAATAGCAACCATATGAACTAAGGCGATAATAAATAAACTAAAAATAATATTTACTAAACACACGTAAAGGAGTCAAAAATATTGGTGCGCTAAATACGTGGTATTTTAGAAAATTTCAATTATTATTTGTAGAATCAAAACACAGATATCTTCCATGGTTATTTTACACGTGCTTTAAAAAAGTCAATTGGAGAGGTAAAATGATATGATACTCGCTATAAAATTAACAAGTTTATAGAGAATGATGATCACGTTTATGAAGTCAGGTTGTGCGTAATGACTCACTTCTGTCTTATCAAAAGTGACATAAAATGGGAAAGTAAATAGAAAAAGTAAGGGGAATAGCGTTAAGTTTATAACGATGGAATACTGTAAAACAGATTGTATTAACAAAATCACAAAAATAGTAAAAACGAATTGATTTTTTTTTAATAGTATTATTAAAAGATCAAAATCTGTATTAGGTGTAAAAATGTCCCCAAAGTGGTTAACTACTGAACTTATACCTTATATATATATATATATATATATATATATATATATATATATAAGGGAAAATAATTGACAGAAATAGTCACAATGATAAGAAATGAACTGAATACAGACATTAGTTCTCGAAGGATATGCAGAGTGCACAAGAAAGCCTGCTATTTTCCTTGTTCTACAAAACGAAAATAGTGTATCGTTAAACCAATTAAAAATAGAGGAAATAGTTAAAAATATAAATTAAATAGATAAAAAAATGTTTAATTAAAAACTCATTATTTTAAAGCTTAAGTTCCTTTGAAATCAGTTCAATAAGCCCTGTACTGATTTGAACTTAGAAAATATACACTTAGGTCTCTTTTTAACAAGATCAATTTGTTCAACGAATTCATTTTCTTACTAATAGAGCAAAATCATTTTTATCGCTCGAAATATCTTTTGTCTTATTGTTTCGTGTCAATTGTGAAGACGACTGTGGTTTTTTATTTTTTTCACCGAATTATTTGAAGTATGTGTGCACAAGTAAAATGTGTTAAAAAATATCGTGTAAGAAGAGATCCAAATGTGTACAATTCATGTGTGTCACATGTGTGTAGTATTGTATGGCTATTTCGAAAGTAAGAGAATTAGTGTTTGTTGACAAACAATTGATAGCTTAATGCCATGAAATAGCACGTTAAACTTTCATAATTCGAATAAAATTCTATGTTCTGAGTTAGAAGGGGATTTATCTGAAAACATCACTTTGGTACTTTTTCTTTAATACTTTAATTCGTAATCTTAAAGTAAACATATAAGAATTCTGTACTTTAACCCATTTATATTATACAGAAAAACAAAAACATATACCCTTATCACCAAATGTTTTTATTAGATCTGCAAATTCTGATGATACAGTTCAGGTAAATTGTGTGCATATGCGTTACTAACGCAAATGGGCTAAAAGCCATACATACACTTTGATGGTACTGCCCAAAAAATCGCACACACACATGTATTTACAATGTAAATGAATTGAGTTCTTTTTGTCAAAGTCATTAAAGTATTTATATGCACGAAAATCATATTAAGTATGAAAGACCTCACCATAAGAATTAAAAGTCCACAAATAATAGTAAGCACAAGTAAATTATTACCATTATCGACAGTAATATATTTTTATTTCTATATATTACAGAAAAAGTTTAAGAAAGTGCAACGAACTTGATGTTTCAAAAGATTATTACTTTCACTAGTACAATGCTCCGTTTTGTATCATCTATACTGTTTGAATCTGGATGTACAAAATTTCATTTGAATTGAAGAAAACGTATCTATAACAAAGTTCTATATTACCAATAAAATCTAGTTAAAACAAATATTAATAAAAAAAATGGACCAAAATTATTACTAAACTAATCAAAATTTTAGCATATTTAATGCAAAATAAATTAAAAGAAATGCTTGTACACAATTCCTAATTCCTATTAATGCTGCAAAAAAAGTAAATAAATGTCAAGAATTATCGTAAATGTTTTGAAAGAACAATGATTATTATCAATAACCACAATATAGCAACCAACACGTTGAAATATACACATACCTAATATAAAACTGTTTGTTTCTATATTAGTAAGCTTTTCCATTTCAAATATTATAATGATGTGCCAATATCTTTAATCACTGTATACATTCTTCCTACTAAACTTTCACGTAATAATAATTTCCATTCAATTTCAAAGAATCACCAAAACATGTATTAATGCAAATATTATTTTACAAAAAAAAAAATCAAACTCTTAACAACAATTACCTTTCTTCTCACATATAAAATAAAAATTGATTTATCCGAGACTTTTTACATTTCTGTCAATAATTAAGAAAGAATATTGCACTTGTAAAACAGTTAAAACATACAAATAATAAAAATACACAAAGAAAAAAAAATAGAAAAAGTACTTTCAAAGTAAGGGGGAAAACTGTACCTAGGAAGAATCATCAGCAATAACAGGAGGGAAACGCGTGTCATATCGAATTAAAAGATACGGGCTATACACAAAGATGCATAAGATTCACGCGACACTGCCGGAACATCTGGCTAAGAGGAAAAAGTTGAGAACCAGTGCGCACGTATCACAGTGTCAGCCGTGGCCACGGAACGATAATCGTTTTCGCAAAAGTTCGCCTGTACACGCGGAGGATGCTAATTCGTAACACGAGCAGTGGCATGATAATTCTCAACGACGTGCGTAACCGTGTCCCTAAATCATATTGTCGCTTAAGAAAATTTCTGGAGCGCTCCAGTCATGCACAAAAAGGCATCACAGTAGTGTCGTCGCGTGTATCACGAGGTAGATAGATGCACAGAGGAAGGCAAGCCCCGTCTCGACAAAAGAAGAGGGAGATACAAATGAATGATATTCTAGAAGCGTCTATCCAAATGGCGGTCAGCCGCATGACACGTACACTTGGCCGAACAAATGATTTACATCGTCCAATATTGTGACCAAGGGGACACCACGACACCACTCCCCGGCGTTCCTCCTCCAAGAGCAAATCAAGCGTCTCTAGTATGTAATACGATTTATTAAAATCTAAGCGGCAGTCATGCGAAGTTCCACGTCCAGATGCATACACTGCGACCGTAAGGTAATTGAGTGATGCCTGTAGGTAAATCCTCCAGTACAAATAATAAGATTCCGAAGTGCTGCCATCTAACAATATATGAGAAAAATTTTCATACTCTGCACTAGTAGTAATTCACTACTCTGCACGTGCACCTTGCAATGAGAACGCGAATTGGAGGATCCCTCGGTTCCGCGCTAGTTTCTTTCACCGGAGGTAATCCGTTTCGAATAGACACTGCTCTGGTACCCTCTGCGCGTGACGAAACAAGAGTCCCTTAATTACCCGTACCAGTCGATCCTTTCGACATTAACATACAGCAACGAACTCCTGAATCGGTTCGAGCACCGTACGCATCCCGTTCAGAATCAACGCGAGACCATTTCCATTACAAAGGTTGCAGACGTTCCCGAAGGTCAACGTCAAGATACGATTACACAGTTTACTGGAAAGGAGAGCGTTCGAGGCTTGTCCCAGGTTCGCCGAGGTATAAACTGAAGTTCGGCTGGGGAAGCGGCTTGGTCAGGGGGTAAGGGAGGATAAGATAATCAGGCGAGCGGAGGGCCGAATAAAAAGAAAGGCGCGTGGTTCTCGGTGTGCTGGCGCGGCGTCTCCCGCCATATCACGCTAGTTAGCATACTCGCGCGCACACCGAGTGTCATACACTCGCGCACGCACACGCACGCAGAGAGACGTGGAACGGTTGAGCGTAGAACTACGTGTGCACCGTGCGCTGGGTACGCGCAGTGAACGAACATACACACACATAGACGCGACCCGCGGAATTTTCTCCGGTGCGTGTGTGCACGCATGCACAGCAGGGGCCGCGCGAGCGACGCACACGGCGTACACTGGGCTCTCGGCGGCGCGATCCTACGCGAGAAAAGCACACTAACCTGTCGGAGGCGATTCTCCCTGTATTCCTCGGCCCACGGTACTTCCTGCGGGGTAACCGTGTATTTTCACCGGCCACACTTGCGATCACCAAACTGTATTCACTCTATCTCTTTCTCTCTCTTTCTCTCACAACGCTGTTCGAACGATGTGTCCGCTCTCAGGAGTATACGCGCGCCGCCTCGGACTCTCTTCTGCGCTCCCCCGATTCACACGGCTGCCTTCTCCCGGCGTCCACGGGTGACTTCAAGCCTCCCGTGGAACGATACTCGCTCGGATACGGGCACTGGGGTCACGCGCGCCCGCCCGACGCCCCAGTTAGTCGCGAAAATCCCTCGATTCGACAGAAAAATTGGTCGACGATGCGCGGAACTACGCTCGCGACTGTCTCCCTCGCTGGAGGAAAATGGCGGCCCCCGGCCATCCGAGTGACTCGCGCGCGCCACCGATACTTTCCGTCACCGGCCGAGCACGCCCGAAGATAACCGATCCCCTCAGATTCGCCAATGCCGAACGGTTATGCATCGGATGAATTTTTCGGACATTTTCGAAAACAATCCTTTTCGGACGTTCCTTTTGAACCCGCGAAACGCGGGATTTCGGGATTTTATTTCGGATCGATGGATTTCGAAACTTTTCCTTTTACTTTGCGCTTCTGTGTCGAATGTATGGAACTTAAGGTTTATGTTAAATTAATGTAGTTTTACGGGGGAAAATAACGTGTACTCTATTTACACTTATTTGGTGTATGAAATTGATAGATATCTGGTGAAATAATATGGAAGTACTAACCAGATGTTAAAGTCAGTTTTTTTTATCGTGTGATTGCTTTAAGATTTGCTTTGTTTTTTTATGAACGAAATTTGACGTTACAATGAGACATTTATTGTTGTATGGAAATTTGTTGATGTTGGAAACGGAAACATGCGTATTACACTTCAAAAACATTCGATTATGCGAACGTTATTAGCGTTTTCTATTCGGTTATGTTGCTCTCCAGTGACGCATCAAATTTCCTGATTGGTTAAAGCTGAAAATTAATTCATTCAGTGACCAATCAAAAACGACTAAAATTGTTAGATACGTCTAATGTGCAACAGAAAACAACATTCTTGATATAGAAATTGATAGCTATTATAACAATGACATTGTATATTTTCAATTTTGTTTAATATTGCGAATTATTATGAAATAGATTTCGTTCTTTTACGATTGATAGTTAAGTTCTTTAATTGGTGGTGAAAATCGAGTCACATGATCCGAACTGAGGATCATCCCTTATTTCTTTCGTTAATGGAGCCATCTACATTTACATTACAACACTAACGTTTTTATCATGCGTAAACAAACTACTGATCACTACGATTACTTTGTTAAAACGGAACAAGAACCTTTGTGAATCCCAAAGTTGATCTTGTGTCAAAGTTCTTTTACTTATTTATACTATACATTTGTATGCAATAATTAGATGAAAGGAAATGGATGAATATGATACATAATAGCAGAAGTATATTAGCCAGGATATAATAGATAAGTTTCCTCGAATTTTTAAGTACAACTTTACGCGTAGTTTAAGCATAACCAATATGTCAGACGTTAAAAGTCTTGAACACCCAACACTGAAGGTATTTAACTCTTCCTTAGTGGTGTCTCTAATTTTACACATGGCATTTACTTAGAATTTAACTCAATATTTACGACGCATTGTTATTTTTGACACTTGCATAGTCAATGTTATATTTTATTTCTAGGTTCCTTATGAACTCCTCAATAAAAAATTTCGCTCAGCTCAGAAAACCTTAGACAGAGAAGTTTCACATGTACAGACAGCTGCTAATGAGTTACTAAAGGGTGATGGAACAGGAGTTCCTGCTGGAGAAATAAGTAGACTATTAGGAGGAGTCGTAGCTAGACTCCAGGTCCTGAAAAGAAAGGCAGAAGAATCTATTGCAGAAGAATTGCAAGCAGGAATGGTCTGCAAAAGGCGATTAGACCATTTGAAAGAACATGCTAATACTGCACCTAGTGTTGTAAATCAATGGCGACGACAAAGACTCGACAGAATGTTAATAGAATATTTCCTCCGTAAAGGCTATTATAAAACTGCAACTAAACTGGCAGATAGTAGCGAACTTAGAGATTTAACAAATATTGGTATGTTTTGTATATCCTGTATCTTTCTTTAGTATTTTATATTTAGAATTTGATTATTTTCAATAACGTACAATCTAATAACTACAACACAAATAATTAATTTCATTTTTAGATGTTTTTATGGTATCGAGAGAGGTGGAAAAATCTTTAGCAAATCACGAGACTGCAAGATGTGTTGGATGGTGCCATGACAATCGATCTAAGTTAAGAAAATTAGGAAGTACCATGGAATTTAATTTACGTGTACAGGAATTCATAGAGTTAGTAAGAGCAGATAGAAGACTTGATGCTGTTAAACATGCTCGAAAGTGTTTTGCTAATTATGATGATCATCAGTTGCAAGAAATTCAATGTTGTATGGGTCAATTAGCATTTCCAGCTAATACATCCCTTAGTCCATATAAAGATTTATTGGATGAAAAGAGGTACACTAATAATTTATTCATTTATATCTGTATAAATTGTTATCTTTGTTTTTTCACTGATTAAAATGGAATTTCAGGTGGGATAGATTAATCGAACAATTCAGACATGAAAATTATAGACTTTTTCAATTAGCAAGTCAAAGTGTCTTTACAGTGGCTCTGCAGGCAGGTTTATCAGCATTGAAAACGCCCCAGTGTTATAGTGCGAACAAAGAAGGCAGGAATCCAAATTGTCCAGTATGCAACGAAGCTCTTAATGAATTAGCTGCACCATTGCCTTTCGCTCATTGTTCGCAATCCAGGCTTGTTTGTAGTATTAGTGGAAAACCATTAAATGAATATAACCAACCAATGATGATGCCAAATGGATACGTATACGGAGAACAAGTAAGAATCTTTAGTATACATTGTTAATAAAATACAAAACTTCTATTTTACTATGTTTTCTTAAATTACTATTTTACATTTTATTTTAGGCGTTAGAGAAGATGGCTCAAGAAAACAATGGTACTGTGATTTGTCCAAAGACCAAAGAAGTGTTTGCATATAAAAAAATAGAAAAAGTTTATGTTATGTGAAATGTATGGATTCAGGCACAACTTGTACTATATACAGTGCATCTTTCTTTTAATCTAACTATTAATATTTACTGTTTAATACTGTATACCAATATTAACAAAGGGAATAACATCTATTTTTAAGGAAATATTTTTTTGTGAATTTTATTTACAATCACCTATCAGAATAAACTAAGAACTGATGTAAGCAAATTGTATGTACATCGTGTATTATGAAAACACGTTTTAGTTTTTCAATATGAAACAATGCGCAAAGTATTGTAATATAATTGGTTATTAAATGTAAAACCAAATGTGTCCTTACTCATTTATTTAACATCATTTCTACAATAAATTGAACGGTCAAAACAATTTCATAAATCTACGTTTCAAGACATATTTTTAACCATGAACTATTTAAGTATATTACAGTGGTTTGTATTTGTATTTGTGTATATGCATGCCCAAACATTTCAACATAATAATGGTAAGATTTATATCAACATCAATGTAACTGGACTCCTACAATGTTACATAATTTATTGTAATACCATTTTTATGTAGAAACAGATTGTACCACTTGCATGTTTCTTGTTCGTTAGTCAATAATTTGAATGTATGGATGAATTTTAGTGAATAGCGCCTAATCTATATGTGATATGCATTAAGTAATTTTGGGTGAACATGTCCACGACTGAATCAATATAAAAATATCCCTTCTATGCTCTATCTGTTTTATGTTCAATGATCTTTAATTATTCATTGGTTTCATTGAATTTCATTTATAATTTATTGTCTGAATTGCTTCATACGGAGGATTGTCCTTCTAGGAATTCAGATTCTATGCTTTTAGAATAAAATTTGTGGTCAACTTGGGATATAACATTTGAGGTAATTTGTCTTTTTTTCTTCATCAATAAGACGTACGTTTATAACTATATATGATTTAAAGTAACGAAGTTTACTCAAGTATAACTTGAAAAATGTGAGAGCATTGATTATAAGTATGTGATGGAAATAGATGATTAACAGTATTATAAATAGCGAAATGATATAGCTTATGAGTAATATGTATCATAAAAATGCAAATTTGTAATCGTCACATGTTATAACATGTGGAAGCACTTAGAAAGTATTTACATATCCTGTTAATTGTACTTGAATAAAAATTCGTATTCAATGATGTATACTCCTTACTTCTTTTTTGTAATAAAAATATTATTTTACAATGATAATGCAAAGTTCATTTTTAAATAATTATTTTTAACTTAATTTCCATTAAAGCATCATTATTTGAAAGAAAATTTACGTCTACGTATAACTAAGCAAACGAAATAACGAAACTAGTATACATCATTTACAAAAGCTCTAATACGTTTCGTATTAAGATCGTCAAAATTTTTGAAAACAGGAGACTACAATATTTAATCACAGAAAAATAACAGTTGCATGAAATTCTTCATTTTAGTTTTCTTCTATGCAGTTTCAATTTCAAATTGTAGAATATGTTTCTACAGTCAATGAAATTTCCAGTCATGATAAATATTGTGGACAATGTATATGATCCATGGATACGAAACGTTAAGGAAAGTAAACTTATTACTAAATGTAAGATACATACGATTTAACATCATTGAGTCAAACTTTGAGGAGATGGTATGTATATATACGTGTACATGTACATATACACCATGTATAAATAAATACAATATTTCTTGTAAATGTACAAAAAATATTGCAGCTGAGTTTCATTGAGCTAGTTACATATCATTTAATTTTATGCTGACATATTCAATTATACTCCCTGCTTCAATATGTAATATAAATAAAATCACACACATGCACATGTCACATTTATGACAAGAGCGTATGCAGCATCCACAATTTTTTGATTTTTTTTGCTGTTAAGTTATTCTATTTTTAACATGAATATAGTATAGTTGTCTTTTGACGTACAGCATGCTGATTAAAGAGAAGTACGCAATAAGTTTATAGTATTATATATACCATAATGAGTTTAAATGCAGAAAAAAATGTAATAAAAAAATGTGTAAAATAATATATTTAAATAAAATAGATTTTATTGTCATGATGTATATCGAATTTAACGACAAACAGATCATTTTGCCATTCTTATAAGGCATGAGTTGTTTAAAAAGATAAGCATTAATGATCGCATACTCTAGCTTTCGTAAATGTTAGACAATTACAAAAATTTAATATGAAATTAACATGTAAAACGCATAAAATCTATATGCTGTAATAACACTTGTAAAAATAACACAACTTGATTACTTAAAGTAAGAACACAACCATATAAATTATATAACATGTACTTTGCGAAACGTGAATAAATGTGCAAAATTTGCACAAATATTAGTAAAAAAATGTATTTGTGTGTTTTTCAAATGCATACTCACATATATATATATATATATATATATAATCACAATACTGTAAATATTGTAAGTTAAAAATTCTAAGTATTTAACAATAAAGAAACTGATTTATCATACAAAACATTTTTATCGTTCAGATTGTTTACAGCTCAGTTCTGAATTCATTACAGTGTTGGTACGAAAAAATTAATAAAGCACAGTCTTATCTCAAATTTGGTCTATGTAAGTAACAACCGTTAAATGTACAAATCCTTGATGTGCTTATCTTAGCGGCTCTGAATTAAGTCATGCATATGAAAAACCTATTGGTATGTGATTATTAAGGCTTGTTGGTCCAATCTAGTAGCGATAGTTTCATTGGGGCAGTGATTAATCAGTAAGATCATTGATACGAATTTGGAACAGTAATAGGATTCTCTATTTTCTCATTTCAAGTCTTATATAGTTAATTGTGAAGTGTTAAGTTATTGTTTTTTTACAATTCAAGCTAAACAGTTTCAGGTAACTGTTAAGTCTCATGTTCAACGTTATTAACGTTAACATTCTTTTTTACCACACTTCCCTCTCTAACATCGAAATAAACAATTTCGCATTAAGAAAAATACAAATAAATAAATTAAGACCATCTACGTTCCATTCGACGAAACCGCTTAGCGATTAAATAAAATTTTTCTTCTTTTATGATAAGAAATTATTAAATTCGTTTGTTCTTAATAATATAACGTTAAAATGAAATTGTTACGTTAATGAATTGTTTTCATTATTTTTCTTGACAATTCTTCTCTGTTTAATCTCTCTATTTAGACGTCTTGAAAAAATGTGTTAATACTTAACCAAATAGTCGTACATTAAGATAATCCAAATGATACATTTGCTACCAAACTAGGCATAACCATAGAAAATAGTATTCCAGTGAAAATTCCTGTTATCAACGATGCTGCTCCAAACATACCAGCTGTAGCAGTGTATTGAGAATCTACCATTCTAAAAGTACAAATAGAAATTATTAATAATATTTAAAAAAAGAGAAGAAATATTTCTTATTACCTTCATGAATTTATAAAATTTACCTGGGACAGTACATCATGGATAATGATGAAAAATAGCCGCTGGTTACACCCATTGTAACAGCAATAACGAAATAAACCCAATCGTTATTAATGTACACTGGCAATATCCTTGATATACCTTTTGGTTGATAGTTACACAGTAGAAACAATGGTATGTACAAAACACGTAAAACAACTGGGATCATCAAATACTTTTTACTAGGCTGTATGAAAAAAAGAATTTAATAATTAGTTTTTACATTTGTTACCTAATAAATTCATTAATTACACAAATTTACTTACCCAATGAATTAAAGATGCAATAGAACTACCAATTAAAGCGGTGATGTTAAATGTAAGGAAACACATGACAGTACTATAATAATCCTCTGAGACTACAAAGTTTGGATCCGACCGTTGTATGTCAGATTGAACAGATGGGAACAAGGCGAGCGTTACAAAAAACACGAAAAACGTGTTAAATAATTGAGGAAAACATTGTTTGAATATCTTCCAGTAAGGTGGTGTGTCAAGTTTGCCCCTTGCACTATTTTCTAGCTGCCTTTTATTTATTCCTTTCTGATGTAATAACTCTCGATATCGATAAAACCTCTGCACATAATCACAATTAATACATAATATCGCGTACAATCCATATTAAATTGAAATATATATGAGACAATTATAAATCTTACATTTATTGGAAGTGCGAAATAAGTATCAAAACATGCAAGAAGAATAAAAAGAGCCGTTATAAAGTAATATATTGCAGCAGTTCGGGCATTTGGTGCCATGTATTGAGCAAAGACGCTAATTAGGGCTGTAAACGTTCCACTTATATTCTGAAAATAAAATGAAGTTAGTATATACCATGAGTCATAATTCATGGTACAAGTGAAGTCAGGAAGATTCTGTGACTTAAGATAAAACGCAAGCTAACAATAACAAAATTGTACTGGAGACTTCGTTTACGAGAAAAATGCATTTGAAAGTCAATTCAATATGTGTTCACCTAACTGGTGATTAACAATGCGGATTTGATTAAAGATCATTATTATCGACTGTTTTTGTACACGATATAATGATAAGCTTTGTTTATTATTAATGTTAAATGAACACTTTGGCAAAACAGTAGATCATCAGATGTAATGCTTCTCGATTTTTATCTGTAGCGACACGTGAAAGAAATAGTTTAGTTCGGAAACAAAGTCTTAGCATATAATAATTTAGTTAACAAAATACGACTTTGCATACGGGGAACGGTCAAAGTTTTGAACAATATTTCAACTAAAATAAATTACATTAATAAATAATAAACTAAGCTTAATTAAAACTAAAATAAATATATTTCTTATATCTTGCACACCTTAATATTTTCATTATTTTTGCCGACACAAAAAAATTTGCCAGAATAAAATTGTTTAGTTCAAAGCAACGAATATTATGATTCTTTTGTTTCTCTCAACATTATCGTTCTCCGAGTTTTGAAGGTCATCAACATATTTTTGCGCATTATCATGTCTTTTATAATATGGCATTGCGATGTACATCAAATGCACGACCTTCAACGACGTATGTCATGATTTAAAATGACTGAATGCAAAAATCGCGCTGGTTGAAAAGCGATGGGGAAATCCAACACCGTTTCCTGTGTGAAATCTATCACCAGATCTTACTCCACTTGACTTTTTCGTGTGGAGATACGTAAAAAGTCAAGTTTATAATGAGATCTCTACCATACCAGAAAATATTAAAAGGAATTTTACACGTTTGCAATACTATTTCTTCAGCGATGATCCACTGTGTAGAAAAATGTTTTATATCCTGTGTTCGGATTGAAATCATATTAAACATTTATTGTAGAATAAATGAATTTTGCACGGGAATCAAAAAGTATTGAAATTTCTCATCGTCTTTCGGTTAGTGCGAATTTTTCATTCAAGGTCATTTGAAAATCATAGCATTGTGGGTCTTTGAATCTGTTCAGATGTTCACTACAAAGCAGCATTATATAAAACCCATGTTAATACGCATAAAAAATGTCAATAACTCGCAGAAAAATGACCTTGAGAGAAAAACAAAAATCGTCATATCCATTGCTCTGAATCCAACAATTTTTTTTGTATCAGCAAAAATAATGAAGATATTAAAGGTGTGCAGAATGTACGAAACACCTTGTATATCGACGGGACTGAGCACGAGTCAAGCTTGAGTAAATATACGTAGCAAACAAAGTTTGATATCGTATCGTGTAAAGAAACAGTCGACAGTAGCGGTCTGTAGTGAAATTAACATTATCTGTTATCAGTAAGGTGCACGTGTATCAGTTCGATTTTTAAATGCATTTTTCTCAAAAACCAAGCTTCCGATACAATTCTATTATAATTCTTAATTTTGAAGCATAGACTCTCTCTGCTTTTGTTTCTATCATGAATTATGGCTCATAGTGTTTCTGCTAATTTTATGTAAAACCTTTCATTATAAAGTTGCTAAGACTGATAATTACCGTGCCTAAAACAACGGCTCCTGTATATTTTGTGGGTAACTTTGCAACCATACCGAATACAGAATTTTGGTAAATTCCATTAGCAGCTGAAAGAGATTTTATATGTGAAAGTATTACACATATATACAGATGTAGTGCTAATTTCAACAATTATATTTCATGCATAAGAAAATGAATAACCATGGATAATAATTTAACGAAATATTTAAGTAATTTCTCTCATACAAATTTAAAAACAAAACAAAACGTTTTACATCTTACTGTTTAATATAACAACAGAGACCATGGTGATCCAGAAAAAGGCACCAGGCCAGCCAGAGCTATCAGTCATTGCCAAAATAACAGTACATACAAATATTAAAACTTGTATGAAGATGCCCCATACTATACGTGTTGTCAAATTGCCACTAAAAGAATTGCACACAGTTTAAGCTTCAAAGTCTTTCCCTTTTAAAATTTAATTGTAATTCCATTATTTATTAAACAATGGAAATGTTAATACATTAAGCGACATGTGTTAGATTTAAGGTTCTAAATATAACATTGTCGATCACTGATGATTAATGCAGTGTTTATTGTATTAAAGACACACTTTGTTAAAAGTTGTAAAACTAATAGGGTATCAAATTAACATTTAAAAAAATATACACACCCAAACTGCATAAAAACATTTAACCAATTAAAGAGTAGATTTGGTATTTGTGCTGCAAATCCTAAGTATGCAAGAAAATTTGTAGCATAGTTTGTTTCAATCCCTGTATACTGCATGGATAATTTATAATTAACAAAATACTAGAAGAAAAATGAATTGTATTAGAAGTGTATGACTTGTATTGAAGTTGCTAATAAAAAAAGTAAAAAACATTTTAGAATTTCTTACATTTTTTGCTGTTATGAACATATTCCATGGCATCAAGGCACCAATTCCATGAAGTACCATTATACAGAATACTATGTTTAACCTATATTTATATACATATACATACATATAAAGATAGATGGTTTTACAGCAAACAGTTATAATTATGAAAGCTTATCAGAAACGTAAAGTTACAATTACCTATCCCTGGGAGGATTTAATTCAAGGTCTGCTTGATCCATTGTAACTCCTTTGAAATTCAATTCATCATCTGGTCTACCAGTACCTTCCCAACCAGGAGAGAGACGAACAGGTTCAGTACCTACGATAAAAAATTTAACTCTAATAAGACTTGAACAGCAAACACACAAACTTAATATTGCAGCAGTTAGAGTTATCCTGTCAACACTTTAATAAAGCCTCAATTTAAAGCAATTTATTAATTTAATGGACATGACACGAACATTCAATATGTACATTATATACTTATACGACTTCAGATTCATATCTTAGGTTTTCATAATGCAAAGAATGAAAAATAATAGGTAAACGATATTAATTTCTGCGATGAAAGCATTATGTTTATACTTTAAAAGAAAGGAAACATTAATTACCGGTTGGAATGTGTACTTTAAAAGTATTATAGGAAGGTTTAATGCAATCTGTAGAGAAGACATTCATACAAGGTTTTTTTCTACTTGTATTCCATTTTGGTCTAAATAATATTCCTGTATAACATACATAATATTATACTGTAAACATGTAATACAAAACAACGATACTGAATGTTATAAAATTATGAAAATGAGTTGTTAAGTAATAGAATGTATCTTGTATCTTTAATGATCAATAATGAGAGTGAAATTGATGATATCAAAATATGTAATAAAAAATACTATATTAGTAACATTAGCAATATTATATTACATGTATGCAGGTATATGTGAAAATATGTGTTCACATATACATGTGAAAACATAAAAAATGTAGAACAAAATTTCTGTATATGAACCGTCATTTGTAGATTTTGGTTTTATCAACCTCTTCAAAAGTCATTTTTTATTATCACACTTTTTATCTAAGGAGATTAATACACGAAAGCCACTTAGTCATTATCTACTTACAAAGAGAATCTTAATTAAGTGCATTAACACTTGAAATGATTTTGAATTTGACGTTATTCTATGATAACCACTTTAAATAATGAAGATTCATGTAAAAAAACTTTATTCTTTATTTTCAATTTTATCCTTTGCATATAAAATCACTTTACTTTTAGTTGCACCATTCATCATGATATACCTTGTATATGCAAACGTCTCACTTACTTTATGTCAGCAAAAAATAATTTTCTGTATGTAATAAGATATTTATGCATGTGTATTAACATGTATAAAATACCTTCTTTAATACTATGCTTCCATACAAAATTATTCAAATTATTTCATACGATTCAGTATTATTAAAATCAATTATTATTATAAAATATTCATTTTAATACTTATTGATAATAAAAAAATATAGGGACGAAAAATTTCTTCATAGCTTTTGAAAAACATGAGAAAAATAAATTTCTCAATTATAACTAAATTTTCAACTAAATATTTGTTACTTATATATTTTCAACAAAAAGCTTTTTATATATAGTTCTTAATTTTTGTAAGAGTAGAACTATTTAACTTGTTTATAATATATTCTTTTAATCTATTAAAGTTTGTCATTATTTACTTATTTTTGTCATCTTAATGTCCACTTCCTCTTAAAATGTAAATATCTGCACAATACATGTATTCAGTATACACTGTAAGATAAAGGCACTTGAATACAAAGTGCATAAGATAACACTTACACAAACTGTAATCCTTATAATACTATCAACAATAAAGAATTAAATTAAATATTGTTGGATATAATACACAGAAAATAAGGAGAAAGAAAAAATGATTAAAAATTTATAACTTTCCTTAAGAATGTATAGAAATTTGATAAGATAGGGGTGTAATATAGACATGTATAGAATAATTGAAATATTATTAACATAAGATTGCATTATTACAAGCGATACTTAACATTTCATAATAAACGTGAAATTGACACTGTTCTTTGCAAAAATCGACCTGGATAGAACACAAATCTATGCTACAGACTGAAGTGGTTGGAAAGCATCATGCATTGTGTGAATTCTTTCTACCAAGAGACCGGTTTGGTCGAGTATTTGTAATAAAAATAAAAAGAGGAATATAAAAACACGTTTCCAAGAAGGGTACAGCCCCCGTTATTTGAAATATAGAAGCAAGGCTGAAACGATTAAAGCACGAAAAAGCAAAGGAAAAAAGATGACAGAGGAGGGAAATATCGTATACCTTTCGAGGGTACGATGCGGGTCCCATTCGAATCTTTTAACAGAGTCTGTTCTTCGGTACCCACGCCGAATTCCTTCTTGGTGTAACTGCCCGCCATTTTTCCGCAGAGTTTTCAAACTTTGAATCGTATTTAAAGGCCTCGCTGCAGAGCGGAGGTTAATGCATCACACGTGTTCGTCGCACTATGAAAAAACTTAACGTGGCCGTTCCTACTTTATTAGGCGGACGGAGGTTTCTCGAGATTCAAGATTAACGTTGATAAATTCAAGTGGGAAAGTTATTTAATCGGCATTTGTGAAGCTCCTCTAGCTACTCTATCTCTAACTGCCCTTCGAAATAAAAGGCCTTGCAATAACCTCTTACGGTATCACTGCATGATTCATTGGTTAAGGCGTCGGGTTATGAATAGAACTGTTCCCCAACGTGCACGACGTACCATGGTTCTGCTTTATTTTTATAGGTTAAGATAAAACAGAGTTCGAGATCCAGCAAGTTTAACTCCACGCTGCGCGGAGTTTGACGAACTGATCCGAGATCTTACGAGGTTACGACAGTCGCGCGCGCCTCTGCGATATTCAAATCAAAGGAAGGGAAAAATATCTTGCATCATGAAGCAGCTGACATAACTAGTACAGGCCGATTCACTTACAGTACTATGAAATAATTTCTTGAAAGTTTCGTGATGAGGACTTTATTTATATCTCATTACTTAGGAAGAATTGTTGTATCTTGAGATAGTTGAGATAGGGAAACATCTAAAAATCAGGGATGAATCAGGATGGACTACTGTCGATAAATTTTTATGTTGACAATTTTTTATCGACCGAACAAAGTACATCGAGACACAGAGACTGTCTGTGTCGAAAAATAAGAATTATTTGAAGTATTTCTTTTCATGTACATTTTATGTTTAAGATATGAATATATACATCTATCTATTAGTTATTGGACGGCTGTCTGAACTCTCCACAATCAAGTTGTTGACTACAAATTCTAGTACTTTAAAAGTAAAATGAATTTACTTTAAAATTAAAATGAAATGCTAATTTAAATCGAAATTTTGTCATTTTTCATTTTTTACTTTTACTGTCATTTTTACTGGATCAGTAAGAAACAGCTGCGTTGTTACCACACATAATTGCTAATTCGGTCAATTATGTGCAGTTAGAAACACGTAGAACTAGTTGTAGATTTTATCTAACCAATCCTATTGTAAGACGTGTGAGATATTTCTTACTATACAGGGTGTTCGATAACAGGTGCCAGGAATTTTAAGAAGCGAATCTACATGTTAAAGTAAGATAAAAGTTGGGAATGACGAAATTGCGTTTAAGCCTTAGTTTCTAAATAAGTATTCAGTGGAAAATGTGGAAAATGTATTTAAAAAACGTGAAAAATGTATTTCACTTGTTCTGACTTAACTTATTCTACTGTCCGCGTGTATTAGCTAGGGCACATGTGGCGACAGTAGAATAGGTCTGCAAGCCAGACACATTTGACGTGCATTTTAAGCATATTCTCAAGAACTAATAACTTGGAAATGAAGCCTCAAACACAATTTTGACATTTCTGATTTTCCTTTCAATTTAGCGTATAGAATCATTTTTTAACTTTTTTTCACACCTGTTATCAAACACCCTGTATATGTATGTATTATTGAGTCAACCAATTGCTTCCAATTAAATGCGCTTAAGACCGGTTTTTGCACATTTCTGACTGTATGTATGTGATTGGTTAAATTAGTTATATTTTGTGGTAATTATGGTACAATTCTTTTATTCTCTATACTACGCTATTAGTTTTAAAAATATATAATTGATACTATCATATATTTTAAATGTGTTGAAATGTTTTGAAGCAAAATTTGATTATTGTTTAATTGTATTTCGAACTTCATTGCTCAAAATACAATAGTTATCGAAATTTCTGTAAAATTGAACCCTTCAAAAAAAACAACTTTTATAGGGAATATGTACAGAGAACCTCATCACGTTTTTAAAACAATCCAGATTTATGTTCAATTGTCTAAAATAGTTTACAGTCGCTAATAACCAAGAAGCTGATGCGACTTTGCAATTTTAAAATACAAGGAAGAAAGCATTTAAAACTGGGCCATCTTCCGCCTTTCGCGCAATTCATTGATAAACTCTGTGACGTATAAACAGTGCTATACCGATACATACAAACAAAAAAACATTATTAGATGGTCTCAAATAAACTAATAATAAGTCACTGCGATAATTAATCTTAAAAAAAAGGTTCTAATATTTTGAGAAATTAGTTTAGCACATTTTAAATTGATCACCCTGTACGTATAGCAATTGCTCTTTGACCGACATACTCAAATGGCTGATTTCATTACGTAGATTGATTATAAATCGAAATCGTATAGCGTATAACTGGAAAAGTTTCTGCTTACGACACATTTTATCACTGCTACACTATATTCAGTAGAAATTCTTCACTTTATGCACAAAGACTAAATTATTAAACAGTTTTACATTTAGTTTTACATTATTTACCTTAGAGTAAACTCTGTTAGATATTATGTTTATTATTCGTAATCGTAAAAATAAGATCATTATACAAATGTATAAACATAATAAAGTATTAGTTAGATGTTTCAGAAAATATGGTTTCATTTAATTTACTCACATTGATTATGAAACAAAAATTTTATTTATAACAAATAAATTAAATGTAACATGTATTAACCCCACGTTTCAACTTGATATCGATTTGCGATTTCTAATTGTTTAATAAAATTTTCTGCTTCTTCTTCAGTTAATTCTGCGATTTCTTTGACTAAAGTGACAAATTCTTCATGAACACAGTTCGGCATATTTTTAGAATTACCTGCTAGATAAATTTTACCACCTTTACTAAGAAAATTCCAACATAATTGTCTTTGATCACGTATAAGATGTTGTACGTATCTAAAATATTGATGAAACATGAAGTTACATAAGGTGCAAATATAGAGTTATATTAAGTAGAAATTTCAAAAGGTAACTTACATTTTATGTGTTTGATCTCTAGAAAATGCGCAAAATAAATTTAAATGCTTTTTTTGTGACAGATATTCAAAATCATTTTTACAATGATAATCATTTTCTTTGTTTCTGCAACCAAAAAAAAGGACGCAATGACTTAAGTCATCGCATAATGCAGATTTATCCAATAAAACTGATCGAAATGGTGCAACACCTGTACCAGGGCCAATAAGTATCATTGGTTTATCATAGTCAAACTTAAAGGTTCCCTTTTGAACCCAAAATATTATTTTGTTTCCTTCTGTTAATGTTGCTAACCAATTGGAGCATAAACCATACCTCGGTTCAAAAAGTTTTGTTTTATATTTCACTACAGCTACTAATAGATGAATTTCATTATCAGTGGCCCTTAAACTTGAAGCTATACTAAAGGCCCGAGGCTTTATGGGAGACATAATTTCAAATAATAATTTGATATTTAATTTACTAGTTGTATGAGGAAAGTCTGCTAATAGTTCTAAAATATTTCTTCTTGGTCTATTGATATAATTAAATAGCTCTTCTTGGCCGCTAGAAGTAGTAAATTCATGTAACTTCTCTTTTTCTAATTCATTTTCACTTATAAAGGATAATATTTGCATTGTAGATCGTCGTGGTTTAAAGTTTAAATCCCAATATTGTTCTACAATCTGCCACAGAGTTAATGCCTGACTTAAAACAGTAGGCACTTTAATTTCTTTTTTAGATACTTGAACTATTGTATTTGGATCTAAGTGCACATTATTACTACTCAATATACTCAAAAATTTTTCAATTTGCAATACAGAGTTCTTTGGTCTAACATATAACACATCTCCAGGCTGATAATTAATATTATCTGATTTCAATTTAATTAATCTAACATCCTGAAAATGATCTTCTGCAGTAGTTCTTACATTTTCAATTACCATTCCCACTTTCATATCATCATTTGTAAGTACTTCTTTCATGTAAATGTCATTGTCAGAGCAGTATTCATTGTTTATAGGTTTCATTTCAGAAATGTTAAATCTTTCAATTATTTTATCTCGATCATCAATTAAGTCTGTCATAGAAATACTAAATACAGTTTCCATTTTTGTCCAAAGTTCTTGCACCCAAGGATCAACAACAGCATCTATGCCTAAATCGTGTTGGTCATCTGCCAATCCAATAGATAACAGTTCCTCTGCACCTAATTGCATCAACCTTTTGTTTAACTTTTTCGCTGCAAAATTAAATTTTTGATAGGAACTATCTCCTAAGCCTAATACTCCATACTTTAAATTAGCAAGCAATGTTGCTGGAAGATTTTTTCGCAATAAAAGTTTCCAAAAGTGTCTCATATTATTAGGAGGATCTCCTTGGCCTGTTGTGGCAACCACAAAGATAATTACTTTTTCCAAATCAATATTTTGAATGTCATAGTCATTCATTGCGCAGACAGTACTATTCAATCCTCTTCTAAAACAAAAAGTAAAAGAGTCTTCACTAAAAGTACATGGGTTTGTTTGTTCTACTAAAATATGAATTGGACGTTAAACTAAATAAACTGTATTTTTTGTATACAAACAAGAGGAAGGACAATAGCAAAACCTTTTGGCACTTTTCCAAATTTGTTCAGCTACATCTTGAGCAGTGCCGGTTTCACTGCCATACAATATTGTAATATTCATGTTGCTTATATTTCAACGTCTTTATTGTAAATTTTTCAAGCAAATTTGTTTAGAAAATATTGTGACACAGAAAAATTTCTATGCCAGTGATTTCCAATTGGTACACCGTGATGTCAATGGGTACTTAACAGCCAATCTCTGGAAAAACGAAATTTCTGTTATAGAGGGTATGTAAATTTAAAAAAACCAATATTAATTTCTTCCGTGTTGCATGTATTTTCGCGTACATAAATGGTCTTACAATTAGTCAATCAAATGTCAAGGATAAGTGTTTAGGCTAAGTCCCATTTGGCTCTCGATCCGAGATATTTATAAATAAAAAATAGTTTTCTGCGCACATCGCAGATACGATGATATGATGCATATGAGCCGTTCACAAACTAAAGTGATTAACTCCACTTTGAGTTTTTAAAAATCGTAGCGCTAAAGCCTTTGAGTGATGTTTAACTTTTTATATTTAAAATAAACCTGAATATTTTTTGTGGAGTTAATCAGTTTGACAAATGAGCGGCTCATACTAGCGAGAAGTTTTTATGCCGAAAGTTAAGCAAAATTTAATCATAGTAACAAAAAAATTGTTACTGCAATAAATTTATGTATGTAAGTACTTTTAACGTTGGCGTTACAGGGTCAAGGATGAGATTAAAAAAAAAAGTGCATTGTATGTTTTTTTTTTAAAGTCGAACATAATAGAATCGATATAAACAAGATACGAAACAATTACAAATTATTTCCACTTGTTTTATCGTTACTTTATCATAAGACTATTCGTGTCAAAGATTTTAGTTCACCTTCAAGAAAAAGTTAGTCTACGAAAGAATGAACTGATAATTGTAGTCCGTTAGAAGATTGCATGATGTAACGATAGAGACTATCATTCACCGTCATCTTTCTATGAAGTGACTGTAGCGGTAGTGACTGAAATTAAGTTTGGGAGCAGAGTAGAAAAACAGGTGGGGAGGGGAGAAATTTTTGCGTTCTATTCAGAGATGTGCTTGTGTGCTAGAGCTTGTTAACAAAGTTATCTAATATACTGCGTCTTGGATGCAGGAATATTTGATTAAAAAAGAATTCCCTATTTTCACAAATTGCACCACTTAAAGCTTGTGAGAATTAGCTGCAGTTTGTAGCCCTCTAGTGGTAAGTTTAAAAAGCAAAGAAATACAAATTGCCCGCGTTGATTTTAACACTTCTGCATTCTTGCTTGGTCCTTGTTCTAGATCGTAAAACGATGATCAATTTTATTAAGTTATCTATATTAAACTCGTATGGCATTTTTAACAATTATTACATAGATTTATATCATTTAAAAATGGTTTACAGAATTTAAACAACCTCGTCAGATTATAAGTAAATCGACTATTCTTGATCTTATTTTATGTTTTTATAAAGGACAGTTTTTGTTAATATTTTAAGGATATGATCTATTAACTGAAAGATATGATTTGTATTTCCATGTATCGTTTATTAGTTTTTGATGTTTTTCTACTTTTCGTATACAGGATGTTCGATGATAGGTATCAGAAATTTTAAGGGGCGATTGTAAACACTAAAATAAGATGAAAATACGTTTGAAACTTCGTTTCAGAGTTATTAATTATCGCAAAAATTAAAATTTTTTACACCTGTTGCCGAATATGCTGTATACACACTAGCCATGATAAGTATATTCAAGGCAAATTTAAAAGTAGATTTTCAGAAATCTATTCATACATTGGTTAACGGTCTTCTGCGCTGTTTTAATGCCGAAGGAATATACTTTACATGAGATGATTAATTTTTATAAACATGGTTAATGTTTTATTTAATATCTTTATTGTCAGTTCCATTATTTTTCAACATGTTGTGACACTTTGTCGCTTTCCAAGTAATTTAAAGACGTTTTCGTAAATTATTGTTATCATTAGAAGCGTGTTTTGATGGATTGCATTTCGTAGGTTTTGTGTAAAATAGAAAATACGTTTAAAATAATAAAGTAACATTTCATGAAACAAACAGTATTTTTTTCTTGTAATGAAATTGTGCTCAACAGTCTTAACTTGTCAGACTGTTTTATAATAGTATTACAGAAGAAATAAGATTACTTGTGCAATAAAAAATGTAAGATAAATAATAGAAATATATAAAACTGATAATGATACCGTTCGAACCACAATATATAGGGTGTTTCACATAAATGGAATTAGTGATATGTTTTAAAGAGTTATAGATAAAATTAAATGATTTAAAATGATGTATATAATGGTATTAATTTTATGCATTTGTGTGCATTAGCGCATTTCCAAAGTACAACTGCACCTTTTTCTTAAATTGCATTCTATATTTTCCCATGCATTAATCCAATATACTTCTTCATTCTCTACAAAACCGTATTATTACTGTGCGAGTTATTTTAATGGTAAATTTCATCGTGTTTTATTTAAAACATCTAAAATTACAGAAGTAAATTTAAGTAATGTCTTAAGCAACGTTAAAAAGGAAATTGAAAAGTGTTTAGAGTGCAGTGAAGAATTATTCAAATATTTATTCTAGTGTAAATATTCAACGACATTTGCTAATACATCGGCATAATTAAGGAAAGTAAGTAATTTTAAGAAGTACTTTCATATTTATTCTGTAAAGAATGAAGTGTATTGATTAATACATATAAAAGTGTAAAATGCAACTTGGAAAAAGATACAGTCGCATTTGCGAGATGCACCGAAGCACGAAAATGCATAAAATTAATTTCAGTAATATGCACCATTCTGAACCATTTAATTTTGTCCCATAACATATTTTTTATCTATGATCGTTTGAATTGTATGAGGCACTCTGTATACAAATAGCTTTGTTATATGTAGTTGCGTTTTTCGAGATCGCGTGTTAAATTGTTCGTGAGGAGATTACATATAAATAGTTCTATTTCAGGAATAAAAATATCGAAACCGAAACAAATAAAAAGACTGCAGTAATTTAGAAAAATAAGAAATCTGAAAATTCAAAAATCTAACAATTTATATATTTGATTATTTGAAAATTTTGAATGGTTTGGAATATAAAGAACAAAAAACATATGATGGGAATATCACGTGTAACTATATCCCAAAATAATAATCGTAGCTATTACAAACACCTCTGTATTTAATATTTCCAAAAAGTTTATACCTATCAAAATTTTCAAGATATTCAAGACTCATCAGGACTTTCAAGGTTTATCAAAACTTTTAAGGATTCCCTTTTTCAAATAAGATTCGAATTAGTTAGTCCATCTCTAACAATAAGTTGTTAAAGTTTTAAGTTTTCCTTTCTCAACATCCTTTCCTTTATACTATACTAAAACCGATCCCTCGTTCGATTTCAAACACGCATGCATTTCGTTACGCGAATAATTAGATCCTATCAAAGAACTTGCGAGAATTGTGTACTATTTGGAGTCCTCTGACGGCAGCTCGAAGAGTCACGAAGGAATCACGTTGGCAGCCCTGACGTCTGTTTGCGGATGATTGTCAAAACCTACTTTCTCAGCGAAGTCCGCAGCTTTGCATGCCAGTTCGTAGGAAAACATCATGACTACGTTTAACTCGTAGAACGGAAAGAGGCGCAGAGTGCTGCCGTAAGGAAGACAGTGCGTCCATTTTCGAAGGAGTGAGTGAGTGCTGAGAGAGGTTTCTTGTCTCGTTACGTTCGTCGCGTTTCACCCGTACGACGAGTGACGTGCCTCGGGTCTTCGTCGGTGGGGAAGAAGATTGCTTCGATACCAACGCGAGGAGAGAAGGCGCGCGGGCTTTCGTCCTCGTGGAAATTCGTTTAACGATCTCGCGTCTTAACCACGTCTCTTGTTTGAATGCGATTACAGTGGGCCGCTGGACGTAGTAGACGATTCCTCTGATCCATCACCACGTCTGTCTCCGCGTCAGAGTTTCACAAGGCTCGGCCGATGCATCGTGCTTCGATGGAGCTTACCCGCGCGTGACAACAACTTTCGGGACACCAGGCTCGACGCTCGCCAGGTAGCCCCTCTTCCAATATATCGCCTGTACGAAGCTCGCTTTACTCCCGTGAATTGTCTCCACGTTTATCCTTGACGCGATACTTGCACGACATAAAAGCACTAGAGGTCAGTCACGTTTCAAACCTCTGTTACAGTTTGCCGCGTTTTGCTTTTGAAACATCCACAAGAGACGATTGGAATTTAGATGACTAGGCTTTCAATGAATCTGAACTTTAACATATAAATAGTTGAATGTATAATCTATACACATAGAATATTAATCACTAACAGCTCATTGTTGTTGTAAGCTATGTTTTTAAATGTCAGTATTTAAGAGTTATCAGCTTGATTTCATTACATAGTAATTAATAGATGATGATAAAAGTAGTAGGAATGATTTATGTAATATTGTTCTTAAATGAGTAATTCGATTGAATATTAAGCTTTCAATTATAGTTATTTAAAATTGGAGTAAATGATATTTGAATATGTTCGTACACTTAATGATATTTGAATATGTTCGTGCATTTAAAGCTTAATTTTATTCTAGAAGCATTTATTTGTATTGGGACTTTTTATTAATTTATTAGGTATTAAGTTTACCAAGAATTTCTATTAAATTTTTTCTTAGAATGTTTAGACTTGGAAATAGCATTTGTTGTAAATAAGTTAACTTTATCAAATTGTAAAATTTATAAAATATTATATGTTATTTATTAATATCTGCTTATATTTAGCAATGTGTGTAACATTTTTCATTAAATTCATATCTCTTCTTTTTTCTTTACAGATTTTGATAGCTGTCTACATCAACATCGTTGTGGCAGCTTTTATTTTCTTACATTTGATCGACATGTTTACCACATGACACAAACTTTATTTTATGCCAACCAAATAATACCATTGATATTAATGGAAATTATCTTTGCACCAAGTCCTGCAACAAGAACTATGCTAAATTCTACCATAATATGCAACAATAACTCGTTAAACATTTAATGCAATTTTCAATGCCACTTTACAGTTTATAAACATATTTAATTTGTGCGTTGATTATTACACTGTCAATGCATTAGGGACAATAGAAATCACAAGATAAAGAGTTATACAGAGAAAATGAATAGCAGGCTCGAAGAACAAGAGTCAAAATGGATTTGTGAATATTGTACATATGAAAATTGGCCTTCATCTTTGAAATGCACAATGTGCAGGGGTGCCAAGCCTTTATTAGGGGAGGACATTTATCGTCTGCGAGATCCTAGTCCTCAAAGATCTGGATCAAATGTTGCATCTGGTCCTGTAACTCATTTAAGTCCTACAGATTCTTATAATCTTAGTCCTCAAAATTATAGCCAAAATGTACCATCGGGTGGAAAATGGTCTTGTACAATGTGTACCTATCTTAACTATCAAAATACTACCCGTTGTGTTCAATGTGGAAATGGAAAACCTACAGTTCTTAATCAGTCGATACACTCCATAGCTTCAAATTTACATGAACATCTTGCACCTCTCAGACTAGGAGATCCACCACCAAATTCAGGATGTAATCCTTCTCCAATAAACTTACATCCAGAGAGATATTATAATTTACAAACTAATTTACATCCTGAAAAGTGGTCTTGTCTCGTGTGTACTTATGAAAATTGGCCAAAAGCTACAAAGTGTGTGATGTGTGGTAATCCTAAAGAAAAAGACAGAAGAGATAAAACCACCAGTAATATGGGTGTTATTTTACCAAGTCCAGAGAGGGAACATAGTCAACGTAACTTACCATCGCCCCCTCATGCACCATATATCCATCAAACTCAAAGGGATGAGAATTCAGCTATAGGACGAAGGTAAATGTTTATCCTTCATTTTATTGACATAAACAACAGTTTTAAATATCATAAGCTTTACTGAGTATAAAAAACTTTCTTTTATTATAGAAGTTCACATAGATATCCTGACAGCAGGAATGATGGCTTGTCAACCCCCCAGTCTCCTAATAATTGTGACTATGAACGTAGACTAAAACAGCTAAGGCGTCATACAGATTGGTGCTGGTTAAATGCTTGTCTTGGTATTGTGGAAGGTGATAATGCTCCTGTTGAAGCCTATTTGGCAAGTGGTGGTGATCCTGCTCGTCAATTGACACATTCAGAAGTTCTACTTCTAAATAGAAGTAGTGCTTTTGATGTTGGGCATACTTTAGTACATTTAGCCATTAGGTGAGTGGCAAGTAGTTTTTAACAAAGGATTTCTTTACAGCTATTTTAACTTATTTTATATATTTACACTTGTGCATATGTACTTTGGCTAGGTTTCAATTTGGCTGTTGTATGTGTCGTATAATAAGTTTTATTTTATATTATACAATATATACTATTACTATGTAAGACAAAATTTTTCAAGTGTGTTTTATTCAGTTTATTATACTTTTAACAGATTTCAAAGAGAAGATATTCTAGCAACATTGTTATCACAAATTGAGGGTTCTGGTTCTGGAATAAAAAGGGTACCAAGTTATGTAGCACCAGATTTGGCAGCTCAAATTCGCAGACATGTTACCAATAGTATCCGGTTACGCAAGGGTTCTTTTCCTTGTTATTTTGTCACTGATATAGCTACGTTTGCTTTACCTGCTGAGGTTATTATAACATTACAATTATGTTTTGAGTTATTATAGTTTGTTGAAGATAATAGTTTCTTTTCATGTATTTAACGTTATGTAAATTATACGCAAATACTAATACAGAATTAATTGTTAGGTGGAAGATTTACCAAGCATTGTGCAAGAGCAAATGTTGGAAGAGTTATTAGATAAAGAGGCACAACAACAATTAGAAGGTGGAGGTGGAGAGCCACCAGCACTAAATTGGTCTTTAGAAGTTACTGAACGTTTAGGAAGTCGTTTACATGCACTTTGGAATAGATCTGCAGGGGATTGTTTGTTAGATTCAGCGATGCAAGCTACTTGGGGTGTTTTTGACCGAGATAATGCTTTAAGGAGAGCTTTAGCTGATTCTTTACAACAAGCTGGTCAATTGTAAGCAATTTGCATAATTATTACTTTTTTTTATTCTATCAATAAAAACATTAATTTATTATGTGTTATGAATTATTTATGGTTTCATTATTTCAGTTTTTATCCTCGTTGGAGAGAATATGAAGCATCACAAGCATCTAGAATGTTAGATTTTACTTTAGAAGAGACTCAGTGGCAAGAAGATTGGGAAAGTTTGTTAGCAACAGCTGCTCAACCAGGAAGTGCATTAGAACAATTACATGTGTTTGCTCTTGCCCACATTTTAAGACGACCTATTATTGTGTATGGGGTTAAATATGTTAAAAGTTTTCGGGGTGAGGATATAGGTAAGTTTGAACAAAGATATGTATATTCTTTAGAGTGATTTGTTGTAACTATATAAAATTATTAAGTACATTGTGTTTTAATAGGTTATGCAAGATTTGAAGGTGTTTACCTTCCACTTTTATGGGAACCTTCATTTTGTATTCGATCGCCTATCGCTTTAGGTTACACTCGTGGTCATTTCACAGCTTTAGTTCCTATTGAACCATACGCATCGTCCAGAATACCACCTCTTTCATCTCACGGTGGCGGCAATAGTCCACTTCAACAGCTGCAAATACAGATGCAAACAACATTTATGCCATTAATGGATCGAGAACATAAGCTTTTACCGATACATTTTTTGAGTTCAGAAGAGGTAGGCCGAGAAGAATCTATTTTGAAGGAGTGGCTCGATGTGTGCAGGACTGAGGGTGGTATTCTCGTCGCGCAGCAAAAACTTCACAAAAGACCTTTACTTGTAGCACAAATGTTGGAGGAATGGCTAAATCACTATCGAAGACTCGCGTAAGTAATACGGATTTATTTTTTTAATTTTCTTCATACTTTGTATCCAATAATAATAATTATTAACATTACAGTCAAACGAATAATGCACCTTTCTTAAGACCAGCTGTTCTGCAAGATTATAGTAGTGATGGCGACACAGAAGACGAATAACAAGGTGCAATCAATTACGTTACCAAATTTATTCGAGAAGATTTTTCTCCGTAATTTCTTTTTGCACTACAATCGCAACGCAAGATCTCTGAGATCCGTAGTTTTGAAGAATAAAGCAGAAACAATGTACGAAATTTACGTTAAGTTTATATTTATTGGCAATGTACTATTTCTGCACGATTTTTGTATATCAATATCGATCATCGATCTATTGAATATTAGGAATTTTATTCGTACTATTAATTATACCAGATATTTCTGAATTAATAGGACTACTCGCAATACTAATTTCTTATTTTCGATTAGTATACTCATTGGACTATACGATGAGTAATCATTAAGCTGCCAAAATATAATTTTCAAATAGCATGCAATAAGTTAATGAATTAAATTTTGTTATGATTAAAGATGCTTTAAATATTGATCAATTGCTGTTTGATAAGTTGTATTACACTGCAGCAGTACTGCTCCGTGCTATAAAGGATATTTAACATTAATCTCCATAACATGTTTCTAATGAAGAATTTATATTAAATATTGTTAAAAGATATGGTATGGATCATTGCCACTTTTTGATTCAGAACTTAATTGGCGAAGAAAAACAGGAAAATTAAAATTAATGTTTGGATATGTCAGAGCATTGAATATTTGACTTTTTTTTTTTTTTTTTTTTTTTTTAAATGTAGCACAAAAATTTCTGCGGGAAAGAAATTAGGAATAAAAGAATTCTCGTTTGTTTGTTGTAAAGAAAGAAAAAAAAGAAAGAAAGAATATTTGTTCGAAAGAGAGAACATAATTATTAGAATTTATTGAAGATCCGTTGATGGCATTTTATGTACGATTAAGTACATAAGTACTTGACGGATTCTGGTACAGACCATGTGATTCTTAAAGATAGTAAAGTAAAAGTCGACAGGATTCTGTAGTCATCTTTAAAATCACTTGTTAACTTTGAGCTGTGTTAAGTAGTGTAAAGGTGAAAACGGCAAAGCCGTATTACAACGACACTTTTCTCTGGCGGGAGATAGGGCAGAGCGTTGTATTATTTCTCTGTGGCCGCTACTGGTGTGTTGACATGTAACGATAGCAAAGTACGAATTAAACTGTACTTTTCTCTGCGTAAAGGAGAACAAAGAAACAACCAAGAACAACATTGTGTGAGTGAATCAATTGTACAAGGTGTAGTCATCGTGGTTGTAGGAGTACTAGAACTTTTGTAAAGAAACGCGTGATGGCAGAGAAGCAAGTAGTACCAATCCAGGCACCAAGATTACGTCTGGTATATGCCACTCTATTCACAGATGGACAAAGATTTATGGTAACTGGCAAGGCCAAACAATGAACCCTAATCAAAAAAGTACAAAAAATCGTGAGAGGGGGAAAATGTGTTTCTTTACGGACATGTTACAATGGTTCGCTTAATATATTTAGTCTTCGTTTTTACTAATTCTATAATCTAGCTTCTAGTCCTTTTTAGCACCGTCGTTTTTTCTATAATCACATGCGATATGTGATTTAATTGCGTGATTACCGAAGGGCTCGACAATGTTCAGATAGGAAGAATAATATTCAAGTCAATTCCATAAAAAAGTGTTTTAATAAATGCAGCGTCGTGTCGTAAGAGCGAGGAGTTCTAATGTTTTGATGTTATATTCTTTCTTTCTCGTTTTTTTATATAAACTTTAACGATTGTAACAAACTTCTTTATGTGACTCGATATCACATGATTATTCTTGCAGGCGATTAGAAAGAAAAATTCAGCTTACTCGGACACGGCGTTTGCTGGGCGGAACTAATACTGTAAAAAAGTTGACGATGCTCTGGTGATGTATTTTCTTTTTCCGTTAAATAAGTGTTTCTCGCTCGTGTTGCCAGAATTTACTCGGCAGGTGATAAAAAAAAGAATATAAAAGATTTAAGAATTTAATTGAATCAGATAGAAGTCTATATTAATATAGAATATATAAAATAGATTATATTAAATAATATATCGATGTACAATAATTCTAAATGACGATTTATTATTATTATTATTATAATTACTATGATTATTATATTATTATTATTATGATTACCATTATTAAATGCGTAATAAGAAGTATCGAGGTGAATTAATATAATTTAAGTTACTTTATGCCCTTCGATCACCAATCCTCATGGTCACTTGTGATGTAATTGACCCCAGTTGATCCTTCGATGCAGTAATACTATATATGCTTGAAAAGTAGTAATTTTGTTGAGTACCGAAACGTTTGTTTTTGTTGAATATTACAAACATCTGTTATATCAAGGTGTCAATATGAATGACTGTGAAAATCCGTGTAATGAAATTTGTAGTTTATTTCCTAATCTTCTTTTCTTAATACATGATAGTGTATTAAATGATTAATAATAGTGCAAGCGATTAATGTTTCACTAAGGACATTTAATCGTGTATTTTGCTACTGGGGTTGAATTGTTTTAGGGAAAATTGCTTGAAAAAGTATTAACGGCCGATTTACGGCCAACCATGAGAATAAAAGACAATCCATCGACGTAATCTAATTGATGTACTTACGTGAGACAATCAAGGACTTACGTAAAACAAGTATGTATCATGTACAGGGACGCTGTCTTAAGTATATCGTTTTGCAATCTTTGTTATTGTTCTATTATAAAGAATTTCTATTTTTGTTGTTAAGCTTTTTCATTGAAATTGATTTTCTAGATCAATATCTTTTTTCTCTTACTGGAATACATATTAGAAGAGTACAGTTACAATTAGTTAAAGAAGCACTGAATAGTTGCAAATTATATTAGCAAAAATGTATAAATAGTGAAATCTCTTTAAAACACATATTTTAAGTAGGTAATCTTGTTGTCTTGTTGATACAGAACTTGTTTGATATTTTTGAAGTCTACTTGAACTTTGTTATCATTTTAAAGTGCTACAGTTTGATTTTGATATTTAGAATGATTGGAAATATAATAAAAAATATTGAATTTACATTAAATTAAAACAACGTGATCATGTAATTTTTTTTATTTTTGAGTAAAATAAAGTACTCACATTTAAATATAAATAACAATTATAAATTTTATAAAAAAATTGTATATAAATTATAAATAGTGAATGCAATTTCTTCTTTGTTCTAACATTTGCTGGTGCTTTATTATATGCATAATTGGCCATGTATTGTATGTCTCATACAGAGTGAGATTTTCAACTGTTACGCTCTTAATGTCTTATTGAATATGCTGAGAATGCATTCAAGGAGAGAGTATTTTACATCGTCTGAAATTAAGAAATAATTGACAGGGAAAACTTGCAATTTGAATTTTTATGGAAAGAGTTACTGTGATTCCTTTGTCTCATATTATTCTATAAATATACATATATACATGTAAATAGAGTTTGTCGTGTGAAAATACATAAATACAGGAACACAATAAACTGCATAATAATAAAGCTTAACATATAGAAATTTGTTACTTCTCGACACACCACTTTATATATTTTAGATAAATTTCAATCCTCTCATTTTTGCAGAATTATTTACCATTGTAAATTATGTTTATAACTACATTTTTTGATTCTTTGTTGTTTGAAGAAGTCTATGAAAATTAGTTAATTTGCTTTTTAATTTAATTAATTAAAAATTAGTTAATCTAAAAGGGGATCCTGATCATTTTATACTATGCAGACTAAAGTAACTTCAAAATCAAATGTATGCATTTTCTGCGAAATTTTCATAAATTTCTAACATCAAAGAATGTTTATATTTTGGTATATATATTTGGTTTATATTTTGGCAATTTTGGTACATTATTGCATACATGGCAAATCACGCAACTATGGCTGCAGTCGGAAATCTAGTTGAAACTACTAACACTGCTGAAGCTGTATACATCGTGTTACATGATGTGTACAGTTTCAGTAGTTTTAGCAGTCTCAGCTAATTCAGACTGCAACCCTTATCACCTGCATTTTCTTGTAAACTATTTGTTGCATGAAAAAAATGTTTGAAATAAAAGTTTTGTTTAGTATCGAGAGGAACATACTAAAGAAGAGCATACTCTGGATACTAAACAACTTTCGTTTGAAACATTTTTTCACAGTTTACAAGAAAATTCAGGCAATACAGTTGCGTGACTAACCCTGCATATTGTATTTGTATTATCATAGTATGCAATTTGAGGCGGGATACATGTCTAATTAAAGGTAACAATACAAATTGCATTGAAAATATGTGTGTTCATTATAAGGTGTTTCTTATAAAACAATGTATCATAAGTTTTACTTGAGACGTTTTTTCAAATTTGAATAATTTGAGAAATAATAGGGTAATAATGAGGTATTCCTAATTCTGAGAGGTCGTAGGAGTTATGATTAGAACAATCGAAGAGATAACATTTTCAAGGTAAATGATAGTCGATACAGCAGCTTAATTAAAGCTGCAATTACGAAAGCCTAACGAAGTAGTCGATCTTTCCACGTTTGCCAATCACACGTCCACTTCTCGAATGCTGTTTCCTAATTCAGAGTGCCTCTGGAGATTCTCCATAATTACTGTCATTTTAATGATGGCCCATCGTTCACACTGGTGACCCAATTTCTAAGTGGTTACTAGGTTCATCAAATAATTCACTTCGTTTTTTAAGAGCTGCAAGACTCGTTCGATTTGTATAAACGCAGAGGCTTTTTACAGTCATGTTATAATGTAGTTTGAAGAACCTTGATCTATCGGTATCTGATTTAATTTATTTTATTTAATTCATTAACTTCATTAACAATTTCTGTGCGTTATCAATTATCTCCACGATATTGTGGCTCATAAATTCCTTTTATTTTTGTTTCTAGAGGTCGATTTTTGTTCGTAATTAATTGACTACTTGCGAAGCAAGGATTGAAGTTTCAAACAGTTAGTTTAACAATTCTCAGAACGCTTAGCTGTTACTTCGAGAATACTGAATCTCAAACTTTTGCATTCGTTTTGGAACTTGTGAATTTGAAAGGAATTTAAGATTGGAGATACCTAAATCTAGTTATAAACTAAACCAACATAAGTCATACATGATTTCATTTCTTAAATACCTACATCATTTTAGTATTAGCGTTTCAAGTTTTAAATGTCAATTTTGTGTTATGAATTTATATTATATTTTTATTTCTGAAGAAAAAAGTTTTTTAACTCTCTTTTCATTTATTAAAAACATAAAATTCTATCTTGTTCATCTTAGCTACGTTACAAACTCGAATTTTTAGTAACGTGGCCAATATCGTTTGGCTTTAAAAGCGCAAAACTTTTTATTAGAATCAAAGTAAGATTTTGTGGCTCTCGATGGCTGAGCAGTGATTGATAACACTCTTGATATTAAAGGGAGGGGAAGGGGGGTATCTGATGCTATATTAAAATATTCCCTAATTTTTGAGGATTTTAAAAAGGATAACTGTGTTCAATCCTTAGTACAAAGTATACTGAATTTTGTAAAAAAATGTTTTCACTTATATGTGACCTTGAGAGGAATACATTAATAAATCAGAAATAATTTTTTTCTTAAATATTTGCAGAATTTTATTTTAATATATGAAAAAATAAGACTCCTTAGAAGGTAAGATTATAGGCCCCTAACCATTTCCCCATTTAATCCTGACCTGTACAGAATAATTACATATTTCTTTCATGTGTCTTCTTGGTCATTTGTCTTTCTTTGCTTTTGCAATTAACAACGATGTTGAATAATCCATGATGAATGGAGGTGCATACATTTCAGAGGGATTTTCTACACTCTACACTGCTCTAAAAGTATCCGAAACGTGTCGATTGAAACATTAAGTCCATAGCTGAAGGAAATCGATTTGCAGGCCACGATAAATTCGCTTGAATCGGTCGAAACTTCGGCATGCTATTTGAATTGATAAATGATACGACTGTATTCACATTCATCCATTTTGCATCGAGCTTTTCCCGAAGTTTAACGAGCCTCTATTCAACCTATTTCGCTAGGGAAATTGCAACAGATTTGATGAATTAGATACAATCCGCATAACAAATTAGGACCTTTTATTTATTTTTCCTTAGAGATTTTATTATTTATCATACATCCTCAAGTATTCACACATATGTTTATCACATTATAATTTTATCTAAAAAATCTTGTTTTAAATGGCTTGTTGAATTGTGACTAAGGAAACGTCAACAATGTTCGATAGAATTTTTGTTTTTACCTCTAATCTGCTAAAAAAATTTGGTAAAAAATAAAAATAAAATACCTAGATCTATATGGTTTTGTAAAATATAAAACATGGTTTTTTATTTTAAATCGTCTAGCAAGCAAACACTGTTTTTTTCTAAGTCGATCAAATATTATTCGAATCACTCTATGGATTTGGCCATTATTTTGCATAAATCAAATTCTGAATAAATTTTTGTAAATGTTACGTATTTCCAATTAAAAAAAGTTTTCAAACATCAATTTATTTTCCAGTTTATGTTTAATATTCTTTAGTTATGAAAGTAAATATTAATAATTCAAAGTTTACGCATAATATGGTATTTAAAGTAGAAATTTTGTAAATGTCAGATTCCTGAAATAGTTCAGAATAGACTGATTGCTGTTGCTGCATTAAAGCATGAAAGATGTTTCGATCAAACCCGTCAATCAATTAAGTAGTACAACTATACGATAGTGTCGGTGGAAAAGCTGATTCAACTAAACGTTTTACCATTTCATATCGGTGGAATGAAATAATTGTAAGGATTCGGGAAGTACCTCTGCTTTTAACAAAAATGAATAAAGTAAACGAGTGATTAATTTCAATGCTTTTTATGTCTTTTATGATATTGTGAGGTGTATTTGATCATTGAGTACAGTTTTATAACAGTTTTGAAGATGCAAAAATAAATATCTTTCTCTGAATGTAGAAATAGCACATTTTTATACAATTTTTCTAATTAAAAAAAGTTGTTACACATACTAATTCTTAATTATTTAATTTCGTATTGTTGAATGAATTAATTTCAAATTCTCAACACTTCAGTCTTTCAACGTGCAATGTCAAATTTTTCAATTCAATTTTATTACTAATATTTTGAATGGTACATCGCAATTGAATTGTGTATCTTAATATAAATTCAATGTAAAATTCATTTCAACTGACTTTAAAATGTTTGTCCAAATCTTCTTTTTATTACATTAAATAAATGGAACATTATTGTATTTAGGGTTGTAGAAGCACTATAAAGGAGTAACTACTTGGAGTAGAATTAATTTTTCATAAGAATACTACTAAATCAAAGAAATTAATACTTTGTGAGGTATTTCAATTTTTTGGTAAGATGTCTACGCAAAATGTTTTCATATACAATGTATATGTATGTCTTACAAGATAAATTTGTAAACATTAAGTATATCCGTAGACATATTATTACACGCAGAAGAATATTGGTAGTATTAAAAAATGTTATTAAACAAAATTGGTGTATTTTAGGGAGTATTCCTTACCTAATTTTAAAAGTTACATTAATTAAGGGATAATACCTACCCAAACGCGCTCAAAATACATGTATCTTTGGGAACCTTTTAAAGAGAAGCTATTGAATTTTTTTGGGTAAATGTTTCTTTCCTTTTTGTAGCACAAGTTAATGAAGCCTTATGCATTTTTCCCATACAAAAAAATATAGCTAACATTCCAGAAGGCAATATAGATTTATTAAAAGTATATTGTGGTCACCACTGTTACTCGGAAGTGGATTATCTGAAATTAATAATCCTTCAATTTTTAAGTAATATATTAAATTATCTAGGCTTTATCTAGCCGGATTTCTGATAAATTAATTTGTAACAAAATGGCAGCAGCTGAAAGTTAAAATATCGATTTTCAACATTGTGGAACCTATGTCATCAAAAACGCAATATGTATACTATGATGAACTTCCATTAAAAAGAACACGAATTAATTGAACAAGAAGTAAAGATATTATAGTATTTTATTGCTGTCCAAAAGAAGGACAAAAATCGACAGGAGCTGTTTTTGTTACAAACTCCTCAATTTCTTACACATTTGTAGCCATGATTTTATTTCCTCTACATTAATGTCTTATTATTTCAATTTAAAATAGTCAAACGTACCAGAGAACTGTCCAATGTCATAATTAGTTACGACGCATTCATTCGACTAACGAAACTCCTTTCAGCGAATCAATTAAATAAATTGAATTCTGAAAAGCACTTTACCCCGAGTTACAACGTCAATGAGGACGTGACGGAAGGTGGAAGTTGCACTGCACTTTGAATGCCATAGTTGTTTTCTTTTCTTTTCGAAGTGGAAGGAAAATACCGCACCTTTATTTACAATTATTGGCTTTATCATTTTCACTGAAATATTCTGGGTTATCATTCGGCGTTTCGAGTGTCGTGGAAAGGTCAGAGGCGTAGGAGGCTTTGAATTTTTTGAAAAGATAGTTAAGAATTGGGTGGCATGTATGAGAGCACGTAGGAACGATAAAACTGTCAAACATACTCCAAGTTCCGCTAATAATTAGAGTATATAGGATGTTCTCTTTTAATTTACAAAACGGTCGATTCGTGAAATATGCGAAAAGAATGTTAAATTGGAAAATGTACCCTTACGAAGCATAACTAATGTAGGTTCTATAAAAAGTTTTGTAATTTTTGAATGTTACTTTCTGGAATTTTATAGATATACTCTAGATGTGGTTAGCGTCAATCTTAATCTTTACTTATTTAGTTCGTCAGCTGTTTTGTTTTTGTGTTTCGTAATTTTCTAACTTTTTAACTCTTGTATTATTACACATTTAACGTGTACAATTTTTTGATATTCCATTTAATGTTTAATTTTTCCATTCAAGAAGTCTTTAATGTTTCAATTTTCAATTATTCAATTTCTCAGATCTTCAATTTGTCTACTTTTGACATGTATACTTATACAAGGTATTTGACAACAGATGTAAAACTGATTAACTCTATAAAAAAAAGAAAGAGTCAGAAAAATAATAATGCAATAAATAACATGACATTGAGCTTAAAGTGAACAATGTTGTACGGTATATTGAATTGATTAACAGGTGGAGTTTAGTAACAGTTTGGAGTAGTAGGAGCGACCTAACATTTTGTAAACAATTTTTTATTTTATCAAACTGATTTATGGTAGTTGACATACATTTTTGTAAGTATGCTTCATTTGTTGATAATTTTATGCTTCTTTCCAGTATAAATTAAGGTTTTATAGAATAAAGGAAAACTCTTTTGAGCGTTTAGAGTCATTGTATTAAGGTCGAATTTCACATCACCCACTCTGTCTGGCCTGCACCTTGTAGGCCTAGTTGCTCCTATATTACTCATATTCTTTAAGTAAAATGTAGCGGGAATACTTCAACTACACAACTATCTTATAGATATAGTTTTAGATAATTACTATCATGTAAAAAAAGGAAATAAAACCAAAAAAGAATTACTGATATATACAGAGGTAAGAACTCTTTTTGAGTTCGCTCTTATGAAAATCGCTAAAAACATGCTTTCCTCTGAATATGCTTTTGTTAAAATATCCTTTACCAAATCAAATGCCTTTATGATTAGTTTTGTCTCTTAGATATTGAATTCTTGACTAAAAACTTAAAATTCATCAAAATAGCTTCAGAAATATGTTAAACGTTACATTACAGCTATAAATAATTCTATCTTAAGACAATAGGTATATAATCATGCAGGTAAATTTTTGACAAGACAAGTGCAGGCTTGTCTTCAAATGCAAGGTGATCATTTTGTGTATCTCTTATAGAGATAATTAAAACAGAAAAATCATTATGTATCACAAACGAGGACAGATAGAACATGTGTTTATGTGCCTTTTTTCATGTTTTTTAAGCATATGATCAACTCCCGAAGTGGGTCCCACATGTTATAAAACACCTTGTTTTGTAAGAGGGAAGCTCAATAAATTATGGAGCTTTATAAAATATTAGCTAGCCAGATGTTTAAGCTTTACAAAGTGTAAACAACATAATTTAGGCTTCCTAGTCTATACATATACACGTACACCTTTTCGATATCGAGGTGTTTAAAAAATATTGTGATTCTCTGATTAGAATCCTGATAGGGAATGTTGTGTATTGTGGTGTTTCGAAAATTTATAAGAAGCCTTCTGGCAAACCTATTTCTCGAACGACGAATCGAGCATACAGTAGCCGCGTAAGATTCACTTTGCAAAGAGATAGAAGTCTAGCGAATTTTTCCTGCATTCTCGACGAATCCGATGTCGCTCGAGTAATAAAGGAACGCGTCTTGAATTCATCGTAAATCGAACTTCCCAGCGCATTGAGCCTTTGCCTGCAACGTCTGAGGAAGATCTGAGAAAGAGGAATATACGTACATATGTAAAATGTAAGCGGATCTTTTGCTCGTAGTTATGTAAAATGAATGGAGAAAAATCAGAATACCTCCGACGGAAATGGAATTTTGAATAATATTAGAAGCATTCGTATTGTTATCGTATTGTTGTATAAATATTGTATTTTTAGCTTTCAAAAGCTAAGTAATTAATATATTTGTTTTTGGTGGCGTTGTATCTTTATATGCAGCACTGGTCCTCGAGTAACTTAGCCAGGTTTTAAACTTCATTTTCTTCAAAAACAAAGTGTCGATTGAAAAAATAATATTCTTTGTTTCTGACTCATTTTTTTATGTAGAATTACAATTTGATAAATCTAGTCCTGCCAATCACCTTTATCGATTGTTATCAATTTTTTACAATTTGTCAATTGTTTTATTTCTACACTTTTAGAGTACGTGTCCACTTAAAAGTAAAACGATCGCGAGTTGCTCTCGACAGTACTCTTAGATAATGTATTCATCTCGGACAGTTACTCTTAGTTACTCTAAGCGCAATGTCTGATAGTAAATTTGAGAGTACTCTCGAAAGCAACTTGTGATAGTTTTACTCTCATGTGGACATATACCCTTATAGATGTATCAGCTACATGGCAGAACAGTTATGAGAGTGTAGAAGTAAAATAATTAATACGATATTAATAATTGACAATAATAGACAAGTGTGCCTAGCAAAACTAGATTCGTTACATTGTGCTCCTTGTCTGCTTCTACAACCCGTTTTACGTGTGAGGTATTATACAGTACATACATATGATGTATGTATTTATATAATATCATAAAGTTGCATTTACGTAACTTCAGACCTTAATGGGTTAACATTTTCATAATAGATATTTTTTGAAATGAATTTTCTAAGATTTTTGTTATTGAGAAAAAGAAACAACCAGATAAAAGGAAACAGAAAGACAAAATACGTACGTATTTATTTACTTATAAAAGAGGACAAGTTGGTTAAGCGTTGATCTAAACTCTGAGTAAAATTTCCAAAATTGTAAATTATAGTGGCCTTCCAATCTTATTCTACTTTCTGCTCCCTCGAAGTAAAAGAGAAAGCCTTTTACTCACATATAAGTATATTGTGAGATAGGGCTGAAAATAAATCGAGATTTGGGTAATGCTCAACCAGTTCTTGTAAACGTTTCACCACAAATTCGAAAGCAGTAAAAGACCATCGCGTAAGGAAACCCTCGTCTATAAAATCGTCCATAGGCTACAAGTAAGCACACTCGTAGAAATCTCAAAGGACATCTAATGTTAAAGCCTGAACAGAACTTTCTTTTCGCTTCAAATCAATATCGCGATCTTTCTACTTTCTTTTAAATAAATTAACATTTTGGCACGTTAAGAACGGGATGATGCACGAAAGGCTGTTTGTTTTTTTAGAAGGTGCTGTCGTTTAACAATTTCGATCTTTCTTATTAATTATAAAGAATGATTTATACTTTCGAGTCCATCGACACTCTAGTCCCATAGGGGTACCATTTATTGAAATGTTCCCTTAAATGCTAATATATTGAATCTTAAAGTTATTAAAATGATAATGGAGTCCTTGGAAGGAAGTTAAACAAAATTATAAATGACCAAAATATATTCTTGCAAAATAAAATCTTTAAGAGGATACAATGTTTAATGATATATGTGTTGGTAATTATGCAATTGCTGTAAGTTTAAAATTTAGAAAAAGTTAAGTTATAAAAGAAAAAGTTGCTTTATTAATGTAGTTGCGTGAAAATGAGTCGAATAAAAAAAATTAAAACATAAATTCCAGAAACTATTTTAGATTTACACCACGTTCGTAATCATTGGTATGTTATGTACAATTCATCAGTATAGGAAGGATTTTCACAGTCAAGTGACTACTGGAGAACACCTTTGCTCATACATTCAATGCATTTCATGCTAATCATACTAACTATTGCATTTTTGATAATAAAGTCTTGGAATTCATGTATTACAGATAAATTATGAATGCAAGTGTGATATAGTAAAATTTTCTAAATACACTCTTTTAGAATACAATGTGTTTTGCACAGTGTTATTTACATTAATTTATATATTTTATGGTACCATATTATTTAATACATGAAATCTACGTTCAAAAATATGTAATGGACTAATTTAAAGTTTTTTTCTACATTCAATGATTACCGAGATATTACGCGAAATATGATTTTCACCTCCAATTTTGGGGCCGGCTGTCATCCCCTTAACACGAATATAAATTAATACAAAATAATACGTGTCGAATATTTTCAACTTTCAAAAATACAATACAAAACATCTCTTAGGCGGATAAAATTACAATGATCGACCACCAGCTTTCCGACAAACGCATCAGTTAATCGATCTCCCTGGCTGTACACACGCGACTGGAATGTGTTGAAACATGCACGCGTTTTGCATGACCTTTTGCACTTTTGTGGTACAGCTGCTTTGTAGCATTTTTTTTACTTTCCTGCGTGTTATTATTATAATATAATAACAACTTTTTAAAGATATAATAAGTAATGTTCGATAGCAGATGTCTCCAGCGCTGAGAGAATTTGTCCTAAAGCCGGACACTGGTTCAGATTTGGACATTTTGTAGTCCTTAATGATATTCAAACGTATTTCAAAGGGTTTTTCAAAAATTTCAAAATTATGGATTTTACAACTGCTTGAAGCGGAGTGTTAATTTTTTTCAAAAATTCATAACTCCTGAACTAATAAACGCTTGAAAATCAACTTGTGTGTGTTTATAGCGAAGACATTTAACTATTAAGGAAAAATTATTTCATTTGAAAAAAGTTCTTTTTAACATTTTTTTGCAGTTGTGTTTAACAAATGTCTTTTTTGTAGTGGGGAAATATTTAAAAATCTGAGAAAAGTAAGAATCTACTCTCATTTGTTTTCTTTGCGAATTGTTTTTGAAAAATTAGGAAACTTTAAAATTGTAGTCAAATTTGTTGAATTTAAGACTGCGTCGAAATTCACGGAATGATTGTCTTAATATAGTCAAAAATAATTAGTTCGTTAACACTGTTGCGAGTAAAGATGTATCGTAATAAACTCACGAACACCATGGATATCCGGATATTAATACCACTCACTCTATATCTCAATTAATAATTTCAACTCAGTCTCAAAGCTTATAGGTAAATATGTGTAACGCATTTGCAAAATTAAATAAACATTTCAAATAGTATTTGAACAGTACAAATACGTATTATTATTGCACATTAACCAATTTTAATATATGTGATTAAGCAAAACTGTTTATATAAATATTTTTACTTCTTATATCAAATACTATTACCCAGGATTGCGTAGCTTATTTTAACTCCTCTGTTAGATCCAGCGTTAAAAGGTTTTCCGTATTATCAGAATAACATAAAACATCCACAGCAGCCATGTTAAAAAAGATATTGTAAACTGAGAGAGTATTGTAACATTTTTGTAACGCCTTTTGTAACATTTTGTTATACAAATACAAAAATTGAAATGTTTATATTCACTTTGCGTAAATATCTTACTACATCATTATACCTTTTATCATTTTACTATGAGAGTGACAATGTATATAATTATTTATCTTATCTCTGTAACTTACTGGGTAACATTGTCACATCATACAAATAACATTAACAGATAAAATGATACGGATCTAAGATTACATTGGCATTGAAATTTGTTTTTTTTTTATGCTTAATCCATTTATTTTTTTCATTTATTAATTTTTTCAGTTTGTTTTAGTAATTAATTTATTTCTAATTTGATTAGTTTACTACTGTAGTTAAACATATAAACTGGCAAATTATTATAAGAATTAATCTTTCATTCGTTTATTTGTATCTGATTTAGCAAAATGTAATTGTTCTTTTTACAAACTCGATGTCCATATCTATTTATAGTAGAACCTCGAGTAACTGAACCTCGAATATTTAGAACTTTTGTTATTAACGTTGCGTATATAGGGTGCAGTAGCTACAAGGATTCAGGGGAATATTAATCAAGGTATAAACAGTGAAATAATAGTAATTTATTGAACAAATTAAAGCTAGCTTTCAAACGGGTGCTTCGTGGTTGAATTTCGTGGTATTGTGAGTTATCGAAGCTCTAGTGTACTTTCTGTAGTTCCATAATTGTAAGTTCTGTATCCCTAATGAAGACACATTATACATTGCACTTGAAATTATAGGATCATTGAAGCTTCAAAGTTTCAAGTATTTAAATATACAAATTTTTAAATTCTGGAGTAGGTATTCAAATGTTAAACTAATCAAACCTCCAAATTTCTTCAAACTTTAAAAATACAAGTCTTCAAAATTTCTTTGGACTTACACCACTTGCACAATCACCGACACACACATAATTTTTGGAGATTTAAATATTGAAACATTTATGCATCTGTATATTTGAATATTAAATATTAAACGTATTTGAATATTAAATATCGAATATATGTGAATAGTAAACATACAAATGTATAAATTTTTCAATATTTAAATCGAATGTTTACAGAAAGTTATTTTATCAATTAAATCGCATAGAAATGACCCAAATCACACAAAAAAGAAAACATATATTTTAGGAAAAATCAACACATAAAGTTTCAACGAATCTATGAACTCATGATTGCCAATGTTACTCCATTCTTTCAATATTCCCTCAGTTTACGGTATCCTTTTTAAATTGTATTACACAGCTTATCCCTCGCTATTTACGGAAGCCAACCAAAGCAGATGGTAAAACTCTGTGCTAATAGGAGGTGACAGCGTTAGTCGAAAAGTCCAGTAGCAACGTCTTCTCGGTAGTGGGTGGATAGGGGTGGCGTTCGCGCAGGGGACGCTAAGGTGCAGACGCCCCCGGTGCTGCCGCCAGGGTGGTGGAGTGTGACTGTCAAGCGGGAAACCAGCGAGCATCCACAGTTCACTGCGGCCTCGCAAGCCGTTCGAACGACAGGTCGTTGTGTCGCGTTCACGTCGCTCCAAATGTCGCGATATAAACAAACAGCCCCAGACGAAACACAGAGTGAAGCTCACTCGTTTCAGTTTCCCATCCGTGACGTTTCTCAGTCGCGAACCAGTCGCCTTCGAATCGATCGGAACGAGTCTGGTCATTAGTTGCACGTGTCTCCCTTCGCTAGTTACGGAAGCCTCCGAGGAAATCGTGATTTTCAGCCTGCCGATTGTCTAGAGGATCGATCGACCGATTGGAGGGTCGGTGAGTTACCCTTGCTGATCGTTTCCACCGATATGCCCCTCTGATTGCTCTTAGTAGATGGGATTCTAAGAGGACTTTTCCTTGACGAAGTTTTGCTTCTGCCGTGGAGAGGGGACGTGTAGCGGGGCTGCAGGGAAGTTTGAGGACTGAGGGGTACTTTGCGGTCTGATGGACCTTAATTGCAGTTCCAGTGTCGCCAAGATGAGGATACTGCCGTGTTGCGGTGCACGTTTACTGAATCCTGAGTAACGTCGGATATTCTGCGAAGTAGTGTGTGGGAAGACTACGTGCAAGAACCGGCAGGAAGATTGTATTGTTGGATATTTGTGACGAGATGCACTTTGACCGCAGTTTGCGAAGTTAAAGGAAGGAATCTTAGCAGTGACTGAGTCGTTACTGAATAGAAAGTGTAGATAAATTTCATGGAGTACTCTTTTCGAGAATATTGGCTGCTTTAGATACCATCTGTATTGTCTCTACGAGGTAGCAAACTTCAGTGGGCTTTAATATTATCAAGATGCTCCGATATAACGCATTTCGTTGACAGACTTTAATTGCAAGATTATTGTGATCAACTGCAAGGTCCATCTTCATCAAACTTTGAAAACCAACTTCGCCAGAGATAGGCTTCAATATCAGCTCCATTGTAAAGAAATGAACAATGCCGTGAGGCGCGCTTTTAAAAAGCTATGAATGCTATCTCCGCATCCCTCGATTAATTCTACGTCGTGATAGATGCGAGGTCTTTATCGAAACCGGTCTCAATGAGCACACTGAGAGTAGCTCGAAGGTTTTTGGCGACGAAGGAAGAGAATAGGTAAAATGATGAAAATACGGGAGAAAGACTGTAGATAAATGAAGAGGGATCGTTTAGTTAAACGATTCCATTTTATCATCTACCAAGGACTGCGACAATTAATTGCCACGATTCAAATAAAGTATCTTGGAACAATCTGATAAGAGACTATCGTCAGAGAACTGAGTAACTTAATGAATGTTACAGTGATTTATTTTACCTTAGTGTCGATTTTGCGGATAAGTGAAGGGGAAAATAACGTTTCTGTTTGGAAGATTTCTTTGAAATCTGCCATTTGTAAAGAGAAACTCGAGGAATGTTGCTACGGTATTTTAGAACAATGTAGAGGATCTTGGTGGATCTTGGTGAGAGTGCAATTGTAGATTGTGGAGGTGTAGGAGAGATCTATGTCTGATGCTGCGATACAATCGTGTAATTGATGCACACGTCGGGAACCATCGCACCTGTGGAACCTTGAGGTATGTACGAGAAACTTAATTTAATTCTTACTAAATATTCTATTTTCGAGTTACATGTTACATTCTTGTTTGAGATGTTTCGAAGAAAATTTAATACAGTAGTTCGTCAGGATCAACTCTTTTCTATTTGTGAATTAGCATTTGTGAACTATTAAAGGAAAGATGTAATACGTTCTTATTCTGTGTATATAGCTATAATAGGTCATCAAAATTTATATACAGTTTAAAAATTGTAGTATTTTTAAATAGAACAATGTGGTATTTTAGTAGAAACTTAATTTTTTGGAAAAGTTTAAATAAAATTTTAAATAAAATCTTAATTAAGTATTTTCTGTGAAGAACACAACAAATCAGGATTAAAATATTGCATTATTTTATTTTCTGTGAACAATAATTTCATTTGAAAGGATTAAATTAACCTGGTAAATGAAATTAGAGTGAATAGAAATGTATGACGTTAATTTCAAAGGCAATGTTTTTGCTCTTTCGGCCACTGATTTCTATTAATATTAAACTATGTATATTAATTTTGTACCCTGTTATTCTTTCGACTGAATTACGTAGATTTCTTATACATTCTATATGATAAAAAATTTATCGGCTGTTTTATGCACTTAATCCCAAGTAAAATTCTTCAAAATCTGAAATAGAGGTGTAACAAATTTAGAGATTCTTTTTATATTTGATACAAATTTTAAATTCTGGATAGTGACTCTTTAAGATAGTACTAGTAAGTACTACAGTACATATAGGCACAGTTTTGAAAATGAATGTGTGTGAAACATACGCAAAATTCAAAGAAATATTAAAAGACTAAAGAAATATTTGAATTTTCGAATTTCAACCTTTCTCTATATGCTCAAAATAACATGAAAAATGACACTTTTTATGAATCGGTTTAAAAGAACTGGGAACCTTCATTTAGGTATTAATCTAAAAAATGGAAATTAAAAAATTTATTGAATTCTTATCTCGAATTCTAAATTCCTTAGAGTCATTTAGATTAAATTATAAGATAAATGAAATTAATTACTTGCTAAATCCTTAACGTGCACTTAAAGCATCAACATACTGACTAACTTATCATTGAATTCATGACAATAAAATAAATCTGCTGTGGTTGCAAATAATGTTCGTTATTACTTCACCGTAATTGGCCTCACGAATTCTATGAAACTCAATAAACGATCTATCACCCTTTCTCAACAGAATCAGTCATAAATCACTTACCCCAAACTTACCCTCTTCTATTCCTACATCATCCTATATCCGGGAACAAGTTTGATCATTTTTTCCCACAACGAAATCCGTGCAGCAGAAATAAACTGGTCACGGCGAATAAAAGCGAGAAATAGAAGTCGTGAAGAAGAATCGTGGATAGGTTCGAAGTGTGAGGCGCAGGTGTGCCGCAGTTTCGTGAAAATAGAATGAGACATCGTTTCAATGTGTTTTTCTGTTGACGAATGCGAAGAAAAGCCAACACGTAGCAGTGAAGCAGGCGTCTTACAATATTTTTCGTCTTCAAGTTCCAGTTTGCAATAGGTGCATTCGCGGTGGAGAAACTCTTGACGACTCGAACGGAACCAGTAGTACAGTTCAACTATATGTCTGACGCTATAGGACAGTAGTAACAGCAGAGTTTTCGTAGCGTCATTATTCAACAGACGAAAGAGAATTGTGCTGTTCAATATACTTTTTGGTAACTCTCTGTCTCTGTTTCTTTTATTTTCGTTACTAACGTTTGTTATGGATTCATATAGGGGAAGATTGTCGAATACAAAATAAAATATTTAGGTGAACTTATCGAAAAGATACCATAAAGCTGTTTATGGATTTCGATGATTTTGAAATATGGTACAGAAGACGAGATTTTGAATAACTTTTTCCTGTGTATATAAACAGCAGTCGACCTTAAGGTTTATACGAGTAAGAGATGTTCTACATATGACTTTTTTTTGTTTTCTAAAAAGTTATGTAACTTTGTTATAGAATATGTAGTGTAGACTACCTTTAGTTTTCGAAATATTCGCGAAAAACTGTTGCTACTACTACATTAAATTTTGCTTATACGTACGCGTTTGTGGCGGCGTATGCATCAGTATGCGACGGCCACTTTTCTGCTGTTTCTATAAACATAGTACAGAATCGGTAACCGATATCATAATGGGCGGACTAGCTGTAATTATCGAGTTAGAGTATTGTCTTTGAAACTTTTACTTATAATTAGTGGAATAAGTTAATACAGTGAATAAATCCAACAAAAAGTCCCTCAGGCGACCCAACACTCTATAAAAGCCTAGTAGGTTTAATTTGACCCAGTGGGTTTAATTTGACCCATTGGACAAAGATATTCTAAACGTAACTATTTTATATTCTACGTTTGTAGGGTATCTAAGCGTAACTATCTTACATTCTACGTTTATAGGGTTACGTTTAGGTAGACATTTTGGTTACGTTTGTCCACTGCCTCAATTTAGATACACTGGGTCCTTACGCGGAGTTCCTTTGGTACTGCATACTTAAGATTTTTCTTAAATAAATGAAAAGACAAATATTTTGTGCTTTCTATTCTGCTTTATTTATAAGTTAACGATATCATAATTTAAGGTAAAATAATAGAATAAAGAATATTATTGTAATAGTTAACTTAAATCTTGATTAAATTTTGGTACAGAATTCTGACATATCGTTAAATGGCACCTAGAATAGGACATAGCAGTATGGTGCGACGTGACTCAGATCAGTTTCAATATGGTTTGTAGCGGTCACAAATGTAGTTATCAGAGTATTCAGGGTTATCGGCACAAGCTTCATGTGCTCTTTTTTCGCAGCTTGAATCTTGAATCCAGCTTTCTTCATCGATTTCTATACAAACTGTAACAGTCTTCGCGTTTGTCATTTTTAGTTTTAGTGTTCTCGTCTTCTTGAGCTTATTTTCTAAGGTGTTTTCTGTTTTCTTTTTTATTTGCTTTTTCTTCAGGCAATAATTTATGGAGAAATGAAGTCAGGATTTCGTTTTCTCAGGTCATCTTGTCCTTGCTTCAGTTCGCTTCTTTTTAGTATCGGGTAACGAAGACAATTTGAAAATATGTTGGTAAATATTAGAGGCAGAATTAGTACATGGCTGCAAAATTTCATGACTTTAAAAATATATGTTTTTAAGGGTAGTAGGTACTCAAAACGTGTCCATCGTAGAATTTATTTTATACATTCATTATGTTTATTCCATGAATCTTTTTTCTGACTATTCATATTACTTAGGTATATCTTTTAACTACTGAAACCAAAATACTAAACGCTATTACAAACAGGGCCACACAAGATTAAGATTTGTACTGTCCAGCAATAAGGGAAAACATTCTGTCGGGTAACAGGGGACAGTGAACACATTCAAAAACATTTCTTTGTGAAAACTAGTGCACTATTTACAACATACAAAGATAATTAAAAAAGTATTTACTAACAGATATACTAACGCAATTCACAGGTCTTTTTGGTCACAAAGATTGGTAGATATAATAGTTTATGATTTCTACGATGAATCGAGTTTCTGTCAAGCGCAACGATCAATTGGTTTCTTTAGCTGTATACACGCACACGACTGAAATGAGTCGAAACATACACACTTTTTGCATGATTCTCTCTATCACTTTTGCACTGTGACTGCTTTGTCACGTTTCGGTTTTTAAAGATACGGCTAATGTCCGGTTTTAGGGGAACTCCCCCTATAGGGGGTTGGATCGCTTGGGGTTTTCTTTCTGAACTTGCCCACTGGGTCAATTTATTCTACTCAGTAAAGGTTTCGAAGACAATGCTTCTAATGTTAGTTGCCGAGCCCGTGCCTTGGACACGTACGTACAAGCAGGATTTAATGTAGTAGTAGCAATAGTTTTTTGCAAATCTCTCGACAGTTATTTTAAATGAAAAAGTTTGAATGAAAAAGTTGGTCAAAAGGTTCTACTTTATAACATATTTCAAAATCATCTAAATCCATGAACAGCTACCTTCTTGACAAGTTTCATCATTATTTGTAGTACATATTTAAGAGGTAGCCGAAAAAATGCTAGTACTTATGTATTCAAGATAACATGACAGCTTTTTTTCAAGATATGATACAAACAGACATCAATTCACTCAAAACAACCGGTATCCTAAGATAGACCTTTGATTTCCTAAGTTAGACTACTGAATTCAAGTGTAAAAGTTATTAAGTTTTCTTAACAATAAATTTACAAAATATATTACATAGATATTACCATATCTAATTTGCAAAATCTCATAGTAAAAGTTCACAATCTAAGCAATAATGTTTTCTTAATTTCGTATTTACTTCTGTACACGGAGTGCATAGTACATATGAACCCAAATGCAACATTTTAGGCATCCTATCATACTTTCTTCCTTGATTTCTTTACCTAAGACAGAAAACCATTCATAGTCCTCTTTTGCCTTTTAAAATGACATTGCTTTTCTGACATTCCATTATTGCCTATAATTAACTGGTCCAAATACAGGTAACTTTTGATCAAATTAGGCAATTTCACCAAATAATTGAAAATATATAATTCAAATTTAAATTTAGGTCAAAGTTCTAAAATCAATCCAGTAAACAGTAGTTTAATTAATATATTTTTCATACGTACGTTTGAATGTCATATTACTCTCTTTAAAACACCTGGAGAACTTGTAGTTTAATCTAAAAATATTAGACTTTCAGTTGTTAAAACAGACTGCGTTTGTTTACTTAAACATCAAGTGGTCCTGTATCATACTGATTATTACATTAACTAACTTAGCATACTAGCAACACATATGGCGCAAACTGTTTATCCATCACAAGTTACAGCAGTGGTCCAACTTAGGCACCGCGTCGGGTCAAATTCGGCAACCTTCCTCTACGTAGGAACATAGCTGTAAAGGGAGTTCCAAGTAAGGTATTATAAGCTGTTTCCTCTGAAATCGTTAGCCCTGTCAAGACGACAGGTACTCAACTAGGCCACAGTTATTTGAAACGCGTTGTTCAATGTTGCTTTCTCATAAAAGATATGGGTAGAATATACATCATTGTGTTCGTTATTTATAAAATAATAAGATGCATATGCAGAGTAAACTTTTGAATGAAGTTTCTTTTGTTACTGAAAGAATGCCAATTTTTTTGGCATGGATAATGAGGGTTAAAGGGGTTTTGAGGATTATATGACGTTTTTTCTATGTCGTGTTTTCTCAGTATTCAAGATTATTTTTCATTCTTTCTATACAAAATACTAACTTTTTATTGATGAGTTAATAATTGTAAAGACGTTCAACGAGATTAATTGGGAGTAAATAATGAGAAAGTGTTTCACGGAAAAATGATTTTATTCGAGCTGAAAGTAGTAGTTATTGATGTTTATGGTAGATAATCCAAGTTATATTGATATTGTTATGGTATAAGTTAATTTTTGGTTATACATGTATAAAAGTAGATTGTGTTCTTTTATGCATTTATGAGAAATGTCAGTATGTAAAAAAATACAGAATTCATATAATATTCAAACATTTACCAAATACCCAAAGATTTTATATTTATTTTATAAGATTTTATAATGCATTTTATAATCTATTTAATCTATTTTATCATTTCCTTTAATTACATTTATGAAATTATGAATTTACATAAATCTGCAATCTGCATATAAGTTAATTTAGACTGTACTTTGTTCATTTATTTTGGTACAAAGTTATTTTATACATTTTAATTATGCAATTTTATTTCTCTTGTTATTAATTACATTCAGTTTGTGAAAAATATTCTAAAACAAAAAGTGTGTGAATATCCCCGATTCACCTTCTGCAGTGAACTATATATTTTAATATTTTTTAAAATTATTATAACAAGATATATACATGTATGTTATTATATCTTGTTATACTTTATTATATTTTTCGCTAAGGTTTCAGAGTTCATATTATTTCATACATTTTTGCGTTTTTATATTTCATACTTTCTAAAATTTTTTCGTCTTGGTGGTTTTACTGAATTTTCGCATGAAGTTGTGTCATTTACTAGGGAAATGAAGCAAGTTCGTTCTCGTAATTTAGAAAACTGAATTTTTAGTACCGCATAAAAAGTTTATAAAAGGATACGGAACGTAAATACACTGCACGGCTCATAATTACTCGAACGACCCTACGTGTGAAGAAAAGAAGAGATTGAGTTTTCTTTGAGGACAATAGTTAATCCCGACATTTTTCGTTGAAAAATTTCTAATTCATGAAACAAATAATCATATCTTTTCAGTAATAATTTCAATTAAAGAATAGAAAACGCAGTTTCACTTCTTTTTGAAGTAGAATGCTTTAGCAAAATATAATTTTTACTTACAACAATATACTTAACTCTTTGGGATTAGGTGGGTTAAAAACTGTCCCACCTTTTGCATAGCTTTTCATGCATAGTGGAATATATTTTAATCCACCTTGAAAAGTTGAAGTTACTCATAGTCATACAGTTTAATATTTAATACTTTATTTAAAGTTTTTCATTGAGTTGGCAATGCTATGAACCAACGGTACATACATAAATAAATGGAAACAAAAATTTATAAAAATCAAAACGCATTCGTAAGTCGTTGATACTGTTGTGATTAAGGTGCAACTTGGGTTTTTATTTTCTTTAAAATCGTGTGCCTCAGAAAGTTAAAAAATGATTGCGTTCGTAATAGATAATGTTTATAATAATATTGTTGATATAAATGTTGACATGATATTTATTTAGGCTTATTCATAAGTTATACAACTTGTCTTTTTGTTACAAGTTTTTAATTTATATGTATATGTAATAAAATGTTAAATATTCGAATACTGTTAATTAACAGACATTGAAAATATTGAATTATTAACTAATACGAGATGACATAGGGAATGGTCATCATTAAAATCATGATTAAAGTTACGATTGTTTAGAGAAAAAATATACATATGGTAAACTTATAAAGTAAGATAAATTACTCATTAGTCATAAAGTATGAAACATTACTAAATGTATTTCTTCAAATATACGGTTCTTCGAGGTTTGCTGTATATCTTGTAATTTTTGTTATTGTTACAGGATATATGAAGGTTTCAATTTAATATTATGGGTGTTAAATTGTTTAGAGATTTTTGAAAAATGCAACAAATATTTGCTCTAGCGTACGTATGACAATTATACTTGTATTATATGTATAAACGTGTAATATATCTACATAAATAGATGTGCATAGTGACACTAATAAATGTTTCATTTTGTATAACATGTTAATGTTACTAAGTTAAAAAGTAACTATACTATTACGAAAACATTGGAGTCCTAATATAATCGTATGTATAATAAATTAATTTAAACTTTACAACTGTATGAAATTTTAAAAAATTCGTGATTTCATAGAATTGTAAATAAAAACTTCATAATACAGTAAATGATTCTCAGTACTACGTTCTTTAAATATGTATATTATAAGTACCAAATTTTTATATATTCCATTTATTGCACACTGTAATAGAAATATGGTATACAGGGTGTTCGACAACATATGTCAGAAATTTTAAGAGATCAAATTAAGACTTGCCAAAATAGAACGAAAATTAAGAATGACGATATGTATTGGTGTTGGAATTTCGTCTCACAACCAAAGTTATTAATAATTGTCTAAAGTACACGTGAGATGTGTCTGACTTATGGCTTACTCCACTATAAGTACAATTAGGCACAACGAAGGCAGTAGAATAAGTCCTAAGTCAGACATTTTCTCAATCATTAATCATTCGAAAACAAAACTTAAAACATTTCAGATCATCCTTTTAAATTTTTGACAACAGTCATCGAACTCTTTATCTACATATAATAAGTATAGTAGTAAACTATTGTAGTCTTTTCTGATTATAAACTCGTTGTTGCCCCTCTCATTTTGTAAAATTATTCTCTTATTTTTCTGCTTTTTGTCTTTGACAAATGCAAATGAATTACCACTGTATAAATTAACCTCAATAAGATTTTTCCCTTATTCTTTATATAGGAATGCAACTAAATTTTATTTCTATTTTTGTGAGTTAGCAGCGAGTGTGATGAAAGCTCTTAGGTTGGCAGTATATAGTGGAACTATAAAAGAGGAAGGAATATCTGCGTACTTCTTCCTTGCGTGCAAGTGCGTGTGATGTATCTATGTACAGTGGTGTTGGGTTAGCTGTGATATATTCGGGACCTTATCTGTGCAGCTATTAAGGAAAGTAGGAGTCCTTGAAGGGTCAACTCTTTTCTTTCACCGTGTCCCATTCCCATTCCTATTCCCTAAATGAGATAGAAATTAGAGTCAGAGGTATTGGGTGTGAGTGAGATACAATAGTGAGGTTTTTAATAATTAAGTGAATTATTCACTAGGATGTCGAAACAAGCGAAATGACAGACACCTAAAGTCCAAGCTCTGATGGGGATAGGATGCCATAGCTAACTTGGTAGAACACTACTGTAGTGTATAACACGCTGTACAAAGTGTATTCAACTGCATGGTATGTAAACTGTGCAATCGTGTGACGCGAGTGTTCTTTTTTTATATTCCAATCACCGATTAGCTATTAACATTTACAGTATTTCAGTACATCAGTATTAAAGTTGTACATTGTATGTATTTTGCTGGGTCGTCGTTTTCGTATAAAATTATATAAATTCCTTAATTGCACTAGGGGCTGAATTGTGAGCTTATAGATATGTCAAATTAAGTTATCATTAAGATGTCAAATGTCCTAGTAAGTGGACAACCGAAAATTGCATATCCCGACACTTGAATTGTATCTACTGAATATATTATTTTATGAATATACTATTTTCTTTAGTTTCTTTTCTTATTAATAGTAAATAATGATTTATTTAATTTATAAATTAAATGAAGTTGGCGTTAGTGTCCATGTACCAGGACATGATCGGCTACTGGAACAGTTACCTTAAACATGCATTGGCTGTGGTCGCAGATGATCGTAGACGACCGCTGCTCTGCTATATGTGTCACGCTAATGCACTTCAGGCTTTACTGTTCCTAGTTATATGAGGTGTGATAATAAAGTTTGAGCAAAAAGTGATTTAAAAACTATATATTTGCTATTTAGTTTGTATGGCCTGAGTGGGGATAATCGCTTGAATCGCTATAGAACACGTGCATTTCCTTCATTTTACCACAGTTCAGTGGCTTCATGTATTTTTTTCTTTTTTACTTTGTTTTAACTATTTGAAATAATTTAAACTACTTCGAAAAAATTTTGGATCACAGAAATAAATTTTTGAAAGCTATACAGGTTTCTCTGGCGCGCCTTTTCAAAACGATGGCACTGGAAACGTCTGTACATCGTAGCTAAAATGAAAAAATAAAACAGTGTTGTATTAAATATACTAGTAGCTATCTGGAATTTTTAATATCCTAAAACATAAAGGAATATTGGTATACTAAAGGAAAAATTTGGTTATCTTGGAAAAAGGCCAATTATGTTTTTTGTAACTAAGAAACGTGAAATTATATCGGAAAAAGCCTTCATTGCCAGACGCGAAATCGTCCGATACACCTGCTTGCAAAGCTTGAAGTTAATTTGTCGAATGTACCTCGAGTTATCAAGGCCTTCGTAGCAAAATGTGTAGTTCCGAGAAAAACGCGTTTAAACTTTAATGCCCTTGGATAAGCTGCGAGGTATTTGCACTGTTCCATTTAGAATTCTACAACTTCGTTAACTCTTCGAATTTTTTTCATAGAACTTTTTTAAAAATATTCTTAAAATATCAGTCTATGTAAATATGTAAGAAGAAAATTGATTTTTTAAAATTTTCAAACAGTTATCTTCTCTTAAAATACAATATTGCGTGTATGTAAGGCCGAGTGTGAAAGGTTAAAACAGATGTCAGAAAATGAGCGTATAAAGTGTTACGGTTAATGAATCTCACGTAGAAATAAACGTGTGCAGTGTCAGACAGCTAGCTACTTGAATTACCCATGAAATTTGTCACCACTTCATTACTTTGAAATTTATTTGCTTTTATATACAAAAGAGAAGTTTTAGCTATTCTTATACCATATTAGGCAATATTATACATGTAGGGCAGATGACCAGTGGGGAAAAATGACCAATGTTAGTTTTGTCCTGTTTTTATTTACGTACCTATATGAATCCTATTTTTTTTATTTATGTTATATTAATCGATAATGTAATTTAGCATAATAAAGTAAACAGAATTGGATGCAATAGGAAGGTTTAACAAAATCACGATTTGACGCGCCTGACTTACTTATAAGAATTTGAAATCATAAATTAGTGAATACATGTTTAAATAAAGGTAATTTTTTATGGGCGCTTAATTTTAGCATTTTTACAAGTGCAAAAAGAAAATCACATAGTATTTTTAAAAAAATTCGATGTCTGAATTTTGATTTGATATTATTTATCCATATAATCTGTATGGGGAATACATTTGCTTTACAATTTGTGTAGTTTACAGTTATCCACTACAACATCACGAAATTATATGTATTAACAGATTATTTGCGAGAAAAGTATTAATGTTGATACTGTTGATTGAGATCTACAAATAGTGTTAGAAAATCAAGCAGATGAGTGTGATCATAAGATGCTTTATTAACTGCATTACACGAGTAATTTTGTGCTAATGTTTCATTAAAGTATTTTTTTTTTTATAAAATACCTTATTTTGGACGAAATATCGAAGGATTGGTACGTTTATATTCTAAAGTTGTATTCGTTAAATCAATAGAACCATCTTATCTCAGTATGTGCGCCATCTTGTCCAATAGTCAGGTAAGATGGTGATTTTACTCGTAAACTAATTTTTTGTTTTAAGTTAAAGATATCAGTAACGCTATTTTTTGTATAGGATACATATGTATATAGTTATTTCTAAAGTACATAAAATTGTTTTCCAAAAATAATAATTTTTTTTTGTATAGAAAATATAAAAGTTACACTTTGTTTTGTTTACGTAGGAACTCTCTAAAGTAGTGTAAAGTGTATACCAAGTTTTTTGTTCAACTCTTTTTTAAATATAGGAGAAGACAAACAAAACACTTTCACGAAGTAAGAGGAAGCGCCTCTTCTTCATTTTCAAGAAAGTAATTATTGAAAATGTGAACATTTCTATTTGTATATAGAAATTGCTATACATATATCTATACTTTTGATATTTTCAATAATTAATTTCACCAAAACAGGGCAAAGGTACTCCTTCCTACTTTGTGAAAGTGTTTCGTCTGTTCTCCCCTACATCTAAAAAAATATTGAACAAAAAGCTCGGTGCATATTTCGTGGAGTTCCCTTGTTAATGTAGTCATCTTACCCTAATCTGCCCTAATAAAATATACTTTTAGAGATCAGCCTCGTCTATATTTTCCACTTTCACAGTAATTTCACAATTTGTGACTCATGCCTCTTCTCACTTACAAGACTTAATTTTCCAGAAAGAGAAAAAACTTTTTCGAAAAGTTAAATTCTAGGAAAGTGTATTCAAACAAAGCTACTGTTCTTTCCCTTCGGGGAAGATTAAAGTTCACCAACATAAGAACCACAAGTTTTTGCATACATTCCAGAACTAATGCAGAGTTTCGAGGCAATTACGATCCTTCCTTATCCTCTCGTAATCCATGATACGAAACAACCTCCATACCTCCATTCAGTCTCGGAGAACCTGGTCGCCCTGTGCAGTACGCGAATTCTCTAATTGCTGCATCAGGTGCAGCGTCCCTGCGTGAAACACGGGAGGATACGATCTTAATGAAAGTTTACCTCTCGACCAAGTTTGCGTGCAACATTTTTCCCTGTAACGAGCTCGCGCGCGCATATTTAACGCTTTGCCCCCGGTTTAATTGTCGTCTATGTCTACCTCGTTCCCCGCCTAATACCTTCCAATGAATTTCAATGAAATCCCTCTCGCTTCAGTAGAAAGCCCAATAGCGATTCTCATGATTGCGAATCTATCGAATTTGGTTTCGCTAATGAGTAAAGGCATCCATGTATACATATCATCATATCACGTTTCTATTTTACAATAGACACTAATTCTTTAATCTTTGATTGGTATAGTGTCAGCATTATAACTAAACTCTGAATATTTGTACAAAGATATATAGAAAATAAATAAAATTATGGAACCTAGACAGAAATTTGTTTTGTTATTAGATAGCTTTCATTTAACATATTTAGTACATTGCATATATTTTACATAAGTGCATGTTTCTTGCATAGATCTGTAGATTCTGCATATTCGATCGACAATCTGTCAAGTGTCTTCCCTTTTTGTCGTTCAGATAAATAGTATGTACTGGACCGCCTCACTGTAAGGTTACAATGCCAGACATTCCCACTATGGGGGAACGAAACGATTGTAAACGGAGGGGCTATTCTCTCACACCATTCCTTAGAATTCGTGCAGAGACGGGCAGCTTGACGGAACTCTGATTTGCCTTGGATATATTCACGTACAGTTATAAATGGCCGTCTCGAATCTACCTTGATTCCATGAGATCAGTGGACAGTAGTCACTTTAAATTATGTCCACTGGAACCTCTTTCCAGCTGTTTTTCTAGGTAGCTGCTTGCTGAGACGCGTTTGTTGGCACAAATCTGCTCACAGCCGAGCATATACGCGCCTCAGGAGAAGACCATGAATGTCCTCCCACGATATGAGCTCTTGCCATCGAGCAATTGCACCATCACCAAATTGCCATCCAGCAATTTACTTGGCACGAAGTTGCTCTATTCGGAGCATTAACACGACTCTGAATTGTTCAGCCACTGCCCACTTTCGAATTCCAACAAGAATTTTCAGCTTCATCTTTCGGACAGCTCCGTCAAACTACCCGTCGCTTCTCAACCGCAATGAATATTCTGGCCTAGCGACGCGCTTTATTCTATTACCCCTACCCTGTCCTTCGTTTACCGCGTCGCCATACTTTGTTCAGACATCGGTAATACTGTACAATCATAGAACTCCAGGCGCAATCGATGGAGCAACTCAATGCAATAATAACTACAATAAGAACGATGATAATATATGTAAAAACAATAATAGAATCTAACACAACATTAATACTAGCGATGTAGATAAAACGTCAAGTGCAACCAGCTCTCAGAGCCCCGTGTCGTCAACATAGTATATATATGAAACTAAATAGAGTTGCAGGAGAAGTGTGACTACGATTCTATAGATGTTAATATAAATTAATACATATATAGTGTTAGAAAAGTATTTTTAAACGCCTCACTACAAGTGAAAAATTGTAAAAATAAATTATAAAATATGCTATTGCTTCTAGAGGTCGTAAGAATAAGATGGAGAGATTTATTTGGAAACAGCGTTTTTCTGTGCAATGCATTTAGGAGGAATAAAAGGTGTCATAAAATCATCCGATGAGAAGGAAACTTAGTCGATTAAATCGGTAAAAAATCACTGCGAAAATATGTAGGTTTACCTTTTGATCCAGTCGATAACTGTGCAACAAGAGAGTTCTGTAGGCAGGTGGCAAACCTGATACATTGCTAATTTTCAAAATCAAAATATGTACTCTTCTGTATGTATCCAGATGGGATCTATCAATTTGCAAGAAATGATATCTCTATATCGCGCAGTTTAAGAGAAAAACAAGATGGCAGTTCATGATATGTGCGTTTACTTATTGGTTTACCTAACTTTGAAATCACTGTAGGTACTAAAGAATTAGAAAATCATCAGACGATCAAATCAGATTGCCATCTGATTACAGAGTTATTAGAGAATATGAACAATTTCAATCAAATTCGATCAAGTGTTCAAATACTTATGGACGTAATGTACATCGTTAGTCCTTGAGGTTTCCTGTAGACCCCTATGGAAAGCAAATTCTCATTTCTTCGCGAACGATCCGTGGTAATTAAGGAATGAACCCTTATTATCAAATTACTGTCGCCGTCTCTTGATTGCATTCCACGTTCCTTTGAGTACGTGTCGTATTCGCTCTGGGGTGGTTTTTAGTCGTTAATTCTGTGGTGATTCAGTTTAACAGTTTGGCGAGTATGTTTTGTATTATGTAGTGATTTGGTATGAATCCTTGATGAGAATTATGTTTAAAATACATTAGTGTTGAGAATTATCGTCAGTTTTGCCTTGTTTATATTTTGAAATGATATAAGCTACTCTATCTTTTCTGGTTTCGTTAAAAGAGTGTTCATTGATGTATTTTCTATCATTCAAGACTCAGTATTCATTTAATGATTGTTTATATTAGTATATTTTAAAGTGAAGAAAAATAGCTACGATGTTATAATAATGATAAAAATAGATTGTTGGTGATCCATATAAATTGTTATAAAGAAATGTTAAAACATACCATAAAGTTTGTGGGACTCTTTTTAGGTACTTTTCCTTGGACTACTTCAGTAGAACGAAGTAGAATTATATCAATTAATTTTTGAGTTTGTAAGATGAAATTTTTCCTTTTACAGACTTTTTCGGATAATGTAACTCTTTGCCTTTTATTTCTTTATTTTCGTAACTTATAAATAAACCAAAATAGACTGTACAATAATCTTTATAAGATGGTGGCTTTGAAATGTGCATACGTAGAGAAATATTAACTTTTATAATTATAATACATTAATACTATGTATTTGTAATTTGTGTCTTTTATTTTACAATAATTAAATAATTTTGGCTAATAGATAAGAATATAATGCGTTTTATGTATATATTTTTAATTTCTTCATATATTGTATGAGTGTCTTTTGCTAAAAGTATAGATAATACAAGATGATTCATTAATATATCTGTCAGAACAGAAGTACAGTTTTTAGAGATGATAGTCAGAAAAACTTTTATAAATGAATTTTTGTCCGTAGTTTGGCTAAGTTACTAGGATTTTGGAGATTCAATTTTTTCAATTTTTTGTTTTATTTTATTTTTTATCAGTTAAAAACTATTGTAAAGTTTTATCCAAATTAATACTTAAAAATTCAAATATTCACAACTTTTTTCAGATAAAACGTTGTATTTTAATGTAATTCAATTAAAAACACTGCTTTATGTTGTTTTATTTAAAAATTCGAAATATCATAAAACTTTTAATATCCTTTTTCCACGTGTATATGTTGAACTGATAAGTAAATTCAAAATACAGTAAACTCTCCTATAACGCGGTATATACTCTTATAACGCGGAACAAAAATTGCGACGGGCTTGGTAGCCTTAAAACGCGATGTCTCTATAATATATACATTTACATGGTTCAAATTAATGGGAATTCCTCTCTTTTTCATATAACACGATATGAATTATTCGGATTTACATTAATTCTAAGTTTCTTATAACGCGGCTTCCATATAACGCGATACGAATTAGTCGCATTATAAGAGAGTTGACTGTAATCACACTCATCTAAAAGACACCAAAATATTCCACTAAAGCCAATGAAATAAGACATGTTATATTTTATAACTCAGAAACGTTACTACATTAGTTACGAAAAAAGAAGAGCACGAACTTTATTCGAAATAATTATTATTCTCGTTTGTCTCTCAAAATAAGCGATATTTGACAGAGAACGTTTTCATAAGTGACACTGTCTAAACGAGACGATATTTCCATTTCGCGTTGCTCGTCCTCAGTGAAAATGAAAACGTCGAGGCAGATTTGCTGAAAGAAAAAAAAAAAAAAAAACACGGCTAACTGACGATTCGCGTTTCCTCCTCGTCCACTGCTGATTAAGGCCGGTGATTCAATTTTCCCGTTGTAATTGACCTCATTAATGAGATTCCATGCTGAAATGGGATTTACGAATAAATTTTCAATCCTGATTATCCTGTTGGATCAGCATAATAATATCATCAATACATAACAGAGTGATTTTGATGCTTTTATTGGCCAGCTTCTTCTTAAGCCTGCGATCACTCTGAAGAACGTTAATTAAAAATCAATAATGACGTTAAATTGCGCATTTTAATCGCTTCTATAACTTTGAAGCTTTCTTCTCTCAATAATATTATTGAAGTTATTAATTAGTTCGTCTACGTTTGTTACTTATAATGATATAAATTATATACCGGATTAATTTATTTACAAACTGTTAACTGAATTACACTACGTTTTGTGTACTAGAAACATTTATTGATTTATTAACTAATGAGACAAAAATTTCAATTGTATGCAGTATAGTAGTCTCTGTTTAATTGTGAATATCTTAGTATCCGAATGTTTTATTAGCCAAATAGTCTTTTATCTGAATAGAATTCGTTTGCAGTCTAAAAGTGTCTTCTATCCAGTAAACACAACTATGTCTATATTATTAACATTACATATTGTAACATAGATGTTACAAATCCAAAAGTCACATTTTCTGTAACATGAGTGTAAAATATGCGTCACATGTAACTCACAATTTCCCACTTATTTACGGAACATTGTTACGTAACGTCATTATATCACATTTACATAACGTAGTAAGGATTTAGGAATTATTGATAACAAAAAAGAAGCAGTCAAATTCATCAAACATAGATAATTTTGTTTATTAGATATTTATTACATATGAAACATGTAAAATCAAAAGAGATCCTAAAAATACATACACGTATTGCCACCAATTCTGTCTATGGAACGTGAGCTACAATAAAAAACAGAGTGTATTTGTAGAATATACTTTCAAAGAAACCCTTGCACAATAAAATATAATGAAATTAATTAATTCACTACTAGTATATTGCTCAATTCGCTAATATTTTCTTATTATGCAAGAAATCTGGAAGACATCTAAAGAAATTTGGGACCCATAAATGTGAATCAAATCGGTAGGTTTAAATTTACTATTTGTATTGCTATTATTATAAATATAGATATAATATATGTATTTTTTTTTAAGTAAGTGAAACTCAATATAAAAAAACTAGGTGTTGTATTACCCGTTAATTCCCTTATCTGATCACCCATGTCCCTCAGTTAGTTTGGATATGTGCAAAACATTATATTATGTAAAATTGAAACACTTGCAATACATTTACAGAAGCTTCTTTTTTTAAATTTCAATAATAATGTTTTTGTTTTACCTATTTGAAATTCATGAAAAAATAATTAAGGAAAGTTTAATTTGACTAACTTATTTTTGAACCTGTTGTCTAACTACGAGTACCTACTTCTTCTATTGTTGTGATATTTTGTAGCCACATTTTCAGACTTTCAAACAATTTGGAACATGTTCATTTTAGCGGAAGAGAAAAATGATTATCAAAATTGAAATAATTTTCAAGAAAATAATTTTTTTAAGCTGTCAGTAGAAACAAACAGAACAGTCTACTGGACTATAACAAATCAAATTACACAACAATTTTTAACTTAAAAAACTTGTTTTTTATTTTCCTCCCATTTGTTATCAAAATTATCCATCGACTACTGTGGGACATCGTAATGCAAGTTGCAAAGCGTCCTTTCAATACTCGTGTAACCTCGGCTTTAACGTGACGCCACGTTGCAACGGACGCTTGCTCCACCGTCATAACGTCACACATATTACCTAACGCTCGTGTGACCGAGGTCTTGGCAAGTTGGCCGTATAAGTCGAAGATTACATGAACGTGACTATTGATATGGTTGGCCGAACTAGGTGTAAAAAAGTTCGAAAGAAGCAACTAAGTTATGTAAGAGTATTCGCGTAAAAAGACCATTCTATAAAAAACGAGATTGTTCTGTTAACGTAAACTAAAGAAAGAGTGTACGTATGTTGTACATTATAATTATTGTATAGAATATGAAATACAAACTATTCGTTGTTCTATGTTGTACCAGGCCTGTTCTTTTAGTTTATTGTCCTTGTATCACTGTTTCAATAAATATTACTTCATAAGAAGACAACAAATTGTAACAAGAAAAATGTTTATATCTCGAAATGTTAGAGAATAATATATGATGTTATAAAAAAATTCTTGAAAATCACTTTAATTTTAACGTCTTATTTAAGTCTCTCCCCTTGAATAGTTTCTGAAAAAAGAACATAACAGAGCTTAGCTTAGTTAGCTTTTGGTTAAAACGATTCCATAATAGTAGTCCTCTGAAATAAGGTCAGCTAAATAAATATTTAGCACCAATTTTTATGATAGACAAAATGTTTTACATGCAATTTGAATGGTATGTAGGGACGAATGTGCTGTAAAGAACATTTTTTTCAGGATCATTTTTTTGGAGTCATTAAGGTCATCATCAAGGTGTTTATCTTAGACCTTTTTTTATTATAAAATATACTATATATTTAAACTCGAATAATAGAAGCTTGTACTGATATCAATCCTGAAATACTCGAAAAGACATTGCAGTCCATTCTTCCTCGTTTTACAATTAGATAAATGTATCATCATGAAAGAACAACATTTTAAATATTTATTGCAACTTCAAAGGAAGTGAGTAAACTTAAGTTTCATAACTAGATCTTATAGGGTTAAATTTGCCTGTGATCTAAGTAATGAAATTAAATTGTAATTAAATTTCAAATTTAATTTTAATTTTTGGAGTCAAAGATTATTTCAAGGTTATCTTACCAGACATATCTGAACGCTTTTTAACTTCAGCTATACGACGCAATGAAAAAACTGTATTTATGTGCTAAATAATACAGGTGACCTTAACTGTAAAAAAATAGACTTAAAAAGAATATTTTAAGTACCATTGAAATTGCATCTAAAATATTTTCTCGATCATAAGAATTAGAGGAGATATAATTTGGGTGACCTTATTTAAATAGACCACCCTGTATATTGTATTGAAGCTTGTATTTTGAAACTTAGCATAGCATAGCTTAACATAGTACAGCTTAGCTTAGTTTAGCTTTCCGATGAATTCCTGGCGTTACATAGTCAACAAATATAGAGCGTTGAAATAACGGATGTTGTGACGCGTGTTAACGTCCGTCATTTCAAGATTTTAATGCTCGTGTGACTTCAGCGGTGGTGGAGTTCTATACAATAGTACGAGGGCGTATTTCTATACAAGGGAGTGGGCGAATTGACCGTTATTGATGCAATTCAAAACGTAAATAAGCATTTAAACATTTTAAAGAATAATTTAAAAAACGTTCTATTAATATAGAAATAGAATAAAAATTTTTATTTTGTCAGGACAACGATTCGAAGCACAAAGTTCGGATTATGTAAGAATTTTAGTTCTTACCATTTCTACAGTTCCTCGCCTTGATATAGCTTAACTATAAATATAAGATACAATTAAATATAGTATATCTGATAATAGTATTTGAATTATTAATAATAAACATTAAATATAAAGCTACAAAAAATATATAACTTAATTAATTTATGTTATATTTATATTACTATATTACTACCATAATTTTGACTATAAAATCAATTTGCTTGAAAACCAGGATAGTAACTAAAACTTCATTCTAAGATTTAGTAATTACAATAAAGAATATAAATGTATGTATGTATGTGTATTAATCTCATGTTTCCCCCACACATAGGTGTTCTGTTTTTCCTCACATGAGATGATATTATGTGTGTACCTACGTACATGTAGCTAACACATATATATGTATCGAAGTAGGTAGCAAAAATATTTACACTTCAACATTAGATAGAAAAGTCGGTAAACTGTTCAAATACATAAAATAAACATATGAAATAAACATATTATAAAACGAAATGTACATGTTACAGTACAAACTCGAAATCAGTGAAAACTAGTTTAAAGTAGTCGAAACTAGTTTCAAAAAATTGTCGATACGATACTATTACACCGAACTGTTCCCATACGCGTGCATCTGTGAGACAGTTAGATAAAATCGACACTTGGTCGTCGTTAGTTGAATGGTGGATGTGATTGCACGACTCGTTGATATTACACTCTAATCCATCTGGGTGCGTGGTTAATACTGGATGATGGGTTGTTGGATGTGTGGTTAACACTGAGTGATATCTTTTGGACGATGTGGGGTACGTGATTAACGCTAGGTGGTATTATTCAAAACAGTTTATTCAGTGAGAACTAGTTTTAATTAACAACAATTAAATAATTTTAGAATTAATTAGTCAAAACTAGTATTAATTGATTTCAGTTTTTAACTGTGTACACTACTGAATTTTCTAAATGGAATTCAGAAAAATAACGCTAATGCCAACCCAATATTGAAACTTCTGCAGTGTAAATTTTTCGAACTCTATTAAAAAAAAATAATGTGTGCATAGGTTTATGATTGACCACAAACTGTTCTTAATACAACCATAAAACAAGAAATCAATTAATGAGATATGACATACGATTAAATGATCAGTATGTTTTAAACAACTCTTTTTTAATATGTTAATTGATCGTAAGCGATTGTTATATCATAAATATAATGATGAAATTATGTTTTTAATGAAAGAAAATTTTAATTAACCGATTAGTAGCACGCGTACTCCCAATGAAGTTCTCAGAGAAATTCCAATCAAAGTCCAACATATCACAATTCCTCTTTGTAATGTTTGATTAACGATGCTTCGATGAATGATTCTCACTGATATTTCATCGAAATATTGTTCCAGGTAATCAGGCTGCAACTCCCATTCTGTTCAAAATTTAATTTTCTCCGTGATTGGGAAAGATTGTTAATTTCGCTAAACAAAATTGAATGAAAATTGTTCAAATAATAAAAAATAGTATATTGTATGATTCTTTGTTTGCAATCACATTAACGTTTATCAATAATTGGATTCCTAAAAAGAAACGTGCTAAGCTACAATATCTACATAGACTTCCAAACAAGAAGGTTATAGACATTGTATTAATATGCCAATTAATTTAATAAGCGTAATTCACTTTATGCACATCTATTCATTTTAAACTGTCTTTGTTGATGAGTTTCAATGAAGTAAACATAAATGTTGTCAGTCAATATAATACCTACAGAAACGTAAATATTGAAGATGATCAGTGAGCTAATGATATTTAGAATATTTATTTAAAAAGTGAAATATAGAGAGTGGTTGAAATAAAATGATATAAGTTGTTTTCTCAGAAATTAATGAAGATATTTACTTCATTTTTTTTTTAAATTAAATGCTTTAAGGAGATAAATCTTTTGAAGTATAATGTACTTTTTTGGGTGACTATTAGGAGGAAAAGGAGAGGCCGTCTAGGATTTTTAAATGTAAAATGGTATTAATTTGTTGCTTCTCGAATAGCTCTTATCAAACTTAATAATATTTACTTGAACCATTTTTTTTATTGCGTATAGATAAAGAGTTATGGCATTAAATTTGTTTTGACAAAGAAGTGAAAAGAAGGTGAAACAAAAGAAAAGCATTAAGACAGTGTGGTTTTATTGAATGTTCAAAATTACATACTTTCTTGGATTTCTAAACGTTTATGAAATATTTTTACAAATACCATCTCAAACATCGCTATTTCAGCGTTTCAATACAGTTGGTTAATAAACGTACGATGTTGAATCGTTTGTGATTGAAGTATAACAAACTTTGAAGAGTAGTGTTTATGTTGAATTTTTTAAAAACATTTTTCAAAACTTTTGAAAAATATTTAATTAGATACAAGAGCAAAGATACGATTTCAGCATAATGGTGCACTGATTCATTTTGCTATTTCAAAATGAATAGAAGATTAGACAACATATTGGCCAACTCGATTACCAAATTTGACACTATTAGACTTTTGTTATGGAGTTACTCATGTTTAAAATGTAAAGTACTGACAATTGCTCTTACAACAAAGGAAGACATGAAAGCAAGAATATTAATGTTGCTTTTGTATTGGTTATTTCAGTAATTTTCTCAAATATTCGGAGTATGTAGTATGTATTTGTGAAAGGCTTATTCAGTATGTAGAAGTCGAAGGATGTTATTTTACATATTTAATAAATTTACATTATTCTGATATTCTCGTTTTCTTTGCTTTCTTTTCACTTTCCAGGCGTTTTTCTTTAGAACAAATTTTTGACACTCTGTAACTCTTTAACTATGCACAATAGAAAAATGAGTAAAATAAATATTAACTCATTTTGATAAGAAGCTATTTGAATAATACCTTAATACCATTTTTTTTTTTTAAAGCCTAGGGTGCCCTCATTTTTCTGTTTAACAGATACTGCGGAAGGATTCATTGCACTCTAAAAATTTAGCTCCTCTGAACTATGTAATATGTAAAAAAATGAAATCAATATTTTGATTAGTTTCTATGAAAACAGTTTTATTTGGATTTTAACATCTCTCGAAATTTTCTGATTTTATTGTAAGTATAATCACTCATTTTGTTGAATATTTATTTAATTTGTGTATGTTTCTCTATTGAAATCGTTTTCACTGATATTTAATACATTATTGTTTTTAAACTCTCGGTCGTTAACAAAACAATTTTTGTAAAATGTCCCCAATCCTTTTCAGTGCTATTCAAATTCGGAAACATTGCTGACCATTCAAAAGCTCCAAATGTTCTAAATTCGAAAAATAAACTGACAAAAATATTTACCTAATTCACTTTGAAGACCACCCTGAGGTGTCATAAAATAAGTAATGTTTTTGAAATTGTTTTCATAGGTATCTGTTGAATAAAAATTTTAGTCTTTCTTGGATGATACAAATGCATGTATCAGCTTTATTTTTCAATTTTTTAAACACTAAAATATTATAAAATGGTGAAAGTATTCGCTGTTTTTTATTGGTAGAACATCGATTGCTAGCCATCACGTCAGGCAGAAACTGAGAGGTTTGAAATAAAAAAACTTTTGTTACTCGATAAACTAGAAACTAGTACTCATGATCTAACATACGGTTTGTTACAATTATTTTATTTTTTATGACCAATTAAAATTGACCTTTTCGAGTAAAACCAGTGTTTTTTACTTCAAACTGCGATCATTTCTAGCAGTATTGACATTTTTGAAAAGTCGTATACTGTATTGTAAATAATAGTTTCTAGTTTATGAATCAAAAAATGTGTTTCATTTCAGACCTTTCAGTTTCAGACTGCTGTGACGACCAACAATCAAAGTTTTACCAGTAAAGCTTCCCAGAACAGTGTACAGTTTAGCCATTTTATGATATTATTACTTTTAAAAAATTGAAAAACGAAACTGAAACTTATGTTTATATTCTCTCAAAAAAACTAAACTTTTCATTTTGATAATTACTAGACTGCGGCAGATTATGTATATTCCTCTGTTTATAAATACAATTAGAAAAATGGTACCTAATTAAAGATTAGTTTCAACTTCCAAATATTATAAAATGCATTTAACTTTCGCTATTTCGTACACTTTTGCATATTATATAAATTCTGAATTTTTTTGTATATTGGAGCTTCCTATAATTGCATAAAAATTCACAATCTAGTAATTACCTATGAAACAATTTCTGAAACATTAGGTACTTATTTTTTGACACTTCAGGGCAGTATTCTCCTCTAAATGATAGTAAATTTTAGATACTGTTTATTCTAAAAAAGTGCATTTGTCAAGCACTTGTCAAGATTGGTCAAGACTGATCGTAATTTTATTTACGATGAAAAAATATCTATTATTTTGAAAGAGTTGTTACATGTGCGCGCGGTTGTGCCTCAGCGATAAGGCCCCTTTTTGATTAAGGAATCACACCCATCTATATAGAGACCAACAGGAAAGTTACGAAAGATCCTTTTCCCTAATTAAACTCGAGCCAAGGGCCCGAGTTTCGTTTGAAGTGTTTTGAACGTGGTAAAGCATAGTGAGTGAAAGAGAAAGAGGGTAGATAGTGAAGGTGATGTAAAGGAAACATCATTAACATAATGCTAATGCAATGATAAAACTTTTTTAATTTTGATAATTTTTTAATAAAACTTTTCCAATCATATTTTTGAGGTTTTTGTGATGAAAACCAGACCAAACATGGAATAATTTGGATCATATTTGCGTATTTAATAAGTGATAATAACTTTTCTTTTCACCTACTAAATACATAAATATAATTCAAAGCATAATGTGTTTGGTCTTATTTTAATTAGGAAACCCTTAGAAATACGCCTGTAAAAATTTTATTGTAAAATAACCAAAATTGCGAAAGTTTCATCTTTATATTAGTGTGATCTCTTCGATACACGAGCTGAGAAGAAGTTACAATACTTTACCCTACCATCGAGCATCAATATAAAGAAATGTGTCTTTCGTTTGGCATATCTGGTCTTTTCGAATGAACTGCCTACTTTTAGATTCTGTAATTGCCTGCTTCTAGATTCTAGACAATTGTAACTGCCTGATACAATTTTCTCATGTTTAAGGGTAAAAAGTTTTACCCATGCAGTCAGTTGATCCGAATTCGACATGTATTTCGTCAAATGGGCATTTGTACAATTTTGTACAGTTACTTAAACAAGTAGTTGTTCGAAAAAAATGTTCTAATATAACATTATTTTCAATGTGTCCTACAACTCATATTTGTAATTTATGGTTCACAATTATTAATATTAATAAGTAAATATTATTCAAATTATATCGTGTTTGGTCTCGTTCTAATCAGAAAAACCTCGCAAATATGCTAATAAAGGTTTCGTTTAAAAAAATAAAAAAGTGTAAAAATGTTGCTCTTGTATTACTATTGTTTCACCAATACACAACCTTGGATATGGTTACCTTGTTTGGTCCTTACTTCGCTGTCGAGTTTCAGTATGAACATAGGAATATAGGAACGGAACGTAAGCATAGTGTATGAGCGAGAGACGTGAAGCCTAATTAAGGGGAGGAGTTCACTAGGAATTGTGTTTAAATTTCATTGGTTATGCTTCTACGCACTCCCTATACCGCTAATTATGAAAACATTAGAAACAATGTAGATATCTAAGATAATACCAAAAAAATAATTATCACACTGCGGATATTTATGCAAATTGCTATTTCGAAAAATAAAATTCGAGAAGTGGGGCTTAATTAAAAATTTATTTCATCCTTTAAAGGCTACAAAGTGTATTTAACTGTCAGTGTTTCGTCTAATTCTGCATATTAATGAATTCAAAACGTTTTTGTATATCAAAATTGCCGATAAATTACATAAAGATCTACAGTTTAATAATTATTTATGAATGTAAATATTATATTTAATGAAAATTGGAGAAAAATATACATCTTCGATTATTAAAATATATAAAATGCATTTAAAAAGAGGTATTCAATAATAAAGACAAAATTGTTTTCTTTACAAAATTAAATTTAATTATAATTTTATTAATAACGATATAACAGTGTTGAAATAGTCAACAGTAATTTAATAAAATTGTCTTATTTCTTACTGTATCTTGTTTGTACGTTACCTCTAAACAAATGCATTCTCAATTCCACCACTCATAGGCTTGAAAAAGATTTTCTTACTAGCAATGGATTGGACAAACCGCAAGATATTTTTTGTTCGAGTGTTGTAACAAACAATAGTCAATAAAATCTAGGCACAATTTATCTCGTTGCCCCTCCTTCAATGGCTTCCCGCTCGCAACAATACTCTTCATCCCTATATGTACTCCTATCTCTATGAGTTTCAGGGCATTTTGAGAGGGATCCCCCCCTCAGTGATGGAAATAACTACCAGACAATTACATCGTAGATAGATTCAGGCAGTTATCCAACTTTTACAGTAGATATTAAAAATAGATAAAATTTAGAAGTTCTTTAGGACCTCTGAATTTCAATTTATCATTTTGTTACAAAATGGCAACTGTGTACAATTAAAATATGGAATTTTGATGGAAAAACCATTATTTTTTGTTTAAATCATTGAGGCATGGGAAATAAAATTGAAAAAAGTAAAACTGTTAGGGATTTCCATATTTTATCTATTTTTAATATCCATTCGGCTCTTTGATTTCAGCATCATGCATTGTTTGTGTTAGGGAATGTCCACCAACAAAAAACATGTCTCCTATCGATGATAATATCTTATATCTCATAGAAAAACATTTGGCATTATTTCTACTGATACTTTTTTAAAAAAATTTTCAATCTCGTAAGTTTTTTCGGGTCTTTAACCGGAATAGTCTCTGACTAGACTTTTCCCAAAATGCTCAGCATTGTCAGACACTATTATTACATAGAGTATATATTTAGACTTTTATACCATAGATACATTTGATGAAAATATTCAAATTCAGAAACTCACCAGTTCACTTGTGAACAATAATAAAGAATATTTTATCACCCTTTAAAATATCGAAGGTTATATTTATTACACCCTGCATAGTTTGCACATTCTTCTCTCCTTCACAATAGAACTGTTTGGCATAGTAAGGGCGAATTCAACAAAGGCAAGTTGAAAGAAAAACACATTTAAGCATTTGCCATAAGAACGAGTTCAATAAAAAGTTTTTATATCTTTATACAGGGTGCCTCAAAATTGGTGGTACAAGCGGAAAGATGGTGTTCTACATTTTAACTATTGACTTTCTCTACTGTAAGCTAAACGCAGTCCCTTCTACCCGTTTATTCCTCAAATGACCAAAACTGTATTTCGGTACTCTTGTCCTCGGTTAAAATTCTCAAAAAATGTTATTCTATATCCTGCACTCAGTTTTTCATATAACTACTTACAACCAGTTCATGGACACCCTGTCAGTAACTATCAGTATGTTATTATTTTTTGTTATATGTTAACAATTGTAATAGAATCAATAAGATAGTTGTAAAGTTAAAATGTTCCTCCACTTTTTATTTAAAGTATATGAGCGGTGTAGAAGCGAATGAGCCTGGAAGAGGCAGGCACTGCAGAGTGGATGCTGTCGAATTCGTCCTTACTCACTAGGACTGTAAACTGATTTTTCTGTTTCTATAAAACCTTAATTTATACAAGCAAAACAAGTAAAATTCATGAAAGCTTACACTGGTGTCTTGGAAACATACGTTTCTAAAAGAAAGGGTGGGTGTCGCATTCTGAACTTGAATTGCATACTACCGCTACCATGTCGAGTTATCGACAAATGCTGTACAATTTTGGTTTAACGCAATGCTTACAATTCTATACTAACAATTGTCAATGTGCTTTTCCTCTCATATTATCACAACGATTTAGTTTCATTTTTTCTTTCAACAACTTCATCGAACTTTTATCACTGGTTTTAGGTACTGAATCAGTCCTTGAAATATTGCCCACATGTTGCGAGACACCATGTATAGATTTAGTGAAGAAACAAATAAACAAACGTATCATAAAAATTTACTGAAAGTATTTTTATATTTTATCAGAATTATGCTTTCATTCAGCTTGCGAAAAAACGAAATTTCTTATTATTCCAAAAATTTGAATCCTGGACTGGTCAGTAAGTTCATCGTGTCTTGCAGGAACTGTTTCTGTTAACGACCGACAGTTTAAAGACAACGATAGACTAAAATAATATATTGAATAAAAATAATAATTATTTCGACGGAAAAATATAAACAAATTAAATAAATCTCTAACTAAATGATTGCTCTAACTAATAGACAGAGCTAGTTATAATTGTTTAATATATATATTTTATTTTTTAAGAAATGTGCTATCACTTTGTTTCACTGATCTCCGTTTATATTTACATTTTTGCAGTTACAGTAATATCAAATGTTATACTGTATTTACATTTAATCTATGAAATTCATCAACGAACGCTATAAACTGATGTGTAGTAATTTAGATTTTGATATTGGCAAAGTAATGTGGCGTGCTGTCGTTTCATCTAGCAGAGTAGTTGAAGCTTAATATTTGGGGTTGTTACAAACTAAATTGATTGATTCCTAAAGATAAATAGCTGAAGTCGTGATGTTGTAGATTGTAGAGTTTATTAGATTATTCTCTTATACATAATCAAAGCTCAATATCAAAGGTCTTTTGAAGCTCCAAAATTTATCTTGTAAAGCTTAATCTTCCTTTCTCTTCAATCATTTTATTTAACACTATTATTAAGTTATTGTTAAATAGTTGAACAGTTCAGATATGCTTGTAATAACAATACGATAACTTAAATTGGATTAAATGATTTGAGTTTCATTGTTATTTTATATCGAAATACTAGACTTCAATATCAAATACTACGTTTTGTAGCCTTCAAAGTTGTGGCAGGAAACTCGAGCTTTCGTTTCTCGTAATCTGATACTACGATAGCTAATCGCTATTCGACTATTCGAGAATTAATTAAATTAGAAGTTTTATACATATAGCAATTTATGCGAAATTAAGTAATTTTAATTGGATTTAATTTTAATATTCATGTAGTGAAACCTCTATAACAAATTTCCTTATTATTTATAATTCACAATTATTTATGAAGTTAAATTCTTGGTTTTTATAAATTTCAAGTTATAATTATATTTTAACCCCTTTCAAATCCTGATGAAGATAATAAATTTGATGATGCTGATAGTGGAAAGTTTATACTAAATTTCACGGCTATTTAATAATGCCGTATCTCTATTTGTTTCAACTTCAGCCTGTTACTGCAGTAAGCCTCTGAAGCACCGCACCAAGTAATAGTTTAGCATAGCAATTTGTAGAAAGTTAAATAATTTATCTCAAATTAAATTCTAAGTTCCACGTAGTACAAGCCTTGCATGAAACTTCCCTCTCTCGAACCTGAATATCCTAATATCTAAAACTAAGTCTTCTGTTTTACTTAATATATCAGAATGCCACTATATCGAGCCTCTATTTAAGTGTCAATAAAATTAACAGTTTAGTATAGTAATTCGACAGATGCTAAATAATATAATCCAAATTAAATTGCAGCTATCGTGTAATTGAAACACCGTGCTAAGTTTTTCTCTCTTTTTCTCTCTGACTTCAACAGTACTTCCTAAATTTCACTGTTCTATTTTACGTAACTGTAGACTGCAGTGATATTCATTCTCTCTTCAAGTACCAATAAAAGTAACAGTTACGTACAGTAATTTAAACAAAATTAGATTCCAACATTCACGTAGTAAAAGCATTCCACCAAACCTCTTTTGTGAACTTCAGGATTACTTTCCACAGCTCAATTCTATCTTTTCCAATTTCAGGCTTTCGCCATGTTCAATAAGCAAAGGAAAACGTGCTCCTTCCCCACTCAACAGCGTGCTCAGAATCGAAATCAAGCTCTACACCGGACATCCTGGACAGTAGCCAGAGGCTGCTGTCTTGTCACAGCTTACTTCTGAGTTTCTATAAATCAACAGTACCGTCGTAGTCCACGATCATCCAAAGAGTCATATTCAGTGACCGCCTCTGTTGTCCTTCCGCAAGAATGTCTGCACTGTTTCGCCGACCAACACAGCTTCTGTCAACACCTGAACCGTTTATCCTACGACGCTCAAACGCAGGGAGTCCATCGAGCTAACTCATCGTTCCTTTCGTTCTTCAATGGCCTGGCAGAATTTCCTGGTCAACCGCGTCGACGACGCCGACGACGCCGAAGGGGAAGACGGGGACGAAGAGCAGTGTGGGTCACGGTAACGAGTCAGAGGGTAACTCGTGGAACGTAAAAGGAGCCAGGGAGCTCAGAAAATGGCGCAGAACGCGACGATGGGCGAGTATCCGAGCAATGAAACTGAACTTCTTGATGTGTCCAGTGTCTTCTCTGACACGGGCCAAACTAATCGCTCTGACAGTATATATGGCCATGAGAACAGCTTCCAATTGGAGCACGTGCTTCTCCTGACGATGAAGGCGACAGTGATGGGCTTCATCATCCTCAGCGCACTATTCGGCAACCTGCTGGTGATTGTATCTGTGATGAGGCACCGCAAACTTCGCGTTATCACTAACTACTTCGTGGTCTCGCTCGCCCTGGCGGACATGTTGGTCGCCATATTCGCAATGACCTTCAATGCCTCGGTTGAACTGTCTGGCAGATGGTTGTTCGGCTATTTTATGTGCGACGTCTGGAACTCGCTGGACGTCTTTTTCAGTACGGTGTCCATCCTCCACCTCTGCTGCATCAGCGTGGATCGTTATTACGCGATCGTACAGCCCCTCGACTATCCTCTGATCATGACGAACCTGCGGTTAAGCACGATGCTGAGCGTGGTGTGGTGCTCACCGACGGTGATGAGCTTCCTGCCTATATTTGCCGGCTGGTACACCACCGAAGAGCATCTGGAGTTCCGCAGGAACTACCCGGACGTGTGTGTGTTTCAAGTGAACAAACTGTACGCGGTGATCAGCTCGAGTGTCAGTTTCTGGGTGCCCGGGATCATCATGATCGCGATGTACTACAAGATTTATCGCGAAGCTGATCGCCAGGAACGCATGTTGTATCGGTGAGTTGTTATCCAGTTTCATTTTTGTTAGAATTAGTGACTAAGTAGGAACTCATGAGAATGTTGATGAGAAATATTGGGGAGGGTACTCAAATGGAACTGTTTAGAGGCGTGTTTCTGGTGTGATGTTAATTACAAGTGGTTGGTAATTATGTTGAGGCTACGGTGACCTGTTTAGAGTTGAAGAAAAGAATTGATTTTACAGGAAAACATATTACAGTGACAATTACTGATTTTGATAAAACTTCAATAGAGGGAGTTTCCCTAGCGCTGGATAGCACCTAATACTGGACATTAGCTATATCTTTAAAAAAGGAAACACGCCAAAGCAACCACATTGTAAAAGAAAGAGGTGATTCTCCTCTATCACTTTTGCAGTTTGGCTTCTTTGTCGCGTTTCATTTTTTTAAGGATATAAGGTAAATGTTCCAATAACCAACCATAGCCTGTTACCTGGACACTAATACTAATTTTACTGAATTTTAAGCTTAGATGTTAATAATAACCAGTAATAATACAAAACAAGAAATATTATCATAAAATAGTATATTCAGTTCCTGCGATGCAATTCTAGTACCAAGATATATGTTTCAGTTGTCCATTTATTGGGACATTTGATATAAGCATCCAGGTACTGTATTCACCTTAGCTAATGTCTGATTTTAGGTACCGCTGTCAAAGTCATCATTCTGAACAACTTTTCTCTGTACGTGTTACTGCTACTCGACTTTAGTTTCTGAGATAGGTATTCACAAAAATTTTTTTGGGTGCATGGTTAACATTGGGTGGCATGTGATACGATCTTGAATGCGTGATTAACACTGGGTAGTATTAATATACAGTGGTGCTGGCATATCGGTCCGGAAATCTCGCGGATTTACACTCTGTATCTATCCCTACTAATTCTTGGAACTGGCATCCCCGGGTGATACACAACAAACCAAGTAGCCCATAACAAGCCTCAATGACCTCACTACCCCCTGTCGAGTATCCGTGTCTCACTTGCACTCAGTATTTCTTACTATATCTTCACACTCGCCCCGATAAAAGCGAGCCTGAGAAAAAAACATTCGTGTGTTCCTAGAACTAGGACCACCCTTGATAATGGTCCAGCTATGGTCTCGACCTAGGGACCATTAATCCGGCACCAATTTTATAATTTCGGTGGTCCACGCGAAGTTTGAATTAAGGGAGTTAAGATAGTTAATTTTTATCAGTTCCAAAGGGATGTTTTACACTTCATTTCCGTATTCCTCAGAATTTTATATTTCATTACCACACATATCTCAACAGAACAGGTCCAGTGTTAACCACGCACCCAATATCCTATACACACCACTCGGTGTTAAGCACTTATTCCATATTTTAAAAATGTGACATGTAGGAAATATTCAACATATTTTTTGCATATTTTTTTGTAACTAAGGCCTAGCGATAGTTAGATGTATAGGGAAAATTGTTCAGAATGTTGATCTTGATGACATAATATTTCAAGTTCATCAATATTGGTGAGGTTGCCTCTTTCGTAAATAATTATCATAGAAAACTGATTCGAATAACAAGTTATATATTTGTTGGTCAAAAGACCAGTTACATACTGATTGCGAGTTCTTAAGATTTAAGAGAATCTATTTATTTAAAAAATATAGTAAAGAGTAACACAACTTTGGCGACTTTTCTAGTGAAATGTTAATCTGTTGGTCGTCGTATGTCACCAATAAACAAACAGTATAAATTGTCCAACCATTCTGGAATAACTAAATTTCTATATGCCTTATAGAAATATGTCATAATTTATTTACATTGTATCTGATATCGTAAATACTGCTGTATTGATCGTATACATGTACATATAATATTGCTAATTCATGTTGGAATGAAATTAACCCCTTCTTCCAATTACTTCTATAATGCAGTCTGTAGAATACAGTACGTTCATCGAGCAAGTGATTTATTTGTATTTCACTGATTGCAGTTAATTAAATTGTTTTGGTTATCTCTTTCATTTTTCTTTTTTCGTTTTTTATTTACACAGCGGTTTCTTACTAATTAGGTATTTAAATAATTACTATTTGTACCAAAGGGTTGACCAACTTATTTATAATACATAATATATAATGATAATTTCAGTTGCCAATCAGTTTTATTCATTATCCTTTGCTATTAATTCTGTAGCTGAACTGTACATCTCTTTATTATTACAGTCGAATTACAGTCAATTACCTCGATAACTCGAATCTTAAGGAAAGAGCTAAAATCTTCCAATTATACAGGTTTCGACTTATCGAAGTTTTCGAGTTAGAGAGGCTTAACATACGAAAATTCGATTTATAGAGGCTTAAGGAAAGAGGCAAGATTTAAAGAGGCTTATACGAAAATTTTATTTAAATCTTTGTTCCTCAGTTAATAATTTACTGATTGTAATGGCTTAAAAAAAGAAAAATTTAATTTCAACTTAGAAATTGTTCGTGTCCTAGGTTTCCTCTTAGAACTTATTTTACTCAGAACTTTACTCGCCGTAAATACAAAGACGACAATTAAAGACGATGACGGGAATTATGCGTTCGATTTATAATAAACGACTAACTTGCATTGGCAAACAAGTGATTAAAGGATGGAGGAGTAGAGACACAGCATGTCTTATCTTATAATTTCCAGCATTCATTTGTTTGATAAATTAGAATTTATAGAGGCAAAGTTCAATTTGTAGAATTCTGATTATCCTAAATTCGAGTCATAGGCGTAAACATGATCTAAATATGCAGTAAATAATTCAGATTACAGTAAGTTTTATTTCGATGTATAGAGGTTTTCACAATGGAGCAGAACGAAATGAACAGAATTTTCGTGTTATAGAGGTATTGAGGTTCGACTGTAAATGCTATTTTTGTTAAAGAGGAATAATTATCCAATGATAATATTTTGTAGTCCTAATTTGATTTTCCCTTATTACTACATAAATATATTGTAGGAAGAAAACTTGATAGTCAATCTAAAGAATTACTTATTTAATACTTATATTTGCAGCTAATAAGTTCCGTTGGCTGTGTTTTAGTACTTTTCTGTCACTGTGAATATTTTTGTTGAAAGTATATTAAATTGAACATTATATAGTACAATATAATCGAACATTATACATATGTATGATACAATATAATAAAACATGATACAGCATGTTCGACAGCAAATATCAGAAATTTTAAATAAGAAATTTGTTTAAAATAAGATAAAAATGATGATAGACAAAATTATATATTAGTTTTCGTTTGAAAATTATTTTTATATAGATTTCGTTATGCATTAGACGATGCCTACTTTTCGCGTATTTGTCATTACTTTTTTACTGCAAATATGGTGTTTTATGCATTATTTACATGATTTTCGTTGAAAGTGTGAAAGAGTCGAAAGAAGTCTTTCAGATTTATCTACAACTGAAGTACGATTTTATTTGTAGTCGACGACAGTGAGGCAATATATTTCTGTCTTCTTCAGACTTCAGGTTTTGGAACTAGAATCTACATGTTTGTGTAATTCACACGGAAATAAATGCAAAGTGCGTGGAAGAGAAATCATTCGAACCCCTGAAGATTTATCACCTGATGATGGAAATACATAAATTGTCTTCCTACTCACAGAATATTTGTCACCTTTTTAGAGTCTTTCCTATTTTCTTCATTTGAATGTTCAGAGGGTGCAGAATATTCCAGCGAAAACATGACAAATATCGAATCAATGCGGACAAAAAAATTAATAAGGAAAAATGTTATATAAGTATAGGCTCATAAATGCTTTATTAAAAAATTATAACAAAAATACAAACAAACGACTACATAGGAATAGATTGTTGGTTTACATTATAATTATATTTGAAAATGTTATCTGGTACAGGGACTAGTATCTATAGAAAACTGAATCTATTGTGTTACTTATTTCTTGTTGATTTTCTTTAATTGCAACTAATGAACCGTACACAGCTGAAAGGGGAATCACTGTATTCATGATTCGACAAAACTCACGGTAGCGTGATATGAAATCGCACAGCATCCTAAGTAGGTATTGTTACCCAGTTTCAACAGAAACCATAAATCAACGACCTCAGTAAGTAAATACAAAGTTTGTGTAAACGTATCAAATATGTAAATATGGACAATGTATTCCTATTTCGTACACTGCGTTGTATCGAAAGAAACACCAATTTGTTGTTATTTCACATCTTTGTTTTAACTTGTTAATTAAAGCATTTTTCTCTTATTTTTATTAATACAATATGCTGGCAAGGTTTTGCAAAAAAAAGCTGGAACACCCTATATATAACAAACATATTGTAATTACGTCGGTGGCTGCATCCAGAATTATAAAAAATTGAAGATTTTTAAATGAATCGCTATAAAAATGAAAAAAGGATAAGTTTATTCTTAATGTTTGGAATTCTTAATGTTGTGCTTCACGAGTAACCCGCCAATTATTCTGCACTTCCGGTACACCATCGCCATCAATTATTTAATCGCGCAATTATGCGGAAAGCTCGAGGCCATACCACGCCGAGATTTCAGGGACGTTCGAGCGTCTCTCGGTGATTGTCTCGTGGTTCCTCGCAAAATCGAAACCGCAGCCTGTTGGAATTTTCACGGAAGTCCGCCATTGTCCTGTTTCCTTCAACTCTGTCGGAATGTCGATGGCGAGTAAGCGAATAAAATTCTTTCGCGTTTGGCTGGGGGGTGGGGCCAGGATCGATTTTCCGCTGTATGCTCGACCGAGACGATCGTTTTCCGACCCTGATTTTGGTTGTGATGACATTGGAAATATCAGGATGCAGATCCCTTTTTCTGGTTGAACGAGGGCTACCGGAAATTAGTTGCGTCATCGATGCACGGAAATTGTCGACATGGTGGATAGCTTGTCGAGTGTTACCCGTTGCCATCTTACCGGAAGATTAATGGTCATGTCAGCGTTCACCGCTTGAATGTCCCCTAAGGGAAGCTTGGCAATAGAATTACGCGTAGTATAGTATGATTATTTATTATATACGATTTATTTATTGATCTTGGATATATAGGGTAGTCCTCATAAATAAGGCTATCTACATGGCTACTACAATTGTAACGATATAACAAATATTTACTATTTTAATTGGGATTTTGAAAAAAATATTTTGTTGCAGTATATTGGACCTTCGATACCATCAAGATTGCGTGTATAGTGTTTTTTGCGTCATTACAATTAGAAAAAGATATTTAGGTGACCTTATTTAAGTGAATTAAGCGAGTTAAATAATCCAGAAAGTAATATATTATTCAGTGTTAAAGAATGTCACGTACCATTGAATTCCAGAATTCTGTTTTGTACTATTTTGTAATTAAATATTCACTTTACTCTTTTATGTGTAGATTCACCTTTTAAATTTATGAGCACGTTATCATGCATTTTTCTTGTTAAAGTAAAATAAATTATGTTTAAAATATTAAAAATACTCACATATAATATATATATTTTGCTATTCTAACATTGCAAAGACAATAGGTATTGAAATGCTTCAAGTAGAGCCAAAGGATATAACGACTTAACAAGAAGAATTTTCTTTCATATCCTGAAGTTTTAGAATCGATGTATAATCACAAACTATTCTTCCATCTCTTCCCTGAGGATGTCGCCGTCTTTTTATTTATTAACCCAAATTTCACCATTTTATCTCTTCCTGAAGTAGTGGGAAACTATCATTCGAGTCGAAGGAAGGGAAGAATGGGACATAAATCTCTAAAATGATTCTTGGGAGAAATCTAAGAAGTTCTCTTTGGTGTCTCCTATAATTCTTTAGCATTTTTTAAAAAATTGTATTGTGAAGGATAAATTGTCTAAAAATTTAATACCTAGATGATAGTCTTCTTGTAAAATACGTAACTTTATTAATTTATGTATACTTTTAAAATTTTAATTTTTTTGAGAATCTTCTTCTTGTTCGAGTTACTCAATTTTGAAAAGGCGTTTTTGTTTGACTCATTTAACCCTGCAATGTGTAATTTTTTATTTTGAAATAAAATAAGTTTTTCACTCTAAAATGTGCCTGAGAATAAGGAAAAAATAATACAAAAATATTTTTCAATTTTGTGCAAACAAAATATGTGTTACATCTTGTGCAAAAATATTAAGTTTTATGAAATGCAATATGAAACAACTCGCAGTTTCGTTATTTAAACTTACAATAGGAAATTATTAAGAAAAATCTTGGATGACATGTTTGCATTAGTGCGTACTGTAGGGCTAAATTGTAACTTAAATGCAGCTGATGATTTAAACGCAGTTTAGTCTTTACTGGTATGAGTCATTCCATGCGAAATCGATTACTTTTTTCCCTCGATATCTGGGATTTAGTTCAAAATGCGATATTATGTGGACCACGTGATATTGAGGAAGGTTTAAGTAATAATTTTTGTTGTTTCGAATTTGTTTAAGAAATATAGTGCTCTTAATTTTATATTGGGTTTGGAACATTGGGTTTACTTAAAAATTTTTATACCGGAAACTAATTATCGTCTTTAAGTGCTTTTGTTTTAGCTGCGAAGACTACTTTTCTAAATAAATTTTTTTCTAATCGAGGAACTAATTGAACAACTTTAAACATTTTTAATAAATTCTTATTTTTCAATTACAACTCTGAAGTCGCGTTTTAAAAAAATATATTCTATGAAATATTTTCTCTAATATAAGTCTACCCATAGAATGGTGCAAGACATTAGGGTCACAGTAGCCTGTTAGAGGTAATGGTGTGCCTCGTTTCAGCTAATTTAGTCGCGTACTCTAATATAATATGATGGTCGGCTGACCGTACTGTTGCTACTTTCTATCATTTTGATGGAGCTTAAAAAGAAAATCAACAAGTAGTATTTGTAATTACATGTACTCAGTTTTCGTAGTGCATGTAATTGATTTGCTATTTGCGTTTTAGGAAAAAATTATTCTAATATATTTGCTAGTTTTTTTATCGTGTACAATAATTATTATGGAAAGGCATGGTCATCTGTCGTTTTGTTTTATGATCTATATGCCTCACTATTGTATGTGGACTCTAAAAATAATTCCATGCTAACTAGAAAAGAACAAGTATCTATGTATATCCAGAATTAGAATCGGTCATACAAAAATCACACATTTTATTTAAGAAATTGGCCCCTATTTACTCTGATTGCAACTTAACAATCACAATAAACCACATACTGTTCCACTGCCCTAAATTCAATAATTATCGGAATATTTAGAAAATTAAGCCACTGCTGAAAGGTAACGTGCAAAAAGAGAAAATAAAATAATGACGAAAATAATTTCAAGTTTTTAAACTTGGATTTAAGCATCGATATAAGCGATAGGTTTAAGTCAATAAGCTAAAAACAAGGAAAAACTTACGGGATCTTATACATCAAAAATTATTTACGTGATTTCAGTTCATTGACTTAAACCCATCGCTTGTATGGATACATGCATCGCAACATGTTTCAATGTCTGTAGCCCGCTTTAATGAACAAAATTCTAGTACTTTTACAATGGTCTGACTCATGTAAATTTATGCTGATTGTATTATATTTATATAAATTTATTGTAACATTTAAAATTTTTGAAAAAAGCAATTATTAATTTTTGAGAAATTGCATTTGTTATTTTAGATTAATTGAGAAAAGCAGTTTTTATTTCGATGATTTTTATTGTACGACAATTTTAGTCATTTATTATTTTTCACTACATTTTCTTCTTGATTAAACATCAATGTACGATAAACTTACAATTCATAAATAATAGAATCCAAAGAAAATAGAGCCTGAAACGTTACAAGCACGATCATATTCTTATATTTAGTTTTATCATTTTCTCAACATTTCCGAAAAAAATAATTAGATACTTTATTCCTTAGGATTATTAAAGTTTTTTTTTCCCTACTTAAATCCAAAATCGCCGATTTCCAATATTACCCCTTTTATACTATTATTTAGCGACTAAAAATTTGTGAAGATATTTTGCTCTAGTTCTTTAAAATGGACGCAGAAATATATTACTACCGCAGCATTCCTGCAGTATCTTCCATTGCTCAAGTCAAGTATTCTCATTTAGTGTCGTAAATAGCAAATTAGTACACCGTAAACTGAACTAATTTTATATGATGAAGGAACTCGGCAGAGTTATACTGCCTTCTACTAGCAGTTGCCTTGCAGATACTTAGGAGACTTTCTGCCATATAATTTTCTGATACTTCGAGCAATGATTTCTTGGTAGGCTTTTTAGGTCCTTTTTAAATGTAACATTTACATTTTGTAAAGCTTCTTATTGATAAGCTTCAGGTAAGTTTCTTTTATAGGTAACAGCTTTAATCTGATTGTGAGCTAATTTCTGAGCATGCACAAGTTGAATTTTGAAAGATTTTTTGAATTTTTAAGAATGTACAAGGTGCCTTAAAATTTACTGCATAATACATATATATACTTTGATAAAATAAAATTAGTTGGAAATAACTCCTTTATTAGCACGATTAGACAACATTAGAATTGAAAATTAAGATTGACGAAAAATGTTTGACTTCAAACATCTATTTGATACGCATACATTCTCATTTGAACTCTGCATCTGTTATGATAGTGCCAATTGGCTCCCACCCTAATGGTGTGGTTCCATTAAAAGCAAAAAACAGAGGAACTTAGCAAGTGCATGAATGTGCTTTCGATACAAATCGAATCATAGGATAACAGAATATAAGGAGATTCCAACATCAGTGTCATATAAAGGAATGCATAAAATCTGAACTTCCTAAAATGATAATGTTTATACTTTGTTTTTCGCGTTCAATTTTTAACATACTACAAATATCTTTTTCCACTTTCTTTATTTGACTCCTATAGAATGTATCACTTTATTTTTAAATTTAATATCAAAATAAAATAGTTTCTTTCGTACGAGGTTTCAAATTTTAATTGTTCAATCCAAAACACGAGCTTTGCATTAACAATCTCTCTCTCTCTCTCTCTCTCTCTCTCTCTCTCTCTCTCTCTCTCTCTCTCTCTCTCTCTCACACAATGAAACCGATAGAAGCATTCAAATGTCTGTCTTAAAGCTCACGAAATTTTTGACAGCAGGAGTCCCCTGATTCAGGAGAAAACATAGAAGACAGCTTCCCAATGACTAACACTGCAACTTAGCGAGCTACATTATTTTATTAAAATACTAAATTAGAATAGAATACTAAAATAGGGTTAATTGAAACGTTCATGTTTGAAATAATGGACACATAAAATATATTTGGCTGTAATTCATTTATATTAATACTGTAGCTGTCATTTTGTTTTAATAAGTTTTTTTATCCTGTTTCAAAGTTTAATATCTATATCTTAAAACTACGTACTCTTAGAAATAAAACATTATAAAATGTTATCTATATATTTCACGAAAGATCTAATTTAATAGTTATACCTCATTGCTCACCATTTTGTGGGCAATGGTGTCCACTGTCGATTAAGAAAATGTAGGTGCAGATACCAGAAGCATTCCACAATATTGAAATTAAAATATTTCTCAAATTAATAAAATAAATGCTTTTAAATATGCTGGTAAATGCTTTTCTTATAGAAAATAACGAACTATGTAGTTCAATTAATGCATTAAAAATTACATGATTTCAATGAATCTGTGTTACCTTTTCATATCTATTACCTGCATGCATCCATTTATAAAAAGGTCAATTAAATGAGATTACGATCCTCTCAAAACCATTTAATTTTTCTTTGAACCATTTCTCCATAATCAAGTAATTCACCAGTATCTAAATTACGATTATAGATTGCAATCGAACTCCCTATGAATGTATTTTATACTATTTAAACCCTATAATTACTTAACATATATTTTTTAATTAATCACTTCTATTGAAATCGATTAAGAGGGAGTTTACTGTAGGTACAAACCTATATTAAAATCTCAAATTGGTCATTCTTCTACTTTCCTTACAAGAAATTCCTAAAGAACATCTCTTTTTCTCGACTTACCAAGGAGGATACTTTCTTAATTCAATTCATACAAATTTTGTCACATTCATCTTCTGTATGATGAAAATAACAAATAATTTAAACATCTTTTTAGAAACCAGGTATTAAAACTTAAGAATGTGAAATAATACTTTCTTCATTTTCCTTTATGTTTTAATTTATCTGTCCCCCCTTCAGGCTCTCGCTTTCCTCATGTTCCCTCATTTATTTTCACATTATTCTTTCCTCTGAGCAGTTCACCACCATTTCCTGGCTTCCCTGCTGCAGAAAACAAGACCGAAGAGCAAGTTTGATCCCGAGGGACTCACGTTGACAGGCCCATAAGATTCGAGGTTTCGTTTAATAGCGTGTCAGGCTATAACTCTGTTTCCCTTACTCCCTTTCACTTCGTCGCGATTTTTATTTCGTTCAAAGAGAAGCAGGATATTGCAGTGTTCCTCTGTGTGGTAGAAATAACTGTTTGCTGGTAACAAACAGAGGATTGTGTTAGACTTCAAAGGATCTGTTGCACTGAAAAATTTAATAGGTTTGAGTAATTTAGAAACCCTTGAATCAGGCACGATTGATTAAGCTGTTTTATAGATCTAGTTTCTGTATTGTTTCTCTTATTATAATGAGCTTGTGAATTTGATTATTTATAGTTAAAAGTGATGTCGAACTTAAACTTGTATTTGCATTCTAAGAAAGGAAAGCATATATATTTTTAAATTAAATTCAAAAAATAGTCTGCTAAAATTTGTAGATTCACAATTTTCAAATTTGCAATTCACGAGTTTATTAAATAATTATACCTACTCCTCTAAGTTCAAATGTCCTTTACTAATAAGACCAGTGAGTTTTACAATGTTTACAGTATATACAGATCACGATTGCTGATTGTGTGTCGTATTGTGAGCCATTATTTGATAAACATAAGAGGCCTCTCTAAAGGCTCTTTCACACACTGAAACATGTTGCAATACATTCAATACACCTATCGACTCTGAGGTTTCATGAGTCACACGTTACACTCAACCATCACTAACGATCGCCAGCCACTGACCAAATTTCAAACATAGGAATTACAGGTTCAATACAGTGATTTTATCTAAGAAATAACGCATAGTAGATAATTTACCGAGTTAGTGAGGGTCGAAGCGTCGATTCCCTGGGCTACCCAAGGATATTCCGGGCCCTTAAAGAAAATAACACACCATAATATAACATAGCATATAGCTAAAAAACTAAATGTTCCCGAACATATGTCCACATGAACTTTTTTTATTTTCTTTGTATCTAAAATTTGCCCTCTAAAAATATCCCACATGTTTAGAAACACCTCGTACGTACACTGCCGGTTAAAACTATAGAATCACGCCAATACACTTAGTAGCAGAATACAAATTACTTGCTGGATATTTAATACATAACAAGAAAGATATAACGATAAAAATGCCACCGTATTAAATAGTGTAGATAAAGAATAAAAGGGTTAGTCCATATTAGATAACAGGATAGAATATAATAAGAAATCAGGTGGTCTCATACTTTTGGTTAGCAGTGTAATTAGATTGTCCTATGTATTATAATATTGCATACTACTGTTGTCAGATGAGAAGAAAGCAGACCTACAGCGCTATAGCTAATTAGAGCCCACTGCCATTTTCTCATCATGCAATAACAGATGGTTTTACCAGAACAGTCATTTTATATGGCACCTACACCCTAAAATAAATAAATGTGAATGACTTTTCACATTTATTGTATTATTGAATCGATGTCACATGCTTAAGGTCGCAGTTACAGTGGATGTGTATTCTGACGAATGTGTTCGAACTGTTCATCGTAGGAGCGAGACAAGTTCAGACTACGCATCCACTGTAACTGCAGCTCAAAGTGCTATTTGATTCTCAATCGTTTCACACGTGACTAGGTCACTAGAACGTCTTTGACGCTACAGCTCAGAGCAATTATCTCGGATGACTATTACTCGATTCAAGGCGTCCTTTGCCTTTTCTCATCGCCCAGCGATTTATTTGACCGTGGAATATTAAAATTCCTACTCCGGTAGAACATTCGGGATCGGCTTACATTTCCGAAGCAGCCGGATGTGTCCTCATTTTTCTTTCACACTGACGACGAGCTTACAGATAGATTTCCCGATATCTGACCGCGAAAATGAAGGAGAGTCAGCCTGAATGACATCAATGAAAAACTTAAATCGTTGAAGCACTGGTTTTCAAAAAGAAGCGATATGTACTCCTATTCACACTTGCACTCTTGACCTATCACTCTTCTTGTAACCAATGTACTTACTAATTGTAAGTTGGTAAACTGATGCCATTCATTAAAATTCCTTTATTTTTCAATTTTTCTAAAACGCATTAAGGGAGAATGCGTTTACTGATGTATATATACGTACGTTTCAATATCAATGAAGTGTATAAAAAGGTTATAATTAGACTGCAGAATTTTAAGCATTTGTAAAAAGTTTTAGTATGCAAAAAGAATAGAATCCACAAAAACTGTGAAAATGTATGTAATATTCAAAGCTACATATATGTTATGCTACTTATGTTGCAACAAGGATTAAACAAATTTTTAGTTAGACTCTAATTCTCTAATTGTATGTATGACAATAGGAATTTGCATAAAAATCCATAGTTTCCATAGTTATAAGAATTCTTATTACTTGACATCAAGAATAATCGAGAAGAGAAATTATAATTCGTGAATTTGTGGAAAAGGCTATATAATATTTATTCATACTTTATATTGCGAAGTAAAGGCTCATCGAAGGTGGGAGGGATTGTAATAGATCCTTCTGTACTATTAGAAAAAATGTAGTTACTACTAGAAATTTGAAAACTCACTTTTTACGTAAACGTTACTTGGCGAGATACTTCTATTCCTGTTAGCTACTAGAGCAAGTAGAATAGAGAAGCGTTTCATTGCTTAAATAGAACGGAATAGTGTCTGACCAGGCAAATAGAATAGGATGAAATGTCCTTTGTTAACGGAAATTCGAAGTAGTAGGTACATACGTATATGTACGTCCATTGGCAACTTCAACTCGATTTAATTACAATATTACACACCGTTAGGTGTCCATGTATGATTTTGCTATTGTTTAAGGTAGGGCGCGATTGTTACAATTCAAAGGGATGGAGAAGGTAGTCTTTCCACAAAACAATAAATAATGAGAAATAAATTTTTTTCATATGAATTTTCAATTCTAAAAGGACTCATTCGATCTGTATAAAACAGAATATGACAACTGTCATGTCAGTCGATTACTGATTCTTTTTATCATCCTACTACTTGGAGACACTGACGATAGCATACTTTAAATTGTGTATTAAATTTTTAATAGTAGGAAAGTTTATTTATCTGCAATAAGTTTATGTCACTGAGTAAATGTATGTAAATATAAAAGTTGCATGAATAAAAAAGTTCTTTCAAGGACTATCTAATTAATGATGTATTTTATAAACATCGTTCAGGCAAGTAAATTGTTTGTTTTAATCACATGCAATCAAATTGACCTACAGCAAGCATTCGACAAATTTGAGAAAATGAATCACCTATATCCTACGTACATATTGCGGATTAGCAAAGGTACGTGCAAGAAAGAAGAGATTGCAAAATAAGTGATAATTTCATTGATATGCTAACGTTGACATCATACCAAAAAAGTATAATCATGTTTTAGAAAAAGATCAAAATTGTTGACTACATCTAAATAAAAGTATGGACAGTTACTAATAACCTAGGCAGTTGAAGCGACTTTAACATCCAGCTATAAAAAAAAACAAAATATTAGATATTCTTATCCTACCAATGTCGATAGTAATTCTAACCTACAGACTGTTTCATTTCTTTAAAACCCCACGAGTATCTTTTTTCTCAATGAAAAGGAAAAAGCTCTTCTGGAAGGTCGTTACTTAGCGAAGGTCAGTGGTAATCGATATGCCTTTTTTGAAACGTTCGCCTTCGAATCTGCGTATTAGACCTTAAAGCTGGGTCGTTCTCGCGGAAAATGTAACACGTCCGTTGCATTCGACGTGGAAACAATCACAGAGAATACTTTATCGGAAGGAGCAACCATGATCGGTAACAGCAAAGAAGGCCATTTCACGCTTCACAGCGAGAGAACGCGGCGTCAAACTCGCTAATCAAACTGACCAGAGTTAATGGAGCTTTTGATCACGACCCATGGCTACTGCTAGCCATAACTGCCTTTTCGCGCTTAAAACTGCTTAAACTGTATACTCTGTAACCGTATAATGGCCGACAACGGAGTTTGTGGTGCCCCGAAATACCAGCTGGAATGACGGCGGACATATCAGAAAATTTAATTAAATTATTTGTAGAATGTAACCAATTAAATTGAAAGTTCAAAGAAAAAGGCAGTTCTCGAATCGAGTGATAGAAAAGAGAGTGAGTCTTTGTGCATGTATATATAAACAAAAAAGTGGAGTGAAATATTTTTATTGTACAATTTATTTTCGAAGCGATCAAACTGGAAAATTCATCAGGTTTATGTAATTGAATGTGATATGGCTATTGTGTAATTCTGTTATTGATTTTTCATATTTTTTCAATTTTCAAATGGCAAATAGTTTTCTAAGTTAACTCATAAGTTGGTAATTCATTGCTGTTGTTATAAGCTATATGTGCTAGATTTTTGGGTGAATTTTATCTAAGGGTGCAAGTAACAGGCTAAAATGAAGATATTAACAAAAATAAAGCACCTATTCGGGTATAAAATAGAGGCAGATATTTTAAGATCGTTGCAGCCCTATCTCATATGAGTCCTTTTATTAAGATTAAACTACTGTCTATTGTTTATTCAGGGCGAAGTAACTAAAACAGGCTACTCCAATAAAATTGGACTCACAAACTCACTTGATCTTGACGATAGAAAATAATTTGTATTAAGAAACTTGGTCGTTTCAAGGAGGATTAGTTTGTCGACAATAATTTTTTTATAGGTGGATGTGCAGAGACGATATAAAGGTCAACTTCGTTTTTTAAAACAAAATCATATATTCTTGAATACGCCAATCGATGCAGCTCATCATTTTCTCTAAAAAAGTAAAAAGCTACTTATATTACGAAATCTATAGTTTAGAATATATTTTATTTTAAAATGACAAATCGATAATTTGTACATTTACTCGCACTTCGGTTTTTCTCATAGTAGATAGTATTTCCTTGTACAAACTGGAAAAGAATAGTAAAAAATAAATTGTTTTTCAACATAAGTGGTTTAGTTCTCTTTTGCTGAAAGTGACGAACTGTGTCTTACAAATGTTTTTCTATCGTCAGGAAGCGAGTTATTGAAGTGGCCTGTTTTAGTTGTTTCACCTTGTATATTTTCGATTATTCAATTATTCTTCAATAGAACGTAATTTATTCTCAATGAAAGGACTCACATGAGACTGGACTGCAACGATCCTAAAATATCTGCTCCTATTTTATCCAAATAAATACTTCATTTCTTCTTAGTATCTTAATTTAAGCCTCTTACTTGCACGCTTGGGTAAAATTAAATCAAAGATCTCACGCTGTATAATAAACTATAACTAGAAGAAATTAAGTGTCTCAGGGCACATGTGCACATGAACTTTTTTCATTTTTATATCTAGAATCTATTCTCCAAAAATGTTTCACATCTTTTGAAGCATCCTGTCTATGACCATTTTTTAAGCTCCCTTATGTTGGCTTTAAAAACATTGTCTTGTTAGTGCACCACGGTCCAATACCGAAGAAACACTACCCACGACCAGATCAACTCGCCCCCATTCCTTCAATATGCTGTTTTTATTACTGTGAACATAAATACCTGGTTCGTACAGTATTATGCGTGTGCAGTCTACATAAATAATGTATGATTTATAGAGAGGGAAAGAGCAGCGTGTAGGTAAGGGTCTCCCACTCATGGATAGCATTGTTATACACCTGCTTCATAGTTTCGAAATTTAATTTTCAACGGAAGTCGGGAATTTACGTCTCCTTGTGTGAGGCGTGCATTAACATTCATAAAAAGGTTCGCATGTCTGCCCTCGAGGTTAGAAGTTGCCGTTGGGCCTCCCATGTGTTCCCGTTTCAAAATTGTGTTGTCTCACAGTTTCTGGCCTTTAGCAGGGAAAATGTAATTAAAATCAACTAGGAGAGAATAATCGATACCAACTGTGTTCGTTCACGTTGAAAAGAACAAACTTTTTTTTTTTATATTAACGGTTGTGTTAAGTAGTGCGTTATTAATTTGTTTAGCGTATATTCTTCAATATTAAAAACATTAAATAGTAATAATAAAGTAACATTAAATAGTAATAATAAGTAATAATAAAATTTAAAACGGAAAAATTTTATGTCAAGTATTGACAGACATTTTTCTATTTTTCAATTATTTATATTTTATAGGTTGTGATATTTCAGTATACATAGAATCGCAGTTAAGGGAACATTAATTAATACAAAATGTAATGTCACAACCATTCCATTAACAGGGTAAGGCAGCTACAATAAAATAGGCTACATTGAGATTACAGATGGAGGTCTAGAAGAGATATGAAATTCATCTACATTTTTTATTTTTTTAATGGAATCGTATATTTTTTAATATATCAGACAATGCAGCTCGTAATTTTGTAAAACAGTACTAAACTATTTATGGCAAGGAAATCACTAGTTTAGGAGATAATTTTAATTTAAAAATTGCAAATAACTTTTCACATACTGTATTAGAAAACACATTGTAAAAGAACTGCGTCACATTAAAGGTGAAATGACTTATGGGGTAGTATGGTTCAATTCACTACATTACCTCCTACCATTTTGTAGAAAAAAATACTACGTACTATTAGATAAAACAGATATAGTTAGGTATATAAATATTATTTCGTCATTTTTAACGTAAAACATTTTTCAAACAAACAATTCTTTGTCATAAGTGGTTTAGTACTTCTTTGTAGAAAATTATTATTATTAAATTATGAGCTGCATCGATTGATGTATTAAAAAATGTACGATTGCTTTTAAAAAATCGAAGTTGATCTCTATATCTCTTTTATACTTCTATCTGTAACAAGATTATGACAATTCCTTTTCTATCACCAACAGTAGATGAGTTATTGTGATAGACTGTTTTAATGGTTTTATTCTACATCTATAGGCTATATCAAAGAACTTATAGATAGATATTTTCATACACAGATGAGAAAATATTTTTTTGTTCAGAGTTATAATTAAGAGTACTTAAAATGTAAATATAAATTATATCATGGTTTTTAGAGCTATAAATGCTTAAATTAACGACTATATTTGTCTAAATATATTACTGATACCTTATTATCAATGCATGTTGTATCCACATATATATTTACTACTTCCTGTAACGTTATTGATGCACATACCATTGCAATTATTTTTTATTTTGTATTTTCTGTGATTATAGATTTATCGTGATAAATCATATTTTTTGATACTGCATCACTAGATGTCTGCTAATATTTTGCTAGCTATTACCTCCTTTTATTTTCACATATAGCAAGATATAGCACTACCAGATTGAAAATATTTACTTTTATTAAAAAAACGTGGAAAGAAGTTTAGAATTCTGATAAAAGAGTAGAGATAATTTTGAAATTACACGACTTTCGCGTGTAAGAAGATTTTTCTTATCTATTATTTCTCTTATTTAGGTAATCTGTCCCAACTTAGATATATCAAAATTTATAAAATGTATAATCATCATCAATAGTACAGCTATTACTACACCGAGATATCGAAACAATCCATAGTCATCAAACATGTAAAATAAACTTTAACAATAACATGAACAATAAAAACCAACTAAAAGTGACAACAATGCCATTGTGAAATCTTTGTAAATTATTCTATGGCTTGAAAACTTCTGACAAATGTACACGCTACAATTAAAGGTACGAATTTTGATCGTAAAGTTTGAATGAGAAGGAAAATCTATGTTTTGCTATACTGAAATATGTATTTTGTTTAGCGTTAGTAGAGTGAAAGGAAAACAGTTTATTGAAATTCCCACCTGTGTTGGTATGTCAATAACATTCATACCGGCCCCCCGTGAAAGTATTTGTATGAGAAATACATGAAAAAGTGAGACTGCAGACGAAGCAGCCGTAGTGAAAAGGTCGCTTGCTTTTGAACATACATGCCCAGAGATAGAATCACAACGGATGAGCGCAGAGTTTTTTCTTATGGAATATCCAGTATTTTCATTTTATTGGAATTCCTACCGGATATACGGAAACTCAGAAAATAATGGAGCTTTATTGAAAGAAGCCTCAGGAACAAAGAAAGAAAATAGGAAAATACGTACTACTAGATAATCCCAAGTAAACAATGGCGAAAGCTGGGTTAGCTTCAAAGTGTAAAACACCTTTGCGAATTTTGTATTTCCTAGGAATCTATGTAAAATACAGAGCCAGTGATCCTTTGAAGAAATATTCGATATGAAAATATTTCCTTGGAGAATAAAGAAGTATTCTCAAAGAAAACAAAAATATCTATATTATTTGAAAGGAAAAAGATAAATTTGTTGAAAAAATGTAAAAAAATGTTATTGAAACAAATAAATATCGTCGGAGAAAATAAAAGGGACGTATTTATGGATACGATGAGTGAAAGTTTTGAAGAAAATGACAAATTGTGTAATACGAAGAAGTGAGTGAAAATTCTCGGAAGAATGAGAAATTTCGTATAACAGTGTTTTACAGAACTGGTTTACAGAAAATAACAAGTAAAAGAGTAAAGAGGGGAGAAGTAATGTAAAAATCCTTGAAGTAATGAAAGAAAATTCTATGAGAAAGTGAAAAGTGGAACATAAGTTAAACAAAAATTTACAATAATTTTAAAAAATTGACTCGAAGAATTCCCTATAGAGAGCTAAAAAACATTATTCAAAGAAATAAAAGAAGTATGAAAGAAATAAAACAAAAATAGTACTTAGATAGTCGTAAACAATAATTTGTTTCCCTTGCAACAAGTGATATGGCAACACCGTATCAGTCCGATTAAACTACTTACGTCTGTAATACCTATGTATAAATAAATTTCAAAAAATTTGAGTTAGATAAATATTTGTTATCCACAATTTTCTTAACTCTTCTTCATAAGGAAAATCAAAGTTGATATAGTGTTTTCTGAAAAATGCATAATTGTCCTTACATTTTGGGAAGACATGGACATTAATAACATATTCTTCGTAGGTTGTATTAATTTGTTATACATTGAGTATTAGTGATAGCTTTATCTTTTTGGAACGGATTTATATAGGGAAGGGTTTAAACACAGATTTAGGAATATAATAAATTATGAGAATCGCGTAATGGCGACAGCATTGCCAGATTTCGTTTTCGAAGTATCATTGTAAAACAGTGGCCCATAAAGAATGGGAGGAAGTTTGAATATATTAGAAAAATAAATAAAGGAATATCGCCAGAAACATACAGAAAACTATCAAAAGTTTCGATCAAAATTAATATTGGCATGCATAACAAACTGGTTCTTGGATATAAATTTCTCAGCGTTACCAAGCGTATCGGTGATTCTATACATTCTACAATCATAGTTTATACCAACTGCTTAACTCGACCGAAAGAAACTTCAATTTCCCCCGCAACCTATGCCATTTCCTGTTGTAATAACGGCGATGACGCCCTTCCGGTTTGGCATTCAATTCGAAGGAAATAAAGCCGAGAAAATGAGTGTGGGATCTTTCATAAATTATGTGAGAGTTCCGGGACGAAGATGATTGTTGAAACTTCACTGCCGTCTTGAAAACAAAATGGGAGAAAAAAAAAGGAGGTGAAAAGTGGGTAATCAGTTCATGAGGAAAGTTCTCGGGATCTATTAAAAAGGGGAGCACGAGGACTACTGGAAGGAAATCGAATTCCTCTGTAGTCCTTTGGCCTATTTCAGGCGTCGTATGACACATTCAATTCGCTCGAAATGGAAGTTGAAAAAGTTTGCCTTCGGCGATTCCTCGGCATTTCAAATCGATTTACCGCATTTTCTGCACAATAGGATTTCATATTTCGCGCAATTTTAGGTGACAAATCTTCCGTTTTTCTTCACTGCTGCTATCGTTTTATGGAGATATGTTGCTTTTAACATTTCTAAGTGATGTTTTTATTGTTGCATTTTCTGCGGAGTAGGATTTCATATTTTGCGCCATTCTAAGAGATAAATTTTCTGTTCTTCGTCACCGTTTCCATGGTTTTGCGGAAATATGTAGCTTTTAGTATTTTTAAGCGATGTTTCCCGAATTGTACTTCTCTAATGTTGTATGAACACGAATCCAGATAAAATGATTTTAAAACCATGTAACATTTGCAAGAAAAATGATTTTCCTCTACTTAGCATTCTCTATTTACACATGGATGTCAGTGGACATCGTGTTATGTTTGGGAGGGCCACATGAACTATTTAGTATGACTTATACATAGTAGCTGTATACTTATACACTTTAAGCTGATGTTGCACACTTTCAACATGTCTTTTTCGTTGATTTATTTTTGCGTATTATTGTGCGACGTGTTTTAACAAGGATTGGAAGAGATTATGAATTTCATTGATCTACGTAATACATCTATATCTGTTGCAGTATTAACTTTTCTCTATTTTATATTTTTAGAGCATACCTTGCCTGTATACAGGGTAAGGTACATGAAATATGGCATCTGGCTACTCTCAAAAGCTTTGATAATATAGAAAATGTAATTATACAAAGTTGAATTGTTTTAGAAATATTAAATCTTGTTGTAGATTCTTTGAAGAAGGTGTCAGCATCCTGACACCTTCATATGGATACATGAATACAGAATAATGCAAAAGCTTTATGATCAGTCAGAAGTAACATACAAATGTCACGAGTAAGTGTATATAAAATATAAACTCCCAAGGTTTCAGATTTAATTTCTTTATGAAAAGATAAATACTGTACATATGTTACGTATGAGATAAATATTATACATATATGAGAACTAAATATAATCGTTTATAGCATAAAGTAGGTAGTCTGTTAATGATAAAATACACTTTTGAATTAAAGAATTTTGAACCTAAAATAATTTGATCTTCTCCTAAAAATAGCACAGATATTTTACATGCAAAAGATAAACAGATTCTCTTGCATTTCCATGGAAGAAATAGGCGGCTTTAAAAATAAAAAGAAAACTAATAAACATAGAACAACGAATAATATACTGTAACTATAATATTACTTCTATGCATACATAATTAATATGTATATAGTTATTAATAAAAGCTAATAAATTCATTTTATTTATTCAATTTCCGACTTAAACTCTTGAAAAAATGTAGAATAAGGAGAATATAACATATTTCAGTGCAAAACGATACATAAGAATTATTAAAATACTTTATTCGATTTTAGCGATTTAATTGACAACTAGCTCACCGAAAATCCTTCGATTCCCGCCTGAAACACAAGCTTACCCTTAAACATCAAAGAGAGACTCAAGGCACGCCAGCTATGAGAAAGAGCCTGTAAAATTGCTTTTTCCCTGTCGGCAAGGAAAAACGCGCCTCGTGGATTCGAGTTAATGCCGACCCGGCTTCATTGTTTTTCTACCACTTTTTCGTTGGTGCGCTTTTGGCGAACCAGAAGAAAATCTCGTGTTGCACTGTATAAAAAAACTATCGAAATATGCCTGAAGAGAAAATATTCGAGATAGTCGAAAATCAAATCTACGTATTAGTGTGTATTCGCCTTCATTTTCGAAACTGATTTGTTTGATAAATGCTTATATATAAATTCCCACCATTTACACCGAAAATGTAATCTTTAGAAGTACCTACAATAAAACGTTGATCATCAAAACTATTAGAAAGAGAAATTCACTTCACACAATCAATTTAGAAAAATCAAATTAGCATGTAGAAAGCAATTTTTTTATTATAGTAACTCAACGACGACGTCGCATTTTTACCTGCGAAAACATTGTTTACAGAAAAATGAAAAATTATATCTGTAGAAAGTTGGTATTCTCTAAGTTAAATGGTACTCATACGTTATTTGAAAATTAGTCACAAAATTTCTGAACAAGCAGGAGAAAAAAATGGGAGTCCATAAGTCATATGGATGGCGTTATTTAGCAGCTAAAAAATATATAGTAATTGCAATATAAAAAAATTAATTAATTATTCAATTAATCTAGCTAATTTTTTAACATTATACTCTAGCTAAGATGACAAAGTACGTCATTGTCGTGTTACATAAATATTCGACACTTCGAAAGCGACAGTAATTTACAGTTGGATTAGAAATATAACGCGGTAAATTGACGTATCGAGTAAAAGTGCCGCTTAAGATGAACACACAATAATCATCTTTTAATATTCGTGTCACTTCACTCGACAAGTGCATCAAACATGTTCATTTTACCATTTGATTAATTTTACGACCACACTATATTTCTAGTCCAACTATAGGTATTAAAAAAATATTATATTAATAATACTAATATAAATAAATTTAATACTTTGAAGTATTATTTTTGGTAGAATTATCGTTTGTCATGGCGAAACACCAAACAACATATGTATATTTTCGTTTGTTTGAAGACACTACAAGGCGAGAAACGGTTTACAGGTTGAGACGCAGATGATATACTGCCTCTCGAAAATGTACTGACTTATATGAGATCCACTCAAGTGGTATGCCGTGTGATATTATTATGGATGCAAGCCACCAAATGTGTTCTCTGTTACATGGTTTAAGCCCTTCCTTGAAGGGCTGTATCTTATTTGGTCATATTCAATTTCTTAGCCTCCTTAAAGTTCCAAAGCCCTCGTTTAGATAACGCTACAGTAGGGTTCCAAACAACTAGTACCATTCCCAAGCCATTCCCAGGCGCTTGATGTCACCGAGACACTTATTGTCAGAGGCGTGAAGAACTTGAACCGCTGCTGTTTCTACGAAGTCACTATATTTCCGAGAGGCACTATACATACATGAGGCGCGTGAATCGAAAGTCATGCGCAGATAACTTAGGACCCTAGATCGATTTCTTGCTAGTTCTTACACGGTTACAATCGCTAGGAATTGTCGTGCGGGTTTTCAAGCTAGTTTCGCTCGTGAGGAGATTCTTGGTCTTCTTAGATATCCTCTCGCACGTGCCATTATTGACAAGCCCGCTTGCCAACCATTTTGGTACCTACTCGCGTAGCTGCCCGATAAACCGAGGAGCTTCTGAGTCCCCGGCTTTAGGTGACCAGCAGGAGCTTCAATAGCCCAAGGTGTAGTTTGCGGAAATTCCGATGAGTCGTAAGGAAACGTTTACAGAAATTGCTGCTACGAAGGATGCTGGTACAATGAGGCCAAGGTCTCGGTTTTTATCAGTATATCGTTTTGTTATACTTCCTTACAACCCATTCGATTGAGTCCCACGCATGGCGTTGACCTGCGACCAATCTGTAGCGGCGATCGATAGATTTTCGTCGATAATTGCAGGAGGTATCCGACTACCCTACTGTGTCATGATTGTCAGAATCTAAGCGCTGGAATATTCCATTACGCGAGGACTTTCCCCAGGAATGTGGAATAAGGGTATGTGGCCCCTGACTATTGTAGTGAAGTTCCTTATCGGTCGCTTCTTTGGACTCCCAAACCGAACCCAAAGATAATCCCTCCCCATCTGCATAGCATCGCTCCTGCTGTTACCTATCACCGTCGATTACCGTCGACACCTCACAAACGCGTGAAACACAAAACTAATTAATTTGCTCTGCTGGGTTTTCTGGTAGTGCGCATCGAAGGTTCGCAATTTCCACAGGAAGGGATCAACTTTACGATGTGCATGTCAAAACTTCTCCCTTCCTGCAGGGGACCGAAGAATTCCATCGAGCAATTCTTTTTCTACTTCATTCTTCTTCGTCTCTCCCGATAAATAACAACTGGCAGTGCATCTCTAATACTGGTTTTTAATTGGTTTTGAAACCGATAGTGATGTTTAGGTTTTCAATTAAAATAAAATAACTAAAAATAACCAAAAATAGCACCGAATACCCAAGAACAAATTAAACCAAAAATTATAACAAAGATAACTATGAATGTCAATGTCTACCTGCCGGTGTACTGGCGGTGTTAATCTTCGGCGAGCGACGTTCCACAATAGATGTCTGCACATGGTGTGCAAGGTGACTGCCTCTACTCGTTCTTCTAGTGGGGTCTTCAGATAACCTTGTCTCATTGTGAAATCGACTGCTAACTCACTGATTCTATACCTTTATACAGTACAGAGCTTCTGAGCATAGGCCAATGATGGGAGCAGTAGAAGTGTCGCCATGTTGTAAAAATACAATGGTCGGTCATGGTGCTAAAGTTTCTAATTCACATGCATAGTTGTAACGCTATCCGATGCCTTCCTTATTGAAATTTCACACTGATTTATAGTTCCTGTTTCGGTTTTATATAAATTACGACATATTCGGGATTGTATACATTGTACAGCAAAAAATGAGTATACATGTAACTTGGAAATCTTAGTACAATGACCGATCACAAGCGCCGCGCATGTTGTATTTTTCCTGATTCTTACAAGATGGCCACATATTAAACGCTTTCAAACATATCCAGTTATAGTAATCAGTAAGCTAACTCCCATAGCTCCGATAGCCTTCTCGACATAGTCTCAATAACCACTCCCACGCCCCCTACAACGCTAAACTTCTATGCAATCCCGGTCTACTGCCGCTGTTGCTACTGCTGCTGTTGTTGCTGCTGCTGCTGTTGCTGTCGTCGCTCCTTCTCAGTCAGAAGAACCCGAAGGTCTTTTAGCTCCTCTTGTGCAACGTTGCCAAAGCGCAATAGGTTCCCAACGCTGGATACGTAGGGACCTTTGTCTTCCCACTGTGGCTGGCACTGAGGACACTCCGCCAAAGTTATTCCTTGTTTCCCGCAACCATAACAGCACGGAAGCGCGCACTCCCAGTGTTTGTGGCTGTTTGAGCCACAATTCCAGCAAAAACTTTTCTTGTTTTGTTTGTTTTGCTTGCTTTTCTTGCTTTTCTTCTTAGACCGCTTCCGGGGTGGAAGGATCTCTCCACCCTCATTCAACTCCTCTTCTCCGCTTCGTTTCTGCGGAATGCTCTCTTTAGCCGTGGGCAGGTGTTGGATCAACGGTGGGGGTTGAACCAACGGCAGGAATTGAATCAGCGGCGGGGGTGGGGCTAGCGGCAAGTGTTGGACCGATGACTTTTCCTTAATGCATAATCCCTCCTCACGGTTTCTCTTCAGCGGAGATGGGCTCCGAATCGTCGAATTTGCTGGTGTCACGGTTTCAGACTTCGGCTGCTTTCTCTGCGGTGGGATCAGTGGTAGATCTTCCGTTACATTCTCTCGGATTTCTTCCTTAATTTTCTTTTCTAGGAGGAAGAATTCGTATTCGAGTTCCTTCTTCACGTTAACCTGTTCCTCTGTCTGCGTGGCCACTTCGGAGGTTTCAGGACGAACCGGTTCCTCAGCGAGGCCACTGCAAACGAGATCCGTTTGCACCCCTATATCGGCGGTATATTTCGCATGTGCGATCATTCTTCTGCATCTAAATAGTTCAGGGAAGAACTCTGGGTAGGCCTCTCGTATGTAGGTCATGAGGATCCGATACTTTTGCATCATCGACTGCATACCCGTTGCGTGCGGCTTCTTTTGATTCTGCATGTTCACTCGTTCTTTGTTTTCTTAGCCTCTGGAAACAAAAGACAAAGGATTTGAGATCTTCGATGAGCGCTTAGCCTAAAAATTTCTCCTCCAGCGTCTTGGTCTAGTACACCAATCACGATATCTGCTCTTGCATCGTTAGAAGCCTCTGGCACTTCGCTGCCAATTTTGCTAATACGTTATCTAAAGACAAAACTTTTTGGTGTCAAAGCGTCCGTTCGCCTTTTTCAAATACTCTATTTTTACGCTGCGCGTTATAATACCGTACGTACCTTTTCGCAGCCGCGTTTAAATTAAGAGCGTATTCCTACTTGAAGGCGTTAATTTTAGGTGAGTTTTAAAGTAAAAAATTATTATATAATTATGAACCAAAAATTTTGACATTTTTCTTATATGTTTAGTCATTTTTTAAGATAATACAGCGTAATTTTCATACAAATATCTTTATCAATACTCAAGTTATTGCATATTTCCCACAGCGTATCGTTTTGTTGACATAATATCTCAAAAATGGCAAAAGAATTTTACACATGTATCAAATAAATGGTCCTTTATAGCGTGAACTTAATTAATAATTTAATTAAGTCACTACCTAGTATAGCTTTTTCCATTCTCTGAAGAGGTAAAAAATGTTATAACTTTTTACTTTATACAACTGCCATGTTATCAAAAGAATTCATTTTGGTTCAAACGATAGCGACTAAGCTATAGATTAAAATCATTCTTAAATTCTTTATTTACGGTGATTACAACAATGTAAACTGTAACAGTCAATTGAATACCATACTGCAGGAAACATGTAACTATTTAAATAATAATAGAGATTACAGTGTAAAAATTTAACTGTTTTGTCTCAAAACACGATCAAACACAAGTACAAAGTTTCAAAACTACCGTCATGAACCCAACTTTTGATTCACTAAGGACAACTAAGGACAACTAAGGACAACTTCACTATTTCTTTGAGTTTTAAATAACATAAATAAAATTGTTGCAATTTTTGATCATTTGTTTAGTAAACAATAAAATTGCTTGAAGACATAAAAATGTTTAAAAAATATAACATAGAAATAGAATATAGTAAAGTTTATGTTTTATGACTTAAATGCCATTATTGTTTTTCTTAAATTGTTCATTTTCGGTTCGTAACCGAACTAACAATAGACAAATCAAACAAAAGAACCATAACATATCACTTATACCTATAAAGAAGAGAAAACTGTCGATTCGTTTAATTAGTTAATTAAGTATATAAAGAAAGCAGCGTTAAAACAATTTCAGGAAAGAGGAAAATCAAAAAGTTTGAGGCATAATTATGGATTATATTTTTCAAGTATGTTTTCGGTATTCAATTATACTATTAATTTTATTTTTTTATCGAAATATTTATTAATAGAATTTGATCTATGAAACTGTATCATTTTCATGATCGTTTCCTCATTTCTCACCTCAATAGATTATCTGATTAAAAACTGGGTTCTCCGATGATCGAAAACTACTGCCGAGGTGTTTTTTAAAAATCATAATTATAAATTAATTAATTATTTTAAAAGTTATCTTCAACTAAATGGAATATAAAATGTTAATCTACATTGCTAGATTAACTAAATTAGTGTTATTAATGAAAATTACATTAATTTTATTTATGCATTGTTTAAAACTTTTAAAGAAATACTAGAATCGTTCTTAGCTGATCGAAAACTAGGTCGGTGGCGGTAGTAACTAACTTCCTATGTAACAATGTGCGTATTCCTATATTTTTATATGAATTAAATTATAAAATTTCTACTTTCCCGTGTTGTTATTATAATGTAACAAAGTATGTATGTTCGCCAAACATTTATACATATGCATACACATCTATACATATGGGTCATTCCACGCGAAATCGGGCACGTTTCGGAGCAAGTTCTTGTAATTTGCTCAAATTTGAATATATTGTAGTCTTTAACGATATTTAAACGTACCCCAAAGAATTTTTCAAAATTTTGAAAATTGTCGTTTTTACAGCTGTTTGAAGTTAAGTGCTACCTTTTTTTTTTTTAAAATTATAGCTATTGAAATAGTAAGCGGATGGAGATGAGCTTTACGGTGCTTATAGAGAAAATATTGAAGTTTGTAAAAAAAATTATTTCATTTAAAAAAAATTGTTTTTTAATCATCTATTTTGCAATTATTTTAAACAAATGCAGGTTTTTAAGATGATGCGCGATTTTAAAAATCTGAAAAAAAGGAGAATATAGTTTGATCCTTCCCCTTGATGGACAAACTTTCAAAAAGATGGACATTTTAAAATTGGCCCTGTGAAAATTGCCGAAAGTTGACGCTGCGTCGAGTCGCACTGCTGTGGCGGGCGCGTCATCGCTAGCAGCCTACTCGTGTCCAGCGGACGAACGTGCATTATTATTTGCGATCAAGGCGACAAATATTGGTAACTCACTCTTTGTCAATGATACTTATTGACAAGTTCACATTCATTTTTGCCATGTGAAGTTGCAAAAAAGTGCCATTCTGCATTAATACCAAAATCTTCAAAATGAAAGCTAGGATTTAAGAGATTATATTTATGTTTTCAAGAATAAGACGAAGATTGAGTTACCAATATTTATTGATTGCATTAAACCTTGCAAATGCTCGGAGATAATGTAGAATAATGTTGGGTGAAGTCGCCTTGATTGCAAATAATAACGCACGTTCGCCCGCTGGAGTCGAATAGGCTGCTAGCGACGACGCGCCCGCCACAGCAGTGCGACTCGACGCAGCGTCAACTTTCGGCAATTTTCACAGGGCCAATTTTAAAATGTCCATCTTTTTGAAAGTTTGTCCATCAAGGGGAAGGATCAAACTATATTCTCCTTTTTTTCAGATTTTTAAAATCGCGCATCATCTTAAAAACCTGCATTTGTTTAAAATAATTGCAAAATAGATGATTAAAAAACAATTTTTTTTAAATGAAATAATTTTTTTTACAAACTTCAATATTTTCTCTATAAGCACCGTAAAGCTCATCTCCATCCGCTTACTATTTCAATAGCTATAATTTTTTAAAAAAAAGGTAGCACTTAACTTCAAACAGCTGTAAAATCGACAATTTTCAAAATTTTGAAAAATCCTTTAGGGCACGTTTAAATATCGTTAAAGACTACAACATATTCAAATTTGAGCAAATTACAAGAACTTGCTCCGAAACGTGCCCGATTTCGCGTGGAATGACCCATATGAAAATTAACAATCAGGTTTTTGATATTCTTTGATTTAGGGAATCTCAGAATGTTGAGAAATTTCAAACTTCGCGCGGTCAAAATTTGACCAATAACAATATTTTTACCTTCTATTATATTATAATACAGAGAGAACGGAGATGGCTGATGTCCTTATGAAAAACTAAGTCAAAAATATAGAATAACAATTTTTTGTTTGCCATTTCGTTTTCGAGAAAAATAAATATAAAAATTCTTTACATGCGAGTACAGCTGCTACGCTCTACAATTACTTATACAATCACAATATAATAGTATTAGATTGGCTTGTCGTGTATTTACAATTATGTAAACATTAGCAATGTCATGCTTGGTCTTATATTGCCTTTGTCGTGTTACAAACAGTAGGTTTCAGTATACATGACTGATCAAATATGCACCCAAAATTCATTGCCATCAGTTTATGCTTCAGTCAATGAACAGACAACAATGTGTTTACGACGAAATGGACGACATTATCAGCAATTTCTTCATAAATGTAAGTTCCAGTTCCGCTACAATTAATCACTACACCAGGATTGTCTATCCTTCATTATACTTATTAAACTACTAATTTATAATGTGATCGTTCACGCACAAAGTATAATAAGTACTCGCGTACGCGAAGAATTTTCAAATTTAATTTCCATCGAAAACGAAGTGGCATTAAAAGATCGTTACGTATTCTATATTTTCGATTTATTTTTTCATAAGGAATTCATCCATGTTCAGTTGTACTATCCGTACCAACACGCCCTGTATAACGGTTGGGAAAGTAAAAATTGTATAATTTAAAATTTAACTTATATAAAAATATGGGAATACCTACATTATTACACTTTTGGGAATAGTTACTGCATCTATGAGCACATACTAAACAAGTTTTTCATCATGTTCTTTTTTTAGCCAAATTGTTTTATTATTAATTTGTTATAAGTAGTATTATAAATGCTTTTAATTAATTTACTAAATTCATGATCCTATATTGAAATTTGTATTTCGAGATTAGGTTGACCAATCCATCATTGGTAAAGAATTCAGTAACTATTGTTAACAAAATTTTTCATTTCGATAACATTTTATAAATTGCAGATTTGGGTATTATTGCTCGTATAACAGCCCTTACGCATGCATCTGTTAACCTTTGATTATAAGCTCCAAAGCTATAACTTATTTTTATATTCCGAATTAAAAACAAAATAAGTCAAAAATATATAAAATTCTATTACATAAGTTAGAAAAATTACTAAAAGTAATTTTAATTGTAACTGTTCTGCGCAATAACAATTACGATCGTAATTGCATACCTAATGCAGTTACTCTATTCGTCCCACAATTACATTTAGAAATTACAATCATAGTTGAGATCCATAGCAATTAAGGATTACACAGAGTAAGCTGTACTTTAATTCGCAATTACATTGTAATTGTAATTAGCAATTAGTAATCAGATTTCCACTCAAACCTAAGCTGTTGTAATATTCGCGCGCGTAGATCAGAATCCATGCCTTAAATTGACAATCCCCGAGGTGTTATATTCCCCGACCAGGTCAGAAACTCGATTCACCTGTTCGTGTTTGTTGACATTCGACGCGGATTTTTCTCCACGGACCACTTAACCTCACTCGCGAGCAATCGTCGTTACGCCTTCGATAGTTTCCGAATGACCTAACCTTTTTTTGCTCTCACGTTTCATCACATCACGCCTCGGAAAACTATACGACTTTCTGGCCAGAACGCCTCTGGAACATAAGTAAACACCGCACTGTCTTTCGTGCACTCACAACTTAATTGTACTCGCGATCGCTAGGAACCCTTTGCACGAACTCATCGATGACAGCTAAAAATAATGTTATTTAATAAGCATTGCATGTTAACTAGTACGAAACCATCTCCTACTCTTTAGTTTTTTCTTTTTTCTTAGGAAAAAGGTCCTATTTTAGGCGCCAAAATTTGATTAAATCGTGGAAAGGAGAAGCATGCTCGGCCTAGAGGGCGCGCGATTTTTTGGATACCAGCGCGAGGAGCACAATACACAGTGGAAAAGAGCTTTTGTTCGTCACTGCAATAACATCAGTCAACATCCAGCTTCGTTTCATTGAAGGAAATGTTATTGTGTGAAATGATTTATAGGTTATGAGACACAGAGACGTGCATGGAATGCACGGCTCGAAAGTCACGTGCCGGTAGCCTAAGTTAATTTTTCTGCAAGCTGTTCTACAAGTTGGTGTACAATTCTTGTATAGTATAAGGAGACTGGAGATGAATCTGGTCTTCTCCGATAATCCCGCAGATGTGACCGAAACGACAACTTTTGTCGTCACGCATCAACCAAATCGTATTTTGACAACTATTTACGTGTCGTCTGTCTTTTTCTTTTTAGCATCTAACGATTACCACAAGCTTCGTAACCGAACACGCATCTGGAGAAGTTCGAACTTGTGAGGAATGAATTGGCAACATGAGAAGAATTAAAAGGAAACACTTACCTATGTTGAACCGATGATCGATTCAAGAAGGAACAGGAAGGAGGATGAGAACAAGAACTCTGCATCTGCTATACATTGTTTAGGCACGCTTTTTTACGAATCGTCTGATTGGTTCGCAGTGTTCGCACCCGTGGCGTCAACTCGCGGCCAATCCGCGACGATGATCGACTGTGCTTCGTAGATAAATTGGGAGGCTGTCATCTTGACACCTTTGTACTTAAAAATTATATACATATGTAGCTGCAATTCTGCATTCCAAAATGCTAGGTGCACTGTAGGTGCCACTCAGGGCTGGGTAAAATATTATTTCAAACAGTAAATAGTCTTATTTTATCTTAGATCGTACTAATAGTAAAAAGACTCGAACAAATTTCACTGTTAAAGAATATTTTACGTACTATTTATAATATAAAGTTAAAATATTTCATTTTATGCTTTATATGATTCAAATAAAAGTATTTTATTACACGAAATTTTACTTATTTAAAATACTATGTTATTGAAATTGTAAAACGACAATTACTTAAAATAGTATTTGAAGATCAAAATGATTTTGAAATAGCGTTCGTAAGTCGTAAAACAACAAATTAAATGTATTAATTTATACAGGAGAGGTGGCATGATCATTCTGCTTCTAATTTATATAATTAGAAAGATCAGTTATTTCACTATAATGTATAATAAAACAATAATCGCATTTGTTTTTCGGCTTTCCTCAAAAATAACAAAAATGGACTTGGGTTAGTCTGGCTCTGAGATATAAAATTATTATTTCTGTAGACATTAAAATTGTAATATCCTTGATTTTTTCTTGGATTGCATAGATATCACAATTTTGCTGCAGCAAGTTTTACATTAACCCTTTGGCAGACCACTAAAAACTCGAAAAACGGTTCAGAAACGTATGATTTTTTTTATCGTGAAAATGATTTGTATTTGTAATAGGAAAACCAAAAAAAAACATATTTTGTCTGTGCAAGTAAACATAGAAATTGCTCTCTGGCTTGCCCGTGCGTCATATAGTCGAAATAGCAAAAGGGTTAAATGCATAGATTTCAGAAATAAAAAATAATTTTAAGATTAAAAGCAGAAAATAATTCTTTTAATAAAAAACAATCTACGTATAATCTCAAAATATTAATAATATTAATAATTATCTGTCTACGAAGCGCGCATTATGCGTCAGCGACGCGTACGCAGCAGATAAATTATAGAAGCATAAGGATAAACAAAGAAATCGAATATACTTTCTTTTTGTATTCTTTTTCATTTTCATTTGATGCGTACGTGTCGCTGACGTAACGCTCCGTGAACAAACAGCCTGTTATGTACTGGCCTCTGTTAGTCGGTTTTGCAAATATTTGTCATTCTTTCTTTATCTTACCCTATATCACTTCTATTTGCAGATTTTATCATTGTACCCGAAAACATTGCAAATTTACTATCTTTCTACGCTTATTCTGTTTCATCTCTACTACTACCACCTTTTCGAAACCCTTAAAATTTCATGAATTTTCACCATAAGTTTGAAATCTGTCCAGAAGTCAGTCTACAGAAATACTGTCCAGAACATTGAATTAAATCGCTTGTAAAAACCTATAACTATATAGTAGTTAAAGTACCTTGTGTCCATTACACACCTAACAGAACTAACCAACAATTCAGTTTAGGTAACAATATCTTAATAAATATAAAATTCCCTATGTGTTCCATTTTTAAATATAATAAATTATTTTATTACAAACGTAATTTTTAAATACATTTATGTTGGTGCATATGAATGAGCGAAGAATATTTCACTACACTATTGTGTTATTCGACCAGTAACCAACTGTATCTTAACTTTTTCTTTGTATTTGTAAGTCTAAACAATTTTAGCTTTGGTATTTTGACTATACCTATCTGGAAGAAAATTGTCTTGAAATACCTTGAAACGTAACATAATGAGAAATTTTTGATTAATTATTAAACTTAAAGTACTAAAAAGTAAAGCTTATAAGAATTAGTTAAATAAGAAACTGATTTAGTAAAAGAAACAGTTACGTTTACTAAATTATTTTTAAACTGAAAATACTAAATCACTTCAAGTCATTCATCTTCAAATATTTTTATTTTAAATAATTTCTATTTACTTAGGTCTGCGATGTCTACTAGTACAAGACCCAACAAAAGAAATTATTCACAATAACAAGAGACATGAAATAAACCCCGAAGTTGTCGAAGGATAAGTTAGGATTGAGTTATAACGGATTTAGGAACTGACATACTACGGAACGTGTAATCTGGAGGAAATTCCGCTATATTGTTAGGGTTCTGCCCAACAATCGTAAAATCGACATTGTTGTCTTCCCTCACTATGAAAAGTGCTTTACGGAGGGTAGAAGATGACGTCTCCTGGCGTATTGGTCTATGAATAATTGTGAGTCAGATTAGCTGATCACTGACTGTCTAGTCTGAAGGAACTCAGAAACTCAGCTTTCATACTAACTACAAGATGAAGCAATCAAACTTTCCGTTATTAGTCACTTACAAGAGCTGACTAGATCCCAAGATAGTTTGTTTAAGATTTAGCATTTAAGATTTCAATTAGAGGAAGTCTATTTCCAAGTCAGCAAATTCTTGGGTGTTCCTTCGAATAGTTAAAGTCATACGTCACCGTGCGGTACCGTTATTAGCATTTTGTTTTCGTTATAAAAAATTTTCTAAAAATATTCTAGCATTGAACGATATTTTTATCTTTTAAAGTTGATACCATAATAAAAAATAATAAACTTAAGCTGTATTCACCCTGTTTTATTTATCATGTTGAAAGACAAATATTACAGAATAGGGTTTTCATGTTGTCCGGAGCTGAAGTAATAAACAAGGGTCGTTCACGTTTTTGAAGACTTATATAACTATTTAAAAGAGAAGGAATTTTAGATATCCTAATGCATTCTATCAGTAAATGTATTAGTACATGTTTACAAAAAGGGTATTTAAAATATCTTTCAAACAGCACGAAAGATAAAGGAATGTAATCACGATCCATATCAAATGTACTGGAACCTCTTTTACTACTTTCAAATAAATAATTTGTACGTTTTCGATTTCTCCAAACATAAGTATTGTGTTAAAACAGAATTTTGTTGATGATTATCACACCACATTAAATGTTATCATCAATCATTTTTGATTGTTTGTTGTTAACTTGTGAGATACTTCTGGTGACTCAATCTGTCTCGACTCAATCTTTTTCTGACCCGTACTGAATGTTTTTTGTGTCCTGCGTTTTCGGATTCTCGCACACCTCTAAAATTCAGTATTCATAGAAATTTGGATGAATGTCAATACAGTTCATTATTACTTTTGAAAATTTAAGGCTGATGATCTTTTATTGGAAACTGCAATAAGGGCAAAATTAAGAAATATTATTAACTAGTAACATCCTAAAAAAGATTATAGAATTAGATTAGAAACAATGAAGATTATAGAAGATTATAGAAACAATGAGAAACACTGCATTTCAAATGATTCGAAGACATTCTACCATCCACCATCAATTAGTTTAAAGGGAAAGGTAAATAAAGTAGATAAATGTTTCACACTAATGAACTGATATGTGTACTCAACATATTATTAAGCGAATGAGTACTACATTGAAAATGGAGATTACCTCTGCTGAAATTTCATGGATTGAAATATGAAACTTAGTATGTATCCTGCTAATATCATAACCAATCTAAAGAAATTTTTAACAAAGAAACTGCATTGAAACGAAGGAGTGAATAACAATATTCATCAATTTTTTTAATTTTAAAACTTGTGACTTTTATAAATTTCGAATAATAAAACCAGTTTGTTAGAAATTCTTTCAGAATACGTTCCCAATCAATGGTTTTGGGGTAAATGTTATAGGATTCATCGCAATCCTCTTACCAAACTGGAAAACATAACCTTTCCCACTCCGTAGCCAGATTCTCCAGAAACAATATTTTTATTCTTTAGCTACACGACATCGGATCGTACTAAACAACCAATAGGTGAAAGATCTAGTATGATCACCAGCCATAGGCCTGGTTAGTTTCAATTACTCCCTTTTCAGACCACATGCATTCTAAGTTCCAGTCATACATCAAAGATCAAACATCGTCAGGTCATCCTTTCTTGAACTCTCTCTCATGGTCACTAACAAGTTAGTAGTAACGGTGCAAAGAATCACATAGAACTTATTTCAGTTAAACATATGGCGTTTTGAAGAAGTTACATGTGTTAGAAGCTTTGTTTCAGAATACAACATTTGACATGCATCAATATAATAGATTCTGATTCTTTCAAGCATGTGGAGTCATATTGTATAAGAAGTTTTCATTTCAGATGACTAATGAAATTCGCTAACTTTAAACATTGTCCTTTGTTAAATCAAATTACATTCAAAAGCTGAGATGGTGCGTCTCAGCGTTTGGACAAAGCAAGACCGAAATTTACATTCCCTTTGCTTCACAGCGGAATGCTACGCACGAAGTCCTCCAGCTTATGTGGAGATTCAATTCTGTGCAATTAGAACATGAAACTCTGACGAAATAGGTAAAGCAAGATTTACTTGCAACAGTGTTTCTTCGTAACTCGAGATATCAAGTTGCAGCACCTTGCCGCGTATTTTCAAATTGGTCGAATAAAGCTGCACTTGCTATTTAACATTATATACTCGACTGGGATTCGGTGAAGCCGCGACGGGGAACTTTGCGTGTCATCAACCGGAATGTACGTGACTGGCTCGCATCTAAATCCTTGCAAATCCCTGCGGAGACGTCAGTCTGAGTCGCTGGAAAGCTCGTGGAAACTGAGGGCAGTTCATCGAGCACGAGCAGCGTGGCTGCTTCATGTACATATATTTGCAGTTCTTTGGTGAAGCAGTGAAAACTGTCCAGGGTGAGAAAGATTTATCGCGCGAGTCTTCTCACCTTCTGTTTCGTGAATAAAGGAAAATTAACACTGTCCATGTAATCGTCGATAAGCTATCGCTTATCTAAACATTCTTAGATGAGTTTTACAGAGGGATAGGTTAGAATTCTCCAAACTCGACTTCGAAACTTCCTAGGATTTAGAAACTCTTGAAGTTTTAGAAAGTCGAAACTCTCGAAATTCTAAATGCTGATTTTGTTTTGTAAGAGGAATTTTTTAAGCACTGAAGTCTCGACAATGTTTTTGTAGGTATATCTCTACTGGCCATAGTTAAACAAAACACATATAAAAATATAACAATATCCAAATTAGCTAGTTCAGTTTCTTGTTCAAGAACACTAACATTCGATTCTTCCTATCGAGTTTAGTGGCAAATATACACACTGAAACATTTTTCAGGGGACACTGTTGATAGTAGAACGATGAAATATTTTTTTTATCATTTTTTCTTCGAATTCTCGAAACTCGAAAATTTTTGGGTTTCGAGGAATTTCGAGATTTCGATGTTTTGAGAAACTTATTTCTAGTTTCATCTCGTGACCTCATGACACAGCCAGTGATTAACATTTGCAGTATTATAATAAGGAATAAAACTGAAGTAATGAATAGATGTTCTGCAAATAGCGTTATCTAATCTAGCGACTAATGTAATGAATTTTAATGAAATAATCTGATAATATTTTAATCCGATTAATCTAATAGAATCAATGGATAAAGGTAAATGTATGAGGCTTTCTGGTAAAAGTACCTATAACTATACATATAAATCTAGCGTGTTAATGTCACGCCATCCGAAAACATTTCACTATACTAAATAATAGGAGTAACATTTATAAATATGGATTAAATTTTGGTCGTGGAGTTATCTTAAAGAATGAGAGAAACTGCTAGTATAGGTTATTGGTTTCATTCACGATGAGTGCTCTTCCATTGTGTTTCTTCAATCCCTTGTCCGAAATGTGTATGTACCTGTTTCTTTTTTCTTGAACGCGGACTTCTGTGGCTTGTTTCACTTCTTCATGGTCATTGTTACCTCTTGCGTGCAAGTGTCCTACTATTCTCTCCTGTTTCACGTTCTTTTTGTTTTTTATTTTTCTGTAGTTCTCCCTCGTACATTGTTCCACAAAATGTATAATTGGATGTCGTGGCTTGCTTAGTTTTGCACATAATTAAATAATTTTTCAAGTTTGAAGACATAGAATCGACATTTATGTAGGTCAGCAGTTTTTCAATATAAAAGTAATCTAAAGCACGGTGAATATTATAAAAGAGGGAGCAACTAAAAAGAAGTTTCAGAAGAAAATTGCATTCACTTAATCATAAAAGCGATTCTTTGTAGTATCAAAATAAGACAAAAATCAAGAATGACAAAATTGCGTTAGAGGCTTCCTGTCAGAGTTATTAATTGTAAGCGTAGGAATCCGATATGGAACATGGCGTACCGAGTTATGGCTCATAGGTGGCGATCCAGCTTATGCTAAAACTGATCGGCCTGAATAGCTCAATTGTTTAAAGCAGTTGTGTGACAAGCGGAAGGTTCGGGTTCAAATTTTTTGTCGTTCATAATTGTTACAAAAGTATCTCAAGTTTGCGTGAACTAGTAGTTAGGTGGGCCGCAACAATTTCAGTAGAATAAGTTAAGTCAGACGCAGCGATATTAATCAAATAAGATAAGTCACAGGCAACGATATCAGTAGAATAAGGTAAGTCAGACACATTGTACGCATGTGTTAGGTTTTAGCCACGTTCATGGTAGACCTTATTAATTAGTAATTAATAATTTGGAAAAAAAACCTCAAACGCAAGTTCATCACTTTTGATTTTTCTATTTCAGAATGTTTTCAAAATTATTTATTATTTGTGACATCTATCGATACATATTCTATATAAAGCAAACTTTAAACACACAATTTATTTCTTCGATAGTCAAAGTGTTTCAGAAAATGTGTAACTCAGGCTAGTCCAGTAGCCAAAGCCAAAGTAATAACACCTGCGATATCTCCGACATCCCCACCATTCACGTCGCGCCAGGCCTACCATATTACCACTATTATTCTCTGGCGATTGTCCTACCATTGCTTTGAGTGAAAGTGGAGGAAGCCTCTACGACTCTACAGCCAAGCATGAGCTGCGATTGAAAGAAGTGAAATGAATGCAATAACTAAGCGTGGAAGCATGGCTACTGTACCACGAGGGTCCAAGTTTTGGACACGAAGTCAGTAACAAAGATTCATATACATGAAAATCTTTAGTTCTTTTTTAATATACCCTATTCTGTATTTTATATGGTATGCCATCCTCTTAGAGGTTGATGGCTGTACTCCAGATTTTTAAACGACTGAAATATTTCCGAGTTCAGAAGGGAATAGTCTAAACCTTAAAAGAATTTTGAGTAAATGTGTATATGAACTTTTTCCATTGTCTTCGTTTTTGAACCTGTTCTTCAAAAGTCATTCACATTATTTGAAATACTCTATACCTATTGAATTATACTTATCCAATAACTAGTAAATTCAAGAAGGTTATAGTTTTCATTTTTTAGAACTTTTTAAACATTTTTTAATATTTGCAAAAATTGTTGTGCACTTAACATGATCCAATTAAGAAAAAATGTCCTTCACTATCCTCGTTTGTTCTCATTATAGCGTAGCTTAATCCACTTGAAGCTGCGTTTAGTCTAAATTAATCATCCTTGTTAAGGATATCTAATTCTGACTTACATCATAGAATCTATTTCCTACGATCTAACTTGTAATCGTGACCTTAATTCATGTTAAAGAACCCATTTACATAACCTTAAGCGTCGTTACAGGTTTCGTCTTAAGCCACTTAATTTCGATTTTGTATTTCCCTGTCCGTTCAGCTCCAGTATGATCTAACATGTCTCAGTTATGTTCAAGGTATATTCCAGTAGTTCACTTAATCCAATGCAGTCTAGCAGGTTTATCTTAGTTAAGCCGAACAAGTTTTAAGTTATGTGAGAACCCCTCCTCTTTACTTTGTCGCGATGTACTGCATAGCCTAAGTTTTATCTGTTTAGAGTTCAGCGTGAGCTACGGTTTCTACCGGTCGTTAACTTTTAAATTATGTAATAGGAGCTATAGAACCTTGTGTATAGGTCCTATGTTACACGAGTGGAACTTTATGTGGCAAGGATTGTTGGTTTTGAAAAACAAAGTATATACAAATTCGCTTATAATACCTATACTATTGGAAATTTAAGATGTTTGTGGTTTTATCAGATTCTTCACATCTGTCGAGTTTTTATAATAGTAAATGTAGATACTGCAATATTGCGAGTATTGCAAGGCGTTTTTTTCGAAACTGTTCGAAAAATATGGAAAATTCTTTTTACAGATTTTATGGTTTTCTGAGCCTTTTAGCATGTTTGTTATCATGATGGTCACTGATATCTATGTTTGGTTTCGGTATTACAGTAAAACCATTATTATAATTATACTTGAACATTTATGAATTTTCACGCAATATTAACAGGTTGAATGCTGTAACAGAATGTCAGCTGTTGCGGATGAAATACCGCAAACCGTTTTAGATATGAAATAATCGAGTTTAATACTAACAAAGTAGTAATCGTGTTAAAATCAAAAAATCGTTATTTTAAATTTTTTACATCATCGTATATTTTAATTAAAGTAATTAAAATTGTTACTAGTGATGAACTTTTCTCAGTACTCTAAAATTCAACTAAAGGAAATAGTCGAATATTCGTTAAGAAATTTCAATTTATTGGAGGCATGGCTACGTAGTTATCTACGTAATCTTTTATGATAAATTATTTACACCATCTACACTTTTTTAAACAGTGAACGATTATAGTCATATCGTTATTTTCATAAATTTTCCATAATCTAAAAATCTAAACTAATTTTGATATTTTCACTTAATTTACACACATACCTAATAATTGCAGTTTAGTATTAGACAAAATATTGGAAGCATTAAAGAAAATACAAATCAATTTTTAAAATTCATATTATTATCACAGAATGTTATCTCATTGCAAATTACTGTAAATGTCATCTTAGTGAAAAAAATGCGTTTAAATTTCAAAATATCATTCAGATTAAAATGCATTAGGTGTATACGTTCGCAAGGATTTCAAGGCTTTCAAAGCATTTAGGACTTTCAGGATTTTCAAAAGCTTTACACTTTTTAAAGCATTTAGAGCTTTTAAAGCTTCAACGATTTTCAAGACTTCCAGAGTCGGTAGCTACTAGGTCTGTCGGAGTTCTTGAAATTTCTAAGAAAATTTCACTTTCGAGGCATTTATGAACAGCTAAAAATCTTGAACTTACTGGGAAAATGACAAGTAAGCCTGCTAGAGTATCATCGTTATCAGTTGCATCCCAAAATATCTTACAAACAGTATCGCGTGTATTATCGAAGTTGACGCATCTCAGCAGGTGACAAAGGCAACGCGTAATCGAATCACCCACAATATCGGAGTCAGGTACCTACGTCAAGCCACCAACGATCCTGCAAGCTTCTAACGAAGCGACACGGAATAACGGATTCACGACCAGGCGTTCCGTCCACATTTATTATTCAACAGCAGCTGCGCTCGATAAATTTGTTGCTGACCCGAAAGCGGCACGGGATAACGTGCTCGAATGGAATTTAAAGCGCATCCTAAACTTTCCAACGTCCCCCCCATCGATGACAACCGTTGAGTTACGACGTTTCGTCTTAAGGTCATGGGCAACTTTTGTGGAATCATTTTTTGTTTAATATTATTCTAGAGTTTCGAGGAATTTTCTATTATTTTACTATTTGATTATTCTACTATTAATTTCCCGATCGTTGTAGTATAACATAGATGAAAGTATGGCTATTGATCAAATTTTGATCCCCTTTGATCCGTAGTAACTCTAACGAGATAGTTATTGATGAACGATTCAAAGCTATTCAATCAAATTTGAAACTATTTGCACTCTAAGTACTTCCCACTACTGATGACCTATGTCCTCTTCTATACAGGGTGTATCAAAGTATGTAGGACATTTTTGGAAAGTAGGCTTTACATACATAGAAAAGCCTAATTTTTTAGTTATACGTTATTTTATGTTGTGTAAAACGATGACCCAGAACCCATAAAAAATAAGAAAAACGTGGGACACGTTTGGAGGATAAGTTATAGATACAAAGACAATGAAAAAACTTTTTATGCACGTACGCTTGAAAACGCATAGTTTTTTTAGTTACACGCTATTTTACATTCCGTAAAATGCTGGCCCATTATTTGCTTGCACGGCGCGCTATCCCCTTTAGAGTCCTACTAGGCTCAGAGATATTCTAGCTTCAGCTTTTTAAATGAGTATCACACCGTATGCAATGTAAAATAGCGTATAACTAAAAAACTAAGCGTTTCTGGACATATGTGCACACGAACTTTTTTCATTGTCTTCTATCTAGGATCTATTCTCTAAAAATGTTCCACTTTTTCTAATACATGCTGTGTAATTATTTTTAATTGTTATAAGGCTTTTAATACCTATGATATTTGTAGAAACGAGTTTAGCCAATTTCTGAAAGAAATCTTTACCTATTGGCAACGTGAGTTATTCACCACTATGTCTATAAGAATCTTAACCTTCTGTGGCCCTTTGTCAAGTCTGATTCGACATTACACTTTGTCCTAGTCAGTCTTGTGTCGAGTTTTACTCGACACTGCACTTTGTCCCAACCGTTGGCCAGTTCCGTGTCAAGTCTGACTTCAAAGTAAACAAATGATCGTGGACTAGCTCGAACGAGACGGCGATGGTAACTTGGACTGCACAGAGTTAGGGCTAAAAGTTTCTCTTTTTCAAATAGTTGAAAGGACCAGGGCAATCACCTATTTTACTTAATATTTGTCTCATTGATATGCAAGAGATATTCTTTCTTTCAGAATTGCTAACTTCAAAGTGCTATTACTATAAAATGAAGACAAATCGGACGTTTTGTTATAGAATACTGTATTTCATTTGAATTCTTTTGTCACCCCTAAAATATATCAATTTATATTGCTTACGTCCTGTATACGTGTAGTCACTAATGTTTCGGTTTAAAAGTGGGTTCCTTCATTTCAGTCAATATCTTCATTCTGTTACAACATAAACCAAAATTTTTGTTGATATGTAACTATAATGATATGTCTTGTGAATTTAAATACGTTGAATTATCTACAATATAATCTAAATTTATATTATTATCTTGAACTTGTTTTTCGTTTATTTTAATCATTTTAAGTCATAAGTGTCCATATGTATGTAGAAAAGGGTCAGACTATGAGTAGGACATGTACAATTCACTTTTATGTCGAAGTAGCAACCATGTATTAAAGATGTTATTCCAACTTAAGTGGTTAAATTTTAATTGAGTAAAACACTTACATCATTTGATGAATATTTATGAACATTAAATAATTTTTTTATACTATATTCGAAGTTATAAATAAAAGAGAATTTATCAGCTGAACATAATTCTAGGTAAATTAAGTTTTAATATAAGAATGAGGAATTGAGGAGACATTCCTCGTTGTTGAAAGTCAGGGAAGGGAGAACTTTTTTAAATGATGGAAAATTATATATTTAAAATACTCTTTCGTTTCGTAAAAAATTAATCGGCGTGTAGTTACCAAAGGTGATGAGGAATCAGCGATGTGAAAGTGCACTTCGGTTAAATTTCTCAATCACTTGGACCCGAAGATTGAGGTCTGGAGAAAACTGCTGATTCGCAGAGTTTAAAGCGCTCTCAAAAACTCAAAAACTTACGAATAATCACTCTACACGTTGAAACCTCCTCCAAGAAAGAATTTTTTGAAGATTCTGCACATTTTATTTTATACGCTGCGATTTTGCATCAATCTATAGATTATTTAGGAGAAAGGCTTAAAAATTCAAAGATTACTTTCTTTTATGAATGGATGAATTTTTGTAACTACATATAATAAAATTATTTGTTTAGTCATTTGGTTTATATGTTCTGATTTATATGTTTTCTATAATTTCTGAGAAGTTTTTGGTAAAATCAAACTAGAACTGTACATTATATGAAATATTACCATTTTACTTTGTTACGAAGGTGGTACATATTTACTATTTGATACATTTTAAAGAATTAATATTAGAAAATTATACTTTGTATATTGATATATTAGTTAGAAAATTAATATCAACGTTAAATGGGAAAAAAGAATTCTTTTATGTATAATGTTATTTCAAATGATAGCTATATTACTACTAAACAAAATTTGTCATTAATCATTTCTTTTAAATGCCTACCAGAGATGAAATAATAGCAACTTACTATGTCGCTGCTATTGCTAGGCAAACCTTCACTTAGGAAGATTTTCACATGTTCATACAAACATTTCGTATATAATTTTTCATAATACGAAAATTCATGAATATCACTAAAAGAATAATCGATTCGTAAAAAAAATGTTACGCTCGACACTTATATTGATTGTCTATAAAAAATTTCTAAAATGATAAAGAAATTCACGCAACAGACTAGAATAGCCACTACGGTCATTGTATAAAACGGTTTAGAAATTTCTGCTACATATTCTTCGAGATACAATCCAGAAGAATGCAGGTGCAGTAACTTTAGATGCTGTTAAATGTTTCTGAAAGGTGGAACGAGATCATTTTACTCATGCCAGTGTCACGAAACGTTGCAGCAGGTTATGTAAAAGCGATCAAAGGGTCTGCTTTTATTTTTCCATTAGTACGACGTTAGCGAAATTATATGCTTTAAAATTTTCCTCTTTCTCCGCACGTATGTCAAAGCAGCCCGATCAGGTGGCCTCTTTCCAGCTCGATTCCTTTATTAAGGCCCGATGAAAGTTGCTGCTGCCTTCAAATATTATTTTGTACCAGTCGACACGACTGTCTTCAATCATTCGCAGCAAAGATTGAAATCAGGTTGAGCCTGGTGTTCTTGGACTGGAGACTAGTAATAAAAAGGATTTGTAAAATTTATTGTTTCTAATGTTAATTCAAAAATTTTAATTACGAACTAATTAGTATTCTTTACGAAGTAGTATAGCGGATGTTTATGTATTTATGGAAAGATAAAATGCGCAACAAAGCAAACAAATTATGCAGGAAATCCAAAATAAAGTACACATTATGGTATTTAGATTTTCTTTGTAAAAATATGAACTTGCATAAACATTTGCAACCTAGTTATAATCATTCACGAAGTACGTAAGCTTAAAATAAAATACAATTGTACATCTAATGAGATTCTTTCCAATTATAAGACCGTAAACTAGGATTATAAAACGAATCTTACTAAAATAGTCGTATTAAATAAAACCTAAAACTGGCGGTAAACGTGTCAGACAGGGCAACCGCAACTGTGACCGGAGAGGTTTCCATGTCAATGGCAACGTGAGTCTCGGTCACGCCTGGCGTAAAAATAACTTTTACTCATACCGTGAGGAAGCCTCGCAAAAGGTGAAATATAGTAACACTTTGTCAGTTGGAAAACGCTTAACGAGGTTTAACATTCACAGGATTATATCGAAACCTTAGAAAAAGTTTCTTTTAATTCTACTTCAACGTCAACGCTTCTGTAGCTTTCATACTTTTCTCAATGAATACTAAATCGACTGCAGAACTTTATGCATTTATGAGGAATTTCAATACGAAAAAATCTACTAAATATCGAAAGTTAAGCACGTTTTATAATCTGTGGAGGATGAAACGAATCTTTGATTTAGTTCTATATCTCCAATTGCATTTATGAGAGTAAGACTTTGTATAGACGTTTGCAGTTAATAATAAATTTCCTCCGTTTTGAATTTGGTAGTTTATAATATAAAATTGTTACTCATTTTTGAATCACGTAAATTTAAGTGAATAAATTTGTGAATAGTTAAAATCAAATTTAAATAGTAGGTGAGCAATTTCAAAAAATCTTAATCTTCCGTTTCAACATATTCCTGAAATAATAAATATTTCGTATATCGTATTCTATTTGTCCTATTTATCAATGAATTGGTACTGCAATTGGATCAAGAATTTAAAAAGAGGAATTTGTTGTAAGAATTTTGTTACGTACATTTGATTTTGAGAATTTTCTACTATTCGCTGATATCACTACTAAAATACATTATTAAAATTTTAAAGAGTCCATGGGGAAGGGGGAACTATCAATTTTTGCGAATTTTCTTCTATGTGTGTTTTTTATACAATGAAGAAATGAAGAATATAAAAAAAAAACAATGTGACAAAGTGGACTATTTCAGGGCCCGTCGGAGGTTCAAAGACCTACAAGTTTAAAATATGTTCTGTGAAGAAAAAGTTTAAAAATTCTGCTCCGAGTTTCCGAAGATGACACTTAGACCAAGCTAAAAAATGAAAGCACTAAGACGACGATCCAGATGGCAATACCGTATTTCCGAGCAAGGTTTGAAAACGAAAAATAAGAAGAAGCGCAACAGAAGAAGAAATAATAATAAAAACAATTTTTTCCTAATATTTCCCATTTTTGCAATACAATGTTGTTGGAATAACTTTCATTTCTTAGAGTTTACTGTGTTATGTATTATGTGCCTTAATTATTAGCAAAAGTGATGCAGAATAAAATAATGTTTCATTTTGGTAGAAAATACTAAGTTGTAACATTATATTGAAAATTGAACTCTTGTTTTCTAAGAAATGCTAAAACTTAACATTCCTTCTCTTTCCCGTGGATCCTTCGTTTTATTCTACATTCAGTAATGTCTGATCCACCACTGATTCCTTTCACTTCACCCATAAGGAAGCTATTCCTTGTCTCTAACGCGAAGGTACGCCTGTCGTATTTTTATCTAAATGTCTCTTAATCTGAAATAGAAGAAATTGAGCGCCCATTGCTGATCGTAGTTTCCGAATAATTTCGCCGGAAACAATTTTTCTTCTGAGTAAAGTTTAAGAAGTCAAAGGGGCGCAAGATGGTCTAGCATACAAAACTCTCACTTGAACGTTGTCCACGGTATCTTTCCGTGAAATAGCGCAACAGTTTGCCATCGATTTACATAATGGCGGAAGGAACTAGGTTGGCCGTTTGCCAAAAGTTCAAGCGACGTATGCGAGCAAACTGCTGCGCACATTAGGGAAAGATTGCAAGGGTGCTATTCGATCAGATTTACAGAGACAATTTCACGATTCATCTGTTTGTCACTGATAATTTTATTCAGTTATTTATTAAACATGACTTTTAATATTTATAGTACCCCTTAATAAAAAGTGCAGAGTTAAATGATAGCCCCATATATCAATATAGGGGAAGGTTGCCGAATTTCGATCACTGAAATATTTTTTACAGTAAGCTGGTAATAGAATACTTTGAATATTTAAGAAATATCGGAAAAATATGTTACTACTTGTGCTTTCAAATTAACCTAACTGATTTTTTTCAAGATATAATATGAAAAGTTAAATAAGTAGTTTTTTTTAGAATTGTGACATCGGTCACTTAAAACAACTGGTTTCTTAGGATGGACCAGAGCTGGGAAAAATAGCTACTTGAAATACAAGACTGTAATAAATATTTCTATTTCATCGAACGATACATGGCATTGTAAATAAAATATTTCTTTGAGACAATTGGGATCGATGAAATAAATAGTATTTCAAATAGCTGATTCAATACAACACTTAGAAAAATAATATTTGGAATAACTATTTCATTTGTTATACATTAAAGTACTATTTCAGTAGAAAGTAATCCATTTGAAATAGTTTTGAAATGGCAATAGTGAAATAGTAAGGATAACGATATGGGAAGAATAAAAGGAAATGAGAAAAAATGAACGCGGCAGGAGAACTCAGGAGAAGAAAACGATAGCATGTGAGAAAGAGCAAAACTGAATGGGAAGAATGAACGTAGATATGTGTTCACTTGTTTTATGAAATAAATATTTCATTTCCATCGAATCCAATAACGAACTAGTAGTTTGTTAACTAACTGAGTGAAAATAGTTCGATGTCATGTATCTGGAATATACAAATATTTCAAACGTCCCTTTATGTATGTATGTGCTTGGAATATAGTTACTACTGAAAATAGTCTAACGAAATAACATTTAAAAATAAAATAATAGCTTGGAGTATCGTTTGTACTGAAACTAGTCTAGCGAAATAATATTTGTTAGGGGAAATATTTCAATTGCCACTGTTTCTACCAATCTATTTGAAACATTCTCCAGCCCAAGACTTTTGGTTTCCTAGATTGGATCACTGGATTAAAGTGTAAAATAATTAAGTTTTTTTAACAACCAGTTTGCAATATACCTAATGTGCAAAATCTCTTAGTAAAAGTCAATAATCTGAGCAATAATGTTTTCTTAATTTCGTATACATATATTCCTCTACACGACGTATGAACCCAAGTGCAACATTTTATTATATTTTCTTCCTTGATTTCTTCACATAAGGTATAAAACCACTCAGAATCTGTTTTTGCCTTTTGAAATGATATTGCTTTTGTAATATTTTTCCATTGCCTATATTGAACTAGTCTAACGTAAGCAGCTACTTTTGGCCTTATCTAGACAATTTGACTAAATTGAAAATATTTTACTTAATCTTAATTGTAGGTAAATTTTTACTTAAGAGACAATCTTCCCTTACATAAGTTTAGGGTACATGAAAATTTTCCAGAGTAGCAAGCAAATAATATTATAACCAATGAAATTTAATACAATACAGTGGATTCTAGTGCAAAAAAGAATTCAATAACTGTAGTATGGTACGATTCTCTAAAACAGGTAGAACCTAGATTATTAGAACTACTAGTGCCACCCCATGTTCGGATAATCCAATAACTATTTCATGTAGAAGATCAATCAGTGTTGAAACTTTACAACCTTGCGAAATAAAATCAATTTAATTTATTTATAGACAATTTAAGACTAGACTAGACAATTTAAATTTATAGACAATTATTTATAGACAATTAGACAATTTAAAAAATATAAGGATTTCGTTTCTAAAATTAGTCACTTCAAGTTGTTACTGTACAAGGTAGAATTAAGTAAAGTGCAAGAGGCTTAAAAAGACACGCGTGTACCATGGAGCTTGAATCGAGGCGATCCTGTATTTTACAATAGTTTATTAATTCAAGTACCAGATAAAACTTTGTTATGCAGACTAATGTCTGTTCCTTTAAACTCATTTCTACCAACATTGTATATTCCCTTCATATAGAAGAAGACATTCGGAGACCATGTACTACAGACGAATTGCAGAGTAATTTTTCAAGAATTTCCCAAGAGACAACGGCGTTGTTTTATATCTCAGAAAATGTTTCCCCGTGAATGCGAGAATTGTCTTGATTCTCGTTCCATCGACCTTCAAAAGCATAAATGAAACTTCATTCATTTTCACGACTAACAAATGTGCCGCAATTTGAGGGACCATGAAAGTTTATTGTTTTGAAGCAGTGGAAACAAATTTGAGACGAGAAAGTCAAAATAATGACTCAACCACGGAACGAGTTTATCATTTACTTTTTATAGGGTCGACCATTGCTTTTACATCTCTCGACCGAATGCCGTTCTTTTCTTGCATAATCTCCAGTAATAACAGCCTTGAAACGATCTGGATATGAATGATGAATTATGCATCCAATGAGAACTCTCGAGTGAAGGGCAGATCTTTGCTTTGATTTATGGCTTAGTTTTGAAAGTTAAATGTAACAAGTATCGCCTCGGAATATCGTGTTTTTGGTTTCTGGTGAATTGATTTCATTTCCCCATTTTTGAACTGAACGAAAATGCGCTGTAGTTGGCGAAAGTGAATTAAACGGAACGAGCGGAATGATATACAACAGTTGTAGTTTTATTCCCATCAGTGAGAAGATAAAATGAGTAGCGTGTATGGCAGCCTGCACGGTTTATGGATGGTTTTGCACGCTGGAAAAGTGTTCGAATATAAAATAGAAGGGAAAAGTGTAATATGTGAAACGTGTAAAAAATTTACAAATGAAAAATACATACACGAAGTTTGCATCCTAAAGGTGAAGTAAGTACTTCAAATTTTTTACTCCGAATATCAAATTTCGCGGTTTGTACCCTATTTTAATATGTAAACTTTTATTCTCGGGCAATACTGTTATAAAATTTCTTAAAAGGTTGTTGTTATTATATTAACTAATTTTAATATAGTTCCTGTATATTAGAAATAGTACACAGCAAAATATTATTTATTTTGTCGCTAAGTATAGGTATTGGCGTAATTGATTATGCATATGCTTGTTGGTTTTTGTGTAACAAGCAATTATGCGTGGAAAATCTATGTACAGAATTTTCTTATGATTGTATTTGTTAAATTTTATTGTTTAATTAAATATTACATCCTTTGTAATCTTTGTAAGCTTTTGTTTTACTTCTCTTGTTTGCCCTTCAATTCTAAAAATAAAATGCATATATTTCACAAGTCTAGCATAAAATGTTTTTGAATAACTAAATGTTATTTACTTATTTCTTGTAAAAACCAATATTATTCTTTTAAATATCAGATAGAACAAATTTCAGGCTCAGTTGTAAAAGCTATGTATCCATCAACAGATCTCGTCAATTTCGATGATTTTTAGTCCAAACTATTTGTCACATAAATCACGTGTATAAGTCTTACACTCTAAGGTTGTAGAGGAATAAAAATTAATCGTATCACTGTGAAAAATAAGTCAAATTATACGGTGTTCTATTTTAATTTCCTCAAAAAAATATTTCGAAAGATATGGAAGAATATTCTTCTTTTATTTGTCATCAAAATTATCTTATACGACTGTGCAGTTTTATATTTTATTGAATTCTATTAAATTAAGTTAATGAAACATTTTTCTTCATAGAATTAGCAATTTTCACTACTCATTTCTCGTGATTTGACGCTAAAATTGATTGTCATCTTTAACAAAACTAACAATGCAATTTTTTTTTGTTTAGATTATTCTATTGTTTCTCTAGATTCATTTTTGATTAACTAAGTCTTATAATAGAATTTCTAATATACGCAGTAAAATATTGAAAATCCAATAAAAATATAATTAATTTTATGTAGATTCTATGTTACTTGTAGATAATGTTTTTAACGTAATTCATTTCAGAATTACAGCGAGATTAATTAAAATAATTGAAAGGTTGACATATTTATCGCACCTAGGAGCTATCTTTCAAGTAATAAGGACCTGTAAGGATTAAATGTCTCAAAAGCAGGTAGTAAATTAATTGCTATCTAAACATGATCGTCTACGTATTTAGTAATAATTTGAGCAGCCGAGAATAATTTTTCATTTATTATTTATTATTTGTAATTATGTACTATTCTAGTTAAAAAATCTTCTCATGTGATCCTAATTTAATGGCTTAAAACTGTAAATTTCGCTGTAAGTTTCGTTGTAAATATGCCATTTTATTAAGTACTTTTTTCATTACGTCATGACGACAAAATTAGAATACATATACTATATCTTTTTTTTTGAAAGAAGTAAAAAAAGTTTGGTACGTCAAATATTACGAATCATTTTACCAAAAAATATTAGAGATTTCCTTAAATACTAATATTTATTTCGTATAAGCTATTTACAAAATTTACAAAAGTTTAATTTTCAAAAAAATTTACAAACTTTACAAAAGTGTACCTGTCATTCAACAAGAGAAAATACAGCGCGGATCTTTACGATCTCCTTAATACAACAGCAAAATCAAGTTTTGGAATGTTAATAGGAAATGTCTTTATTTTTAGTAATTATCGAGAAAATAATTTTTGACGTTTTATATAGTGCATGTTGTACATACAAATAATATTATGTTTCAAAAACAAAATCAAATTCTTGAAGAAATACCGTTTCCGCACGGAACGACGCAGCCATTAATTTGATTCATTTCTCATTATGTCCACAGAGCAATTATATATTCATAGATATTACCTCAATATTAATTAACGAACAGCAGATTTTACATTAAATTATCTTTAATATACACTGTGCAATCTAAACTCATTAATTTCTGAAAATTACTTCTGTCATAGAATCCAATATACGCAGCAGTACTGCGAATTAAATTCTATTACATGACTAACAGCGTTGTGACGCGGAAACAGCTGCAAAATTGTCTCCATTTATGAAACTAATAACACCGATGCGACGTACGTGATACACCACAAATGTCCCGCAAAAATTCATGATCGCATGGTGTCCCTCGATTAATCTGTCTTGCGCGTTGCCAGGTGAAAGGTAATCGCTTATCTAGGCGAAAGGTAATTGGCTTCTATGACCGCGTCTACCGTTCTATCCATCCTCCTCTGTATTTGTTTATTGATTAAAGCTTAACGCAACGTTACAGCACATTCTCTATTAGCTCTACTTTCCTGCCATGCGATTGCGTATAATGGCGCGTTTATGCAGCACGGGTGACAACTATCGTCCTCTGGGATCACTGAGACTCGATGTCTCACGGTTAATTTTACCAATTAAGTGAAAATTAACTCTCCTCTTCTAGGACGAAACGGAATTGTGCTCGTTGGACAGAGGGACTGTAAAATGTTATTAGAGTACCTATCTACTGTGAGTGTTTAGTAAAGATTTTTTTACTGGATTTTTTTTTGGTGTATTTAACGTAATTTGGCTTTCTGCTGTTTTGTATTTGAAACACTTTGGCCAGTATTTGCTGTTATTTATTTGATGTAATTTAATTTGGAAAATTGTTTATAAGATGTTTGTTTTAGTTAAGGTTTACTGAGGAGTACAATCAATGGCGGACTGGCCAGGATGTCAGCTTGCTCGATGGCAAGTGGGTTTTTATTATTTATTTAAAATTTAAAGAAAGTAGTAGTCTAAAAATTCAATTATAACAAATATAACAATCTGTTCTTAAATTCAATATACACTGTATACTGGCAGCACCGAATGATTGTTATATATGTATGTACATTGTAATTACTGAAAAATGTACATTTATTTTGCAAAAATTTCAATTGTATCTTTTTTGGAAAATTTTATTTATTTTTTATAAAATGTACATGCTTATCTTATAGTTGTGGGTGGGCCTCTTTTGTCTCCTAGCAACCAATATTTTTGGATCCAGTTCATCACTTTAATTCTTTTAATACCCAAAAACTAAAACATATATGCATCCGCTTCATGGATTTTTTCACAATTTTAACAATTTTGACAATACAATTTTTACATTTTTCTAGATGGTCAACAGAAACATAAGTTACTAACAATAAGAGGGTTAATATTGACAAGGACAATAATGATAAACGGCTTTCAGGAGACTCGGGTAGTTCTTGAGCAGCTTTTCTTTTAATGTTATTCACGTTCACTGTGTTCTTTTTACGAATTTTATATACTTGAATACTTTAATTTTTCTTCACTTTGAGAAATTTTCAAATCTACACGTTCATTTATTTTTATTCTTTAAGTTTCCAATATTGCAATTTCTTCAATAAATTTTAAATTTTCTTAATTCATCTTCTATAAAAATATTCTATTTTTTGTTTTATGTACCTTTATTTATTTTTCAAAACCATTTACACCAATTTTCATTAACCTTTAAGTTTCTTAAATCTTGTTTACATTTTTACCTTTATTTATTGTTACCTCCTATACTCTCTGAAATATTATATTTGAATTCTTAAATAGCGTAAATTGTATTTTCATATAAGAATATATACTTTAAAATACTACCATTAAAAGTAAACGAATTTTATGTAATTCTAATTCTTATAAAAAAAAGCACTAAAAATTCAAATGAAATTTCGTGGTAAATTAAGTTGAACAGTGCATAAGGGTTAATGTTCTTCACTTATCTTCACCGATACGTAAGAAATTTAACCTTGAAAAAGTGTTATACTTCTATTCTCAGTTTGTCTTTCCTACTTTTATGTGTTTAATTCTAATTTATATTCTACGATTTTATTAAGCACAAATTGTATATTCTTGTTCATGTATATTTTCGATTTTTTAAATAATGTTACGTAATATTCAAAATTTTCAATTTCACATACATATTTCATTTTCAAATTTTCGTGATTTACTTAAAAATAGAGACTTATTATATTTTATTTGAATCATGTTTACCTTCAATTTTCTATACTTTATGTTTTAATGTATGTTTAATTCGCATTAATTACTAATCGTTTTATACTGTTAGATATATATTTAAATCTTTAATTATTTAATCGTTGCTTTTCTGTCAAATCTCCATCGTTTCTCCCTCAAACTTCTAATTTTGCTTACCTCCATTCTTCTTACTTTTTTAAACTCCACGCAGCATCGTTTGTCTTCATTCCCTCTACTTTTCCCAAATGTTACTCTTCAAGTTTCATTTATCCTCATTCCCGTTAAACTCCTTTCCTGTTCCGAATCGCTCATTTGCAATTGAAATGAAGTTGCTAATTCTCCCTCGCGCTGTTCGAAACTGTCAACTCGCGAGCGTGCTCCCCATTTCCTGGCTAGATAACTTAAGAAAAATTAGAGAACTTCCCTAAAGGCGGCCAACAATCGGTTACCTTCCTTCGACTTCTTCCCTCTGAAACATTCATCCTCGGCGCTCAAATAAACGACGACTCGCGGGGCTCGTTTATATCGTTCATCCATTTATAGCCGCGCGGTAATCACCAGCCGTACTTTCCTTTCCGGTTTCCCTTGTCAGCGACTCGGAACCATTCGGTTCCTTTCGACGTGTCAACGATCCGCTCGACTGGCTTCGATGTATCTGACCTCTATAGAAAGCTTGCAGCCTGCAAACAATGGGATCTGCGATGTTGATCGAGTACCCATTACGTGCAACACGAGTCGACCCTGCACAAAGGTTGATCGTGTACTTTAAACGGAACGTCGCGTCGCTTGGCAGTGCGTGAACGTGAACACGTTGCAGTACAACGAAATTGCACGCGATTCCTTCAAATAAGATCACTGAGAACGTTAGTAACTATACTTCGTTCACTGGGAGAACGCAGTTGTCGGTTGACGAGTTTTCGTACCCTTTGCGCAGTTCACGCCTACGCTCATTAGTTATTGGCTCTGTCACTCCTGAGCACATCCCTACCCATGAACCCCTTGTTGGGCCCTTGGAGGTCCTACCATTTCTAAAGAAAGTCACTTCTTCAAGTGTTAGCGCATAAACGGTGTGAAAGAAATTTTGAGCAAGCAAACGATATTCTTTTAGATTTTAGTTTTCTCCGAAAGTATTAATGCGGCTCTGTTAGCAAATAAAAATCTTCTTGAATATCGTCTCTGTCGACCGAAAACGTACTGGTACTAGTCAGAATTCTTACTGCGTTGCAATACCATAAACGACCCTAGATTTCCCGTGTCATAAACTACCTGGTCGCATCGAACATTTTGTAGGAAATCCAAGAAACAGTTCTACCGTTACTGTTTCTTTATAATCAAATAAGCTGTGGATTCTTATACATTGATATCTCAATAAATATTGTTTCTTAATAGATAGAAACATTTGTTTCATTTGGACACTAGGTATACAGAGTAGAAAGAAGCAAGGCGTGTCCTTTTAGGCTCTTGAATCCTTCACCAATCTCAGTGGAAAAGTCAGTCGGAGCAATGGAAGCCATCTGCGTGAAACGACTGCGTTCTCTCAGTGAACGCAGTATAGACGACATCTTTAAGAAGTCACGAATGATTAACGAATTTTGTTTGTAATTCATTGATGTGTATGTGGAGCTTTTGGTATGGTAGTAGGGTACAAAGCTATTTTTGAGCAGCGTCCGATAGAAAGATTGTTTTTACAGTACAGCGAATCTAGCTTTGTGGGTGGTGCAGAAAACCATCTGTCGAAGTGGAGGGGTTTATTCGTCGAAGTGGAGAGTTCATCCTTTGTAGTCGTAATTCAGTTATCCTTCTTTAACATCATTCGCCTCATCGCCTTTCTTTGTCGGTTTGCACAGCTCAGCGCCAAAACTAGATTTATTGCATTGTATGTATAACGTAAATAATATACAGGGTGATGCTAAATATATGGAATATTTTTGGTGGATAGGACCTAGACACGAAATGACAATGAAAATGTTCATGTGTACGTATGTATATTTGGAAACTTTTAGTTTTTTAGTTGTGCACTACTTGATTTTGCGTTATAAAAGAACAAAAATGTGGAGTACTTTTAGAAAATAGATTCTAGACACAAAAATAATGAGAAAAAAGGCAAATGTACCTGCCACTAAACGCCAAGTGATATAAATTTTGAATTATACTCTTTTATATTACGAGAAACACTAGTCCATAGCTCATTCCTTGTATGCACCAGCAGAGTTGGGTGACATCGAAATGAAATATTATTCAAATAATTCTTCAAAAAATTTTTATTTTCTTTTTTATTTGGTCTACTTCATTATTTAATCAAAAATATAGTTGTCAAATAAATTATTTCTAGTATAGTTTCATTATCATAAATTATGAGGTCATTTCATTATAATAGTTCAAATTATAAGAGTATTAAATTATTCCATTTCAAAATTATGTACTTTGATAATGTATGCTACTGATAGCGTTTATTAAATTGTTACTGCAAAGTTTCTATTTTGACGTTGTACAATTAGCCTGGTTTTGGTATTTCGTATCATGCATATTTAACTTCTTCTTAATTTCACTTGCAATTAGTCTCTGCTCAACAGTCGACAGTCAACAGTATAAATAGGCAACATTTCATATATTTTAGACGGTTAATTCCACTAAGGAATATGATGATGTATGTAGGTAATAACGATAACGCTAATGATTCGCAAAATAAACCTACTGAAAATAGAAATGAAGTCACATTGCAGGATAAAAGTGAAGTAATAAAGATTGCATTTGAAGAAACTCATGCTGGATAGGACATTATACTAGTTGTAAGACTAAGTTGTGTTGTATTAAGAGCTAATAATTTACGATAATGAATATGCTTATTATACGAAAAACAGTTATTTGTTATTTTGCATTATTTTTTGAAATAACCAAATTACTTGGAAGTAAATTATTTGTAAAATGATATTTCAGAATTTATTCGTTCGCATCCTCACTCTCATGTAAACTTATTTGTTATCTTATTTAAAGTAAGTATCTGTCCTTGTTATTTATTATCTTTATTTCATATAAAAAGTCTGGATCCCCGCTAGAGGGTGTGTTATTCCCTTTAAGGCCCTATTAAACTCTTTTAAATGAGATGCACAGTCGTGAATCTTCAAAAAGTATCATTAAAAAAAATAACGTATAACGAAATAACTAAGCGTCTTGGAACATATGTACATACACATGAACTTTTTTCATTGTCTTCGTACCTAGAAGCTACCCTGTAAAAATGTTCCACATGTTTAGGAACATCCTGTATACTGTCACCTATAATTAATGTAAACACTTGGGCGTGTGCACAAAGCCAATTATTAATCATGGAACTCTAAGTGGAGTAACGAACATAAAGGACCTACGAAAACAAAGCGGATCAGATTGAGATTGGCAGACAGGTTAATTGGAGCTATGTTTCATAGATTGTATGTTCCTAATTGTGATTTGTATTGTAAAAGTAATAAAACTTAAAATAAACGGAGTTTATAAGCAGTGAGACATAAAATGTGATAAATAGCTAAATATTTTTAAAAATGTTAATGATATCGAAAAATGTTATACACACTCGATCTGCCACTCCCAGTTCTTTCAATAGAGTTTGATCTTTTTTACTAATAGTCAATATATAAATGTAATTTGCAAAATAATTTAATTTTGTATAATACTACCTTTTTTATTTCTAATATTTTTTTCAGAAAATAAAATAAAATTTTTTAATACAATAATATACAAGTTGTGTAATATAAAATTCAGCACTCACAGCATTTATACTAAGTATCTCATTTTTTAAATTTGTTGTGTAAAATTGGCTATACATATATGTCGAACGTAGTTTTACACATGTACATATAGTAATACACTGAAATGTTGATGAACTTGAAAAGCTATGTACTTTTCTGTACTGCTATTAATAATTTCTGATAACGTAATTGCAATGATTATACTACATTATATTGTATATGTATAATACTGATATCACACCAGTTGTGAATGAATACTATAAAAAGAAAATAAGAAAGCGAATTTTCTGTCATCTTCCTCTACTTTTCGTTTTTATAATAGCTAACATAATGGCTTGTTAATACAATAATACATTTACCTACTTTTCATTTGAACTTTACTTGACACAGAAGATTAATTTTTTAACTAAATTTTTGCTTAATCTTTTTAACAGTGTATAAAATTAAATCCAATAAGTTTTATTACTTTATATAACACTGAATAAGGTTCAAAGAAACGAAGTTGGTATTATTATCATCGATAATAATTCTTGAGAAATATAAAGTAGACGTCCAATTACAATGCTTCATAATTCAAACCTTTACCAAGGTTTATCATCTGTGTTGTATACAAATAAACTAATATAAACATGTTTTTTAAAGTTGACATGCACAAATTTTGACCTAGTAGTAAATTATTCAGCAGAGGAAATTTTGCAATTTTTGTGTAGTTCATTGTCAGCAAAAAGCTCTAAAAAAAAGATTATCTCGTTTTACCATCCCTTAACAACGATTCATTATGCTCTAAAAACGCCAGAATGAATTTATTCCAGATTTCGAGCGAAAACGTAAGCGCGCGTCTCAGTGAACGTGCAAATAATGGACCGCTGGTTTCCAGAAAGCTCGGGTAGAAAGTTGTGGCAGTCGGCCAGTCAGTTAGTTTCCGTATAGGTCAGCTTTCAAGCTGTTTCTGACGTTTAGCAACTACTACATTCGTTGTTGATACTTAATAACGTCGATGTTTTTATTGCATGGTAGCATTACACGCAGTGGACCAGGAAAGGAGCAACTGTCTACGTTTAAGTGAACGAAGTCTACTTATAGCCAGACACATTTTATTACTGATTCAAGCATTTGCGTTTCTCATATACAATTTTTTACTAAGTGGATAATTATCTTTGACATTGATAAAATGATAAAATCGCGTTTAAGCATTCTCGTTTCTGAATTATTAATTGTAAAAAATACATTTCCATAAAATGCGCAAGAGTAGACTGTCTGATTAGGGACTTAATCCACTGCTGACGCGTGTCAGTCAAGTCAGATGTAGTTATATCAATAGAATGGGTTCTCAAGTCAGACACATTTCACGAGTATCGTAGGCGTTTCATTCAACAACTAGTAACTTAGAAGCGAAGTCCCAAACATAATTTTAACAATGTTAATAATGTCATTACTTCCCCTTGTTACCTCAAAATCTCTAAATGTCGAAGGAAATTACTGTTATTATGTTCATATAAATTTTTAGCGTTTTCTTTTGTTTAGTTACATGTACAAATGTATGTATTAAGGACCTATAAAATGATCATTTCTTGTTGTACACCCTGTACATTGTACTTTCCTTTCGTTTTGTGTTTTATCGATAACGCTTTATTACAGCTGTTACATTGTGGATGTTGGGTTTTTCATGCTATGTATGTTTTTTCGTGTTATTTTTATTGTATTCTCTTTTCAGTTGTTCCAATATTATTTATTCTATTTGAAGCAGAATAATTGTTGGATTTATTGAGTAGACATACTCTCCTCTATCGTAAACTCTCTTTTATTCAATTCATCGGTACACCTAATTCAATTATGTTTTCTGGCTGCTTCTATATCCCTATATTAATTTTTATTATTAATTGCTGTTCACTTGCAATATATTTTAACAAAAACAAACACTACTAATCAGACATTTTCACAAATTCTAAATTCAGACGACAAGATCAATTTTTCTCCAATTTTGCGTCACATTTTTCCTACGTAGATTCTACGCGATACGTATAATAGATTTTAAACTCCAATGGAAAATAATTAGTAGCGCCTTTTTCATTACCACCGTAAGCAATCAGCCGTCGAATAGGATCCTGATTAACTTTCTAATTCCACGCAATGATGGCTGTAATACGGTTTCAGAGTGTGTTTTCATGAAACTTTCTATTCCTCCGAGTTTCTCATTTCCGTCCGTGTAAACGTAATTACGTGATGTAGAGTATGTGCAACGAGAAGTACTGATAGAATAGCTGTCTTGGACATATGGCTTCCGTAAATAATTATCACCCTTCAACATAACAAATTTTTATTTTTCAGTTATGTTTACATTAGGCAACTTTTGATTGGACAATCGAGTTGATACACCTAAAGTTGATCAAAATCGTCGTTTCAACTTGGTTGAAATTGAGTCTACACGAACAAAATCGTCGTTTCAACTTGGTTGAAATTGGGTTTACACAGACAACTTTGAGCACCTTTAGACTGAACGTTTGTGTAACCAAAAATTGCTTAATGTAGACGTAGCATTATTCATTTTACATAGAAACATATAGTAAAATGTGTCAAATAAAATTTAATAGTTTGTATGTGCAGAAGTTTGTTCATGCCTACCATAATTCTGATCTTTTTTATTTCAATCAAAAGGAGGGAAATGAAAGCATTACCTTCTAGTCACAATGCAGCTATCTATTTAAATTCAGCAATGTAAAGCATTATGGTTTATACATTACAGAGTTATATTCTACGGTTGTACATTTCGATGACTTAATGCACAAACGTTGTATGCCCAGTTTTGGTTAAGTTCCAGATTTTATAATGTAAAATCTATTTATAATATGCGACCACCCTATCACGCTCCAGTATAACGAACAAAATCACGATATTCTGCAAGAAAATGGAAACTGAGAGACGAATGTCTGAAAAACGTACGCCGAAATGATTACTTGTAAATCAGTCTGCTATAACTAGATTGCGAATTTTTATGCATTTATGGAAATTTGAAATGCATACAAAGTTATAGAATGCATACAATTTATAAAAATGTAGAAAATATAAAAAAGAAACTGCAATTATAGTACTTGAAAGATGAAACAAATTTTTATTTAGGTTCTATTTCTTTAGTTGTGTTTATGAAAACATGATATTGCATAAAAATTCGCTGTCTAGGTATAACTTTCGCTATCTAATAAACAATTTTTTGAAAATCATCCAGTAGATTCTAATCCTTAAATCGCTTATGAATCTACCTCCTGTGAGTCATCACACGAAACAAAACATTAGGTTAATGTTAAATAAGCGTAAAACGTTTTTCAATGTTTAACGAATATGCATGAAAAATAATTAAATGCATATTTTATTAATATATTTCGTTAGTGAATATCAGAAAATATATTTAGTACCTTTAAAATACGATATGATTTCAAACTAGATTCCCACGTCTGATTAGTCACTGCCCCAATCTACTCGTGCGTCAACGTGATTTCTCGATTTACAGAGCTGTTCAAATTCTACCGCAATTTACTCGTATCATTATCTTACGATCTAATGTTTGTTTATACACTGTCGTAATCTGTTTGCTTGATGACACCATGTCTTAATCTGTTTGATTGGATATTGTAATTCACGTTCTTGATCAATTGGGATCATAAATTATATGGTTTGTAGTTCCTTAGAGTATTCTATTTAGTTGAACACTTGGTACATTAATCTTTTAATTTGCGACCGTTTCAAGAATAATTAGAACTGCATTTTTTTGGGGCGCCAAATAATTTGGAGAGTAAAATTTATTTGGAGCGTATTTAGCGAAATTAAAATTTGTTGGGTAAATATTAAAGGTTTCTGAAATTAAAATTACACATTAAAAGGAATCATTATTTGAGATTGTTGTTCCTTCAACTATTGTTGCATTATATTTGAGACCTCTACGCGGTATAATAATTGCGTCTTTAACGAACCCGATATTTACGAGAATAGCGCCCCAAGTGCGACGTTTGTTTCTTAATGATCCTTTGCCAATTTGTAGCACTTGTTAAGCTAAATATGTTAATGCCTCTTTTACTGAGTATATATACAACTAATAGTATACAAGATAGTAATAATTATACATATTTGCTTGTATATCTCATTATTTTATAAGATTTGAAAATTTAGGAATTTAACATTTTTTAAATATTTGAATTTTCCAAATTGGAATCCATTAAATATTAAAATTTCTAACTATTCCAATTTATTTAATTATATTCATTTAATATGATTTATTAATTATACAAAAAAGGAGATTCTATTCAGAAGTTCCCTTCGTAAGAACTGTGCTCATGATTAAGAAATATATTTAGTTATAATAGTATCCTTTAGTTTACGTCTTTGAAAAACTGTTATCGGCTTTCTCCTAGCTGAATAATTAAACTTATTTATTTTTCCAAGCTACACACCATATTGCACAGGTGTCGATTGTAACTAATATCAATGTTCTTAATGACAGCATATTACCGACTCTAATTTCGCCGACATTGTTTATTTATCGACACGATGAAATCATCGACGATGTTTTTGTTGACATTTGTGCCATCAACATCAACACCATACAGGATGTTTCCAAATATGTGGGACATGTTTGAAGGATAGGTTTTACATACGTAAATAATGGAAAAAGTTCATGTGAACATATGTCTGGAAACTCTTAGTTTTTTAGTTATAGTTATTTTTCGTGTTACGTAAAACGCTGGCTCAAATTCCGTAAGAAGTGAAGAAAACTTGGGACGCTTTTGCGGGTTCTAGACACAAAGCAAGGAAAAAAGTTCAAATGCACATATGCTTGAAAATGCTTAGTTCTTTAGTTATATCCTACTTTATATTACGTAAAATTGCCTGCCTGCATGGTGTGTTACCTTCTTTAAAGATCTACTAGGCTCAAACTTATTCTGACGCTTTAAAGTTTATAATTTAAATGAGTGGTACAAACTTACGAGTCTCAAAGAAAGTTTCACTTCTCACGCAATATAAAATAGCGTCTAACTAAAAAACTAAGCGTTTCTGGACACATGTGTACATGAACTTTTATTATTGTTTTCGTATCTAGAATCTACCCTCCAAAAATGTCTTATATGTTTGGAAATACCCTCTTTATTATTATTACACTTAACACAGATTAAAATACTATTAGTTTTAGATTACAATACTGTTGCATGGACCGAAATTATATCTAGTGTTGTTGGGTGACAGTCACGTTTAAACTGTTGAGCTTGGTGAAAAGGAAATCGATTGTGGAGGTAGTCAGAAAGTCTAAGGTTCAGTCTCAGGTATATTGACAGCATTGGGTCAGTACGTAGGCAATAAAGTCAATAGTACTGTTGGTCTAGAAATCTCTTTTGTCAGAAAGGACTCGAACATACACTCAGGCTTGAAATTACGAAGCGAAAATTATTGATACATCCTATATCTGTTGGCTCTATAAGTTAGCGCTGCTACCTTTGCGAAATATCTTGTATTATATGAATATTTTCTTCTCTTTTTCTCGTTCGACTTATTGTATGAATATTTTCTTTTCCTTTTTCGTTCGACTTGGAAACCGAACACCTTTCTTATTCTCTTTTGTCGCGCCTTTCTCTTGAACGATAAGGAAGTTACGTAATAATTATAATAGGTCTTCTTTGATCTATCTTTAGATCAAAACCTTTGACCCATAATCCAATTCGAAGTTTATGTCTAAATGTAAGTAAGATAGTGTGCCACAAAATATTACAGTATTCTATTGACTTATCCTTTCAAAATTAAATTATTTATTTAATAAGAATTATTTTCTAAGAAATTCTTTATTCCACGATAATACAGAATGAATGAAAATACTTATTTGGTCAAGTGTCGTATGAAGTTATTAATTTGTTGAAATTATATCTCACTGTGCCATACACATTATTTTAGTTCAGTTGATGAGCGAAATACTGAGCAAATCTATTAGCAATAGCGACTTCTGTGTTGACTTTGACTTTTGCGGGAGACATTTCTACGTCCTTTATTTAGTTTCTTAAGACACACTCTACAAGCAAATCCTTGCTTTGAAAGCCAACTACGAAACGAGAAATGTGTGAGTACATCCGAGATACCAGTTGCGATTGACAAAAGTGACCCGCTTGAGAAGACCCTTAAAGTAGGTACCTCACTTCGAGTGTTCAGAAAATGTGGTCTACTGCGATGACTTCCTTTAAGTAACTTCTATTCCATTTTTCCAATCCTTTATTGTTAGTAGTTGAAGTAGGTGCCAGAAATACGTTCATAAACTTTTAAGTTAGATTTGAAAAATCTTTCGAACTATGGAGTCATTTCAGAGAACCAAACGTGTAGAGTTTTAAAGTTCTCAAAGATTGATTCCACAAAATGGTGGAAGTATTTCAACAGATAATGAAGAGACTCAAATTTTTCATGCATACGCAAACCACTTTACTAGATAAGATGATTGCGTACAATAAGAAATATTTATTGATACTTCCTTCATGAACATAAACATTTCTCGATCGTATAACCAACAATACACTCTGGCTCTAGGGTTTAGATTTTAATTTTTTCTAAAAAAAAGAAATTGTTATTCTTATATAAAATCAGCATTTTAAAAATAACAGTAATTTTTTAGTGCTACATTATACGCTACTTTATGCGCATATTCATGTGGCTGGACAATAATTTACACTTTTCTTGTTTCTGAGCATTTGCGAAGAAGTTATAACACTCATTATCAAGGAAAGTCTACAATCTATTAGCTCCCTCGAGGTTTAAAAATAACTAGCATTTTTTATTAAAAATTTTAATACAGTAGAAGGCAACACAAATGAGTATATGCATATATAGAGTATATTAGAAAATGTAGGACATTTTTAAAGGGTAGATTCTAGACACGAAGGCAATGAAAAAAGTTCACGTGCACATACGTCCAGAAACGCTTATTATTTGTTTTTTAATTATATGATATTTTATGTGATGTACGATGTGATACTTCGTTTAAGATCCATGAGCATGTATTATTAATTTAAAAGGCCAGAATATACCAAGACGTAGTAGGGCCTTAAAGAGGATAGCATACGTGCAGGCAAAGAACAGACTAATGTTTTATGCAATATAAAATAAAGTGTAATCAAAACACTATGGGTTTCGGGGTATAATTAAGCATGGTCAGAATCCATATTTCAAAAGTGTCCCACATTTTTGTTGTTTTTTATGGTTTCTGGGTATAATTACAATTTTGTCAGTGTCTATGAATCTGGGCATCTACTTTTCAAACATATCCCAAATTTTCTGATACACCCCATATACATCATAAGAATTTTCGAAGTCTCTTAAACGATTATGTAAACGCTCTAGTGAGTTCCTTAAAAATTATATAGAAACAAGTAAATAAAAAATTCTGTCCTATGTATCAGTATTTTCTATTTTACTATATTTCAATCTAATTAATAGTTTTCCTTTCTTCTGTTTCTAAAAATGATCTCTTTTCTAAATTAGCAAATTACCTATAAAGTTCTTTTAACATACCAAAAAGCTCTCCAAATTCCAGTAATATGTTCCACGTTGAAATTTAAAGTACATCTTTGACGACATCTTATTATACATTCGATAATCGATCGCGTTCTGGTTCGAAGGACGGAGGAACATCGCATTTACTTCCGAGACGTTATCTATAATGAACTTATTACGCAATCTCCTGGCTGACAGACTTCCATTAATCGTCGAACTCTAGTCGTGGCCGCAGATTTTAGGCGCGAACACTGACACAGCTATCTCTCATGGTGATTCACGAGCCATCGACTGAAACTTCGAATTCGTCGGATGCTTGACACCATGGATGAGACTCGGGTCTTTGAAGCTGGAAATCCTCTGTTTCCGAAACTGCCTTTTTTTTCTTTCACATGGACGACATTTCTAAGAAGTTCCCTCTTTTGATGTTTGTTTTCTTGGAGCTTAATCCTGGATTTTCATTGAGAAGAAGAAACGTAACAAAGGAATACAAAAGGTTTATTTCGCTAATATTTTTAGACTTTTTTAAGGATTTCAACTGTAATCGCCCTATTTTCATAGTGAATACAATAATTTGTGTTAATTTACTTTGCGTATAGAGTATAAGCGACAGTATTTTTCACACTGAAATAAACTGCATGGGAGGTCGAGAACATTTTTCCAAATCTAAGGAAAGCCAAACTTGTTTCAGACACAAAACCATCAGTCCTTCAGACCTAGTATAGTTTAGTGCAGAAGGCCCTCCTTCCTATATTCTCACCAGTGAGACATCGATTGTTTATTCGACATATGCTGCAAAGGATCAATCCAAAAGCTGACTGAAAACGTATAGGATGCTTGGTATTCGTATGTACATATGTCAAGGAGAGGCGGCAGCACCAAAGGGTGCTAGGCCTGAAAAAGTGGTGGTTGGTGTGGAAGGAAACAGCAGACTAAAGGATAGAGAACATCTGTTCTCTGTTTCAAGACGACCCGTGTGTAATTCAGTTGACTGGAATTATTTTACAATTATTTTCCAACTAATTCGTGAATAGAGTATTAGGTTGTAGGTTGGAGAAAATATAACCCTTCTAATAGTAATTAGAAAATTAATAATAATTAGAAACTAATAATTTTATGAAATATGCAATAATCACCGAAAAAAGTAACTATATGTTCATCATATTAAAATTACGAATATCTGTTTATTTTTACTTACATTCTTGTTTTTGTATTTCCTGAGGTGGTTGGTCACCCCTGCTACCTGTAAGGGTTGTCATATTTATATTACTGACAAATTTAAATCATAAATAACAAATTTCTGGTTGAGTCTTTGTTTGTTAATTAGATCTATTTAAAAATAGGTAAAATTTCTTATATTTCACTTTTGAATAAATACAAATAATAAGCTAACGGAAAAGATATTTATCACTAATTTGTTTTTATTATATTATATCTATATATTCTACACGTATGGTTCTAATATTATATTCTAAAAAAAGATACAAGAAATTATATTGTTATTGCAGTAGACATTTTTTCTGATAAATATCTGTTCATAATGTACTACCATGAATAATGGCACCACTTGTACTTTTGCGCTTTTAATGTATACTGTTTCTTGGTATACGAGTTTTAGTTCTACTGAAATTATCAACATAATCATCTTCAAGTTTCACCGTGCAACGATTCAAATTTCACGCAAACTTGTTTGGTATAGAACAAAAGCTAACTGCCAGAGAAGATTAGCTTTACCTTTTGAAGACTTGGCATTTTCCCCTTCTTTTAAAAGAAGGTGCCATGCGGCAGTTGTGATATTCGACGTTAGTCCTCAACAAGATATTGTTTTTATAAAGGACGCCTTTGTTAGAAAGTTCCTACAGATTATTCTAAATAAGACGAAGAAATACATACATGTATTTTAGTTGTTAATATATAATTAGACTGCAATCTATATTTGCATTGAGATTTCTTTTCATTTCGAATTTTTCTTATTCTCTTTCTATATCATCTGTTACATCTACAATTTGAATTGAAATCAGCTCTTCATAAATGATTTTGGGCTATAATTATGTTGATTGTGATTAATTATTTTAAAGCAGCCATGATTAAGTAATTAAAAACCTCATTAATAATTTTATGCTTAAAATGTTTTTTGCGAGGTTATTCTATGGATACTAATTGCAATTACGTAACTTTTTAAATTCTGCAAAAATCATGATTTACAAATTGCTTGCGTTTGATATACATATACATACAGAGTTATGTAAGTCTCAATTTAACTTTTCTAACAAGTTTTATAAATCTGTTTAGTTTCGCATGTTCTGTTAAAATTAATCAAAGTAACTAAGTTTAAAAAAGTTTTTTAAATATCATAAATTGTTCAAATAGTCTAAATAGAGTATCAAAAATTTAAATTTTAAATGTCTTAAAATTTCTTGAATTCCTTACATTGTTGAGACTCCTGGAAATGTACAACATTTTTAAATTATACTTTAATTTTTTAATGTGTCACGAATATTCTAATTATTATAAGTTTATATTTTCATAGAAAATATGTTGTTGATATATCACTGAAAAAACATAGCTTGGGAATGAATTTGCACTTGCCATGTTTCTCTTCCATTTCGCGATTATCCATTCCATTTATTTCTATCTTTATGACATCATTTTTTATCTTTCCTTTGTTTCAACGCAATTACATTACTACATGCTGTTTTATTTCACATGTTGCACTTTAACCTTTTGTATTGTAATATCTATGGTTGTAGGACGATGTGACCTAACATAAGTTATCTGTCTTTTTTTTTTTTAGATATTAACGTTTTAAATTTTTAACTTCAATATAATCCTCTCTTATGGACTTATGCCTTCTTAAAATCTTATTTTTAAGTAAAAACATTCTTTAAATGCCCTCCTTTTTTCCGAAAATGTAAATTTTATGTTCTACATCTCAATCAAGTCTTTAACTCGAATTCTTTGAAAATGTGACACACATTGCTTTGCCTTGTAGTTGCAGATATACATAATATACAGGTACTCACGTTTCAATTGATACGGAACTTTTGCTCATATCAGACGTAGATATTAAAAATTGAAGACAAAATGTAATACAGGAATATTGTAAATACATGTTGTGAAAAAGTTCTGTTATAATATATGTATAGTACAGAGAATGAATAAAAGGTTTTTTGTTTGATACTCATGCAATATGCAGAAAAGTTTGAAAAATTATGACGTAAATAATGAATGGTTCGTGATTGCAAAATTGCAAATTTATGTCGGTAGAGTGTTATTATCTATTAAGTTCGTTAGACTATTTATAATCAAAATTGTATTGAACATTAAAAAGTATGTTTATTTCCTATAATAACAAGTAATAAGAAAATTATTTTGAAATTTGTTTAATCAGAAACTACGAAGTGTTTAAGTCACAGCATGGCGAACTAAATATCTGACGTTAATTTAAACTTTGGCTTTCTAGGAAGTATAGTTTGAAATACAGAAGATCAATTTGTAAGTTTGATTACCGTATTTTATTTCACTTGTAGCGTTTGACTAAAGACAGTTTTGTTCTACTTGCGCGGTTATGCAATGCTTTGCTATAATTTTCCAACAAAAACTATTTCACACTGCTGGCTTGACCACGCAATTTCTTAGTTCACTTGGTTAGCCACATGCTATCTGGTTCTACTTGGCTAACCATGTACGATGTTGTTCTACTTATTTGCTCACCTCGATTAGTGAACCACAATCATAGTAAATTATGATCAATTATGAAAAAGAAAAGATTGTAGTTTCCTATGGAAGTATACAGAGTGACCCAAAAATGCATCGTAATACTTAAGAGTTGAATCTACACACTAAAATAGGAAAAAGAACGTCAGTTAAACATAGGTATGTTCTATGTAACTTACAAGCAACATCACTTTAGTGTCATTTTCCGATTTTGATGAAATCCGATTTGGTATACAAATGGAACATTGAATATTAGATACGTTTCTTTTAGCTGCTGATACTCATCTTTAGGAGGTGAAAACCATTTCCAAAGTTGAACTAAAAAATATATTTTCGTAAATATCTCGAAAACTAATGCAGGTAGAAAAAAATGGTAACTATAAAAAATGCGTGGTTTTTATAAGCAGTAATATGGCGTAAATAAAATTCGAGATATTTATGAAAATGTACTTTCTATCATAACTTTGGTGGTGGTTCTCACTTCCTAGACATGAATATTAACAGCAAGAAAGATACGTGTATAACATTTTTTAATATTCCACTCGTATACCAAGTTTCATCAAAATTGGAAGATGACGATCTTATGTTCCTTTTTAGTTTCCAATTTATGGATAATTTAAGAAAACGTTCGAAGTATTCAAAATTTTCAAAGTTCTCCGCGTTGTACAGGTTGCCCTAAAATTATGAGAGACGTCAGAACATGCTAATATATTAAGAAAAAATAAATTGAAACGTACTCTACCGTTTTAAATCAGGGATCTGTTTTCGAAATATAAACAGCTGAAAATTGGGGTGTCGACTTCCAGGGCGCTGTGTTTGAGTTCTACACTACACTGATTTATTTTCTATGAACATTTCGGATTTTTAAAGTTTTATACAAGTCAAACCATAAAAGATACAACAAGATGTATTAAAACCTTTTTGCTCTATTGCTGCACTCTAACGTATCTGCAAAATTACTGAATCTTCTGACTATTAATTTACCATATAGATATTTTAATTTTAAAGCAGTGATACTCTAAAATGGAGGCGGAGACAGGATATTATGCCATAGAACATTTTATGTTTCATTTCAGCTTCTTTATCACTCTTTAAAATATTCCTACGTATGTCGTTTAAGCTGGGTCTACACCAGCGAACAATTCGCGAGCAATACTCGATTTTTCCGCGAACACTAAGAGCAGTATGCGAATAGATACAAGAACAGACGATTCTGGGACATATAATTTCCATACTATTCGCGACAGTTCGCGAACTCTGGTGTATTCGCTCCTTTACACCCTGTTTAATTCGTTCGATATCACATTTTACAGAATACGAGAAATGTGTGTCGGTTTAAGCCTCTGAAAACGATTCGATTTCGAGCCTTTGGTTTTAGTCGGAGGTCCTTTCATTCCTTTTGCAAGGAACGTGGTGTTACGGTGAACGAAACGATTAAAAATATCCCAGCGTCGTGTCAAATAAATATGAATATCGGTGAAGTATTACGCCAATTTAACGTTCTTGTTATCGGTGGCGTTACACGCGAGTAATTGCGATCCTGACGGTTTCAGCGATCGCTTCCGCGTAAACGATGCAACTGACGGTCTGTGACCTGTGACATTGTTCGAACGCGTTCGATATCCGCCGAATGCGACTGCTTTCTACTGCTAATAGGATTTTCTTCGGATCCTCAATAGCGCTTGTTTTACCCCGCAATCAGTGTTTTCAAAATGCTTCAAACGAATTATATTCTTTGTTAGACATAAACGGATTTTACTGTTTCGTTTATAATTTCGCATGATATAAATGTATTTTAATTTCCTATTCAAAATTAGAATAAAAATAATACAAATATAAATATAGAAACTTTTATATTATCTGTAATTTATTATGTATTTATTATTAGAGTAATTTATTTGATATTTGACTCTTCGACGCGTTGGAAATTAAGGCGCAACAAACTAATTTGTTGGCGATCAAAAATATTATAGTTGTTTAATATTTGTATTTATACAGAATGTATCATAAAATGTGGAACATTTATTGAGAGTAATTTCTAGACACGAAGACAATGGAAAAATGTTAATATGCACATATGTCCAGAAACGTCTAGTTTTTTATTTACAGGTGGATTGTTTTGTATGGTGTGATATCCCTTTTAAGATCTATGATGTTATTCCACTCGTTAAAAAGAGTAGCATATGTCTCATCCTAATAGGATCTTAAAGGGGGTAGCACACCATACAAAATAAGTACTGGACTAGCATTTTATACAAAACAAAATAGTAGGTAATTAAAAAACTAAGCATAATTGTAAATATAAAATTTTCTATTGTCTTTCTATCTAGAACTTATTTTCCAAATAAATTCCATATCTTTCTTATTTTTTATGCGTTCAGAGCCAGCGTTTCATAGTATGAAACAAAAAATACATAAAACACTGTTTTCAAGATATTGGCGTTTAAAGCTTTTAACTTCAATATTGTCTTATGGACTTTTATTTCCTTGATCCTTTATTTTTAAGTGAAACAGTTCTTTCTGTACCATTTTTTCTTTCTAAAAATATAAACTCTATATTCTAGAAGTCAATTAAGGCTTTAACTCGAATATTTTGAAAATGTTTTTGTGTTACAACTACAGATGTAAAGGTGAATTTTTTCATTGTCTATATATGAAAAACCTACTCTGGAAAAATGTCTCATATTTTCTGATATACTGTATACGTACATAATATACATATTTTTCAGATTATATATTTTAGATACATGTTTGAAAAATTTAGATTTTTTAAATTGTTTTTTATGTTTTTTCTACATAAAAAGTCGAAAATTTAATTGACAACATTAATTTTTTGCCTCACCATAAATTGTTCTCTTTACGTAACAAGTCAAACACTTTCCATTAAAAATTTACGATACGTGTTACATCTTCTTTATAAAGAGGAATTAATATTAGATTGCGTATTTCGACAGATTTTGACTATATCAGTGTCCAAACATGAAAAGTTAAAGATTAACAGTTCACTAAACTTTCTTATCAATTTTAAAATATGGGTCAAAGCATCATATCTTACCATATTTTTTTGCCACACATCCTACACATTTTCTTTCCATTTTAAATACCTCTCAATTTTTTGCGTTTGAATGCAGTTCTTTATCGCCTCGTTTAGCGTTATGAAAATGAGTATCAGCAGGCGTTGATTCAATGACATTGCAAGGAACAATAATGCAACGAACGATAAATGGAATAGTAACGAAAAAAGAAATTAAGGCGCTTCTTGGAAGTATTCGACAGGCGTTCCTCTTTGTCTGCGACAGCTTCTGTTTACCGAATCAGGCCTCGCAATGGCGGAGCCTAATTAACCTACATATCGACGTACGCCATTACGTAGACTTCAGCCACTCGTTATTCTCATGCCTGAAAAAGCACGCTTTTCCCCATCGACTCAAGTTCTCTCCACGAGTGTTCGACTCGATTCATTTTCACGACTTCTATTGGGACTGTCGATCGGACAGTACAGGCTTGAGAGCTCGTCGATCACGTTCCACCCTTGAAACTCTTCGAATCTTTCCTTGCGGTAGCGGACAATGGGGAAAAGTGTGGGTTCTGCCTGGTTAGATAGTAGAACCCAATAAACAGAGAAGCTCAAGACTTACAATTGAGTAAGAAATTCGTATGCAAGATGTGGCAGAATGGATGATACAATACGAAATGATACAAGAAGTGTATTTCCGTGTAGAAGTGAATCAAAAATATGCAGTAGGATTTTATTTACCTATTCGAAACTTAGATTCTAAAGAAATTATGTTTATATTGCAAACTTGCTTATTAAAACGGATTTTTAATTTCGATTTGAACTTTGTTCATTTCTAGATAAATTTGATTACTTTACATTAAAAATGGTATTTATTTGAGTTACTAATATTTCTGAATCGAAATACATGAAGTTGTAATTAAGAAACGTATCTTTTGAAACCCGAAATTTGATATATCTATATAATTTCTATCTACATTCTATGGAAGAAAAATTTCGTAATTCGTGCAGTTTTGTTCAAGCAGTACAACAGATATATTTCCTCAAATTAGTGACTAGATACATTATACTCAACAAAACCTTCAATTTAATTTTGTCACAATAATGTGCTATTTATGGGAAAATGTTCTTCTATAGTTTTTTATCTATTTCTATACATAAAATTACCTCTTTTCCAGCTGAATCATACGTTCTATTGCAGTCTGTGTAGGATGCCTTGTTTAAAGGTCACTTGAAATTTCAAAATTGTTAATTCTCTACTTAGATTTAAATTTAATTAACAACTTTATGATTCGTACGTAGCTATTTAATTGTGCAGAACTTCTCTCAAAATAATATTTCAGAAAGTAATGAGATACAATATTTATGTGATAAAAACTCACATTTTAGTATATGAGCTTATTGTTAGTGAGAAAATATCTGAGTTTTAAATAATTTACATAATATCTAGAAAGTATATAAACAAAAGAGGAACACTGTTGCGGTAATAAAAGTCATTTAGTTTAAATAAATAAACATAGATTACGATTTTTGCAATTAGAAATATTTATGCCATTGCTATTAAGGTACTCTGTTTCCTGCGTTTTTTAATTTCTTAGTCTTCTGTAATGAATTGTAGAACATTTACTAGGTCTGATACAAGCTTCTCACTAGGATATTCGTGTTGTAATAAAAAGCTAACACGATGTGTTTTTAAATTTATGGCAAGCATTAATAGTACTAAATAGACCGCAGATTTATATGCATGCATGAAATCTTTAAATTTGCAGAAAAGCGTAAAATCTACAAAGTGTGTAAACATGTATGTATGTACAATACAAATTACTGAAAATTAAATACACGTTGTAATACTTAACCCGTAAAACAAATTTTTACTTGTTATTACATTTTATTTCGTTAGATATGTTTATAAAGATACAAATTTCCATAAATGTTCGCAGTCTAGTAATACGAAACATGGCAGTCTAAAAATACAGATAACTTTTTGCGAAATGCAGGGATATCCACTTGAATACTCTAACCCAGTTTTTTAATACATTGTATGCGCGTTACTCTCACGATCTTTCAGAGATGATTCGCGTACTTCACGTGCCGATTTCAATTTACCTGAGTGATTTTTTAAAAAGGATTTACTTGCATTGAAATAAAGATATATCTTTTACAAATTTTGACAAGGATCTATTGTTCTTCTAATGATGGGTCCACACTGCTGTTGGCGAACAGCTCGTGAATAACTCGCGAACTGTGTTCGTCAGTAGTGTATGTACACGGTTGTACGCCAAATTGAAATTTTATACAATTAGTTAGTTTTTAAACAAAATTTTATTATAAGTATAAGAAGACGCTTGGTTGATGGCTTCTGGATAAAGTTTGAAAGATATCTGCTGTCGTTGCTTAAAATTTGGGCAAAGCTGCACTACGATTAAAAACTATTGGTTCAAGACGTTGTAGGTGGTTGATCTAAAAATTCTTCTATTGATGGAGTTTTGTATAATATATGCAGTTATGAATCTTGATGGAAAAGCAGAAAGTAAACTAACAAATTTCTGGATATCATCACAGAAATTACGGTTTTTAATAGGTGTTCCCTCGACATCTAGAGTGCAGTTGTCCAACAATCCTGCACTCATGGCTAAATTTATGGTAACTTACATAAAAAGCCTTCAACTCTTACAATATACTAAGCTAATTATAGCTAGGATGTGATAAACCTCGTACACGACAGTATAGACATTTTTGCGAACAACGAACAGTAAATAGCGAGCTCCTCAGCGAACAGTGTTCGCTCGGGAAGCGATACATCACAGGGTCTGTTCCCGAGCTCATAGCTTACAACTGTTAGACAGCAGTCCACAAGCTGTTTACGAGCCTCAATCTGGACACGCTGCTGTTTTCGTTCGTAAACTGCTTGCAAGCTACTCGTGAAGTGTTCGCAAACAGTTCCCTGCAATGTGGACCCGACATAAAGCTGGGTCTACACCAGCGAACAGTTTGCAAACTTTTTATCGCCTTTACTCGATTTTTCCGTGAACACCAAGAATAGTATAGAAATTAAATGGTCTGTTTTCGTATCTGTTCTTTGTGTTCGAGGAGAAATCGAGTAAGAGTGATACAAAGTTCGCAACCTGTTTGCAAACGTTGTTGACGAACAGTGTTCACGAACTATTCGCTAGTGTAGGTGGGTCCACCTTTACTGTTCTATTGTTCACCTGCGTGTCAAATACTTCCAAGGAGCGTCTTAATTTTTTTTCGCTATAGCATTCTATTTATCGTTCGTAGTTTTCTACTGTTCTTCTATTGATTGTTTTTAAATTTATGTTAATCCATACGGAGTCCATCGCTATGTCACTCCAATTAGAAGGGTAGACATTACGTGGACCACTTACTATGTACTACTAATTCTTTGACATAGTTTATTAAAATATGAACCCGACATTGATAATTACATTAAATAAAACAAAAAAAAACATCCTTTCCACCTTTATCAGAGACGAAGAAAATATAAAATGTAGGTAAAGGGGAACTCTTATTATCGTCATAAGTGCTTTACGTATCTAATTACTCTAAATGGATTTTCCAAAGAGTTGACTCTCGTTCTTTGCTGGATATTATTTTATTGCTACTAGTGCCATTTTAAAATTTTCAATCTCTGTGCGTGAAACTACATGGAAGTTGTTGAGAGAATCTTACTATCAACGTCTTTTAAAGTAGGAAAGATTTACAGCTGATTCTAAAGGTTATTATACGGAGAGCATTAGTATCGGTCATTAGGAAATTTTTGGAATTGCATAAATTAATTTAATTAAATTACGTCGTTTTTGAAACCACTACAGCTTCTATTTGAATCAGTTTTTCGTGAAATAAGAACAAATCACATTAGTAGAATTAAAAGTATTAGAAGTAATTAGATTATTTTAATAGTTTAATTTTAGAATTAAAAGTAACTCTAACATTATAAATTATATGATAAAAAATAATCAATAATAATTACAAGTAATTGTAATAATTATTAGTAGTATTAGAAGTAATTCACATTTATAAATTAAAATGAGTCACCTTGTGTATACACACAATGAGTCAGAAATATTTTTATGAAAGATTATTAAATTCACATATTCGAATTTTAAAGATAGGTATACAACTTTTCCTATCAGAATTAAGGAAACTAGGAAAAAGTTAAACAAATAGTTGTAAATTAAAACAGATAAAATAAGCAACAGTAGTTTGCACAATCTATTAATGTTTATTGAATAAATAATATAATAATATTAATACAGTAGTAGTATTATTGTTAATAATATTTCATATTAAGATTTATTCCTGAAGAATATTTAGTTTAAATTTTAGTGACAGTTTATTGTTAACTTACATATTACGATGGTTCTTGCGATGGTAGGAAACCTGTATTCTTAGAAATAAATTAGAATGTTTAGATATAAGTTATTGTAACATTTATATTTCAAAATATTTATTTGTAAATTGCACTACTTCAACAATTAAAAAGACTAATCGTACTAAATTTCTTCTACGAAAAAAGTGACTATTACCGAGTTTCTTCGATCTTAGAATTATTTCAAAAATATTTCTTTATCAACTACGTTAACTAGTTAATAAAAATAAACATAAATTATGTTTGGAAAGTTTTATTATAAAATTAGCTAAAAGATAGGCAGACAGAAATTTAGCTAAAATTTCTGAAATTATTGAATGCATTTACCAAACGTTTGTAGAAATACCTTTAATTTCGAATTCCACATGAATACATATGTGCAAAATTCTATGAATTTAAAATGAACCTACCTTCCATTAAATATGCACACATGTATAAAGTAACTGATTTTGTTTAGATTGTGTTTCCAATTATACTTCTACGCATGTAAAGTAGAATTGTACAGCACTAATAGTCGACAATATCGACCAGTAATTGGTGTTAGTAAAGCTAGCCCTTTACTATAGTTCTGCCTAACATATTCTGAGACCATATCTTTTTTTCAATGTTAAGTATCCCCTATCCAGTGAATTCTACCTGGAGGCATGACTCGCAGCTAGTAATGGGACTACATCATTTTGGATCGTTCTGACTCTTATTTGATTTTCGAAGAGGCAGGGAAATTCGAAAGAATTTCAAGTGGTAGCAAATCTATTATTTGCCTCGAAGCAAATCTCAGTGTGAAAATAACCCTTTATTGTAGCCCTGAGATTAATGTATACGTTCATATTTAATGTATAAAATGTTGATTTCAGAGTCAATTTTTAATTTCCTATATAATTAAATGATTTCGTTGCACTATATGCACTATCTTTGTATATCACATAATCTGAAATTTCCCACGTGTTTGTCGTGCAGTAGGGGGATTTTCCCTAAAATCGAGCACCTAAAACTGGACATTAGTTGCATCTTTAAAAAATGGAACGTGGCAAAGCGGTTAAATTGCAAAAGTGATAGAGGGGATCATGTAAAAAGTGTGTAGTTTCAATTCTCTCCAGTCGCGTGTATACAGCTAAAGAAATCGATTGATTGTTGGGCTTGACAAAAAGCCGATGCATTGTAGAAATTATGAACTAACACATCTATCAATCTTTGCTACCAAAAACCCTATGAGTGGCGTTAGTATATTTTTTAGTATGTACTTTTTTAATTTCCTTTGTATTTTGTGTATCTAGTGCACTGATTTTCATAAACAAGCTTTTTTTATTGGGCTCACTGTCCTCTGTTATCGGACAGAATGTTTTCTCTTATTTCTGGTCAGTACAGATCTCAATCTTGCGTGGCCTAATTTGTATTCATGTTATTTTGGTTCCAGTAATTAAAAGATATACCTAAGTAACATGAATAGTCAGGAAAAAGGTACCTAAGTAACATGAATAGTCAGGGAAAAGGTTCATGGAATGAATGTAATGAATGTATAAAACGAATTCTACGATGGAGACGCTTTCAGTACTTACAGCTCATAAAAAATTATCCTCGTTACCCGATGCTAAAAGGAAGCGAATTGAAGCAAGGACAAGATGACCCGAGAAAAGCGAAATCCTGACTTTATCTCTCCGTAAATTATTGGAGAACGCTGAAGTCGAAAGCAGCAAACGCGAAGACTGTGTACAGTTTGTATAGAAACCGATGAAGAAAGCTGGGTTCAGGGTTCATGCTGTGAAAAGTGGGCACACGAGACTTATGTCGATAACTCCGAATGCTTTGACAACTACATTTGTGACCGCTGCAAATTATAGTGAAACTAATCTGAGTCACGTTGCAGCATTCTGCTGTGTCCAGTTCTAGGTGCTATTTAATGATATGTCAGAATTCTGTATCAAAGTTTAACCAAGGTTTAAATTAACTATTATAATAATATTGTTTATTCTGTTATTTTATTTTAAATTATGATATTGTTAACTTATAAATAAAGCAGAATAAAACGCATAAAAATTCTTTTTCATTTATTTAAGAAAAATCCTAAGTGTCCGATACTAGAGGAACTCCTCTTGCTGCTTATATAACTGTTTTACTACTAACCAAACTATTTTACTTTTCTTTTCTTTTAAAGGTTTTCATTGATTAGCAATTCAAATTGAGTGAAGTCGATATAGAGGAGATTAAAAACTGATAAAGAAGTTAATGAGTGTATTATTTGCAAAGAGTAAACATGAAAATTGTGATGCTTGTAATTATGTACATTGCATGTAAAGTTCCTATTTTAATGTTTAATTGCAGTTCTATTAATATTGTTAATCATTTATATCTAAAAATCTAGTAATAAAATGTTTGTTGGAAATAAACAACAATTTTTTATTTGCTACAAATCGTATAACTTTTATTGGTTTGTTAATAATCAATTACTGTAACGTTAAAAATTTCAGGTTCTTGAAACAAACCAAACTAAAAGAGTGACTTCAGTCGCTAATAACCACCAAAAGTTGATGCGTTTTAAAACATAAGAAAGAAAGAACATTAAAAGAATATCTTTCCTTTTATGAAGTTTCATTTATAGGTATTACAAATTACTTTTTTAAACTTCAATCTTTGGTTATTAAATTAAAGTAGTAAATTAAAGTAGTATAAAACCGTAGGGCTCTCTTCTAAATTTTTGAAATCGGTAAAATAAAAAGACACCCTACTTTTAAAGAAGAATCATTAATATTATTTCATAGTATATAACTTTATCTATCAAATATCATTAAATGAACTTTTCTCTTCATCACTACTCTTTTACGACAAGTAGGGCGTAATAAAGAATAGAAAAAAATAATTATTTTTTCCAACATTGAGTAAACTATTTTGTAACACAATAATCGAGTAAATTTTCACCCATGTAACGAAACACCTTTACATAAATAAGTCATTATTTATATGTATTATTTTTAATAAAATATTGCAGAGTTTTAAATGAAATTAATGAGTAATGGAATTAAAAGCAAAAATAGAATAATATTTAATGAAATTATCATAAGTATATTATTTCTTCGTTGCTTCAATGATTTTTTAGATTAGGGTGTTATTAATGTAATTCTTACATACTTTCATGGTATTTCTGTTAACATTGAAATAAAAAAATATATCACAATATGTAAACATATTAATCAGTTCTTTTGGTACAAAATGTTTCAGTTAAATTTAGTATAAATTATATTACATTATGCATACACATACATACATATTATACATTATATTAGGCAACTTTTGGTCGGGTAACTGTGTTGATTAACCCAAAGTCGATCAAAATTGTCGTTTCAATTTGGTTGAAATTGGGTTTACATGGACAACTTTAATCAACTCTGCTGTCTAATCAAAAGTTGCATACAGCTTTGTTCAGATTAGCCCAGTTACTTGAATTCAAGTGGTTTAAATGCAAGTGAAAAGTGTGAACATGTTATATTACTTGGTCTGAAATATACATTCAAGCTTCAGATGAAGTTGATGCCCTTTCAACTTTTCCTTGCCTTGAAATACACATTGATTGATGTATACCATGATGTACATTGTACCATATAGCACAAAAATCGACAAGCACGTGAACGTCAAGTAAGCTGCCAAAAGTGTATGTTTTGTTTGAAAAATACATAACCAAATAACCAGTCTGCACCATTTATTCTGACGCCATTTGTATTTTTTTTTATTACAGCTTGAATTCAAGTTACTTATGAATTCAAACCACTTGAATTCAAGTAATTTGACTTGCGTGAATACAAACTTGACATCAAAGTATTTGAATACAAGTGGCTTGAATTCAAGTAACTTGACTAATCTAAACGAGGTTTAATGTAAATGTACCTTAAGTAAATATAATTAACAGTCCTGTTAACAAGAAGAACCTTAATCCTTCCTTCTGATAGTAAGTTCCTCTATATTCTGTTAACCTTATAAAAGATTAAAGGAGGGGGTTCTAACCCACCATTTAGAAAATATTTTAAATAAGTTACTTTTCTTATCATCAAAATTTTCAGAAAATTACTTATTGTCACTAATATCCTGCAGATTACTATGGAAGATTACTATGCATTCACATTTCTGATATTTAAAACTATTGATATACTTTTAAAACACGTCTCTTTAAACGTCAGCTTTCAACCCAAAATACAGATGGGCTCAACAAGCCCCACTTCAGTTTTCTACATAACAGCCTGACACTCGATCTTCCTAGGGTTAACTTAAATCCCATACAACTGTCCGAACGCTTCGATGAATGGCGATAAATTTGTAAGCAAACACAGTTATTTGAGGTGTGCAGACTCATCCACGTTTACGATTTATCGCGGTCGTGTGAAACAATTGTAACGACATTGGAGGGAAAATTTAATCCGCAATAAAAACGTTACTGCACGCGAGATGGAGATAGATAGAGGGAGAAGAAGAGACTACGCTGTAAAAACGTATCTGCAGTTTGATTTCTATTTCAATAACTACACCGCGACGACAGCCGAGCGTGTGAAACATGGCTCAGCGCCGATTCGATCGTAAACTTGCGTCATATTTCTGGGGTTGCTGGCTGATTGACAATTCGCGAAAGCTTGTCTACTATATTTGGCGTGGAACAGGGAAACGCTTTCAAACTGAAACAACCGGAGGGTGTGATTTAATTCTATCGACACTCGTATTTGACTGTTCTTCTTGGGCTAGGATATTCCTGATGCATGTACCGCGTGGGAATCCTTTTCCACCCATTTGTGAAGATTAGGTGTCAGGATGGGCAGCGTGGAGTGAGATGTGAGACAATGGTAGTCATAAAATGTTCCAAATAACCAACTCATTGATCTCCTGAAGAGAGATTTGCATATTTGCATAGGAAGGTTAGATACAGTGAAATATTTGAGTATCTGTCTATAGTGCAAATTAATGGAGAAATGTCTATTCTTCTTGCAAAATATATTAATTTATTGTTAAAGTTATAATGGTTATAAAGTATAACCACTGTATTAGAAAATAATATTAAACCTCTTGGAGGAAAATGACGTCTCATACAGAAAATTGTTTCGGAAGGCCATAAAATTAGGAATATTAATAATCTATTCATTTTAGAAATATTTGAATTTTGACCACTGTATATATGGAAATTTAAGCAAAATTGTATGGTATTTATAGTCAAAGGATTAATGATAAGTAATAATAAAGTTCTTATGATCGTCAATAATATCACGGTTGTATTTTTAGTTACAAGAATTTCTAAGTTAAAAATCATGTGGAAGTAATGCATGTTATCTTACTTATATTTTAGTCCTTTAACTTACACCAAAGTGACATTTGTAATTCAAAATATGCACTTAATATTCAGTAACGAAGGGTAGCTAATTTAAACTTCATTTAAGTAAATAGCTTTGAGTAACTCATTTATTGATTTGAATTATAACTTAAATGCACGCAATCCAAGAACAGTTCGTAAGAGAAATTAAATAAGAAACATGAGCATTAAGGAAACAATGTTACCTATGTACTATGGTTACCTAGTTAAATAATACATGCCGAACTATAAAAAAGGCTACGCTGTTATTAGTCTTGCGGTTTTGACAAGCTGATCGCGTGCTCATTACACAATTCTTGTGTGTATGTAGTTGTCATATTTTCAAACTCCTTATCAAGATCCTTCTTCATAAAAATACTTTCTACAAAATTAGAGAATATACAGTATCAGTAAGTATAAAACGTTCATTATAATTTTACCTTCGTATTGAAAAATCTTCATTTCTAATTATTACAGTTTTTATGAAAATGATATGTATATTATTATTATTCAAAATATAAGAAATCAACATAAAATATGAAGGATATTTTATTTATATTTTCTCTAGAAATACCCAAACAAATGTTGCATTCCAAACTATAAGAATAATTATGCATGATTTTAGGAGAATCATGCATTTTGGTTTCTTTTGTGAAGAAAAATTCAGAAACCTCTAAATAATAAATATTTATGTAGCACAAATGTTTTGACATAATTTGTAAGAACTCCATAAACGAGTACTTTACTTGAACTAATACATTGATGCCATATCTTAAATTCTGGTCTGTACTGCAAATAGTCGTATGAGCCAATCATATAATTACTGAGAGATTGAAACGATATCTTGAAGAGTATAATTATTATAAATATGAACATGTATATATGTATAGTATATATGTATATGTATAGTAACTAGAAACTGTGTCTCTCTAACTTCTTTTTTTTGATACCTTCGTCTGCTTTGAATGTAACAAAGCTGAAAAATTCGGTCAATGCGTCAGCGTGCACGGTGCATTCTGAGTGCATACATAATGCAGGTTACATTATACATCGACAAAGTGAACAACTACGTTGGATAACTCAACCCTATCGACAGAAGTGTCACGAGCACAGTGGAATTATTGTTGTGTCTCCGTGCACAGGCCAACCTTGCCAACATAGTCGTGTTCTTTCGTTCACGCGATGGGAAATTACGATCCGCATTTCGATTTGCTGACTTGTTCTAGCACAATTCCTGATAACAGTCCACGCGACTATCATTGGTCAATATTTTAGACGTTATTCACTGATAATAGCAAATGGAACGAATTTTCAGTCCAAGTTTTAGGTTACCTCTGGAAAATTGTAGCCATTGCTTCCATTTTGCACATGCTATTTTTGAATTCTTGTAAATTACGATGTTATTTAGAAATGAATTCATCCAGTTGATTTTGAAGTTTCAAATAAAATTAAGTATGCAGACAAGAATTGACTAATTGATTTGGTGGTCACCACACAAAATATAGAACTAACTAAATGTTTCATAGAATATAGAATTAACTAAATGATTCACAGAATATAGACCTTCACAGACCAATGCCAATTTTCCACGGGGGCAGCGAATTTACTGCCAATTTTTTGTGGCATCTTCTAGCTACCACTATTAATTCATATGTCTGTTTTTCAATTTGCTGCAAATTTGCTGCCCCTGCCGAAAATTCGTGTTAGTCTCTAGGAGCTTTATATTAGACTATTATCATTAGGTCCATTCACTTCAACATCTGTTGCTCTTCCAGGCTTCAATCATGTACCCAAGGCCTATGGGTTTGTTTCTATGTTCCAAAATAAGACAAACATGGAAAATAACAAAATTGTGTTTGAAACTTCGTTTCATAATTATTAATTATTAAAAAAATTTCTAAAGTTTCTATGAATTATTTCTAATTTGACTTACTCTACTCTACTGACATAGCTGCGATGGACTACACACTTTCAGTAGAATGAATCTCCTAGTCAGACACGTTACACTCTGCATTTCAAGTATACTTTTAACAATTAATAACTCCAATACCAAGCATTCGTCTTAAATGCAACTCGAATGTGTATCCCATTCTGAAGGCTGTAAACCACAAAACGCTGATTCACGTCTCCCATCCGCATTGTATTAAAATAATTTTATGTATTGCGTATTTTATATTCACCAGTATGCAGGTATTTGCTTTAAGAATGCAATGCGGTAAAGCAGTGTATAATTAAAATACTTCGAGCTCTATTGCACAATTTACTTATAAAAGGAGGCATTTGTAAAAAATAAAATAGATACGTTATAGACGATAGTTTGAATCATTGGCAAGCCTGGTGTATTTCTTTGAATACATAATGAACACATATTGTACAAATTCAACAGACACATATAAACACAGAAAGATCATTCGATTATCTCGTAATTAAAATTTGGATGTTTTCAGTTAAAATAGCTAATGTATCTAATTGATTGTCCTCTGGCTTCATAGATTTCAATAAAATAAACTATAGTTTTTCTTTGCTGTCTATAATAAAACTCTATACAATTTTTGCAAAACTTCTAATGTCAACTCTAGTCAAAAATGTGAATTGTCACATTCATCTTTTTTAAACTAATTCATAGAACTGTGCTTTCAAAAATTATGAAGACTTTTCGTGTCATAATATAAATATCTCGTTTCGTACATACATATACAATGATATTGGATTCGGAATCAGGATTCGAGTTAGACTTTGGTATTTGCACATCACTGCAACTGAATTTTCCCGATGCACCAAGAGCCGCAGTATTTTCATCCGAGGATATAACTGACCTTAAGAGGCTTTTCCTGTTCTTTATGTTTCTTCATAGTACTGGTTCGTCTCGAATACACGTTCGCTGTTTGGTTCCCGCATCATGACGGTCATAAACCGAAACTCGCAGAAATATAGTATGAATTTTTTCGTTATATTGCTCGTAAAGCAACCATTTTATGTTCCAATCCAATCCCAACTACACTATTGCAATTGTTCTACTTTAACATACTCAGTGAAGCTGCGCCTTGTGTTTCTCCATGACTCTAACTAATGTAATAAGTTTTATACAAGGGTTTTACATTTTGCTCTGATATTAACTGATAATAATTTGAAGTTGACGTGAGTATCGAGAATATGAGTATATGTATAATTATCGTCTTCCTGTGCTCGCAATGAAGATGAGAAAATAAATAGGGTAAAAAGTCTAATTATTGTCATTTTATAGTTTGATTCTGATAATGAGTTTATTAGTTTATTACATAATGTTTCTATTTATCGATCAAAAACAGAACTATCTTGTTCTTATATCTTCATTTTTATGAATGGCATTATTCTCTCCGTTTTTTATTGGTATTACTATATTGGTATTATTTTCTGTTTATCCTTATTTCTTACTTTCATATAATTCTTATTTGTATAATTATCCTTGTTGCCATTCCTGTTTTTGTTTTCATGTTCACTATCATTTCCTATTATGCAGTTCTTTATTTTTGTCTTGCTCCACTATTTGCTTTTTTATTTGGTCCATAAATTCCTCCACTTTTTCTTCTCTTTCACAAAATAATTTTGAAAACTGGCAAAACAAAAGAATCAAAATTTATTTTATCACCTTAAAGTCTCTTCTAAATTGTTGCATCTGTACCAAAAAGAGTTTTAAATCACCTATTAGCACCCAGCAATACCCTATTATTAGAGATTTTCATTATATGGTTTGTTTCGTATCTCGTAAAAAATTTACCTCTAAATATATTGTCTGATTATTTATGCTTAAAATTGCGATTGAGTTCTTCTTATATGTGTTAGTGTTTAAAACTTTAAATCACAGTGTAAGTCACCTGTAGACCAGTAGAAAACTTTTTAAAACATTGATCAGTCTGACGTCAGAAATAAGGATCTTTCGCCTTGATTAAACTGGCATTAAAAATTTAGAAAACATATGATACAAATCTTCAAGGTTTATTCTTAAAATATCAGACGTTATGAATTCAGAGGTCTTATAAGAAGTTGAAGTAAAGTCTATATTACGTTCGAAGGATATTTGGAGTAGTGGCCAAGTCTCCTTTCGAAGTTCACCACTCTCACTCGAACTGGAAACTAATGTGACTCCTCAAGTGACGAGGGGAAAATTCGGAGGATATAACGATTCAAACGAGTTTTATAGTTTACAATCTTTTGGTCGAAGTTTAGAAAGTTTAGCTTCTCCATTTCGAACGCTAAGCTTAAAAAATTTACTAGCCAGCTCAGTCGACTTTGAAAGTTTCAAAGTTCTCACATCCACAGTGCTATTTTATTTCTTTTACCTCAATCTCCAACTGCAATCGTTCACATCGTTGTTGTTTCAGAAGGAAACTTTCGAGATAACTATATAACGACAAGTAATTTACTTTTTTAACGGAGATATTGAAAATAAAAATTCAGCAACTACATTTCTGAATAATAAATTGATTTTCCCTTATTATCTTTCATGTCTGACCTTTTCCATCGTTTGTAATTTTAGTTACAAGGAATTTTTGAACATTTAGAGCTTTCAAAATATTTCACCTTCTCTGAGTTTTTTATGTAAGTAAAATTTGTTAATATTTATGAATTTCCGAAGTTTCTATCTATTTCTCTATGTCCTGAGTTCTATTTTCTAGGTTTCTTTGTGTACAGATACAATTGTGATTATTTATTGCTTGTATTATAAGAAACGATCACTGTTACAGACGTCAAGGTTGTGCTATATAAAGAACCAAGTCGTCCATTTATAGGATAATCGGAAATGCTTCAGTAAAAATGCATTGTATCGGCATAGTGGTCGATACACCCCACTCGAACGGCCCTTGATGGTGGAAATTCACCGCACTCAGTAAATTTTCGATAGGATCGGTGAACTGGGAAATCGTGTGCCTTCGAGGACTCCTATTTCTCCAGAAATCAATTTCATCTGGTAACTCTATAGGCTGTTTTATGGATCAAATTTTATTTAGAATTATTACAACTGAATCAGTGAGTCGAAGAACAGTACAAGTCGAAAATTACCATTTCAAATATCTCAAAACTATATCTGAATTCCAGAGTTGAAATGTATTAACGTAGTTTCTAGCTAACTATGCTAGTCAAATTGAAATTCGAGTATAGGATAAAAGTGGTATGATACCATATGAATTATAGTGATCATTTTTAACACTATTTCGATTTATTGCAAAAAGTTAAATGATAATATAATGATTACAATACGAAAATGGGATATTCGGTTGACTAGTGTTTAGCTACAATTGACTAGCTTAATTACAAGTGACAAATAAATTTTTACACAAATCCCTTTTTTTATTGACAGATACAGAAAAATTGTATGGACAGTTTTATTGAAATTAATACATTTACTTCATAATATTTCAATACAATTTTTATTTCAGACGTAAAGAGGAGCAGAGAAGCAGTCTCCTTTCAATACCGCCATATGTCACAGTATTAAAATGCATCAATTTTTGTTAATAATTTCTTGATAACTATGTAATAAATCGATTCCATATTTTGTACAAGGGTTCCTTGTAGTCCAAATTAGTTTTGCTCAAAATTTGAAGGAAGTTTTGAATTTTAGTATTTAGCTAAGAACTACCTTAATACCCTCTGGCTCTGGTGCCCAGAAAAGTGAAATCCACAAAACGAAACAATTCTTTAATCCACCGTTTCAGTTGTTACGAATCATTTCTTTTGTACACTCATCGTTATTAAAAGTATCTTCTTGTACAGTATAACAGCATTGAAGAGCTAGAAACACCTGTTCCTTATCAAGCAGATTTTATATTACAGTACAGCATAAAAGATAGGTTAATTGTAAGAATAACTATCTTACTTATTGTTAGTAACATCGCTACCACATTAATTAATTATAATGTAGAAGTTTGTAAAATTGTTTCGATTGTTAAGTAAATTTTGTTTGTCTGAAGATTTTCTTCCATTTAAAAGAAAAATATGTAATAATTATTACATATTATATCAATCTTAATTGTACCAATTTAGAACAAATTTCTTATATTATACTTATTATATCAGAACACAAACATTAGTTGGTTTAACAATTTCTGTAACAATTGTTTAAGAAATCTCCGAGTAAAATAGATAAGTAGCTATCTTTTAATGATAAGCTATTATTATGTTTCGAAGAAGAAAAATGCCTCCAGTCAGTTGTGAAAAATTTAGCGTTCTTCCACGTCGATCGTTCGTTATCGAACTTAAGTGTTTCACAAGAAATCAATTCTTTCAGTGAGTGACGAGGGCGCAGAAAAAGGAGCCCATTAAAAATAGATCGATCAAAGATACATACGCATCAAGTAGTAGCTGTCAATCACTGGTCAGGCGTGCTGCGCCAACCACTGATCGACGACTGATCGATTTCTGCGTCGGTGCACTATGAATTAGTGATTTTAATTATTACGTGGGAGTTGTATTCCAGCGGGAAGTCTTCAATGTCTATTATTATTACGAGAGCGAAAGGAATATTAATTTTCCGCGGAAGGCAAGTTTTCCAATATCGTAACGACCAACTAGAGACGGTAAAATTTGTATTTTCAGCTCTCGCTGAAACCTCTTATCAAAACTGATTCCAGCGTTTTATGAAATGATATTCCTTTGTTACTTTCCATTTGTCTGAATAGAATTCGCCTTAGCGTGATGAATCGTAATATTTTCCAATTAAAGATGAATGTTTCGTTCCTTAAGCTCAAGGGCTTTTGTATAATCAGCTCACTTGATTGCAATAGCAAATAAATCAGTTGTTTAGAAAATACATATCCACGAAAAAATTCTCAAATCGAAAACGTAAAATTTTTGAAAACAGTGAAACGAAAATGTTTACTTGCATAATTACTTAATTACTGCTATATAATTCAATATTAATATTTACTGAAATAATTCATTATAAAAAATAAAATATAATTGCGCATCATATTGTACCACACTTGAGTTTAAAGTGGATTGCATGCGCGATACGTGTTTTTTTTGTGAATATTATTAAATAATATTATAATGAATTTTCCATAAAAATATTTTCCGTTACAAAGTTTATAATTTTTTTTTTTTAGTAAAAGATTTATTTGACAAACTTACTTACATCCATCGTACGTCCGAATGTCTGTTTCAGACATTCTGAAAACGTACATAAGATGTCTACGTGGCAGTATTTGTAAGACGTCTTGAATGTTTAGACCCAACGTCTTTAAGTCGTCCTTAAGACATCTGTATGACATTCTGAAGACATCTTCAGGATGTCACGTTTTGTAACATAAGACGTTGGGAAGACATGTCTACGACATTTCTAGGACAATAACATTCCCAGTAGATAGCATACGACGATATGAAGACGTCTTTTTCATGTTCATTTTATACCTGAACGTCTTACGGCACAATTTAGACGTCTTAAAAACATCCAAGAGCATACATCTTAAAGACTTGCAAAGTTTACATCTATAAAACGTCTTAAAGACACACTATATGGACGTCCTAAAGCCTTACGCTTTTGGACGTTTTAAAAACGTCTAATTTTTGTCTGAACGTCTTATATATGTAATTTTGAAGGCCTTTAAACGTCTTATAAATGTTTCTTAAGATGTCTTGAAGACATACTGAGTTGTAACATCGAACATCTCAGAGACGTGTTTTGGATATTCTTAGGACTTTACTGGATGTTTTTAAGACGTTTTTGAGATGTCTCTGTGCTATTTGGGTTGTTTATAAGGCGTCCTGAATATCTGAAACAAACGTCTTTAAGACATCTTTAAGGTATCTGTGTGACGATCTAAAGATGTCTTAAAGATGTCACGTTTTGTAACAACAGATGTTCGCATGATCTGTCTACGACATTCGAAGGATATTACTAACGTCGTTAAGACATCTTGAATGTTAGGCACGGATGTCTTTATGACGTTATTAAGATGTTTTTGTGCTATCTGGACTCTGGAACACTGTATAATGTCCGCTGAGCCATGCTCAAATTGTTTTCATAGTTTCGATAACTTTCCCGAAAAACTGTTCCATAGTTCCAATAATTGGACCGTATTAATTGAAACATTTCACGAGAATGTGAACTGTAACAATGTCTTTTTTATATGGATTTCGGTGTACATAGTATTGCGATGCAATTTTTCGAAATTTAGTTTGCATGAAACGCTTCGTCCCTTTTAACGTGGAAACCAGATTATTTTCGTAACATTGAAAAAATTTTTTCTCCTTAATGGAGTGATAATGCAATTTAAGAAAAAAAAATGGTGATTGAAACATTCCTAAGTACTCGTCAAGGAGAAATAAAATCAAATTATCATACACGTGTTCCGAATGTAAAGATGAACATTCGTGTATTTAGAAATGAAAAAATAAATGTCTAACTAATGGTAAGATTTAATGCATATATACAATACTTTTAAACAACTATTTTATTTTTAGTTATTGTAAAAAAATTATTTGATAAATTCTAATTATAAAATGTGATATGTCATGTACTTGTATATTAATTACTAACGTGTAAAGATGTAGAAAGATGCTGAAAAGAATCTCCATTTGTTCTAAAGAAACGAATGCACACGTACCTATGTAGGTTTTATTTGAGAATACCTATGCATATTTTCATCATGTTTTAGTATATTTAAAAAGTTTTTATACATTTAGATTTTGTAATTTTTGTAATTTTTTGATATAATCAATTACGAAAAAATTAGATTTTAAAATAATCAAAAGTGAAAATTACCATATAATTTTAATTGCAAGTGATACAATTACTAAGTAATTTTGATTGCATACTTTGTAATCGAGAGTATGAATTATTATCAGTAATCACAATTACAAGATACCTATAATTACTTTGTAATTGTGGCTAATGTAATCATATTAGGAATTGATTATACAATATTGTAATATATAGATTACGCCCAACTCTGTTCTCATTATACATATAATGTACCTTTAGTATACGTACACTTATATATGTGTATACAAATAATAACTCTGATTAATAGTCTGTGACTATTATAAACCGAAACACAACATACAGACAAAATAGATTGCATTGTTAAAATAAAGACGAAAGCGTAATTTATTCACATTTCATTAGATGTATGAATAATAACATGTTTATTAAATACTTCATTTCATTTATTGTTTCTATTCCTTGGAACAAAATACGTATATCTGCATTATCACTGTATAATGACACAAAGACTTCTTCACTTAAGGCTTTGAGGAACCTTATCGAATAATAAAAAAAATAAAAGAAAGACCAACAAAGAGACTATTCATCTGAGATGCTGATCACTCGATCGAGCTTTGTCACCGACTCCTTTCGAAATGGGATCAGCAAATATGTCGTCGACTTTCTCTGGAGCGCCAAAGACAGAAAGAACCCTTGAAAGATTCTGATCTCGATTTATACACGCCTTTAGTGGTTTTGGGTTAGCCGATTTACCCTAAAAGCGTGATGAAACGAGATTCGTCTTCGGAACACTCCAAACTCCTCCTTCGTCTTCGAAAGAAAAATTAAATCTGCGTGGCAGCTTTTCGGGGATTCGACTACTAGCAAGCCCACTTCAAAGGATTTCCCTTTCTTTCTGCTTCGATGGATATCTCTGGCGAGCAAGGGTCGCCGTGAGGCTGACTTTTAGTGCCAAAACGAGGACCGTTTTATCGTGTTCGTATTCTGATCTGCTTCACTCGGATCGAAGAAATCGTTGATTTGCCGATGCTCGAAACTCAGAGGGTAAAGGTGAAAGCTTCTGCGTAAAATGTCACATATTCAAGTAGGATTTTTATTGCACCTTCTGTACAACGAACAGACTTTTATGTCGACTTTTCAGTTACGTGACTAACTTATAAAATATGTATAATTGTTTTATTTTAATTTTAATAATTTTTCTTTTGTTTTAGTTAGGTACTTAAGTAGTACTGTCAAAGTATAATTAAAGTTCTTCAACAGTTACAAATTGAAAACATGAAATTCTTGAGAAAAAACTAGTTTGATATATTTATTTAAACTATAAATAAATGTCAAAATTTATTATTTATATATTCTTTTTCATGTTTGTTAAATACTTCTTGACTTGTTTGAAGTACTTGTTAGAGATAAAAATAAATTTGATTTCAAATGTATTCATAATTCATTAATTAATTCCTTATTCAATTCCATGTGTTTATTTAATTTCAAACAATATCTTATAATAATTATGTAACAAACAAGGAAAATGTTCTAACTTTGAACGGAACAAAGTAAAACTGAAATATTGTTGAATAGAACTAAAGAACTAATGAACTGAAAAATTTTACTCTGAAATTCAGGTTTCTCCAAATATAAAATTAAAAGTTTAAACTCGATATATAAAAATCAACTAAAATTAAGACAAACCGATCCTAACAAAGTTGAAAAACAAAATTAAATTTCCTTACTTTTGAAATACCTACATGTAAATCCTAGCTCAAAAGTATTATGACACTGGATCACAACAAGTATCTGTAAAACGTAAAGAAATATTATTGAATTTCATTAAATATGAAATATTTTGTTTTATATCACATTAGAGTCTATAAATTTGATAAATAAATACACATGTGAAATGTGTTTGACTGAGTCTTATTTTTCTGACATTGGGCATTAGGTCAAACGTAGCAAAATCAGTAGAATAAGTCAGTAGAGTATGTCAAGTCAGACATATTCATTTTAGACCTTTCTTCAATAATTAATAAATCGAAAACGAAACTCCAAATACAATTTTATTTTTGTTAATTTTTGTCTTATTTTTTCTTCTAGAATCATCTCTAATCAAATTTCTAATACCTGTTGTCGAACACACGTAGTGTATTTTCTTTTTGATTTTATTATATATATTCTAAATTTGTAAAGAAAAGCGATTTTGTATCGATCCTTCATATTGCAAAACTCATTGGAAATAGGTTTCCCAATACATTTGAAAGGGTATACGTACATTCAGCTAAAGAGCATGAAAAGGATTCAAGTTAAAAACACAATATGAATGAATTACCGATCCGACCCGAATCAGAATAGCAATTAACCGAATTAAAAGCAAGTTGAGTGGAATCGATACTGAATTCGCTGGTGTGCGGTGAATTCAATGATGTAAAATTGAATTCGGTCGTGTGGAATCCAATTTACTAGCGTAAAACTGAATTTGGTGGCATAGAGTCAAATTTAATGATTTAAAACCATGCTTAATTGTATTGAATCAATTTGAAACAGTGTAACATTAGTGTACAGGAACTATAGTTCTTATTACAAAATTTATTTCGTATTCAATGCTTTTTAATAAAATAAAACTAAATGATCTGCTTGTAAAGGAAAATTGATAAAAAAGTCTTCAGAAATTTTTATTTTATTTATGAAATAGTTAATTCTTCCTATCACTTTTTATTCACTTCTCTTCACAACTATTCCTTGACACATGGCCAGCTGTATATTCCTGGGAAGGGAATTTATAGTCTTTTAACCTACCTTCTGCATTGATATATTTGACACGTGAATGAAGTGTATAGTGCGTGGAAACAAAACACGTGTTAAAAACGCAAAGTTGCGTCGCCCGACTTCCACGATTACATCGTTCCAACGCAAGTTTGCGTCACTCATCCGCAATGTGTTAACTATGACCAAAAGGAACAGACAATACGTGTTTTTTTTCGAACCCTTGAGTTGTGCATTTTATAGTCTAGTAAATGCCTTTACTTGGGGAATTTTAAACGGAATTACTAAAATAATAAAATGTGCAACAAAAATAGGTTAATATTTCAAAAAATTATATTATTTCCATACTATCTCAACGAGAGCTTTTTCGGATGATGATGCATTTGTACAGTACTTAGATTTTTCACTGCATTTCTGTTAACATTTGAGGAAACAAATACGTTATAATTACTAAATAATATGGTTTGATTGTGATTATGGTCATATAATAAAAGGATGAGACATATTATCTGGAGGCACTTCCTAAATTCTTGGTTGCAGATGCTTCAGTATAAAGTTAGCAACAACTTATCGTCGGGAGATGCATTTAGGTATCATCAACTTAAACTGATAACTATTTCTACTTTTTAAACATATGCCTTAATTTTTCATAAAATAGTAATGACTTACAATTTGACTTTACCGATACTGCCCGATCGTGTACTAACACCTTTAACTATAGCACTAATTGTGGTCGTAGCGAGATGTTTATAGAATTCTTTGATTGTTAGTTAAACATAAAGATATGTCAACTTTAAGGTATTATTATTGTAAAACGAAGGCAGATCAGACACTATATCATAAGCCATTTTGTGCTTCCATTTGTATCTCTTACCACCCCTCAAAATATCGAAAGCTATATTTTCTACACTCTGCGCATATTTTCTGCGCCACATAAAAATATATGAGAAACAATTGAGAATCATAAATAAAATAATCCTGCACAGGCGGCACTGAACTCGAAAATTTAGACATATTCCCTCGTGAAGGCACGTTCAGGGTAGTGAAACTAAGAAGAAACTAATACATGTACAGTGGTGTTTACACAAGAACCTAGCGTATATAGTATATGTAGAGCATCTGTAGAGAGCCAATAGAGAGACGCCGATAGACACGAAGCAAAGCATAGAAAAATTGAAATTGAAATAGAGGAATGTGGAGAGGGCAGCACAAGAGGAATAAAGGGGAACAGGTACACAGAGAAATATGCGGCGGCTCCGTTGCGGCCCTCTTCACTGGTTTTGATTACTTATTTTCTGTACCGGGGCGAATCAGACTGTCGGTATTTGCACGATTCTCTGGATGCAACCACTCGCTAAACTGGGTCGCGCAATTCGAGGGAGAATTCGTCGTTAAAGGATTACAAGCAGGGAATATAAACGATGATGTAGATTATTAAAAGCCTTCACCCTTTTTTCAGTCATTTTTCTCTTCGGTATATTTCAATGAGTGTCGATTCTTTTTTACCTTGTACTAATCTTTTAACGTATCTGACATGATTTTACAGCTTCACAATATCATGAGAAATAGTAAATATAGTGGATAATAACGATTACAATCCTATAGAGAGAGGTAAAATGTTGGCGACTCGGTAGCAATACTTTCCCGACATTGGACAGATAGTTTATTTATCAGAACATAGCATTTTTGGTTTTGGTGGTAGAGAGGGGGTATTTGAGAAGAATATTTTTACCAATGGTATTTTTTCAAAATATACTAAAAGCGTGTATAAGACAAAACAGACGCTAATATCGCCAACATCGCCAACATACGTATATGTTCAGGTAAACTCCTTTTCCCCCTTGATTAAATCTTTTACAACAGTAATAACATTAACACGTTCCGTGCCACGGCAATTTTTGAAGACTTTCCATTCAGGTCGCGTGAGGCGTATACGACCCACACTTTAAAGATTAAAAAAAGTAGTTTAAGACGTATGCCTTACATTTTTTGAATACTGCAAAAGTTATAATTAGTAGGAAAAAGATATAAATTTTAATATGTATTAGACAACAAAGCAATAAATTTAATTTTTAAGGAATTATTTTAACAAATTTGGATTAAAGCATGATCGAACGTTTACTCTACCAGATGGAGTTGCAAGCTCCTACATAACCATTTTAATAAAGTCCAAGTGCATAAAAAATAAAGCATTTTATTTCAAATATGTTTAATATTACTACCTACAAATCTATTTACAATTATAAAGGTATATTGCGGTGAACCTTGTTGAAACATGGCAGCATAAATGAGACTCGTCTGAACAACCATCACAAAATGTTACAATTTTTATAGTACAATTTTTTGCTGATTTCGAGGCAAACTTTTTAACATTACTTTCATAACAAATTTTACACCGTTTTCTAACTAAACCAAATTGGCCCTCCTTTTCTTTAATTTCATGGCGAGCTCTTTCTGGTACTATGGGCAAAGAATTATTATCGTCGTAGGACATCATACGCATAGCTAATTGTTTTCTAAATTCAACGCTTGATATTTTATTGTTTATTGTTGATCATATTGTTGAAAATGACTACCATGCCGCGTGGGGTGTATACACCCCATGATAAACGCTGTATAAATGATGTGAAGTTGCCTGTATTTGTACATAATACTCTATATAAATTTTTATATAATACTCTACAATAAATTTTTAAAGAATTCTTCGTTTTTAAATGAGAATTCCAAGTGACCTGAATGGAAAGTGCAGCGGGGGTCGTATACGCCCCACACGGAACGTGTTAATACCCCATACCCAGAAGCCACCATATCAAATTTTGTGAAACTCGAATATTGTAGTCCAGAGATACACAGTAAAACAAACGTCAACGTACGTACTGTGCTCCGCTCAAAAGATAATCCCCGTAACGTATGCAGGTCTAATTGGTTAGAGTGGAAAAGGACACGCCCAGTCTGGCATATACTTTCGGTTCTCGCATACGAATCGTCATGGCAGCTACACACACAAAGGAAGATCGAGAGAGCTCCTTGTCCCTCTGCCGTCTCAGGGATCGTCTCTTGAGCGAAGCACAGACATGTTCAGGTGACTTCCCACTCCTCCCACCCTTGATCAAATCTTTTACAACTTTAATAGCATCAATGCCCCAAATTTTCTGTAGCTTTAACCACTTTTGAAATATATACGCCATACTCCCACATCTTGCGTCTACTATGACCAAATTTTTTGACACATAAGAAGTATCAGTGTTCCATATACAGAAGCATTCATATCAATCTTCATGAAATTCCAATAACCCATTCCAAAGATATACAGAATAACAGATATCAACATACACATATATATATACACACATACAGACACATCAATGCATACAGAATTTAGTCATCGATTTTTTGATATTTTTGGACTCAAGGGACTTCAAAACGTCGAGAAATGCAAAAAATTAAGGGGATCAAACTTTGATCTATAGCAATACTTTCGTTCTATTATTATATTATAATAATAATCGGGAAAGTAAAATCAGACGAAAAACGAGACTAGGGTCAAAATAATCAGTTCTTCGAGGATTTCTCAGGAGGAACTTTCAAAACTGGATTAAAACATGTCCCTTAGGGTATCTCATGACGTGGAAAATTATGACCTAGGGTAGGGATCAGAAATTTGAAGGAAGGATCATGAGACATTTGAGGATAAAGTTGAGAGAGTCTAAAGTGGACTAAAGAACAGATTTAGAACTCGATATCAAATAGTTGAAGAAGTTTCGAAAAGAATATAAGGAAATAAGATAAGTTACATATTAAGATGTTTTAAATATTAAAATATTTTATTTTTGTGGTAGACTACAGAAGAATAGTTTTCATTGTTATAAACAGAATTATTTCAAATATTGAATACCTATATAATAATTTTGGACATGTAAATAAATATTACTTTCAAAATACTGGGCAAATTTTAGTGAACTAAAATTTTCAAGGAAGTATGGAAAACTGGAGCAAGATTTCCATTGTGTTAAAAATAAGTTACCTACAAAATTAAAAGTGAAAAAAGCTTTATGACTGTGTTACGTTGGGTGAAGTTTAAATAAAAATTGGCATTGAGTCTGAAATTAAAAAGAGATTTAAGAAATTTTCTAAAATGATTCAAAAGAATTAAAAAAACTTGGAACAAGTTTAAGAAACATATAAAAATTTGTACTTTAAATTGTATTCAGCCTCGTTTACGTATTTCAAATAAAGAAAAATAGAATTGAAGTGTGTAAATCGTTTCAAATACGTAAAGTAATTTGCTTAAAATATTGTATAAATACATCAAAAGTTATGCTGTATTTTTAGTTTCATTTAAACGTAAATCAAATATTATGTTCTAATACTGTTTCAAAATTTCGTTACTGACCTATTTCAATATTATTGTGAAGGCTTTTCTGCTATTCAAACCTGATAGTAATTCAAGGATAGTAAATTAAACTTCAAATTAGTAAAAGAAATATTTCCTGATTGTAATCAACAAAAAGTCAAGCGAGATTGATTTAAATGCATTGAAAATTATGTAAGTGGGTCAAAATGAATTCTTCACGTGTCAGAGGAAAAGAAAAAAGAGGGAACTTTTATAAATCCTTTGGGATCCTAAGAACGTTATACGTATTTACGGTTCAGTGCGGATGAAATCGATTTGAAGAATTCAACTAAATTCGCACGTGTCATAAACTCCACATTGAGGCTGCTTAATGATATATGTATGTACGTGTGTCAGAGAGGAAAAGCGTTCTCCTTCCACGTTTCTTTTTCGCACAGACGTCGATCGATGGATCAGAAATGGTAGATTAATTCGATAGCCTGCTGCCACGGGAAGCTCCCTCCAGAGCCCCGAGAAAGTGCGAAGCTTTCCCGAGGTCGGGTCGAAAAAAGAACACAGAAATAGTTTCCCAGAAAGGTGGAAGTGAGAGGAGCTTCAGATCAAAGTCGAAAGTTCACGATCAGGATGCAAACGTAATTTTCCAAGGAACTAATAAAAGTTGCTATCACGGTCCTTCATAGCGATAAATCGTGTTTCGTCGCTGCGAAGTGACACACTGCGTACAGATTCCTTGCTTTTCTCTTTTGCTACTTTTTTCCTCGAGTGGGAAAGTCAGGCGTCGATCAAAGTAGACTGGGAAGCACTTCGGGATATTTACTCCTGAGAGACTTTAACTCTTCCTGACTTCAATACGAGAAATATGGTGGGCGAAGAGAGTGACAAAAATAAATCTCATAAAACTTTTATTCGTTTTGTGAATTGCTTAATGTATAGTTAACTAAGAGATAGAATCCAATACGGAGATGCTCGTTTAATTACGATATATTTTGCGTTGATTTTATTGCGATCTGTAAAATGTTTATAGTATTTTGGGATATTTTAAGTCTACAAATAAGCCTTTTCCTGAAAATGATATTCATAATTTAGTGACAAGGTGGAAATAGATTATTGAACGAAACAGCAAGTAGATAGGGGACACCGGGAGCAGTAATGCATAACATATTAGATACGTCAAAATATATGTATATGTGGGTAATAGACGTTAACATAAATATTGGTTATATGATGTAAAATGACATTTGTCCTAGCTGGGCACATCACATAGATATGCAATAGACATTTATGTATAGTGAATAAAAGCGCTTTTCAATATCCTAAACTAAATTTTCTTTTTGCTTTAAAATTATAGATAATATAAATATTCTTTTTGTAAAATATATTCTTTTTTTTAACCTTTGCTACGATCTTTTTTAAAGTAATATTAATCGTTGCTTAGTGTTTCTAAGCGTTTCGTTAATGAAAATTTATCATTTAAATTCAAAGCATGGTTGGTGACTGTAAGATTGACATTTGGGATCGGTTACAATATTTCAACGAATTATTTTAAAAAAAAGTAATTAACACCAGTTCTAATATACAAGGATACGTAATAACCCAGAGAAAACAGTAACCATTTGTTATATGTAGCTCTTAAAAAAATATTTTACTTGTATTCATTTATTATCTATTAAACTTCCATTCAATAAATACCTTAATTTTGCATAGTTAAACTGTAGTATTACTGTACATTCCATGCAGTGTCATAATCGACCCTAGACCAGGGACTTTGTAACAGTTCCTGCGCTTCCCATTTCTATTAATCATTTGGATATTAATTGACATACAGCCAAATTGCTATAACTCAATAATGTTAGATAAATAGGTATGATTATATCAGAATTTTCGTTGTACACAAATGTAATAGTTTATATATAATTGTATTCTACAGTCGAATTGTTAAGTAGATATTATGTCCAGTCGGTCCTATACTATAACTTAAAATGAACTATAGTCTACAAGATTTTTGTTCAATATTAAATTGGGTCTACACCAGTTAGAAAAGAAAAAAAGGCATATGTATAACATTCCTCTTTTCTGTTTTGTAAAAAGTTATATAACTTTGTTATCTGTAGTGTAGTGTAGACCCAGCTTTAAATATATAATAAATTTTTACCACAACTTAATAAACTATTCATTATTGGAACTTCATAAAATATAATAAATTTCTCATCTATTTTTTAAGTTAGTGAAATAAAATTATTTATTATGATCGTCTTTTGCAATTTATATTTAATTTATTTATTTTTATACTATTTTGTTACAAAAATCCAAATTTAATGCTGTATATTAAATTTTTACTGACAAAGATTGAATCAAGTACTTCTAAATATACAATGCAAGTTTGAAGAACCAGAACTCTCTTACTTGTGCACTATAAATTTAAAAAATGAACCCTACTTTTGCTTTTTCTTTAATCTAAATTTAAGTAATCTACATTAAAAGCAATTTTTTAAAGTGGTTTTAAATGGTTAAGTATCTTTACTTGTTTAAATGAAATCACAATTTTATTGTTATACGAAACTCCAACACAATTTAATATATAGGTAGTATGTAAACACAAGAATAAAGCACGTATTTACTATTTGGTATAATTACAGTATATAATTATATTAAGTTAATGAATATTATATTGGTATCATATATTTCACGATCAGGTTTTCTTCGTTTCCTTAAAAGAATAAGTTGCAACTTTGAGTTTCATTATAAATGTATTATGTTTTCACAACTGCATAGTGTTTGTGAATAACATTTAAATCTTAGAAAAATGTACTAAGAAAAAGTATAGTTTTCTTGGGAAATTAAAGTACACAAAATAAGCAATTATAATTTCATGTATTCTTCTTAAATTAATTACTGTAGATTAATTATTACCAAATATTTATAACGATAACCTCTCTGAGAATACTTTCTACTTTTCTTAACGAGCAGCAACATTAATGCACCTCCATAATTTAAACGCTATTTTATGCTGTGATTTAGCTATTTAATATAAATTCAATACGATCTAGAGTTGGCTGCAAGTTTAATTAAAGCGCGGGCAGAATTACCACAATGGCAACAGTGTTTCTTTAGTCTAGTTTTCGATTTCCCGTTCGTTTAATTATATTTATGCAAATGTAAGAAATATCTACACCACTTTTCTACGTCCATGTTATTAGAAGAAATAACACCTTTTTGTTGGTCTGGCATTTAGCGTTTGTTCAACTTTTGCGTGTTCCAATTTCAATGTAACATTTTAATTCAATCATGATTCAAGGTGGAAATTTTTACTCTCCTCAAATATGTATAATTAAATATTTCTCCTTTGAAATATGTGTAATAAAAAGGAATTCATTAGGGAAGTTAGTTTAACCCTTTTAGTGCCAACATCACAGTGAGAATTGTCAAGCCAGTATTTACCTAGTTTTCATCCATGAAAAAGAATTTCTTTACTCACCACAAATGTTGTTAGCGATAAGCGAAACTTTTTCCATACCAGCTTAGACCACCAATTTTGAGACAGTCTGTATATTAACATCAGTAGTCTAAAGTAAATGTTTTGCTATTAAAAAATTATTTAATCACATATTCATGTGATCTTGTTATTTCGAATAATCGAGATTCTACTGAATAATGATTAATAAGAATTTGAAGAATGTATAAAAGCTTTAAAGCCATTGATTAAAAATTATTCAACATCTACATTCAGTTTCTGAATATTTAGATCAAATTTCATATTTTGTTCTGCATCTGTTTTTTCAAAATTCTGTTACATTGTTAAACATATACTGAAAAAACATCTAAGTAATTTTGTATTCACTGAATGTTCCCATGCGAGAAACGTTCAGAAACGAGCGCTGAAAGAAAATTTCACATGAAAACATTCTCAACCTCACGGCTATTTCATATCTGGATTCTATAACGAAATGTCAAAGTCAAATAAATTCTATATAACATAGAGGAGAATAGTACATAGTGAGACGGGATTTGTATTTTCTTCGATATTTTTTTTTTCTTAAAAAAATAATACAGGTTTTCATAAATTCTTAGTCAATAGAAATAAAATTAAATTGAGGAACAGTTTGTTTGTACAAGAATCTGGATTATATCTGGGATGGTGTTTCCTTTAATTATAGTTAATACAGATTTATGCAAAAATTTATTGAGATTTCAATTCATAAACCAAAATAGTTTCTAGAGTTTCTAACTAACTACTAACTAACTAACTTTTATACTACGGTTAGTACGCGTTCTTTAATTCTGTTACATGTATGTACATCTATCAGTCTAAATACCTCTTTTTATTGCCTTGTTACATATTTTCTAAAACAATTACTCGAAATATAGTTTATTGGAATATAATTGTGTCCCTATTAGCTCAGATAATTGTTTTTCTCTATATTACTTTGCCTTTCTATTCTCTTGTAAATCCTTAAAAATTTAAGTTCACTTATAACAATCCTAATAAAGGCGATATAATTTTTTTTTGAAATGTTTAATTTCTGAAGTGTAAAATTGGACTAATTTTTTACAGGAGTAAAGTAGCAGCAGCGCTTTTGAACAAACATCTACAGATCAATGGCATTTCCGCTGGTCTGACAACGCTTCCGACCGTGGATCAAACGTCGCCAGATCCACAGCCAGAGGATCCACCGATCGCGAGCAGTAGTAAGATGAGGAGGGAACGAAAGGCGGCAAGGACACTGGGAATTATTATGTCAGCGTTCCTGGCTTGTTGGCTTCCTTTCTTTCTCTGGTAAATTTCTATTTCACATTTTTGCAAGTAATTGAAAAATTCTAGTCATTCTTTTTTTCGGTTAGTTGGTAAGACAATAATATATGGTAATTATATAGGAGAAGTCTCAACCCTCCCATGTCAATGACTTTGAATAATATGATCAAGATTAACATTCTGAACAACCTGCCCCTACACAGAGTGTTGCTGAAAATTATTGTCAAACTTTAGGAGCATGTAGCGCTCGTCAAAACAAGTAAACAAGTCTTAATAAACAGAGATCCAAATATCATTAATTCAGAAGTTTTAAGACATTTTCAACAGTATTATCTATCTCTCTGTACTACATGCCTCTAAAGTTTAGCACCAACCTTCAGAAGCACCCTGTAGATGTACTCGCTGTGCCGTCAGCTTTAGTTTCCAGGACATGTGTAAGAATATTTTGCATACTGCATATCGTACTTCTAAGGTTTGAAACAAGTTTTGCCTAAGTTTAGTGTAGGTTTAGGTCAGAAAAGGTAAGGTCTGGGTTAGGTCTGTGTGAGGTCCGAGGTAGACATTAAAATAATAATTATTGTTTATACGAACTTCTATACTAATGATAATTTACTATGTTGATGTCAAACCCATTTATGTAGTTTACACTAGCTACTGTGCGTGGGATGTTAGGTGCGTAAGTACCATTAGATTGTATGTGTAGAATGTTGAGTGTGTGGTTAGCACTGAGTGGTATGCGTAGGATGTGAAGAACGTCGAATGTGGAAAAGAAATATAAAACATCCTTTCAATGATCGAAACTGAAATACTAGGAATTAATTGTTTCAATGTCCTTACCTGGAACTTTGGTTGAACCAGTGAAATTATAAGAAGTATTAGTGCCATTCAGTGTCAACTGTACACTCTACACACCACTCAATGTTAACCACGCACCCAACATCTCCAACACATACTAGCCAGTGTTAACCACATGTTCAACATCCCACCTCTCAGCAACCACTATTAGCCACGCACCCAATATAATTTTTTGCGAACTCTCGAGAACTAAAGCTGAACAGTGCATATGTGTACGAAAAAGAATGTTCAGAATTTAACCTTGACAACATATTTCTTCAAGGTCATTGAAATCGAAGGAATAGGTCCTCTTTTACATATATGATGAGCTAGTACACATATCTATACAAATTATAGATACTAAGATAATATTGTTTATTTGTAACGCATAGGTAAAACAGAACTGAGCAAAACGTGATTCGATTAATGACTAAAAATTATAATTCATGTGAAATGGTGAAATCATGTTGGTAATCGTGATTAATGGATAGCAGAATTAATCACAACAGGTGCAATCAAAAGGTAGATTAACTTAATAATCAATAATCACAGAATAATTGTACATTCGATTGTGATTGAATTAGGAATTTAATAATTATAATATTTTGAATATATATGTATTAAATATATGTATATAAATATTATACATATTTAATACATATTATACAATGTTGTACAATATAAATATTATACACATTTAATAAATATTAATATTTAATAAATATGTATAATATAACAATATATATTTATTAAATAATTACACTAATGAAACTGATTTTGATGTAGAAATATAATTTGCTTTTATTCAACAATAAGGTCATTCGAAAACAATAAAGTCGCTTTCGAGTTATTAATATTGAAAAATGCTTAAAATACGCGTGAAATGTGTCTGACTAATTGCAAGTCTGATCTGAATAATACACGCTGGCGATAATAGAATAAGTTTCATGTCAAACATACTTTTACACATAATTAATAACTCGGAAATGGAACACCAAACGCAATTTCATCTATTTCCATTTTCATCTTATTTTAGCATAATCACCGCGTAAAATTTCCAACACCTATGGTTATTGCTTTTAATAAAATAGAAATTACAAATTAATCATTCATTCAACTATTAACTACTCATTAACAATCAGTTGATTAATAATTATACTTGCCATTATTACTTTCAATAATCAATTACAGTAGCAATCACAAAACAATGAATTACAATATTAGTAGAATGTGTGTAAATATTAGTATAACATTTAGAAAAATATTAAAGATTATCGCTGTTCTTTAAAATCTACGTTTGCTTGTAATATACATAGGAACATTCTACCATCCGTAAAGATAGTTAAAAACAGAAAAACGAAAAATCGTTTTACAATAATTCATATTTGTAGTTACTAGGTCATTAGCGATTTTCCAAACTTTTAATTCTGTTCGTTATAGCTTACCAGTATCATTAAATGAGTCACGAAAAGTAAACTTTAAAGTTTTAATTTGTCATTCTCGAGTGAAAAGCAAACTATGAAATAATTTAGTTATAACTTAATTATAATAGTTTAATCATTTTTTCGACTCGAGAATTATGATCGCAATTTATAAAGAAGTTCTCATTTATTATAGATCAAAAGATGCAAAACTTTACACAACTTGTTAAAAATAATAATAACAGAATTAATATCTATTATTTTCTAAAGAAATAGTATTCATTTTATAATTTACGATTTGTACACATGTGTCAAGACTATCATGCTTAATCATTTTAATAATCATTCTTTGTTTTTCCATTTAATATCCAAATTTTTACTGCCACGGTTCAAGCGTCAAAAGATCCACATTCTTTCTCGCTACTTAAATTATTTGTTTATGGTTTTAAAAATATGGCATAAATAGTTTATGGTATAATACAATTTAAAGTATTATAAAACATTTTTGAAAATACTTCCTGTTTTAAAAAAGAGACGCCAGAAGCCCATTTTTGGATGATTAATCGATGTAACTCGTTATTTCAAATTTAAAAAGTATTAATCTAAACATTTAGTTTAATATTTAGTTATTTTCTCTTTCGTTTAATTTTAGTGTGAAAAACAATTAATTCACGATATACTTTAATTGAAATATTGTGTCATATTTTTCTGTCGGGCTCTGAAAACTAGTAATTTAATTTTTACGCAATTTGAATATTTTCTATTAGGATAGATTTTACGATATACTTTCACTGCTGCATAATAATTATGATTGATATAACACCAGTAGTTATTTATGTTACTGAACTTAATTTACAGTTAGCCTTCATTCGAACAGTAAATGCATTGAAACAATTATATTGCTTTAAATAGCTTGGAAAAATTGATTAATGTCAATATCACCTCATGCCATTTCAAAGTAATAAGTAGGTATTTGTACTAGCATCTCTTTGCAGTATTTCAATCTTTTACAAAAAAAACAACCTGCATCAATTTGCATTAAAAATTGTATGATTTCATTTAAGAAAATATGTCACCGTCATATCATCTCTACGCGCTTTATCTATAGAAAAGCTAATTGTAAGAGATTCTATCTCTTCTCAACATATTCAATTTTTGATCGAACCACTCCTTCCTATAATTAATTTACGGGTATTCGCATTTATAAATTAAAATTCAATACCTTATATGTATATTAACATCAAAAATTTCTTAAGTAACACTCATTAAAAACAATTTCAAATTAGAAATCAATTGAAAGCTTTTATTAACTACAGATTTAAGGAGTTTGATTTGTCGACAACTTCGTGTATTGTTTATTGTATTGTTCATTTCTTCAGTGCCACGTGTTTGCTCTTCTCTTCCTTTACCCTTTTATTATTTCAGATCAAGTTTAGCTCACTTTAACAAGATCTAAAGGAACACAATCCAAGTTAAGCCGACTTTCTATCGATTAAGAGGACTCATTTGAATATATTAAACGAGGGAAATGAGTATTGAACGTTTACGTGGCCTAAAAGCACTTCGAAACTAGTTCCATTAAATTAATGGAATGCAATGGCATAGTGTACTGTCGAAGACCAGTTTGTGCTCCCAACTTTTTAAAGGTTCCTTTGAGCTGTGGATATATTTCACGGTATTCGAGAAACATAAAAGGAAACATTTTTCAAATACTGTTCGCTACAAACATACTGAAGTTATGTGTACAATAAATTTAATTACAAATAAGCTCGCCAAGAATGTAATGTTTGAGCAACATTTCCAGCTTGTATAAGAATAATTACATATTCATCATTTATGAAGAATATAATTATGTTAACGAATTCCTATGTTATTCCCTTACAGAGCGTTGCTGTAATCACTTATTAAGTCCTCCTACAAATAATACTCCCAAAATCATTTTATTCTTTAAAAAATGAATGAATACTGTTATTTTTAATCACAGTTCTGTCGAATATTACATTCTACCACTATTTAATGCAAAGTAATTAAAAGTTTAACTGGCCATGTTTTACAAAACTTCTGAAATATTATCAAACCTGCAGAGATACGGATGTTTTTAAAAACTTTATAATCGTGTTACGAATAAGTACTTTCGTTAACTTCATTTTTCAGAATTTTTTATAAACATAAAACATCGGGAATAAGAGCATTATTTAGCCATTAATATGAGCAAAAATTAATAAATGAAGGTATATGTACTTTATACATATATATGTCAAACATGAAAGATATTGATCAATCTAATATTCAAAAATGATAAAAACTAATTTCTAAAATACTGTTTCCAGAAAATCGTATTTATAGTTTTGTTTGCATCTTCAATATACTCACATAACGATTTATTCATTGCACTTAGTTTTAATCTACTATTCTTGCTAAATGAAGCATACCTCTCTCCAACAAAAAAAAAATGGTAAATAATACAACAGGATTTTCGTATTTTGAACATCTAAGAATGCGAATAGGCTATATGGTTAGAATTTTTAGCAGTGCATCGCTTTCGTAACCCTAGAACGACCCCCTGGGATCACCGGCGGCGTCAACTTTTATTTAGCATGCACTTTAAAGCAACATAAAAATCCTGTTCTTTTTTCTGTAAACAGGAATTAGAAAAAGAATTTTTCGAAAATAATAAATATCACCTTAAATATTAAGATTCTTTTTAGTCATCCGCAACCTCATGGTGTTTTCTAATTATGCTGAACATAGAAGAGTGTCGTTCTAGGATTAAAATCATTGTAACATTATTATTTCTTTGATTTGAGGTATAAAATTTCATTAATACATTTTTGAAATGTTACACTTTAAGAAAATGTATCCAACTGAAAAAAATTAATATTTTGACCCTTGCAAAGAAAAATGCACGTATGAAATCCCGTTTTTGGCGGAAGTTGCCATTATTTTCGCAAGGTCCATGTTTAAACACTCTGAACATCTAGCGAAATCTCACCAGAATGGATGATAAATAACGAACGACTTGTTCAGACAAACACAGAAAGTAATCGAAACAAAGCTGAACAAAATGCAACGATCAAGAATTTACCTGTACGAAAGTTCCTACAATCCCCGTGGACATCTAGTTTTCCAACCAACCTCCCCCCTTTCATTTCCCTGGTGTTCTTCGTGTTTGAAACGCGTCTTCGCCAAAACGTCGAAAGTCTCCCCCGAAAAGTAGGTTCTTTGCTTCGATGGAATTTCAATGGGTCTGGGTTTCGAGCACCTCGACCACTTTCGATATTGCGGTGCATCTCGAAATTCCGAAAGGCTGGGAACGCAGTGAAGGGTGAAAGGGGGCATGCATTCGAGGGCTGTGTAGGGCTCGATCGATACCGTCTCGTGGAAAAAGAAGCAGCGACCACTGCCTCCGTGATCTCAGGTGGTTTGCATAGGACTCGATTCGACATACGGATATGCACGAGATTCTTGGCTTGTTCAGAAATAATGCACCTGGACTCTGATGGAACTGTGTCGTGCGCGACACCATTTTGTCCTGTAGGTTGTATAACTTGATAAGTCAAACTATCTCGCCATATTGTGACATGTTAGCACGTATAGTCGACGACGGGATATAGTGATTTCAGTAAAACAGCAGGGTATCGGTCCTTCACGCTAATAACAATCGACGAGGCGTTGTGGTAAAATACCACGAACCCAGATATGAACCAACATATTCTTTTCTGATCCTTCGGAGCCTCAGGAGTTCTACAAGGGCCATTATCATGAATACAGCATTGTCAATTAACTACGTAGAATCTAATTATGCAAAAATTGATAAAACTTACCATTTAATATCTACTTTACTAAAATATCAAATTTTGTTTTTACATTACTTTCTTTACTATTTGTAATATTTGACTAATTATTAATGCTGTACTGATATTAATGAATCTTATAGAATTAAGACTTGTTTACCCCTTTTGCTACCTTTGGAGCTTCGAACTGGTAAAAATCAGGAAAAAATATGTTGGTTCGTACTTGAGTCCTTAGTTAGCCACCACAAACGTGAATTGTCAAAAGTATAAAGGACCAATACCCTGCTGTTTTACTGGAATCGCTATATTTCGCTGTCAATTGTACACGCATGCCATCATGTGTCACGAGTTGGAACTAATGAGTTCTTAATGAAGTATTCGTATAATCGCGTGTCCCATTGGAAGTAAAAACTAACAAGGAGATGGAATATCCAAAATCCCAAGAGGAAGGCGATTGTTCTCAAGGAAATTTCTAAGGACTCGAAAATAATCATGAGAATCGATATATGAACACGTGTATCCAAAATTGGGCGAATTAAAATGTTATAAGACTGTCGTTTTTTTCCTGTTGTGTTTGTAACAAGTCGTAGTTTTATGAATCAAATAAAAAAAGATTCGTTACAAGGTACTTCCCCAAATTGATTTCAGCTTCGATTCTACTCAACCATTCGTTCATTTTCATTTTCTTATTATTTAATTCTTCGGAGATACATTCTTGTTAAAGGGCGTTATACCAAATAAAAATAAGGACATAGAGGTAGAATAAGATCAATGCAACTTCGTGCTTTCGTTCGCCTAGGATAAGCGGCGATCAAGCAAATTGTTTCTAAATTTGTGAGGCTGGGTGTCGTTGAGATGGATTTGACGTCGTCCATCCCATATTAATCCAGCTCAGAGCAAAATTCCTTAGAGTCAGGACAGTCAAGTGAAATCTTCCGTATTTATTCCAACAAATCTGGTAAAGGATGAGGGCTAATCTGTCCTCGCTTAGAAGCTTCATTGTAGTGGCTGTTCGGAAGCGAATACTCATAGCAATTTCCTTAATACGCAATAATCCATTAAGGTCTAAAATTGTGTGAACGAAACATTTCACTTGCTTTGTTTTATTGAATTTACAAGTTTGAATTTTGTTTCTTTATGTTACTGTTGTGAAAGGGTATCTCAGAGATTAGCTTAAAATTTTGTTAGTTAATTTATATTTCTCTTGCTTGACCAAGATTCTACAACGTTCTGAACATTGTAAAAATTGAAGGATTTATCACACCAGAGTACACCAATTTTTTGTAAATCATAGATTAATTTTGTGTATAGGATGCATAGAATTTGTTATTATAAAATATCGTTTTTGCCTCGATAAAATAACGTATAAGGTATACAGTGTACAGAATATAGATATTCACGTTTTTTAAATACATAACGTTACATTTACGCAACTTTAGGCCATAATGGGTTAAGTTGATTCGGAAAACATTTAGGTCCTTCAGGGCTTCGCTGCTCACAGAATGATTTTAAATATTTTTACACTAAGAGAACGTAACTTTATGGTGAACATGCCTGTTCAAAAATATTAAGGCATCTATTATTTTTAATAAATTTTCGTTTTGCAACGTAAATTCTAAATATTAAATGGTATTTTTTAACAGATTACATTGCGAATACATATATACTCATTTGATATACTATAATTACATGGATGTGAATAATTTAATTATTTCAATCCTGGAAATTATTAAATGTTTATCGATGAAAAGACTATAAATATTATTTTATGTTTTTAAATATTCATAATATACATATAATATATTAATATATAAAACAAAATGCTTTACATAAAGTAAGATTCACTATTGATTTCATAAGTTATTTTAGATATTTGTTGTCGTTTTATTATTAAGTAAGTGTCCTAATATTTTATAGTATTAAAGTATTTGGATACAATGTTTCAAACAATCATCGAATAGTGAAAGTATGTTCGTTTACACTTCAGCTTGTGGAAAAAGAAATGAAAAGTGGAAAAAGAATGAGCATTTGGTCGTTAAATATAAATGTGGCTTTATAACTAGAAGTTTGCAAAATAAGCTACACTTAATTGTACCTAAAAAATTGCACATAAAAAAGTGAAATTTCAATTTAAGAAAGTTATAAAATACTATATCAAAACATTAGAAAATGTAAATAGTTGGATACCAAAAAAATTTGAAAAAATATATAAAAGTCAGAAAATTAAAAACTGTACATATACAAAATATGAAAAGTTGAAGATCACAAATTCTTCGTATTAAGAAGATAAAAAAGTGATAGTAATATCAGGTGTGACTGTAACTCGCAATGATACTTGTAACTACAAATGGGCACGTCTATACTATTTTTACTGTTCACTTTTTATGATCTGAAGATGTATCAGAAGCTGAAATCTATTGACAGTTTGCAGCGCAGTACAGAAATAGTATACTACTTCTAGCAAAGAAGTGTCTACGAGTGGATTGACAAGTTCAAAAATAGATACGTAAGTATGAAATATGAAAGAAGAGGAGGGCTATTTCAGAGAAGATGTTTGCGACATGTTTTATATCCCCTTTAATAGTCCCGACCTCGTCCTTTCGGATTATCATCTGTTCACTTCACCTGAAATAGCTATGAAAGGCTGAAACTTGGGCTTGTGCAATGGACCAAATATGTTGGAAGACAGTAAGACTGTAATGTAAAGAAATGCAAGCATATACAAGCTAGTATTTTATGTATACTAATCGTGAATTTTTTAAATGAGAAATTCATTAATTTGTAGATATACATATATAACTCTTTAAGGCACAAGAAACCCTTTTTAGGTGTACGATAGAATCTACATAGTATTTCTGGATAATTGCCAAACGAAAGTTTTCGCTGATTTGCAATTATTCGAAGAGATATACTAATATCGTATGCAATCCCTTCCATCGACTCATCGAACCGAGAAAAAGGAAAACTGAAACTAAGCCTCAACAATCGAGAATATAAATTTCGTAATAAAACTGGTACTAAACACGATACAGTTAAACTTTCTGGAATTTCAAATAAGATGTAAAGAGAATATAAAGGATTTATTGCTACTATTTCTTAAAAGATTTAATAAAAGTTAAAGCTTTCAATACGCTGCAATGAATATTCCAGAATGTTTAGACGTTTTGGAGTCTGTCATGCAGCGATGCGATGCGACGTCGAGTGGGATCACTTAGAGCCACTAGAGAGATGATTTATAACTTTACTCAAAAAATTGACCCCTTCAACTATCATCATATCATTGCAAAAATAACAGTGATGAATTTCTCATTTTTTCCCGATTAAAATAATACTGCATATATATTACATGATTTTTTACATTATTCAATAAAGAATAAGTTAAATTATGTATATCACATTCAGTGTCATTTTTATTTAGAGGACAAAAGAATCAATTAATGGAATTTTTGTTATAATTCGGTAACAATTACAAAGAGAACCTGATACTTTTAATTGTTAAGTTCAAGCTTCAGTTTTAAAGTTCTACTTGTGCAGCTTCTGAGTTGAAGTCGATTGTTGTAAACTATATGCAAAAAAGAGTTGTATATAAAAAAAATACTGTATTTTCTAGCGATGCCTGTTTACTCTATTCTATTAAAAAATTATAATAACAGCTACTTCAGAAGAAGAATCATTTATACACATGTGAGGATGACAGTCTCCTTACTTAATAGGCCACGTCCTCTAAATTTTACAGGAATTCATTTTCCATGTTCAGAACATCCTAAATTAATTTTACATTAATAAAAATATAAAAAATAAAAAATTAGATTGGAAATATGTATAAAAAGAGTTTAATTTTATTACTAGTTATTCCTTTATTTTTTTATAAACCCTTTTATAAACGTGCAAATGTGTCTATTGACAGAGTACTTAAAGTAGTAAATACTCTAACAATATTCTTTATTAAAATAATATCTACAATAAAAGTAGGACTACTACTGAAATTAACTATACTAAGTAAATCAGAAAAATTAATAAATACATTACTATATTGTATACTATTTAACGCATTAGATATCGAAAGCCTATTAATTGGCTAATAATAGGATTTACCGATAAGTAATGTATAAATAATGTAACAATTTTGAGTTTTTCGTAAACTTATAAATTACTCTCCTATTTCACTTCAACTCTTTAAACTATTTCTCTGCAGCCCTAAATACTATGGAGATAGATATACATATCTTGGATCTTACGAAGTTTTTCACTTTGTCTATGACATATTTCTTTAGCTACAAAAGGATATTTGTTAATTGTAATTGTAAGCATTTGAAGATTAATACAATATGCATGAAGCTCGGCAAATTGTGTGGCACCATTTTGATCGTGAAGCTCATGTCAGGGGTCAGGTCATGGGAAGTAACGATTATCATAATCACTATGCGATCGAGCGTTGTAGAATCCAACTGCTGGTATACGAATGTGCTAATTGCAACTGTTTGTTACGTATAAAGACTTATAATTAATTAACGAAGACTCAACTGTGATTTCGTTATTCATGATTTGCTTCTTATTTTGATGTCTAGAAAAGCATAAATATTTAATGTTCAGAGAGCTATAAAAACAGACGAATTCTAGCAGAAAAATGAAACTATCTCAAAAAACATTTACGGGCACTATTGCTTATAAAAAGAACAAAAAGATCTTTAGAGTCAGTAGAAATTTATTTAAAGCTTGTCGCGCTCAAATTCAACACAAATTTAACGTACTTATTTATTTCTAAATCGAATAAACAATATCCTGCGAAATGCCGCATCTGATTAATTTTCTCGATAATTTCATAAATCTTAACACATGCAGGCTGTCCGAATCATATTTTTTATGCATGATCGAGGCGCTGGTGTATTTAAATAAAAGTATGTCATGTCAATCGTCGATCATAAATCATGAATGACTTCTGTCGCAGGCATACCGTTGACGTTTAAGCGCAATTTAGCGCTGCTGGTATGCCAGCGATCCACCGGAACTGTCTACCAATTCTGACAAATGTATTCTGCTTGGTTATCAGCCAACACAGAACACTGCATATCAGATCTGTAGACCCTTGTGTTTATTGAATTTTCATTTCAATGCGCCATTGTTCTACAGTATTCTCTATTCACGGTCATCATCTTCATAGAAGATAATGCATTTAAAGTAGTCACTGAAAGTCATTTTAATAACATTGATTACCTACATAGATATCTTGAAGAGTAATTATTTATACACAAAGAATAAGCATTGCAATTGATTTCAATGTTAATTTGATATGATCATTCTCTTTAAGATAATGTTTTTCATCATTTTAAAGTTATGTTCACTTTTTATCATTGTCTGATTTACTTCTTTTAATGTTTCGATGGCTAGTCATCTTTAATTGAAATCAGAGAAGAAATTTATTACGTAAGGCAGTCGACGAAAGAAAGCTTGAAGAATGAATAATGAAAACAGTATTACAAATATATAGTTTAAGACGATTTTATTAATATTAATATTTGCATTTTATTGCTATTATTCGTATTGAAAATCACTAACATGATAATTCTTAACATTGTTTTTAGTAGTATTTTAGCTATTTTCATGTTTTAATAAATTTTTCAACTCAAAATGTTACACATGAACTCCTACAAGAGAGCGTTTCGTCCAGAGCTTCCGAGTATCGATTTTGGTTCGCTTTAAACCTCGCACAACGCGGACATTAGTGGATTTGTAACGAGTCATCTTACGATCCAGAAGCTCACTCGTTCACAAGATTAATCTCATCAATACATGACATCGAGGTAACGGCTCGTGTAATAGGTGCGAAACTTTATCTGTGTGGTGTCGCGTCGGAAGGATCTGACGATCTCTAGTCCACCATACTTCATTTCAAATAATATTTAGACGTCAGACAAAAGTTTAGTCGACAAAAAGTTTACCATTAAATAATTAGAAAAAAGATTTTGGATTTAATCTTTATTTTACCGCTACCGATAGAAGGATAGAAAAAGAAAGTGTATCCGATTTCTGTGTGCATCCTTTTATCTGTAGTGTATGCTACGCTGATGTTGTAAACTCATTAGCAAAGATACATGAAATTTGCTTTGAATATTTTTAAATACCGATTTTAAATACAGGATGTAAACAATATATATGGTATTATTTTATGGGGAGCTCAAAGGGAACACAAAATGTCCTATAACATACTATCCAGTCTGTTTCCATTTTGCAAAAATAATGCCTTAGCGCCTGGTCACACTAATATTGGTGGACGTCGGATTTGATGGATGATTATAGTCGTGTTTTTGTTATTTTTAACTGAACAAACAAGGAAAGACACACAACGTACGTCCTAACATCCGCTATATCAACACATGTGTAACCAGGCTCTTAAAGGTAACATATCTAAATGCTAAACTAACAATCAGAGAATTCCTTAATTTTACAGATGCATCGAAGGGCAAAAATAAAATAAAAAGCGCTTAATTCATTTCTGTCTTAGTCATTAATGTCTTAGCTAGGTAAGCATTTAGATATGCTGAACTCTAAAGCATTATTAGGATCTATTGCAAAATGGAGTCAGATCGGACATTATATCTGAACATTTTGTGTTCCATTTTGGCTCATCTACCGCCCTGCAAAGTATTCCCACGTACATTGTTTACACTCTGCAGAATTCCATTGAAATTAGATTGATCTAAAGCTGAAGAACAACTGTGGCATCACTCACTCGTTCGACTTCACCCCGTCGACTCGCTGGAAGTGTCAAAAAAGACAAGGAAAGTGAGGGACAGATGAGTTAATAAAGCGAAACGTACACGACCTGACACGTCGACAAGTGTAGACTTGTGGCCTCCCTTCCGCGTGAACGTTCTTTAAGCGTTCGCGTCCTTTTCGCCACTTCCTTTCTTCGTCGGCGCCTGCTGTAACCCCCATTTGCCGTCGTGCTCAGAGAAATAATACTGTCCAGCCCTTTTGTCTCCGAAGTTCGAGGCTACGGACGAATTTCTCGACTGAAACGCTCGTACGCTTGCTTTTCTACTCCGAATGCTTTTGCTAACGGGCGCATTGATAAAGAGGAGGGATCCTTTCATGGAAGACCTTGGAGACAATCTTAATTATTGATCTTAACTACTGCATCAATCGTGGAAAATTCGATTTATTAATTTAATGAGAAGTTTTTCATTTTAGTGCCACTTCAAATGGAATTATCTTTGATGTCGAGGATCGACAGAACTGAATGAATGCAGTTAACATTGAAAGATTTAACATTCTCTTCTGCAGAATGCAGAAAACATTGGATTTAATGAATCTAATAAAGTTTGTGACAATAAGAGAATTAAGGAAATTAGTAAGCGAAAGAATTATAAGGACGCGAAATGCTATTGAAGAAATCAGTTAAATTTGAACTCAAGAATTCTTTCAAATTAAGCCTAAGCGCACGTATGCCGACAATTTTGTCGGACTAAAGGCCGATTACAAATTTCATATATCGATTGTCCTCTTATCCATTCGATAGAATAGGAAGGATTGTTTAGCCTGTAATCGGCCCTAAGCCTCAACGCACACGTACTGACAATCGGTCCAAAGGCTGATTACAAATTTCATATATCGATTTTCTTCGTATCCATTAGATAGAAAAAGAAGGATTGTTCAGTTTTTAATCGGGCTTAAGCTTAAGTACACACCTACTAACAATCGGTGATCAACAATTAGATCGGTCTAAAGGTTGATTACAAGGTAGAAAAGGATTGTTCAGTCTGTAATCGACTTTTAGGCTAACAAAATTGTTGGTCGCCGATTGTTGATAGGTGTGTGCTTAGGTTGAGACCGATAAAATTGTCGATCACCGATTATTGGTAGGTGTGCGCTTAGGCTAAAGTAGACAAATTTATAAAAAATTAAGAAAATTCAAAAAAAAATATTTGAAACATTCGAGAAATATTTGGAACATTAAGAAATTTTGAAAAATTTGTAAATGGAATAAACTAAATATGATAATTCTATGTAGTTTGAAGATTCATAACATCAAAACTAGAGCATCGTTTTTCACCTGTATTAATGTTTCCCTATCATAATTTGTATAATTTTTAATACCTATAGATACCTATATGCATTTAAGTACATTTACTGGAGTAATATATTGAACAAAAATACGGTTTTAATAATTTCCATGAAAGTGCAAAGAATAAATTTACTTAAGTAATTTTCTATATTTATACAAAAAATAAGGTATTTAGATTTTCTGACGCTAAACAACATTTTTGAGCGTAACAAATAAACTTAGTAATTGTACTTTGCTCAGAAGTAACTGATATTGTTACACGTATAAATATTACGGCCAGAAGTCATGTGTTGTCAGAAAATGTAAACTGTTTAGTTTGGTTTCGCATCAGAACGACCAATTAAAAGAATAAAGTTTGCTAATGGAAATTATATTGAAATTTATTATTATTAATATAGGGAAAGGTTGTTGAATTTGAACTTGCGCAGCATTTAGATTGAACCACCAGTATGTTTTGTAATGTATAAACAATTTACGCCGTATGACAAATAATATGTGTCATTTATATGCTAAATTAGTTAATGCAATAATCAGTGATTATTAATCGCTATCACACAGCACCACTTGATGTTTAAGTAAACAAACGCAGTCTGTTTTAACAAGTGCAAATATAATATTTCAGCATCTAACTATACATATACTCTCAGGTTTGTTTAAAGTAAATAATACGACTTTCAATTATATATGTAGAAAATACATATATTAAGCCATAATTTACTGTATTCAATTCTAAACTTTTACTTAAAACTAAGGTTAGATCAAATATCTTCAGTTATTTAGTCAAGTTGTCTAAATTGGATCAAAGTAGTTGCTTGCATTGAATCAGTACCATATAAGCAATAGTAGAATATTATAAAAACAATCATTTTTAAAATCAAGAAAAAAGGCTCTGAGTGATTTTGTATTTTATGTAAAAATCAAGGAAAAGAATATGATAAAAAGCATACAATGTTGTACTTGGATTCATACATTGTGTGCAGGAGTAAATATGAAATTAAGAAAATATTATTGCTTAGATTTTTGACTTTTACTATAAGATTTTGCAAATTAGGCATGTTGATGTTTATGTCACATATTCTGTAAACTTATTGTTAAGAAAACTTGATCACTTTTACACTTTAATCCAGTGGTCCATCTTAAGAAAACCAATTGTTTTAAGTAGACTAATGTTACAATAGTAAAAAGCTAGATATCTAACTTTTTGTAATACATTTTAGAAAAAGTCAATTAAGTGAAGGCAGAAGTAGTCACGTTATAAATATAGGCGCACATGACCCATAATTTTGTCGATTTTACTAAAGGCCGATTACAGATTGAACATTTCTTCTTTTCTATTTAATGGATAAGAAGACAATCGATGTATAAAATTCTCTCAAGGCTATGATCAGCCTTTAGTTAGAGTAACGAAAAATTGTTAGTCGCGTTTGCCTAGGCTAACATTTTTTTCCGCTACCTCTCAAATATTAAAAATATTTTATTATCAATCTACAATAAAAAATACGTTAACGGTCTAAATTTTGCAATTTTCCCTTACATATTTTATATATACTTATTTACATAAATCGATTAATTTAACGTTTAACAACTTTAAGTAGCATATTTTTCTGTGACAAATGGTCGAACACAGTCGCAGGATATCCAATACAGAATTCAATAAAATAGAATTAGAGAAACAATTGTCTGAATCCTTTTTTCCAGGAACAGCAAAATATAAACTTAGGCATGTCATGTATACGATATAGAGACTCCGATTTAAATAACAAATTCCCACTATTTTTCGCAAAAGTAGAACCACTTGACGTTTCATCCAATTTCCTCGATCCTAAAGTGATGGCACATGGTCAGATACTCAGAGGAAACTCACATGATAGAAATACGTCTGACAACGGGATAGCGACTTGAATGGATTGGGAGAGAAAGGTGGCAGGAAATAAACGAGAAACCACCAGCGATGACCTTCGTAGATTCGATGAGGTAACTGAAAACACCAGGGAAATGAATGTTTGTGCACGGAGTTGTGATTCACATTGACAATATCCGTCCATGAAGCGAAGAACCGTTGCATTTCCTCTAATGTTTTCATAGCACTTATCTGCGAAAATGAAATGCTCCACTCCAAAGTGGCTATAATTGTCACAATTGCTTTACAGAAGCCAATAACAATCTTTTAGAATTAATAGAAGATGCGATCTTTTTAATGAATTACCTACAGTCACTGTCATGACGTAATACACATACAGTTAGTGATAAATATTTTATGAAGTTATAAATTAAAGTATTAAATGATAACACCAATTGATCTAATGCAGGACTATTTTCATGTGTCAATTTCTGATTTTAAACAAACTTTATAGATTTGTAGAATACCTAATACATATTCGAAACACTTTTTATCAATTTACAGAGTCATGCTAAAGAAATGAAATCGTCCCCAAAGATATAGGTAGCAAACCTATTTGACGTAACATCTCGAAAATTATTGTGTATAGAATGTGGTGTGAATGGGACAATTGCCACTAAAATTATAAATAAATCACATAGGGATTAGGGAGTGATTGGTGGAGACGATGAGAAAGAAACATCTTCTGTTTAATGAGCTCCTTCACAGATATAGTCCGCCAGAAAGCGATCATCTGAAGAGACACGCTGCTCATGCTTTGAATAAGAAATTGCATGTCACCTGACATGCAGATTATGCTATATCGTTCTCACATTTAAATTTGAACAGTAACTAATGATATTAGACTCATTATCCTTGTTACTATGACAGCTGCTCACATTGTAATATTCATAACGGCTTCTAATGACTTCTCTTGAAGGTAATGTGACTCAGAAAATGGTAGCTAATTCAGGTAATAGTATTCGGTTTTAAAATTATGCAGGGTTTTATATAACATTTAGAATATTAAACCTTTATTACCTGCATTACAATTTTTACCAACTGCCACGTTCTAATCTCACAATTAGAAATATTCTGTATATTGTACTATTATTCTTCGATAGTAGTGACTTTTCGGGCTACAAGTAAAGCCTCGTTTATATTAGTCAAGTTATACGAATTTAAGCCACTTGTATACAAGTAGTTTGACGTCAACTTTGTGTTCACACAAGTCAAGTAATAAGGATTTAAGTGGTTTCAATTCAAAAGTAACTTGAACTCAAGCTGTCATACAAAAATAATAAAAATAGCCTCGAAAGGGGTGGTGCATGCCACTGCATGCTGGTTATTTGGTTATGTATTTTTCAAACATGACATGCACTTTTAATAGCTTTGACGAGTCATGTTTGTCGATTTGATTGAAATTTGTTCTGTAGAGTACAGTATACATATACATCATAGTATACTTCAAACGTCGTGCACTTCAAGGCAAGGAAAGGTTGAAAAGACATCAACTTCACTTGAAGTTTGAAAGCATATTTCAAATTAAATAGTATAACACATCAACATTGGTCAAATTGTCTCAAATCATTTGCATTCAAGCCACTTGAAATCAAGGAACGTGACTAATCTGAATATGCCTTAACAGCAACAAAAAGTTCCTTGTTATTGTCTCAGGGTAAACATAGCTTAATGGATAAGAAAAAAATCGATACATAAAATTCTATTCAGTCTACAGTTGGCTTTTAGTTAAACCCACAAAACTGTTAGTCGACGTGAGCCTAGTTATAAACAGATATTATACACATGAAATAGGTAACAATCATTTTCTATTATAGTACACAGAAAGTCGATTGAGTTTATTTAATCTTCGTAGTTGTATGTTCTTTTTATCGTCTAGTAACTAACCATTTCGTGTTATTAATACGTAGTTTGTATTCTTGTTTTACAAGAACCTAATAAAACAAGTATTTTACTTGAACCTACATTTCAACATCAAAAAGAAATATCGAAATATAATTTCATAATCGCTATAAAAATTTATTAAATTAGTCAGCCTGGCAAGCTTCATTTTTCCTTAAGAGATAAAGACATAAAGGGTGAATATCTATTATACCTTGATGGAAATTTTTGATAAATACGATTTCACTAAAATTTGCACCAAAAAATTCTTTGAAAATTCAGCATTCTGCTATTGGCAACGTGAGCTTCTTGGAGAGAATCAGTGGAAACGAGATGAAAGTGCTACAGTTGTGAGGGATTGGAAAAGTTCTTGAAAGCACTCTCGCTGGGTGTCACGGAGAAGAAACCGTTTAATGAGCAAACCTTCTTTTTCGCGGAGGAGAAAGAGCCACAAGCAGAGAGGCATTAAACTCGCGACGAGAATCTCACCTCAGGAGCCAAGCAACGAACGATATCAATCACCCTCGATAATTACATTTTCTTTTATTTTTAACATTTGTACAATAGACTACGAGATGTGTAAAATGAAGTCGAAACACAAAAAACTTCATTTCATCAAGAGTGATTGCTTTTGTACGTATAATATAGTATATGCTTGTTCTGTCTACATATACATATCCTTTTGTAAATATTTAAAGTTTGCTGCTTCTTTCACTGCAATAACAATGATGTTCAATATGAAATTAATAATTTTAGGGATGATAATTTTATATGTAACGAGAATTTAATGTAATTTGTCGATTTGTTTCGATTTAATGTACGTAAGCAAGTAAAGGCAACTGGATATTGAAGAAAAAACATTAAAAGTAAAAAAATAAACAGTTTTTGTCCCTTCCCAAGGTATGATTAGAACAATACCAATTTTTGTCTCATAATCTTCTCAGTAACATGACTAAACTTTATTTAAATTATTTTTAGCACAATATCTTGTATACTAGATTAAGGAGAACAAGTATGTGTATAGTCAGTCACTCTCTAAATAAGTTTAATGAAATTGCATTTCTTTTTGTCATTCCATGACCATATTATTGAAAAATTGGTGTTTTGAAACACATTTTTCAATCAATTTTAGCAATATGTGTACATGAAGCACGATTAAAAATTTTTGATAGTACTGCATTCATTTCTCACAAAAATTCTATTCCCGTTTTCTGCGATTTGAGTGCAGAATAAACTAGAAAAAGAAAAACTTTTATTTCATCACTTCAGTAGGAACTTGCACTAAAATTACTTACGAATATGTATATTGGCTATATTGTGTACTAGGAAAATCGAGTTTTAATTGTAATATTCATACTTTCAACACTGACTCTATCTACTGTAAACTAGACACGTTCCAGTGTATATCTTAAGTAGCTGAATTTATACTATTTGGGTGCATGTGTACTTGACCAAAATTCGAAGATAATTGTTTTCGATATTAAAACATTTTATCCCTTATTTCCGATTTACTTGTTCATGTAGATATCACCACCTTTTCACTTGTCTCGCTAATTTTAAGATACTCTACTTTTCTGTTCAAGATCTAGCAATACACACATGCTCATGTGACTGAATGCTGTCACGATTTGAGGCCAATGCACACGAGCGATGTTTTGACGCATGATCGCGCTGCAATCATATGTTTTTCTTTGTTCTCCCAATTGCAAACAACGCAGGCAGATATATGATCGCAATGAAATCGTGTATCAAAATATGGCTCGTGTGCATTGACCCTTATGTATTTATTCAATTACATCTTTCATTTTTATTGATCTTATTGTTAGATTCTAAATTATGACAAACATCTCCGACACCATTGCAATGAATGGAAGCAACCTGCAATATTGCATGTAACATTAAATACATTACATCTCGAAGCAAGTAGTGATCAGTAAACTTAAAACATTCAAAATTAACACATTTTTATATAATTTTTAAAACTGATCCTCCAATGCGTGATATCTGTAAGTTCTGAGTCATGGTAAAGTATATCCTTTTGAACTGTTGTAATATGCAGAGCCTCGTACCAAATTTTAAACGAAAAGGACTCTAGACGGTAACCTTAACAATAGTGAGCAAATATTTAAAGTTATTTCGTTTGTAAAATATTTTAAAAGCCACCTTCACCATCCCCTTATAGTAAAATAGAAACATTCCACCAAACTTTACATTGAAAACACGAATACACTTCGGTTTATGAAAAATTCCGTTTGTATTATTTGCTGTCTTTACATTCGTTGACTCACAATCGATAGATCAATCATGTGTATAACTTTAACTATAGTTTCAGTTAAAGTTAGACCAAGAAGGGTGAAGGCCAAACATTGTGCAGTACACGTGGTCAGACTTGTCCCCACGGAGGCTGATCGACCAGAAATTGCATTTGTTGTATGTGCATGTTAATGTTCCAATCGTCTGGAAACTTTTTGTTTCTGTGGCGTCCTGTATCGGTGTTCTCATAAGCTCTTGTAATCTCTAACATAACTTGTGATATAATACCTTATTATATTATACCAAGTGACATAATAACCAGAATTGTAAAAGTAGTAATAAAGACATGAAATATATGTATATATATTAATTTTTGTACACACTATTAGCCAAAATTTAGATTCATTTTTTAAATTAAGAAAATTAAAACTCACTTTGATACAGTCAATTTAAGTAACAATATTATATTGTATTAATTGATCACATTATATTAGAATAAAGAAGCATTGTAATAACACTATTAAAAGCATTAAGTCAAAAGCATTAAGTCATTTTAAGTCAAAATGCTTTGCCATATAGTGTAATTTTTATAGAAAATAACCAGGCATTCCAAACTTTTGGCTGATAGCATATATTATACTTTTGCATTATCCTTTCAGAATTTCTTGTTGTTAGAATTCTTAAAAACTGTCTAAAAGTATCAGTATAAAATACAATGAAAATACATCGCGTAAAAATTGAACAAATACAAAGATTTACATAATCGTATTATTCACAATTATACAGCTAAATTTGATATTCCTAATTTATTTTACAAAACGGAAGTTCATTGAACTTCACGGGCTTGCATTGTTCTAAACACTCCAACTCTCTAAAATGGATTTTTATCCACAACCTCTCAATAATTTCCCTACACGCGGAAGCTAAGACTAAAGCTCCGGTACAGGCGATAAAACCGAGTGATAGGCACGAGGTGCTTTTAAATTGCGCTCGCGAAGAGGTTCCCTTGGCTTTGTTCCTTTTACTCGAATCGCGTGCTCGTAACGAAGAGACAAAGCTCACTCTTCTTGAGCGCTGGCTAGCGAAGGAAGGCAGAAAAGAAAATCTCGGCAGCGCCGTCAGAAGACCCTGTTGACTGGGTCGAATCAGCTGGGTCGTATCAGCTGGATTCAGCCAATATATCTGTGCTCCACTCCCAACAATGGAAACAATTTTCGAGGTCTATGTAGGTCAACCACGGCCGACTGTCTCGTTTTAAAGCCGAACCATGGCAACCCACGAATTGAGACTAATGGGCGAATAGGGGAGAACCGCTTAAAAGCCGCTACTGGATATACTTCGACTACTTATTGTTAGTATTTCGGGGCCAGTAGTCATATCGATTTCAAATTCAATCGATATGGGCGAATTCAAAAGCCGCTGGCTGACATTCAAAGCGCCCTGTTAGAAATTTAGCGGCTCTGGCCTGGATCCCTGAGGCTCTTCCGCTTCGAAGTGAATGGAGGAAAGATGAAAGAAACCGTGGGCGAATGAGTATGGTATTTCTGAATTTTTTAGAGAAATCTTTAGCTGGGACTCTTAAAAAAATTACAATACTGTAATCAGTAAAGGCTCTAGTTTCAATTTCAAACACATGAAGCAGTTAATGTATAGGTATAGAATACTGGTAACAAAATCGATTTTTGTAAATTAATCCTCAACTGATACGGTGTTAACAAAACATTATGGTGGAGATAGCGTAATGAGATTACTGTAATCTCACTGGAAAAAATTATTCAATGTACGGAAGATATTTGTTATTTCAGGTTATTAATTTTCATGAATTTGAATAAGAAAATAAATAATAAATGTTCAAAAGAGTGAATAATGTATCTGATAAAAAATTTTATGGAACGTGGAGTCATAATGTCCTCATTATATTACCTGATTGTAAAGGTTAGTTCGTGTACAGTTGTACGAGGGTATATTCTGACTGTTAAATAAAATTTATTATGATTATGAACAATTTTTTTTGCACTTTTTGTTTAACATTTAAGAGAATTATTTTAGTATAGTTATTGTATAACCAAATAGTAATACTTACTACTCTGGCATTAATTAGAAATATATTTTTAACAAATGTAATATTCTGTAATAATTTGTCTTTAATGTGCCATTTACTCCTTTTAAAAAAATTCAAATTGAGCACTGTTATTAGTGGTGTTCAATTTATATCATGTTTGCCCTTATTTTTTATGAAACATCTCATCACTTCACTAGTGCTACTTTTACAAGGATAGGATAAAAAAGATATAAACTCGAATTTTCAATATTGGACAATATAGAAGGCAGACATGAAGAGTTCATAACTTCAAAAATAGTGTACTCGAAGGGTGGTAAAAATAAACGATTTTTGCTTTCAGTTAAAGCGAGTGGCATGCTCGCTACGGGATTTATTGTGCTGTATTAAAACAATGTATTATATTACTTTTCTTCTTTAAAAGGTTTAAAGCATAAGTGAGCACATTAAATACTGACGTTTCATTATCATTTTCTTGTACAAATCATTTACTTTAAATTACAAAGAAACTCACAGCTGGCCTTTTGTTTTCTTCCAACAGGTACGTCATCACGTCACTCTGCGATACCTGTGAGAGCAGCGACGCGGTGGTCGCGATGGTATTCTGGGTGGGCTACTTCAACAGCGCGCTGAATCCCTTGATCTATGCCTACTTCAATCGTGATTTCCGCGCCGCCTTCAAGAAAACTTTGGAGAGCTGTTGCGTGGTGATAGGTCCTGTTCGCGATCTACACCAAGCGCACAGAAAGCAAGACCTCGTGCACAGCAACGCGTCCTCGGAGTTGCACGTCAACAACCAGCTGAGAGCCAGCGAGATGACCAACGTGCACATCGAGGCGTGCATTTAAACCTGGTCACTTTTGAACCAAAGACGCTGGCGTCTTTGTCAATTGATGGCAAGAGACAATCGTTAATGCTGGTAACGTCTGACTTCGTACATAGTGACAGAGTCTTCGTTTCGGTGGATCTAGTCTTTTGATTTTTAATTAACGGCCCGAATGTGAGGAGACTGTATCGATAGCCAATTAGTGGCTAAAACGTGTGAAACGTAAAGATTGTCTCGGTTGTCAATTAGTGATCCAGGTGCAACTGTCTATGGCGACTTCGTTGAGCGCCAATTAGAGTTTATTGTTTGTGTATCGTTGGTTCTTTGAAATGGATTTGAGAGATTTAGTCCTTTTATCGTTGATTTCCAGTGGGAATTTGGATGAAAGGCTGTACAGCAACGTTATGCTTCAAAGACTGCTTCGTTTTCTGCTCTCCTGACTTTTATTCCCACAGGATATTCAAGGTATCGTGGACATGAAGGGACTTACCATTAGAGTAAACTAAAAGTTAAGTCAGGCTCAAACATATCACCACAACCATCTCTACTATGAGACATATTAAATTACGTCTTCCTCTTGCATTCATATGTATAATTCGTTTAGGTACTACTCATCTGATCATTACATTCATTCCTTTCGTCCTTTCAGTGCCAGTCGCAAGATAATTCTGAAAAGTATTTAGACGTGTCGTGGCGTTTCATGAAAATCTGTGTTATATTTAAAGGATCAACTACACATGTACGCTTTATCCACACAGACTGGCTAGGTTACGTGTTATTAAAAGAGAAGTTTGATACTCAAAGAAGCATCCTGCGAAGAGATTTCCAACGAGGTCGACCTATTTTAAGGGGACGAAACTTGACTGTTGCAAGATTCCGATCTATTTCCGCCGCAACGTTTTATCAAGTTTGTGATTGAGGTTACTGGCCTCGGGTACAGACTGATGATCTGATTCGAGTAATATTTTAAGATTGGCTGAACGTCGCCTCCAGATCTGATGGCGGTCCTATTCTGGATCATATCTAATTACTTTGAATAAGATGTTTTGACACTTTAAATTAGATGTACATGATAACAAGATAGCTGTTTCGTAAAATGTGATATTTAAAGGTGAAATGAAAATGTCTTTCAAATTATTTGTTGCAAAATTGTGAACATTACATCATATGCATCATATTATGTAGGTTGATCAGAAGTACCAATTTCAGATTTAAACTTTAATCTTTGTTGTTAATTTAAAATTTGTATTGCCTATATAAAACAACCTATTTTATGAAAAAGTATAATAGTTACTATTATTGCACTCAGTTCGAAGGTTGAGATACAGAAACAAACATCCAGGTACATACTACACTTATAAAAATGCATAATTAATATAAATTAATACATCAATGAAAATACGTTCAACCTAAATTCTATTATTCTTTAATTAATTTTAACTCATCATTAACCTTAAACCTGAAATGGAAACATTGTTGAGCATCATAAAATTCTAGATCTAAAACGAAAACAAATTCTGAAGAATCTACCCGTTGCAACTCAGCATCGCTGGTGCCCTACTAAATCTTACTTAATTAATCGACAAGCACACCCTCAATTCGAGTTACACTCCCATTACACCAATTTCACTTTTTATCTCCCTCTTGTAATCCCTTCTCTTGATCCCCTTAATTGATTCGAAATCCTCCTCATTGACTCTAGACTCTTCATCACAAAAAAGAAAAGAAATAGCAATAAACGTTACCCACCCCGCTGAATCGTACCTTTTAAAAAATAGTTCTTCTAATAGACCCAACGGAGTAAAAGCACGGTATTCAGGATACAGAGGCCACTTAATTAAAAACCGAGATCAAAAAAGGACTCGTACCTCACAAAGATACGAGTTCCAGCGTAAGGCTGATGAACCTCCACGGCTCTGTACAGGGTTTATTAAAGTCAGACCGTAAATAAAGCATGAGAATAGTACACCGACGTTGATGTTTTAAAACATGTACAAGGCACAATTATGACCAGAGCATCGCGTTGAACCATGAAAATTGCTCACAGTCTGAAAGTGTCCGTGGGTTTGAGATTAATGTTGACACGGAGAATTAAAAGAAAAATGAGAAACGAACCCAGATTCCTTGACACTGAGGACATCTGCGTACATGAACGAACGCTGGAATAATAAACTCCTGGAATTTCCACAGAAGATGACAGAGTTCTACAAGAACCTTGCAAGTGACTGTGTATAGGGGCGAGTACATGACCATTTGCCTACCCCCTAACTACGCCCTTGGGGTTCTATGTTCATGATTGTAGTGGAAATGTCCAATACAACTACGTCCAATACGTAAGTCTATTTTGGTATTCCTAGTAGCAGCGGACAATGGAATATACTGAAAATACAGTAACATAATTGGCCATACACTGGCATTCTTTCCGTGGGGAAATTCCTATCAATATTTTTCTTCGATAAAGTCAAAGAAACTATAATCATGTCGCCATCCACTAATCCTGAAACTTTAACGTTGATCTTCGCATCATTTTTTTTTCTGTCATTTTTCCCCTTCTATTCTTATGAGAGGAATATACTTCCTTTGGTGCTCATAAACGAGGAACTTCTTTTCGACAGTTTATTCTCTTAAAGTTCATCACGAAAGAACTGAGCGCAAGTTAGTGGCCGAATTCGAGGCTTTTTCACGCGATTTATGCGGTCGCTCATTATCTCTATTCTTTCTCGAAGATATTTAGTCTCTGAGAGGATAATATTGTTGGATGTCCGAGTAACATAGACTCGATCTTTATCATTACAATTAAGTTTAACATGGTTCCAACAATTACCTTAACACTTTGAAATCAATCCACAACCAACGTGTCAATAAAAAGTACAGGGTGATCAGGTTAACTGGAAATCCTGTAATGGGTGTTGGCAGAACTTATAATGCCAACAGCGTGTAGAATAAATGCTGCCAACACTCGAATGGTTTCCAGATAAGCTAATCACCCTGCATATACTACCTGTACTAGCAACAGAGGTTATAATATGGCTCCAGAATCAAGACTGAAATAAAAATCTTCCGTTTTACAAATTTCTAAGGGTTTTATACCTTTGTATTTTGATAGGGTGAAGATGACCAAAGCCTTTAGTTACAAAGTGACTAGCTGGACATAGTCGAACTTCGTACGGAAAGAGAAAGTGGGTATGACTAATAATAAGTTGTTTCCGACACGATAAGAGATGATTCTCTATCTAGATTGATCACTTAGGGATTCGATTCATAATCAACAGACATTTGGTCATCCAACAATATCATGACGAGAAATCGTTTCCTTGGCCACTAATTGAAATATTTCTTATCCTAAAGGAAAATCAACTGCAGCTAATTTACTGTTTATAAACTATCCGTTTTCCTCGCGGAAAGAATACCAGTATATAGCTTTAATACTAATTCCTTCATTAGTGGAAAATCAGACAAAATTCATATCGAATCCAAAGGAAAAGTGTACAATGTATTTATATTATTTTGAAATAAGAGGTTTCTGAGAAAGTGTTAGATTTCTAGAAAAGGTTATATTTGAACTGAAAGCAATGAGGTTGGTAACTTTCTACAAGGGAAAAGATATACATTACGGTTCGTAAGTTTGGAATCACTTGCTAAATCGTGTTAAAGTATAATAGAGCTTTAAGTATCCAGACAACCATTATCTGGAAAGCGTAATTTTTACTAACGAATTCTTTTGTGTGTTGCAAATATGTAGTGTCTACATGCAATGTGGACTTCACTTTTATTGACCAAATTTAATAAATTTTGATCGTGACAATGAGATATGGAACTAATACAAGCTAACAATAAGTGAAATAGCAAACGATGATAAAGATGTTTTTTCATATGGGAAGACGAATGGAAGAATTGAAACTAAAAAGAATAACTCTACAGAATTATTTATGTTGTAAAACCTATCTATTTTAGCAGTAAAAAATATAGTATTATTAAATATAACAAAAATTGTCAATTTTATTCGTTTCTGCTTGAATAAATGAAGTTTCAGTAAAAATTAACATCAGAAAAATGATTGGTGCGTTATCGGAAAATTCTCTTAGCCGAATACTTTCTTCTTTCCATTAGTTCAGATACAGTAAGCTCTAGAGTACTTCGTAAATAAGCGCGTGGGATGTCATTACTATACATTATATAGCTGCCTTCTTGGTAGGTAGCTTCCATCATTGTATAATGCAGCTTCCATCACGCCAGAAATTTCAAACGATTTCCATAAAACCATAAAGAACCACATCAGGCTGAGAAAGTGCTGGAATTAGATTGTTCGGGAGTATCTAGAGCTGAAATTCACTTGAGAGCGTCGAAAGAGCTCTCGCACGCAAGTAAACAGCCGGTGCTTGGGAGAATTCGCTGATTTACGGCAGGAAACTGCCCGAAGCGAAGATTAAACCTGCGAGCAGGCCGATTCATCACAATCAGCGGCATTATGTTCATGCGCGGACCTTGTTAACTGATAGAGTTTCAAACTGAGCTCCCTTGAGTTTCCTACGGCTACACGTTTTCGCAAGAAGACAAATCGTCCATCGAATTTGGGGAACAGTGATGAATAATGACCTCTCTTTTTGGACATGAAGGACTAATGAAGACTTCTTTGTACTTCTAATTAAATATGATCAATATAGACGGGTATTATTACCATTCACATACAATTTAAGTGTCACAAAATCTGAAAACTGATTTTAAAGCGTTCAATGTCATTTTATTAAGATTTATGTTGCGGAGTCAGATTTTAATTGAGGAACAAACTTGTCATTATCAGTTGAAACAATATCGTTATCATTATACAATTTTCAATCAAAGTAATTGCCAAATGCTTTCAAAGTTTAATTCAAATAATTAGTCACTGTTGTTTAATTATGCAGAAATTAATCAACGCCTGTATGGCGCGTTTGGTATCTGACAAGGAGATATTACGGACTTCGGGTGTCCGATTTCAATGAAACTTTTTTTGGTGAATGTAGACCAAAAATAATTAGAGTCATGTTCGAGCGTTTGTGCAAAGGGATCTTATTTATAAAGATATATAGTGTTAAAATTTCATCGGATTAAGAATTCACCTATGAGTGAAGGAAAGAAAAAGAAACTTCTCAAAATTCAAGCTATGAACCTATAATTTATGCTTTCATACATATGCCATGAAACGAAAAAAAATTCTTATTCTTTTCTGTATGACTATTTCTTTTTTTCAGACTTAAATGCAAACATTACAAGTGTCCTAACACTTATGAGCGAGAGTATATAGTTCCTGAAGGAAATAATTTCAAACACAAAACTGTTACATAATAAAATAGATAGAAATAATAGGTTAAATGTAGTTTAGGGAAAAAAGACTGTGATGTTATTCATAAAATAATAATTTCGTTTCATTTAATGAAAAAGAATGCTGATTTAATTGTACATATGTACTTAACACGAAGTTAATTTCCCTTAAAAATAGTTGAAATTAATTGTTGCAATGACGTCTATTTGCTCTTTAAATTGAATAAACAGACCATGTTAATCTTAATAAGTATGTCAGGTGTATGTATAATGGAAAAAATTATTTCATTGATAAACATTTAGAGACAATTGAATAGATACAATTAATTTCCAAAGGTATTTCTTTTAAGTTCCATACGTGTAATAAATTCAAACTTTCAGTTTTTAGAAAAATATGATTTATTAAAACTTATTTTTATAAAACACTAATTTCTTTTTACTTACTCACTAGAACTAAAATTATTCCATACATGATATTGTAAAACTGTCGCATATTTTTACGAACCCCCTATATGTATATAATTTCGCGTCCTTGCTCCGTTCACACGGGCGATTCGAATGAATTTATGAAATTAATGGAGTGCGACGTTCACCATGAAAAATGTGATTTTAAACTGCGTTTAGGTCAAATGTGTATTATGTCACAATAAAATAGACTTTCCAGTGAATTTTATTCAGAGATAATGTTAAAGAAGGACTTAGTTCTTTATATAATGCTTTCTTGCACCTTTTTTTAGATAAAAAATACTAAAAAAATTTGAGTTGTTTCTATTTTTTTATTTTAATAAGATAGCTTACTTTTCATTTAATAATTATCAATATCAGTAGATAATAATAATTTCAATTCTGCAATACATATTTTCAAAAAATTATGATTTGCTTTCATATTGTCCTCTTTATGTATCTCTTTGCGTATAATTAAAATTAAAATTAAAATCAAATACGACGAAAACAATGCGAAATAAATTCATTTTCTCATTTCATTTAGATAAGTACCTTTCTAACGCAAACTCTTCGTGTCCACAAGAATCAAAAAGTGAACCACTCACGCTTTACGTAATAATAACTGAACTCAATGACAACTCTTTCTAAGCGAAACTTGAAATCCTGTGAATTAATTGTAATTTATTCTACAACTACTGCAAACGCACACCATTTGAGAATCTTAATTTTTGTAGCAAAGTGGAGGTTGTGGAAATCAGTAAGTTTAGAAACTTTAAGTGCAGAACAATCACTAACATATAAGTTTCGTGTACTTCGCTGTTGTTCCCACTGTCCTTCGTAAGAACATCAAAGTATTTCTATAGAGTTCAATCTCTGATCGAACAGATCGAGGAATGTTATTGTCAGGCACGTAACACTTTAACCCTGAATAAATAAACTGCTGTTCTGAGGTAGATATTTATTGACCAAACTTCATCTTCCTGACAAAATAGAAAAAAGTTCTAAGAGTTTTCTTCGAGCTCGTACACAATCTTCCGCAAATTTTATTTACATTAACGAATATGGTAATAAAAAGATTAAGTATTACATTTTATGCCACTTCATACTATTTTATACCCATTTTCCATTTTATGCCTTTCAGGTCTGAATATTTTCGAGCTGTCAGAGTCTTTTTTGCTCTTTATTCAAAGGGGGAAATCCCCTAGCACTGGACTGCCCCTAATACCAGGCATTAACTATATCTTTAAATAATGAAACGCGACAAAGCGGCCGAATTTCAAGAACGATAGGAGAGAATCTCCTTTTTCCTTGTACAGTTTGACTGCTTTGTTGTGTTTTATTTTTTAAAGAGATAACTAATGTCCAGTATGAGGTGCTGTCTGGCGCTAGGGGAACTTCCCTTATAATAATAGCTGGAACAAGCTTCATATAAAATTTGATGATAATAAGTCTTTACGTTCGGCACTATTCAAAGACCAATATTACATATTAGAAACCTCAGTAAAAATAAATATATTAATCCTTTAAACTCGGTTGTCCCTTCTAAGAAGGCAAAATGTATGGAAAACTAGGACCTCCGAGTGTAAAGGGTTAATTGTTTAATTTTTGTGAGCTAAAACACGATGTTGTATGGGTTATAACTCTTGTTTACGTCCGTCAAATTTCATAACATGTAATCAAATTCAGGAAGATTGGAAAGCTCTAAATTTTACGATTATAACCCTCCGAAATTGAATTTGCAATATTCTTGAAAGCTGTCTATATAATGCTATTTTAAATAGTAAAATGTGTTTCTAATGTTATCTATCGAACGTATACTTCAATTCCACAAGTGAAAATGTGATTAAAAAATATTAAAAATCATGTAATTTCAACTTTTAAATAGTCTCCTTTTTTTACCGATATTAAATTATTTTTTAACTTATAGTTATTTCATTGTTGTTTAATAGCTAGGGACAGGGTTAAAGTGTGAAGTGCATGGAAAGGTGTTCAAACCCTCAGATTGCGTCGTAATGCGCGTGTATACATAGATAGGGATATAAGTGACTAGCGACCTAAGCTTAATATCTAACGGTAAGTACCGACGTTATCATGAACCCCTGGCAATCGGTCGATCGCCAATTACACGATAATTAAGGACTCGATTTCATTGTCGTTATTATCGTCTACTACCAGGGAAAGGGCGAGGGTTATAATGTTTAAACGACAATAGCGGTCAGAAGAGCAATTATTTTATTAGTTGATCTTGAAGCAACAGATGATTCGTCTAATTGCTAGATTATCGACGTTAATCGTAATTGGCAATCGTAATGTGTAAAAAAGACTAGAAGTTCTGTGACGTTCTATGAACAAGAGAGTGAGAGTGTGCGAAAAATTGAATTCTGTTTTCCTGTAGCGTCAGATGCTATATGTGAGTGATCCTCAAGGAAGTGAATAGATAACGTATGCTAGACAACGATATCAAATTACTCTTAAAGAGGAAGTATTTAATTTAAATAGTAACATATAAATAAAATACACGGAACAATGGAACACAGAGGAACATTACATACTGTTTTTTTTACGCTTTTTTTCTTTTCTACTTCCGCTTTAGGCACGAATAATTCTCAGTCAATCAGCAATCATCACCGTCTTGTTTAATCACTTCCTTTAGGAACACTGCTAAATGTGTGTATATGTATGTATGTATATGTATATATGTATATATACAAATTGTATATATATTTATACATGTATATATACGTACAAGAGGTTATGTATAGACATATGTATAAATATAAATATATCAGTTGGTTGTTCCACAATGTGCCGAGCTACGAGTGTAGGGCATTAATAATAAAATTTACAAAAAAGATTACAATCTTTGTTTATACACAGTTCCTCCCATCCTTCCAAATATCCTCAAACAGTTTTGAAAGTAAGTCAAAAATTTTCTGAAGAACTATTAAACATCTTTACATATTGCTCAATCATCACCTTCCAAATTAATTTTAGGTTGACTAGTTCAATTTAATTACAATGCATGAATCAATTTAAAGAAACTCAAAATTTCAATTTAATGGTTAGTTCGATTTGAATGCATAAACTTTGTGAATGATTAATTCTAATGTTCAAGTCTGTAAAATTGGTAAAAATTTCTGAAATTGGTTCAACTATTGGAACCTTGGTTCGACTGTTGGAACATTGATTTGATTGTTAAAATCTAGATATTTGATTCAACTCGAATGTGCGAATTTCGATAGATTTATTTTATTTGAAATACATTTTAACATTTTCAACTATCTTCAAATTCATTTGAAATATTTTTTAGATATCTTTGCACTATTACAAAATTTTTCAAATGATTTTAACATTATTAAAAATGCATATAAAAATACCTTCAAGCACCCTCGCGCATGTCTAACAAAAAAATATATATATTTTGAATAATTATCAAAAATTCCTTTAAATTTTCTTAAACATTTGAACATTTTCAGAATTTCATGATGATCATAAACAAAAACTAATTCTTAGAGAAAGAAAAAGGGAAGAAAATCTAATTCTTAAGGAAATATTTCCACTTCAGTTCCAGATCAATTTAGAATGCGTTGTACTTAGATATCAAGCTGAAAGATAAAAACTTCCCCAACACTTTGTCCAGCCACCTACAAGGTATTGACTAGTAACAGGATAGCCAACAGAGCTCGTATATTCTCGCTTTGTACTCGTTGACGTGACACATTGCTCCAGAAAGTAGCGCAATTTTGCGACCAGCCTGCTCTCTAGAGGCTGCTTCTTTGCATGGTAACAATGAAGGGCTCGAGCCATGGCATTGTTGCTTGCTGTAGACAGCAATAGTTGATTTTGCCGCTGCATGTTAAGTTGCTTTGGCATTATAACGGAGTTTGCAATCCGCATACGCGATGTGTGTCCCTTTGGACGTATATTGTGCACCTGTGCCGACAATACTGTTGTCAACGTTTAAATGAGAAATTTCGTCGATTTGTAGTGACTGTATTAGTTTCTTAGATAAGTTAATTAACATTTTGGGTCAAAAAGATTTAATAACACATTTAATTTGCATTTAAGTTTACATCTTCATGCTTTGATATTATAATTTTATTGCTGAAAAAGTGGTTATTAGAAATTTTGAAAACGAAATATTGACTATGATATTCAATATAATACTATTAAAGTTTTACTATTAACTAGGCACTTCAGATAAGTTTCGGATAAATTGCATATACTACCCCTCGCAAAAACTTTTCGGTTAAGCTCAAAAATACGAAATTATTTAAAAATATTGTAGTTTCTGAAAATCTAAAATACTACTGTATCAAATCGATCTAATTTTTTTATGTTTTATATTCATACGATAACATTTTACATTTCAAAGCTACAATATTTTTAAATAATTTCATTTTATTGTGTTTAACTGAAAACTTTTTGCCAGGAGTAGTAGATTTCAAATATGATCTTTACTAATTGCAGCCATATGTAGTTCTACCTTATTACAAACGGAACTGGAGAATGATAAGATAATAATTCAACAAAAGCAGAAATAGCGACAAGTTTATATCGAGTGAGCAAATATTGAAGATTTGAAATCCTGTTGGATATTGTCCTACATATTCTCTTAATTATTATCTCAGGTATCTTTCGATTTATCTCTTTTAACTATTCTCTCGAACATTTTCACAGAAATTTCGTTAGCAATGAGCATTTTGCCAGATATCCAATGTGTCTATTGAGACATAATTTTGTGTTAACAGACAAAAATTAACTTGTAACATTATAGAATAAAATGCCGACAACACACATTCCATATTTTATTTACTGATAGCAGAATTTTCTCATTAACCTTCCCAATACGATGTTGGAGTCACTGGAGATTCGCCGCTGTGAGTCAGAGATGACTCTGACTTTGGACTAGTAATGCGAGAGTTAAGAGCTCTCACAGACCAACGCGAATTTTCCTCTGCATTAGCGAATTTGCGGCAAATTAAAAAAGCAGACAAAGGAATTGATAGTGATATGTCTCACAGCAAGAGGATGCCATAAGAAATTCGTCGCGAATTTTCTACCACTACGAAAAATTCGCGTTGGTCTGTGAGAGCCTTAATGTTGAACAAATATCTTTTATGAATGATTCTAACAAATATCTTGATCGGATGAATTTAAAAAAAGCATGCCTAAGCGATAGATAAACGAGCGCAAGGACATCATCCTGCTTCCATCCTAGATCATTAGATTGTCGCAGTTGTGGTGAGTATTTCCTTTTGACTCTTCTGGCTATTCCGACATATTCGACTGCGGTTACTAAAGTAATAAACTGGATGTTTAGATTAACGAGCTCCTAATGTTGGCTTGTGGCTAGATACATAACACTATTATAGATACACAGATGTGGCTAGATATGAAATTGCGACTAACGAAAGTAAGTCTCAGAGACCACCTTCCAATTGCAATTACTTTTGACAAATGGTTTATGTCTAATGACTAATTTAATCTGGCTAACGATTAAGTACGGTTTCAGTTATTATTCAATTTTTTTTAATGTGCCCAACTATGATACAGACTAAATTGCATATACAAACGCGAAGTAGGTAATTCGAGGTAGAAACAAATGCTAAAACACATGCCTTGACCTGTCGCATTCGTGTTCGTCCTCAAGTCTGTACATATCCTAACAAGAATTAATTCAATACAAAAATGGATCCTATACAGCTTGGATGCCTTGCTGCTGTATGCATAATATTAAAAAAACTAAAAAAGCAAATACGACATCGGTGGATACATTCACTTGTTAACACCAGACCTCAAATAGGACAGTTTCATTAAAAATTTCATGAAAGTGTTAGAACGTGTTTCACACCTGTGTAGTCAGCTATATTAAAACATACAGTTCCTACCTCGGCGAAGACAAACGCGACGTATGTACAACACACGGCATATAAAACGCTCATGTAGTCCTGGCCTGATTCAAACGAACACGTGCGCCGTGGCTCGTAGAAGTCGTTCGTATTTTTTCGTCGATACGTGAGTGTTGTTGCTGTGTTTACTTTTTTGTACATAGTATAACGAGAGATCAGCAAAACGTACTTCTTCGACAAAGGTAGTGTCTTGGTCTGCAAGTGTGGTATCGAATGCATAGTTCTGGTATAGAACATATAGAATATCGATTTTACAATCTTACAAAAGATTACTGACGCAACGCGAAGAAGAAAGAATCGTGAATGATTCTTTAGCATACATTAAAGCCATTCGTCACATGTCAAGCCTCGTGACCGATCGAACTTAATTGTATACGTTGATTTTTGCACAGTCGTTTTGATTCAACATATCCTTATCAGAGTAAAGCAGGTGGAGGCAACTACAAGCATTATTGCTGTTCGTTTGCAAGGACGAGATGCTCGAAGGAATTTCTTTTTCGAGACTAGCATTTAAGATGTATTAGAACCATTTATAAGCCATTTAATTCACCAAGTTGACAAAAAGGGGAGAAAAATAAAATGAACAGAATGCCAAGTTACACTAGACCTCCTAGTGTACATTCAGAACACCCAGAATATTTTACAGAGATATGAAGTGAGGCCGTTTAATATCGAAGACCAAATATACTTCCCGAGAGTGTTGCAGCTGTAGTTGTATATTTTAATCGTTTTATCTGCAGAAGCAGTTTTATCTTCTGGTTGTTCCAGGAACTGTCTCTGTATCTGCTCTAAATAAATACTAAATCGCTTGAAACATTAATTTATTTCTAATGTATTGCACTTCCTCTTGCAAATCTACTTTTAGAAGGTCAGATAATGTTCTCTCCTTATTGCATTATTCACGAAAACCAGAGCAATAAAAGTAACACTCGTTGAAAAGACAGTTTCGTGGAAACGTGTTTCGCTAGAAGATTACAGTTCAGGGAATTCTGTCAGCGGACTGTTTTGGACGTCGCAGTTGCTATTTTTCGGAGCATTGGCCTTCGTGTTCCGTGCAACCTCTTTCCATAAAAGAGACTTCGACCCCCCTCTTTGTCACCAAATGTGGGTCATGCAGCCGGTGTGCTGTTTCTCAGTTTCCGTGCAGACGTTTATTAAAAAAGGAAGCGTATACAACGAAAGAAACTTCATAGTGTGAGAACACTTGTAATAGGGTGAGTGAAGGTTGCTTGGATGTAAGCATTTGTGTACCAATACAGATTTTTTTCCATAATTCCAAATCCTTTGATACAGTCGAACCTCGGTAACTCGAATCTCAAGAGAAGAGAGAAGCTTAACATACGAAAATTTGATTTACAAAGGCTTTGTATTACAGTTAATAATTTACTGATTGCAATGGCTTAGAGAGAGAAAAATTCAAATGCAACTTAGAAAATGTTACTGTCTTAGGTTTTATCTTAGAACTCATTTTACTTATTTTACTCAGAATTTTACTCGCCGTAAATGCGAAAGTGACAATTCAAGGCGATGATGGAAATTATGCGTTCGATTTATAATTTATGACAAACGACTAGCTTGCATGGACATGCACGTAGTTGAAAGATGGAGGGGTAGAAACACAACATGTGTTATCTTATGTTTTCCAGCATTCATTTGTTTGACAAATTAGGACTTAGGACACATAGCTATAAGTTCAAGTGTATAGAGGCAACAACGATAAAAATTTGATTTATAGAGATAAACTTCAACTTGTAGAGTTCTGGTTATCCTAAATTCGAATCATAGGGGTAAATATGCACCTAAATATGTGATAAATAATTCAGGTTAAAGCAAGTTTTATTTCGACTTATAGAGGTGTTAAAGAAGTTCGAGTTATTGAAGTTCTACTATATTGCGTCTGTAATTTTATAATGTTTCCTTTTACCGGGCTCAGAGCGAAGAAAATTCGTTATTCAATTTATAACAAGCAATTTCCCACAGATGCTTGTCGAGAACAACTTTTTTAACTGTCCGTTTGCCGTACTTTTTTTAGGACAATCGAAATCATGTCTTTTTAAAAATTTTGCATCGTTCTAAGTTAATCCGTAAACTGTCCCATTGGTGGGTAAGTACAAGTAATATCCATGGTAAACTTTCGGACCAAGATGTATTAGTGTCGATGGCCGATGCGCGGAACAGTAGTCATAAACCACAATCGCAGAGAGATGCACTGATAGACCCTAACTTTAGGGTCTAACTATTTACATAGTTGCATTTTTCTTTTCTATTTTATCAAGAAGAAGATTCCTCCTTTATGTAGATATTCCTCCTTTAAATAGAAGCAAAAGCCAGCTGATTGGTCAACACCCGCCCGCGAGTGAGAAAAGAGGGTGCACGATTTGCCGCGTGAGTTTTCGTGGAAGCACGAGGTGCGACCGGCAGGCAGTTGCTACACAACAATTTTAAAAACAAGATTTGTACACTAGTAAAAAATAGCAGAAATAAAGACTCTTAAAATATATCCTCTTCACCTATTATTGTTTTTAATACTTTTTATTACATACGTATACACAGAACATTACTTGCAGAAGTTACAAATAGAGTATTTATTTTCAAATTCAACGCATTTCCACAATGTGGAAACAAATACTTTGTCTTTATGTTGTAGTAAAACGTAATTGCACCATAACTCCCATTTTAAGTGTTCAACTTCATTTTTGTTGCTAATAACCTGGTTTGATATTGCTCTCTATAGGTTTCCATATTATAGTTACGAGCCGAGGGCTAGATAGTTTGACCGAGGGTCAGGGTTTTTGGAATGTTGTTATTGTTTCGTGGATGAACCAACGGGTAACTGCACTCGTTGGGAGCCACCTCACGGATGTGGACGAACCAGTGCGCAATGGCCAACACTGGGAGCCACCTTAGGTTTTAGGTAGGTTTTCGTGGACGAACCGACACTCAACTTGGCGAGTATCGGGAGCCACTAGGATGGAATAAAGACTGTGGACGAACTAACGGGTAACTTTGCACTCGCCAGGAGCCACGGGACGTGGACGAACCAGTGCGCAATGGCCAACACCGGGAGCCATTTGTAGGTTAGGAAAGGGACCTTCGCAAGAATGGCGAAGATGTTAGTATAGCCTCGTAACTTTTAAATTTATAATATATCTCGAGCGGTAAAGATATAATATTTGTGGGATCGTTACGCGTTCGCTTCTTATTGGATTTAGGAAAGGTTTTGATTGAACTAAGTCCAATTTAACAAACCTTATAAAAAATGTATTTTATTACGAGTTTAAGTTTGACTCGAAGGAATACAATTGTCGATGATTTTAAGTGTCGCGGAACTAAGTCCTCTCTCTCTAGATTACGCACAGAGGTATGCGGGGGACGCGTCGTTAAGACTACGTTACAGTGAATTTACTTTACGTACTGTACTCTAGGATTCTGCTCGAAGGAGAACTAATGCTCGATCTTGCTTCCAGTCTAAGCCGCGTACTAAACTCGAACTGGATTGGAAAATGAGCCCGCTAGACCGAATTTCTTGGCCTTTTTATAGTCAAAAATCTATGGGAAAAATGGTGGGGACTCGGCTGCATCGCAGAGTTTCCGAGAAAAGTTGAATGATATTAGTTTCAAAGAATTCTATTAATTGGGTGCAACGAAAATGTCTATCAGCGCTTGCATGGTGACTTCCAGGCAAAGTCAAAGGTCAACAGAAGGAGCTTGGAATCGAGCCCTTTGATAGTTATTTTACGTAACTCATCTGGTCTCGTAACTGTATCGTTAACGCAAAATTATAAATTTATATTCCTATTTATAGGTGATTGTGATTAAAGAGTTTCGTGAAACTTACTGGGACAATGCTGCAAATATATTTTCAAGGTACGCCGAAATTCTGTCAGAAGAAGTAACACACTTTAAATTCGATTCTCGACTATACGATGTCCAGTAGTTATTATATGGTGAAAATCGTCCATCATAGTGAATTGTATATTAATCTAATATAAAATATTAAATACGATACAAGTAGAACACATTTTTTGTGAACAACAAATTATTCTACTCTTTTTATGTAATATTACCCAAAAGTGCAAAGATATGTTAAATAATAATCAAAGTACTGTACTGTAAATATGTACATTCATGGAATGAACCTAGCAATAAAAATCATCTATTTAATTATACGTAAAAAGCTTAATTATAAAAAGTTTTATTTCTAATATTTAATAGGATTTCGTTCACTATTCTGTACTGCTCTGAGTCTACTATTCATTGATTTAATTAATATTTCGCGTGTTCAGAAAAAATTTTATTCCATTTCGTACGCAGCGTCTCTTTTAATTACTTTTAATGTAACTTCACAAATTCATATTACTTTAAATATTTGACAAAATTTGCTATTCTTTTTGTATATAACTAAACAACAACACAGGTATGATACGTTTACATTGATTAAAAACGTTCCATTTTCATATAGTGCATTTTTTAGCCAAAGTTAAGAAAATAAATGTGATAGACGATTTTTACTGTATCCTTCTGAACGTATAGAGTGTATCAGAAAGTGTAGGACATTTTTGAAAAATAAGTTCTAGACACGAAAGCAATGAAAAAAGTTGAAATACACATATGCTCAGCGATGCTTAGTTTTTCATTTATACGTTATGTCATATTGCGTACAGAGGAAAGAGGATTCTCATGTCTCTCAAGACTCAATGTTATCGACTCATGAGACAAGTTTCGAGCTTAGTTGCATTGTGCATGGAGTCAAAAGGCTGAGACAGTATTTCCAGATATTGGAACAAACAGTCTTCTAGTGACGTCATAAAGTAGAAGAGTGGGGATACCACAGGCAGTGCAGTCAGAAAACATGAGGTACTTCTATTCTCCTACTTCATGACGTCACTAGGAGACATTTTGTCCCGTCATGTGGCAATACTGAGTTGGGATATTTCTGAGATTAACAGGACCTTAACCCTCGAATGGCAAATGATTTTAACTTTAACAATGTGCAGGGTGGATGTTGTGTCCGAACGGACCTGGTACCTGCCAGACGAAGGTTAAAGCAGATATCACACGTACAGGCAAGTACTGTTCAGAACTCAGGAGGTGATCCCTGGAGATAATGCAGGTCTGATTGATTCCAGGGACCACCTCCTGAGCACTGAACAATACTAGCTCAGTGTCTTACGCAATACAAAACAGTGCACACCTAAAGAACTAAACATTTCCGGGCATAAATGCACATAAACTTTTTTATTGTCTACGTTTGCAGAACCTAGCCTACGAAAATGTCCCACATTTTCTGATGAACCGTGTGCATTGAAATGATATGTATACAATTAGCCTGTTGTGTAATAGTCTGTACTTAAAATACTGTTTTTATTATCAGGTTCCTATCACAAATTCAAGTTCCCATATTATCTTCTGTCACTTCTTAGAAGATAAAAGGAAAGAGGATTGAAACCCTTTTTTAAAGGATTTAATATAACTCGTTTTCCTGATTTAAAGAGTAGGAAATGATTCTATTTAATTCAGTGGTTGATTGCTGAAGCAGCAATTTCACAGACATTGAATTTTGTGTGAAAACGAGAACAGCGTCGCGTTGGAAGTGCGATTCTTTTTATTCCATCGACGGCATGGGAACATCTGGCAGAGATGTCTGCCTGCAAACGTTAATACGCTTTAATCCAGCGCGTTAGCTCGGCCAAGCGTAGTAGCGTGTCCACTCGCGAGGACCGTCTCTTTGGTATAAATCGAGTTAGGCGAGTCGGTCTGCGCTGATCCCGTTGTTTGTTACCTGATTACGCTGCTCGATGGTCGGTCGTTTGTTCTGTGCCGTTTTCAATCGTTCTCTCTAGTCTGAATTCCTACACGTCCCTTCCAGCTCTCAAGTTTCACGCTACACAAGTTTCAAAACGGTAGTTTGATAGATGTCCTACGGCGAACGAAAAGGTCAACTGCTAATCTCGATTATACAAGATCATTCAACACTCGGTCAGTTTGAAGGGTAAATTTATATTTTCTTAGAAGTACTGTTGTATTTTCTTGTTACAAACCATTTAGTTGCTGTCTTTTTATTTCTTGGCATTATTCTTTCATTCCCTGTCACTTCTACCTTTGAGAAGTTACATCTACCTAGATGGGTAAAAAGATCGATTTTTTACATTTTACATATTTGGAAAGCATCAGGTTTCAAGAATGTATCCTGAAAATTTCATATCGATATCTCAAAAACGATGAAGTGGCACAGCTTTGAACGACATAGGATCACGCAGTCGAGCGTTGCTACTTGTGTGTAAGAAACTAAGCACAGTACTGTCCCGTAAAAGAGCTGCACATCGAGACTATCCACAGCCGTTTTACGGGACTAATATACTACTCTTTTTGCCTTTCCTCTTTGGCATGGCACACTGAGGAAGAGGGATGAATCATAAATTTCGTTTGGCACTACCAGGGTACACATGCAACAAGGCAAGACGGAATTAGGATACTCTAGCAGGTTGGGTCGCATTCGACCTATACTTGTCTCTTAATCGTTAGATCGCCAAATATGCTTCCCAAGATATTTGGCGATCCAACCTGCTAGTTAAAGTATCGCTTACATTTGCATCCTTGGGTTTTCCTCAGGCGTCAAGCTTCAAACCCTCGCACCAGATGGGATTTTATTACAGATTTCTTCTGTTCAAAACCACAAGATTCCATACTTTGGGGTCAATCCTAATGCTGCGAATTTACAATCTCGCGATCTGATTTTCGAGTTAAAACGTTAAGAATTATTTCGTCTTGACAAGATCTTTCTAATGATACGCAGATCTTACTCCATGCTCTTTGGATCAGTTCCCATCTTAGAGACGGTACATTGTCCTTTTTATTAGGAAGTCGAAATAAAACTATTTCAACGTATGTATATCTCTATTTTTTAAATTCGCGATTTATTTTTGACAAACATCTCAGATTTTTAAAGCTTTATAAAAGTAAACCGTAACAGATACAACAAAGTATATAAAAACATTTTGCTATATCTCTGCCCTTCAATGCATCTGTGAAATTGCAGAATTCTCTGATTGTTAGTTTAGCATAATGGTATGTTAATTTTAAGACATTACTATTGCAAAATCAAAGCAAACTGAATACTGTTATAAGACATTTTACGCTTCAATTTGGATCTTCTATCATCCCTTAAAATATCGAAAACTATATTATCTGTTACACCTTGTATAGGTTACGTATAGGTAAATAAATAAACATCGTACATATTTATATGCATGTTATCCTTAATGTTAAAATAATTATTATTTGTAACTACAATTTATGTTTCAGAATGAATAAAAGATGCATGGCAGCAATTTAAATCAGAGCGTGATTGATAACTGTAATTTTTTGCGCAAGCTGTATACATGCATAGGTAATTAAAAGTTAAAGTGAGAAAAACTGTCTTAATTCTGTCTTTTTCCTGGCATACAATATTTCGGCAGCCAGAAAAATTTATGGTTCCTCGCTCTAAGGTCCCTCTCTGCCGCTTAATGAGAGACACTGAATGGTGGGAATAGTCGCAAGCTTTTTTCAGAACCTAAAACTCGTCCATTTTGCAGAACAGTACTGTATACTTATTTAAAATATTAAACACGTTTATCTCGAAACACGATTTTCAAATACGGTGAACATCATATCTCGGAACCCACTTGACCAATTTACTTCAAATTTGCAAGAGATACTCTTAGGGATCTTACGCTATCTTTGACGACCTAACTTTTTTAAATTTTATTTCCAGTTCCTCAATAATTAAAAGAGAGATGATTTTTCCATCGAAATTCCATATTTGAATTTTACCTGGCCGCCATTTTGGAATAGAATGCAAAATTAAAATTTGGGAATTGTCAACGACTTCTAAATTTCATTTATTTTTAATATCCATTCGGTTTTTTACTTTCAGATGCAATGTTTGAGTTAGGGAATGTCCACTAGCAAATGCTTGAAAGAAAACTTTTTCTATACATAGCAATATCTTCCTTATTTAATAATATTTCTTCATGAAAATTTACGACAAGACAGTTAAAAGATGTATCTTCTGCAGAAAAAATATTTGCATCATTTCCATTCATATTTAAAAAAAAAATTCCCGAATTTATTTGGTTTTTTAACCTTCTAGGGAGATATGACCTCTTAATCCTACATAGCACAGAGACGCCTTAAAAACGTCTTAAATACATCCAATAAAGTCCTAAAAAGATTCAAAAGACGTCTCTGAGACGGCCGATGTTACAAATCAGTATGTCTTTAGGACGTCTTAAGAAACATTTATAAGCCGTTTTAAGGACGTCCAAATTCCGTATATAAGACGTTTAGATAAAAATGAGACGTTTTTTCTTCAAGACGTCCAATGTAGTGTGTCTTTAAGACGTTTTATAGACGTAAACTTTGCAAGTCTTTAAGATGTACGCTCTTGGATGTTTTTAAGACGTCTAAATCATGTCGTAAGACGTTCAGGCATAAAATCAACATAAAATAGACGTCGTCAAGACGTCGTGTGCTATCTGGGAAGTTTTTTAAATAAACGACAGAAGACGACTTTTCGTGTAGGCCTGTAAGCACTTTACGTTAAGATATATACGCGACTTTTAAAATTGACAGATATTATACCAAAGTAGGTAAAAAAAATGAATGTTCACAACACATTGGTTGAAAAATGTCGCACATCGATTTTGATAGTCTCGCGCGGTTCTCGTTGTGGGTTAACTGAATCTCAATCTTAGTTAGTGAGTAGGTTAACGAGGTCGTAACCTACATTTCGCATCTGATGCTCCAGTAAATTAAAGCAATTATTGTAATATCACATTGAACTACATTTTAGAAGCCCTAATGGCCACGAAAACGTAAGGGCGAGGGAGGGATGTAAAATACTACAGAAACCTATGACGTTCAAAATCGACGTTTTTGCAGAAACTTGAATCGAATTGAAAAAATTGCAGGAATGGTTGTGCACAAACGTGGGCGAGGATTTTTTGAAATGTAAAGTCGTAACGTGTATATTATCTTTCATATTTTACAGATAACTCAGAAAAAATAACCGTATTTCGTAACAAAGCAAAAGAAATCAATTTAAGAGTATTTTTTATACAGTAAGAAAAGCAGAAACACAGATGATTTCAAATATACTTGGAATGACATATACTTAAAACGAAAGTTAATGTTGGGAACGAATAGTGAAAAATATAATATTTGACTGCTGAAATAATAACTTCATTTTAAACTTCATGCAGTGTTTGTTCTGGTTTCAAATATTTTAACTGAAAGATAATCGTATCAAGGTAAATTTGTGTTGCGATGAATAAAAAGAGCATCGCTATGAGATTATATTGAAGAAAAACATTCTTGATGTTTGTCAAAAACTGAAAATTCCACGTGTATCGAATTATTTTAAAATAATTTCAGAAGCTACTTTATTGAATGAAAGCTGTAATAAACAGCTATTTAATTATTTAGTAATTTTGTCTTTTCAATTGGGGTAGGATAAGAAAAAAGTTTTGAAAATTAACAACTGTTTTGATAAATAATTTAAAATGAGAGACTACTGTTGAAGCAATGTACAAAACTACTGATAGATACAGAGATTTCTTTTGTTATTCTGAAATCAATTTTTTACTTTTAAAATATAATTTTCACGCTTAGACAAGTGATATACTATGAATCTAATTCTTTTCAACAATGATTTCCAACAGCAAAGAAATAGTTGCAATATTATTTTTTTTATAAAAATGGCACTTTCATTCAAATTTATGTAAAGTTCATTTTCTATTATAAAGTTCATCATATTTCGAAGAAAAGAATATAGGAGGTAAAACTAAGTATGTACCCACAGATATAATTACGTACGAAGGATATAGTAAATGCACTTGTTGACAATATCCGCGACAATATATTTCAAGCGTCAAATGGCTCTTGAATAAAATATAATAAATGTTAGCATGATTTTCACGTTCAGGCTATTAACTCGTTCATCCTAGACGTCGTATGGATGCATGTGTATAACCTTATTGTTTGTTTATCTTTGTTGCAATACTTAACATGAAATTGTGAAGAAGCATAATGGTGACTTTCTTTTAGAACTATATCACTGTTAAGGGTTAATTACTTACGTGATAATAAATAAATTAATTAGAATTTAATGTTAGAATTGAATAGAACCACTTTAGAGATAAATTTGGTACGTACGAAAACAGTGAAGACAGTTCATATGTATAAGTACAAATATACAGGATGTAACAAATATAGGCTTCGATATTTTAAAGTATCGTAGGGAATCCAAATTGGAGTACAAAATGTCATATAACATAGTGTCCAATCTGTCAATAGTGATGTCTTAAAGTTAACATACCTATATGCTACACTAATAGTCAGAGGATTTTGCAAGTTTACACATGCATTAAAGAATAAAAATAAAGCAAAAAAAAAATTTAATATAGTTTGTTGTATATGTTACTTTATAGACATGTTAAAGCTTTATAAAAGTTAAACTGTAAAAGATACAATAAAGTATATTGAGATTTTTCTGCTGTATTTTTCTCCTACAATAAATCTGTAAAATTACAGAATCCTTTAATTGTTATTTTAGCATATAGATACCTTAATTTTAAGGCACTATCATTGTAAAACAAAGGTAAATCAGACATTATGTCGTAGGACATTTTGCGCTCCCATTTAGATCCCCTACCATGCGTTAAAATACCCCTACATTTATTACACCATGTATATTCTATTTATCTCATATTTTTGAGTTCTGGTTAATTTTGTGTTATAATAATTCTTTCGACAGACGAAAGTAGTTGAACAAATTCCACCCAACTACTGGGGATCAAAATTATTTATCTCATATTTTTGAGTTCTGGTTAATTTTGTGTTGCAATAATTCTTTCGACAGACGAAAGTAGTTGAACAAATTCCACCCAACTACTAAGGATCAAAATTAATTTTGTAAACACTTCCTACAGACTACAGAGTAGCATCTCACGTAAGTTATCAGAGCATTAGATGTCAGCAGCGTCACACTGAGCAAGCCCATATATTAGATACATATCTGCCATTTCTTGGATAAAATAGGTTCCCTCTTTCATTTTACACGACACATTGCAAGAATCTGACATTTAGTGTCTTGAGAATTCATACCTGAGATGTTAACGATTTGGGAAACAGAATAGATTACATGGTTGTATGTAAAATATAGAACTCTGTTAGTCCATAGTTGTATTCAACTACTTGAGTTTATTGAAAGAATTATTGCGATGTAAAATTTTCTATAATTTGAAAGCACATTTTTTAATTGTTTTAAGTGTTGAATCTACCCCTAAAGCAGTTACTCCGTGTTACGGCACACCCTATATTTTAGATTGATTTTAGAAGAATTAATTGATACAATTATTAAACGTTGATTACATCCATGTTGTTTTTATCAAATTCACTGTAATAATGTATAAGTATATAATATATTTTTGAGCGTTCATTTGTACAATTTTGTATCCTTCAGAAAAATATTTAGTCCTCATTGAAAATATCCAAGGTAAAAACGTTACCCCTGAAACTTTGATCAACAGATTTTTATAGAATATATTCTATCACAGCGAAAGGGAGATAATGTGAGAGTTTTTGATGGTATACACATGACAAGAGATAAGTTAGATCGCCTCTACCATCGCGATCTCTTTTCAAGAGTAAGAATAGACAGGATGAAGAGAGTTCGAACAGATTCTGTGCCATATAGGTCACCGAGGTCGCGACCTAAATTGTATCTTGATGTTACTACGGGAAATTCAGGCGACTAATTTGTGTGGTGCCCGACCACACGGTTCTATACAAGTTCTATTAACGAATTAATGAGCATTTTCAACCACCAATGCTTTGGACAGCAGGAAAAAGGCAGACGGAAGTCAATCAGTATTTGGGAAACCTTTGACATCGTTTTGAATTGGAACGTGGCGCACAAATTTTATCGATACCACTCTTTGAAAGTGCAAAAGGGCCCAAATTAAGTATTAATCAAATTTTCTTTTGTATTATATAAAGAGAAATTTATTAGTTGAACTTTTTTTGCAATATTTAGAAAATTATTCTAACTGTTAGAAGTAGTTTTTCAATTCTGTCATATTATTGTCAGATTTCATTAAGTTGTTATTGTATAATATTATTGTATTATTAGTTTTCGAATGTACTTTCTTTAAATTAAAAGTAAATTCTGATGATACAGTGACACAAACTGTTTTCAGTGAATTAAACATGAAAATCAGAAAAATAGGAAGAATTGCTTTTGGTTTAAAGCTGCAATCAAAGCTTTTAACATTCCTAATATTTTGCAAATTTTTTAGTATATGTTCGCACATTTATAAGTTACTTCATCTTCACTTCAAGACATAATGTTTTAATATAAAATATAACCTATTAGTCAATATAAAAGAAAGCTAAATACTTTAATAAAATAATGTTAACCCATTGATGGTCGCTGGTTTCGAAAATCACTTAAAATGACGCCGATGTAGCATTAAGCGGTCGTCATAGTACTAAGATAATTTTGGACTTAAATATACGTTTCCAGGCGTAGAAATTTATGAACATTTTAAGCTTGCTACAATAATTACGAAATTGTAAAAACATTACTTTTATCCCTATGGAATATATGCTATAATATTTTCATATCTTGTGCCTTTACGGGAAATTTATTTAAACGCAGTAAATCAATTTACCTGTTCTACTGAAACTGAATTCATAGAAAATTTTCCAAAAGCGTTGTAAGTAAAGTCTTAAGAAGAATTTTACTCTTGATATTATTGCAAATATAAAAATATTTTGAAGTATACTTTAAAAAGTATACATTAAAAATATCAATATAGATACATTGTTCATCATACGCTACAAAAAGTCATGATTTCTTTTTTGGACAAGTGAAATTTTGCACATAAAATTAAAAACAATAAATTCGCAATTTCAAATTCATTTTCAATTTTAAACTACTTACCATAGACGAGTATACAGGATGGACCAGATATTTAATGAATTTTCGTGTCTCACGCCTCACGTTCTGAAAAAGCACTGGTTCTTGAACGCTCTCTGTGATTTTTGGGCAGTAAATGTAGAAAACACATTGTACTTTCATTACCATAGACCACCTGCAACCGCTCTTACCATTTCCATGTCACATTCGACGTTATCGATTCAGTATAAAATAAGATTACAGCGCTACGAGTGCTAAGAATTAAAATTACATAGATCTTTGCGGGCGCACGCGAATTATTCGTCAGTGGTTGCAGGCTGCAGGCTAATGAAAATGATAAAATGACATGTGATAAAAAGAATGTGGAGAGTCAGATCTGTTTTATAGTTCGTCCTTGCGTAGAGTTAATCAAACTGTAAAAAGATTGAAAGTAGAATAAATTTCGTTTCATCGCATGCTTTGAAAACAGCACTTTCCTTTACATCTATTACCGCCAGATGTCATAGTGTTTTAAGAACGGAAGTCAAGTGAACATTTAAAATACTGTCACAGTAAATTTTAGTGACAAGACAATGGATCTATTATCTTAAAATGCAAATAAACATATAAATAAACAAATATTTATTCTTCCACATATATCGAATACAGTGTTTTAGTTCATGAGTATCGTCTCTAGATGGCCATAGCGTATTGTTGAGGTTCATGAAATAGAAAAACAGCGTATGTGTAAAGTATCTTTGAAACAATAAATAATCTCGTCGGTTAATTTTATTGCACCATCAATTACAGCGTATCTGCAAGGGATTTAGAACCTCAGATTACAAGTAAGTGAACAGATAAGTAACGTATCAATCCTGCGCACACATCGAATAGGACGTTTACGTTCATTCGGTGAGAAAAAGAGAAACCCAAGCGATTATGTTCACTAATCTTCATCTTTATTGTTACTGTGTAAATATGTAGGCACTGAACAAATAATGTTTCATAATTTGTTTACAAACATTTACATTTACCGATCTCCTTTTTTTTCAATCAGTGAATTATTCTCTGCGAGCAGCTTGACGACTTTCGCCAAGTCCGCTTTTATTCCATCTGCTCGAACCGTTTTCTTTTTCTTTTTTTTTTTTTTGACGTTCTTACGCGTAAATACCGTTATCGTCTTCAGCATTGTATGCACTCGACCCAATTTCTAATTACGACCTCAATATTTTATCAATATATATATATAATATATATATTTATATATATATATATCCGCTTCATTTTGTTTATGTATACTTTAATCTCTATCCGCTAATATATTGTTCTTCTAGTCTAAAAATTACCACGATTATTAAAGATAATATATACTTCTGAGAAATTATAATTAAAATAATTGTAAATATAATAATATGTCAAACATATATGTACTGTGTCCATGTGTAGTATAAGTGTAAAAGAGGAAAAGAGATCAGACAGAATGAAAACGTAAGGGACAGGGCTAAGATGGAGTGTACTGGAATGGGTGAAGGAGGAGGAGGGGGAGGAGTTGTAGGAGCGAGGTATAAAAGAGGACACGTAGATCGTGAAGAAGGAGAAAACTAAAAAATAATAAACACAAATTCTAAACTTTGGCTAATAAGAAACAGTGTTCCTTGATGAATCGAGAACGCGACATCGTTCGATCGAGTTCGACGCGCGCCGTCGCGTTCTCCGGCGATTTTCAAAATCACATCTACAGCGTATACTAAAGTTAAACGAAAACTGGTATACAGAAGGAAGTTTTGCGATAGATAGATGAGCCGCGGGAAAAGGAAATTCTCATGTAACAAAAAAGAAAACAAGGAAAAAAATAAGAAAGAAAAGTATGTAACGTAAATGCGCATGCGCGTGCCGCGCATATACGTAGGTACGCGCGCGTAATATGAGCGAGGAAAAAATTGATTTCTTGCTTACAGTGAAGGAAAAATGAGAAAGAACCAGAACGCAGAGGAGTAGAGGGCGAGGGAGAGGAAGTTGGTGGTGGTTTTGAACTGTTTTCTGTATCGTCTAACCGTTTCAGCCTTTTCTTCGTGTCTCAGGTATAAAACTAAACGGGCGATAAAGCCTTCGTGTAAAACTATACTCATATACTTTGTTCTCTCTCTATTGTGCTCAAGTGTAACAACCTCTTTGCTATACATGCGCGTTTTTTCTCTTTTTTTTTTTTTTATTACAATGTTTTCCTTCTTCTCGTATTTTTCTTTTGTATACGTATACACACAGAGAGGGTATTCCCGTGTATATTGAAAATTGACAGAGACTCGATTGCGTGTTTTGTTATACATGAGACACTGACAATGGCGCCTGCTGCTGCTACTCGTTCTCTCTCAACAACGAAATTTTTATAACGCACGGTTAATTAAATCCACGATCGTTAATTATTAATTACGCACGTATATTCGTCCATGAGGATATCTCTCATACTTCATTTCTTTTCCCATTCGCATTAATTTAATGATCTTCGTACATGTCGCTGTCGCGGTGGTCCGTTTTGGAATAGCTATACATATATAATTATTATAAATATATTTATACGTGTATATGTGTCTCTGCATGCGCGTCGATGCATACACACACGTCTTTACGTCCGTGTGTATGCACACGCGCGTACACGTATACAATAGGTCCATGCGTTTATTTCATTTTTTTTTTTTTTGTTTCTTTCGTATGAGCGCGTGTAATGCAACGTGTGTACGTAGGTATGTATGCATGTATGTATGTATGTTTGTGTGTGTATGCGCGGGCGCTTACGCGCGTTTGTGTACGTGAAAGTGATATTAGTGTATACTAGGAATGTACAATAGTGTACGTAGATATAATTAGGTTGTGTATAAAACGATGATACATACTAATTCATTATTCGTTTATATCAAACGACACATAATAATGATATCGATTTTTTTAGTCTCATGGTACGATGCGCGCGGTCAGCTCGGCGCATCGTTCGCCAATAATAGGCTATAGTCTTGTCCTGTCTTCTCGTACAATGTCGATGTACCACCGGCGATCTTACTTCGGCTGCACGCCTCGCGCGTGGCGTGACATTACGATTATTACAAGAACCTCCAAATGAATGGCCATCAGTCTTTGAGTTGTACGGTTTGGCATACGCGTACATGTGAACGCGCGCGAAGTTTTCGTTCATAATTAAAATAAAAAAAAAAAAAAAAGAATGTAAAAAAAGAGGAAAAACAAAATAGTAAATAGAAGCAAACGAAATGAAACTAATATACATATGTATTGTTATTTCGTTCGAATTGTCTAAAGATGGTCACGTTATTCCCCTCGGTGTTACAATCAAGGATAAAGAAGACGATGCTTCTGCTAAGAGAGAATAAAACGCTTTGCGAACGACTTCACGGCACCGGGAGAATTAACGAGCATTTACAATTTGTACTCTCGCGAAGAAGGTTCACGTTTAAAATGATCGTGTTCCCGGCTAAAAAGAGAGGCATCGTAGAAGAAAATAAAGGAAAAGACTATGTTGTTTGCTTGGTGTCCGTGGTATGGACGGCAAGAAAGTAGGAAATTTTCCAAGGATCAATAGCCGATAAAAGTGATAACAAACGAAACGACAAAGAATCGAAAAAAATATAACGCTCGAACACTCTTTTCTGTTCTCTTTTTTTTAGTTTGTTTTTTTCTCGCTTTTCATATTGTGTGTCGTTTTTATTGTATTTTTCATTTGTTCTAAATGGCTCGACGTTGATCCTCAAAAACATGACCATCCATTCTGGACAATCCGCGTTGATTATTAATATTAAATATTAATACTTCTAGTCGTATACTCTTGCTAGAGTAAAAGTGGTCTTCTGTGCCCCGATTACTAGAACTTTCACCGGGACGTGCATAGGCAAATACAGAGTGCTTTCAGCGCATGTATTCTTTGCGTTCTTGATATGCGATATTAGTACTATAAACTAACAAAACTTGTCCTTACATTTCTCATTTGGTATGTCTTAGTCTTATTTTATATAAAAAAGAAGGTAATAATTAATAATAATATAATAATAATAACAATAATGATAATGAACGAGAGAGAGAAAGAAACTACTAGAATCAATATACAAGCGTTCGAATGAGATACAATTAATATTTGATGAGAAGTTAAATTAATGAATGAAAGAAAAAGAATGAACAGATCTATATACTCGATGGCGTTCAATAGTTCACGAATAAAATACCGAGTCGGCTCAATGGTATGCAGTATAAAACAATGATAGTTGGATACGGTAAAATGATTCGGACTCTGAGCACGTGTGTAAGGTAATCAAAAAACCTTGATTTATCTTTCTTTTGCGTTAATAAATGCGGGTCCGATGAAGAAAATGATTAAACCCGATAGGGAAAAAATGAAACGAGAAAAAAAATATAAAAGAGCTTCCTCGCATTCTGGAAAATACCATTCTGTTCCTCCTCACACGCTATTTCTCTTGGGCTCACGGAGCGATTTATCATTTAAACATCATCTTTATCAATTAATAGTCAGTCGATTTTTAGAATTTTTCTCTAGAGAAAAGGGGGATATTTATCTCTCTCTCTCTATATATATATGTGTATATATATATGTATGTATAATGTTCCTCTCACGTTCTCCATACATTCCACCGCTCTACACAAACCTACACTTTTAGTATGTACAACACTTGACACAGTACCACGTTTTCGTTTCCATCTCTCCTCGTTACTCGTCGAGTAATAATATCGACAATGACACTACATTTCCTGTGTCCTCCACGCGAGTCACACAAGATTCCTTGGATTACTTTACAAGTACCCGCCTTCTGCGTATGTCCATCCAAGACGCAACTTAAGTCTTATGTCATCGAAAAATATTATATGTATATCGAGAATACCTCTACTCTATATGCTATTAGTCCTTACTTAGCGTTTTCCTTTCTTTCCTTTTTGTTTTCGTTTCGTCACATTCAGCAAACAGGAATACTCATAGTTTTCCCGGCAAATACGCGTTTCGCGGTGAGTACGGTTAGTTTTTTCCCGCGCCCCAGCCCCGAGCGAGGACGCGGGAACAGCGTTCTGAGGCTTCGTCAGCGGAAGAATTAAACTTAAAATAAATCGCGAGAGTTGGCCTGCACCAACCAAGGCATCATCATCGATCGTACGGCATCGAATCGTCGCGTCGATACCTTCTTTTCTTCACCTCTCTGTCTTGCTTTCATCGTTTCACCTTCGCGAGCAAGAGACTCAAACGCGACTGCACGACAGTAAAAAAAAGAAATAGAGACACGATCCTCCTAACGGTGTTTCTTTATATATATATATAAAAAAACAACGATCAAACATGCGCGCGCATGTGCGCTCGTACTGTTTGCGACAAACGATAAGATTAATTTTAGGTCTCGCTATTGCACCGATATTTACAATGGACGTTTACGCGTGCGCGTATCTTCTTTCTCAAAGATAAATCGCCTCCTGGTCTCGGCAATCGCCGCTTAAATAAAAGCTGTTTAAAAATCACTACGATTCACTAATATACATATAATAAACGAAAATAGGAAGAAAAAAGGAGAGAAAGCTCGCTTATTCCCAAACGACGCCCAGTAAAATATACCTTCTCTACGTGCGATACATTCTGGTACACTGTTTGTAAAAACGTAAAGGAAACACAGAGATAGGAAGCGAGAGACAAAGAACGTAGAGTTGTACAAGTTCGCATGTTCGCGCGTAGTGTCCCGTTCAAATGTGCTGTCAGAAGCGATCGTCGAGGATTTCCATTGTCATTGATCTTTATCTATATCTGTCGGGTGACGTGCTTCGAAAAAGACACGGTAAAAATTAATCTCGTCGGCGAAGGCGTGTTTTAGCGACAATTCGAACGCGACTTAAGGCTTCCGTATACAGAAGTGTGTGGTGGTTTCATCGCTGAGACAGCCAGGCTCTGCGCCAGTGATTTTTACCTCGGATTGGCGATAGTGCGAGAAACGTCTATTCTTTCGAAGGACCGTCACACTTTGAAATCACTCCATATTCCGACGAGTTTACGGGGGTAAGGGGACAGGCTGAATAATATTGTCGCTCTTTACGTGCTACCATACAGACGCATGCGGCAGAAAATAGTCTAGGCATTCTTTTCGCGATACACCTTTATGCATCGTTATTCAAAAGGAACTTCGATTGAACTTTATTACACGTTTCTCTCATCATTTTATCCCTTCTTTCTTGGTTTCCCTTCCTCCTTGTTCACCAAGGCCAAGCACACACACGTATATCATCGGCTACCGACATTAAAATTACACTGAACCAATTCAGAAGTCAACAAAAGACCATACCGGCGCGTGTGTGTCTACCTGTGTCTGTGTATGTACGTACGTGTGTGTATATACTAACTTTACGAAGGAATCGCTCTCTAGCACAACGTACTTTGTTCTTTTCTTTTTTTTATTCGGAAAATATACGCGGACCGGCTGGCGTTGCATCCGGGCGCGAAGGATATGGAGGTGGATGATAGGGATGGATGATCGGGGGGAGAGGTGGGTGTATCGTCGAGACAGACCGAAAGGCACGACCAGAAGGAAACGGCTTCACCGAGTCCGAGGAGTCAGCCTACAGATCCTCCGATTCGTCTCTTCTCTCTCCTGTCGATGCAACCCCAGCCAGTGCTAATTAGACGATCGTACACGCGAGATTGTCTAAAAGCTACACTCAACTGGCGTGCGCGGAGCGCGAACGGTTTAGGAGGAGAGAAGGCAGAGCGACGAGGATGACAATGATAAAAAGTTATTCCACGGAGCCAACGATACGCGTTCCTCCTCTTCTACTTCAAATGAAAATTCGTAAGAAAGCGAGTAAACATGTTCGAGTAGAATCTGCGCGGGCACAGCTCGGATCTGTAGCTAGCGCTCGGTGCACGGGGATTCACCGGTTGCAGATAAGGCCTGAATAGTTAGGGTTTGCTGTTGTCGTTGTTTAACGACAGCGGGTCGGCGATCTTTTGTTGCTGCTGTTGCTGCTGCGGCGTCACCTCGCTGACTGCTCCGCCGCTCATCAACTTCGCGTTGTTGTTTTCCGTGTTGGACACTTTCGCGTACTCCCGTTTGCGAGGCATGTTCTCTGTCTTCACGATCGTGATGTCGGGGTTGTTCTCGAGGACGGAGGTCGCCGGCTTCGGGACTGCCGTCGGCACCTCTATATAGCCACCGCCCTCCCGTTTGATCGTGGTCGAGGTGGTTGGCGTCGCTGTGGTTGCCGCGTTCGCGTTCATCTTCTGCAGGATGTCGTTTACCGACTCGTTGTTCTCCGGCGCCTCGTTGTTCCCATCCACCGCGCCAGACGCTACACTCAGATCGCCTGCCAGGGAGATCCTGTCTGGGCCCTGCAGCGTCGACAGATAGGTCGCCAACGTATGGACGGTCACATTCAGGAACTCTGCAGCGCGGAACAACGTGATCTCCTTCCTTCGCAGCTTGGCCAATACCTCGGCGGGCCCTGGCTCGGACCAGAAGTCCCTTACTCTGTGAACAAAGGCGCATAATCATCTATTAGTTATTTAATTAAGTATTGATTTGTTGAAGCTTTAAAGATCATTCTTAACCTTCAATATATCAAGGTGAGGTCACACTAAGGTCCCAAATACATTTGTGTGACTCCACCTTGTTATGCTAAAGGCTAAAAATTAAGGTTTCAATACTAACAACATATGCTCAAGTTTTCGAAGCTTCGAGATTGAAGCTTTAATGCCCAATTTTCGAAGCTCTTGAACTTGAACTTGAACTCTGAGAAATCGTTACACGAAACCTGTTTTAGCTAGACTGATAATAGAGCGTAATATGATATCGATTAACTGATTTGACATAAAACATATGGAACACTCTCCTGATAACTAATTTTATTTCTTGCCATAGACTAATATTAAATCAAGACTGTGACTAGTTCATACTTGATGAATCAGGTCCTATTGTATTGAATTTTCATAAATTCTGTTTATAATGTATAGCATAATACATAGCATATTATATATTATCATAAAGCCATAAAATGTCGAAAACTTTTACTAAAGTATACAGTATGCATCTACATAACAATTCAGACAGTCCAAATGATCGAACTTAAAGATTAGACATTAAGGACTCTAACTCTGACAACTTAAGGTTTGAACTTCGAATTCTAATACATATGGCTTCAACTGCGATTCAAGTCTCAAAACTCAGAGCTCAAACACCATTTCAACAAAACTAGTATTTGTAATTATGCTACTCGTAATAAAAAATAACGTCATTGGCTAAAGTCTATTATACTCTACTTCATTTACTTGTAAAATGTTATACGACACAGTATGCGCTGTGAAGACAGTGCTATTAGCGTTGTAAAAACGAAGCCGAAGAAAGCGGGTTAATGGTCGATTTCACCGGCCACGCGTAAAATTTATTCTTCAGGAAAATTTCTTTGTCTCGGTCTCGGCTGCGACTTCTCGATTCCAGGCATTAGAAATTCGGTATACTCCGATGCCTGAACTAGTAACGCGGCACTAATTAACCCGATAGTAGCATTTCGAAATCGAGATCCCCACCGAGAACGGATGTAACGACGAGCCGTGTCGAATAGGGGCTTCGGTAAGGATGGCTCGTGAAACGCGAACAACCGGTCGCGACAAAGGCGATCGAGAAATGTAGAGGCCGTCTTCCCATTACCTATACGGATGTTTAAGGCAACCATAACTGTCGCGATATCTGCCGTAGAGAGTTCCGTAAGAGACGCCAAGTATCTCGGCTGCAGTCTTCATTTCCAGTTCTTTGCTCTTAATGGCATCCATAACGCGTCGCGTGAACGGCTCCTCCCAGAATTCTTGGCGGCGTCCCGTCGTCAAGTAATCGTTCATCTTCACGACGTCTCGGAATTGCTCAGGGATCGATGGGTTCGTGGCATTGGAATTTGAGGGAGTGGTAGGCGCTGCGGCAAAATCAAGCGACGTTAAATTCTTGACGCCTATCGACACACATTAGACGCACATACACATTTTGCACGGTTCTCTTCTGCACCGGGAATTTGAATCGTCGGCTGAATGCTCGTTAGCCGAAAGTCAACGAGGCTTCTTCGCACGTACCTTTTTTCTCCTGATCGGATGCGCTGTCGTCCTTGGACATGTACGAGAGCTGTAACATAGATACACGAATATGAGGCGGAATTCCTTCTTTCCTTCGCGGTGAAAGAATCTGAAGAGAACTGTCTTACCACTGGCAGTGGCGTTTCGTTACTCTCGTTCATCATTATTTCGTCGTCCCAACTCTCGTGGTCGCCGCCGCCCTCGCTCATCATTTCCTCCTGGGAAATCGGTCGAAGAGGTACGTTAGGGTCGTTCGCGGGGGAATTTAATACATAAGAAAAAATTAACCCTCTATAACCTGGTCTTCTCTTTGCTTTTGAAGATGGAATGATGAAAGGAGATAAACGAAGAATCCTTGATGGATATGAGTGGATACGATGACGATCAAGAATAGGAAAATGAACTGATGTTCAATTTATAAGATATGGAAGTATACAAACATGGAAATTTTCAGACATTGAAACAAGTTTGTATCTCAAATGGAACGTCTATTTTGAGATATGTTTGGTCTACTATAAAATAACATTACTTTTTAAATATTATCCATAAAATAGAAGTGCTAAAGTTTTCGTTACAAATAATTTCAGTCGATATCTAATGATAGATGGTAACACCCAAGAAAAATAACGTTATAGAGGATTAACAAGAAATGGTATTGATCAAGATCCTTAACCCCTTAAATGCTTGGTTCGTATATCGTACGTTTAAACGATAAATAGGTAAATACATAAGTTAATAAAATGCATATTGAAAATTAAGAAACAATAATTAACCGTGGAATGACACATTGGGACCTTTCATGGACCCAGCAAAATACTGATTTTTGTTACTGGACTACAAAATTGCAAAGAAAAACGTTCTTTAATTTTTCTTTTAAGATCTGAATCGTATAACCTTAAACTATACACTTCAAAGTATTTTAGCGGATTTTTACACAATTTTTCACATACTCACAATTCAAAATGTGCGAAAAATACGTAAATCTGGAAGACCCAGTGTACCGTGTGGCAGTTCAAAAAAACAGTGTATCATTCCAGGATTAAAAACAAAATGTAACACCTACACATTTTCATGTTATTTATAACAAATTCAAGCAATGTAAATAATATCAGGTTTTGCTTAAAACGAGATACAGAATCAAGTTTGTAAAAAACCTGTATATTTTTTAATCAATAATATAATCGCCATTAATGGTAAACTTGCTTTTGTATTTTATTCTAAATATATCATTATTTATGGAAAAACTTTATAAAATAAGGACTTATTTTTCACCACCTTCTCTGATTTTAGCGTGCATTAAAGGGGTCAAAGAGACGTAAAGTAAATGCTAAGAATCTGGAAATGCATAGTTGACGTACATTTCCGGTGATACAGGTGATTTTTGGCGTGAAGACGTCGTGGGCGGAGGGTGGATCGTCCAGGGGCGGACGCCCTCTGCGTCTCTGCTTCGGGGGTGGCGGTTCATCGGCGTCTCCTTCCCTGAGGACCGTCTCGACACCGGGGGTCGCCGCGCCAGGACTATGCCCGCTGTTGCTTAGGTCGTTCTGTGTCGAATCGCTGCGCCAGCTCACCTCGGCCAACCCCTTTATGTGCAAATCCTCCGCGGTTTTCAGTAGGGACGACAATCTCGTCTGCAACACCGACAAACCGACCACTTCAATCGCATATGCTAAAGAACATCGTGTCTTCGGAGACGAAGACTTTTCCCTTTGGCAAGGATGGAATGCTTTCATTCTGGGACTGAAATAGACTCGAGAATTTGATTGAAATCGGGCGAATGTTGGAGACAGAAAATAATTCTTTGGTCCCTAGTTGGCAGGAATTGATCTGTAGTTTTTTAGATGAATTTTAAATTAGGCGATTCGAAGACTTCATAATAAAAATAGTCCTTGTCATATTTTCTTTAATAATAAAACCGGCCTTGTCAGGAACCAGATAATGGAATCTATCTCATCAAAAATGAAATGCATATACTGTGATGAATACTTTATTTTAAAAAAATATTAATCAACTGAACAAGAATTAAAGGCGCTACAGTATTTCTTTTTGCTGTCTAGAAAAAGACAAAACTTGACAAGGCTCATTTTTGTTATGAGCTTTTCGTTTATTCTGAAAACTAGTGAACAGCAGTACATTTATAGCAGTATACAACATTTGTTTGGGAGATATTTGTCTTTGACAATTTTGGGATCACAGAAGAATTTACTTTTTTACTATTATTGTTGTAGGAATCTGAGATATGTAATATATAATTAAATTCAGTGTTAATGATGTTTTAGACTTGTTCATTTTAAGAATATTTGACATAAAAGGATTGAGATTTAAATGTTGTTGTGAAGTGAATCCATACCAATAATATGTGTTTTAACAATACTTGAGAATTGCGAAAGTTACTAAAGAATAAACATATAAAATAAGATTTTAAACAAAACTTCCTGCATCACTGACTCGCTAAAATTCGAGTCTCCCGAAGCGTACCATTTAGAACCCATAAATAATAAAAGACACTTCAACCCCTACATTTCGTTCCACCCTAATCCAGAATTTCCAATTGCATACAAACAATTTCGTTGCTTATTATCATTCGAAGCATCTTCCTTAAACGATCTAACTACCAAAGCATCAACCATCCCTCTCTCACTGTCTCCATCATCTCAACTATTTCTGGCAGGAGTTACAAAAAAAAGCAAGCCAGAAATATTTCCCAACCGCTTTCAATATTTTCTCCAGCGATTCAACGAAACAGGCATAAACGGAATAATACAACGTTCTTGGCACGAGCCTCTCCCGCCATTATCCACGACGACAGCCGCCCTTCGTCGTGGCGGTCGCCAGGCACGTAAGAATTGTCCCAGCGCTGTCCTCGGGCGAATCTAATTATCGTCCCGCGAAAAAGCGATCGCGACGGGGAAAGGAAAAATTAGCGATTCCATTAATCCC